>NW_023494802.1:11690811-14090811 GCF_904425465.1 Colossoma macropomum | reverse complement strand
GCCGTGCTTAGCGTCTGACAGCGCGCTCCTCCGCCGCTCGGAAGCGTCTTGTTCAGACATTTGCTCGTCTTCACATCCAGCCTGATCGCCATTTTGCTTGGATGTGGTCGCGGTGGAGACTGACAATTGTTTCTGGCTCTCGCCGCCGTCCACGGACAAGCCGCCCGCCTTCACGCCGTCCTTGTCGAGCCTTCTGTCTTCGTTGAAATTGCAGGCCATTTTTTTTCCGGGGAGGGGGGAGGTGGGGGGAGGGGGCCACCGATCACCTCGTCGACGGGCGATGAAGTTGGGTTCAGCGCCGCTTCACGGAGTAATTCTCCTTCTCAACCAGCCTCCTCCGCCATTATGCCTCTGACGTAATGCATCCCCACCGCTGCAAAACTCTGGCGTCACTCTGTTTACAGGCGGCCGCGCGCCATCCAGAGGCCGCGGCGTCTCATAGCAACCAGACCGATTAGTTATCAGCGCTCATTTAACGCTAGGTTAACTGTTATTAGATTACGTCCGTTGGATGTAGTTCAAAAGCCCCGAGACCACTGCAGTAAAAAATAGTTATGAAAAAAACAACACTTTTATTAGTCTTTAACGTAATACTATCAATTCATATAACACAGTTTCATATATAAATAAGATAATATTTTCTAAAATATTTTTGTAAAACCATCAGGCTCAGTCACTGTCTGCCTGGCATCGATTCTACACGGAACAAAAATAAATGCACTTTTTGGTTTTGCCCCTATTTTCGCAGCAGTTTGATTTTAAACAAATCCTAGAAATGTGTATCACTGCTACAGACGAATTGTGGTCACATCAGTGTACCAATGGGAGTTCCGATTTGCAGGGTTTCACTAAAATCCTTTCTGAAGCGAGTGATGTGTTTATATTTTTGTTTGTTATATAGATGTATGCACACAGTTTTCTGAAATGTCCCATTATGCTTCACCATTTCTCCGTTTATATGTTCCCAGTTTCAAATATGTTAAATGAGTTGAGGCTAAGAGCTTCTGCATTGGTTTTGACCTTTTCAACTCCTTGGGACCACCGGTGGTTCCAAAACGCACTTTGTCATATTCTTCATAACTTTCATATTTCATATTTTCAAGCTACATTCAAAAGGTGGGTGTCGTATGAGAGCCGTAACTGTCTTCTTTCCCGTCAAATAGATGGGTGATGTAATTTTAAACCCTTTTAATAAAAGAAGCTGAACCCGACAATTTTTTTTTCTACTGAAAGTTGATCCATTTTTCCACAAATCTGGGCTATAAACTATAAACAGATGGCGTCTCATCAGTGATCTGCTCTGTAAAAATTATTTTTATAAAAAAATACAAAGAGCGTCTAAGATTTTTGGCTTTCAGCAGTAAATTGTAAGCATATAGAAAGACGTGTATGATCATAAAACACATGTTCTGTTCATTTGAGGGGAGCTTTTACAAAAAAATAAAAAATAAATAAATAAAAATTTACTTTAATTTCATGCAGTTACTGAATACTCTGCCTTACGATTTGGCCATGTAAATTCAAATGGACAAACCAAAATATACCCTGGAGAATAAGAGACACAATAAATGCCCTCAGGTAGCGACATTTTGAAAATAGGCTTAGAAAAATATACCGGGCCACATTTTCAAAAATCTAAATAGGAACTGTGTATGTCATATATCTGTATTGTGGTGTCCGCCACGGGCTGCCGTGAGGCGCTCAGGGGGTGTGGCCATTGAAATTAGCTCTCGGGGACGCTACGCTCCCGGGGTAAAAACATACTGGTGCTGCATTTTCATCAATGCTGTGTTTGCATGTTGGTTTATTCATTATTGCGCTCTGTTGTGGGTTAGTTAGTGTGGTTGTAGAGTTCACCGTCAGCGGATGTTTTATGGCTAGAGGTAATCTTCCATGCTGTTGGGCGTTTGATTCAGAAGCTCTGAGTAATTCTTAATGCCTGTTAAAGTCTCTGTATATTAGAATAGCATTCTATGCGCTGCGTTTTCTTCTATGCCGACACCGTAACACATACATATCTGTACAATGTGTTAACATTACAGAGAGATTTATCATTCATTGCTGTAGAGTTATGAATACAGACATTCTAGCTTAGTAGCCAATCATTGTCCTGCTAATGGTGCTGCTTTAGTTGGTCAACCAGCATCCAAAACTCAGCATATCGCTGCTGTCGGAAGAAAACCTCGTATCTCCATTTTTGTTCTTTTTCAGTTTTTGACATGATTTGAAAAGGCCTGTTGTCCTTTACGCTGTGTGCAAATTCCACAATCGATGGACCAAAAGAAACAGCCCAAAATTACTTGGGAAAAAAGTCTGGTTCCATTGACTTACATTAAAAGTAATGCAGGTTTTTTCCTTCTCCTGTAAAGTTCTCATTTTGGAGATATGAGGTTTTCTTTTTTAACAGCGATATGCTGGTTTTGCTGTGACCAGCTATGCTACCAGCAGGTCTATGCGGTTTTCTATAGCAGGGTGCCTAAACATTACACTCGTCTGAAGTACAGTAAATGCACTGTCATATATCGTTTTGACCAATCTGCTGATACCGATATGATTCTGATGTTATTGTGCGTTTCTAATATTTACTATTCGCAAAAAACTGTGACAGAACACACAAATCAGGAAAACACCAAATGCTGTGTAAAAATGTAATATTACATTGTACAAATCTTTGCCATAATGAAGAAATCATCCAAGAGCTATCGGCAGTACAAGAGAGTAACCAAAGACATTCTGAAACAATGAAAATATTTTAAAAGCATTTCAAAATAGTACAAACAATGTAAAACAATGAAAACGTGTTTTCAATTTTATTCAAGCTCCCCCGTGCTTCCTCTGCTGTAAATGTCGTACTCCTTGAAGCGAATGTAGTCCTTCAGACTGTTTGGTAGAGGCAAGAAACTGATAAAAACTGGTGCCCTGAGACGCAAGCGACCAAGGCACTCCCGGATCTTAAGCCGGCACAAATGCTTCAGGCATCGGGGGTTTCCTGCAAAGACAGTGTAATGTGAAAATATCCATTAATTTAAATACCTTGAAACTGGCGTTTGAAATTGAGGCCTGCATTATACTATTCATACTGTCCACGACATGATAAAGTTCAGAGGATCCCAAATTTGTTGATCACCCACCTTGAATCCTGCATATCTCTGGCCACTGTTTCTGTTCTACTAGGATGCTCTTCAGTTTGGAGCAGAAGGTGACACGGTCGACATAATCCAGCATTATTCTCACCACATGGCCTGCGATGTGCTTGAGCCAGGACACTGTGATCACCTCACAGAACTGCAGACAGAAATGCATCATTACTGCACTATAAATAATGTGAATTTTACTTTCTGGACTTGCATTACCCACCTCTGCTATTTTCACAGAACCATTTCCCAACCTCTCTTTTTCCTTATAACAGGGGTGCCCTGCAGATCTACCACCCTGCAGAGTTAAGCTCCAACCCTAATCTAACACACCTGATTCAGGTAACCAAGGCTTTCAGGAGCATCTGAATATTATAGTCAGGCATGTTGGATCTGAACTCTTTAAGGGTGGTACATCTCCAGGACTAGTATAGAGCATCCCTGCCTTACAAGTAAACAGCCTGTTTTTGTTAATGTGCCTTTAAGTGTGATAAATGTAAGCTGTCTCTGTTTGCACGTTGATCTCGAAACTAACTTGGCCATAGTGCCCAGAGTAGTTGTTTAGTTCTCCTAGTGGTTTTGTGTTATATGTCAAAGGGTCACACTCATGGAGTGTCGCTGGATCCTCTGAATTACAAGGTCATTTAGCAGTTGAAATACAAATGCTACTATATGCTACAAAGCTATATGCTAAAGCTTCTGCTCACTGAAATGACCTTAAAATCTACTATTAAACTTCAACATACAAACTGCAGCTACTCAAACTTTCAAAGCATAAACTTTCAAAAGCCTCTTAACTACCACATTTGCAAAGCTTACAGATTTGTGAGGTGTATTTTGGTGAGGTTGCCAGTCTTACAATGTCAGTTCAGTATGCAGCAGAGTGTATTTCAGCTTCTTAACAACCTCATAATTCAGAAGATCCGGCGATGTTCGGACGAAAAATATCCATACAGCAAAATGTATCAGCAATGGAGCATTTTAGTTTACCACAGGATGAGAGAGTGGTGATTTTTCAAAATGGCACTCTTTTCTGTCTTGGAAAAAAACAGCTTACACACAGAGTTCCTAATATTGGCATGATGCTAACTAACGACGACACGACTTCAGACGGATGTATTTCAATGGATATGTTTAATTGTAAACCTTTTGGATTGAAAAGTCAATAGTACATTTTAAAACTTTAGCAACGTTTATATACGACACAAAAAACTTTCAAATAAAAATTGAGGAAAATTCGGTTTTCCATTATATGGGCCCTTTCAGAATAACTGAGGTCAACACCAGTGTGCCACCATGGCTTTCCCACCTACCACCATGTCTTTAATGACTGAAGTACTCCAGCCTTCATAGTCCAATGGTATGTGCGATCCCTGTCCATAGGGGCAGTCGAAGCAGCGCTGCACATCATAGCCGTGGTTGAGGAGCATGCGCAGCATCACCTCGTCCTTGAGCGCGTGCTGCAGGGCCGAGGGGAAGTGCGTTGTGTTCACACGTGCATAGTAGTTGACATTGGCGCCATAGCGCAGCAGCGTGTTGATGAGCTCATAGTTGCCCAGACGTAAAGCCACCTGCAGGCAGCTGACGGGGTCCTGGTTGGCCATGGCACCAGCCTCCAGCAGGAGGCGTGCAGACTGCACATCGTTGTTGGACACGGCGAAGTACAGCGCTGACCTGCGCTCGTCATCGTAGTTCCGGCGCACACGTGGGTGTAGCATGAAGTTGGGGTCAAAGCCTGCACTCAGGAGCAGCTCCAGACACTGAAAGTGACCTCCTGCTGCCGCAGAGTGCAGTGGACTCATCCCGCTCTCCTTAATGACCTCTTTCTTAGTTACCGGAATCAGCTGCTCTAGTGCTCTGCGAAGAGAGGACAAGGAGGTCAAGCCCAAAAGGACAGGCAATTGTGTACAAAGGGACAGCTCATTCAACACTGTTTTATAAAGCCAAAAATAAGAAATTGAAGGCATGCTGCTTGCAGAAGTATCAAAACCTTGCAGATTAAAGCTACACTATGCAAGATCTGGGAATCTAGACATCTCTGGTGGAGCTGTGTAATTGTACACAACATGCAGAAGAACATTTTGTAATGTGGGTTGTGCTTTGGACCCCTTCCCTGAGCAGATGACTCTGCATTGAAAGAGTATTCAAACAGTATTATTGTTATCTTCATCATTATAATGTTGAGAGTTAAACATTGAGCCAGACGTTCATTTTTAAGCCTGTGTGTGACGTTAATACGTAAACCCAAATGACGTGGTCTGAAAAACACCTGTAATATCAAACCCGACACCTCTAAATTTTAAATTAATATTTCAGGGTTTACAAGGTCACTTGCAGCAGCTCATTTTAGCTTGTTTTTTATTGGCATTTGGAATTAAACATGTCCAATAGGAGATAATCCTACATGAAGTCACATAAGAACCCAGACGAACAGACACAGACAGGTCAGTGTTGATGATTCCACCATTTGAAAGAGATTGGGAAAAGGTGGAGAGTTGCAAGGCGAAAACCACTGCTAAATAAGAGGAACATAAAGACTTGTTGCATAAATGGCAAAAATACCTTGATGACCTCCAAGACTTTTGAAAAAATATAAGTGGACTGGTAAGTCGAAAGTGGAACTTTTTAGAAGACAGGGATTCTGTTACATTTGGCGTAAATCTAACACAGAAGTCTACAATAGGAGCATTATACCAAAAGTCAAACATGGTGGTGGTAGTATGATGCTGTGGGGATGCATGGGTTTTTCAAGGCCTGTCTGACTTGCCATAATTGATGGAACCAAGAATTCTGCTCTCTACCAGAAAATCCTGCAGGAGAATGTCCAGTCATCAGTCATCTAAAGCTCACTTGGATTATGCAGCAAGACAATGATCCAAAGCACAAGAGCAAGTCTACTTCTGACTCATTGGTCCTGACTGGGACTGTATTAAGATTGGACCTTAAACATGCAGTTCATGCTCAAAATCCCTCCAATGTGGCTGAATTAGAGCTATTCTGTAAAGACGTGGGGGCCAAAAACCAAAAGCGTTTGATTGTGGTTGCTCCTGCTAAAGGTGGCCCAGATAGTTATGAAGTTTAGGTGGCATTTACTTTTTTGTGTTGCAAAACATTTTTCCTTCAATTAATAAAATGATCAAATTAAAAGTGTGTTTTGTGCATCTTCATGTTCACCGTCTCTTATATTACATTCTGTATGAGGAACTGAAACCATTTAGTGAGCCAAACATGCCAAAATAGAGGAAATCAAGAGGGGCAAATACTTTTTCATGGCCCTGTACATATAACTACACTGAGATGTCAGGCAACAGGCAACACCTTAAGTGATATGGGTGTTATGGGACAGGACAGCTGTGTAACATCCATCACTCACAGCAGATGGCCACGATACGCAGCGCGGTGGATGGGTAGATGGCCGGTGTGTGTGGGAGTGTTGGGGTCAGCGCCGTACTCCAACAACACAGAGATGACATCGGGGTTTCCAGATGCTGCTGCCTCAAACAGCACAGATGGAGAATCTGGACACTGAGGGTTTGACCATACGCAGGCACCTGAGAGTAAGTTGAGATGTATAAAGGGTGAGACAAAGATGAAAAGAGCTACCATCAGCCCATTCAGATGTGAAATGCAGAGGAAATATACACTGAAAAAAAGTATTGTTTTGAATTAATCGTACATCGGTTCCATGTGAATAAAATGCATTCTGTCGACACAATTCTTACCAAAAGTAAGTAAAGTGAACAGCAGTAATTGTGTTGATGTAATATATTTGATTCACATGGAACCAATGTAAACATTTGAATCAAGGCATTTCAAAGCAAATGTGTTTTGTACCAATTCAGTCTGCCAGTTACCAATGTATGTTCCCTATTGCACATGAACACCACCACCATGGGTGTACTTCCACCAGTGCACATGATACTGGGCATCTTTTCAAACTCCCAGCTACACAGCTCAAGTGTCAAGTGCCTTGGTGTGCCAAAGACCCATTCTTCACCCCCAAGGTCTGTTCTGAAGGACCTCCAGATGGCACATCTGAATAGTAATGTTGGGGTTAGTGACGTAACCACCAGGCAGTGCAACTGCACTAGGGCTTAACGTCTTTGCTGTGTTGCTAACATCTTTATTGGATCACTTATATTACTACTTACATAGTTGTACATATAACTACCTCTTGGGTACACTCTTAAAAAGGATGGTTCTTCAAGGGTTCTTTAGTAAAGGAAATGGTTCTATTTAGAACTATGAATTCTATATAGAACCATTTCATACATAAATGTTTTTCTGCATGGTGAAATCGTTCTTCAGATTGATGGAGAATGTGTTGTATATGGTTCTATATAGAACCTTTTTGAAAATTGCTTTATCCAGCTCCAAAAAGGCATCTGGTATTGTTACGATGTCAAGATTGTAACAGTAGAAGAACCCTTTTTTTGGTGTTATATAGAACCATTAAAAAAATCCAAAAAAAATAAAACCCTAAGAAAACTATTTAATCATGCAAAAAACGTTTAAGCATGAAATGGTTCTATACAGAACTCATGGTTCCAAATAGAACAATTCCCTTTACTAAAGAACCCTTAAAGAAACATCTTTTTTAAGAGTGTAGCTATGATAGTAATATATTTCACACTTCAAAATAGTGGCCTACATTAGAGCACCAGCTTGGTTGAGACAGTAGCAACTAAATAAGCAAATCGCACTGTAATTTTTTTTCTTTATCAATTCAAGGTAGTTCTTGTATGGAGGGTCCATGATTGTTTTTGCTTAAGGGCCCATAAGATCCTAGTTATGCCACTGGATAGGACTAACCTCTTCACTGGTAAACTGTCAGGAGCTGCACAAAGTTTTACTTATAAATCCATATCTCAGGTTGCTGGAGCTCACCATTGTGATCTCATCCATTGTGGCAATAGATGGATTTGTATTAGGTATAAGTGCCACTAACATTAACATTACTAACAGTCACTGACATTAACGGTGCAGTACTGTGCAAAAGCCAGAGACCACCCTTCATTCAGGAAAAATGCAAAAAAACATTTATTTACCAGAAAATTACACAGCCTCAACAGCTTTTTTCAGACTTGCTTTTAGCTTTTTAAAGAAATCTGCAGGGATGTTGTTCCACACCTCCTGTCTTACACGTTGGTTGCATTTACATGCAAATAATCCCAAACACATTCAATGATATTGAGGTCAGGTAAAAATAAATATATAAAAATATAATTTTCTTCTTTTTTGTCTGTTTTCTTTTCTCAGTAATGGCTTCTTGACAGCTGTGCATCCTTTCAGACCCATTGTGTTGAGTTACATTCGCACAGATGGACAGAAACATCTGTGGACTTTTTCAGATCTGAAGTAAGAGTGCAGCTTGTTATTCTCTCCTCTCTCAAAGACGAAAGCTTATCTGATGGTGAGTTTTGGTGGTCTAGCAAGTCTTTTACTATTCCAGTTATGGAAACTTCTGTTTTTGCCTTCTATATGTAGGTGTATTGTCTTATATGTAATCTCCTTTAGAAATATCTGCTGAAAAATTAATAACTTGTATGTAATGGCTTTTTTGGCTTGAAAATAAAAAATGAAGAGTGGTCTCTCACTTTTGCATAGTATTATGAATGCAAACCGTTGGTAAAACACCACCCACATAAAAGTTACAATCACCTTTCTGTAGTAGAATTTCCACAACATTCAAATGCCCTGCCTGGGCGGCCAATCCTAAAGGGGTATGTTGACTGGCATCGCAGGCATTTGGGTTGGCACCAGACTGGAGGAGCAGGTACACGTACTCCTCCAGGCCCAGCAGAGACGCTTCATGCAGAGCAGTTCTCTGAAGGCTGCCTTTGTGGTCCACAGTGGCATTATAGCGTAGCAGCAGAGAAGCCAAGTCATACTGGTCATTCTTTATGGCTGTTTGGAGAGAGACAAAACAGGGAGGATCCCCACTGAGATTTCATTCACTACATGTGATTCATCATGTCGTACACAACAACGTGAGTCACTCCAAAAGAATGTATACCATAAAAGGCACCCAAGGTGAAGATGAATGCTCTCAGTGCTCCCAACTAAAGAGCTCTATGTCATTCAAAAATACTAACACAGGGCTGTACTTTAAAGCATAAGTGCACCTCTAATCTCCATGGACAATTCCTGAAATCAAAGTGGCTCATCACTCGAAATTCCTCTGAGGAATTTATACAACCTAAATCCAACCATATCCAGCTGTGTTACACACCTGCAACTAATGGAGAGTCCTCGTCTTCATTTGGACAGTCGGGGCTGCAGCCGTTCTGAAGCAGGAATGTTGCATTCTCTCTAAGACCGTGGACAACGGCGAGGAAGAGAGGAGTCTCCCCTCTCAGAGTGCGGCACTGACCTGAGCCCTGGGGAGATGCTGAACATCCGACACACATTCGAGCATCAAACTCTGAAAATGGCCTTGTCTTTTTTAACCTCTTAAAATGCAAGAGTCTGTATGTACACTTCAATTTCTCACTCTTACAACCACAAAACCCATTTACAGGGTTGTAGTACTTGAGTCTGACTTCGGTCTTGACACCATATATTAACGGTCTCGGTCATGTCTCAGTCTCAACATTGTTTGGACTCGTTCTTGGGGTAAGGTGCGAGAAATTGTTCCCGAGACCAGCCAAGTCCCATGTCCCCATCTGAGATAATTAGAAACTGAACTTTTTTTCTATCATTATTAAATGTCAAGAGAACCTTAAATCAGTCCTTTCTCTACATGTTTAATCAGGCATCAGAAAATAATTTATGACAAAATGAGGCACTATAGGGAAATTTACTAGTGTTGCATGAGTGCCATTCAAGTACATAATTATTAGAAAACCTTTTACTTTCTTTGGGTTCAACAACTGGATTCTTTGCTGTTGCTTACATCTTTTACTTTCAAGTTTTAGCCTTTTATTTTAGGCCAAATGTTCCTGAAAAGAGCAGAATATCATTTAACTTCCTGTGCTGATTGATGTTAGATATGCTAAGAAGTTTTTAGTTCTGTGCAGATAGCAGTTCAATGGGGAATTCAGCACTCAAGTTTCTTTAACCTACTTTACCGATTTTTTTTTCTTCTACACATTTTTGCTAAGCTATTTTTACTCAGTATTTCAATGAACTAAGTAAGTTTAGACTAATGTATCCAACTCTAGCATTAGTTCATTTAAAAAATAGAGCATACATTTTTGCATATTTTATTTAAAAACCTACAGTGGCTGAAAACTGATCCATATTCAAGATGGTGCAAGGAAAAGAGCTATATCAAACTACATCTGGCTCGCTAAAAGAACTGAAAAACAGTAATGCTCTAAAGACAATGTGGAATTTTGGTCATATAAAGTTAAATCAAATCTGTTTGCTTTTGGTTGAGGATCTAATCCCCTGAAGGCAGATGTTATTATTACTAATCTTTTAATTAATAATAAAAAGGAACATCTGATGTTTGGTTTATATTCAGTTGATTTTATGTGGTGATTCTGAATTAGTTTTAGAGAAGAAGGGACACAGAATAACCACACTATTGATTGCAAGAGTAACAATGCAAAGTTGAACTATGATTATAATATAATTATTCATAACATTTTAGGCTATGTGTTATTCAATGCTATATTTTAGAGGAAATAGTATATTATATAATATAATATATTATAATATTATGTAATATAATACAATATTATTTATTAATGCATATCATGTACCATGAATGATAATGAATTTACAATTAACTTCTTTTTATTTTTATATTCTTAAAAAAAAAAAAACTTAATCTGGTCTCGGTCTTGATTCGGACTCGCCTGCAACAAAGTTTTGGTCTTTGGTCGCGTCCAAGTTTCGGGATATTGATTCAGACTCGTCTCTAGTGATCTTGACTACAACATTACTCATTTATAACATGCTTATAGTAGAATCCACTGGGCAGTTGCTGTATTCTGTTGGTAACTGTTCAAGTAAAACATCAATTTTTATTCTACTCTCATGAATTCTTCAATTAAGCTGTGGAGTACTGTACAAAATTCCACACTCTCAGAAATAAAGGCATAAACTGTTACTGGAGCAGTACCTCTCTTGTCACTGGGGTGGAACCCTTAAGCGTACATCTCAGTACCTTTAGTCAGGGAACGTGATTGTATCATAATTCATTGAATTTACGTTTTCTAAGTCGTACTGACGCCACACACCCCGTCTCATCTCCAGGCTTTGATGTTATTGTTCTGTTTTAAAACATTAGGTTGTGAAAGTGTACAAATACATGTTTTTCCACTGGGAAAACTTATTTAAGGGTCACAATTGGACCTTAAAACCACTGTTGTACCTTCCATACTTTTCAGGAGACTTGCTTTCAGCTTTTCGAAGAAATCTGCAGGGGTAATTGTCCTCATCTCTAAAGTTTAGTCTTAGAAGTTGGTTGCATTTTGTGCTTCTTACAATCCAAATTACAATGTAATCCCAAACACATTCAGTGATGTTGAGTGCGGTCTATGACTTTTGCACAATACTGTTAATCTGTATAATTTGTTCTTGCTGAGACAAAACTAGTTTTCTGGAGGAATGAATTGGTAATTTGTTACCAGCATTGTTCTGTGGGCAGAGTCATTACAAGCTCCTGTTTGGTAAAACATGGACACTAGGAAACCTTAATGACCTACTGTGGTTTTGAAAGTTGAATAAAACTTCATGAAAAACCAGTTTTGGTGAAAGATTCCTTTAAGACCTGTTTTTGAGTGTAATGTCTGTAGTTTCAAATAAACTTACATATTGCAAACATGTATTCATAGAATTTAGCAGCTGCCCAGTGGCTTCTACTATAAGTGGATTTTGAGTCAGCAGGTTTTCAGCTCTTTGTATAAGGAAACAAAAATCTTCATTTGTTGAAATCAACAGTACAACACAGACGCTAGAGATCAGGCTGATAATGTAGACCTGAGAAAGTGATCTCCAGAATGCTCTTCTTCGGCTGAACCGCTGCCTCGTGCAGTGGGATCCAGCCCCTGCTGTCAGCCATGGACATTGCTTGCTTGTGCTGCACCAGCAATCGCAAGGCATCTTCATTTCCTGTGGAAAAACATGAGGATGTGGAGATGTAGCATTCAGAGCAGTACCAACAGAACAGCGGTAGTGGTTCAGCTCTCACCTGCCTGTATAGCCGTAAAAATCTCCTCATGGTCAATATTTTCCAGCGCAGGATCACTAAGGAAAACCACAACTGAGTATTTCTTCGCATGGAAAACTGTATCATTCAGACATAAAGGCATGGTTCATACCTGGGAGTTTCACTGCTACACTTGCTGTATTCCAGCAGACTCTGCTCAATCATGTACTGTGTGGCCTCATCTTCATCATCCCAGTCTTCCTCCAGAGCATCATACACTTCTGCCATCTTCATCAGTTTGTTTTATTTTTCCAATAAAACCACAAAATAAAAAAAGAAACAAAAGTTCTCTAAAGTAGCTTTAAAGAGGAAATCCACAGATTTTAAAGAACATCAGCATAATTCAGTTGTCGGGATGCAAACAGTGTCACAGTGGTCTGATGTGAAATGGTTGTAAAGACACTTCTGCTTCACAGTTGCAGTGGTATCAAATGTCTACCACTGTGAACAAGTCTGATTCTACGTTTCTCTACTATGGCATATATCAAATCAACCTGAATGACTTTGTTTACATCTCAACAACTGAATTAGTGCTGGATGATACTGATAAAGTATCCAAAGTATATCACAGTGTCACAGTAATAGATGACATTAATGTTTGCATTAATAAAATGAATACCCCTAGCAGTATGTCTACTCAGCAGTACTACTCAATGCAAAAAGAATGTCTCAGAAACCTAACAAAACTTTGTTTTTCTGTTCTGTTTTGCTTTGACCCAGAAGGATAAGCGGTTTAGAAAATGTGTGTGTGTGTCTGTGTGTGTTTTTTCCTCTGTTGAAAAATGAATGCAAAGTTTGAGCCTAGCATTTGTTTAATCCAAAAAGAACCACTCAAAATAAAGTGACACAGTTGTTACGAACATTTCCTCCGAAACAATCTGAAGCACTCAGTAAATGACGTGCATTGCAGTTATCCATTCGGCCCAGGACACCACCAGCAAACTGGAAAAACAGAACTTGAAAAGCTAAAAGCAACCCGCTTTGCAACAGTGACACCGCTACCCTATGGGCATTATGTTTAATATATCGATAAAAATATTGCTGAAAAGCATAATTATACTGTGTCAGTATCACATGATATCAGTATAGATGATATATTGCCCAGTACCAGATTAAATAATGCCAAAAAAATCTAAAAATCATTGAAATTCCTCTTTAATGGTATTTTAGAAGCACAATTTTTGGGGCAATGTCTGTTACAGGTTAGGAAAATTATAAATGGATTGAGTGATGGTTGTCAACAGACGGTCCACTCTTTTACTCTATCCTCATGTGTTACAAGTTAGGTTGGAGCAAAAATGTGGACTGTCTGCGAGACCCTGAGGACCAGTTTGAGATCCACTGGATTACGGTGATTTTATTATCAGATGGCACTGGTAAGTAGGTCATTCAGTTTATAGCAAACACAGAGTTGCATGATGTGTAATAATAACTTTGCTGTAATCATTATGACTCATGCAATGAGCCTTTCAGGTATTCACCCTGTACGTAAATACAGGGTGTAGTTAGTACACAAATAAGGCTGAAACTTTCTGCCGTTGGTGACGTCTTAAATTACAGGAGAAACATAGAAACGTGTGGTCCGGTTTAAAGGACATGCTGTGTTTACACACAGTCACTGAACACATATCAGTCTGAATTAGTCTGTTACTGATTGTGTTGCGGCTTAGACTGAGGCGACTACTTTGTATACATGCAGCACTCCATTCCATGCAACACTCCCTTGTTCTCTGAAGCCCGTCCAGGAAGTTTAATCTTTTCAAATATGCAGAATCCATACGCAAATGTTGCTTTTACCTTCAGGCAAGAAGCGCTGCAGTTTTTGTTGCACTTGTAACCTCAGAGTGTTTCAGGCTCTTACCAGTTACACAGCTATTAATATCTTGAAAGTTAAAAATATACAATCATGGGACTGGCTCTGCTACCCCCCCCCAACCCCCACACCACAACTTGGATCACTCTTTGGAACTCAACTCTGCAACTCTACTCGACCACCCAGTCGACACATACTGGGGCTTTAGGCTGTCAAGGCCAACAACAGGAAACAGTCATCATGCATACCTGCCATGGCCATACCTTACAGAGGCATTCGGGCCTAAAACTAGCAATCACTATATCATCAGCATAGAATTATAGGGTTCTGTCTGCATTCAGTGCAGTTCTCAGACATTATGGGTCGAAGATTTTACTTGCAAAACTCTGTAGTACAATCACCTTTCATATCCAAAGCCTTGTTTTGAGACACTTCTGACAGCTGAACGTTGAAATCGTGCAATACTTGGAAAGCCTTTTCCAGAATGGACCGAACTCAGATAGATCCTTTTAATTCTGAGAGCTCTTTTTACGTTATAAGGTTCTATCTGGGAATTCTAAATCTAAGCCCACAGTAATAAAGTAATAAGCCGTTACTGTGATCTTATCACAGAAAGGGTGTTCTTAAGCAGGACGCAAAGCAGAGTACCTAAAACTCCCTTCCCTGTGATAAAATCGCAGTAACGGCTTATTACTTTATTACTGTGGGCTTAGATTTAGAATATACACGAATGAAACATACAAATTTTCCGAAAATAATTTTGTTATTTTAGTAATAATCAACAGAAACAAGTATTCCGCCTTGAAATGTAGTTCCTTTAGAGTATGGTATTGTTGCCACGCAGCCATGGACTGCTGATTGAGGAGAAAGTTTGGGCGCCCATTGCTGTATATTGCTAAGTTTTGTACGTTTCTGTCATATATCAATGAACACCTGATAACACAGCACTGTTTAATGCAAAAACGTTTGCTTTGTAAGTATTTTTTGGTCACCAGATTACCATCGTGAGACTTATTTGGCACCAATCCACCGGCGCCCCTCTTCTCGTGCTGGGGCTGAATCTCAAATGGCTCCCTGCTCCTTTAATTCTGGATCCTGCATCCCAACGGTGCAAAGTACAGCTAAAAAATAGTCATCTGGGACTCAGCCACATCCATACTCGATAAACGATGCACTATTTGGCTGAAGAGGTTAGAATGTCTAAATTCATAGCTAATCACACTATTTAAGGAAGTGTGGAGGCGTTTGAGATTCAGCCTGAGTTTAACAGGACTTCTGACTGAAATACAGACATGTACAGTGCATAATCCATTCAAGTGACATTTTTAGACTTTTATACTGCTGCCTTACAGTTAATCACACCATAAGTACTTTAAGTCAAGTCTGTGATATTAATGATGAGTTTTTTAGACTGTTGGCTACCTTTTAGCCTGTTAGCTAGCTGACCAGCCTAGATCTAGTTAAGAACTTAAGTCGCCAGCCCCTCAGTTAAACAAAAAGTGTGTTCTTACTTAATCAGTATACTCGGCGGTCCATGCGAGCAGCATGAGAGTCAAATATCATTTCATCAACATCACAAGGGTAATTTGGTGCAGTTTACAGTTCAGTTGTTGTGAGGCGGTCATAGGAGCGGTATATTGTGGATTTTACAACGGCTTTGAACACGGCTCAGCCAATCAGATTTTAGGACCGGAACTATCCACTTTATAAATCATGTTTTGTACTACTTAGTGCAGCATTGCATCTCTCACCCTCATTGGTTTGGCAGAATGGTAATACCTTACTACAGAGCATTGTTCATAAGGCCCCATGACACATACATAAACTTGTCATGATAACTGACATAAACCTACATAAACATTTATAAAGGCTTATTCCGAAAGCTGTTATGTGTTATAAAGTCTACTTTAATCAACTTTGACATCAAATTGACAGAGCACCTATGTCAGATAATACGTTTTTGAGTGAAAAGACATAGCATGTTAAAATGGCTTTGTAGAACACTCTCCCTCTGCTAGCATAGCCACTGATGTAGAGGCTAACAAAGTCATGAAATTTCAAGCAGTGCTGTTTTGCTGTGTTGCTTCTGGATCAGCCAGCTAGCAGAAACAGATTTCAAACAGCCCACAGTCAAGTTGCCACCCTGAAGTCGTTTTTACAATTTCAAGAAAATCTCACTCTTAAGATTATAGCAGTACCACTACAGAAGGCGAGTTGGCAGACTTTACAAGAGATGTAGCAATGGTTAAATTTTTCATTTAGCCGAAGTGAACCTTTAAATGAGAATTTAAGATGCATGTGTGGACTTTAAAAGGTCAAAAACACAATTACAAAAGCACAAAGTGTTGCGAATGAAAAGTCTGCTTTGCGCAAAGAAGTATTTATGAGCAGATCACAAAACATTCATTATGTCATTTCTTTATTAGACACGATGCAAGGATTTATATTTTTGCTCACACACTATTCAGTCCTTGTGAAGCAAAACTGGATTATATATTCAAATTTAGGGCATCATTAAATGTAGAGCTGCAGCATTAAATGTAAAGGTCCAGTAAAGTGCATTTTCATAGGATGCTATGTCTTAATTATCCAGCTGGCAGAGCATGGCCACACCTCTCTTGATCCAGTGCTGTGGACGCTTGCTGGTGGGCAAGATAATGGAGATGACGAAGTTAGTGGAGTGGCCCGTGGTGGACAGAGTGCCCTTACGTTCGCTGGTCTTATAGAGAGGACAGACGTAGATGTTATGGGGTTGCTTCACAACACGCTTATCCGCTAGGAGATAAATGAATGACAGCATGATTTTAGAACAAGTCACAGTGACAAGCTATTTTCATGTTTAAGACAGGGATGTTCACTCACTTGGTTTTATCCAAATGATGGGCACTGAATCAAAGAGAACTTTTGGGTACTGTTCAGCTAAGACGCCACTGCAGGAGAAGGAAAAAAAACATTTCTTTAAAAAATGAAAGGCGTTAAAAAAATTCAGAACAGGTAATAATGGTACAAATTAGAGCTGGGTGATATGGCAAAAGTGTAAGATTGTGATACCTAAAGAACTTTTCATAATACATGATATGTCACAATACGTTTTCTGACATCTGATATGCTGCAACCGATTAAGCAGTGCTGTCATATTGCCCAGCCCTAGTACATATTCTTCTATCATATAAACAAACCTTTTCTTATCCCATCGCGCTCCATCCAAGAAGAGGCCATGAACATACACTCCATCCTCGGGAGAAGTGGCTGAGGTGTCGAAAGGAAGCACCTGTGTAATGTAATCAGAGTAATGAAATCAATATTCGCTGGACTGCACTGAACTTATACGTATTTTGACATTTATAGTCGTATGCAAAAGTTTGGGCGCCCCTGGTCAAATGACAGATTGTGTCGATTTTCCAAGTGAGAGACGGAATTTGGCACAACACCAGCAAAGACAACATCAGAAGAGAAAGAACTATGTTGACTTACAAGCTAGCATAATAGCATAATTACATACTGCTATAGGAGGCGTTCCAGGCCAGAATGGCAACGACAGAGACGCCATTCTCCCCAATATAAGTCGGTGTACTGTCAGAAAGATTTCGAAACTGTTATTTAAAAGTATAATTGCTACATAATGTTGCTTTAACAAATGGGAAAAAATAACATAAATGTAGCCTGTGTAAAATTTATGGCATGTTATACTGTATGTTTTATTTTTTTAATATGTTTATGCCAATATGTACTTCAAAATGAAGAAAACTACTTTCAAACTTGTCATTTGACCTGGGGTATTCAATCTTTTCCACACAAATGTACAACATGTTGAGAGTATATGATATTCCTCTACTTAGTAGTTGGTACCTCATATTCAAAGCCAAGGAGGTCAATAGGGATGGAGTATTTCCTGGCATAGTTCTGCATGGCTCCTGTCAGGAACGCTTGGGTGAAGAAGAACCCAGACAGCCAGAACACGTGGGGCTTCGTTGTGTCATACCAGTCCTAAAAATGCAAAAA
Source organism: Colossoma macropomum (assembly GCF_904425465.1). Lineage (NCBI taxonomy): Eukaryota > Metazoa > Chordata > Actinopteri > Characiformes > Serrasalmidae > Colossoma > Colossoma macropomum. The sequence goes on along the minus strand of NW_023494802.1, from coordinate 14,072,702 downwards.
ACTATTCACTCAATACAGACAGCAGGCAGACCAGGCATTAATATGATCCATCTAAGCATTTATAGCATACTTAGCTTTATATGATGAGCAATATTAGTCAAAAAAAGAAAAACATACTATGATTTATGATAATAAATAATTCTTTTTGGAAAAATGTAATAACCCGCAGAAACTTGAGCCTAGCGAGGAAGTCTGTGATGTAGCTGCCCAGGGGCTTGAGGCTGGGGTAGGAGCGCTTGGCCCACTTCTCTGGCACTTTACCCACTAGCAGGCTGCCTGCTATAGCCTCCAGTTCTGCATCCATCACCACCAGCCCCTTAATAGCCTTCAGCAGGTTCTGCAGACTCACACGGATGGTGTTGCACAAACTGAGGACAGAATATAACACAATATACATAACATATACAATACAAAACACAGTATTAGCTATGTTAGATATATTATATTATATTGTATTATATTATATTATTTTAAGATATCTACACTGCCTGTGAAAAGTGGCAAGACATCTAACTTTTCAAAATGAGTTATTATTTATACTACTACTATTTATACTACAATACTAGTATGAATAATGTGAATATGTATGAAATATGTTAACAATTATATTAACATATAATTATATTTTCATTTTTGCATTTTTCGCAATAATTTAACATGTTAATGTTATCAAACCAAACATCTTGCTAGTAATACATGCAGAGACTTTTGCAATGTTTCCTTTAATTCACTTAATTCTCCTGCCAGAGGAGTTATGGCATGTACATGTCATTGATAGTCACAGAAAATAGTATCAGCCTGTAGAACAAGAGCTGTCAGTGAGCTATGATGTTTTCTGTCACTATATAAAAGATGCAAAAAGTTTCCTTTATTGTTGGATGTATGTTAATTTTTTTCTGAGTGAGCATGTGAGCTCATTCAGAATGCAATTTGGACTTACTTTATTCCATCGAAGTAATGTTAAACAGCGATTGGTATTCAGCTTATACTTACTGTGCATAAATGGGTTCATATATGTGTGAACAAAATTAAACTTGTGCTTTGCAGCAGCAACCTCTGGTCCAGACAATATATGGGCGCACATAATTTTAAAATAAGACAATGATTATCTAGTCTCTCAGTTAAGGTTTAGATACAACTCTGGACTAATGCAAAATGGAAAGCAATGGATTGACTATTGATTAAGTTTTGAATTTAGAGTGTTGATTAGCTGGGCATACTGGGCAATATGGATGCACATCTCTCAGCCAAGCCATAGTAGAAACAGCTTTACAAATTTTATTTTTAAAATGTATAAAAGGAAATCTGGGGGAGCCAGTGTGAATGGGCCTCATGCAGCTGATAAAATTAACATGTCTACTTATTTTTAAACCGACAGATACTGTTTTAAAGGAGGGAGGATTATATTGGGAGCACTGGAATGTCAAGTGGGACGGAGTGGCAACTGCAAACAGTTTACATGGCTCATGACTCAGGCAGGAGAGCCCCTTTGCAGAATTTTGCTTAGGGCCGCAGGGACGTCAGGACCGGCTCTGAAATCCACTATATGTCTCATAGGTTTATATTCTTTTATGCTCTGCAGTTGATCTTGGGACTCACTTATTATATCGTTCCATCTCTTGTACAAGCACTGTGTTCATACTCTCTTCGTATAGCACTGGGAATTTTTCAAGGGCAGACTCGATGTTAAAGTTCCCTGGAAGCTGGAATAAACCAAAAGGTTTAACTGAGACAAGCATAGCACTAAGGACAAATTAAAATTGTACAATAATGTAAATTTATAAATATTTGTTGGTTAAAAATATGATGGTTTGAGTTGTGTTGAATCAAGGAATTTGCATAATATATATACGATACGATATACTTTAGAAAGAATGTCGTTGGCAATGTCCAGCAGTGTGTTGTCTCCTCCAGAACTGCCTCCCCCCTTGGAGCCTCCCCCCTGAGTGAGGATCAGTGAGTCAAACAGGAGTTTGGTCTGCTGCAGGTCTTTAGAAATGTCCACATTCTCATGCATGCCAAACACCTCTGGATGCTGGGTAGCAGGCAGATTCTGTATACACAAAACTTTTATGTACCATTCCTATGTCACATGGTTTAGCTCAAACATCATGGTGTATGTATCTGCTCAGAATTCATCATTCTCCTTCAGACTAAACTGGTAAGTCTCACCCTGATAAACTCCACATAGTCTTCATAAATGGACTTCGGAGGTGCGTAGTATTTGCCACTGGGGGAGAAGGTGTAGCGAAGGTTCTCTATGATGTCTTTATTGTAGAAGTCAGCCAGCATGGTCAGGAGAAGGCGGCGGTCCCAGTCATCTGTCACTCGCCCACCGTAGTTACACTCTCCTGTCAGATAAGTGATTGCCTCAAATGGAACCTCTTCATACTCATTCACAAAGAGCTGCAGCAGAAGGAGCAAGAAGAGTGCATTAAGAACAGTATATAGTTTCCACAACAGGTGATTTCAAGATCTGTCACAATATAACTATTGACTGTTAATAGTGTGTTTACCAGGCAGAAAAGTTCTGTAGTTTACTAGTAACCTCAAGCCTGACCTATGCAGTGAGCCAAAATGGCATTAAGGAATAGCTTCCTACAAATACCAGCTGCTCTGAGTATGTGTGTAACTATGACCTTCATAAACAATTTTTTAGGAACAGGAAAGAAATTTTATTGTATATTAATGTAAAAAGATTGCACTCAACTAACTTTCTGTATTGGACAAAGTCCATTACTTGAATGAATGTAGAGATACCCTTAGTAAAATATCACTCAAGTAAAAATATAAGTGCTCTATTTATATTTGTACTTAAGGACCAGTTCAACAGTACTTGCTTTTGAAATATACTTAAGCATCAAAAGTAAAAGTATTCTGAAATATCCAGAGTTACCTGGAACTAGTTACAGTAGCTATGCTATGATTGGACATTCTGTTTTTAGAGGGAGGGATTTAGTGAAAGGTGCACTATGGTTGGTTGAACTTACGGTGAATGTGCATCAAATTATTTTGTATATTTTGGAAAAACTACTTTTATCTTCACAGTACTTTGAAAAGTGGAAGAGTAAAAAGTATATTTTACTGTGAAATATAGTGGAGCAAAAGTCTCAAAATAAAGGAGATGAAAGTACAGAAATTAAGTTCATAGGGTAGCTGGCTTTTCAAGCTAGTGTTTCCAGAAAAATTTAGTTTTGCTAAGACAGCAATGTTATGCAAGAACATTCACCTGCAACTGCCTGATACTAATACGCAGATCTGATTCATTGAATCCATATGGAATGTTCCAACCCAGCGGTCCAAACTTCTTTCTCTCTTGGACAAGGGCATGGAAGAAGCAAACCCCATATAGGAGCTTTTCCCAAACCTATAAATACAGCAGCAGATTACCACATCTGGAACATATTGATGGAACAATGTGTGTGTAATTAAACAGGAAATCCATCCTCTTACCAGCTCTTTGTTTGGACATGCAGAGAAGAACTCGGGATCGGAGACTGGGTCAGACAGGTAGGACTGCAGAAGATTTAGCCTGAGGCCTGTGGGTGGCTCATTTGTCATCTTCACCCCATTCTGCAGGATGGTCACTGGGAACTGACATTATAAACAAAATAGGTTATGAATTGTAAACAATTCCATATGACAGAGAATGCCACATAATAAGCAAGAAGTAAGCCTGTGTATGAATAAAAAAACTTAATGCATCACTTGTTGTCAGTGTACATAGATACCATAGGGGAGGGGTAGCTGGTGAGCCAGAGGCGAAAGTCTGGGTGGCATGTTTCTGGGCTGAAATCCTCACAGATCTTCTCCAAGGTGGACATCCAAGACACAGCCAGGTGGCAATTCTGCAGACACACCCATGTGCCCTCTTTCATGGCTGAGTGGATCATCTTCACAGCTATAGGACCCTGGCCCTGACCCAGAGAGATCGACTTGAACTTAGCGCCACCCATGTTCTTGTCGTTGGCAAACTTCAGCAAACCTTTGAGGAACATTTCAGTGTTCGGTCAGGAGTGTGTAAGAATAGATCTATTCATCAAACCGAAAAACAGTACTTACAGTAGAAGACAATACTTACTGGCCATAGGATCAGCTCCAGGAGAGAGCACAAAGACTAGTGGGATTGTGGAGTTAGAATCAATGTAGCTCTTACTCAGATCAAATGGCGGTGGTTCAACAAACTTTTTGCCCAGTTTTTCAGTCACGTAATTACTAATTGCTGGTTCAATCTTTAGAGAAAGAGACAAGGGATAAGAGTGTTGAAAAAGGTGACAAAATATAATTAAATATCATTGGGACCTGTGCAAAAATGGATGATGCCTCACTTTGTCTGGCCGAAGGCAACGGTAAATGATCATTTCCTGAAAGTCACTGAGTTTGTCGCACCATGGTTTTGGCAGGGGAGTGTTATAAGGCTCCTTACTGTCATAAATAGGTAAAAAGCTCTCAGGTGTCTTCATGAAGCTCTCCCTATTTTCAAGCAGGAAAAAAAAAAATAAATATAAAACCTGACAAGAGTAAAAGGAAGTGAAGTCTCTTCGAGGACAAATTATCTTACAAAGAGAACAGAATAGAACCTGTTACTAAATATATTTTAAAGCAAATGCAGCTGGCAAGGAGGCACATACTTGAGGCCCTGCAGGCCAGGCAGGTCACTAGCTCTACAGATCTCATCCCAGCTCTTGTCTTGTAGCCAGGTGGGGTCAGGATTGGGGACATCATTCTGCAGACCCACACCACCTGTGAGCAGGAACATGAACTCAGAGTACTCGATTTCCTTCTTAGCCCTGAAGGAAAGTGAGACAGTTAGACATCAAGGGAAGCACTGCTGTTTCATTTGGTTATGAAGAGAAAACGAACACTGTGCAAACTTGTTTTAATAATGTTCGCTCCTAATAACAATTATTGATGTAGTTAAAGCTAACTTACAGAAGCAAGTTGGAACAGAGGAGGAAGGAGAACAGCAGTTTGTCCTTCTCAAAAAGAGAGCGGCACACATTGCAGTACAGGTTGTAGGTGAAGTGGTCGATCAGGTATCTCAGTCTCCTCTCTAGAATCTTTGACTTGTTACTGAAACATACAGTACATTGTAATGATAGTATTCTATGTGGACAAGCAGAAGGTTAATTTTGTAACAAATATGAGCTTAACTTTCTTTGGCCTCCCATGACATGTATGCCTTGAAACCCCTTTTTAATGGCCTATTTTTTCAAATCAATGCACATTTGAGTATTCAGCTGTAAAAAGGTGGTGCAAAAAAACAGCCACTGGACTATAGAGGAAAAAGTGATACAATGAAATGAGTCATCTTTCACCATATTCTCCACAAACGGTTGTGCGGCATAAACCAAGATAACAGTAAAATCCCGAATGCTTGTCCCTTACAGTCACTCGTGTCCTATCCCTCCAGTATAGTTCCAGAGACTAGAAGAATCTATGCCAAGGGCACTGAAGCCATTCCACTAGCTTGTGGTAGCTCATCACTTTATTGAGACACTTTACCTTGGTTTTCCTGACTACAAAACCATCACGTTTTTGCAATCTTTAAGTCACAAAAAAAGTCTGAAGTACAGACCCAAACCTGGTGTTACAGTGCAAATCAAATATAAACACATTTCACATAACTATGTAAGTAACTGTGTCAAAACATTTTAAAAATTATGTAATGTAAATCAAATGTATAGAAAAATGACAATAATACGGTTAAACAAACAAGCGTATAAGCATTTATCTTTTTACCTGTCCTGTATGGAGTTGATGTAAAGGTTGACAAACCAGTTGAGTGAGTACTGGTACATGGGGTCAATGTTGGCTAGGTCTGCAATGCTAAAGAACAGGATGGAGGAGTGCTTGGCGATGGTTCTGTAGCCTTCTCTCGACTCTGCTATCTTAATTTCAGTCTTCTCTGCAATCTGAAAAGTTCGCACAAAGGAAGAGAGGTCTAATCACTCACTGTCACTATACTGCAGCGTCTTTCAAATCGGCTTTTCCCAGCCCCAGACCTGCTGTTTCTTGGAGATCTCATTAGACATTATCTTGGCGGAGTCCAGGATCTGGATAGCACTCTCGTCCTCCAGGATATTCCCCTCCGAGGACTGCAGCGTCTCCAGGATTTTGTCCTCAATCTCTTTCAGCTGCTTCTTATTGGCAGCAGATTGCACTATCAGGGCATTCCTCTCCTCCTCTAACTCTGGCCTATTAAATATAGGATGTAAAGCACATGGAATAATATTCCAGAATGTAGAAGGGGAATGGTGTAACAGCACAGAGCATATTAAGGTTTGTCTTTTGAGGTTTTAAATGATTCTTTCAAAGTTAAATAATTTTATATTAATATTATATTAAGCAAATTTAGAGGCTTGTGTGTATGGGCATGCATATATCATCACCTCTCCTTAGCTACCACAATGCCCAGCAACTGGTCCTCCAGGCCCTCTGGAGTGATCATGAAGTTGAGCAGGGAAACTTTAGTGGCCAGCTCTGGCAGATAATGAGGGTTCCTTAGCTTAGTTGTTATATAAAACCGGAAATCGCTCGAGTACTCAATCACGCTCTCGCCCAGCCTGATGCAGTCCATACCTCCTACACGCAGAAAACAGGAATTATTCACATAATCATAGTTCAGCCACTGGCCTCAGTTCCTATACTAGGCATTACCACACGTCGAAGGAGTGGTTGAACTGATTGCTGGAAATGTTATGTTACTATATTGGAGTGTAATTTTCCTTGACACTGATTTAGTCTTAAAGGAATAGTCCAACTTTTTCTCCCAAAAAGCTTATTCTTTCCAGTTTTCAAAGAATTGTAAAATGATTTGGTCTTTTTCAAAAATGCATGCCACTAAACTAAGATGCAGCGGAAAAATTACCTCCCATAGGATCCCAAAAGATCAAAATTGCTTTTAGCAACGTGATGCAGTTTAACATTTATTTTCAGCTCATGGTAAGGAACATAGCCTAAGAACAGAACACAAGTAATCTTATAACCTGTGTGAAATTATTTGAGTGCTCTGCACTCATCAAAACTGGATTCTATGCCCAGTAAAAGGCCATAACAGGTTTTTTCCACACCTTACTTCAGAAATGCGTTTCACAAAAAAAACACCCAAAATCATTTTTACAAAACTCTTAAAGCTGGAAAAAACAACACATAGACCAGTTAACCTTCCCTTTCTGCCTTGTACCTTGTTTGAATATCTGTTTGAGCAGTAGGGGCTCCAATGAGGGGTCCAGTTCTTCTCCCACATTCTCCAGCAGTAGAGGAGTACCAAACTGGATGCAGTTCTCCAGGGTCCTCATGTAGTCTGCATCTGTAAGCTTTATTACATTCAGGTTGTTTTCTCTTTCTGAGTTTTTCACCCACTTGTTGGCCTGACCCTGTGGGTCAATCATCAGAGGCCTGCAAATATATTTTAAAATGTATTAATTTATAGCCAGATTCTTAAAGATTGAGACTTAATTTGTTTTTTTTTTTTTGTATTTGAAGGTGTGATTATGGAGCTGTACCATCTTCTGGAATTGCTAACAATGACTCCATTATCAATAGAGAAGCTGTCAGTGGGCAGTCCAGAAATGTTCCAGGCCCTGATCTTGATTGGATCTCCAAGGGTCTTACTCAGAGAGTAATCATCTGAAGATGGGATGCTCTTGGACTAAAGATGACAATAAATGTCAGGGCAAATATAAAATATGCAAATAGATATGGAGTTAATAAGATATGGATAAATTAACCCTCTATTGCACGATGTTGCCTCAGGGCAACAAAAAATTTCCTGACTTTACAATGACTTTATACATATTTAAGGACACTGAAAGGGTTAACAATAAAGGGCGGAGTTTGAGTAAGTCAGCGAAAAAGCATGTATTTGGTCATGCTATCTCTTAGTGGGCACTCCCAAACCTCTTTTTAACATTCAGTATCATTTTTCAGTTATGTTAATTTGCAGAAATATGTTTGTTGCCCAGAAGCAACATTGTGCGACAGTGGAACGTATTTAGCCAATCACAAGCCAGGTCTCACCACTTCAGGGAACATGGATCTATATCGTTTCGTCCCATTGTCGCACAATGTTGCCTCAAGGCCCCTGCGCACATTATTCGTTTAAAAATTTTTTGAATTCAATAATCAGGTCAATTTTATGCAAGAAAAGTGAATCGGATATATATTTTTAAATTGCTTTCATAATGCGTGCAGTCGAGGGATCCTACACGATTATTAATATATTTTCACTGTTATTTTAACTTCTGCTGCCAGTTGAAACAACATTTGTTGAGTAGGTACTGTACCTTACAGAGTTTGGTCCACTCTTTAGTGCAGTTCTGACGAAAGCCAGCAGTGAAAGCTCCTAGGTAAGCAATTACACCAGCAGATATCAGCACGTCACCTGTCAAATTGTCATATGTGTTCTGAAGGTCGTCGGCTGCTTTAGACCACCTGTAAGACGCAGAGAAATACCTCAGAGAACATTCCACAACAATGTTTTTATTCACAATTCAATTCAATTTAAAACTCCTGGCCCTCAAAAGAAAATGTATTTGAACGAATATCATTCTGACCTAGTCTTTTCTCCTCCTAATCCCCCAATGAGCTTCTCCGCTCTCTCCAGCTTGCGGGCACAGAGGTCCACCTGGAATTCTAACTGAGCCTTCTCCTCAGTTTTCTCTTCAAATGTTTTCTGCAGGGCAGCCAGGCGGTCCTCCACCTCCTTCAGCTCAGCTCTCTTCTGGTTCAGGAGGGCCATGGTAGTGGCCAGTGACTGCTGTGCCACAGCCAGGTTAGCCTTTTTAGGAGCTACTACCTAGAAAGCCAGAGTTAACACAGGTGAGTAAAGATTAGAGGTGAGCAATATGACAGTATGTAATTATTGTGAAATTACGTTACACACTTTTCTGAGTACATTGCAGGTGTCATCAATACTTCTAGAACACTGACCGACTGCATGCATCATTAAAAAGACCAATTATATACAGCCTGTAAAAACAACAACCTGGGAATAGTAACTGCATACAGTCCTATGATAAAGTTTGAACATTCCAGGGCAAATTACATGTTTTGTTGATGTTTTGTGAAATTAAGCACACATCCTTTACAGGGAACTTAAATATGGTATTTGTCTGTGCATTTTAGTGCACAATATCTATTTACTTTACTGTGTTTGAAAAATTTATTGAAAAAAACTTATTTGCACAGACCACATTTTATGTTTTTCCCCCGATGTGTTAAATTCAGCAAATAATTCACAACAATTGTGCATTAAAATGTGCAGAAGTCTGTTCATTTTCACTTAGAAAATCAACAAAACATGTAACGTTTTTTTGCTTTTTAAATAAACAAAAAAGGTTAAAGGCCAAAAAAAAACATGGCCTTTTTGAATGCGACAATACTGTTGCATTAGTTCTGTCTTTTGCCCATTCCAACTTGTTTGCAAATCTTGGAAAAACCTAATATCACAACCATAATTGTGTAAATTGTGTATTAAAAATGTCTTATTGCACACGAGATTATATTTTTGCCATGACACACACCCTTAGTAAGGATGTTTATATCAAGAAGAAACAATTGGCTTGCTTAAATAAAATGGAATAAATGAATCACTTGCAAAAGACATCAGTTGGAATGAAAAAAAGGTCTGTATGTCTCTGAGATGCAACAGACGATTTGATTCAGTGATGCAATTCTGCCCACCTTTGCCACTCTGTCATAAACCTCCATGGCAGTGATCCATTTGCACAGACCCTCAGCTGCAGAAGAGGCCTTGGCCACTTTGGTGGGGTCAAAGTCAGGGTTGGTCATATACTCGCTACGGATTTTGTGCATGACTGGTGCCTGTCACAAAGTGGCATTAGTACAATATATTATCAACAGATCATAATGAAACATCAGTCATCGTGACACATGGCTCCACCTTAACCTATTGATACACTTACAGGAATGTTGTCCTTGTCATACACTTTCAGGTCCCTGAGGAAATTCATGTCTCCAAGCAGCTTCTTGCTTGGACCCCAATAGTCAAGAATCTGTAGATATGGAGTAGAAAGTTAATATAGCATCCAACAGAACAGCTTATCATTATTTAAAGTGCTGAACTCATCGTTTCACCTTCTGTCCTGTTCCTGCAGGATCACTGATCTTCTCAGGTTTGATGTCTTTCATCACACACACTGCTGCCATCACTAGCTTAACTCCAGATGGAGGATTTTTCATAGACTTTACAATTGTAATATCAGAGGGCTGGAAAAAAACAGGTTTACCAATAGCAACTTTTAACTTGGAGGAAAATCTAGATATTACATTACATATTGAATTGGGGGCTCAACATGACCTTGACTCTGACCTTCAGTGTGTCGAGAGCAGAAAGAGCAGCCTCCAGAGCAGGGATGGCCTCAGCGAGGTCACTCTCACACTCGTTTTTCAGAGCCTGTGCTTCGTTTGCCTTTTGAGTAGCCACCTCCTCATCCACACGAACAACTTTACTCTTAGCTTCAACCTGCACTGACTCCACCTCTATTACCTGCAATACAGCAGCACTTTAGCATCTGGAGGTTTTTGTTGCCCTAGCTTAAACAAAAATATTAATTTCTCACCTGCATCATTTTAGTGTTGTCAATCTTGGCCTGCTCCAGTTTGGGCTGCAGGTCCACAAGCTCCTTCTTCATTTCACCTACCTAGAAAAACACAGCTAATCATTCACTTTCCTTATAGCAAAACATATTAATGACATACAGTACTGTGTCCTTTAGGTCGTACATGGAAAACACACATGCTTTCAAAGTACCAAATGCAGCAGTAATTCCAGAAAAAGAGCAACAAAATAAAAAACACATTCTGAATAAACACGTTACAGTGCAGAAGTCAGAGATGACACTTTCATTTATTTAATTTCAAGTCAAAGTGACCATTAAATACAAGTTATTTATTTCACAGCATCGGGAAAAATACAGAAAACATATACTTAACAGATAACTACATGGATGCTTCAACGACTAAATCTAGTATCAAATGTTTCAGTATTTAATGTGACCAGCTGTTCCTTTTATTACCGTTTCCATTCTTTTCAGTGATTTGGTTTCTGTTTACAAACAAATCAGCAGGTACTTTTTCCCCACACCTTCAAAGTTCACTCTCAGAAGCTGGTTGCATTTTCTACTTCTCACAATCCAAGTAATCCCAATTACAAATTTTGACTCATCAGTCCATTAAACCTTACTCCACATTTCTAAACCACACTACAAACCCGTTCAGACCCCTAGTGTTACACTGAAATTATACTTAGTTTTTGCAGCTTTTGTGCAATTTCCTGTTAAATATATAACTGAAAATCAAATAAACTGACTTTTGTACAATACTGTATGCTTCAGTGTGTAAACAACCTTGTTTCAAAGACAAAATACACTGTGAGAAGAATTAAGAACATACAAAAGACAGAATAACAGACAGAAAAATGACCTGAGATTCAGCAAAAGCCAGCTTGTCCAGTCCATTAGTATATCTCTTCTTAGCCTTCATTACTGTGTCTCGTTTCTGAGTCAGGAGCAGTCTAAAAGCAGCTATGAGCTCCAAATAGGACGTAGGAGTCACATAGTTGTGGCGACCAAGCTCTGACAGAAACCTGGAAAAACATCAAAACATCACCATTTAATTCATAGCAACATATGTTGATGACATGCCCAACATTTTGTGGTACTAGAACTCATATAACAAAGTGTCTTATTAATGATATGATTATAAAGTGTATTATGTTTAATACCTCTTGGACAAATCAATTGCAGATGTGTGGAAAGTCTTGCAGATCAGCATAACTTCTCGCCGCTCATGATCACTCATCTCCAGCGTCTCTAAAAACTTGTTGGCTACTCGCTCCAGTGCTTCTTCAGGCCATGGCTGAGAGGAACAACAAATTCACACATCTAAGAAAAGAAAACTTCTTGCTTACACATATTGACTGAATGTCTGCATCAGTTCTGATCCACTAATTATAATCATTACCACATTTACTGTGTCTGTATTCATAGTTGAAAAAATCTTGCCAGTCTTACTTGGAACCAGTTGATTGTGCAGCAGTTGATCAGAGAGGGAAACTGTCTGAGACGGTTTCTGAAGGCATCTCCAATAGGACTGAAAGCCACCACTATGTGCAGGTTCTCTCTACATCGATTGACGAAGTATGCAAACAGAGCCAACGGGCTGAACTCCAAATTCTTATTACCAGCCTGGGCTATGGGCCGCACAGCCTGAGGAACAGACAGGAGTGAGAGGGATTCCACTAAACTTCCTTAATGTGTCATGGAGAGGCACAAGCCTCTAGTACAAGTTTTCCATCATAACTAATAGGCCTGTGAAAATTATTGCATAATCACCTGATTGCAATTATTTAATCTAATAGTGATCTAAATCTAAATAGTGGATCGCAAATATTTTCCAGAGTGTATTTTCATCATTTGGATTGAGGCAAGTATGTGTAATTAAAAAAAAAGTAGAAAATGCATTTACTGACATGATGAGTCTTGAAAAAACCCCAAAAGTTCTAACTTCTCACTGATGCCTTAACTCCTTTAACTGGCAGCAGTGAGTAACATTTGTTTATCTGAGCTTGAGCTGCTTTTGTCGTCAGTTGGGAGCTAATAACTATTTTTAACTAGTAAACAAGAAAGCTAATCAGCCAATTTGGCCACTTTAGGTTCAAACTTCAACAGATGCTTACAATGAGCAAAGACTGTCCGTTAAATTGTTCATTGTGATTATTTATATGGCAGTTAATCACTATCAAATACAGTGTAGAGCTGTTCTAGTAGCAGGTAGCAGTAGCTTAGCATGCTACACCACAACACAGGAAATCTATGTTTTAGTGTGTGGAGCTGTTATGTAAGCTACTCTTGCACCACTACCTCGGTAGCACCAGCGGCTACTGTTAACTTAGCGAGCAGACTAATACAGATACACACCATATAACACAGCTTTAGAGGATAAAGACTCAAATCTGAATGAATGAATTTGGGTGGCCAGCGTTAAGGTTTAAAATTTAGTCGGTGATGAATTGAAAATATCACTAGTTTATTTTCTGATTGTTGAGGGTACGTTGGGAGCTTATTTTAGTTTCTGTTGTGCTCTGTCTCATCTGCTCAGTTTGTTTCAGATTGTATTCCAGATTCAGCAAATCTAAAGAACTCTGCATGCCTGGTGGTGAAGGGAAGGGATGGGGTTTGGAAACGGGAGGAGTTTACAATTTGCACAGTTGTGCATATTTATAAATCTTCACATTCTCAATGAGTGTTAAGGTTTGGGGGTGATCTTATGCCATTTAAAGAAGTTTCCTGGGTATAACAATACATACAAATATTTGACAAATTATGATTCAACATAGATATTTTTTCATGGTTTAAATTATGACTTAAAGGGTACTTTAAACATTATAAAACATACAGCACCTCCATGATCTCTTGCTTTTCATCCACAGCAAATATATTTGGAACCTCCCCTGTGTTTAAGACGCTGTCTACGTCCTCTAAGAAGGCCTCTTCTTTTATCTGAGCATCTGTGAGTAGGAACACTGTCTTCTGGCCCTTCACCCCTGCTTTCTTCAACAGAAGCTGAAGGAGGAACAAACAGACCTTATTTAATGAAACACCATTTATTTCAGCAGCTTTAAAGCAATGTGTCAGCCAAGTTATGTTTGGTGTCCAAAGCTAGTTTTTTTTTCTTTGCACTGGAGCTAAGAGACTAATGCAGGTAATAAGAAATGGAAGCTTATATCTACTAGTTTTGCATTATTGGTTTTATACTGTTATTTTTAAAAATGGGCAAAACTGTGGACAAAATTCAGGCTTTAAGATATTTGTAAGATTCAATATATTTTTGTCAATTTTTAGTATATCATACAATGTTAGAAACGCACAACTGTGTTTGATATTATTTAACACCTCTACATGGTTTGAGGCAAGTGCGTGATGATTTAGACATGCAGTATGCATGATGATAATTGTTGAGACAGCTTTTATTACTTATCCAACATGTTTCTTGTCTATTTAAACGTCCACTTATGTTTAATGATGTTTCTGTGGTTTTATGTACTAAATCAGTTATCATTTCTTTTTCCATGACCATTTTCAACCTCTGTTTATTACTTAGAATTAACAGGCTGTTTTGTTACTGTGCATTTAAGGCTAATATATGTAAAAATCTCAGTTGTGATTGGCTTTCCTATATTGTGACTCTGTCAGAAAGCTATCTTTCTTACTTCAGCGTGAATGGGTGGGGCTTAACTGCTGCAGTCTAAATACATGGAAATGTGTAAATGCACTGTTTTTTGCCACAACACAAACACACTGAATTTCAAAACAGGCTGTCAGACTGACAAGTGAACAGTATGTTTTTTTTTACTTTTTAATGACATTACATCAAACTTTTAATAAAAAATGAATGAAATTTTTGTTTTTCCATGATATGGGTCCTTCAACTCGTAGCTCCAGTGTAAAACTAAAGAAGCAGTTTCCCAGACACCAAACCTGTCCTGGCTAATCAAGTATATTTTGGGTAGGGTGAAAATTTAAGTAGCAAGTTTCAGTTTCAGTGAAACCAAAAGCGAAAGTTCACGCAAATTACTGAAACTTCCTATCAGAAGGAAATCACATAGTACCTTGAGGTCATCTCTCCACTCGTTCATGCCATAGTTCTTGGAGATCTCAGGCTGGAACAGAGTCATGTCGGCCATGAAAGTGGCCAGCCTCGTGATGGACTGACGGCCGCTTCCTCCAACCCCCACCAGCAGAGCGTTTCCCCCAGGCTGCTTCAACACACGGCTGATTCTGGACAGGTGTTCCAGAACATAGCTTCCAGAAAACAATAAAGAGCTTTAGGAATTACATCCCTCACAGTAAAGTCTATTAATGTGACTGCAGTAACACACACTGCAGTGAGTAAAGGAAGTATCAGTTACCGGAAGATGACCAGGTTCATGCGGTTCTTATGAGTCTGGTTGTACTCCGTCAGATAGGACTCTACCACTTGACTGAAGCTTTCCATGCTGGGAACCTCAGCATATAACCTTTCACTGGCGTCGACATCAGGGGTCATGTAGTCTCCAAACAACAGGTTCCTCATGTCCTCTTCACAGAGCTGGAGTGGAAAAAGAAAATTTGACAGATGACACCAATTTCAAAAACGGTGGACTAACGAACAGATTCTATTCCTTTTCTGATACTTACAGGCTTTTTCTCAGCTTTCAAATGCTCAAAAACAGCGTCAAAACTCTCCTTGAAATGGTCCTTCACAATGTCATTCATGAGTTTATAGAGCCAGGCTCGGTCCTGGTCGTCTACCAGGCGATCATAAAAGACACGAAACACCTCGTGAACGAACAGGCGGATCATGGTGCGCTTGCTCTCCAGAGATTCCTTCTTCAACAGCAGGCATCCCTGCACCACTCGGGAGAAATCTCGCAGGTTGAATGTGTAGTGGGACTTGGCTGGGGTGGGAAGTAGGTTTTCCATTGCCTTTTTATAAACCTAATACAGAAAAACAGAACACAGGAAGTTACCAGAATCCCCAAGGAAATATATACAGTCTTCTCACATTAGACTGGGACTGGAGCCATACCGAAGCTCCAGTAACTCTAGACCTGCACAGCTTACCTCCAGGGTAGCAGTAACTATCTGGTTGCCAATAGTGAAGCAGTCAGGTGGAAAGCCATTGTTACGCAAGTAAAAGGCTACCACGTTAGTGAAGATGCGTGACATGGTTTCATCACTAAATGCATTCATACTACAGACGTTAAAGTGCCGCAAAAAACGAGGAGTTACTGCATTCCGCCCACCACCAGGGGGCCCCATGGCTGAAATCAGCTGCAGATCAACCAGAGTGATTTTGGAGGTGTCCTTTAGGTCATACCTGGAAAACAAACATGCTTTCAAAGTACCAAAATGCAGCAGTAATTCCAGAAAAAAGATCAACAGAATAAATTAACATTCTGAAAAGGAATAGTACAGTGCAAAAGTCAAAGCCCACTCTTAATTTTCATGCCATTAAAGTTACCTATTTTTCAGGAAATATTACTGAGTAGATTAGATATAGTTTAGACAAAAACAGAAGTTTACAAAACTGTAGCTCAAAAAACTATTAAACAGAAAACATAACTAACTATTGCACAACTGTGACCATCAGATAAACAGTACTTAAACCTTTCATCTTTGAGAGAGAGGAGAAAATCAAGCTCCACTCTTGCTTCAGATCTGAAAAAACCCACAGGTGCTTATGTATATCCTTCAACTGTGAGAAGACAACTTAACACTAGTCTGAATGAATGTGGAGCTGTCAAGAAGCACTTACTGAGAAAAGGAAATAAGACAAAAAAGAACACTTCCAAATCAAACAAAGAAGCTGCTGGTGTTCTCAGAACAATGGACTGACCAACCCAGAACAGTGCACTCTCCAGCCAAGAGCTCAACATCAATGAATGTGTTTGGGATAACTTGGACCGTGAGGAGCAGAAAATGCCACTAACTTCTAAAACTGAACTTTGAAAGTGTGGAAAAAATATCCATGCAGATTTCTTAGAAAAACATTTTTTTTTCTGTTTTTCCTGATGCTAGAAAATGACTAACAGCCATTTTGACTGTCAAATTAAGCAAACAAAGAGTGGCCCCTGACATGTGCGCTTTACTATATTGTGTATACTACTAAAATAAGTACATTTCTGGACCAAAACATACCAATTTCCATGGTCAAAATACTGACGAAGCAGCTCAATAGGAGGCTGTGCACCGAACACTTCCATTGCTGGCATGTTCATATCATCCACAAAAATTATGCATTTCTTTCCCATGGGAGGTCCAAATACCCCCTTTCGTCGTTTATCTAGCCTGGACATAATTATGTTCTTCATAGGAAACAAGAAGATTGTGTGTTAGAACATTATTCCTCCCTACATTTGCATCAACCTACAGGAAATTTGATATTAGATAAGCTACTTTTAAGAGGCTTATCCTTTTAATTACCTGACTCTGGTTGGCGCTAGTGCGTGCTGAGAAGTTGATAAAGAAGGGCAGGTAGCGATCCTTGTCTAGATTGTTCATGAGTTTCTCCTTCACATAAACAGACTTCCCAGTGCCAGTGGGACCAACAAACAGAAGAGGCCTAATTGAAAAGCAAATGTTCAAGAAAGCGATATAGTTTAAAACATTTGAATCCCCCCATTCTTAGGAGAAATGTTCTACAAATATGTAATATATGTAAAATGCATACAATTCAGATTTTAAAATATAGCGTCCATAAGCTGCATTATATTCCATTTTTAAATTGGATGAGATGTGGGCCACATTCCTTTTTCTCCTTTAGGGACTATAACCACTCACTTACACTCCAAAGTTAATACAGAGGTCCATTAGGTAGGTGTAGCGCACTGTGTCAATTGTAGGAACAATGATGTCCTGAACTTTGGTGTTCTTGTCCCCTAATGTGACGTTCTTTATTGCTTCATTCCAGTGAACCCAGCGGCCTTTTCCTTTGAACTTCACCAAAAAGAGCCATTGGTCATATTTCAGAGTGGTATGAAAAACATGAAAAGCATGATTATTGTGTGAACTGCAACATATACCTCATAAGAGTAGTCATAAACAAGACCCTTGTCATCAAAAGGGCATTCCCACTTTGAAACAGTGGCAGGAATGGGGTGCTCATCTGATTTTCCTGATGTGATTTCCTTCAGAAACTCATCAAATCTTCTACGACTGTCTCCATCACAGCACCCACCAACAGACCACACCAAGGAAAAGGCAAAAGCTGCCTGTGTAAAGCAAAACTGAGTATGTTACCAAGGTTGGGGAATATTTATAAGAAGATAAATTAATATTTAAAATATAAATGTAAAGCAACACAATTTCATTAAATGCCAGTAAACAAGTTATAGATACGTTTGAAAAATGTGGTAACACAGTTAACATAGTTTAACCCATTTATGTCCATACTGGGATTTTGAAATTTCCTATACTACAGCGTTTCTTAGAGCTCCACTGAGCACAAATCTGAAAGCAAAATCGAAGTAGGTCAAACAGTTTGGCCACATCGTCCAATTTCCTTACTGTACTTTTAAAGGCTTTAAGCATAAATGGGCTTAAAAAACAACTTTTGGCCTCCAGCAGGGAAGCTTTCATGCTGAATGTAAATGCAGTTTTTCATATTACAGTGTACAGTCTTTGAATGGACACCAGCTCTATAACTGCAAAATAATTTGAGCAGGGTATTGAGATGTGTGGTCTTAAATATTACTTTACTGATTGCAACAGAAAATCATTTAATTTATAATGGAATACATCTGAATTTTTTTTTTCTGGCCTTTTTTCATGTTATTCAGATAAATAAAAATAAAAACAAGGTTCAGAACGAATTTCAAACAAATGTGAAATCAATGTTTACCATGATCCACGTGCGTATATTCTTGCTTCCAGGTTCTTCAGTTACAGGTTCAGTAAGCAACATTCCAAAGAGTCGTGTAAGAGACACAACTGTATTGCTGTTAGTGGTGGAGACAACCTCCTATAAAAGAAGAAGATGATCAAAGTTGAGGCTGGATTATGATCAATAATCTGTCTCTATTCATTCTTTAGAAAAAACCTTCAAAATAACTTCAAATAATTTAAAACACAGGAAACACAGGAGTAGGTACACCTACTCTACAGTTTTTTCTTAACATCTTAAGTGCCGGGGGAACCAGCCAATTAAACAGCTCCAACAGTAATGTGGAATTCTCCTGAGACTGAAGAGGCTGGGGTAGAGTGTTTAACCAGGATTCCACAAGCGGATGCCATCCGAGCTGAGATGGCTCCATGTAGATCATTCCACAACGGCTCACTGTTGCTGGCTGGGAGAGAATACCAGCATCGTTTAAAAGCATGTAGCAATAAACTCCCAAAAAATAATAGAAAATTACCTAGGTCAGCAAATCTGCAGTGTAATATTGAACAGGTCCATTTTAAGGTGGTGCACAAGACAGTAAACTGAACAGTAACATGATAAACAGAGTGACTGTCTTACTGAGGCCTGCGACAAGTCCATGGCTTCAAAAATCAGACTCATCTGGTTGGACATCTGGATAATTTCTCCACTCATTAGGCACAGCTGCAAGAGAAAC
The DNA here is from genome assembly GCF_904425465.1 of Colossoma macropomum. Lineage (NCBI taxonomy): Eukaryota > Metazoa > Chordata > Actinopteri > Characiformes > Serrasalmidae > Colossoma > Colossoma macropomum. The sequence continues at coordinate 14,053,579 of NW_023494802.1, read as the reverse complement.
ATACATCATCTGATGATACAGACTGGCAGCAGATGCAGGAAGTTCATATTATATTATATTATATTATATTATATTATATTATGTTATATTATATTATATTATATTAACAAAGAAATATTACATTCAAGGCTGATAGGAAATCAATTTTAACAAGCCGAAAAGCTTGCCTTTTTGTTATCATCCAGCACAGTGTTCATACTCTCAATCCAGAGTGTGTCAATGGGTCCATCAAACACCACCCACTTCCTGTCTGGGGTCTCAGATGAGGCAAACTCCCGAAACGTGTTCGCCACAATTCCATCAGTCCACTTAGAGAGAAAAAAGCCTTAACTGTTCAAGTACATACTGATAGACCTCTAATCATACCAGGTGCATTTAGTAATTTAAATAGATTGGCAGCAATATACCTAGCTGAAACCCACCTCATGGGACACAGGGTCAAACTGGCCGAAAAGCTGTCCCATTGTGATGGATTTTGGGTTCACTGTGCGGTACTGGACTTTCTCCTCCTCATTGTAACCCCTCTCATTCATGAGTGTGAGAGTGTCAGCTAAGACATGCAGCACTTTGGTTTTACCCGCAAATGGTTCACCAACAAGCATGAACCTAAGGAACGAGAAATAAGGGCAAAAAGGAAAACTTTCCTCATAATATGTTGTAATAAACACCTTTCCTCATAATATGTTGTCACATTTTGGTTGCTTTCAGATTTTGTCCTTTCCAAGGTCTCTCCTAATATCTCCTCCTAATTATAGCTCAATATAATCTATTCCTTATCACTCAATAAAGACAGATTTAGGATAAAAAGGCTAACATGTGCTTCCACTTTTCAATCCAATGCATTTAGAGGATAACGATAACTGCTCTGTCCTATCTGGCTGGTCTCGACCCCTCACTGTAGGGTGAGGAGAATTATGCCACTCTTCTCATCCAAAGAATGAACAACTAGTTGTTTTTGTGAACTCTAGGCCACAGAAGGCGATCGTGTCGCTGGGAAACAAACTGAGAGAACATGCACTAACCCATGACGCACAATCATCATCTCATAGGTCTGGATCATTTTATCGAGGAAAACTTTCACAGGCTGAACATTGTGGTTTTTGCAGCATTCTTGAGCACAACCCAGGAAGAGCTAAAGAAAAAGAAGAGATTGTGTGCAAAAAAATTACATATAAATTGACATGTTAAGCTGACCTGAGATTCAAAGGCCACAGTTCTCACCTGATAGTCAGCCACAGGGAGAGAGATGCCAGGGAAGAGATCACTTGTGATTCCATTAAAGAGAGGAATGTCGTGGGAGAGAAACTTGGGTTCATTCACATCTTTGATGGAGCGTAGGAGCTAACCAAAGGAACACAGCATGTGTCAGTTTGAACATAAATAGCCCAACTTTGCAACTGAAATACTTTAATATTGCGCTTGAAATGTTTTAATACTTTAATATTTCTTTTTTTCTCTTACAAGAATATCTTCATTTTCATTTGGAAACTTGAGTTTGAGGTTTCCTGCTGCCACCAGTACTGCTTTGACAGCTCTCATTCCATAATCGTAGTGGAACTGGGAGGACAACTGCTCAGAGCACAGCCTGTAGGTCATTACTATCTTCACTGAAAGTGGCTTGGCATTCAAAAAGCCATAAGAGTACAGAGAAATCTCTGCTATCAGAGCATAGTTAGGGACCATCATTGCAACAGTTCTGAACAAAACCTAGAAAACATACAAAAGAAATACTCATACAACAGCATTAATTCATACAGAGAGTGCACTTTCATTCATATCACAGGTAGCAAGTAACAATAGTAGTATACACTATATAATGTGTATAAGGAGCAAATAATAGTAGTAGTATACACTATATAATAGTAGTAACACTATATAATGAGTGTTTTAAGTGGAGTGATTTTTTTCAAAAGTCTTCTAATCATGGCAAACGTGCATGTAGGGTGTTGTGACGCAAAATAGCTCATAAAGAAAATGTGTTTTGCAGACTTACCACCATTTTACCGTTATTAACATTACATATGGATAGTAAATTAGATCAATATTTGTGTTGTAGACATTGTGAACCCTGGTTCCTTCCTGTGACTACTGTAATATGTAAGTGGGAACATTTCTCTGCAAAGCACTATTTTACATAACACCCTGAATGACTTTATTTACTTCTCAACTCTTTATTTATTCAGAAATTTTGAAAAACTTTTATTGTTGCAAAAGAATTGCGTTTCACATGTTTTTACCTTAAGGTTGTCAGGAAGCTCAGATCTTCCAGCATATCCAGGGTTCATGGTGATGGCTACAAAGCAGTTTGGATTGAGGCGAAGCTCAGTACCCTCAAAGTCAAAAACCTCCAGCTTCATCTCAATAGCTCTCTGAATGCACAGGATCTGCTGTGCCACCACAGACAGTACCTCCAGCTCAATGCGGTTAAATTCATCAAAGCATGCCCACGCACCTGAAGATGCCAGTCCCTTAAAGAACTGACACAGATAACAGAAACCGTAAGTCAAATCAAAGTGACATTTACCAGTACGGAAGAAGATATTCTTTTCTCTAAAATTCATCATCATTTAGGTTTTAGATTAAGGATCTTAATCTGAGAGCAGCTCTCCTTACCTTTCCCATGGCTAAGTAGTCAAGTCCATCAGAGCAGTTGAACACTACACACTGCACAGCAAGGGCTTTGGCCAAGTCTTTAGTGGTCTCTGTTTTGCCTGTTCCTGCAGGGCCTTCAGGAGCTCCACCTAAATTCAGGTAAAATGCTCCAATCTATGATGGAGCCAGATTTTTGGAAAAATTACGGTGTTAAAAAAGTCATCAAAAGTTGTTTTCACTTGTTGTCAGTTGTTGTTTCAATGTTTTAAATGAATGTCCAGTCTGATAATGATTAACAAAGTGTAATGGACCTTTCAATTTACCAAAGTTCGGTAGCATCGATCTGTTAAAGGTGTGATGACCAAGCGAGGAGAATTCCCTAAGTACTCATAAGCATACTTGACATCACAGTTGATGATGCAGACACGGACATTGTCATTATTCCAGTAATAACGCAGCTGGGCAAGCCACTGGAAGTCTGTCTCATGAGAAACGCCTGAGAGATACAAGGACAAGTACAAGACAATACAAAGTAATGCAGCAAAGCAAGCCGCTACCACAGAAAGTAATGCAGCAGACCTTAAAAATGTCAGGTAATGCAAAGTTAAACTAATGCTACAATATTACCAGCAGTTAAGTTCCAGAACTAACAGCTTGTGGGACTATATTTAATATCATAAGAGCATAATTTTGCCACATATAATTTAGTAACTCAATCAAACAACCTTTCTGGATCATTTCCATGACAACATCACGGGCATGTACATCTATAGTGACCAACGCTCCTAGAGTAGTGCGAGTCTGCTTGGGCAATTTTCCTCTGACCAGCTCAACGATGTCATTCAGCTGGCTCTGTAGTTGATCATAGTAGTTCTTCAGACCCTGCCAATCAAACAAAACCCTTATTTTCATCACTGCTACCCACAATGTAATGATTAACATGTGTAATACTGTGAGTGTTTACACACATCAGCTCCACTCCTAATGGCTTCGTGTACTTCTAGAGTCCAGTACATTTGAGAGGTACAGAGAACCACCTGGCCAGGCCACTCACGAACCCACTGACTCCTCTTTGTCTCTGGGTATGCCTGTGATCCAATACAAACAAGCAAGAAGGCAAGCAGGTCCACATGTGCATGTACAAACACAGTATGTACAAACTGAATTCCTGAAACACTGACACTCAAGCGCAAATACATAAAAAAAACTTTTTTTAAATATTGTCATTAAGCCTACTTTGCTAAATAAATGCCATTAATTAATTGCCAGAAGCTTTTAATAATACTATACATTTAGTGGACATCTTAGATCTCCAAGTGGTTTCTTTTGGAGAACTTTCTTTTCTTTTTGTTCAGGTAAATAAGAAAAAAAGTGGATTACATTCAGATACAGCTATGTCTAAAATCTATGGATGCAACTGAAATGAAAAAGAAAAGCAACAATTCTTACTAAGCTCGATCTAAGACAACATGATTTCCTCTAATCACATAAATTGTTACAGGTTTGTGTATTTGAGGGCAAGTATAGAGTCTCACCAATCTGGAGCGGTTAATAACGTCCCTAACGCTACGCAGCATCACGTCCTCCACTTGCACCAGCCACTTCTCTACCGCTCCCCGCGCCTCTGAGGTGGAGATCAGCTGGATCAGGCCTACACGCTCCCCCTCACTGCTGTACATGGCCTGGATGTCCAGGTTGGGCAAGAAGTCCAGCTTGGCAATGCCCTCAAAACACTTCTTCAGGTGAGGCTGCACACGCAACGGGTCCTTGGTCTCAGACAGAATCTCCAGCATTTCATCATTCGAGAGGAAGAAGAAGCTGAGGCACAAAGGAGTCAAATACCAGTAAACTACAAGGTGTTTTTTGTGGACAATAATATTGGCTAAAATTATATATCAGCTGAACCTCCACTTCACACAAAATAATGCTGTTACCGTGGAAAGAATAGTCTTTTCTTCTCAAGGTAAGCATTCAATCCTTTCATAATTTTGTCCAGAAGGTTATTTGAGTCCTGAAGCTTTTCAAGTAAGCCAGGCAGTGAAGTTGCAGGTAAAACCTGTAATAAGACAAAAAGCTTTCACTGTCTGCTCAAGTTTAATTCACATTTAAAGCACTAAAGCATTCAGCAAAAATCTAATTTGTACAATTTTGTCTTGCTTATGTGGTTTCTGATATTGTACTGCATAATGTGGCCTAAATAAATAAATCATTTACATAGCTAAACACAGTAAAAACAGACATCTCTGAAACCAAAACCTGAATTTTGTCTGCAACTTTGTCCACTTTTATAGATAAAGTATGTTATCCACTATGAGAAACCTCATAAGCAAGTCTATTCGTATCTCCAGTGCAAAAGAAGCAAACTTTAGGTACCAAACAGGTCTTGGCTGACTGACTATACTGACAGTGAGGGGAAAATTGTATAAAGATTTTGTAAAAGAGAAAAATAGCATACATGACACAATGTAGACTAAATATTTTTGGAAACAAATCTCAACAACACTATTTGATCATAAATGCTCTTTTGGGGTGAAACCTCCTTCATCCTTTCATCACGTTGTCCATACCTTTGAGTCCTTCACACAATGTCTCATGACCTCCTTCCAGTGCTTGTCCACTGTCTGGAATAGTCGTCCCTCCTCAGGCATCTGCTGCATGATGTCTTGAGAACTAAAGATGGGCTCCAGGTAGAGCCACTGGGCCTGCACCCTCAGCCACTCGTCTATGGTGTCCTGAATACGAATCAGGCGCTCCTCCCATGCCTAAGCAAAATAGGTGTGATTTATAAGTATTTACTGAACATGTTCCCAATAAATAGAGACAATCATTAAAAAAGCATGCAACAAATCATTTTCAAACAAACAACGACAGCTCTTACACAGTGTACAAGAATCAATAATGTAATAATAATGGTCTCACCTTAATCTCTGTTTCAAAAGGCTTGATAAAAGGGGAGCCTCTCATGGTTTGGGTTTTCACTATCTGGTCATCTAGCATAGTCTGAATCTCGTCCACGGCGGTAAGGATAGACACCCCAGACTCTCTGTAGGCATGATGATTGAATGATACGGCATCCCAAGCCTCCACCATATTCTGCATGGCCTTCTCCAGAGAGAATTCCTGTGTATTCAGAGGACAATTTTAATTATTCCAGCTCAACTAAAATACAATTAGGATTAGGGATATAAAAATGCACTGATGCATCATGATGCATCAATGTAAAGGTGTCAAATCAAGTGCAAAATCAACTGATAGTGGAATCTTAAAATTGATAAGAATTCATTGCAACAATACTCAGTAAAGTATGCTCTCATTTGTTGGCTGAAATAAAATTCTAAAACTCTAAGAAAATTCACTAAATCCATTTTTATTTTTACAGTTTGGCATTCTTAAAAAATACATGTGCTGAAAATAGGCGTAAAGCGTGGTGTACTGTTTTATTGTCCATTGTACTAAATAGTTCCTCTAGCCCCTCATGTGTACTTATTACATTTTTTTAATAATTTGAAATCATACTAAAATAAATAAACTTCTAGCGAAACTTCAGGTTTTCTAAAGACTCAACTGAAATAATGTCAAACTGAGTTAACATAAATTTACTCTATCCTTGACTAAGAAGCATGCTTACTTACTTATTCCAAATAAACCTTTAAAATGAAAGTATTGTTACAACGCCCCCTTCAGTACAAAGTTAAACTTCCCCAATGTTTTATTTGAGAATATCAAATTATAGATTTGGGAAACAGAGTTAGTAAAGACACATTACAAATATGGCCACTTCTTACTTTGCTGGCAGCAGCACTGATAGTTTCAAACTGCTCCATGTAAGAGGTGAGATTCTGTTTGAGGACTTTGCGCAGAGTGCTGCCTGAATTAGGCGTCAGGTCATAGTTCACGATCTCAGACATCTGTTCCCAGTGCCTGGCCCTGATGCCTGGATTACACAGTATGGACACCATCGGGATGTGTTCCTGTGAACAAAAAATGGTCAAACTCTTGCACACATGATGCACACAGTACACATGAGCGAGCAATAGCTAAGGAATTAAAAATACAACATGACAATCAAAAATAACTTTTCTTATTAATTTGTAAATTAGCATAGCTTGCAAATTTAGACCCAGCAAAATGATACAGGATACTAAACAATAACAACAAGTAACTAAAGAAATTATTAGTACAACATGAAATCCAAAATATTATTTTTGTAAATTGGTATACAGTTGAATACAAAAGTCTGGGCACACCTTGTTAAATTACATCTTTTTTGATTTTTGAAGTGAAAAGAAGTAAACACAATCTCTGCATCAATATATTTTTTGCCTACTAATGTTAATGCACAGACACTCTATATTTGATTAATCTAAAAAAACAAACTAATAGTAATTGAGCATGTGCAAAAGTTTTGGACACCCTGCAAGTTGTTAAGTCTCAGAACTTGACAAACTCTTTAATCCTTTATTGACCCATTAGGACTGGTTAGGCAGGTTAAGAACTGTCATTGGAAAATATGTTATCAAAGCATTTCCAGCTTGAAATTTCCACCCTTCAATATATCATTAAGAAATGGAAGGAGAAAATGTGAAAGTCAAGGCAAGATCTGAAGGACCAAGAAACCTCTTATATAGAACTGCTAGATATAGAACTGCTCATAACTTCTGCAAAACAAAATCTAGATCTTAACGAAACATAATTTGACTAAGGATGCCCAAACTTTTGCACACACCTGTGAGTGCATCATTGTTTCATGTACCTTAAATTCTTTGATCTGCTCTATGACACTTAAACAGATGAGAACGGTGGGACTCTCCTGTTTATCTTCATCTTCTCCATGTCTTTGCCTCACTGCTACCGTTTTCTCTCTCTCCTGCTCTGCCTTCTTCTGTTTCTGTTGGAAAAACTTCAGCATCTTGTAGACTTCACGGAAAAACTCATCCACTTCGGCCTCCATACTCTCACCATTTAAATCTAAAAAGGACCCATCCATCCATCTAAAACAAGGTCAAATAACAGACAATGGAAGATGTCACTTTACATACAACACAGATATGTACAGTACTGTGCAAAAGTCAGAGACCTTTCAGTTATTTAATATCTTGTCAAAATGGCCACTATGTACTAATTACAATAATAAATAAATTATTCATTTTACAGCATCAAAAAAAAAAACATTTTCTGCCTCTTGAGATCCATGTTAAGTCTGAGCTCTGGGGTGGTCAGTCTGTTGTTCTAAGAACAACAGCAGCTTCTGTGTTTAATTTGTAAAATGTCTTATTTTTTGTCTATTTCCTTTTCTTAGTAATGAATTCTTGACAGCTACACATCCTTTCAGACTCATGGTGTTGAGCTGACCTCGCATAGTGGTAGGATGGACAGAAACACCAGTGGATTTTTTAGATCTGAAGCAAGAGTGGAACTCTCAAAGATGAAAGCATTAAGAACTGTTTATCTGATGGTGAGTTTTGGTGGTCTACCAGGTCTTGCAAGGTTGTCAGGAGTCTAATTTTCTCTGAGAAACAGTTTTTTCAATGTTTTTCCTCAGACATTTCTCTTTCTTGTGCAAGTGTATTATCTAATATCTAATCTCCTTAGAAATACTGCCTGTAAATAAATGATTTCCACTTAATTATTTTTGACAAGAAATTAAATAAATGAAGGGTGGACTTTGCACAGTACTGTGCATCAAAAGAGAGTTTTACACTAAATCTTCTTGACATGGAACCTAGAGAACATGATCTTACACACCAATAATCCCACAAACCTCTTCTCAGTGCGCTGCCATTTCAGCACAAGCCCAAAGAGCTTCTGATAAGGCTCAATGTTCTCCTTGATAACATTCACTTCTGGATAAACAGTTAGGTCCCATTTGTAGAGGGCCTCTTCTTTGTTGATGAAGACAATGGAGTCTTCAACTTCCTGAAGCCTCTTCTGTACTGTTCTGACATCCGTTACATACTGCAACAGAGGAAAGGGACAAATGCAGTCACTATACTTTGAGGTGAAATAAGACACACGGATGTATAAGGTTATATCTCACCTGTTGCATCATGTCCAGTTCTGAACACTCTGCAAATTCCTCCATCCTTCGACTAAGTTTCTCCAGTTCCAGCATCAGTTTCTCCCTCCTGCCCTGCAGCTCCTGCTCTCCTTTCTGCTTGGCCTTCTCCAACACCTGCACCACAGAACCAAGACAGCCACTTTAAGAGATAATGCATGTAACATACTTTGAAAAGTAGAAGAATTAGAAAAATAGGATAATGCCTGGACCATCAGTGATGGTCAAATGTTACCTCATCATTGAGTTGAAAGATTGGACTGATATTTTGTGGCCACAGCAGCACTGCAGAATTAAGCTCCAAGTCTTCTACATCAAATACGTGCACATCTAGTAAGTAATTTAACCTACGATGTGTTTCCTGAAAGAAAGTAAGACTAATTTATACTCACTGTTTCATACTTTGGTGGTTGGCATACTGTAAAGAAATGTTATAAACTCACCATTATCTTATTGTTGAGCACCTCTATTCCCTTGGTTTTTGCATGAACAATGTAAGCAATCATTTCTGTCATGTCCTCGGTTGTATCTGGGATTTTTAGAGCCTTATTGCGAATGGTCTCAAACTCCTTACAGATTCTTGAAAACAAAAGAATTTCTTCTCACTTAAATGTACTAATGGAAGCAAAAAATAAATATTCCTTAAAAGGGAAAATCTGAGATATAGACATCATTTACAGTGTTGTGGTGTGAAATGGTTAGCTGTAGAGAAACTTACTGACTCCAATTTTTTATAGTGGTGGTGACAGGAACCAAGATCACGATGTATTTAATGCAAATATAGCCATTTTATTTAGTGTCCAAAATAACTAGCATATCCACCGCTGTCTTCTGAGTTTTATATGTAATGCTGATAATGTTAAAATAGTGGTAAATCTGAAAGAATTGTTTTCTTTGGGAACTGTTTTGCCTTATATATGTGTTTTAGGCCAAAAATAAGTACGTTAACATAGATTTTAGGCCAAAACTACATTAAAACAGCCTCTAAGGTATCAGACAGTGTATTCATAGCCATTTCATGTAACAGCTTTCTGGGAGGCAGCTTTTAGAGCTATTAAACATTTTAGACATCTGGTTCATATCACCACCACTGTGAACAACTCTGATTACGTTTTCTAGAAATGTGCATCAAACCACTCTATGTGGCTTTGTTTACATCTTAAGGATTTAAGTATGCAGATTTCTTTTTTAATCTGTGGACTTAACAGAATGCAAATAAGCCAAAATACAAGAACAAAAATACTAGGCTCAAAAATCTAAAACAAAAAACAAAAATACTAGGCTCTTGATCTGGGCTTACTGAAGACAGTGTTCACGGTGCGTGTTGATCAGTCGTTCCAAAAGGATCTGAGCGAAAGTTTTGGCTTTATTTGCCAGTCCCTGTTTGAGCTCTTCACAGTCCAAGTGGATCATATCAAAATGAACTACTGATTGGAGGCTGGAGATCTCTTGGTACAGAGTCTGGAACTTCTCCACTTGCTGAGATAAAACAGCATATTCAAAAGCACAAATACAAAAGAACACGCTACAAATCAAGCTATATTACATGCACAAGCTTACCTGTGTATACTGATCAAAACTGTGCTCCTCCAGCATAAATGTCTCTACCTGTGCCTGTGCTGTCCCATTGACTAGCCAATCATAGTTGTTAGCTATGAAAAATTACAAGTGTGAGTAAATCACCAAACAGATTATCATTAGTTTGCATAAAAAAAATCAGGAATATAAGAAACTCACAATAATGTTGAAAGTGCCTGCCAGGTGCCTCCAGGTTTTTACGGACAGCGTTCTGCAGTGTGGTCCGTGCTCTTACAAGAACATGGTCTGCAAGTTTAGCATCAACTACTGAGCTGTTGGTTTCGGCCAGCCAGGACTGAACAGTCTGAACTTTCTGTAAAATGGTGAAATTCATTACATACCACCAGTCTTATCTAACAAACTGAAACATGACCCTGACCATGAACCTCTTCTCACCTGCATGGTCTTAGTTATCAAGTTGAAAATCTCTAGCACAGCCTCCTCTAGATCCTGAAAACTGGGATAGAAGTCCATGTTCTCATCATCAAAGGTCAGATCCATCCTGAATATGAGGAGCTTGTGTGTATTGAGGGGATCAAACAGGCTTATGAACGCCTCTACGCTCCTCTCAACCAGGGCCTTCAGCTACAGGAGAAACAGAGAGAATAACTGGCACAGCTATATTTCAGCAAGATCCCATCAGCACTGATCAAAAATTCTTGATAGTTTCCAGAAGAAAAAAAAATCAGTCTGATGAACAAAGTGAATACCAGACTCACCTGGTTGGACAGAAGTGTGGAGGCACAGTTGTAAAACGCGTCCAGCTTCTCTGCTCTGATTCTTTGCACCGTGTCTTTGCTGGTGAGCAGGTGAATGACTTTTGGAAACCAAGTGTTCATGAGCTTCTCCTCGATTCTCTCACACTCCACAGCCACTTTGTTCTTCAGGTTCTCACAGTCCACAGGCCCAGTGGACCTTCACACCATGGACATAATTTAGAGAGCAACGAAGTGATAAAAAGTTTAAGGGGACAATAAATAACTGGACATTACACAAGCGTCAGCATCACAAACCTTTTGTTAACCTAAGACTGGACACTCAAACTGTGAGTGCACATGAAAGCATGACTTTTAAGATGTTGTGTAAAAGTCATTTGGCTTTTTTAATAAGAAGGAAAGGGAAAGCAAATGTAGACATTGACATATTTATAATAGTAAAAAGCAACACTGTCACCTCTGCCAGCAGGTTAGTGCTTGCAGGAGTAATACTTGCTTTATATTCTCTATACCTATATTGAGTAATTTGGTTTCTCCATTAATAAGCTTTATTTTCCACATGCTTGTTGCCATAAACATCAGGAGACAATAAAATCAACCAAAAAGGACTGGAGGGGACATCGTCAGAAACCTTAACCTTAATGTGATCCAACGTGATAGGGGCAGTTGTGGGCTGGAGGTTAGGGAACCAGCCTTGTGACCGGATCCCCTGAGCTGACAGTACATGATTGAAGTGCCCTTGAGCAAGGCACCTAACTCCCCAACTGCTCCCCGGGCGCTGTGGATAGGGCTGGCCACCGCTCTGGGCAAGTGTGCTCACTGCCCCCTAGTGTGTGTATATGGTGTTTCACTGCACGGATGGGTTAAATGCAGAGGTGAAATTTCCCCATTGTGGGACTAATAAGGGTTAAACTTAATTAATTAAAATTCTGGACTTTACCTTCCCCAGAGCAAGTTAGGCATGTAGCATAGGTTGCTATGTTGAATTAGCCCAGTAAAACATAATCTTAAACGGGCTTAAAACTAGCTGGCTAGTCAAGAAATTCTGCTTTATCAGACAGACCCCATGTACAGATGTCTACTGTTCCTTGAGCAAAAGAGAAATACTTTGTATGTACAAACCTTGTCGGCCTACAAAGCCTGGTTCTGACTCTCTCTGACACATACAACACTTAAAATGTACAAGCCATACATTTTAGTGTCTGCAATTTTTGCTCAGAGTTGGAGAGAATAAATATATATGGAAACTCTGACAACAACAAAAATAGTATAGACTTATTGATTCTTACAGAATCAATAAGCATATACCATACAGTAACTTTACCAGAACTTAAATATAAAGTCAGTCATTTATAACCTGCAAGTAAATGTTTATATATCTCATGTGCAAGTTGTAATTACTAAAACACTGAAAGAAAAACAGAAAAGCAGTACCTGCAGTCTGAGAGGTCGACGAGGAGCAGTTGAGAGAATGTTGTGTGACAGATATCCAAAATAATTTTCATGACTGGATGCAAGATGTGCAAATTTTCCTTTATCACCTTTCGGCTCCTGATAAAGCTGTTGTGCCAAGGCCTGGAGTAGTCAAGAGCCCTGAAAGGAGAGAAACCTTTTAAAATCCTGTGAGTCTCTTGGAACTCTGAGAGCTTAGACGCCTGTCCACTCACTTTGTTCCTGGTGCGCTTTTTAAGGCAGGGAGCGTGTCCTTCATTTCTGGGTCTCGGAGAACGCTGTTAACTAAAGAACAAACCTATTAACAGTAGGAAACACGTACAACAGTAACGTACAAGAACAACTTTCTATGCTAATCTCTAAAGTGGTGTTAAATGGAAGAGTAATAATCTACAATATATATGCTACAAGTTCGGCAATGGACGGATGCTAACAGCATCATCTAGGTAGCTAAACAGACATAGTTAGTCCCTCTCTCACACAAATAAAGGTGTCAACAATAGAGGTTGATAATAGTAGTAGTCATATACATTATAAAATGTTTATTACATAAACAGGTAACACTTGTTTGATGTTTGTTAGCAGTGTTAAGGCATACCTCACTTTTAGGTTCAGGGACAGCTACAGCTCTTATTGTTCAGCATCTAACTGGAAGTTATGAAGCAGACTGACAGTGAGCTCACCTGTGTGTTTGACCATGCTGCTGAGAAAGTTCTCGCTGACCTCCTTGCAGAGCTCCTCCAGCATCTCCTCTCTGCCTTGGCGGAGCTGCGGTGAAACACGGGTCAACATGTCATCCAGCCAGTGCTGCTGAATAGGCACGATGGGGCTCTTTTCAACACACTGCTTCAGGAACATGTAGTTCATCTACAGAGAGAAGAATAGTGAACAGAAGTGTAAAAGTGAGATAAAAGAGCACTAGTTTGATACACGCTTTCTCAAAAGATTTCAAAAAGCACTTACTCGCTGCTTCCTTGCCTCGCTGCTAATCTGTTGAAGAAAAAGGACTTTGTGTTAGAGAGCACTTGAAAAACAACTTAAGTGCACCACTATATGGCAGATTACTTAATTAAAAGCATCCAACACCCTTAAAGCTCAGATAAGCATTCAATACTGTCATGAGAGCCTTAGCATCTCTGAAGAATTGTCAGATTATTAAAGAAAAGCATTCAATACCGTTGAGGGAAGCTCAGATTCAGGGTATATTGATGCCACTGGGGTTGCATCCTTTGCTTGCTTGTAGGCTTGCACTGCAGCAGCGACCCTGAACAAAGCCACAGGGGGTCAGGATAGCAGATACATGGGATCATATGCTGAAGACACAGCGGCAACGGCAAACTCACATGACTCCATGTAGCTCCTTCTGCTGCTGTTTGCTTCTCCTGTGGTGCAGAAGTTTCCTCCGAACTGCTCTTCTGTGTTCCGGCAGGCAGGAGCCACTGCCGCCCGCCTCACCTGGCCCACTCGGGATGGGCGGGAGGACGCTGTACTTTTTCAACCCATCCTCCACGGGAGACTTTAAAACTTCCCCTGAGGTCGGCATTTCAGACTCCTACTGATATAGGAGAGTGTTCAGTCTTACTGTGTGAATTTTAAGTGTCTGTTACAATGAACGACGTGCTTTCCTAGTTAGGTTAGGTAGCCTGTCACAACACCAGCTTAAGCCAAGTTAAACTAACGTTAGCTTGCAAATTTAACTGTTTACTGAGTTAGCTAGCTAGCTAAAGACACCCGAAATCTGAAGATTACTGAAAGATATAAACTGCCCAACAACCTGTCTGCACCGCTTCATTGTATAGCCGTATACAAACTCGAATAAACTGGTGTAAATAGTGTTTTCTTACGGTTTCTCTTCACTGTAAGTGCTTCAGCTTCATGGCTCGTTCGCCAAAGTTTGTTAGCTGAGCCGTAGCGAAACAATTCGGTTGCTATGGAAATAAGACGAGGTAGTGTAACGGCGCCTGTTACCGGATAGCGGCGCTGTTAACACATTTTAAAAGGGTATTCTTCGAATTTATAAACTCTGGATAATTAAACGGATGTAAATTAAGTCATTCAGAGTGATTGGATGTGAAATGCACCTTCCTAGATAAATTTAGGGAGCCCAAATTTAGGATAGTAACCAGGCGTTCCACCTATTTCTCAGAATTTCCGCAAAATTTAATGGTTGAGATGTAAACAAAGTCATTTTTAAACACCTCAGTGTCACTTGACAGCTGCACTGAGAGTAGTTCAACAACCCAAAATATCCAGCGTCTCAACAACGTCCTGTGGGCACTGATGAAGGACTAGAGGATGACCAACACAAAGTGTGCAGCAACAGATGAGCTACTGCCTCTGACTTTACATCTATGAGGTGGACCAACATGGTAAGTGTGAGTGGACAGTAAGTGGACACAGTGTTTAGAAACTCCAGCAGCACTGCTCTGTCTGATCCACTCAGACCAGCACCACGTCAGTGCCACTGCGGTGCTGAGAATGGTCACCACCCAAATGATGCCTGCTCTGTGGTCTTGTGGGGGTCCTGACCACTGAAGAACAGGCTGGAAGGGGGCTAGCAATTAGAACTACAAAGTGCATTTATATGGTAAGTGGAGCTGATAAAATGAACAGTGAGTGTAGAAACATGGAGGTGGTTTTAAGGTTATGATTGATAGGTGTACTTATGCTCCACACAGCCAATGAGCTGCAGAAACTGCTTAACCCTGACATTATAAAATCTATTATGTAGGCTAGATTTATGTTTGTAGGAGGATTTTCCTGGCCCATGTAATGATGTGGACCAAGCTCGGACAAACTACTTAAGAAAGATCCTTAAGAGAGATGGTTGAACTGGCATCAAATCAAAAGGGAAAGGAAGAAAGAAATATTCAGAATTTTCTTTTTTCCGATCTGAGCTTACTTCATATATTAGTTGTATTTTAGTAGTTTTATACAAGTAGTTTTAATAGTTTGTTTTTTTTGTTTTTTTTTTTTAAACTAATTCATGGTTAGGCTCAGGAGATATCACTGTCATCCTTTTTGCCTTGAGATGTGGAGCACCAAAGTAAAGGAACTGTGCACAGCTGAGGTGCAGATCATATTTGTTGAGTACAGGTGCATTGGGTGAGGCTGGTGGTGTTGTGCATTTAGGCAGCCACAGGGGGGCGACATTTCTTCATTAAAATAGCCGTTTGCTTGTATTGTTGAATTGCGTTAAATGATATTGATGCAAATCATTAAATGGGTTGTCGCTTTTTATCATTTCTAATTATTTGGGTGTTTTTGAGGGTAAGGTTTTTTTTTGGATGTGAAATAGGTACTAAATATGTCATAATGAATATCTCCCTCAGGGTGCCATATAACTACAGTTTTAGGTTCAATATGGTCTTGTACAATCATAAACATAAACTGCAATTTTGAATGAATATTCTAAAGTAATCACTCGAAAATCAGAATTTAATATAACCTTGATAGCTAGTATTATGGATTCAAATGAGATCGGGTGAGTTATAAAATAACATGCAGTCTGTTCTTTACCAGGTCTAAAAAAATAGAAAAAAGATCATTTACCTAAACTGATATCTAAACTGAAAATGACTTCCACAAGTTTCCGTTTTACAGCAGTTTCACAGCATTCATAGTGAACAACACTGGATTAGTTCAGGCCTAATCGATGAGAGGGAATAAATAAAGCTGCTCTCTCTTTTGATCATTCAAGATTTCGTTCTTACATTATAATGCAAATATGTGAGCTACTGTAAAAGGCCTGTCTTTCCCAGTGAAACCAGCTGACTGATAGTTGTCACCCAGCTTGTCAGTCACACAGTATGCAAGTTCTTGGCAAGGGACAATGACCTACTTGGCTGACTGAATTCACAGCACTGCTGCACATTAGTGCTGTCTGAACCTAGATTAATGCATTTTACAGTGAGTTTATCCGCCTTTTGGGTCACATCAATGTTGACGTTACATATACATTTACATTTATTCTGTTAGTGGATGCTCAAAATGTGCTGGATTCTAAAATGAGGCTATTGCCAGTGATTTGCCCTTAAGCCAAGATAACTATTTATGCCATTCACTATGGCCTCCTCTTAACCAGTATACTGTCTACTGTCCTAGCAGCTTTGGCTGCAAATGATGGCCCTAACAATTCATTAAGATTAGTTAAACCCTTCCCATGGGTGAGATACGTTGGAAGATGATTCAGATACTCTTGCCTTTCCTTGCTTTGACCTTATTCACAATGTTTCATTATTTAGCTTCATTAAACAATTCTGTGTGCTTAAGGGGTTTTTCTATATGTGACACACACTTCTCATGTGTATACATGCCAGATAACAAGATTACGGGGTGTAAATCTAGGTCATGTTGTTATGTTATGTTGTGATGGCTTTTTAGGTCTATTTTTTCCCCAATTTCCCCAGCACATAAACAGATCTACAGATTATTACACATCTGAAGTGCTTATAGGTTTAAACTGTGTTCTTGGGATAAGGGTTTAAATGCGTAAGCCCCATGTGCTACAGATTTGCCAGGCAGCTTTGTTTGCATGAGAGAGAGAGAGAAAGAGAGAGAGAGGAAGAGAGAGAGAGAGAGAGAGAGAGAGAGAGGGAGGGAGACAGAGAGAGTGCAATATGGGACAGAAAGAGAGCTGCACTTCCTTCTAAACTGCCCAAAATATGAATCTATCAGAAACAAATATTTTAATCAATGTGAAAAACGGATAAATAGCTTCAGGACGTTGGGAGGGTCTATCAGCGTCCACTGCAACCAGATATGTGTACGAGTGTCATACACTCCGGGACAGTGAGTGACCACCAAACCACAACCTTTTCTTTTACTCACTGTTATATATGTATATATGGAATTCAGGAGTGCTTTTTTCATTTTCTTTTCTTTTTCCCTTCTTAATTATACAAATGTATTTCATAATTAAAGTTTCTTTCTCTCTTATTATATACTACAGACACATATCAAGCAGGTTGTTTTATTATTGAATATACTTTTATGTTATTAATTGATAATTAACACCTCTTTGTTGTATTGTTATATATCCATCTTAGTTTTGTTTTTATTTACTTTTAATGCATAGATAACTGTTGCAGTGCTTTGACAATACAAATGTAAATGTCAATAAAGCTTAAACTGAACTGAGAGACAGACACAAGGTGAAAAAGAGAGAGAGAAAAACAGCACAGAAATGGAGAGAGACAGAAGAGAGAGTAGAGAGAGATGGTGAGAGCAAAACAAGAGAGAAAGAAAGAGAGAGAGAAAGGCTGATGGGACAAACATGAAACAGACAGAAGGAGAGAGAGAGTGAGACTATAAGAGATGCTGAGAGTGAAATAACACAGGACAGAAATAAAGAGACAGAGTGAGAGAAAAAGAGATGGAGAGAGAGACAGATAAATGAGACAGGAACAGAGAGTAGAGAGAGATGGCAAAAGTGAAAAGAGGGAGAAAGAGAGAAATGAGATAGAAACAGAGAGAAGTAGTGGGAGCGAAAAGAGAAAAGCAGATAGAAGAGAGAGAGAGAAAGAGACGTGATCGAACAGAGATAGACTAGAGAGAGAGAGAGAGAGAGAAACTGTAGGAAGAGAGATGGTGAGAGTGAAAAGAGAGACAAGACAGAGACAGAGAGAGAAAAAAGATGGAGAGAGACAGGAAGACAGACGGAGAGAGAGAAGGAGACAGAGGGAGAGAGAGAGAGAGGGAGAGAGACTGTAGGAAGAGAGATGGTGAGAGTGAAAAGAGAGACAAGACAGAAATAGAGAGAGACCGAGAGAGAAAAAAAGAGATGGAGAGAGACAGAGGGAGAGAGAGATAGATAAATGAGACAAACGAGAAAGATGATGAGAACGAAAAGAGAGAGAGAGAGACGTGACTGAGCAGAGACAGACAGCAGGGGGGGCAGAGAGAGAAGTGAGAGAAGAGACAAAGGAGAGAGCGAGAGGAAAGAGAGTAGCAGGAGAAGAAAGGGGAGAGGTAGGGCGAGCGCGTGCTAGCGCGTGAGAGGGGGAGAGAGAGAGAGAGGGAGGAAGGAGGGGGGAGCAAGGCTGCAAGAATGAAGCCTGCGAGGATAGTGACGCACGATTATCTCCTCGCTGCTCACTCATTGGCTGCCGGGGCCGCCCGTCACTGAGCTCAGGTTTAGGGATATGCCATCAGGGCAGATTATGAAGCAAGCCTCGTCTCTGGCGGTCCCCTCTGCTCGTCTCCATGGCTGAACGCAGGCTCTACACGCTTTTCTCGTTGTTGCTTTTCGCGCTGGTGCAGCCGTCTTCGCCCTTCAACCAAGTGCCTGCGATCCTGGACAGGAGGTAAGAGCAGCTCTTTCAGCTCCAGCGTGGTGGGGTGGGGTGGGGTGAGATGGGGGGGTGTTGGAGAGGGAGTGATGCTGTTCAGCTGAGGCACTGCCTTATCCAGTGAACAGCTCTGTAATTAAGGAAAAAAAATGTTGAAGTACTGTGGAATCTGCTTGAGCTGATACATTTCTGTGTGAGAGTGAATAGACTCTGTATCACCTGATTGCAGTGCAGCTGTTTCCCCCTCTGTAACTGCAAGATATTCAAACATGGCTATGACAATGGGACATGAGGCAGACCCCGTCCGGTGTTATGTCTGAAGGAATCAGTTTACAGATGCTACACTCCTGAGTGCTGGGGGAAGAAAAGGAAAGGGCCGAGACTGAAGCAGACCAGGCAGAACAAGCAGCCATAAACACACAATGAAGCACAGCCTCCATAGATTTACTGCAGTGTTGTTTACATGTTTGGCTGGCATTCCTTTACTAAAAACAAACAAATAAACAAAAAATCTGGCAGTCAGTTTAGAGCTTGTAATCAAATTCAAATGCATGAATGTTTCCATATTTCTAGACTAGCCTATATACAATACTGTATTTCAGACTAATGAACAATAGGTAATAATGAGTCATGATACAGTAGATTAGAGATAAGTCAAACTTCATTGAAAGAAATGCCCTCTTGTTTCTTTTCTTGGCTCTGTCTGGTACGCTTCTTTTAGGCTGTCAAGTTTTAGGTAAACATCATCAAACTCCTGCAGACATGCCTATCCCTGTTACCACACACTGCTTTCGCAATTGGTGTTATTTTTGTGAGAGCGCGTGGCCTCGTGGGACAAAGATGGAGGTGTTTTGATGAAACTGGGCTCAGGGTCCAGGTGCATTTTGGTGTTTTGTTTCATAACTGAAAGAATCACCATTTGGGATCTAGAGCATGATGGTGGGATTTAATCATGCGGTTATTGCTATCAAAATATACGAAGCAAGATGTGGCTGTAGCATTTTAGTGTAAAATGCTTAGACTTGAACTGCTGAGAAGTAACTCAGTGCTAATCTGGAAAGATATACAAGTTATTTGCATTACCATTGTTAAATCCACATATTCACTTTACAACAAAACAACATCAGAATGATCACACCAGATCTCTTCCACTGTGTCCATTCACATGACCACCAGTGTGAAGGGACAGAACGTGACTGCAAGGCCCTATAATCATCACTTCTGCTGTCTGTTAGACTGGGAACATGGCAAAACTGGTTCACTGGTCCACGGCCCTCCTCAGGTTACTTAGTGACCACGTCATAACCAAAACAGATGGACCAGAATGGCAGCAAGTGGAACTAAACTGAAACCTTTAATCTTAATCCGATCTAACGAAGTAATCTATTATTAGATATCATGAGTTGGTGCAGTGCTGCATCCTTGGAGACTCGGGGAGAGAGAGAGAGAGAAAAACAAGCTGACACTTTTGTGAGCGGTGAGGTGAAGATGTGGTGGGGAACGCTGCTTTTCATTACATAAATGCCCAGTTCAGCACTTAGGCCACTCTGTCCAGCCATAACCAATGACAGCAGCACAGCGCTCAGCTGCTGACCTCGGTAAACTGGCATTAGAACAAAGGCAGGAGCCTGTTCACTCACACATACTGTCATGCAAACCCAATCAGGGCTATGAGTATACATTTGTTGTTTTTCTTTAAAATATTCTAGAGGGCTGTCTTGATCAGTTGATTAAACTTAATTACTCTATTAAAAAAAGAATTCCTTGAAAGTTACCGTCTCGATAAACGGGCAGTGATTAGTTGCCAAGTTGAACGATGATGATGTATATACTAATTCTCCTACTAGTGTCTCTAGAAACAGAGTCTGAGTGGTTGCATTTTTTAATTAAGTCCTTATAAAAATGGCCTTGTTTATTTTTTTCCTAAAAAGTATTTTAGAATCTTTGAAAGGCTCTGCATGGTTTGTTTTTAAGCAGTTTGGTGTACCTGTAAGCCTGTATTTATCATAATTTAATAAATTATGTCACAATAGGCATATTACCAGCATCATATCATCAGTACTTAAAAACACTGACCCTGTTTTATTACAAAGAGAACACAATTAGTTCTGCATAATTGGATTTAGAGCAGTGCAGTATGTGAAATGTTGAATAAAAATCATTGCACTCATTCTAAGGTCCACTTCTAACATTTGTGTAGTTTTATTTACCAAAACCGGCCTAATTCATTTTATATGACCATTTTCAAACTTCTCTTTATCCCTTACTATTAAACTGTTTTTGTTACTGTGGCCTTAAGACTGGTGTATGTAAATGACCACTAACTGGCTGTCCAGAATTGTGCTTCATTCAAAAAGTAATCCCAGCTGCAACAGTACTTATAACTTCAGCAGAAATGGGCGGGGCTTAACTACTGGGACTAAACTATGAAAGAATTGATGGATATATGTAAATGCATTAGTTTTAATGACATCACAAAAAAAAATCCGTGAAGTGGTTTATTTTCTATAAATTGATTGTTTGGACTGGGAGGCGATTTGTATGGTTTGAAACTTTAAACACACTCCAAAGTGTACATATTACATTAAACTCTTCAATAAAGTCTTTCAATAAGGCAAAAGAAATTTGCTGTTTCATGATATGGGCCCTTTAAATGTGGCACAAATGGTAATTTTTTGTTAGTTAAAAACTATTAAACCTTAGAAAAACTAAATATCGAGATGAAAATATGAAAATATCTTGTGATGTTACATCTTTTCCATATCGCCCATCCCTTGCTCACTGCATGTGGCCTTTTTTTTTTTTAAAAAAAACTCCCCATTAATTGATGGATTTTTAATTACTAATATAATCAGTAGTGGCAGCTCTAATATTCTGGTCTGATATGGAAAGGCTGTGTCTCTGAGTTGTTTACAGCTACAGTTATGAATTCCTTTTATGTAATGCCTCTGGTCCTTGTCCATGTATTTACAAATGTGGTACACACATTTCACGGCGGCCTTGATTCACTTGCAGCATTTTACTGAATCAAGATGTCGCTCTGCTGTCGGTTCAGCGTTTCTGTTTCTCTTGGGAGATGAACTGTGGCATACAGATGTGCTCTCCGCTATAGTGTTTTTCTCCACAGAGCTGGGTCACACTGAGGCCTACAGTGCATAGAATGTTCACATTCCACCTCTGCGTGATAAGAGGGGATTGGCATGTACGACAGCGGATGAATTCCACAGTGCTGAATATGAACCCAGGGTCACCCAATGCTCTCATTCACGTAGTGCACACACACGTATCCAGTGACTTCATCTCAGGTGGATTGGTCGTAATTTAACCCAGGCTTAGTCCAGGTGGAGGATGGCAGATATAGAAAGAAAGAAAGAAAGTATATATATATAGTGACAGTGTATGTACACAGTACTGTGCAAAAGTCAGACCAGACCACCCTTCATTCATTTAATTTCCAGTCAAATCAACCATTAAGTACAAGTTGCTAATTTTTCAGTATATATGCTATGTAGACAGAAGTATTTGGACAAACCTCCTAATTAATAAGTTTGGATGTTGTAGTCACACCTATTGCTAACAGGTGGATAAAATTGGTGGAGGGGTGTAAACCACTCCGCAACTGGACTCTGGAGCAGTGAAAACGTATTCTGTGGAGTGATGAATCACGCTTCTGTATCTGGCAGTCTGATGGACGAGTCTGGGAATGCCAGTAGAACATTACCTGCATGACTGCATTGTGCCAACTGTATAGTTTGGTGGAGGAGGGATGATGCTATGGGGTTGTTTTTCAGAGGTTGGCCTAGACCCCTTAGTTTCAGTCAGGGGAAATCTTGATGCTTCAGCAGACCAAGACATTTTGGACAATTGTACACTTCTGACTTTGTGGGATCAGTTTGGAGAAGAACCTTTTCTGTTCCAGCATGACTGAGCCCCCGTGCACAAAGCAAGGTTCCTAAAGGCATGGCTGAGTGAGTTTGGTGTGGAAGGACTTGACTGGCCCTCACAGAGCCCTGACCTCAACCTCAGCAAACATCTTTGGGATGAACCACTTCAGAGATTGTGAGCCAGGCCCTCTCGTCCAACATCAGTTTGACCTCACAAATGCTCTTCTGGATGAATGCGCAAAAATTCCCATAGACACACTCCACAATCTTGTAGAAAGCTTCCCAGAAGAGTGGAAGCTGTTAGAGCTGCAAAGGGGGTCCAACTCCATATTAATGCCTATGGATTTAGAATGGGATGTCATAAAAGCTCCTGTGAGTATAATGTGTAGGTGTCCCAAAACTTTTGTCCATATAATGTATTTCTGATGAGATTAAATAGAAACTAATCCACTTGCACAAGGAAGGAAAAGGTCAGTGGAAAATAGTTATTCAAAGATGTAGAGAAAATGGGACTCCTAACAACCACGCAAGACCTGATAGACCGCAATCAGATAAACACTATTCAAAGATCATGTTTGAGAGATAATAAGGTGGTATAAGAATAAAGAAAATAAAGCTCTTTAGACCTGAAAAAATCTGCAGGTATTTCTGCCTGATTTTCCTGTTAGAGAACAACTCAACACAATGGGTTTAAAGGAAGCCATTACTGAGAAAAGGAAGTTTAGCAAATCAAGCCAAGAAGCTGATGGTGTTCTCAGAACAATGTTCAGACCTCCAGAGTCCAGACCTCAACATCATTGAATGTGTTTGGAATTACTTGGATTGTGAAAAGCAGAAAATGCAAGCGATTTGATTATACTGAGGCTTTTTGTGTAATTTTCTGTTAAATATATGTTTTCTGCTTTTTTTCTAACACTGAAAAGTGAATAACTTGTACTTAATGGCTGTTGTGACTTCCAGTTAAATAAATGAAAGGTGGTCTGACTTTTACAGAGTGCTGTATATACTGCGTGTATAATACTCTTTGTATGTATATGTACATTTGAGTTTTTACAGTTACGGATTAAAAGACTGAAGTATGATAGACACATTTGTATTCTTTTGTAAAAGCTTTTTTAAGTTTGAATTTGAGGGAGACCCAGGAGTCCCCTGCTCACCCACATGTGGGCAAGATTCCCGCCATGTAGGGCAGCAGATTCTTAATAAGGTTTTAGAAGATCCTCCGTCAAGCTCATTATCGCGGTGATTAGATGTTTACATGGTTCGTCTTAGGATAATCCTGCAGGTTGTTGTGCTGTAGGGACAGTCAGAAAGGGACAAGGTGGCGCTAGGTAGACTCATGCTTACACAGACACAAAAAGTGCCTAAAGCCAGTCTCACCTCAGTCTGTTGATGTAGTCAAGGTGCTAAGCATGTGTGGACTGAAGAGCGATAGTGTGCAGCTGTGTTAGGAAAGCAATGGACACACTAATCTAGACATGTTGAAATCACTGTTAGATCCAGCTGAGTGGATCAATTGGATTTCTGTCACTGGATTTCCATTCAAGATTGATATGTGAGCCATTGTTTAACATTGTTAAGTGCTCTATTCCAACCCAGAGTAAGACATAATTTTCTCATCCCTATCTTGTCTTTTTTGTCCCTTAAAGCTCGGAGGTCCCCCCATATCCTGCTATCAGAATCAGATCAGGTCAGTATTGACTTTAAAAGTTTTCATCTGACTTTACTGTGTTTTACAATGAATTTATTTCAAATTCTGTTGTGTTCTCAGTGTTTTATATAATACTGTATGATCATAAATCAAATGTGCAAAGGATAATTTTGTGGTGTATCATGCCTCATTGACATGAGAAAACATTTCTTGCTTTAATTTCTAAAGGACAATAGATTTTATGCACAACAGATGCAAATTTAATCTTTATTGAATTTCAGATTGTTTTAATGTGTCCAGACTGCATTTGTGCAAAATGCAGCTGTATTACTGGTAGTAAAATCCCTTAATTTCTTACTTTCCAGTTTTTTTTTTATCTTTTCATCGATGTAGCTCTATATATAAGTGCATGATGTAAGTCAATGCAACGGTTTTCTCTAATGCTTGAACATGAAAAAGCATAGAGTACCTGATCCAAAGGGAGGCAGCAATTGGCTCTGCTGGATGACCTCACCATTCCATCTCCCCTCTCGTCCTGTTTCCACATTTTGTGATGCAGATGGAGTAGGCGTTGAGAGTCCAAGTGCCTCACATGAGGAGAGTTATTCGCCTGCAGCTGAAAATCCACTCCGAAGAATACTGCAGGTATTGCATTTTCTCTGATCGCCAAAGTGACCTTGGACACCAAGAATACTATCTCTGCCCAAATCCATCCAACAACATCTTACAAGACACTCATACAACAACAGTGGCAGGGTTAAAAATAGCTTAGACTAAAAAAAAAAAGTGTGCGTGTGTGTACTTTTCCACTTTGCAAGGAAATGGCCTAAGAATGGAAAATCATATTAATAATATATGTGGTTAATGTTCTGTTCAATATTAATCACAACTTGTTCTCTCCTCCCTTTTATTGCATACAGCCTTATGGATGGCATTTGCATGCTCAGCCCAGGACTAAAAGGAAGTTACTTCAGTCTACCAGCTCGGGGCCATACTCTCCTCTGAATGTAGCTTACAATGGCAAAATATGCATCCTATTCAAGGCCAAGAGACTGGCCATTCGCTACAGAAACAACACCTTCTTGGATCTCACTGAAAGGGTGTTTGGACCCAATGCCCCCGTAGACACCAAAGGCTCAGTGTGCACCAAAGAAAAAGCCACGTATGTATTATTCCTTTTTTATCTTTTGCACCTTAGTTAAAATTCCTTAAGGCATAAACAATATGTTTTGGGAATATATATATGCTTTCATATGCATGCATACATATTTTATATTTAGGGTCCCATAAAAAATAAAGGCTCACAAATGGTTCTTGGCTTGGATGGATGGTTCTAGGAAAAAAAAAATTGCTAGGGAAACACTGGAAAAAATGCTATTTTGCTAAGTGAAACAAACTTAAATATAATCAACATATCTAACATTTCTCATTTTGAGTTTGTTGTAAGAATATCAGCATTATTTGCCTTATGTCTTATTTTACTTACTCTCAGAAATAAAGGCCCGAAACTGTCACTGGGGCAGTACCCCCCTTGTCACTGGGGTGGTACCCGCAGGGGTACATCTCAGTACCTTTGGTCAGGGAACATAATTGTACCATAATCCATTGAAATTATATTTTCTAAGTTGTACTGACTCCACACACCCTGTCTCGTCTCCAGACTTTTTATTTTATTGTTCTGTTTTAAAAACATTAGAATATGAAAAGATGCAAATATGTAATATTCACCTGGAAAAACTTATTTAAGGTACACAACTGGACCTTAAAACCACTGCTGTACCTCTGAGGGAACATTTACATTGTTTGTATCTTGACAACTGAAAAATGTACCTGCACAGAACCTTTATTTCTAACAGTGCTTGTTTAAAGTCTTTTTTCTAGTGAAGTTGTCTTATTCTTGCTTCTTTCAAGCAGTATTTCTCTAAAATAACCTGCATTATGGCTTCAACAAGCAAAACTATTTGCCAATAGAATTTAAAACTTGCTAAAATTAAAACAGTAAACATGTCTACAAATATGTTAAATAATCTTATAATATTCTTATAACAGCCTCATAAGGAGAAATATTAGACTCATTAAATTAATATAAAAATAAATACATATAAATAAAAAATGGTTCCATTTGCCAAGATATAATTTTCACCAGACACATTATGTGGAGTTTGCTAACATTTTTAAAAAGTTCACACTTACATATCTCATTTACAAAAAATGATTCTTTAGAGAATAATCAATTGAAAGGTTCTTCAGAGAACTAAGAGCGGTTCCTCTATGGCATCAAACCTTTCAAAGAACCCTTTTTGGCATCTTTTCTTTGTAAGAGTGCATGTGTCAACCACTCAAAGCACAATTTGAATTGTGTATTTAAGCCACATCATTTTGCAGCTGGGCATTCTGCATAATGTCAACAGTGCTGAAATGTTATTTCTTGTCACCAGCCTGTCTCTACGCTTGGGAGATGTCGAGGATATCAAGGGACTTGTCATCAGGTGAATGTCCTTTTTCATCCCACTTTCTGAATAAGCTAGATGAATCTCATAGAATGACCACTGATATGAGAATCACTCACATGTCCTTATGACCATCCCTGATCCTTCCCACAGGCTCCAGATGTCCAACACGTTCTACGAGTCAGCAGGTCAGAACTGGTTCACTTTGGACAGTGTTCATATCCACTACAACTGGACTCACGAAGCCACATTCAATGCCACGGAGGTGTACGCCCCTGCCACCTATTCTTACCACTGCCAGCACGTCAGCAGCTTACAGAAATATGACACTCTACTGGTGCCCAGCTCGCACACCGACAGCTCTGCAAACTGGCACATCACTTTTACTGACTTCCAGGTAGGTACTGCACAGGCTACTGCTTACTATGTGGTTCTTATTACAGAATTTTCCAAAGGATAGAAAGGTGGCATCAATGTATCATTGCATGCATGTAGGTGATGATTCAACTGCAAAGATCTTGGAATGTTACAATTAGTTATAATTATGAATGGAAAACATAAATGCAGATGCTTCCAGAAAGTTGCATGAGTACTGCATGATAAGTAATTAAGCTATTAACATCCTAGTATGCTCTGTGGTATGTATTAAAATGCTAAGCAGATGAAGAGAAAAGATCTAAGTGACTTTGAAAGAGGGATGATTATTGGGGCATAGATGGCAGAGACTTCAAAGTGACATCTGCATTTAGATCTATGGGAAAAACATAAATAGGGTCGGAAATTGTGTGTGAAAGCACATATTCAGTGACCATGACGCTTGGAAATTAGTGCAATTTGTAAGAGCAGTTGTTCCTCAGGTGACTGACGTGAGGATGTGGTCAGACTATGTCAGCAAACACAGCTCATCAACAACTACATAGAGGGGGATATTATAGTAGGGTAGGAGTGCATAAACCCCTCATTACAAAGATGAATGCACATTCAAGAGTTCAGTAGTACAAAAACCATAAGCACTGGTCTATAGAGATGTGGAACAAAGGGATGAGTCATTCTTTAAAATATTCTGCACAAGTGGGTGAGTGTATGCAAGAGAACTGATCAGGCGTCAGTACTTGACCCCTACAGCAAAGGAGTCTGGGGGCTCTGTTGCTGTGAAGGCCATTTTGCAGGGAAGGGTCAGAATGGTGTTCTGTCCCTCCAGTACATTTCCAGAGATTTGCAGAATCTGTGCCAAGGCACATCAAAGCTGTTCTGGCAGCTCATGGTAGCCCGACATCTCCTAAGACACTTTATGTTGTTTTTTCCTTTCCTAATTTGTCAGCTGTCTGAATGTAGTGCTGGGTGGCGTTTAATAAAAAGTTCAATAGCATGATATTTTCCAGCTATAGTACAGTGTCACAGTACTGGAGAATATTTAGGATTGTATTAATAAAGTTTCAGAACTTTTGCTGGATCTATACTGAACCCATGCTAGTACTCTGTGTTTCAAGAATCTCTTACAAACTGGATGTGAACTTTTTTGAATGAAGAGACAGAGAATTGGGCCGCTGGTATAAAATAAAGTAGAGTTTATAATGAGAAAGATCTTGACTGTGTCTAAGAATGTGTTTAAATGTGTTGAAAAGTTGCATTTTCTAACTACATGAACCTAAAGATATGGCTCTCTTGTCCTCAGATTCAGGCCTTCAATGTGCAGTCCAACAAATTCGCCTCAGCCAGCGACTGCGCCACCTTTTTCACGCCGGCTATTCTGATGGGACTCATCACATCTCTGATTCTGCTGCTGGTGCTGGCCTACGCCCTGCACATGGTGGTCCATCTCAAGCACATCGACCGTTATGAGGAGCACAAGACTACCGTCTACTTCCCACGCACACCCGAGGCAGAACTGCCCGACAAGAACAGCCTGTAGGGGGCAAGTAGTGGTGCCACCTATGGGGAAAATCACAGACCTGCAAAGGACCAGGGAGGACTAACGGAGGAAGGGTTGCCTCTTCTGATTCTGGAAGGCTGCACTGTGCTCTCGGTCTTACTCCTGCCTGGCACTAAACCTCTTGATCGGCGTCTAGTTTGAAGGCAGGAGGTGATCTGATCTGCTGAATCAGGTGTTTAATCCCAGGCTGGAGCCAAAACCCTGGATGCACCTTGCTTCTCCAGGACCAGGACTGGGAAGCCTACAAAGAAGGAGCATTAAACTGTGAAATGGAATTTCCATAGACGAAGAAAGAGCATTGAACTGTGAAATGGCCTTTCAAAGGACCACAGCTAGAGCAGACTTTACAAGCACTCGAATGGATGGAAACAAGTACTGTGGAAATGCACTGTATGAATATCCAAGAGATACACGAACCAAGAAGACAGAAAAAAAACTGTGAAACAGTAGTGACTCTGATCACTAGGTCACTCAATAGTGACTGTGATCACTCTGGTCTGAAAATGTGGTTCTTCTTTTTACACAGCAAAAGTCACAGTGTCATTCAATTGCAGTGGAATCCATGGACAGTAGTGGTTACTGATATGCCAATTACTAAAAAAAATTACGACTGCCAAAGGAGCAAAATAGTTTGTCAGCCTTGACACATCACTGACAGTAATATGTGAATATGAAAAGTACAAAAGGAACAACAAAACAAACCCTACATGTACAGTGCTAAGTAACTCTACTGTAGTTTTTTAAGTAATTCAAATACAACAAGTACAGTAGATTCAGGAATTCCATTTAAAATTCTCATCATCTCAAAAAACGCAGTTTGCTGCTGTAGTTGTTTAGATATAGATTCATACACTACATGGCCACACATTTTACTATTTAACAATCTGCAAGTATTACATAACTACAGAACCTATATCAAAAAATGCATCAAAACTATAAAAGAAATTTGTTTTTCCTTTTTTTTTAATTTCAGAAATATCTGAAATGTTGCATCACTATGAATTTTTTTATATGAACGTATATGTACCAGACCTGATAAATCTCCTTCCTCTTGACTAGGTGGAACATATTGGGTCTAATAGAAGCGCTTAGCACTACTTGAGAATTTACAGTAAAGCCAGTGTAACTATAGAGAGGTCCTGTTTGAAAGACTGCTGTATGATAACTCATGTAGGTGTTAAATACCCTCAGTACCATATTCAGTAAGCCTCTATATATCTACAAGATATAACATCAGTAACTCATTATTGCAATAACCCACAGCATGGCAATGACTAGTGATAAAACCTTTACCAGAGCAGTTCTGACACTCATGGTAGTGGTGTGCAATGTGTTCATTTGGTCAGAATGGAAGCCAACTTACATACACGTTAAGGTTTCCAGTCAATGTAGTTTGAACAATAAATGATGATCGGATCAAAATGGTGTGTACGTTGATTGAAATCTTTGAAGTTTTCACAGTTAGTTTGTTAGATAGGGGTCATCCCTATGTTCTCCAGGCCTTGAATTTCTCATCTAAATTACTTTAAACAAGCCCTATGTTTTTAGAGCCCTATGGTCCTCAGGTGCAGTGTTCTGTCTTTGCAATTTTTTAGACACAATACTACATTGCCAGGGTGCTATGCTCCTGAAATTTACGTAGGAAATAGCGCTACTGTCCCAGGTTGCCTTAATCATGCTTCGTCAACATGAAAATAAAACTAATGTCTGTACTTCTGGTATATTTACAAATGTACATATTGTGATGTCACATCTTCAGTAAAAAATAAATAAATAAATAAATAAAACATAATCAGATTGAACATTTAAAAGCATCACAGCCAAGCCTGGCAATCTTGCTAGTTAGCAATGAGCTACATGACTAGCAACAATAAGAAAGGGCAGTGTACCACACTTAAACCAGACAAAGCAACTATTCAAAAGATTTATGTATTCTACAGTCTGACTTCTCAAAAAAATGGTTTTAATTACAAAGTTTGCTAACTTAAATTAAAAGTAAGCAAGCTAATTAGCTCACAGGCTAATTGGCCTCGCTGAGGGCAAGTGAGTTCCTACAGAAAAATCTTTTCCTATTGTTCCCTATGACCTTAGATGTCCCCATGATCTTACTTAGGAACCTTTCCATAATTGCATAATTTTGAATTCTGATTATAAAGAGCTGAACATAGAACCCTGGGAACCTAGAACTCATGTTTGTGCAAACTTATTTAGCCATGCCAGTTAGCATAATAGAAAGCTAATCATCACACAATTTCACTGTCAAGTTGTTAACTAATGTCAAATAGGCTTATGTGGTTTATGACTCTGAATGACATACTATTATCTATACAAATGGACAAAACTAAAGACATTATTCAGAGATCAATATAGCTGCTACTGTTTTAGCTGTGCTGTGTAGTTTTGGCCTTTTTTAACCCAATTTACTTTCCAATTTAGTCATGGTCTGTTCTACCCACTACAGGTCTCCCCCAATCATTTGATGAAGTGCAAAAATGGCCAAGGAAGAATTCCCCAAAAAGAGGTTTTTTCATTCTTTCCAAGAAGAGTGGCTTCAAAATGAAGAATTCAAGGCTTGGATTACCAAAGATGCAAATGATTCAGCATCTGCAAAATGCAGAATAAGTCATTTCTTATTCATCATTACACATGAAGGTGTTAATGCTTCAGATCGACATAAATGGAACTGATAATCTTAACAAACCAATGTCTGTCGAATTTGGTACTCAAGAAAAACACTGGCGAAAAAGATTACATCACAGCTGCTGACTTGCAATTTACCAATAGATAAAACCAACAAATTAGATTAATACCTGCAGCAGTATGAAACTGTTTTTGTACATGTTAAGGTTTATTAATGCTCTTTCTTTAAGCTTCTCCCATACTAAAGCCCCCAAAAAACTTTTTGTGAATTTTGACCTTAAGTGTGTTGGGATTTTTCCTTTGAAGTGCAGCGAACGTAGCATCATTGGACAACTAGGCATGCTTAGAGGGGAATGCTAACTGCTAATTCTGTTAGTTAGTTAATAGATCCCTGCATTGACCAGCATCATGCTGAGGGGTGTGAGAAGAAGGGCCATCCTGGCCACCCAGAGAGAGTGAGGCTAACTAAACCCTCTTGGACTCCTTGCCACGGATGGATGTGGCATCACCGATGACCAAACTAGCGAACTCCCAGTGAAATGCTCTTTGTCTGTTCTGTTAGATAACAGTATGTCATGAAGTGTCAAAAAGCACATAATGTCAGATAGACTCGCTAACACTTGGTTTGCCTGATGCTAAGTGGTATACATAAGCTTGCATTACTTAGCTATATTAGCCTCATAGCTCCAAGGAAGCTTTGGAAACCAGACGTCTTGGTTGATCGAGTACATTTGGGGAAAGGGGAAAATTACCTTGTGCTTTTGTGTGTGTGTGTGAGAGAGAGATAGCAGGCTTGTTCTCTTGACTCTGTTTTTCCCTCAGTCTGTCCTTCCTGCCATCTGTTCTCCCCTCTCACCTCACAGCAGGAGCCTGCAGAGCTACCCCCCTCACCGGGACAGTTTACCTGTCGGCCCTGGACCAGAAACACACTCGCGCACATGCACGCACACGGCCTCTCTCTCTCTGACTCATACAGCAGCAGTGTGTCTGTCGCCAACCCCGATCAGCCTCTATGCTGGCTTTAGTCTACTTTTGCCCAGCTGGAACACATTGGGTTGTCCAGGTTTACGCTGTTCCCCTTAAGAGACTCAGCACTACCTTCAAACTCCATTTAATCTCTTTAATTAGTCCTTCTTTCATTAATTATCTAATTCAGTTCATTGCTTTTCAACTTGTTTCAGCACAAATATTGCACAGCTAAAATGATTCTGATGATAGATCCAGATCAGTTAACATAATTAAATATAAATTACGGTCGAATCTGAATAAGTTGTAATAGATAATATTAAATGTGATGTTATATTATTATCACTTGTGAAATTGGACATAATCTTTATTAATGCAGTTCCAACTACGCAATTTCGCTGGTTTAGATATTACTACAAATATACAATCGTGTGCAAATGTTTGTGTGCCCCTTATCAAATTACACGTCTCTAAGTGTAAATAAGTTAACATATCCTCCACAAAACACACTTTTGCGCATTTTATTGCACAGTTACTTTTTGTTTGCTGAATTTAACATGTTGGGAAAAATAAAACATAAATTTGTGGCCTGTGCACAGTTGGGGCACATGTTATGTTTTATGTTTATATGTTTATTTTTTGCAATATCTTAAATTCAGCAAATAAATTGCAAAATTTGCAAGAAATACAACAAAACATAATTTAATGGTAGAGGTTTGAAGTTTTGCATACGACTATATATTATAACTTTAAAAAAAGTATATGGATCATTCTACTGAAGTGGTTTGAAGTCAAAGTTGAAAACACATTTTGGACTTTTAACTGGCTTGGACTTTCGACTCAAATTCTTTTGCTTTGAGTGACCCAATATCTTAATTATGTTTATTTCATTAAAATGATTGAAAAAATGAATGATTGTTTTTGTCACTACAAAAACAATCGTAACACTACCGAAACTTTACCAAATGTTTCAGTAGTTACATTTTTATCTCATTTTGAGCAACTTAAGTCAATGCTAGCCAGTACATGACTAGCAAATACAGCTTTGAACAGTTGTATACGTACAAAGTCATGTATACATATTCTAAATTAAATCATATTTTAAATTAAAACAAAAAACGCAAACGCAACACAAAAAATGGACTTAATTGCAAAAAATGTGTTTCAGTGGTGACAATTCTTAATGTTTCACACTGATTTTCAGACTTTGGGAAATGTTTACATGGAAACAGTGGGGTCTAACTGATCACTTATGGCCATGAGGGACAAGAATGCAGTCTCACTTCCTGCTCTAAAATGCAGGGGTGAGGCTAAAATAAGGCTCCGCCTATGGAGTAAAATTATGTGTTGCGGTAGTGACATGAAAACCTTGGACAGCATTTTTTTATATAAATAAAGTATTTTATTTAAAAATTAAAGCCATGATAAATCTAAAACTTTCAACTATACTTGAATAGAAATAAAAAATATATATTTAAAAACAACACTGAAAATAATGCAACAAAAAAATAACATTTTCACAAATTTGTTTTCATGAGTTGAAAATTAGGGCTTAGAGTTCGAGACAGCCTTCATAACATAACACCTGTAAATACCTAAGGTCTGAATACTCAATTGTTTGCTTTTTTATTTATATTTTTACTCTGAAACTGCAGTTTGAGCTAAATTAGTAGAATGGTCCATATATTGAGTTATATCATTAGTCCTTGTGCATATTTTACCTACTCTTTATTTTTCTGGCTCGGTTTAAATGAATAAAAATATCAGGCCATTCACCGAAGGTATGAGCTCTTATGTGAAATGGTCATTTTGCATGTACGCATTATATAAGAGTCAGCTACAGATTAAAGAGGATGTTAAAGAGAAACGGAGAGAGAGAGAGAGAGAGAGAGAGAGAGAGAGAGAGAGAGAGAGAGAGTGATCCTGATGATCCAAGCCTAAAAATCTTTTCAGGTAAGGGGATCTTTTCCTCTGAGGTCCAGCTCTTTATTAACAGAGCATGAAAAGCTGCGGCAGGCAGCAGCTTCATCTTAATCCCATGTAAAATCAGCAAGCGGGAGATATTAGGAAGATTTATGGAGAATGACTCATCCCTTTCATTCACGTATTGACAGCAGAGGACAAGGTCATCTCGGGCCCAATGGTCGTCAGTACAGGATGTTTTTTCCCCCCTTTCTTCCTTCTGAGCCAATGCCATTTATGAGGACACAATCAAACAGGCCTGTGCTGTGAATAAGACATGGGCTTGCGCAGTAACCATGGCAACTACGGAGTCTAGTAGTCACTTGCTTTTATTTTCTTTATTTGATTTTTCATGATTAACATTTCAGGGGACATAGTGGGTACAAAGTAAGAGTTTTGTAATGAAGCCTTTTTATTATATAATATGAAACAATATTTAGAAATAGAAAATATTTCTGTCATTCTCTCCTTCTCTGGTTGTGCACATGCCTGTCTGTCTGTGTGCCTGTCTGTCTGTCCATCTCTTTTGCCCTGCTTGTAATTTCATTTATTAAAAGGCAAACAGGAAACTGATATGAGAACTGTGACCTACTGATCCATGTCTGGAAGTTGTACAAGCAGTGTTGGGCAAAATACTTTGAAAAAATAGTGATGACTGAATAATGAATACATTGTCCTAAATGTATTCAGTAATGTATTCAATTACAATAAATAAAAAATAAAAAAAAGAACATATTCAGAATAAATTTAGAATATATCTCAATAAGGCACATGGAATTTTGTTTTACTTAATTCACACTGTTCCTCACTTTCACTGGTTAGTAGTTTTCTTGATGTAATTATTCAGTTAATACGTTTCATGGAAAATTTGCTTACCATTTAAATAAAGTTCTCAACAATTTTTGTTTCTCACCGCATGCTTCAGTCCACTGCTGCCCCTGCAATCCCCCAAGCAGGAGTCCAGTACAACACCTATGCTAAGCTTATCACTCAATGCAAACATGTCCACTGTTAAAGGGATTATGACAAGAGCTTTAGTAATTATGAGATAAATAACTGTCTTATCACATTGATTTATCACCTCAGGCTTTAGCAGAGCCCAGGAACACTGAGATTAACTAGTGATCATCACCTTGATTTATCAGTCTACTCAGGCTTTAGCAGAGCTCAGTAACACTGAGATTAATAACTGATCATCACCTTGATTTATCAGTCTACTCAGGCTTTAGCAGAGCTCAGTAA
The DNA here is from genome assembly GCF_904425465.1 of Colossoma macropomum. Classification (NCBI taxonomy): domain Eukaryota; kingdom Metazoa; phylum Chordata; class Actinopteri; order Characiformes; family Serrasalmidae; genus Colossoma; species Colossoma macropomum. Next base: position 14,018,168 of record NW_023494802.1, on the reverse strand, counting down.
CACTGAGATTAATAACTGATCATCACATCGATTTATCAGTCTACTCAGGCTTCAGCAGAGCTCAGTAACACTGAGATTAATAACTGATCATCACCTTGATTCTACTCAGGCTTTAGCAGAGCCCAAGAACACTGAGATTAACTAGTGATCATCACCTTGATTTATCAGTCTACTGAGGCTTTAGCAGAGCTCAGTAACACTGAGATTAATAACTGATCATCACATTGATTTATCAGTCTACTCAGGCTTTAGCAGAGCTCAGTAACACTGAGATTAATAACTGATCATCACATTGATTTATCAGTCTACTCAGGCTTTAGCAGAGCTCAGTAACACTGAGATTAATAACTGATCATCGCATTGATTTATCAGTCTACTCAGGCTTTAGCAGAGCTCAGTAACACTGAGATTAATAACTGATCATCACATTGATTTATCAGTCTACTCAGGCTTTAGCAGAGCTCAGTAACACTGAGATTAATAACTGATCATCATATTGATTTATCAGTCTACTCAGGCTTTAGCAGCGCTCAGTAACAGTGAGATTAATAACTGATCATCACATCGATTTATCAGTCTACTTTAGCTGGAACTTCAGTGTTTACAAAGAAGCTGTTAATTGAGCTCAGCAAAAAAGCATATTTGCTACATGTCATGCCTTGATTTTAAAATACTTAAGAAACAAGCAGGGTTTTTTTGAAGATGGTATGTTTTCTTTTAATTTAATTGGTAATTTTTCCAAAAGTATTGTCCAAAATATGTAAAAGGTAACAGATACAGATACCTAATTTTTGTATTCTGATTACATATTCCAATTGCTTGTATTTCATTACATTCTACTGGCTCTTCAGATTGATGGAGAATGTGTTGTATGGTTCTTGAAAATGGTGCTATATAGCACCAAAAAGTGCTCTGCTATTGTTATGATGTTTCTGGAGCTATACAGAACCATTTTCAAAAAGGTTCAGTACTGCCCAATTTAGAACTCATTCTCAATCTGAAGAACCATTTCACCATACAAAGAACCATTTAAGAATGAAATGGATCTATATTGATCACATGGTTCTAAAAAGAACCATTTACTTTATTGAAGAACTTTTGAGAAACCATCTTTTTTAAGTGTGCAGAAAGTGGAGATGTAGGTAACCATACAGTAATTTTTCAAAAAGGTTCTATATAGAACCATCTACAGCACATTCTCCATCAATCTGAAGAATGTTTTCATGATGCAAAGAACACATTAACCATGCAAAGGGTTCTCTGAGTGTTCTATTCATGGTTCTATTTAAAACAATTTTCTTTACTGAAGAACCATTGAAAAACCATCATTTTAATGTGTGTAGGTTGCATCAGTGCTCTCCCAATACTTACTGCTTGTGGATTATATGTTTAGCGCTGGCATCTATTGCATACTTTACATGCAGCAAGGAGCAAACACATTTGAAAAAGCCCAAAGTGATACTACATATAGGAAGCCATCACAACAAAGACCAATGGTTCTGAGGTTCATCAGCGCTCTCACGCTGCTTACTGGGGCAACACTAATTGTGTATTTAGAGCTGACGCCACTTGATGCTTTATATTCAGTAAGGAGCAAAAGAGAAAATCATATGATGTTTTCTCTTATTTGAAACATTTACTGTAATGCCCAGTGTGATCATTCCGTTCTAAAATCAATTAAAAATAATTTCCAAGAAACTGGCTCACAAAAAAACAGCTTTCTTCCTTCCTTTTTTACCACCGAGAAACAAAATTTTCTGGTTATGTATATATCAATGGGAATGACACCCAGCCCTCATGACATAGGAGGGTCATGAGACACATACATACAAGCGACCACCTTGTAAGATGGAGCCCACTCGAGTGCATCACTTTCGCCCCGGGCAGTGAAACAAAGGGCCTGACTGTGCTGGCACGCAGCTGCAGCCTCCCTCGGCTGCCTGTGCTCGGATGCATGACCATGTGGGCCAAGCGAGACCTCCGAATAAGCAGTTTCAGGGGAGACTGCGAGTGAATACCTAAACCGAAACATTTATAGATGCTCCATAACAACAACCCAAGGGGCGCTTTTTAATTTAAATCGTACTCAATCAAATATTAGCCCAGGTTTGATGTCTGAAACAAAAGCTCTGCTTTACGAACAACACACTTGCACTAGCTGCCTCCCCCCATCCCCCGAAATGGAATCGTCCAACATCTCCTCAGAAACGCGAATATGTAAAAGATTTGAAGACCCGAAACGCTGCTCCTCCTCAGCATCGGCAAACGGCGCTGCAGCTTCAGGTAACTTTTAGTACTGATTATCAGTGTTCAGTGCTGTCGTGTGCTGTTTAAATTTCGTTATAAAAACACTCTTATGCATATTATATAATTGGTGTTACGTAATGTTGAGCATCAGTGATATATCAGCTGTCGCTTGCAGTCGTCAACGGATTTGTTTGTGTGACTATAATTAACCTTTGATTCATAACAGCTAACTGTTAGCCATTTTAGCTAGCATTATTGGCTATATCACTAAAACAAAGTCAAAAACAAGCCGGCTAATGCTGAAATACTATCATTTGAAAGTAGTTGTACTATCGTAGGTTTAATTAACAGTAGTTTTTAAATTACCACCCTTACTTGAAGTTCAAGTGAGAAAGGTTCGCTAAGCTGCAACACTGCTCTCTACGTCTTCTGTTTCAGAAGAGAACATGGAGGGTCAACAACTAAAGGATCCCCCGAATAAGGTGTCTCTAATAAAAGGTAACTGAAGTGACTACAGCTGTTGGACTATCAGAATGTAGTTTTATCATTTTATGTGTGTGCCAGGGCTTTCCTACCTACAGCTTTGCTCTTCTAAGCTCATATTGAAAGTATCTGTCACTGTTTGGTCCAGAGAGGCTGCATAGAGAGCTTGTCTATATGAGGTAGAAAGAAAGTATGCTGGCTAAATACTCTCAAACTGTTAAGGGCATATTGTGCTCTGAACTATGTGTGTATTTGAGATGATGAAAGCACATAGTGTATGCTGGTAGTAGTCATTTATGCATCTAGTACAGCTTTCTACTTGATTTGATATTGCCAGTAAAATGCATTTTCTCCGGATGTATGCATGTAACATAATGCCTGCGGCGCAGCTTTGATGAGATGAATACAGCACTCTGTCTTCTACAGATATGCGTACAGGATCACATTTTTCTTTGACGCAATGCATGACAGAAACTATCTTTCAGAAGGAAGGATATGCCTATTGACATGCCTTTTGCCATCTATGCATCTGTCGTCGGTCTGTCTGTTGTTCTGTCTGTCTATCTGTCTGTCTCTCATGCTCATGCGTACAGTTAGAGCACTAATATAGGCCAGAGTGTTCCTCTGTGTCCTCACACTGCAGAGAGGTCGTGTGCCTGATCCAGAGTGGCACCGATGAGCATGAGACTGAGACTTATACAACCCAGGAATTCATGAATCCTTAATGTCCTCCCTCTGTCACCCTCCCTGCAACGTCTGAAGGGCATGTTTGGCATGGACAGTGTGTTTGGCTCGCCTGTTACAGCTGACTCATGCAGGATATGTGCAGTGTTGTTTTCCTGAATTCCTGCATCTGCATGCATTGATATCTTCCTAAAATCACCATTTATGGTGCACACTCTTGAATGTGTTTTGAGCTTGCAGGATGAGGTCATGTCTTTTTGGAGCAGTCGATATAATGGCCTGGTTCTCTGCAACCCAATTTTAGAAGAAGTCTGTGCTTCTTATTTGGGAGACCTCCAAACAGAAGCTAAAAGACCTTTACATAGAAATGAAGGCATGTTAATGTGTTGTGAAATGGCTTGTATTGTTGCAGTTTGCTCCAGTGGTAAGTACAGGCTACTTTTGACTGCATTTCTTAGACAGTTTTTTGTAAAAAGAAAGCTGTTCATCTTTAATAGTGACAATGGCCCTAGTTTAGAAATGAGCTCGTGACTTAATGTTTTTAGGGTAAATCTATTCTGGGTCAAGTTATTAATTTATGGAATAGACCCATTTACCCACCTCAGGGGAAATTATCTTGCACTTCCTTCCAGTCTAAATTTAACCTATGGCCAGTCTGAGTATGAACTCTGGAGCAGAGCAGAATTGCCAGGTAATGTGTCAAGATAGAAAAGATAGTAATAGTCAGTGGTGGCCAAACGTTAGGGTGGTACTTCACAAAACAGGATTCCTCAGTTCAACCAGGTAATCTAAGCTCTAAGTCTGAGTTAGCAGACTAACTTAAATATCATACTTCGTGAAATAACCTCAGGATTTGGTTCATCCTTTAACAATCCATTATAATCCATAACAGTCTCTGATATGGTTCCTTTATGTGAAAGACGTGAGTCTGATTGTGCTTGAAGTAATTCACCAAAGCTGTGATATATGTGTCTGCGTAGATGAGTTGAGTCGGAGCTCCATGGAGGCCAGTGAGTCGGAAAAGGTGATTCAGCACCTGAACCAAGAGCTAAAGGAAGCCCATGACCAGGCCACTGCGGGAAAACAGAAGTGTGTAGAGCTGCAAGGTAAAGGCCATGCATGGGACATATAGGACAAGGGCCATTTCCCTCAGGTTTGAAGGTCCATGTTTGAATTTAGAATGGTCAGAATTACTTTATTGTCAAGTGACTTAGATGTACAAGGAATTTGTTTTTTCAGTGAGTCAGATCAGTTGGCTCAGCTCACACTCGACACTCGACTCCCAAAAGGCTCTTCATTCAGTAAGACTGTTAGTCCTGTCACCCCCTAAATTTAGCCAATATTATCATATAATTTTCAAGAAACCTTAGTCTATTAATTAAAACCTTTTAAATAATTATTGGCAAAATTGCATTATGTCTGTATTGGTTGTGGTGATATGGCAAGAATTACATGATAGCAGCCAAGAACAAAACCTTAACCAAACTAACACAACAAGCTTCAGGTTTAGGGGTAACAAGAGGCAGCCAGAATGTTTCAAGGAGAGTCTTGTGTTTGTTATCTGTTGTCTATCAGTTTGGCTTGTCTTAATTAAAAAAAAAAAATCATCTCCTCAGTGAAAGCCAGCTCCATAACATTTACCTAAAGAGCTGACTCGTTCACAATCAATGCATCATGGTCGTAGTGCCAAAATTATCTTAAGGTGGTAGGCTTAGTATCACTCACTTTGAACTTCAGCTCAATGTTTAACAGCTAACAATACAAATCTTTGTAAAATGGACTTACTTCAGTGCTTATAAATAATAATTATAAATAATAATAATAAATTATCAGTTTAGATCAGTTTATTGTTTTCATCATGTTCCCCTGATGGTCTGTGCAACACACTACAGGACTTCTTGAGGAGGAGAAGAAGGCCAGCAAGCAGCAGGCAGAGGAGTCAGCGAAGCAGATGAAAATCCTGCAAAGTAAGTGTGAAGAGATCTCTCTGACTGTAGCATATTACACACCTATTCATTGTACCTGGCAGGATGCAGTGTGTGTGTGTGAGTGTGTGTGAGTGTGTATGTATGTAATTTGGATGTATTGTTTATGTATCATTTATTTTTTCTCTGCATTTGTAAAGCTCAGCTTCAGAAATTACAGGATGACATGGAACATCTCAGAGATCAGAAGGACAGTACCATCTTCAGTATGAGACAGGAAGCGCATGCAGCTCAAGAAGAGGTACAGGTGTTGCGCCGCACCATGGAGAAGACAGCAGCTGAGAGGGACCACGAGGTTAGCGCCCTAAAGGGCAACCTAGCAACACTGACCACTGAGCTGGAGAAATGGCAGCTGGCGGCAAATAAGTATGAGCGTGAGATTGACAGCCTGCAAGCCACTCACCAGCAGCAGAACCAGCAGAGGGACAAAGCTGCTAAACAGCAAGGTACCGTCCACAGTGATGTACACCTTAAACTCGCTTTTACCTAGAGGGTAGGCAGTATGACGAAATGTTATCTTTATCATGATAAACTACGTCACAATATGCTTTTCTGGGTATATCGTGGACATTGTTTCAGCACTGCATGTTTCATTAGAGAAATTAATCCTGTTTAAATGGATTTTGTGTAGCATAGGATATGAAATGAAAACATTTTTTAAATAAAAAAAAATGATTGTACACCTTTTTGATATGTTTTTGTAAATGTACCCCTGCTGGTGCATTCTGTCTGTTCCATTTTATCAAATCTTATATGAATATCATGTACAGTGAAAATGTATGTTAATATCCTGCTGTTATATTTTTGCCATATCGCCCACCCCTATTTTTTACCTCATCATAATATAGGTGGTTTTAGTCACCATTAGCAGTAGTATAACACTAGAAAAGTTTGCTTCAGTCAGATAGCAAAATAAGAACAAAGGAACTGTCAATTTAAACCCCAAACATTAGTAAAAATGTAACTGATGCTGTTGACATCAAACAAATTTTGTTTTATTGAATAATAAAATGTATACTGTGCAAATCTTATCAAAATCAGCTATGTTAAGATTATGAATATCACAAAACCTTAGGCTCTTGTAGCAAGCAGAGCAGTAGCAGCACTTCTGTGGTTGCAGGGTTGATAAATGGGTATCATTGATTGGCTGTATTGATTCTGTGTCCCACTAACACGAAAGTAAGGCTAGCTTATGTGTCTTCCACACCCATTACATCTCGCTGAAAAAATACGGCTTGTACGGAAAGCTGCAAGTGAGTGCAAGTCAGAGAAGTGACATGAAGAGCAAAGAGATCATCATACAACACTCATAGGAATGTTTGTATTTATGTGACACTCATAAGAATGATGACTCATATCTCTGCAGCAGTTATGTAACTGAGTAGTTTGTGTTGTGTGTGTCTGTGCACTTTTGCTTGAGTATATTCCAGTATGCTTGTGAGTGTGTGTGTGTGTGTGTTTGTGTGTGTGTGTGTGTGTGTTTTTAGATGGAATATGTGCTAACGTCTGTATTTTTGTGTGTGTGTGATGCAGCGATTGAGCTGGAGAAGGTGCAGCGGGACTGTGAGAGCCTGCAGAGGGAGTGTGTGTCTCTCAGGTCAGAGAGAGAGCATCTGTCTGTGCAGCAGCAAAAGGAGAAGAGCAGCCTGCAGAGCGAATGCAGCACCCTGCGCACTGAGAAGGACCAACTCATGAGGAAACTGCAGCAGCTGGAGAAAGAACTGTGCAGGTCTGCCTCGCACCACTACATGACCGCCCCTTAATGATGCATCTTTATGCATCTCATTGGTTGAGAAATGCAGGACGGTGTATGGTGTACTCAGCTGGTCCTTGTAAACTTATAATCCTATGAAATTACAAACTTACCACAAGAAAGTTGAGCTTGAACGGCTGACAAAGTCATAAATAAAGGTGATACACCTAGACGGTTTCCCTGTTTCACAGTTTTTACAAATGATGTATCACCATGCAGTATATTCTAATAGACCCATGAATCGTGCATCATTCGTAGTCAACGTCATGCCCGTATTAGTAACTCTGAGTCAAAGCTGTTTTTTTCTATGACGAAAATGAATGGAATTTTTAGAACTTGCTGCTATTATGACTTGTGGTACATAAAAACCTGATACGTTTTTTTCCTATGTACATTTTGGCACTAAATGTCCCTGGATCCTCTGAATTGATTCGAAATATCAGTCCTGTGCACTGAAATTATGTTGCATGAAAATAAGTCTACCATTAAATTTCACTGCTATTGCATAATAACTCCAGCTACCAGCTCCTAACTACCACACTCAGCAAAGCTTCCTGCTTTGTTTCTGGTGGTATTTGCTTGTCTTATCGTGTCAGTTCAGTATGCAACAGTGTTAGCTCACATATGGCAAAATTTGTATTTTGACACTTTTTTGACCTTGTAATTCAAAGGCTCTAGTAGCATTTAGAAGAAAAATGTTTGTAGGGTCACATATCAAATTTGGAACCATTTTGTTAACCACAGGGTGTAATAACTGAGACTTGAAAATCCCATTAATTTGTGCGATAGAGAAATCCAACTTTGACCTGGAGTTTCTAATAGCATGATGACATGACTTTAGTAGTCTATCCCACATGAACATAGACCAGGCTGCCTTTTCATCTGTACAAATAAGTGTATTGTTTGTGATAAGTGTATCAGTTGCATATGGCTCCCATTGCAAACATCTGGTAGTTGTGATGTGTATATTCAGACTTTAAGTTGATGAAGTCTATCTGAATGCACCATTATGTACCCTGTCTTTTGAGTCATAATGCACAGTCTAAGCTCAAGAAGTTAAACAAGTGTAATAAATCACCTTTAACTAAATCCAGCTCGAGGTTGCTACTCATGTTAGCACAGTGAGGCAGCAATGATGTCATGATTATATCTAATATGTGTTTGGTCCCTCCTCTGGCTCCCTTCAGCTGTAAGGACCAGAGCTCGGATCTCACCAGTACAGTGCAGGTCCTGGAGAAGACACAAGTTGACCTGCAAACGCGGCTGAGCGCTCTGCAGGACGAGCACCAGAGAGACACCAGCCAGTTAAACAGCCAGCTGGAGCAGAGTAGCAGCAGGACCAAAGAGCTGCAAAAAGAGGTAGGAGCTGTTTGATGGTATTATGGACAACACAGTTGACTGGCACACAGAAGAATGTAATTTCTTGACTGGCACACAGAAGAATGTAATTTCTTGCTGCTACCTTATTAAGCTGGAGTTTGGTGCCCTTCAGAACCAGCAAATTGAACTTTCAGGGTGGTAGCACTATGCATTTTATACATTGCTCACTTCACTAGGGTTCTGCTTCTCTTAAGCACTGTTAAGATGGGATTAGTTTAACATGAGGGGATGGGTTAATGTCTTTTTTGCTTGCATTTCGCAGTAATTTTAGTCCCGTCCGAATGCACCATGTCAGTCGTTTTTACTGACTGTGTGCTCAGTAAAGATTTCAGCACTTTTACTTTTACCTATTCTAAATCTAACCCCAGGTTATATTAATCCTGTGTGAATCAACGTGTCAGTAGAAATGCTGTCATATACCGTGGAAAAGGAGTTTCTTAAGTATGGAGGCACCACAAAGAATAGTTTAATTGTGTTCTCTGTGGCTAATCAAGCCTATAAGTACTGTCCTCCTCAAGTATATGGCTCTGAACATTAAAATGCCACATTTACAGAAAAAAGTGATTTCATGCAGTGATGTTGCCTGTTGGCTGTGAATTCTCAAGATAGTGATAATGCTTATGACAGTGCATTCACTTAAGACGGCGAGACAAATGTTCAGGGTAATTGGAAAAATGGCTAAGTTAAATGATTTAAATGTGTTTTCAACTGTTTTCTGAAGTAATGGTGTGTAAATCGAGTAGCCAATCATTTCTGTATACTGAGATTTCTTATCCCATGTGAATTGATCATAAATGTTAGACCTCCTGTGGTAAATTGAACTGACCCCACCTCCCTGTGGAAAAGTAATTCTGTCCAAATACTGCTTTATTGTCTCTTAACGCTGGTAGGTGTGGACTGCTGTAAGTTTAGGGAAAAAAAAATGGTCCATGAACTTTCATTTGAGTAGGGGTTAGGACAGTACTACAATTTACTGTTTAACTTTACTTCCTATCGCTCTCTTTGTTCACTTTTCAGTACGAGGAGACACAGGCTGAGCTGTCAGGCCTGAGGGAGAGGTGTGAGCAGGCAGAGCAGGAGAAGCATTCTCTCGGCTTGGAGCTGAAGCAGTGCCAAGCCACTCTGAAAGCTCTGCAGGAGAAAAGCAACCAAGTGGGTTTTATTCTTCATTACTTCTCATCACACCAAACAGGGAGCAGACAATAGGGACAGTTCAAGAGGAATGATCACCAGTACATTGTATATTGTCCCTGAAATGACTGATTTTGTTTGACAAAGCACTATTGAGTACAGGTTTTCATTTTAGTTTAGAGTCCCTTGTTACAGGTGCTGGAGCTTTTTTTTGCCAGATTTTAAGGTGCATACCATTCAAAAGCATTGTGTATTGTGTCTATAAGAGAGAATAGCTCACTCTCTGACCCATTTTAAGCCGTTCAGCTGTCTGTCATAAGAAGTTGCTTAAAATCTTCCTAGGTTGATTTTTTTTTTTTGTTTTTTTTTGTTTTTTTTTTGTTTTTGTAATATCCCTTTCCTCCTTTAGCTGTCTTTATTGCCGCCCATCCTAGCCGTAGTCATCGGCCTTGTCCTGGCTTTGCTGTATTGGTGCTTCGGCCCATTGTGGTAGAAAGGTACACAGTGCTTCCGTCCCCTCGCACCTTTTTTCTCTGCTTCTGCGTCTGCCATCTTGGCCTATGCCAAAAAAAAAAACACACTCCGTCCTGTCTCCTGCATTTGCCTAAGCCAAAACACGTTGGCAGATCATTCTCGAAACACTCCTTGTCCTCCTCTTCCAGGTCCACCTCATAATCAACAGACATCTGTCTGTTACCCCTTGCCATGTTAACAAATGTCTCTGACAAACTGTCTATACTCGTAGGCTGCCCTGCCTAGCTCATAGCTCTTCTAACCATCCCAGCTTTCCACGTGTTTCGACTCTGTCTGCTCTGCCGTTGGCGTCCCCTTGTTCCTGACACCCCCCTGTCACTGTGCGTGTTTGTCTGTGTGTGTTAACATGGTCCGACAGAAGAGATAATGCTGACTGGAGTGTCATCTGTGTGTCTTCTTGCCGTTTCAGGAAAGATGGATCAGGTGGATGCCTGTCGCTGTTGTAACGGTTGCCGTGACAGCCTACATGCTTACAAAGACCTCAACTTGAGCACCTGGCATGATGAACCAGTAAACACATGCATACACGCACATTTTCAATAATATACTGATGTTTTGCCCTCTTGTTTTAAGAGGTGCCCTACGTGTGAATTTGTGTAACTTGTACTTGCAATATTAAAGGCTAGCGGCCTTAGATTAATTATGTAGGGTGTCAAGTCCATATCAGATCCAATTTGAAGCTGCTGCAGCATTTAGGTATGAACAAAAACTCTATTATTGTAGGGTTTTAGTGTATCAGTAAAACTGCTGTTTTTTCCTTATTGCAAAAAAGTGATTTTATTATTTGGTTTGTTTTGCCAAACAAGTATGTACTGTAGTAATTTGCCTTACCAATCTGTTACTCACACAGAGGTCAACCCATTCATTAATGCAGTGATTCTCAAACCTGTCCTCAGTGCCCACCTGACACTGTCCATGTTTTAGCTCCAATTTAATTTGTACAAATAAGGGAAGAATATGGACCATGTGTATGGCCCTAAAGACCAGTTTGAGAACCACTTTTCACTTTTCAAGTGTTACCATGAAAATTAAGCTTATTTTAGTAGTTCACAGAATAAAAGCAATAATGCATTTGAAACATTAACTCACATATGAAATCACACTCGATATGTAGATGCCTCTGTTTTGTCTCCTGCATCCTCATGTAGTGTTTGTGCGGTTGCCAATTCTGACCTCTGTCTGAATTTTTCAATATAGACGTGAAAGCGTTGTCTATGCACTGTACATTATTGTTCTAAGGCTTTAAGTTATTGACAACTACTACACAGGAAGTTTAAAAATAAAGAGCACTAACTTGTCTCAGAGAGACTCTTAACACAGTCACTAATTTGTTTGTTACTTGTACAGAGATTTACTGAAAACCAAAATAATAAAAAGCAAAAACAAATAAAAAAAAAAACCTGAAAACAACTTGTGATTGTGTGACATTGGATTATTGTTACCCATGTGTTTTGTGTGTGGAATTGTGGTTCTGTGCTCATTAAGGTGAAATATTAATAATATTAACACTGTTTTCGACTATTTGTAGACTGTTTCGATTTATTTTTTTTGGTAATGAATCTCAATTAAATGCAGTTTCACTTTGGAATAGAAGCAATGTGTCTGTACAGACTTCAGAGCAGCAAAAAGGCTTAATGCTTGATTCTTAAAGTGGTTGTGCAGACGATTCATGAGAAATTGGATGGTGTCACTGATGCAAAATCACCAGCATGTAGTACTCCAAAAGTCTTAGAAAGCTTGTGCTTCTCGCATGTCCACGATGCTGAAGAGACTCAGCCATTTCAGCTAACACAAGGATGTTTTCACTCTAGATACTTAGAGTGCCAGTAGTGCCCCCTTGGCCTTGTTAAACTTGAGTGAGTGAGTGAGTGAGTGAGTGACTGAGTTACAAGCTGGGTCCATGAGGAGTCAAGACTGAGACCCGGACCCTTCGAGTCCAAGTCGAGACTGAGACCAGATTTAAGATTTATTTTTTTTTCAGAATATAAAAAAAAAAAAGGAGAGAAAACTGAAATCATTGCCTTCTGTTCTACATTAAGTATATTAATAAATAATATAAAATCTAATATTTTGCAAAATATAACATGACATAATATGTAGCCTAAAATATTGATTACTACTATAGTATTTGTCCAATTTTACATTGTAACTTATGATAGCAAATGATGGTGAGATGATTCTAAAGTCAGCGTAGAATATACTAAACAATACATACATTTTTTTTATTATTATTATTGAATGAAAGCATAATAATACTACTACTAATAATAATAATAATAATAATGCTCCAATCTCAGGGGATGTTTGGGTTTTAGAACCAGCAAACATCAACAAACAAAAACACAGTTAAGCCATCATGGAGTTAATTAAGTACTCAACAGGCAGTGAACAGATTTTACTTAGAGTCCATTTAGAGAAAGGACTTTTATTTTGTTTGACGGTGTTCATATTCAAGAATTATGGAAAGAAAGATCTCTTTGCAGTTACCTCAGATGTAGGCATCGCACTGGTCGGCTGTCCCTAGAGAATTTCTGAGTCTGCCTTACCCCGAGACAGAGATAAGAGGGAGTGAAAATGATGTGGAGACCAGATTCAAATAATCCAAAAGTAACTGATTTTGATACACCGTCCCTCTTTATCCACTTTTACCATCTGGCTGCCAGTGTAGTCATTTTTCTTTTTTCTCTTGTGAATCTGCATTTCTGGCTTGTTGGTGGTTTAATGGCTGAGGAATATGTAGTAAATACCAGTTGCTAACTTAACCCCTGTTGAAAAACAGTTCATAAATAATATAAATTTAATTGATCTTAAATGTGTAGAAGTTCATTCCTAGTAATGTTAGGCAGTCTTAATTTAGGTTTAATGCAGTCACCTTCATAGCAGAGACTTTAAATCCAGTTTCCGGTCCTAGGTTTTGTAATCAGTGATAGTTAAAGGGGAACTCGGCTGATTTTTCAACGTTTCTAAATGGTTAAATCATTGAGATGTAGACAAAGTCATTCAAAATGATCAGAAAACTGTATCAGACATCAGGCAGCATGTTTGTAACCATTTAACATAACTTCTGAGGTAGTTTTTAGATGTATTAAACTCTTCAGACATCTGCTTCCTGTTACCACCACTGTGAAACACTGTGACTAGTGCATTTCACATGAAACCACTCAATTACTTTCTTTACATCCTAATGATTTATTTATGAGACAATTTTGCCAAAAACAATAGGATTTCCCTTTAACTGAGCTGCTGCGATAAGTAATTGGCCACATAGTGTCATATCTACCGGTGGTTGCAAAACCCAGGACTCAAATTTAAACTCAGCATCCAGATTTGAAGAACTCTGATCTACATAATGCAACTTTCCTGCACATTGATTAAGCCTAGTATTGGACCAAATTGCAATTCCAATTTAGAAAACAGTGATTCATCATTCACTGTCCTTTTTGGTGTAGGTTTAGGCTTAATGTGCATGTGAGAAACTGAGCCTATGCAATATTTAAGGTGAGTATTAATTACTTTTTTTTTAGTTTTGCATCTTAATGTTTTGTTTATGAAAAAATTTGGAAAAAAACAATGGAATTTGCCTTTAACTGAGCTCTTGCATTAAGTAATTGGCCACGTAGTGTCATACCTACCAGTGATGGCAAAATCCAGGACTGAAATTTCGATTCAGTGTCTAGATTTGAAGACCTTTGTCCTGTGTAATGCAACTTTCCTGCACATTGATTTAGCCTAGTGTTGGACTAATTTGCAATGCCAATTTAGAAAAGTGATTCATCATTCACTGTCCTTTTTATTCTAAGTTTAGGCTTAATATGCTTGTGAAAAACCGAGCCTATGCAATGTTTAAGGATGAGTACGATCTGCTGTGATATATACTAAAAGAACTTTCCAAGAAGCTGTTTATTTTGCCATGGTCTTCTTGGAAAGAGAAATTGAAGTTTACTCGCATCGACACCCGTAAAACACAACAGCCTCGCTCCAAGTACTTCTCATGAAGAAGTGCATGCTTCTGTGTTATAAGAGTCCACCCAAATGAGTCATACCTATTCTACCCCACGCCGGAAACATGAGGACATGGGCCCATCAAAAGGCCTCATGTAATAACACACTCAGTTTATGCCAGAATAAATGAAGCCTAATGTCACCAGTGATGGGGTTAGAAGCAGCAATGACGTCAGGCATTGGAAGAGGGTGACCGAACCACAGGTGGGGATCGGTTTCACTCCCCCGGGACAAGGATCTTATTGCTGACCTCTGTCATCACAATAAATACATTCTCTGCACACTGAGGTAACTGCTCTCACTGTTTTTGTTATTTCACCCCGTGACATGGGGGGGCTGCGCAATGATGAAATTTCATGTTTTAAAGAATAAGTCCTCTTGTGAGATGTATCCTCAAAGGCACTGTAGGATCATAACCATTGGTTGGAGTAGAAGAAGAGGGAGGACTTCCTCCAGCAGAATTGCATCAATGCTCAGATTGCACCTAGGCACTGGTATAAATGCTCTTTGATAGGAGGACATCACACCTATGTGATTCGGCAGGCAGAGATGAGTGACTTTGTCAACAGTGTCACTGCAGCTCAGATTAACCTATCTGATGATGCACCATGGAAAAAGATACAGAAGAACACCTTCACACGCTGGTGCAATGAGCACCTGAGATGTGTTGATAAACAGATAAATGACCTCCGCTTTGACCTGAGTGATGGCCTGAACCTCATCTCCTTACTAGAGGTTCTGAGCCACAAGAGGATGTTCAGAAAGTTTCATGCAAGACCCACGCTTAGGCAACTTAAGCTGGACAACGTTTCAGTAGCTCTGGAATTTTTGGACCGTGAAAAGATCAAGTTAGTGTCTATAGGTAAGTTACGTTTTACATATCTTTGATGTATTTGTATTTGTTATGAATTCATAGACTGTTCTCTTAATGCTTTTATTTTAATTAACAGCGTTAGCATCCTGGCTTGTTAGGTTCTTGAAATCATGTCTAGTAATCATGAATTGTAACATATAAAGTGCCCTTCGGAACATGCAAATAGTCCTTTCTCAATATCAGACTCATTATCTCTGTTGTCTGGTCTGGGTTATAGGAAAAAAGGAAAGAAGTGTGTAACTTGATACTGTAATTAATTTAATGGAATTTAAAAAGATGTGCAACATGGAGAATGCTCACACACTCAGTGTTTAAAAGGCTTTTCAAACAGGCTTCATATTTCATTGCTTTGGGAAAACAATAAGCTCTACAGATTGCATCATCGGCTGTCTATTTCTCAAGACATTTTCTGATAACGTAAGAAGTTCTGCCCTTATACTGACATTAATTATGCTTGGCTGCATAAAAAAATTAAATATTTTCTCTTGGTAGAAGATGTTTTTAAATGTTTATACAGTGCTAACTGGATTACGTTATCTGTTGTTGAGAATGAGTTGAATAAATCAGTAAAATCCCCTTGTCTGATGACTGCCTCAGGCCAAAGAAATCTTGGTAATAAGCCTTCAAACACAAAGGGGTGTTTTATAGTTTGTGTTAGTACATGAGAGAGTCACAAATTGTCTGATGACAGAATGTTGTGCACATGCTATGTTCCACAGACAGTAAGGCTATAGTGGACGGAAATCTGAAGCTCATCCTGGGGCTGGTCTGGACTCTCATCCTGCACTACTCCATCTCTATTCCTGTGTGGGAGGATGAGGCCAGTGATACAGTCACAAAACTCACCCCGGAAATGAGGCTGCTGGGATGGATCCAGAGTAAAGTGCCTGAGCTGCCCATCACCAACTTCAGCCAGGACTGGCAGGACGGCAAAGCATTGGGAGCTCTTGTAGATGGTCTTGCGCCAGGTACAGTCAGAGTATTCAGAAAGATAATATTCAGATTTGATCAAAATACACAGTAATACACAGTAATTATCTCTATAAAAAGTAAAGTTGTGCCAGTTTAATAAAGGCAACATTCTGCACTTTTGTTTTAAGTGAACTCAAAAAAAAAGGTACCAAAGTCACCTTTTATATGAAATTTAAATACAGTGTTCTCCCATGAAGACTGCCAGGCCTACCCTTAACAACTAACAACTCAAGTATTTATATCCCATGGACTTTTAGGTTGTGCCTAGCAGTGTTTATGAAATATCAGCAAAAAGCTTTCAGCAGTTCTTTCTCATGACAGAAGGCCTCATTCACCAATGTTTGTGTTTTTGCTAAATTTGTTCTTGAGAAAGGTCCTAAGAAAAAGTCTGTCAAATTCATGATGTGTTTTGTGATTCATTTTTTATTATTTTCCATTTAAAGAACAACACCCCCATTCCAGCCCTGACCCACCCACACATGGGACTTACAAGAGGTGGGGAAAAAAATAAAAAAAACAAAAAACACAAACAAAACATAGCTACAACATAGGACACAGGAGAATTACATCATTCACAACTTGAACGCAGCATATAGTTAAGCAAGCACAAGGGTCCTGACTTTAGAAATTCTGTGAATCCATGCATTAAGGGTTCCAGGGCCAGCATTGCCAGTTCTTGCAGATGACAGTTCCAGATATAGAATATCCAGTAAGGTATGGAGCCAATGACGTATAGACAAGTTATGGGGGGGTAGCCAATGCTGGACAATGACTTTTTTCGCTGCTGTTAGGCCAGCCAGCCATATCTTCCGGGAACTTTCCGTAATGGGGAACTTGGTGTTATCATTCAGTAAATGAAGTTCAGGGACCATGGGTAAGTATGTCTTGATCAGAGAAGAGATTGAATCAACAGCCTCCTCCCAAAAAGCATAAACCTTTGGGCAGTCCCACATAATATGCATAAAAGTCCCTAGAGTCCCATCTGGACAGAAATTACGAAAGGGATGAGGGCTTAAACCCACCAAATATCTTACCCTGGGTGTTACATAAGCCCTGTGGCTTATTTTCAAATGAATGAATTGATGATTGGGCATGATGTGTTCTTAAACTGCAGAACTGTTCGCACCTTTGTGCTCTTGAGTGTGTGTAGATTCTGTTATTACCTAAGAACAAATCCCAAATATAAAAAACATTGCTGAACGTCAGAATCTTTGTTAAATCTGTGTAAGTGAGTTTTAAGAAGAAATTTTTACTTAAGAACACTTGGTGAATGAGACCCAATGTTATTTTACAGTCTTCATTTTAGGTTTAATGACTGAGGCCTTTCCAGAAAAAGATTCCTCTTTGTTGTTGTAATTGTCATACTGCAAAATGTGAAAAGTTCTGAAATGCCACAAAAATAATAACTTACTTCTTCCATTGACATGTTTATTTGATTTAGTTGACCATGATTAGTTGCCATGGGTGTACTGAGATATTTAGCACATGGTAGAGAAAAACAAATCAAGGCAAAGAGGTTGTAATTTTTTTTTTTAGATCAAGCAGAAATATTCACTTTTTACAGTAAACATAATAAATCACTGCCTTAAAAGTAATGTCAAATCTTGAAATACTGTGATGGGTGTCATAGTGATTAGGCACCCATGGGCCTGACATATTGACTGGAGGAGGCATTGACCAAATTCATGCTATGATACTATTATCTGCAAGCTGTGGGCCTTCAGACAGAGCTATACACCTCGTAATGTAAGAAGAAGAAAAAGTATGTGAGTTGTGAGTGTATATATTTTAAGGAACCCTCTACCAAGGGCTTAAAAATAAGTGCACACAATACAACTCCCTGATTCCCCACCCAAGTTTTGCAACATGCAAGTTGAGAGAACGTAATATTTGAATTTCAGTCAATGATTGAGCATCCAAATATTGACTCTTTTTATTACGTTGGAACTGCTTAACCTGGTGATGGAGATAAGCGTAATGAAGTTGTTTTGCCATTTCTTAGTCCCCATGACTGATTATTTGCACGTGTGTAGGCTTGTGTCCAGACTGGGAGAGCTGGGAGGCAGTCCAGAGAGTTACTAACACCAGGGAGGCCATGCAGCAGGCGGATGACTGGCTAGGAGTACCACAGGTATACTTACTCACAAAGCACCATTGTATTACTAAATGCCTTATTTTAATGACATATGCTTGACACACTTAGATCATACTCATAATGTTTTGTTTTTATTGTTTGTATATCCAGCTCATTGCTCCAGAGGAAATCCTTGATCCTGGTGTGGATGAACGGTCTGTCATGACTTACCTCTCCCTTTTCCCCAAAGCCAAGCTGAAACCTGGAGCTCCACTCAAACCAAAGACCGGTTAGGCTTCTTTTATTTTGTTATCACTGTTTCGCATGGCTGCCTTTCCTCTTTTGCTGTGCTGATCAGGAGTGTAAATCTCTGATCTGGCAACAATTTGATTTCATCATGACTCTTTAGGAAATTTTAGGAAAATTTCAAATTTTGCCACAGCTTGCTTTGATTGCTGTACAATTCAGGATTAAAAATACTTGGAATATACGCAATAAGACAATATGCCAAGCTTTTTTTATTTTTTGCCCAGTTTAGACATTGCCAGTTCCTTCCTCTGGTTATGTCTCCATCTTTCGCATGATGACACAAAGCTGGGAGGGTTGGCACATGCCTCCACATAGACATGTGAAGCACTACAAGATCTTTTTAAACTGCCACTAGACAGCTCAACACACTTGGAGGAGAACATTAACTGCCAGTTCTGTTACATCAGCTAACAGACACCCACGTTGGTTAGCACTATGCTGAGTGATGTGGGGAGAGGGAGTGTTGTCCTACCCACCCACAAAGAGTGAGACCAGTTATGCCCTCCCAGCCACAGATGGCTGTGGCATCACCAGGGATCAAACTCGCCAACACTGTATTTTAGAAGTGCTTTTTCTTATTATGTCTCCATTCTCAATATTATCTTTAAACCCTAGTTTACCTTCGTCATATTTGTTACTCTACTCCCTTTGTTTCAGTGCCTAAACCTAAAGCTTGTCGTGCCACTGGACGGGGGCTGCAGGCCAGAGGTCTTAGGGTGGGTCAGTTGGCTGACTTTAAGGTTGACACCCACAAGGCTGGACCTGGAAGCCTGGCAGTTCACATCCGCGAGCCCAGTGAGTAAACAGCAGCCATTCTCACTCTGCATCTGTTCTCTCTGAACAGCGTGTTCATTTTTTAGTCTTCACTGACTACCATTAGTCACACAAGAACACTTTCACCTATACTATAAGCAGTAACCGACGTATGTACATTGTGTCAGACACCAGAGATAGCTACATTGTAAGCGAGGGGCGCAGGTGGGATCATTACAAAGAGAGACAGGGCCTCATCTCTGCCTCTCTGCTCCTCTGCCCTAGATGGATGATGTCTTTCTTTCTCTCTGACAGCTGGTAATGAAGTAGCGGTGAAGCAGAGGGAGGTACTGGAAGGCATTTACGACTTTGAATACATGCCTGGTGATGAAGGGGACTACACTGTGGACATCACCTGGGCTAATAAGCACATCCCAAAAAGGTCAGTTTTCATTCATCTTCTGCTGCAGTCACTCACTGGAGGATAAAACATGCTGTAATGACAAGACAGTGACATGAGGTACAAGCCTATAACCACAGTCATATAAATATAATTACTAATGTACAGATTAGTTTAAGTGTGGAGGAACCATGGAATAGACCATAGTTTTGTAAACTGTGAGAAAAAAAATGTTTAAATCATGACCAGAAGTTGTAGTTTCCTGTTATGTGTGCTATACTAGCTGATGTAAACATTTGTTTTATTAATTGTTGATCAAATGTTTGAACTTCCTTCTGAACAGTCTTTTAAACAGTTGGAATCGCTTGCCATGTTTGTAATTATTGTTTTTCAGAAAGAACTTACACACACAGGGTAAACTGAAATGTCAAACATTTTAAAAGAATTTTGAAAATTAATTTAAGTGTTTGAAAGTAAAACAAAGTTTTAAATGATAAATGATTTTGTTAAATGGTTATTGATTCGGTATGTTAATTTTATTACAACTTACTTTTTATTCCATCAAACTTGTGGAATCATCTACAGGTCTAGTCATCATCTGGGACATACATACAATTTGTTAATTTTTTAAAA
Organism: Colossoma macropomum; assembly: GCF_904425465.1. Lineage (NCBI taxonomy): Eukaryota > Metazoa > Chordata > Actinopteri > Characiformes > Serrasalmidae > Colossoma > Colossoma macropomum. The sequence goes on along the minus strand of NW_023494802.1, from coordinate 13,997,954 downwards.
CTCTCAAAGAATTGTTTTTATTTTAAATAATATTTATAATGAACAGTGATACAAAACTTTTGAATAGTGATTCCAATCTTTTGATCAGTAATGACAATGACCAGTAAGCCATTTATTCGTTTATGGCAGCCCTTTTAAGGTCCATGTTGGGCCCAAAGCTGGTCAGCAGAAGATTAGAGCCTGGGGTCCTGGACTGGAAGGAGGAACTGTGGGGATGCCTGCTTCATTCCTTGTAGAGGCCACTGGTGTTGAAGCTGGTATGCTAGGTGAGAACATTTCAGAATTGGAGTCAGCTTTATTTTGCCAAGTATTTTACAAATACAAAGAATTTGTCTTGATTACTGCAGCAGTATATGCCACAATATTTTGTTGACTATTATTGTGACAAATATAGGATATAGGAAAATATCTCTCTATCAGGTAGTTTTACTTTTACTCTTCCTGGACAAACTCTCTCTAGGTTTTGCCATTGAGGGCCCGTCTCAGGCTAAAATTGAGTGTGATGATAAAAATGCTGGCTCATGCTTTGTGAGATTCTGGCCCACTGAAGCAGGGGAGTATGCTGTACATGTGATGTGTGATGATGAGGAAATAGAGGACAGTCCTTTCATGGCTTGTATAGCACCTAAGAGAAAAAGCTTCAGCCCAGAGAAGGTAACGATTTGTTTATGAAATTAGCATTTAAAAATGATCTCTTTTTCCTCCCTGAGAGCTTTGATATATGGTATGTGTTGTGTGTATCCTTGACTTATATATTTTTTATAAACAAGGTTAAAGTATATGGTGCAGGAGTTTCTCCAGCTGGACTCTTGGTGAACTGTCAGGCAGAATTTACTGTCGATGCCACTCAAGCTGGTGAAGGAGTGCTCAAAATCTTTATACAGGTATGAACTATGTCTTCTAATAGTCCTCCCTAAAAAAATAAGACATTGTTGAAGTTTCATTGAAATGAAAGTGTTGAAGGTCACAAAATGAATCAGCGGTATTAAATATTGTTCATACTATATGATGGTTTGATTTACATATCTATATATTTTTTCTCATAGACTCTGGAAGGAAGCAGTATAAACGTGGATGTGATTTGTGAAGAGGCTGGCATTTATAACTGCTCCTATACTCCCACTACTATCTGCAAACACACCATCGTTGTGTCTTGGGGAGGAGTATCTGTTCCTGGCAGTCCTTTTACTGTGAGCATAATGCAAATATATGTGCAAGTAATAATAATGGCAATAGACACAAATGAGCCAAAACACTCTGATCACCTGCCTAATATGCTGTTGGTCCTTCACGTGCCACCAAAACAGTTCCAACCTGCCAAGGCATAGACACTACAAGACCTCTGAAGGTGCCCTGCGGTATCTGGCACTGAGATATTAGCAGCAGATCCTTTAAGTCCTGTAAGCTGTGGGGTGGAACCACCATGGATTGGACTTCTTGTTGTAGCACATCCTACAGATGCTTGATTGGATTAAGATCTGGAGAATTTTTAGGCCAGGGCAACACCTTGAGCTCTTTGTCATGTTCCTTAAATCAATCTCATACAATGTGTGCGGTGTTGCAGTGTGCAATATTCTGCTGAAAGAGGCCACTGCCGTCGTGGAATACCACTACCATGAAGGGGTGTATCTGGTCCGCAACGTTGTTTAGGTAGGTGGCTCGTGTCAAATTGACATTGACATGAATGCCAAACCCAGGGTTACCTAGCAGAACACTGCCCAGAGCATCACACTCCCTCCTTACCTTCTTCTCACAGTGCCATCACTTCCCCTCACTTCCTGCACACATGTACCTGGCCATCTATGTGATGTAATAGAAAACAGGACTTTTTGGTCCAGGAGACCTTCTTTCATTGCTCCAAGGTCAAGTTCTGACACTTGTGTGTTGGTTTAAGGCACTTCAACGGTGGACAAAGGTTAGCATGGGTACTCTGACCAGCCTGCAGCTATGCAGCCCAATACACAGCAGGGTGTGATACGCTCTGTGTTGTGACATGTTCCTCCCATAACCAACGTTAAAATTTTCAGTGATTTGTGCCTTTTGCCCTTCTGTCTCTTCAGACCAGACAGGATAGTCTTCGTTGCCCTCGCACATCAGTGAGCCTTGGGCGCTCAACACCCTGTCGGCAGGTTGTGTTTTGTCCCTCTTCAGACCACTGTCTGTAGAGACTCACCACTGTTGACCGGGCGCACCCCACAAGCCTTGCCATTTTGGAGATGCTCTGACTCAGTCATCTGACTATATCAGCTTGGCCATAGTCAAAGTTGCTCAGGTCTTCACAGCTGCACATTTCTCCCACATCAAACACGTCTCCTACGAGAACCAACTGTTTGCTTACCATCTAATATATCTCAGACCTTGACATGTGCCGTTGTTACAAGATAATGAAAGCTGTTTTCTTTCTGTGGGTGGTCATAATGTTTTGGCTTAAAAGTGTGTATATATGCCAGGTTGTGGTGAAATAGATCTGAAATTAAGTTTAATTGCATTACCGTACTTTATTGAGCAGAGGAGACAAAAAAAGGTCTGAAAATATTGCATTGTAATATTTTAATAATAATCATAGCAATGATATTTCAGAATGAGCATAAAGGTCTCATTAACACGCACTTATTGTAGTTTATAGTATGAAGAAATCAACTGAAATTATTTTCTTGGTTTCAGTTAAAATACTCAAAAATGCCAAAGAATCTGTTTTTGTGTGGGTTTAGTTCTAATTTCTAATCATTTTGATCCCGCGCCATATTAAAAACCCACTTCATTACACAAGGAGGCATTAAAGCTGTCTGTTGATGACATACAGTAGCAATCACATTTGAGTGGGTAGTAGAAACATTATTTATTAGATTCATTTGTAACAGAATATTGGTGCTATAAAATTCCGGGCTTACTGATATCACACTGGGGGAATAAACTGTGTTGTGATGATATCAGGCATAGCAGTAGTGTGCAAATGCTTTGGTATAAAGCTCATACGGAATGAATTAATGACTGTTTCAGGTAATGCCTGGCAAAATTAAAATTGAACCATATGCTGGAAGCTGGAGTAGACCTCATGGATCAGAGATAAACTACTTGGGTGAGTTTGAGTCAAATAATAAGATACAATATAGATCATCAGCATAGTCTCTATGTTACTGAGATGTTGTATGTGTTTGGCTATTATGTGCAGATGAGGAGATGGACACTGATCAAGTCACTGAAGTAAACATGAAGGCTGGAAATGGGAGCAGACTGGATATCGATGTAGTCAGCCCCTTAGACTTGCCTACCAGTGCCACAAAGGTATTCTAATGAAGTGGAGTACAATGCCAGTCTGAAGTTTGAGGATGTTGCGACCTTTTGAAATGTGAAATTTCTTGCAAAGCTTGCTTGCTTTACTGTTAAAGGGGAATTCCATAAATCTTTCCACATTTCTGCATATAAATCGTTAATATGTATACAAGGTCATTCAGTGTGGTTTGATGTTAAATGCACAATTCTAGAGAAAGTGAGAGTGAGAGTTGTTTCATGGAGCATTCAATGCCTCCACAGGGTCCCTTACAAAAAGATATTACATGGAATGGTTCGAATATGTTGCCTGATCGCTGAAACCTGTTTTACGATAATTTTGAGATCACACATTTTTAACTCCATTGACAGCAGAGATATTGACCCTGATACATGCAGGGTGTTGTAAGGCAAAAAGGTCACCAATTGTTTTTTTTTTTTTGATTTATCACTACATTATTATCATCAACATTAGACATAAAACTCTGTAGTCAGGTTTATTTTTTTAGTATAGTAAATAAAATGGCTGTATTTGTTTTGTTGATATTGTAACACCATCACTGTAAAGTTATCCAAGTCAGTAAGTTTCTTTATTCTGCACCATTTCACATCAAACCACTCTGAATAAATTTGTTCACACCTCACTAATTGAATTATGCCAGGGGCGTCCAGTCATATCCGTGAAGAGCTGGTGTGGCTGGAGGTTTTCATTGTAGCAAAGCAGCGAACACATGATCAGTTGTTTAAAAACTGAGACTTAATGATTAAACAAGTTGAATCAGGTGTGCTTTTCTTGTTTGGAACAAAAACCTGCAGCCGCACCGCCCCTTGCAGATAAGATTGGACAGCCCTGAATTTTGCAGAAATTTTGAAAAATGGGTAGAATTTCCCTTCAACTAAGACAAAACACCTGCAAAGATTTTAACACAAATCAGCTAATTCTAATATTTTGCATATCATCACTTTCAGAACAAAACCTTGTAACTACCTTTTTGTCGTTCTTTTATTTTTTAACATAATTTGGAAACACCAGCTGCCCTTTACATGAGTGTCTCATGATGAATGGATCAATAGATGACAAATTATCTTTATTTGCATTCAAATTTTGTAAGTTTGGTAACACTCAAACTCTGCTACAAACATTGACATTACATTGATTTTTTCCACAGGTGAAGGCTTACGGGCCAGGTTTAAGGGGTGGCCTGCTGGGGCAGCGGGCAGAATTTACTATCGACACAAGAGCTGCAGGCAGTGGAAGACTCACCGTCACAGTGGAGGGTCCATGTCAGGTTACTCTGCAGTGTATGGACAATGAGGACGGCACCTGTGCTGTGTTCTATCTGCCCGCTGAGAATGGGGAATACACAATCAGAATCTTCTTTGCCAATTCACAAATCCCTGGTTCCCCATTTCTCCCTGTGGTGCATCTTCCCCTTGATCCCTCTAAAGTAACCGTATCAGGCCCTGGTTTGACCAAGGGGAAGGTGGGGGAACCTTGTATGGTGAACATAGACTGTGCTCTGGCAGGGTCAGGTGACCTCTCTGTGGAGGCTGTCTCTGACTCAGGAGCCATAGCTAAGACTGAAGTGCTGGAAAATGAAGACGGCAGCTACACAGTCGTTTACGTTCCCCTCACTGCTGGTGTCTACACACTTCTTCTGAAATACGGAGGCCAAGTGGTGCCAAACTTCCCTGCGGAAATTGTGGTGGATCCAGCTGTCTACAAAAGCCATGTTAAATTGACAGGGCAAGGTAAGTTAATACATTTAAAAAAAACAAAGATACCTAAAGAGTTGTTTAGAGTGGTGCTGTAGAAGAACCACTTTTGGTTCCCCAAAGAACCCTTCAATGAAGGCTTCTAAGCTTAAAGCACCTCCATAAAGTATAAAGAACCTCCAAATAACATAAAGGTTGTACACCAATTAAAGTTTCTTAGAAATATATGGACTGCGATGGACTGGCGACCTGTCCAGGGTGTATCCTGCCTTCCACCCAATGACAGCTGGGATAGGCTCCTGCACCCCACCGCGACCCAGAAGGATAAGCGGTTTAGATGATGTATGTATATGTATGTAGAAATATATGTCCAGGGCCAAGAACCATTTACAGCCTTCACATTATACAGAGATCACAATTAAACAAGCTGTTGTTACTTTAAGGCTGTTGCATGTCTCAGCTCTGTTCTGTGTGGCTTCACTGTGAAGGGCCTCATTAAAAAAAAGTCAGTGAAACACTTTTAATAACTTGTTCAGTGTAAATGGGTAGAGCTGGCCTGTTTTAGGCTGAATAGGTAAGCATATGTAAATATACTGGTTTGTGTGACATCACAAGCACAATTAGTTTAAGCCAGGGTATTTTTGCAGATTAGTTTCCATATGTGGACTGTATGGACTGTGGCATGAATTATACATATTGAAACTTTAACAGTGTTTAGATGCATCATACTTTATTTCAAAAAAGTGTGTAAAATTTTACTTCACATCATACAGGATCTTTAAAAATATCCCATGAAAGATTATTTAGGAAAAAGGAAGTGGTTCTTTTATGGCATCACTCAAGGAACCCTTTTGCAGTTATTTATGCATATATTTATTTATTATGTAAATTTCACATTGTGAAAATTCATCTGATTATCTTCTTTCACGGTGGTAATTTTGTGTCTGTCTGCTGTTGCCTCTAATGTAAAAGGAGACCTGGCAAATGCAGCAGGGTTTTGTAAGCCAAGCCAAGTACTTGCAGATGGTCTAGGACTTCTCCAAGGCCTTGCTGGACATCCCAACATGTGTTACATAAACACCAGGTTAGCCATTGTCTACTTTGTCTCATAGAAAAGATTATAGAACTGAAGCCAAAGATGATACATTAGTCAATATTTTGTTTGTTGGCAGAGGAGCTGGAAATGGTCATCTTGAAGTAACAGTGGAAGGTCCATCTGAGTCCAAGGTATCATGCAAGGACAATGAAGATGGCAGCTACACTATGGAATACATTCCATCTACAGCTGGCCAGTATGACGTTAACATCACCTATGGAGGGAAGAGCATTCCAGGTGCTTTAAATGCCCAAACTCACCAGTTCCCATTTTGTCTAAAAGGGTTTGACTTGATTGTTTAGTAGATTTCAGATGCTGATCTTACAGTGTTGTACTGATTTGATGTGCTCTGCAGGTAGTCCATTTAAAGTAACAGTGAAGGACGTTTCAGGCACTAGTGCAGAAATATTTGGACCAGGGATTTGTGCCCAAAGTTCTCAGAACTTCACGTTTGACAGCAAGAAAACTGGCAATATACCAGAGACAGTGACTGTGATAACTCCTCAAGGTGGGTCCCTTACTTCTCTTGGGATCGCTAAGAATTTTGTGCTTTACATTTATTTATTGCTGTCCTCTTTATCATGTTTAAGGTAAGTCTGAGCTGATGGATCTCAAGGACAATGGAGATGGGACCTACACAGTGAACTATTCCCCTTCTGTGGAAGGCCCTCACTCTTTGATGGTCAAATATGCAGGGGATGATTCATACTGCAGGTGAGATTCTGCTTAACATCGTAATGCTTAAACCGGTTTTATGCTGCGCGTTTTAATGGCATTCTGAACAACATGACCCGCAGTCCTGTTAACTTCCACGTACTGCAAAGACCAGCTGCTGGTGGAGAAAAGGCCAAAAATCAAGGCCCCAGGAGAGAGATGAACATTTCTGGAGAAGGTTTGGAGTCTGGGATATGCGCTAAAACTCCTCAGTCTTTTACCATCGGCTGCAGTGCCACTGGAAAGGCACCAGAGACTGTTGCCATTGCCAAACCTGATGGTGAGCAGTTTGTGTTTAGGCACTAGAACCTGTTCAGAGCACACTTTCGTAATTATTGCCTCACTGAACATTCTTGCTACAAAAATAATAATAATGATAATAAAAACTTAGATCTCTTTGTAGAACTTAACATTAATCTACATTAATGTAACCAGATTTTATAAATAATTCAGCCTTGTTTCTATTGGTATTTCATTGTAATGTAAAATATAAAAGGCAGCTGTCATATCCAGTGGTGCAAAAAATGATACGACAGCAATGTTGTGAGTTGAGTGATCTTTGATATTTCCCCTCTTGATCTTTGTAGGTACAGTTGAGGTGCTTGAACTGACTGACAATGGAGATGGAACCTATACAGTTACCTGTTCCCCAACCACGGGTGGCTCACACTTATTGGCGGTAAAATATACAGATGAGGAGGCCTTTAGTAGGTGAGCCAGATCACCATGTGAAATCTTTTAATGAAGTATGTGCTATGAAGTTCTTTGTGTTTGGCCATTTGCATTTTATATGTGCCTCAAACAATGACTTTGTTTACAGTCCCTATGAATTCCATGTGCTGGATGCTGAGTGTGCTTTGCAAAGTATTGTTACTGCGCCAGGTTTGGTGTCTGGAATTTGTACTCAAACTCCTCAAGTCTTCACAATTGACTGCAGAGAACATGGGAAGCTGCCTACTTCGATCGCTATGATGAATCCCAAAGGTAAAGATGTTGTTCTTTGTGGTCACTCTAGATGAACAGCACGTTCTACTAAAGGGGCAGAGTGATCAAAACTGATAGATCAAAACTGATATTTTTGCTTTCAACAAAAGGGTCTTAGAATGAAAAGGGGAATGTGAGACAAAAGTACAGATTGTCTTTTTTCATATAGGCCATGGGTATTTTGGAGGCATATGAATTTAATCTTTTTTTTTTTTTTAATTAAGACACTTTTTTGTCTAGACTCCTAATTTTAGTTGAGCATTTCGAGTTTTCGGGCGATGTATTCATCGTTCTTGTTTTTAGTCTCATGGAAACTAAAATACTCTTTATAAAAGAATCATTTACAGATATACATATAACTGTAACTATGAGGAAAAGGAACTTTAATTGAAGAAAACATCAACCGTTATCACTTCATTAAGCAAAACCACACGTCACCATAATTAGCACCCGTACATTTAGTACTTTGTGTTTTCTTTTCCAACATAACAATAATGATTTTTCTTCTGTAGCTCTGGTTGTTCGATTAGTGCCTTAACAGTGAATATAAGCATTTTCAGGCATGTAGCATTGCCTGATTTATGATGATCAAGACACTTTTGTGTCATTTTATTTGTGTATTCTCTACTGTTCTCCATGCTGTTGAATTACTAAGAGAATTTGACTTCTTTCACCACATTTTTATACTCCAGTGAAACAGGAAGTCAGACATGATGTCTTAAAAGTTCCTGAACAATCGAACATGAAAACAGTGATATATTATTAGGATACTTTAGTTACATTTTGTTTTTAAGAATTTCTAGGGGTGCCAGTATTTGTGATGCATGTGTTATTTTTTTTTCTTTGATGAAATTTACTTCAATTAATCATTAACCTTTTTCATGTATTTTCAGTGTAAGACTTACCTAATTAACCACAAATTACTCTTTCATGACCTTTTTACCCATCATTAACAAGGTTGCCAACAATTATGGAGCTGACTCTGTTGCATTAAAATTTATTTGTATTGGAACAGGTTTGATTGAATTACTTGGTGTTAAAGACAATGGCGATGGGACCTACACAGTGAGCTATTCTCCTTCTGTAGAAGGCCCTCACTCATTAATGGTCAAATATGGAGACAATACTGCATTTAGCAGGTCAGAGAAAACTTTAGTTTAGACTAAATTTTGTGTTGGATTTATGCTGCATCATAATCATGTCTGTGTTGTATGTGTGATGTACTTCTAGTCCTTTCAAGTTCCAAGTGCTGCCCAAACACGATGGCAGCTTCGCTCAAGACTGCAGGAGTAAGACGGAGATAAATGGACCAGGCTTGGAGGGAAAATATTGTGCTAGAACTCCTCAAAATTTCACGATTGGCTGCAGCAGCACTGGAGCAGCACCAGAAACTGTTGTCATTGTGAATCCTGATGGTGAGAACATGCATGCATTTTATTTGTTTATTTTTATGTATTTACAGCATAGTGGATGTATGCTTGTTCTGTGGTTGTGAACATGTTTCTTTGGATGCTTTAGATTCAGTTGATCTGGGCGAAGTAACAGATAATGGAGATGGAACTTACAGTGTTGTCTACTGCCCCTCCATAGATGGCCCTCATTCTGTAGTAGTGAAATATGCAGATGAGGATGCTTTTAGTAGGTGAGATACTATTAATCTGTGTTGATCAGTATACTGCAGAGGAGGAATGAGATTTAGTCTCATTTTCCAGGACAAAGGTGAAATTTAGTCATAGACTAAAATAGATTTTCAATAGATTTGTAATCCATAGTTACACTTATTTACATAGATAATTTTCAGACTCTGCTTGAACTTTGTAAAGCCAGCCTACAGCTTGGTACAATGAAAACTGCACATTTTTTCCTCATTATTTTCTAGTGCATTCAAGTTCCACGTACTCCCTACAGATGATATGACTAATGTAAAGATCTCAGCAAAAGGGGTGGAGTCAGGGATTTGTACCCAAAGATTTGCACCCACTGGAAAAGTTCCACAGTCTTTAGCTGCGATTACTCCGAAAGGTAAACCTCAGCTTAAGTTTTTCTTATCTACTGTTAAAACACTGGACTAGTCTGCTCATCTTTTGTTTGTTTTTTGGGGCTAATGAATCCAGGAGTGACTGAGATGATGGTGGCTGAAAGCAGTGGAGATGAGACCTACGTAGTGAGCTACTTGCCAACGACTGCAGATCCTCACTCTTCAATGGTGAGATATGCAGAGGATGATTCAAACTCTAGGTAAGTCCAGAATCAAGTGGGAAACACTGGAATGACAGATTTATGATCTGGGTGCCATTGTGCCAGCTGTTGTGTCATTTCAGCCCCTGCAATTTCCAAGTGCTTCCCACACCTGATGCTTCAGAGAATGAGATGAGTAGGAAAGAGAACATTTCTGGACAAGACATGGCAGGAATACATGCAGGTGTTCCACAGAAACTTGTCATTGGCTGCAGTGATAAGGGAGAAGCACCAGAAATGGTTGCTTTGGTAAAGCCTGATGGTGAGCTCGTAGTTCCATAGTTCTTGTGTGGGATCTCTTGGTTACAGACTTCTACTCTGGCTTTATTAAAAATACAATATCATTTTTCTTCACTTGAAGGTACATTTGATCTGGTAAAGGTGACAGACAATGCAGATGGGACTTATACAGTGCACTGCACACCTTCAGTGGAAGGCCTGAACTCTTTGTTTGTCAAATACGCCAATGAAGAGCCATTTAGACGGTAGGATAGAAAATGATTTGGTCACTGATTTAGTCTTTTTTCATGTTTTAAGAGGTCAATTCATTACATCACCTGTTTGTGATTTTCTTTCTGCTCTGTACAGATCTGCTAGGTTTGAAGTACTGCCAGCTAAAGCAGAGTCAAAGGTGAAGTTCTCTGGGACAGGAATGAAGTCTGGCATATGTACTCAGGCACCACAGACGTTCACCATAGACTGTAGCACAACTGGAGAGACAGTCAAATCGGTGGCTATTGTGACACCAAATGGTAAGGAAAACATTATTAATATACAGACTCTGGCAGATTTAACTGATTTCAGGGATATAAACTACTGTGAGTCTTTGTTCATTGGAACAGGTAAGACTGAGCTGGTGGAGGTCAAAGACAATGGAGATGGGACTTACACAGTGAACTATTCTCCTTCTGTGGAAGGCCCTCATTCTATAATGGTCAAATATGCAGAGGATGAGTCTTTTAGCAGGTAGCAAGTTGAAGTAATTGACTTTATGTCTATCAAATATAGATATTTTTATTTTCTAACTCTTACAACTCTTATCTTACATTGAGAATGGGATTTGACTCTTTTTAGGCCCTTCAAGTTTCAAGTGCTTCCGGTTCTTGTAACTGGAGACCAGAATATCCCAGTTCAGGATCTAAAAGTGTCTGGCCAAGAACTGATGGGTGCGGTCTATCAGAACATCCCTCAGACATTCACAATAGACTGTAACAACACTGGGGAGGCACCAGAGATTGCTGTAGTGGTAAAACCTGATGGTAAAAATCTCTTTAAATGTCATATCAGCAAGTAATTTTCATCTAGTGTAATTTTTAATTTATTTTTTCTCTCCTTGATGTCTTTAGGTACAATTGATCTCCTTGGGGTGCATGATAATGGAGATGGAACATGCAGTGCTGCGTATGCTCCTTCCATGGAGGGCTCTTATTCTTTTGTCCTTAAATATGCCAGAGAGGAATCTTTTTGCAGGTGAAGCAGTAATTATAGTTATTATAGACGTTACATACTCCTAGGCCTTTCTGAAAGGGGCTAATGAGTTAATGATAAGTTAAATATGTGGGTTAATTTCATAATCTGTAATTATACAGACCCTTTGGGTTTCAAGTGCTTCCCACAGAGGAGACTCCGATAAAGGTTACTGGGCCGGGTCTGGAGTCGGGGATACGTGCCCAACAACCTCAGATGTTCACAATTGACTGCAGCCTAACAGGAGTTCCAGAGGCTGTGGCCATAATATGTCCTAATGGTAAGACCACTTTATAATGGATCCTCTTTCTTACAACACATCAAAGTATAAATAAAATGTAAGATTTAAAGATCACTTAAAAGCAAAGTGACATCATGACAACAAATGATAACATATTACAAGATCATATTACAAGATATTCATTTTATTTTAATGCACGTCCAGTACTGTGTGATAGTCAGAGGCCACCCTTCATTTATTTAATTTCCAGTCAAAAGAACCATTAAGTTATTTATTATTCAGGGTCTGGAAAAAGCAGAAAAGCAAAAGTGGAGCTTAGGGTTCTCCTTTCTCTTTAAGATGAAAGCATTAAGTACTGTTTGTCTGGTGGTGACAGTTTTGGTGATCTGCTAGGTCTTGCATGGTTGTTAGGAGTCCCAATTTTTATATCTTTCAATCATTTTTTGGTCTCCAGTTTTGGAAACTCCTGTTTTTTGGGGTTTTTTTTTTTCCTTTTTTTCCTTTGACGTTCCTCTTTCTTATGCAAGTGAGTTTTCTTACATTTTATCTCCTCAGAGATGCCTCCAGAAAAATGAATAACTTCTATTTAATGGCTGTTTTGACTGGAAATTAAATAAATAAATTGTGGTCTCTGACTTTTGCACAGTATTGCATGATGAAGTTTTATATTCTGAATGAACAGGTACAACTGAAATGCTACAGGCTAAAGACAATGGAGATGGGACTTATTCAGTCAGCTTCTTCCCATCTATGGAGGGTCCTCATGGATTGCTGGTGAAAACTGCAGGAGAAGACAAATACTGCAAGTATGAAGAGTGTATATTCTCTTCAGTCTTTATAAAAGCTTAGTGTAAAGCCATTTGGATAGCATTTCTCATTTTCACTCGTTTAGAACAGTTTCCTCTTGTCAGCTGTACTTGATGTTGACAGAGAACATGTATGAGCTTGTGCATATGCGACATAAAGAACAATGTAAAACTTTTTGTTACTTGCGTCCCAAAGCCCTTTAGGGTTCCAAGTACTTCCAGCTGAGGTGGTGAAAGAGGTAAAGGTCAGCGGACCAGGCCTGGACTCTGGCATCTGTAGCCAAAGTCCTCAGACTTTCAAGATAGACTGCCGCAAGACAGGAGACACACCACAGGTTATATCCATGCTCACACCATATGGTAAGAATCAGCTGATTAAGCTGATGATGGTTTGATATATTGAAGGTTTTCTTTTTTCTTCTTATACAAACTTGAACTTCTTCTGTTCTGTGTGGTGGCAGGTTTGATGGAGCAGCTTGAGGTTAAAAACAATGGCGATGGCACTTATATAGTGAACTACTCACCCTCTGTTGATGGGTTTCACTCTTTGATGGTTAAATATGCGGCAGATGATTCATACTGCAGGTTAGGTTCCCTAACCCTGTTAACTTTAATTTATGTGCCGTTGATATGATTAGCATTTAATTTGCAATAAATTCTGTGTGTGTCAACGTCACTGCAGCCCTTTCAGGTTCTATGTGCTGCCCAGTACTAATGCTGACACAGACCATGACCTGGTGGAGGAACTGAAGAAAAAGACTGGAATATCTGGACCTGGCCTGGAGTCAGGAATCTGCGCCAGAACTCCTCAAACATTCACCGTTGACTGCAGCAGCACGGGAGAAGCACCAGAGACTGTTGCTGTGGTGAAGCCAGATGGTGAGAATAATTTTTTTCTCATTTAACAAAAATGTTTCTGCTTCTGTTTTCAAAGATAAATAAATCAACAAAAATTATTTTCTTGTTTTTGTACTTTAGGTACAGTCAAGCTTGTTGACATATCAGACAATGGTGATGGAACTTATTCTGTGGCTTACTCACCTGGTGTGGAAGGCTCTTACTTCTTAATGGTCAAATACACTGATGAAGATGCATTTAGAAGGTAGGACAATATTTCATGGTGCGCTGTAAGGATATATTTTATCCTAGAGCCAGCTTAGGCCTTTAGAATTACTAATGTAGCCACATCTTTTTCTCATTATAAGTATGTGTTACAGTCCCTATGAGTTCCAAGTAATTCCAAGGGATGACAAAGAAGAGACGAAGATTTATGGCCTCGGCCTGGAGTCAGGGATTTGTTCCCAGGTTCCTCAGACCTTCAGAATCAACAGCAGTGAAACTGGGAAGCCCCCAGAGACTGTGGTTATGATGACTCCAAATGGTTAGATGATACTTTTTCTCAGAGCACATCAGAAATCTGGATGTCTAAATGAATGTAACAGTCAGGGTTATATGTCTTCAGGTAAGACTGAACTGGTGGACATCAAGGACAATGGAGATGGAACCTACACAGTGAACTATTCTCCCTCTGTGGAAGGCCCTCACTCTTTGATGGTCAAATATGCAGATGATGAGTCTTTTATCAGGTGAGATTTTTTCAGGCATACAGCATTGGTGTCATAGTTTTTAGACATAAAGTACTTTGGGATGATCACTCGCTCACTCACATTTAGCAAGCTAAAAATTCTTACTGCCGTTAGTAGTCACAGAGTCAATACTTTTGATGCTTCATAAGAACAGTGCTTTACTTCACTGACATTGTGTCATTGCTCTATTATCCCTCATTGACAAGTTGTTGCTTATTGCCTACATACATGCATGTGCTGCATTTATTTCAGCTCATTGAAGTTCCACGTCTTGCCTACAAATAAACAGAAGGGAGGAAATGAAGAGCAGAGAGACACAGTAGAGATTTCAGACCAGAAATTAAACACCGGAATCCATATTGAAATGCCCCACACTTTTGCTTTAAAGTGCAGCAGCACTGGAGCAGCACCAGAGACCGCGGCAGTGGTCAAACCTGATGGTGAGATCTTCATATGTATTTGCCCAGCACTGGATTCAGATACATATTGTTGCAGTTAAAAAAGACAAAAAACGTGTATCTCATTACATTGACTTATAGTGAAAGTGTGATTTCCTGTGAAGTTACCATTTTTTGGGATACTTGTTTTTTGTTTTTTTTGACAGCGACAGTGTGTAAATTGTGTATTTTTATTGTGATTTTTAGGTACCATAGATCTACTAAAAGTACTAGACAATGCGGATGGGACATATCACATGACCTACACTCCATCTGAAGAGGGTGCACATTCTCTAGTTGTCAGATATGCTGGTGAGGAGGCTTTCTGTAGGTAAGGCTGTGCGGCAACAGTAAATCAAACAAACAAAACATGCTCATAAAAATAATGGTGCCAAAGGGAAGGAGTGATGCCAGTGGAGATCCATCTTTGGTTCCCTCAAGAACCTTTCAGTGCATGGTTTTTTAAAGGAATACCCCAGCAATGGTTCTTCTACAGCATCACTTCAGAGAACCCTTTTGGCACATCTGTTTTTAAAATTGTAATTTTCAAGACAAGAAGCTAGTAATTGTTGCACTGTTGTCTTTGTCCTGTTGCTGTTTTTGACAGTTCAACCGAGTTTAATGTCCTGCCTCAACATGATCTGACCACTGAAACGGCCCTGGATAGCAAAGTGAGAATCCATGACTTTGAAATTTCTTTATGTAATATCATCTGTAAAAGACACAGTGCTAACATTTCCAGCACTTCACAGGTTTTGGGCAGAGAAATTACACCTTTAGGCTTCACAAATCAAGCAGGACTCATGATGTTTGACATGGTGATGCAGTTGGGTGAAGGCGAAATCTCAGGTGAGAGTTCATGGATTCACTGACTTCTTTTCAGAGTGAAGATGGTTGTTTCTAATCATGTTTCTAATGTCATCCTCAGGTGAGGTTATAATGCCTTCTGGAATGACAGCACAACTTGACATCATTGGAAATGGTGATGGTACCATCACACTAAAGTTCAGTCCCACAGAGGAGGGTCTACATCATATTCTCATCAAATCTCCAGCTGAAATACCAGGTCAGACATTACCTTACCTTCTTAACACATACTTTTGGGACCACCAGTGAAAGTGCTTTCATTTTGCATTCTAATGTAATGCAAAGTTTTTCAAATTACATTAATCAATATAAAGATTTCATTGAATTTCTTTGTATTTAGTACACCAATCAGGCACAACATTATGACCACCGCCTTGTTTCTATGCTCATTGTCCATTTTATCAGCTCCACTTACTATATAGGTGCACTTTGTAGTTCTACAATTACAGACTGTAGTCCAATTGTAGTACTACAAAGTGCAGTAATTGTAGAACTACAAAGTGCACCTATATAGTAAGAGGAGCTGATAAAATGGACAATGAGTGTAGAAACAAGGAGGTGGTCATAATGTTATGCCTGATCGGTGTATGTGCCCTATTTGCTTTAAAGTTGGCATGTTTTCAAGACAGCATGATCAGTTGCATTGATTTAAGCTGGATCAACACATTTTCACATGTGAAATTATTTGTTGTGTAGTAAACTGATATCTTCAAAGCAAGCACTTTCATACTGATCTACATATAACAGCATATTGATCTTGTTGCGACAGATGGAGCAGTGCTTAAGGCTAAATATCCCATCCGATGGGATATTGGCCACTAAAAATTTGTGCAAAAGCCTCTGATAATTAGATCAAATCCATCTGAGAGTAGTTTGAACACGTGCTTTACAGGAAAAGAAAAGGCTAAAAAACTGGCCCTTTTGTATAAAGGCCCTAACATGGTCACTATCACAAATTGCTTCAGTTTGAACAATGACTTACAGAAACTTTCATTTTACTTGTCATAAGTCATCTTTGTTTAAAAAAAAAAATCTGTGGTCTATTTCCAGGTTTAATCCAGATTGTCAGTATGGTCTAGGGCATTTTGACCCCATTGTAGTAATAAAATTTAAACTTATTCTGCAGTATATTACTATACAGTTACACCTCCATTCATTTGTAATTATCTTTTCCTGATTTCTTAATATAAAGTAGTAACATGCTAACAAAAAGTCCAATCTTGTTGCTGTACTCATTTGGGTTATATTAATTGTTAGATCCCTACTGTCCTTTGCTTATGTGGTGCATTTCATTCCAGTTTGTTAGTACTTGGTGAATTTGAAACCCTGTTGCTCCACTTTATCTTGAAATAGAAGCTTTTTATATTAATGCACACTTGTGTGATTGTGTAATGACAAAAGTGAATGGAATTGCATTGATCTAAGCTGGATCCACACATATGAAATGATTTGTTCTATAGTAAACTGCTCCCTTGTGTATCCTCAAATCAGGCACTTTCATACTGATCTATATATAACAGCATCTTGATCTTGCTCAAGGCTAAATATCCCATCCAATGGCAAGAACTGATTGTATGCTAAGTGCTGAGACAGTCCTATTTAAAATGAAAGTTCTTCCTCTAGAGTTCTCTCTGCAGTACTATGTGAACAGTTCCATGAACCGCAGTATGAAAGCTCATGGGCGTGGGCTGGTGTATGGAGTTACCCATGAAACAGCAGCCTTTACCATTTACCATGAGGATACAGCTATAGGTGAGTAACTCACTTCAATTTATCAAACTGTAATGATTTATCATAATATACAATTATTAGTACTAATCTGTTTTACTGTCCTTATTCCACTTACTACTGCAGGATAACAAGGGAAGATGGTGTTCCTTGCCTAAATTTAACAAAATAATTATTTTACATTTCACCACCAGGTGGCATCACAAGTGAGAATCAGTCTGTTACACTCACCGGCCACTTTCTGGCCACTTTATTAGAAGCGCCTACATTATACACTATGTTGCCAAAAGTATTCGCTCACCCATCCAAATCATTGAATTCAGGTGTTCCAATCACTTCCGTGGCCACAGGTGTATAAAACCAAGCACCTAGGCTTGCAGACTGCTTCTACAAACATTTGTGAAAGAATGGGTCACTCTCAGGAGCTCAGTGAATTCCAGCATGGTACCATGATAAGATGCCACCTGTGCAACAAGTCCAGTCATGAAATTTCCTCCCTACTAAATATTCCACAGTTAACTGTCAGTGGTATTATAACAAAGTGGAAGTGATTGGGAATGACAGCAACTCAGCAACGAAGTGGTAGGCCAGGTAAAATGACAGAGTGGGGACTGCATTGTGCCAAGTGTAAAGTTTGGTGGAGGGGGGATTATGATGTGGGGATGTTTTTCAGGAGTTGGGCTCGGCCCCTTAGTTCCAGTGAAAGGAACTCTTAATGCTTCAGCAAACCAAGAGATTTTGGACAATTTCATGCTCCCAACTTTGTGGGAACAATTTGGGTATGGCCCCTTCCTGTTCCAACATGACTGCGCACCAGTGCACAAAGCAAGGTCCATAAAGACATGGATGAGAAAGTTTGGTGTGGAAGAACTTGACTGGCCTGCACAGAGCCCTGACCTCAACCCCACAGAACACCTTTGGGACGAATTAGAGCAGAGACTGGCCTCCCCGTCCAACATCAGTGTCTGACCTCACAAATGCGCTTCTGGAAGAATGGTCAGAAATTCCTATAAACAGACTCCTAAACCTTGTGGAAAGCCTTCCTAGAAGAGTTGAAGCTGTTATAGCTGAAAAGGGTGGGCCGACATCATATTAAACCCTATGGATTAAGAATGGGATGTCACTCAAGTTCATATGCGTGTGAAGGGTGAATACTTTTGACAATATAGTGTAGGTCCACCTTTCTGGTGTTTCATTATAGACTATAGCCATCATTTATGTTAGCCATCCTCTAGCCCCATTACATTAGTTTTTTTTTTGGCTGTAATCCTAGCACTGACACTGACATGTGTAAAAGCTCTAACTGTGCCTATATTGCTAATTCATATTTGTAGATCTGTGATACAAATAATAATATGAGTTGATTTGTGTACAGCTCATTTGTATAGAACCTTTCTTGGATACAAGTGAATGCAAAATTTCTGAAATGCTGCAGTGCTATTATATATTCAAAGACTGAAACATTGTTGTCATGTCTTTGTATAAGTGAACAGAGCTTATGAGTACAAGGTCAGTGTTTCTTGTCAATGAAAATGGATATCTGTAATTATTTCAGGAGAACTGGACATTACAGTTGAGGGAACGTCTGAATCAGAGGTGTGCTGTTTTGATAATAAAGATGGCACCTGCACTGTGACATACCTGCCTACACAACCTGGTGATTACAAGATCCAGGTCCGGCATAATGACATGCATATCAGTGGCAGCCCTTTTAAAGCCAAGATCACTGGTAAGAAAAACTCAGCAAATCACAAAACCCCTGATAGTGTCCAGCTCTTTCAGCTCTAGATGACAGTTTGATGCACACTTTTCCCACTTAATTCCAACCCAGATGGCAGCCTGAGGAAATCTCAGGTCAAACTTGGCCCTGCAGTGGACTTTGCTCTGGACATTACAGAGGAGGACATCAGTCTGCTCACCACAAGCATATCATCACCCACAAGACAAGATGTGCCCTGTTCGCTAAAGAGGCAACCTGACAGCCATATTGGTGAGAAATATAAGAATGTATATGTTACAGTACAGGAAAAGGGTCATGTTTGGATCATTGGACCATGTTATGGAATTTCTTCAGAATTAGTGGTATGAATGCTTACCTTACAGTCATTTAAGTAAATTATGATTCTTAAGGAATAATTCAGTGCATGGCACCTTAAACTTCACTACAGTTTGATTATTAAAAAAAATACACTGAATGCAAATGTCAGTGGGGAATGATTTACACAGTACTGGAATATGGACAATAAAAACAATACACTTTTTTCTTTTTAAGTCAGAGAATTTTATTTTGGCCAAAGTGAGTGCATACCTCAAAGCATATGTTAATTTAATAATATTACACCCTCAGATTGATGCATCATGATGCATTAGATATATGAAGATGAATCAATATATATTTTAATGTATGGTTGTATGCAAAAATTACAATTTTTGTTTAATTTTTAAAAAAAATAAGAGCACAACTTCTATACTTCTACACATTTTGATGCACAATTAGTTTATTTTCTGAATTTAATTTATTAGTAAAGAAATTAAACAGACAATTTGGCAGAGCAAACATTATGGCACATTTTATATTTAATGTTATATTTATTTTTTATTTTTTTAAGTTTCCTGTCGAGGATGTGGTAAATCATTTTCACTTAAAAAATCAACAGAACATGTAATTTGACCAGAGGTGTTCAAACTTTTGCATCTGAGTATACATGACAGCCTCTATACTATTCTTTTATACAGGTATATCGTTCATTCCTAGAGAGGTGGGAGAGCATCTGGTGAGCATTAAGAAGGATGGAAAGCATGTGAGAAGAAGCCCGATCCCTGTGTGCATTAGCCAGTCAGACATAGGTGACGCCAGCAAGGTGAAAGTGTTTGGACTTGGCCTGCACAGTGGACGTACTAACCACATATCTGAGTTTGTGGTCAACACACGGGATGCTGGTAAGATGACTTATAAATACATTTGTTGAACTCTGCACTTTTTTTAGAAAAATTTACTTTACTCATCTTTTTATGTCTGTTCTTGTGAATTTAATTCTAAATGTTTCTAGCTTTCTCCTATTTACTTACTGTGATATGGCCTGCAGGCTACGGTGGCCTGACTGTTGCCATAGAGGGCCCAACTAATGTAGTCATTCACACAGAGGAGTTGGAGGGTGGAGCCTGTAGAATATCATACTGCCCAAGCAAACCAGGCACCTACAAAGTGTCTATCAGATTCTCTGATGAGCACATACCAGGTAAACTATTACAAGTGATATTACATCAGTTACCTTAGCCTATCAGCGCATTAGACTGAATTAATATAATTGAAATTAAATGTGAATGATCACAGGGTTCTGGTGTTTCTCCACAGGGAGCCCTTTCTTAGCAGAAGTGACAGATGGTGAACTGATGAGACAGAGCATCACTCACTACCAGAAACCACCTTCGACTGCCAGTATAGGCAAAGAATGCAGCTTAACATTCAAGATATCTGGTAGAGTATGAGCTTGAATATGTATCTGGGTGCCTTTAGGCCTGTTGTAAAAGTATGAGTTGTGTTGTGGATCATTATTGTTTGCTTATAGGGCTCTGCTGGCTATTGTGTCCAGATTAGAACTTTAAAGATTAGTTTTTGTTGTATATTATTAATCCATATATATGTGCTAATTACATAACATTTTATAGTGGTAAATTTGTTCATGGTTGTGACATCACTATTCAAAACTAAAAAATCTAATCTTCATTTTAGGAATTGATGTGGAGTCCATGTCTGCCAAAGTGTCTGCTCCTTCAGGGATGGCAGCAGAAGCTATGGTCGCTGCCACACATAGGGACACCTATGCAGTGAGCTTTGTGCCAGAGGAGATGGGCGTGCACAGTGTGAGCATGAAGAGCCATGGCCAGGAGATTGAAGGCTCTTCTCTACAGTACACTGTTGGACCTCTTGGTGAGGGAGGTGCAGCCAAGGTGCAGACGTGGGGACAGGGCCTCCACAGGGCTCACGCAAAGATACCAGGTATCACTCCGCAGTCTTTAGTGGTGTTTTATAATCTTGGGCTAGACGTCCCCAGTAATTCACTGCTCGGTGTTTTCCCTGATTATCAGTTATCTAACATTTCCTGAGCTTATCAGGCCTGGGAGAAACTCTAAGCTGTGAAAAGATGTGGGAACCACTGCTGTGCAGTCTAGGCAAAAGTTTGGGCACCTCAGGTTATACTATGTCTTGTTGATGTTAGTCCTGCATTTTTTAAATGCGTAGTTACCATTTATTTGCTAAATTGAATTTTTTTTGTTGTTTTTTTTCTAATTAAAAAATTCAGCAAATAAGTAGAAATTGTGCATTTTTGCAGAAATATGGCATATTCAAGTTTGTAGCAGATGTCAACAAACATGCAATTTAAACAGGGGTGCCCAATCCTTTGCATAAGATTGTATATCGCTGCTGTCGGAAGAAAACCTCATATCTCCATTTTTGTCGTTTTTCAGGTTTTGACATTATTTGAAAATACCCATTGTCCTTTACATTGTGTGAAAATTTGATGAAGAGTGGACCAAAAGAAATGCCAAATTGGCTTGGAAAAAAGTCTGGTTCCATAGACTTACATTAAAAGTAAAGCAGGTTTTTTCCTTCTCCTGTAAAGTTATCATCTTGGAGATACGAGGTTTTCTTCCGACAACAGCGATATGTATGTGTAGTGTTGTGATAGTAATGATAATATAGTGTAAATGGTGTTACTTGGTGTAGCTTTGGATGGCCCACCTGTTTTAAAATTAAAATGACTTGCTGATTTTCCACAATGGATTTGCATGGATGTGTTTCATGTCTGCTGAAAATTATTAATCTGTCGTGTGACTTGAACTTGGGAACACTTTATTTTGATGGGCCACATTGTGACTTTGTAGGTGCTTATCTTGTCATTAACTTTCATTCAACTCAATATCTATTAAATTAACCCTACCTTTTCACTAAATTTAAACCTAACATCACTTAAATGCTAATCATTGATGATCTCCAGCTGTTGTCTAGGGGACCATCAATGTAAAGTTTGATACTGAAATGAAGTCACATCTTCTGAATTTACTGATTCTCCTTTGCAGCTGATTTTAATATCTGGGCACGTGAGGCTGGAGAAGGCAGCCTGTGTGTCTCAGTGGAAGGACCAGGACACACTGAACTCCACTTAGATGATCACAAAGACGGATCCTGCAGTGTATCCTATACTGTTGAAGAGCCTGGTGAGATTAGTTTATGAAGTTACTAAGGAAAGGATCTTGCGTCAGCAGTTATTTGTTAGTCCATTCTTTTATTAGTACAGTTGGAGTCAGAAAGTACAAGAGAGGTTTAGATGTGCAAATTTACTCCAGCAACATTTTCTGATATGCAAAACTGTTCCTGACAAACCACATACACACAACCGCACCTCCACTACTGCATGAGATGATTCAGCAATGCGGAAACTGGTGATGGTGTTACTGAAGTGCAACCAAATAGTCTAGCAGAGATTGCCAAATTCTACAAAACTGACTGTTATTTAAAGTAAATCTGTTTTTTTCCAAACCCACAATGTGCACTTGCTCACCAAGCCAAATATTAACTATAGGAACCTCTTTCGTTTTCCAGATATACGTTTTCTAGCTGTGAGGAGAACATAGGACAACATTTGCTGCTGGGTTCTCCCTAAGTGTTAATATTGCTGTGATATTCTTAAAATAATTGAGTAACGCTGGTTTTACACCTACATTCAGTAATCTTCATCAAACTTCAAAGATGTCTATCGTGCAATTTAGAGCAAAAAGCTGTGAGAAAAAGATGCTTATGTTAAATTAAATTTGTCACAAATTGGGGAAACATTTTGATAACACTGATGATGTTTTTTTCTTTGTAAACTATTATTAAAATATGTATTAATTATGTAATGCTTTAAACTGAATGAGACAATTCATTTTTCCCCAAGTGTTCTCTCAACAACATATATACATTCTCTCACAGTGACCTTATACCATCCAAAAAAGGTGTAAGAATAGCTTGTAAAAGGGCTTAAAAATGGAGAAAATGTGTCCTGCATTGATATCCAGTTCTAACCAATTATCTGTAATATTAGGGTATATTATACTGTAGTCCTAACACTGCAAGCCCTCCAACAAATGTAGTCTGGATGGCATAAAAAGGGGTTCCTAGCTGTGAGTAAAAGAAATGATGCGTATTCGAATATGAACTGAAATGCCAAATTCTGATTGTATTATGAATAATGGTGCTGTGACTATAAGTGATTTGCCTAATTGTACTGGTGAAACAAAATATTCCTTCTATATCATGTCCTCCTGCACTGTTCCTTTTCCAAATAAAGAGGTCAGTAGCATTATGACACATCCACATAATAATACCACGTAAGTTTGAGGCCCAATAATAAAGCTGAATATTTGGAAAACCACTTTAATATTTGAATTCATACAGATGTTTTTCCATATTTGGTGGGACTTATAACCTTATAAAAATGGATAAATAATTTAATCAAGTTAATCAATGTTTTGGAAGACAGTATTTGTGGGAGGAATATAATTTTATAGCATTGATTTGACCCACTAAGGAAATTGGCAGTGTTGTCCAGAAACATTTGTTTGATTTTAACTTAAAATAAAAACTAGATTTAAACAACAAGAAAGGTTGACTGGTAACCTGTCAGTTTATTTTTAAGAGTTTGTGTGTTTCAGGTGACTACCAGGTGTCCATCTTGTTTAATGAGGAGCACATTTCTGCAAGTCCTTTTCTTGTGTCAGTCAGCTCCCTCACTGAAGATGGAGAGAATTCTCTAGAAGGGTTAGAAACCACTGGTATGTACAAATATCACTTTCATTTGCACATATTGCGGAAATAATATAAAGGTTATTTGTAATGTGATAATTATTGTAATAACTGTAATTTATTCATTATATTTTGCTGTATTTTTTTACTCATAGATCATGAGCTGATGAGTAATGGCTGTGCTGAATCCTCGCAGCCTGGGTCAAGCCTAAACTCCACGTGCACCTGCAGTGCTGAGTCTGTTCTTCTGTCTAATGTCTCTGAAATCACCAGCCATGGGCCAGGACTGAGTGAGGCTAGTATTGGTCAGAAAAACACCTTCTATGTAGACTGCAGCAAAGCTGGTAAGTTCACCACCTTCCTCAAAGCCTTCTACACTGTGACAACCGTGCACAGCACTTTTATTACTAGTATTAGAAAATGTATGCAAAACTTTTAACAAACATCACTGGAATCATCATCATAATCTGATTACAGTAGTAGTGCCATTTTTTTAATTGTAATGGTGTACTGTGTATTTGTGTTCCACAGGGAGAAATATGCTGTTTGTTGGCATGCTTGGGCCCACAGTTCCCTGTGAGAGAGTGACGGTCAGACACTTGGGCAAAAATCAGTACAGTATCAACTACACTGTTAAAGAGAGGGGCAAATATGTATTAGCAGTGAAATGGGGGGATGAGCACATACCCGGCTCTCCATTCCACATCAATGTATTATGAAGACTTCCAGACCTTTAAGGCCCTAATCGGCATATTTTAATAACATATAAATGGATTGTTAAATAGTTTAATCTGCAAACTATTAAAATTTCTGTATATCAATAAAACAGGAGTACTCTAAACAATAAAAGTGAAAAATGCTAAAATACATTAACCAAAGTTGCTGCCTCTTCCACATTTAATATGCAGTGATAAACATTTTCAGGAGACATTTTTAAACAGATATTTCTGATTAGATATAAGATAACCAACTTGCATAAGGACAGAGAAAGTCAAAGGAAAATAAGTGAAAAAAAACATTAGAAGATGTAGAGAAATGGAACTTCTAACAACGGCACAAGACCATGTAGACCACCAATACTGTTACCTTCAGATAAATCCACAGGAGTTTCTGTCCATTTTTCCACTGTGAGAAGACAACTCAGCACTATGAGTCTGAAAATATGTGTAGCTGTCAGAAAAAGGAACTAAAGAAAAAACAAGAACATTTGCAAATCAAACATAGAAGCTGCGGGTGTTCTCAGAACAATGGACTCACCACACCAGACCTCAGATCACCAGACACCAGAACACCAGAGTCTAGACCTCAACATCATTGTGTTTGGGATTATTTGTAATGTGAGAAGCAGAAAATTCCAAGACTGAACTTCGGAGATGTGGAAAACTATCCCTGCACATTTCTTTGAAAAATGAAAGGAAGTCTCCCGAAAAGATTGGAGCTGTAGTAAAGACAAAATGTGGACACACACACATATATGTATAGCTATTGATGCTTCTGTGTAGTTTCTGTTAAATGTATGTTTTTTTCTGAAAGTTGGTCGTTTAGTCTGGCGAATAAATGAAGGGTCTCTGACTTTTACACTGTTCTATATGTGCATCAAAATAAAATAAACATCTTGTACTATTATTATTTACTGTAATGATGTCACTTTGTATGGAGTGAATTTTGTGCCAAATGTATCAAGTAAAATAATAAAATCCACAAGCAAAATTTTAAGTATCAAATTCTCCAAAATCTGTTGCAAATACAAAGTATAATTTTGCTGAAATCTTATTTTTTGCTTCTGGAATCTTTCTTTTGCTTCTGACTTTTGCCACTTTTATCATTCCAAATCAGTTGACCTGTAGAGAGTACAGGTGAACGCCCTCTTCTAAGACCCATAGCCCGTAAACTGTGAAAGCAAAGACTGGAATGAAAATGAGTAGCAATCTTTTGATAAAATTAAGTTTTTATTTTTACTGAGTCATTATTTGTATTTGCAATATATTTTTGAGACTTCAAAACGTAAAATTCTGCTTGTGGATTTTATAATTTTATTTAAACTTAAAAAAGCTTGTTTTTCCATAGTCAGGACCCCCATGGACCCTCACAGAGCAGGTACTATTTGGGTGGTGCATCATTCTCAGCACTGCAGTAACACTGACGTGGTGGTGTCTCATCTGATATCTCATCTGCTGCTGTACAGTTTGTGTTGGTCATCCTCTAGTCCTTCATCAGTGGTCACAGGACGCTGCCCACAGGACACTGTTGTCTGGATATTTTTGGTTGGTGGACTATTCTCAGTCCAGCAGTGACATTGAGGTGTTTTAAAAACTCCAGCAGCACTGCTGTGTCTGATCCACTCAGACCAGCGCAACACACACTAACACACCACCACCACATCAGTGTTACTGCAGTGCTGAGAATGATCCACCACCCAAATAGTACCTGCTCTGTGAGGGTCCATGGGGGTCCTGACCACTGAAGAACAGGGTAAAAACAGATGGTCTGTCATTGTACAACTACAAAGTGCACCTATATAGTAAGTGGAGCTGATAAAATGGACAATGAGCGTAGAAACAAGGAGGTGGTCATAACGTTATGCCTGATTGGTGTATATTTCAAGGTGTTGTAATGATACTAGTGAAATGTGTGAAATCATGAATATGCTACTATAAATAAGCACATAAAAATCTCAACAGTGAGTTTAATGAACTTATAATTAATCATAATTATAATAATTATCAGTATGTTAATATATTAATTACTTGTAATTATTAGTACATTGATACACCTAATATTATTGTAATCCTTCTGTGTCTGTGTGAAAACTGCTAAATATAGAGCAAAAGGAGAATGTTGTGGCCTAACTGCATTTCCAGCTGAACTGATCTGAACTGATCAATGAACATGTTTCTGTGAGAGACCACTGCACACATTTGTCTCCTGTGGGCTCATTTCATTGTTTGACATCACGGTAAGTGTCCAGAACACATGGAGCGATGAGGGATTATGAGAAGACACTATGAAATCTGAATGGGAAATTGAATTGTTATCCAAGTGATGCAGTCCTGCTGAAAACAACACAAACTGCGCTGAATCGTCTGGGAATTCTACAGTCAGGTATGTTTGTCATTTATTACCTCTGCTGTGATCCAGTGTTATGAAAACCCAAGATTAATTTTTGTTGTACTACATTTATTTGAGTAAATGAACCTTGATTCATCTGTGTTGCAGTAACGTTTGAACAGATATAAAATCCTCTTGACCTCATTGCTGTTACAAGACTGTTCAATTCTCTCTTCACACAATATTGCGTTAAATATATATGCATAGTATGTGAACTATATTTTTATTTTTATTTGTATTGCTGTTGCTGTACTCACAGAAATATAAGGACAAAAGGATTTGTACATTTTATAATCTCATGATCCAAAAAACTGGGTTATGTATTGATTAGTCCAACAGATGCAGACAACCCTCCCCCATCATCCATCTCTTGTTAATCTGAATGCTGGTGTTTGCATTGTCTGGTAATCAAATAGATGCAACCGTAGTGTTTCGAATTCATTTTTTTCTTAATGTAATCTTCAATCTGGATGTCTTTCTGAGCAGAATCTGTTGCACTTGGTTTAATAGACTTCTCACTGACTGCTGCCAGTCCTACAGCTGTCATGGATCTGGATGTGCTGAACTTGTTTGCCATTGCCATGGGGACGCTGGCTGTTCCCATTCTACTTTTCATGGCATCCTTCATGCTGTGGCCTTCATCACTCATCAAAGTTTATTACTGGTAAATAAACCTGCAGCACTGTGAACCTGATTTTCTTGTGTAATATGAGAAGCATTTATCAGCGCAGTTTAGTTTCCAATGATTGTTTATGTCAACAGTTGCCAACCCAGTAACACTTTATTATATACAGTCAAAAAAGTTCACCATTTATTAGCTCTGCGGTTATGAAAACCCAAGATCATTTTTTGTTCACAGTACATTCATTTACTTATTTAAGTAAATGAGCCTTGATTCAGTGTTGAAGTAATATTTTCATAGAATTAAAAAGGTTTTTTCCTTTCCTCTGAAAGTCTATCTTTAGAGACTGTTCAATTAAAGCAGTAAGACCTGAGAGGTTGTGCATGACTGTGGTAAAATGACTGTCTCGCACAGCCTTGAGTAGGATTTTATAAACAGCAACGATAAACCAATGTCCAATACAGATTGTAGTTTATTATTGACAATAATAATCACAATAAACAGTTATTTAGCCAATGTAGGTCATTAGCAGTAGGCTTTGAACATTTCCATTGAGGTGAATTCAGGGTGAATTCAGCCAAGTTGGGACTCTTTGGTAAATGACGTAAAAGCTACACAAATCCTTTGTGTTTTTTTTTTAGGTTAAAACTGTTTTGAATGGACTTGGCCATTGTAGAACAATCATCTTTTTGTTGTTCAGCCACTCCTGTGTTGCTTTGGCCTGAGCTTAGGACTATTGTCCTGCTGAAAGGTGAAGTGTCTCTCAAGCTTTAGTTTTCACTGTCCTTCAATTTTAACAAGATGCTCAGTCCTTGCTGACGAGCATCCCCACAACATGATACTGCCATCACCATACTTCACTGTTGGGATGGTGTTTGTTGAGAAATGGGCAGTGTTTGTTTTGTGCCACACACTGCATTTTTAATTTTGGCCAAAAAGCTCCAAACAAATTCTGACAAATTCTCCAAAAGCTCCAGACAAATTCTTTCCAGAATTTCCAACCAAAACTTAACAATGAAATGAATACAATATTTGCATAGTTTAAATACAATTATGACGATTATATTACCAAAAAAAGTAAGATTACAGACCCCTTTTTTATTTCACAGAAATCATTAGGCCTTTTCTGAAGGATTCCCCACTGATATATGATATATGATATATGATTTTGCTGAGATCATCCTACATTACATCCTACATACGTTTGAAGTAGTGCTCAACCATGTTTGTAGTCAGCCTAACTTTGAAACCATTACATACTTTATTAATGCTTTTCATAACTTTTACAGCAGTTTTGAATGTGGTTCAGCCACAAAAAGTCTGTTTTTGTGTTTTTGCCAAGGTACTGGAGGCGAACTCTCGGCCTGCAGGTGCGCTATGCTGACTGTGGAGGATATCGTTTCTGTTACTCTTACAGAGGGAAGCCAGGCTTCAGGCCTTCGATCCTTATGCTCCATGACTTCTCTGCACATAAAGACACGTGGCTCTCTATGGTGAAGGTGTGTACTGCGAGCTGTTTCAAGTGCTTTTTTATTGAAAACAACAAAGAGGTAATATGAGCCTGTGCCCTCCTTCTGAACAGTACCTGCCAAAGCATCTGCACCTCCTGTGCGTGGACATGCCAGGACATGAGGGTACAACACGTACCAATGTAGAAGACTACTCTATCCAGGGACAGGTTAAGAGAATACGGCAGGTAGGCATGTCAGAATTGCCAGCATAAAGCTTGCACAACAAAGCTTGCATTACAAAACATTACACAACGACAAGTTTGAACCCTTTCAACTGCACATGAGCAATGTGACAATATTTTATCAACATTGTGATACACAATATGCACTTCTGAGCATATTGATAGCATCAGTACTAAAAGAACAATGAACAACTGCATGCTTTATTACAAGAAGAGCAAAATTAGTCCTGCTTAACTGGATTGTTGAATAATAATCACTGTATCTATTATATGTAATAGCACTTTATAATGTGACACTACTAGTGTATTTTGGCTGAATTAACATTCAAAGATATGCATTGTGTATCATGAAAATGTATTTTCATGATATACTTTTTTCCATATCGCCCATCCTACTCATAACTATATAATTCACATATTAGATTTAAGTTTTTACCATATCATTTATAGTTATTACTGAACAATAAATCTTTAAGGGAGTTCCACAGATTACACAGAGATACACAAAATTTCTGCATAATTAAATCGATGAGATGTAAAAAGTCATTCTGTGTGGTTTGGTGTGAAATGGCTCATTGTAGAGGAAAAAACAACTCTGATTTCTTTATAATGGTGGTAATAGGAACCAGAAGTTGCAACGTCTAGAATGCAAATATAGCCATTTTATTTGCTATCCATACAAAAGTGAGTACCAGTGAACCTACACATCTTTTAAATTTTTAAATGTGATATTTAATTGTAAAACAGTGGTAAATCGAAAAAAAAATCTTTAGGGACTATTTTGCCTTATAACACCTTGCATGTACCTCTCCGCCATGAAATAAAAATATATGTTTTAGGCCAAAACCATAAAACTGTGTCAGACATCAGGTAACATATTCTTAACCATTTCATGTAATAACTTTTTGTGAAGTAGTTTTTAGAAGTATTGAACTCTTCAGACATCTGGTTCCTATTACCACCACTGTGAACAGTTCTGACTTGATAAGTTTCTATACAACAGAGCATTTCACACCAAACCACTCCAAATGACTTTGTCTGCATCTTAGTGATGTATTTATGCAGAAAATTGGAAGAATATGCATAATTCTGTCTTTAAGATTAATAATTTACTGGAATAATAAGCCTGCGTTTTTAGGGATTAAATGAATGCTGCAGTATCCTGTACATATACACTTCCTGTATCAGCCTGGTGAATCTGAGCTGTGTGTAATTTATCTGTTTGCCTCTTTAGTTTGTAGAAACTGTTCGACTGAACAGGAAGCCATTCCACTTGGTGGGAACCTCAATGGGTGGAAATGTAGCAGGAGTGTATGCGGCCTGCCATCCCTCTGACCTCTGTAGTCTGACACTCATCTGTCCAGCTGGTTAGTATAAACTCAAGTTATCGTGACAAATTATGTCACATCATGCTTTTCTTAGCATAGATATTGTGAGAACTTCTACAATGGTGAAGAACTGTTTCATAAAAAAGACAGATTAAGACCAATTTTTTAGAAAACAAAGATTTTGTTTGCGCCGTTTATTACTGCCTTCACTCAGACTGTAAATGAGCTTTTCCTTCTACCCCTCTGTTTCTTGTAAGGCCAAGAATATCATTAAAATATATACTTTCATGGTACTATAATGATACTGTGCACCAGTGTATCACAATTTAGGGTCCCACTTTATTTGGATGGTTCTCTGTAAATGATCTGCAGAGAAGAAACTTTGTGGTGAAACTTGATAGTTAGAGCCAGGAAATTAGGTTTAGGTTAGGATTGGTTCTGGTTTGAGGTTAAGTTCAGGGCAAGGGTCAGGTCAAGGTGATGTTAATAGATGTTTGCTCAAATGTAATTTAATGGCAAAGTTAAGTATCGCAAAGCCTCTAACAGGCCAAATAAATAAATAAAAAAGAGAAGAGTTGTGGAGTTTTGCTGCTCCACTCATGTTCTCCACCTCATGTTGTAACTCATTTCATCACTCCAGGTCTAAGGAACTCTTGCAAGACCAAGTTTGACAACCAGATGCATGAGCTGGAGAACAGCGAGTACACACTGAGCATCCCTCTAATCCCGTCTACCCCAGAGGAGATGGAGGACATGCTGAAGCTCTGCTCGCACGTACGCTTCAGAGTTCCCCAACAGGTGTGTGCAACCGTCTGGACATCTGTGGTGGGGTGCGTTTGGATTTCATGTCCAGACCAGTTCAGTATGTGACCATTTGCTATATTCTTAGATTCTTCAGGGACTGGTGGATGTACGGATTCCACACAATGACTTTTATCACGAAGGTCAGTCCTAAACAGTTTTCACTTAACAACAGATCTGCTTTTTGGTACAAATCTGATTCCAAAAATGTTGAGACAGTATGTGAAATGCTAATGAAAACAAAAGCAGTGATTAGTAAAATCTGTTTAACCTGTATTACCTTATGAACTTTTTTTTGTAAATATATGCTCATTCCTGCAACATCTTCCAAGAGGTTTTGGATAGGAACATTATTCCCTTTGTGTTACATCCACTTTCCTTTTAACAGCAGTTAATAAATGTTTGGGGGTTTGAAGACACAAACTCATCCACTTTTGAAAGCATACTTTTGCCATTTCTTTTCTAAGATACAAGTCTTCAGCTTTGCAACTGTACAGAACCTTTGTTGTTGTATTTTGAGCTTAATAAAACACATTTTCAATGAAAGACAAGTCTGCATGCAGCCCTGTCTAGCACATGCACTCTCTGGTTATCCAGCCATGCTGTTGTAACACATGCAGAATGTGGCTTGGTCTTGTCATGTTGAAATAAGCATTGACATGTCTGAAAAAAGACTAGAAGGCAGCATGTTGCTCCGAAGTGTGTTCAGTGTTAATGTATTCGGATGTGCAAGTTACCCAGTAATACTCCCCCAAATCTTGGCACACACTGTTCTTTGGCCCAGACAACACAACGTCCATCACTTCCATAAACAAGCAGAAAGGTTCACTCATCAGATCACAATACACGTTTCCACTGAGCATCAGTCCATTTCAGATGAGCCTGAGCCCAGAGAAGTCGGCAGCATTTCTGGACATTGCTGACATACGGCTTCCTCTGTGCATAGTACAGTCTTAACTTGCATTTGTGGATGCAATGACGGATGTACTACCAAGCCCAATTGGTGATATACATCACAAAATGCAGTATCGTCTGAGGGGTTGAAGGTCACGGCCATTCATTTGTAGTTTTCAGCCTTTTCCTTTATACACAGAGATTTCTTCAGATTATCTGAATCTTTTAGAATACTATGCGTTACAGAGGGTGGAATACCTAAAATCCTTGTAATCTGTCACTGCTGTTGGATTTTTTTGATGATGCATTTTTGCCAAAGTGGTGAGCCTCGACCCATCCTTGCTCATAAAGGACTTGGCCTTTCCTGGATGCATCTTTTATGTCCAAGCATGATTGCATCCCCTGTTTAAGATGTTTTTGAATGTTTCACAGTGGTCCTAGTCTTAAATTGCTCCTGTCCCAGCTTTTTTGGAAAGTGTCACAGGTATCAGGTTCAGAATGAACGTGTATTTACAAAAAACAATGAAGTTGATAAGGTAAAACATTAAATATCTTGTCTTTGTACTGTAGATTTAAAAATCACTACTTTTTGTTTATTATTTGCATTTTACCTGCTGTACTGAAATTGGTTTTGTATTTGTTTGTATAATTATAACCTTTCTGATGGTTATGAAATCTGAATTGCATGATTGTGCATTTCCTATACTTGTACATGCTTTTTTTTCATTTGTGTAGTTTTCATGGAGATTATGAGGGAGAACTCTAAATATGCCTTACATGAGCACATGCACCTGATAACTACACCTTTGCAAATCATCTGGGGGAAGCAAGACCAGGTATGTTTGCACAGCATGGATTACCAAAGTTGTAAAGTGAAATGCATTTGAATTCAGTAAAGGAGTCAGAAATCTTACTACTACACACAGATATGTACTTTTCTCACTTTCTCATTCTAGGTAGTGGACGTGTCTGGGGCATCGGTGCTTGCTGAGGCAGTGCCAGGCTGTCGTGTTGACCTGCTGGAGAAATGTGGTCATTCTGTAGTGATGGAGCGGCCGCGACGCACTGCCAAACTCATCTTAGAGTTCATTATCTCTCAGCAAAGTGTGGCGAGTGCCACCACCAAAAAGAAATTCTGAATAAGCATTGGAATACAGAAATATTGACACATTATTTAATGTGTTTCATCCCAAATACAGTTTGCTGTCCCAAAGAAGTAGATTACTTTATCCTATTGTCTTTTATTGTCATTTTTAAAGGTGAAACAGCTGCCAAAAAGAAAAATGCAAACATTTTTTGCATTGGACTCTGAGAGTGGTGCCACAAATGTCCCAAAAGTGAGATTTTTTTATTTTAAAGACTTGGAAACCCAGGGTGGGAGGAAACCGACAGGCACACTGGGGCAGATACATGTTTTCGTCTGAAAAGCTTTTCTTCCACTAGCTGACCACTGCAGAAGGAAGCCAGATTGCTTGCATTTCTGCTTGGAAGTTGAACATCATGTTTGTTAGTCTCTCCATCAGTGGTTGTTTGAGGTATTTGAGTAATGCATCCTGGGTATCGTAGTAAGAGAACATTGATGGATGAAAACACAGAAAGGATACAAAATCTGTGTTACAGAACACTACATAACATGACAAGTAACATATTAAAATTGCAGTATGTAAGATTTAGGGGGGATCTACTAGCAGAAATGGAATATAGTATACAAAACCAGGTTTACATTAGTGTTTAATCACCTGTAACTACGAACCGTTGTGTTTTTCTTAGCTAAGAATGAGCCCTTCATATCTACATAGGGCTCGGGTTCTCTTCCAACAGAGGTCATCATGTTGCTCCACAATATTTCTACAGTAGCCCAGAACAGACAAACCAAACACTGGCTCTAGAGAGCACCTTTCACGTTTTTAAGTGGCAGCTTGAATTTGGTGGCACTACAGCACCAGTTGGAATATAGAGAAAGAAGAATCAGTGGTTGCTGTCTGTGCTGGCTAACCATTTTGTGTTGTGAGAAGTTTAATGGCGGATCATGCTTATTATTTAATACAACAAAAAGGGAGGATGAATTCTTGTCTTCAAAGAACTGAAAACATGAAGAAACAAAACGAAATCAGGACAGGCAACAGCAGGAAACCTGACGGCCACTGTAGGTTCTACCACATTGGAAAGGGAGAGGTGAGGGAGGAGTATTCAGTTGGTTGCAATTTGCAACCTCGCCGCTAGATGCCACTAAATCTTACACGCTGCACCTTTAAATGCTAGTTTAAGCCCAGAGTGCCCCTTTAAATTATGCTGCTAATGATGCAGATAATACGATATGGGTACGATAATGTCTCCCGTAGACTAAATATTCATAGGAAATGTAGTATGATTCCTCCCCTCCCCTTTCCTGCAAATGCATTTAAAAGAATGAAATAAACAGAAAGTTATATGTGTCAGATGTTATGTGTCAGATATGATTTGTTTGCTGGTCTGGTTTGTGGGTTTGGTTGGTAATCTAAAGTTAAAAGCAACACTAATTTTTAAAAAAAAGGAAAAGATTTAACATTGCAGAAATATTGCACATAGAGATGTGTGCGGTTTGTAGCACAGATGTGCTCTTTTTCAGTCACCCACATCCATTAATGTGAGTGGCGCTTGTGTGTGTCACGTGACCAGCGCGGCTTCACAGCAGGCTTGAGCTGCATGCTAACTCACTACTGCAGTGCACTGTCCGCTCTGAACGCCAGCAGCCTCTTTTCCCATTCAAACACCCCGCACTGGGAATAGGTGAGCATGCGTTTTGCTTTATATCAGTTCGACGGTAATTGCAAAATGTATTTCTTTCATTTATTTATGTCCATTTCTTGACGTGCTGGCAGAAAGCTAAAGTTAGCTGTAGTAACTGCAGCGTTAGCCTCCCAGCTTTAACGGGCTAGCTCTGCTAATGAGCTACTAATGCTCATAGCTGGAATTTGCGGGATATAAACATCCGTCAGTGTGGTGAAATGTCGGTTAAATCACGAAAAACTCCTTAACAGATGAACACGACCTTTTTAAAAAGACTAGTAGCCATATATTTTCATTCCAAGAGCTGTTTACGATTTCAGTCACCTATATTATACCGTGGCTAGCTGGCTGTATAGAAAGCTAAAGGTAGCGTAACGTAGTGAGCTGCGTTACCTGGCTCCGTTACGAAGAGGTGTCCCATCCTTCCCCTTTGTGATGTGCGATTGGACATTTTGACAAAGATAATCGTCTTAGCTGAGGTTCTAATGTGGCTTATTAGATATTGTCTCATGTTTGTGGTTTGCTGACTTCAGTACTAACTGTACTGTGTCTCTCCTCACAGATCTAAACAACTATTCCCTGAACGTTCTCTGTGTGCCAGACCGGTCCAAATATCCTTATCAAATGGATAATGGGGACTGGGGGCATAGGGTAAACTATAGGGTTTTGACAGCTAAATAATGTTTTTTCTAGCTCTTTTATTTTTTTTTACTTCAATAAAAATTTCCACAGGAATCTAAATTCATTAAATATTTTGGTCAACATCACCTATCTGTCCTGTGTTTGTCTTCAGTGTCTTGTCAATCATCTTTTATAGATGACTCACCCAGTCACCTTAAATGTTGGAGGTCACCTCTACACCACTTCAATCGCCACGCTCCAGCGTTACCCGGACTCTATGCTCGGAGCCATGTTCCGTGGCGACTTCCCCACCACGCGGGACGCTCAAGGAAACTACTTCATCGACCGGGATGGGACTCTTTTCCGCTACATACTGAACTTCTTACGCACATCTGAGCTCACCCTACCAGGTGACTTCATGGAGATGGATCTTCTTCGCAAAGAAGCTGACTTTTATCAGATTGAGCCCTTAATCCAATGCCTCAATGACCCCAAGCCGCTCTACCCTCTGGACACCTTCGAACAGATGGTGGAGCTGTCTAGCACCCGCAAACTTTCTAAGTACTCAAACCCTGTAGCTGTCATCATCACACAGTTGACCATAACCACCAAGGTTCACTCCCTGCTGGAGGGAATTTCCAACAACTTCACCAAGTGGAACAAACATATGATGGACACAAGAGACTGTCAGGTGTCCTTCACTTTCGGTCCATGTGACTACCATCAAGAGGTGTCTCTTAGGGTCCACCTCATGGACTACATCACTAAACAGGGGTTCACAATCCGGAACACCCGAGTGCACCACATGAGTGAACGTGCCAACGAGAACACAGTGGAGCACCACTGGACTTTCTGCAGGCTGGCTTACAAAGTAGAAGACTGACAAACCTCAGAGTTGAAAACTGTGCTACATTTCCCATTCGGTTGCTGCTGATGCCAATGTTATAACTTAATTAAGCTGTATATATTTTAATGTTTATGTGACCAAACTCATTAATGAGGGGAAAGGGAAAAAAAACAAAGGGGAACATCAGGCAAGTCAATGTTATATTCTTCATGAAAGCAAATTTTTTTTCTCTTAAGATCTTTCAAGGAGGTCAAGACATGTTTAAATCCATCTCCAGTAGGAAAATTAAACTACCAGAAGTATACAAATCTTCAATCATGTAGTCAGTAAAAACAGGCACCAGATAATTGTTGCAAATAATCACTCTAGACAAAAAAAAGTGTGCACTATGTGCAACATAAAGGTGTTGATTGCATGTGTGCTTTTACCATATACCTGAAGTATTAAAATATCAACGTGTCCAAATGAAAATCCATTCCATTATTTTGTTCAGGGCAAGGTTATTGCTCACAGCTACAGTCCTACAAACGTGAGGTTTGAGTACTTGATGTTGGTTTCTGCAGGAAGCAGAATTTTTTTCTCTTTGCGAAGTTGCGATAATTATTTCTGATCTCTGTGCAGAAATTTAATGGTCTCAGTGTTAAAG
Organism: Colossoma macropomum; assembly: GCF_904425465.1. NCBI lineage: Eukaryota > Metazoa > Chordata > Actinopteri > Characiformes > Serrasalmidae > Colossoma > Colossoma macropomum. The sequence goes on along the minus strand of NW_023494802.1, from coordinate 13,960,688 downwards.
ATGTGATGATTCCACTTTTTTCCAATACAGATCTTGAAAACTCTAGCGTTGACCGATGTTGATCTGCTATTTTTTCTTTGATTTATTTATTTAATTGATTTTTTTATCAAGACACTTAAGAAAAAAGTAGGCCGTCATGTTCAGTCTACTTAAACACTCTGCCAACCCAAAGGAAGAGATGCACAGATAACAACATGACGTCACACGGTGTGAGAATGTGATATGCCAACTCTGCTAGGTATACAGCTGTGTTCCCCTGGGCTGCTTTTGTGATAATCTGATGCAGCTGTGCGGCTTTTTTTGTGAATCGTGTCCCCCCCAAAAGCCCACTTGGTACAGTCCTTGACTGGCCAATGAACGCACCCCATGACGTTTACACCGCCATATTCTGTAATGTCAGCCTCCAGGAGACATGCGAGTGTATGAAGAACGACGGGAAGGGCACGGAAATGTAACAGCCTAGTTTAAGTGTAACAGAAATACTCTTAATGGCACAAGAGTGACAAAGTCGTAGGCTTCATTGGCAACTAGGTGGCGGGACATTTCGAAGGAGAAGACATGATTAAAAAGAGCAAAAACCTGAAATATATCCTGAGTCTGGTACCGGGCAAACAGCGCTTTGGAATCTACAGATTTTTGCCCTTCTTCTTCTGCATTGGCGGCGTTATGGAGTGGGTCATGATAAACGTGAGAATAGGAAGAGAGACGTTTTGTAAGTAGCTCCTGATAAACATACAGCCTTCATGTGTTTCTGTGCACCAGTTGCTGCGCTGCCTTTGCGCAGTATGTAGTGCATGCCAGTCTTGGTCGGCCCGCCAGGGACGCGAGGCTGCTGAGGGTGCAGCTGCATCCCCAGATTTCAGGATTGCAACGGCTAAAAACAATAATAATACAGAGTTTTGAACTTTTTGATAAGTTGGAAGTAGCAAAGACCCACGTGTGTTTGTTTTAGAGGGGATTTTTTTTATTTACATATTATATTTTCACAGGTTGAAGTGCAAAGTGTGAAACTGTGGGCGTGACAGTCAGTTACCGCGTCACATATCAGCAATCTGATTGGTTGCCGCTCATTTCATTTGCATAATGATGTGCAGCCATAACATTAAAACCACCACCTTGTTTCCACACTCGTCCATTTTATCATCTCCCCTTATTACTATATAGGAGCACTTTGTAGTTGTACAATTACAGACTGTAGTCCATCTGTTTCTCTGCATTCTTTGTTAGCCCCCTTTTACCCTGTTCTTCAGTAGTCAGGACCCCCATGGACCCTCACAGAGTAGGTGCTATTTGAGTGGTGGATCATTCTCAGCACTGCTTGGTCGCTGCTCAGTTCATTTGCATAATGATGTGCAGCCATAACATTAAAACTACCTTCGTTTCCACACTGGTCCATTTTATCATCTCCCCTTATTACATAGGAGCACTTTGTAGTTCTACAATTACAGACTGTAGTCCATCTGTTACTCTGCATAATTTGTTAGCTCCCGGTTACCCTGTTCTTCAGTGGTCAGGATCCCCATGGACCCTCACGGAGCAGGTACTATTTGGGTGGTGGATCATTCTCAGCACTGCAGTGACACCGACGTGGTGGTGGTGTGTTAGTGTGTGTTGTGCTGGTACGAGTGGATCAGACACAGCAGTGCTGCTGGAGTTTTTAAACACCTCAGTGTCATTGCTGGTCTGAGAATATCTCAGAAATCTCCAGACAACAATGTCCTGTGACCACTGATGAAGGACTAGAGGATTCTCTACTGCTACAGTTCTCTACCCCTGGTCTAGATGCTAAATGTCTATGTTTGTCTTTCTCTTTAGATGATGTCTACAGGAGAAAACGCTCTGAGAGGGAGTACCAGCAGAAGATTGAGGACGGATTGATCGTACTTCCCGAGTCCGAAACAAAGCAAACTTAGGGATCATCTTCTTGGAAGTATACAAACCCAAACAGAATGAAACAAGGTGGAAGCTGAAACAAGATGCGGCTTTTCAGTGTGGTGAATTTAAGACTTTACTGCTGTCCTGTCAGTGAAATTTTCATCTTTTGCTCATGAACCAGTTCTGTAAACAGAGGCAAGAGACCATATCAGGAAAATACATTTCTTCAAGATAAATTTATTAACAAAAGATTAGAATATTGCGTCATACATTTACCAAATTCATGAATTTACTGTGAAACGTAATCTCACTGTATATGTTGCAACTTTCCTTGCCCTTTTCTTTACCTGTACCATGTTAAATAAAAATGAAGTAAAATGATTAACATTGCAAACGTTTACTTTCCCATATACCACATGCCCATAAAAACAGTATCTTACTAAGCTAAGTAAACACTTAGAGAACTTTGGAAAAAAAAAAGCTTCTGAAGCCTTCGTGTAGATGCTAAGAGTGCTTGGAATAACAACCAAACTACATCATAGTGAGGCCAGTTGCCATTTGGCCAGTCACAGAGGGAGTGCTCTCCAGACGTCCTCCCTTCTGTCTCTCCAGCTCACTTGTAGTGTCCAATTGGTAGAGCTCTCAGACAGATAAAGCTGTTGGGATGCTGGGCCAGTACCAGTGGATTCCCGTCCAGCCGCACCTCCTGCATGTTATACCTGATGTAGTGAGTGTCGTTGCCCTTGCAGAACGTTTCATCCGTCAGGGTAGTTATGTTATTGTTCTGAAAAACAAGAAAAAGAAGAAACGGCACAATTATTTTGTCAGTAGTGAAGAAATGTTAGTGGTGAGCTGCCTGAGACCAGATCTGTTTTTATTTTTGGACTAAATTTACTGTTGCGTGCTTCAGAAAAAGAGCCAGTCAGGCATTGATTGTACAATATATTGGTTAAATTTGAGTTACTTGACTTGCAGTTCTTTGTAATGTAATCTGTTTTTTACTTGCTTCCAGTTTCATAAACAAGTTGTTACATGGAGCAGCAGATTCCTTTCATTTTGGACAGTGTCTATTATCATATTGGTTCTCATATTAATGAATTGGGCTTGTGGAAATATGGGGCTTGTGTCACTAAGCACTCAAGCTCCTTTGGATTAGGAGGAGCGATAGATAAAGTCTAGCTGTCTAAAGTTGTTGATGCTACATCATGCAGTCATATGCAAATGTTCAAACTCCACTGGTGAAATGATGTGTTGTTGATTTTCCAAGTAAAAAATAATTTAACACATTGTCTACAGGAAACAAATTTAATGCTGCCATTTTTAGGCAAATTTTAATGCACAATTTTTATGTGCTGAGTTTAACATACTGTTCCCCAGTATGTTCAATTCAGCAAATAAGCAGTAACTGTGCCTTAAAGTGAGCAGAAGTGTGTACTTATTTTCACTTAGACAATCAACAATGTAATCTGACCTGGGGGCGCCCAAACTTTTTCATACAATTGTATATCATCGCTGTCCGAAAAACCAAGTGTCTCTAAAATTACTTTACAGGAGAGGGCAAAACCCTTTTTATTTTTAATGTTAGTTAATGTAAAGAGTTTTTTATTCCAAATGAATTTGGAGCATTTCGATTGGTCCATTCAAAATGTTCATACAATGTAATGGGCCGCTGCTGAGTTCAAAAACGATTTAGAACAGAAATAAAGCGGAAAAAAATTGGAAAAAAAAATTCTTTTGATAGAGATGATATATGACATGGAAGAAACTTACTACACTGGCATCTGGATTAAATTAAAATAGAAGAAAAGCACAAAAATTTGATACACATGCTTTTAGAAAGACAAATCACTCTTTAGAAAAGCTAATTCAATCAGATGCACACTGGAAAGAACACAGTTCCAGTTTTGTAACGTAATATATTACATTACTACACAACAATGTCAGCATGTGTATTTAAGTATAAAAATAATGAACAGACGTGAAAGTGGACGACTCGCAGACTCTCAGGAAGTGGTGGAATGGCCTCCAACTCGTTGTCACCAAGGTAGAGGTACACCAGCTTTTTGAGTTTCTATTCCAGAAGATGAAAACATGCCATTACAATGAACTCAGGCTTTATAAGTGAAACATCAAAGACATTTATAAAACGTTTACTACCCCTCTGAAGTTACCTTAAAAGCATTTGTTTTGACGCCTTTCGTTTTGAGTAGATTGTGATTAACATTGAGACAGGTAAGTTTTGGAGGCAGCATTGGTAGTCTTATGAGCCGATTCTCCGCCAGAGTTAGTTCCTCCAGTTGGTCCAGTTTGGAGAATGCTCCATCCTCTATCTCAGAGATGATATTGCCAGTCAGGTCAATCCTTTTTAGTGTGGCTGTAATGAATGTAAATAGAAAAGCATTACGCAAAAACATCATACAACTATTAAGAGTCCATCACTGTGTGTCCCAATTCAGGGGTTGCATCTTTGGTTGCCACTGAAAAGAAGGACACATTTCTCTGCTGCATATGAAGGAGGCTTCAAAATGGGACAGCCTAGTCGCGCTGATGTGACGCAGTCGGCCTTCAAATGCAGCCTCCGAAGGATGCAGCCCCTGAATTGGGACACTGTTTATATAGTGTCCAGTTCTGACTGCTGGCCAAGCCACTGATCTATAGGCTAATAAACACAACAAGCTAACATTAGCATAAATCCACTTTAGTTATCAGAAAAAACAATAAAAAATAATCATTTGATCTTGATTCAGCACAAAATGGTAGACAGAAACAAGTTTTTTACGCTTTTAGCATGAAAAAGAAAACAAATTTAGCTACCTTGCTGAATTTAAGCCGTTACCTTGTTATTGTTGCCATGTGATGTCACTTCTGTCGTTCGGTAATCCATTCTCTCCATTGTAATGATGATTTAAACAGAGTTGCCACAGATATACAGTTGCAAAAAGATTTTTCACTTCTTAGCAGTTACTATCTTACCTAGTCCCTAAGGGGCCATCATTAAAAATCGCCATTAAGCTCCCTCAATTTTTTTTTGTATTCCCTTACAAATGCAATGGATTTTGCAAGGAAACACAATATTATTGCAAATATTTTTGTTTATGATGCTATTTTAGGGCTTTTTCCTGCATTAAATAAAAAATGTTTCAAACAGCCCATCATCAAAATCCACCCAAAGCAGGTACAGTTTTCCAAAGGTCCTCCCACCTTCAATATGCCTTATCAGATGTTTTCCTAGTCCTTAAACTAGAAAATCTCACTCCAGAGACAACTGCAACACTGATGTAGGATTCAAGTAGGCATGTTTACAACAGATGCAGCAATGGTTAAACTCTTCATTTTGGTTGGAGTCCCCCTTTAACAATTCTAAAATTAGCCAGAAAGCTCTTACTGATCTCAGAACACCCCCCGTATCAGAAACTTTGTTCTGGTTTGAACTGGTACTAAAAAGCATTTGGAAAATATCACACGATAGCTTTGATTACACTGATTCTGGGCCAGGCATTACACAGTCCATTCAGCCGCACCCCGACTAGTTCTACTCACCAATGTCAGCAAAGTCCTTGTTGGTAATTTTGGCAATTTTGTTGAAGCGTGCATAGAGGTACGCAGTCTCCTTCGGCAAAGCTGGCACTGTTTTCATCTCTGGGTTGACCTCCTCGCAATACACAGATCCAGTCAGACATACACACAGCAAGCAAGTGGGCAGATCTGGGAGGATAAAATGTTGTACTTGGTGTTCAATACTCTATAAAGTTTCAATATCCAATACTCTATAAAGTTTTAATACTCAGTACTCCATAAAGATGTGAATGTATCACCTGCATCTTTTTTCTCCAATGCTGAGTTTTGGTCATCTTCAGGATTTTCATAGTCTAAGACAACGACCTCCTTCTGTTTATCCAAAGAGTGACAAGATAATCACCACAGATCATAATATACTTCCTACATCATGCACCTAAAATCAGAAGCTTAGTTCCATGGTTGTTCATTTCAGATGAGTTACAGTATATTGAGCTGCTTACGCTACAGTGAGTTGGACACCATCCCGTTATGGATTTAACAGCTTACGCTTTCCATTGCATACCATTCCTGGATCCAGATTCATGATATCTGGCGTTCTGTGCATATATTTGTGAAAGGTTGATTTTCTCTCCAGTATTTTAGGATATATTGAGGAAAGTGCTGATGTAAGGTCATGATTTGAGGTCCTGCTTCTTTTCCTACAAAAGGCAGCAAAAGCTGCAAATAATTTGCTCCAAACCCATAATGGCACTGGCTTTTAGAAAACAGCCAGTTCTACTCAAACAAAAGCCTCATCAGTATCATCAGTATCTGACCTGAGCAGGGTCTTACCTTTGGTGACCTGGCCTCCATGAAAACTTCTTCATCTGTCTGGAGTCCTTCAAAGTTTTGTACTTCTGATAAGCCTCTGTTTCGAGGCTCCGTTTTCTGATTTCGTGCTGTTGCACAGAACGTCCATGGTACAATCAGAAGAGAGAAGAGTAACATCCTCATGTCCATCCTCTCAAGCTCTGTGAAGGAGCAGTGCTTGCCCTCGTCAGTGTGTGCGCAGAACTGAGAGGGGCAGTGCAGTGTGTGTCTGAAAGGAGAGACCTTTTAAAGCGATTTTGCCTCTCAACTACTGAGACTCTGTGCAAACGACTCTTAACCCACTGTGTGCTGTTGCATGTCAAGTCAGGTAGATGTTCCCTTATATTAAGAAGCACCACTTGCATGTAATCATGTTTAAGTATGCTTTTTGGCACTCTTATAAAGAGACGTGCAGGATTTAAAACTTTGCGGACGTGCTATGCGAGAGGGAAATATACAGTGCACCAGATGCTCTCAAGGAATTACAATAGGCAGATTTATTTGGGAATCTGCTAGTGATTTATGTACAGACGGTGTAGGCCTGGAAGTGAAATGGAAGCCCAGTGTTTACCTGGTTTAACGAGAGAGAAATGTGCAATGAAGTACGAAAGAACACTTTCATGGAAACACAGATACTTTCAGGGGGAGAAAACTTTGATTTGGAAAATGGGTAGAAGTTTGTCGGGAGGAAAAATCGAGTCAAGAACGAAGCAGAGCACCAGGATTGGAAATAAAGGACAGTGAGTTCAACAGGAAATTATTATTAGTTCAGGAATCTTGGCCCAGCTCATTTAAATACAGTGAACATTAAAGGATCCAAAGGACGTCTTACATGAAAAGAGTGTCACAGCTTTGTTCCACTGCCAGCTATGAAAAAATGTTAATGTCTGTCCGTCTGCAGCATCCAAAAGCTCTCTTCCATTACCCAACACAGCTGAGTTTATTGGAGGCATGGTGTGAGAAAGAAAAGCTTTTTGCTGTCTTTCTGTGCGTAAGGGGGGAAAGGAAAACCTGATGCAATACACTACTAATAAATTGTCAGAATGCATGAAGGAGAAAACCTGCACATAAAATTAATTTTTCCCAGACCCCATCCCCTTGCTGAAACCTCAACCCCTCCGCTGGTCCCCTGGGGTTAGCAGAAGAGACTGTGATAGATTTAGCAGGACAAGGTGTCCTCACACTTCATGCTGTGTTTACTTTCTACTTTAGACATGAAGGATTTTAATGAGAGAACATTTTGTTTGGACATTTAAACTCTTTCCATTCATCACTTGATAAGAGGAAGATAGATGGATGGAACTGGCAGGACAACATCTGCTCAAACAAATAGACTTTTAAAAGGCTCTTCCTCTCGCCTCCCGTTGGGTACTGTTACTTAAGCTAATGGAGAGGACCCAAGAAAACAGAACAAGAAACAAAAGACCAAAGATCCTCGCAGGCCGACTTACAGAGAGACCAACAAAAGCAGAAAAGAGGCAGAGAAAGGCTTGGAGAGAAAGATTCGACTTATTATTGCAGGCAGACCTTTCTTTGCCGTGCAGTCCGGATATTTCAGTGCCTGCAGCTGTGTATCTGATTCATCATGGGAACTGTGAATGGCTGAACAGATGTGAAAGTGTGCAGGGAAAGCCTGGCAGAGCAGCCCTGCATCACATGGTGCTGCTCAGCCGTTAATACATCACTGCAGGTTACATAAAGTGGCTACCTAGTTAATTTGCTGAAATTAGGCTTCTTGACCGCTAGGTATCCATAGTGTTATCTTCTCACAGTGGAAGGATGGACAGAAACACCTGTGAATTTTTTCAGATCTGAAGAGAGAAGCTTGATTTTCTCCTCTCTCTCAAAGATGAATGCTTTAAGGACTGTTTATCTGATGGTGACAGTTCGGGTGGTCTGCCAGGTCTCGCACAGTAGTTGAGAATCAATTGTTTTCAAACTTCAGTTCCAAAAATTCCTCTTTTTATTACTGTTTTTTCTTTGACTTTCCCCTTGATTATGCAAGTGGATTATCTAATGTCCCCAAAATATCTCCTGAAAAGTAAATAGCTTGTACTTAATAGTCATCTTGATTGTAGTTCAAATAAATGAAGGGAGGCCTGACTTTTGCACAGGACTGTACATCTGATTTTATGGAATGTGTACATTCTGGCTCTTCAAACTGCATAATGTTTCAGGCATATTATTTTATTTATTATAATGCTATAATGTTATAACACCAGACAATAACATTCTCTCCTAGAAGCAATTAAATTAATCAGCACGTATTTGAACACATAGGATCCCATCTAAAAAAAAAAACAACTTCTCAAGCTCTATTTTATGATTCTTGTGCAGTCACCTACTGCTGCTTACTGTTTGGCATGGCCTCTGAGTTTTAGTCTAGGTCCAAATATAATATTCTGCTCTGAAGAAGAACAGCTGTTTCTAGACCGGTTCTGCATTTTCCACAAAGTCATAAAGAGCAGTAAGGAAAGCAGCAAGACCACTTCTGCTCTGAGATGGAATATAAATGCAGGCCAAAAATGAAGGTTTCACAGTAGAACAGACTTGAATAGCATTGCTGTTTTTTGCAGCACACATTTGCTATGAGCTTTTGCATCTTTGTCTGTTATAGATGCTGTTTACCACCCAGTCGGTAATGAAAGTATGAGGAAGTATCAACTGATGGTGCTAGTGAATGGTCAATGGTTTGTTATCTAAGCGGTTGGTGTAGCGTAGGGAGTAATACCCCGGCCCTCTATGGAGCTTGCTGGGTTTCGATTCCCTTACTGGGACAAGCACACCCTTGACTCCAGCATGAATCCTTGATAATGATTCCTTATGCTGCATTTGTCTATCTCTGTAAGTCACCAAATACATACATGTAAAGGTATGTTGGCTTTGGTTGACTTTGGATCTAAAAACCTCTACTTGGCCCAGCTCTGGAAAATGATTGGTTTCAAGATTTGCTGACCTACATTCGGCCTTCTCACAGCTCAGACACAGTCCAGTAGCACACTTTTCAGGTCATTATTTTGAAATGCTCAGTAAAAAGATTATAAAAATCAGTGCCATCAATGAGGCTCCAGCACCTCCCATGACCCAAAGAGATAAGCGGTTTAGGGAATGTGTGTGTGTGTGTGTGTGTGAGTGCCATCAGTGATGGGAGGTAGCTATTGAGCCAATTCTCAGTTAAGGTACGTGGTTATGTTAGCAGCACCAACTTTCCAGATTCATCCTGTTGTCAGATTGATGATATTCTATCACCATCCAATAGAGGTGTGATGATACACATTTTCAGGTTTGATATAATTCTTCTGGGTGTCACTAGAGATTTATGGATGATGTGGGTTAAGCCTTTACTGGGGGGTTTGGGGGCATGCTTCTCCCAGAGGATGTTTTTAATGGCCCCACAATGTCTGTTCCTCTTTAACTTTTGGAGTAGAAATAGGTGGAAAATTTATTTTAAAAATGGCTTTTCGGTCAAGTTGGCACACAGAAGAGCTGTTTCTTCAGAGTGTATTAAGCACAGATCTTTTATGACCCACATACTGTATCTGTTCACCTACACACATCACAGATCAAACAAAGATATTACAGTCAAGCAATACTATCTACTCTCTCTTAGATACGTTGCAGGTCCTAGATATGCTTTTCAAATACACAGATTATAGATACAGTCTCAGTTTGTGCAACCAGATAGAGTGTGATTTTGTTCTGTAGTTGCAGCACAAAAATTCTATTTCTCAATTATTTTTTTTTATTTAGTCACACAAATAAGGACTATATAAAAAGGGAATAACATTTCTACAAATTCAGTATTAATTCTTACTGAAAGCTTAAACAACACTCACTTGCTTATCTTTATCAGAACTGCTTCTTAAGCTTCTTTCTCTCCCTCTTCATTCTAACATGTTATTTTTATTAAACCTTACAAGAACTCAGGGATCAGTGAGTTTATTACTGTGTTTGAGCTGCCATAAATCCTCTCCCTTACTGGCCTTCTACAGTGCTAACACCTCTTAACTAATGACCTTCTACAGATTGAGGAATTCAGAGATATAAAAAAGCATTATATAAACACCAGAATTAGCTAAATAGTAACAACAACTTGTGTGGTCATTTCAAAATACTTAATAGAAATATGAAAACAAATAATCCATGAAGTTTCTTAAAATTCTTAAAATAGCTGGCTCTTCAGCTGTCGTTTGTGCTTTTCGGCCTATCCACTTTTCCTTACCTCATGTGAACTTGAAGGTAGCTAGCTAACAAGCAACCAGCTAACAACTTGATAGCCAGCTATAGTGACCCTAGTTTGCACAAATCCATATTGTGGGTAGATACCTTGACTCTCTAACTACTTACTGGTTCAGACTGTTTATTACATATTTTTAATAAGGTCTACTCTTTATTTTAACACACTTTTTGCTAAAATCCTGCCACGTCAGTGTTTGCTGACTGACATTGCAACATGAGTAGCACCAAAGCCCTCCCCAAGGTCTGATATGATTGGCTTACAACTTATGAGGCCTGATATGATTGGCTTACAGCTTACAAGCTCTGATATGATTGGCTGAGTGGGCATTACACTTTTCCCCAAAGCTAAACAGCCATCTCCTGTTGTTATTTTAAAAACTGGTCAGCACCATTTGGTAGCACCAGAGCCAGTTTATGGGGAGCCTAGTCACTTGCTATTTCAAGGAAATAGTTACATCAAAAACATGCCTGCAAAAAGGCAAAGGGCACCTGCGAGCGAGTCCTCAATGAATGGGGATGAAAACAAAAAGTTAACATAGTTTCTAATCACTTAATCAGGACTTTCCTTTAATTTTGGAAAGTAACAGGATGTATTTAACTAAAGAAAAGCAAAGAAAATGTTTCTTTTTCTACAGCGAACAGTTTTTGGGGTTTTGGGCAGTAGGATGCTAGCATTACTGCTACTGAGTGCTGATTAGTGAGCTGAGCGGCTCTTTTCACACCCACTGACGTCACGAACGTACATGAGGTGCCATTTTACACTCCTGTTTCAACTCCTGAGTTCAAAAGTGCTTAAAAATATAACAGCAGTGTTACAATGTTTAATTATTTATAAGCTACTGTTTTGCTCATATGCTCCTTATTAACCCATTCATTTTAGACTTAATCAGGAGGCCCTCTAACGTTAGACAAAGAGGACATTACAGAGTGGTGATTCTCCTCTCTATAAATTCTCTGGTAGCACTGCCAAGGCAGAGGCAGGTTAGAGCAGCAGCACCTCCAGTTTGTGCCTGGCTAATCACACAGTTGAATAATGAAGAATACATTAAAAATCCTGTTTTTAACTAATAATGTACATTCATTTAGAGGGGCTAAGTAATATTTAAGGGGTGCTAAAGCCCCTAAAACCTGACCAAGTGACAGCCCTGATTCTGAGATCATGATTCGATTCAATTTTCAATATATTTCTTGATTCTACAAAAATACAAATTTTATTTCAAAACAGCAAGTAAAAAACCTGTGATCATCACACCCATAGTACATAAAAATCCAAGCTCCTGATCCTCATAAATATTTCCACTACAGTTGCAGTTTAACAACATCAACAAACTGTCAGAGTTTAAAGTGTTTAATGTTTTAAAGAGGGGTAGAATTTACAGCAAAGTGAGGGTGTCCAGTACAAAAGCTAACTGATCAGCCCGAGGCAGTCATCATTTTAAACTGCTTGGATGGGCTTGACTGTCCAGTTCTCAGTGCCCCTTTGCAACTGGGTCCTTTATCTGTCGAGCTGGCAGTCCTAGGCTGAGATACCGAAGACTCGTACAGAACACAAGTGGATCCGTCTTCACCTATTCGATATGACACTTCATAGGGGTCCACCCACAGCGTTAGCTCTCTTGGAAGCAAAGCGAAAAGCTGCTCTCGTGAAAGTCCGACAGCACAGGCAGCTTTGCCTATTAAAGGGTCCATTTTGTGGTTGATGCGGAGGCATCTGTAGCCAGACCCTCGGCAAGGGGCCTGAGGAAACCAGTGGTGCTGATAGTGCCCTGAAAAAAAGAAACATGAAGAAATGACACTATTTATAAACTTATAAACTTATTCATGTTACTTTTCTGTATAATTGAACATAGACTTGTAATCGTATGTGTAATCATGATCACACACTCGGTCTTAAATGCCTGTTCTAGACATTCTGAAATCAAATTTTATGTAGATTAACCCCTTAAATTCTCAGCCTTATTACACAATAAGGCTTATTATTCAGTAACTACATAGACTAATAGATGTAAATGGACTAAATTGTTCCTGGGGTTATAGAAGTCTGTAATGAAAGTTACTATAGTAGGGGTTTAATAGCTTTGCAGGCACTCTGAACTGTACTTCTAATCCTGTCTACAAAGGCCTACAAAATATGACTAAATAACATGAAGAAAATATGAATGGTTAGAAATAAAAAAGAGCATTTCTTAATCAGAACACAGTTATTACCCTGCATAATTAAACAGTAAAAACAACAACAATAAACATCTCACCGAGCAGTGCTTCCTCCAGTGATAGGCTGAAGTGCTGAAGCTGCTCTTCAGTTAAGAGCCCAGTCGTCCTCAGCAAACTAGTGACAAAATTCGCAGCTGTTGAGATTTCCGTTTTCATCGTGTCGCCAAATGCTTCCTATCTTTCATTACACAGACGAACAAGGGGAAAAAGAGAAGCCCCTGCGAAACAAAATGAAGAAGTATTAAAGACGGAACTGAGGAAAAACACACAGTTTAGCCTCAAAAGGTCGAAAAAGAAAGACTCACCAAAATAATTCAGCGACACAAAACAAGGCTGAAGTTTGAGGCGACTATCCTATAATCGTTTAAAACTCGTTTTCTGTAATAGTAACTGTTATTTTTATACTTCTAGCCGGAGGTTATGGCTGAGGGCTCTGAGAAGCTGCTAACGCCACAGAACTTTCACTGGGCAATTCGGCTCATTGTATCAGAACCTCTGTACGAGTCAGCGTCACAAAGCCCGAGCTTCCTAAACATCTGACGTCATAACGTGACTCACGAGCGCCATCGCGTGCGTGTTCTTGGTGTTTTGTCCAGGGACGGATTATAGTCCTGTATTGTGGGCACCAGCATTTTAGGAGCGCCTCTAAACTGCTACAATAACAATAACAGTAACAAACACACAAACAATAAACAAACAAACAAATAAAAACCTGAAAAATGAGATTGGACACTAGTTCACGTTCGTGGTTATGTGCATTATCAACAATGCGATTTTTTTTTTTTGTTTTGCAAATAAACGTTAGCCTTATTAATATTTTATGTGCGATACTAATGCTATTGTGTGCCCATATGTTTTTTGTGTAAGACTTGTGTACGTCAACACAAACTTCCATCAAGATTTGTTTCTTTTCTTTTTCCTTTAAGCCAAACTGAGTCATAATGTAGAAACAGAAGCATTCCTACATACAGCAAAGGCTAAAACACCACATTTGTATGGCAGGAACAAAAAATTATGGGTCTGGAGAACAGATAACATTGTGTTATTTCATTTATTTAGTCATTTGTACATGTTCAATGGCTGTTTGTTCACCTTAAACTTGTATCTGCAGTGGATTGCCCTCAGTATTTGAGTCCCCTTGGGCCCTGTGGTCAGAGGCCTCCCGGGACCTCTGGCAGTCAGAGGCTCTTGGGCATTAGCCCCACTGGCCCAGTCATTAATCCATCCCTGATTTCTTCCAGTGTGTGATGTTCAGAAACAAAGTGTGAAAACCACAGTAAAAATACTCAAACACATGACAGCTGTGATTAACTACAGTACATGAGAAAATCAAAAATAAATAGTTCATATGAAGCAGTCTCTCCGATTTTGTCACCTCAAGTTTAACAGCTTTTCTAGCACAGCTAACCTGAAGAGTTTTGAACAGTTTAACCCCTTAAAATCTCAGGTAGTCATGTGTTGCTCAACATTTCAATAATTCAATCTCAGAACTGCATATATATCATAGTTCTGTAGTAGTTAACACATTATTCACAGTAGTTGCTGAATAGTAAGTCCTAAGATGAATAATAGAATAAGCCTTGAGTTTCAGGTGTTTATTTTCTTGTAATGACCAAAGGAGCAGAAAAGAAAGTGTAGGAGGAGGAAACTCAGTGGAATGTGATTACTTGCTTGATCCTCAGTCTTAATTAGACTTGTGGACATGTACAGCCTACATGTCCATAATTTTTTGGTAGGTGGCAGAGCAAATGGCTGGGTAGTGTAAGAAAGGTGCCAAGAGATTGGCAAAGTACTGCACTGTCTCTGCTCTAATAGGGAGACTTTTTGCAAGTGTAGTAAGCTATAAAGATCTATTATCTTCTGCATAGAGTTGCATGAATATGCAAATATGCCTTTCTATTTTGTTTTTAATACAGTAGTTACAAGAATGTTCTGTGTCATAGCGAGACATTTATGCAAATCCACATAAAAGCAAAGGTATGGCAAACCATTTCAGCTTTTAATCCACAGCTTTACTTGATAACACAAATTCTGTTTAAACAATATACAAATGTTATTATTACTATAGCAAAATATAAATACATATATATGTATTTATGTTATATAAAATATATATAACATCAAATTGACATGTCAAACATATCAAAATTCAAATAATTGTAATATTTAAATTTTAGCACGTAACATTTAACTTTTTTTATCACTATGAATTCAATGACATGTCAGTTCAAAGTAAAAAACAAAACATAGTTTCTAAATTATTCATTTAAAAAGGACATTACATGTTCAAACTGAAATCCTACTAAATAAAATGTAATTATTACATGTTATATTTTGTTTACATTTAACACTGGAAGGCTGTATTTGCACATGTAAGAATTATTTTTCATGTAACGATTATCACTAATAACAGCTCAAAAATAATTTTTTGGCAGATTAAAAAAAGTGTTTTTCTTTTTTAACTCAAAGTTCTTGTGAAAACCAAAGCTGCTACATTCTTTTATATCTACTCTTTTTTATTTTACTTTCTATGATTCTATTTGAAGTCATTTCATACTTTCATTTTTTGTTTTACTTTTTTATAATTTTAAGTTATATAGTGTTTCTTTTAATTTCTTGCATTTTATATTTTACATTAGCCTATATTTTTGTCCTATTCCTAGTTTAATCTTTTTTGTCTATGCACCATTAGGATTGCTGCCCAATTTCGTTGTACCCTGTGCAATGACAACAAAGAATCTTGAATCTTGAAAATTTGAATCAGTCCTTGTTTAAATTTAATCCATACCGGTATCAAGAATTTAAAATTTGCTCCTAAAAAACAATTCCTACTACTAATATTTGACATTTGACTTGTCAGAATTTGATTGTTCTGTCAAATTCAGTGTTTTTACTACTATTAGTATCCTTTAAGTAGTTCAAGGGGATTAAAAGCTGACAAGGCTTCCTATAGGCTAAGGCTACACGTGGGTTTTCAAGAGTGGAAACACTCCCTCAGCGGCAATTACAGTTTTAGAACCTCCTCCCGCTGACTGAGCGTCTCAGCGCTCGACCTAGAAAGGGCGGATCAGAGATCTTCCAGTGAAAACACTGAGCAGAAAACCAGCCGTTCCAGAATTCAGACTCTCACTGAAGCCGCTGAAGTGACCGGATCTGATAACTGAGGTAAAAACCGACCCTCTCTCATGTTTCTCACTCGTGTGTAAGCTGTGATTAAAGCCTGTATGGGGGGTGCAGGAACTGAATAACAGTATCAACGCGGCTCCAAAAGAGAAGTAGAACTACTTGGAATGCACACCCAGTGGTTTGGAGAGGAAGCATGACTGTATGTGTTTGAGAGCCTGGTGAGGATTATGAACTTGATCTTAGAAATGTGGTCAGGATCTGAAACAAAAAAAGTTTTGTTCTTTTTTACGAGATGTTTATGAAGGAAGAAAAAGCCTAAGCTTGCCGCAGTTGGCACTGCCTCTCACATCATGTTGTGACTCATCAGTACAGCTGTCCATCAAGGTGTTCTCCTTTCAGGTTGTCACTTGTCATAACTTGTGATATGCTTTAGTTTGAGAGAGAGAGTGAGTGAGAGAGAGAGAGAGAGAGAGAGAGAGAGAGCACTAACTCTGAGGCCAGGGGAAATATGATCCAGTCTGTTACTCTATGATTGCATGTTTATCTTAAAGTAACAGGCACATGTGGGTTAAATAAACAAACATCAGTAAATAGCAGTGCTGAAAACTCAGCAGTAAGGACATCAGGGAATCTGTAAAAATACTTGTGAGCATACATAACTGTACATAAGAGAACCGTGTACACTAGATATACTTTGACTTCGGCTCAAAAAGAAAGAAAGAAATAACAGGCCTGAGATGACTTACATAGAGTAGAAGTGTATCGACTAAAAAGCACTTTAAACCATCACCAATATCGCTGCTGTTGGAACAAAACCTTGTATCTCCATTTTTGTCGTTTTTCAGTTTTTGACTTAATTTGAAATTACCTGTTGCCCTTTACACTGTACATTAATTTCACGATGAACGAACCAAAAGAAACGGCCCAAATTTACTTGGAAAGAATTCTGGTTCCATTGACTTACATTAAAAGTAAAGTAGGTTTTTTCCTTCTCCTGTAAAGTTACTATTTTGGAGATACGAGGTTTTCTTCTGACAGCAGTGATATGTAAAATGATACTTGTAATTATGATTGTTCTTTTCTAAAGTAACACTCTTAAAAAGATGGTTCAAAAAAAAAAAGTGTTCTTTAAAAAAATAATAAAAAGGGTTCTTTAGTAAAGGCAGTGATTCTAGAACTATTTGCATGCTTAAAAAGTTCTTTGCATGGGGAAATGGTTCTTCAGACTGATGGAGAATGTGTAGAACCTTTTTGAAAATGGTTCCTTATAGCACCAAAAAGAGTTCTGCTATTGTTACAAGCTTGATTGCATCATTGCTCTTTGATTGTAAATGGTTCTAAACAGAACCATTGTCTTTCCTAAAGAACGCATGAAGAGCAATCTTTTTAAGAGTTAATAATGCATTTGAAATCTTTTGGTGCTGAGGGATAGATAGCCCTGTAATGTGTGTCCGTTATCATATCATATTATATTTGCCCCATCTGATTACCTCTTTTTGACCATATTTGTCCCACAAGTTTCAGATCCTCGTACAACATGTGATGTAAGACTAGGAGAAAACAAGGGAAAAACCCTTTAAAATGGTCATTTGTTTATTGAATGAAAACCCTATGCAGCATCTATATTCGCTGTTTTGCAACACAAATATTAGCCGCCAGACTTAATAACTGGCTGGGCCACAGAACCGCAACCAAACCCTTGCTATAACTGGAAAGCAATCTTTCTTATCAGTGTTCACTGTGAAGGAACAGTGGCCCATTGCTTTAAATCAGCAACATTGGAGAGCTTCTGAACATGAACTGCCAGTTTAAGGCTCCTACTACAGCATCTGAATGGGGTGCAAGTCAGAATTTAACTAGGCCACCACAGTACCTTCATTTTGTTTTATTTTGAGCCATTCAGATGTGAATTTATGTACTTCAGATCATTGTCTTGCTGCATCACCCAACTGCGCTTGAGCTTCAGATCATGGATGGATGACCGGACATTCTCCTGCAGGATTTTCTGGTAGAGAGCAGAATTCCTGATTCTGTCAGTTACTTAAAGTGGCCCAGGCCCTGAAGCAGCAATACATCCCCAGACCATCACACTGCCACCACCATGTTCAACAACAATGACCTTATCTGAGGCAAGCGTGGCCTGTAGTTCATTATATGTTTGTCTGGGTTCTTTTCTGACTGCCTGGGTGAGCTGTTGCAGCACCCTTTGAGGAAATTTGGTGGGACGGCCACTTTTGAGAACTTTGGCAATAATGGCTCTCACTGTCCCAGAGCCTTAGAAATAGCTTTGTAACCCTTTCCAGACTGATAGATTTCAAGAATTTTCTTTGATTGCAGCACAGTGTGCTGATTGTTGAGACGTTTAATTTTTTTTTCATGTTTTCTTCAAAGCTTGTTTCCACTTCCCGATCCCTAGTCTTATTTTAACAACCTTTTGACTTTAAAGAACCTTTCAAAAAGCTGGTCTATGTATGGTTACATTTTTCATTTTTATGCACTTCTGCTATATTAAAGTGGTGTTCCAGTCTAATACTATCATTTGCTATGCTACTTGTCATGTTCTGTAATAGTCTGTAGTACCAGGCTCACTGGTTTCACAGAATTCATGATTTTGTATCCTTTTTGTGTTTTTGTCTGTAAATACCCAGCAGTTATCACAAATAATTACCAGTGTACATTCAGTGGCCTACTGTGGTGAAAAGAATAAGACAGAGTGAATATTCAGTCAGTTCAGAGTGGCTTTCCTGTGCTTTGCATATAAAAGCTGAGTAATTATTTTGCCTGTGCTTAAATCAAGACAGTTTAATCTCTTTTTTACATTGTGCACTCGAATCACTTAAGTTTCTCTGGCTTTTGTTTCAGGATCAGTTCAGGTAAATAATTCATTTACAGTATTTCAGTGCAGTAAAGAACCTGAAATAGAATTGAAGCTACACAGTAAAAAAATAAGCGTCATTCAGTGATGATAAAAAAAAAATGTAGTTCAGCTGGTGAACAACAATTAAGCAAGTGGTTTAACTGGTTTTATTCAGGTCCAACTCTGTTGGGTCATGTTTACACAACCTAGTCAAATACAATATTTGATTAATGATGCAAAGCAAAATAACCCTTCAGATGAACTCAATCCAAGTCTCACAGAAACAACCTCATTTACCACCATCTCTCTCTCTCTCTCTATCTCTCTCTCTCTCTCTCTCTCTCTCTCTCTCTCTCTGTCTCTCTCTCTGCAGGTCCAGTATGACTCGTCCTCTAATGCTGCTCGTCCTCATTCACCTTTGTGGCCTGCTGGCCTGCCATGGATTCAAAATCTGTGCCTTTAATGTTCAGAGTTTTGGTGACTCGAAAGCAGCAGATAAAAAAATTTTACACACACTAACGCAGGTGTGTCCCACTTTAGTGTGGGCTTTTGTTTAGTCTTCAATCCTAATACTATCATCAGTGTAGAAAAGCTCTAGACAATAATGTTTGGGCTGTCTGTGGTTATGATTTTCATTCTGTAAAAAAACTTTCAATTATATTTAATACTTTAGTATTCGAATAATATAGTTAACTACAGAACCATATGCAAAAGTT
The DNA here is from genome assembly GCF_904425465.1 of Colossoma macropomum. Lineage (NCBI taxonomy): Eukaryota > Metazoa > Chordata > Actinopteri > Characiformes > Serrasalmidae > Colossoma > Colossoma macropomum. The sequence continues at coordinate 13,941,293 of NW_023494802.1, read as the reverse complement.
TGGGTGCCCCTGGTCAAATGACCGTAATCAACATAATTTTGTACTACACTGTAAAAAATGTGGTAACAAGCAAATTGAATCGTTTTATTCAACTCTAATAAATACTTTGAATATAATGTTGGTTCATTTAAACTATTTAAGTTGAATAAAAGTTTAATTACTTGTTCCCAATTTTTTGGTTGAACTGACAAACCATTTTTTAGTGCTGCAGATGTAGTTTAGTTGTATTAAAATGTTGGTTTCCACTATATCTGACTTATTAATGTATTGATACAATGACAATTTATTAAATATTAATTAGTAAACAGTTTCACACATTTAAGAATTCTTAAGAATGATTAAAAATTCGATGTGATTTCCTCAGATCGTGTCACGCTGTGATGTGTGCTTGCTCCAGGAGGTCAGAGATCACAAGAAGAAGGCCATTCCTCAGCTGCTCAGGAGCCTCAACAAGTAACATTACTCTTCACTGCTACAGTCACAGTTTAGAGCACAAAAAACAATCGTTTTCTTTTACTTTACTTACTTTTGACAATAGTGTAAACGTAATATATTTTATTTATATAGCAATGATTACACATTTGAATCATAACAACTTTTAATTTGTACAGACCCTTTACATTATATAGGGGGTTCTTTAAAATGAAAAGGCCTCATTTACAAAAATGCTTCTTTAAAGAATCATCCACTGGAAGGTTCTTTAGGGCAGTGGTTCTCAAACCGGTCCTCAGGGACCCCCAGACAGTCCACATTTTTCTTTGGCGAATGACTGCTTTAGGGAGCCTAAAGTGGTTTTCTGTGGCACTGCTCTTATTGGCATCTTTATTTCTAAGATGTATGACACTGACAGGCATTCTCTGATATATATACTATCAAAACACAGCATGTGAGGGAGATGAGTTGAAGATCAACACATATGCAAAGGCCTACTTAAAATGGGTTGTATTCAAACACAGTGAGCACCTGTAGTGCTTTTTGATGTACTGTCCTCCACATGCTCAAACTGAGAGTAACATCAGTGATGTTTTATTGCTTTTTATTCAGCTTTGACAGCGGTCACCAATATGACTACGTGTCCAGTGGCCGTCTTGGCAGATCACAAATATATCAGGAGCAATATGTGTTTGTATTCAGGTAAGACATTTAGTTTAGAATAAAATAAGGTATGATTATTTGAAGTGAACACTGTATGTTATTGTGATTGTAGTAAGAGTAATTACCGTGAAACTTATGTTACATACGTGTGTTTAAAGGGTTAACATGTTTTTAACATGGATATTACTCTGTCATACCCTGTTCTCTCTCATAGGAAGGACTCTGTGAGGCTGAAAGATCAGTATCAGTATCCTGACATGCAGAAAGGGGACGAGGATGCTTTCGCCAGGGAGCCCTTTGTGGTGCGCTTCCAAGCACCTAAAACAGGTAACCCCACAGATAGACACAGTGCCTCCAGAGTTAGACTGCTGAGTTTTCCCTGTCGTCCCTCATTTCCTTTAGTATTGATCTTTCTTACAGTGAATGGTTTCAGATCTTCAGACAAAGTGTATCATTAAACAAAGGGAACCTTAAGAAACACAAAACATTTTTTTCAATGATTATTTAATTTATAGAAGGAACAAAGTTATCCAACACACAAACATATAGGTGAAAAAGTAATTGCCTGCTTAGTTACTTAAGCAACATATTAACCAAATGTAACTGGTGAAGAGATTCAGAACACAGCCAGGCTTCAATGCAGCCAGCTATGTTGAATATAAACCTTCATATTAAAGTTTACCACCAGAATGATGACATTGCCACAAAGTTTCACAAGCATTCTGGGCCATAAGCAAAGGAAAATTCAAATGAGATGAGGAAAAAAGCTGCTGAATTCATTGGTTTGGAAAGGGTTACATAAACCAATTCTGAGGTACTAGGACATTGTGAACTATGGCGCCCCTAAGGGGCCATGCTTGAAAACAATGACACTGTGTTGCCTCACAATAATTTTGCATTCCCTTGCAAGTGCAATGGATTTTGTAAAAACATAAAACTTTTGTAAGGGAATGTAAAACTATTACAAGGGAACGTGAAATGTTTGCAAGGGAATGCAAAAATGTTGCAAGTGAACACATAATTATTGCAAGTGAAAGCTAAATTGTTGTGAGGGAATGCAAAAATATTGCAAGGGATTGGGCTCAGATTCCTCCAGAATAATGTGAAAGTGATATATGTAATGCTGGTTGCAGTTATTGCTTCTAAGTGTCATGAAACAAGTAAGTTCCCATTTTGAATTAATTGTTTTTGTGACGTCACAAAAATATATACATAAATACACTTAATATACACTCATTAAGTACTTTATTAGATACACCTCCTTGTTTCAACGCTCATTGTTCATTTTATCAGCTCCACTTTCCATATAGGATACAGACTGTTTCTCTGCATACTTTGTTAGCCCCCTTTTACCCTGTTCTTCAGTGGTCAGGACCCCCACGGACCCTCACAGAGCAGGTACTATTTGGGTGGTGGATCATTCTCAGCACTGCAGCAACACTGACGTGGTGGTGGTGTGTTAGTGTGTGTTGTGCTGGTACGAGTGGATCAGACACAGCAGTGCTGCTGGAGTTTTTTAAACACTGTGTCCACTCATTGTCCACTCTATTAGACACTCCTACCTTGTTAGTCCACCTTGTAGATGTAAAGTCAGAGACGATAGCTCATCTGTTGCTGCACAGTTTGTCTTGGTCAACCTCTAGTCCTTCATCAGTGGTCACAGGATGCTGCCCACAGGATGCTGTTGGCTGGATATTTTTGTTTGGTGGGTTATTCTCAGTCCAGCAGTGACACTGAGGTGTTTAAAAACTCCAGAAGCACTGCTGTGTCTGATCCACTCCTACCAGCACAACACACACACCACCACCACGTCAGTGTCACTGCAGTGCTGATAATGATTAAACACCCAAATAATACCTGCTCTGTGGGGGTCTTGACCATTGATGAATGAGGTAAAGGTGGGAAAACAAATTACACAAAAAAAAACAAATGTTGATACAAGGTAGGTGTACCTAATAAAGTGCTCAGTGAATGTATGACAGGTTATCCCCACTCAATCACATTGACATTAAGGAGTGTCTCAGCCTGGACAGCTTTTTGAGACACAATACAGGACAGCTAATTAGAGGCTAAATCAGTCTTAAAGGCACAGTAACAAAAACAGCCTGTTGAATTCCAAGGGATGAACAGAGGTTGGAAAATGACCATGTAAAAAATTGAATTATAAATGTTTTTGTTACGTAAAACCACACAATCATCATAAGTGGACATAAAGGAAACGATAAAATTTCAAGAAAAATGTTGAATATGGGCTTTTTAGTCAACATGAATCAGAATTTATAAAGCATTTCCTTTACAAACAAGTGAAACGCAGTATCAGGTAGGGTCTCTGGGCTAGCTGTGGGTTTTTGCTTGATGGTGGAGGTGGTCAGAAGAGGAAGTGAAACATGATACCGTTGTTTAATATTATGTTCCCTGCCCACTGGTACACGGTGAATTAATCGAAAATCTGACGGACAAACGTCACCACACTTCAACCAAATATTACACCAAAACAAGCATTTTTCATGATATGATGCCTAATATAACTAGGGACATTAACTAACCAGTTTAAAAAGGTCCGGTTTGATTTCAGGGTGACTTTAAGAGTGTAACTGATTGTTTAGTGGGTGTGTTTTACAGTGATTGGCGAGTTTGTTCTGGTTCCAGTACACACATCTCCCACAAACGCCACCAAAGAGATTGATGAGCTCTATGATGTCTTTGAGGAAGTTAGACAGAGGTGGAGGACGGAGGTAAGAGTGGTACAGAAAGCATACTATAAAGCTTAATAAATAAAGCTTATTGTTGAATAAAAAATCCCACACACACACACACTGCCATCTAGGTTTCCATTGTTCTAATGACCTCTAAAGCTTCTGAAAATTAGACATATTTTTCACCATTACCTCAATTCTGATAGGACATGATGTTTCTCGGTGACTTTAATGCGGCCTGTGGATACGTAGCCAAGAAGAACAGGAAGAACATAAGACTGTACACTGTGTCCTCTTTCACCTGGCTGATAGAAGACAAACAGGACACTACAGTGAGAGAAACCACTGACTGCGCCTACGACAGGTAAATCTGTCCTGCTCTGTTTAGATGGTACGACACAGTTACTTCATGATCTTCTGAAATCTTACAGTGTTGATTCCTGGCCTGCTCCCACAGGATAGTTGTGCATGGAGATCACTTTCTCGGAGCTGTAGTGCCATTTTCAGCACGGCCGTTTAACTTTGCCAGGGAATACCGTCTCACTGAGGAGGAGGTAAAGTGCTAATTTTCTATTACTCTCATTCATTAAAGGGCCCATTTTAATGGAAAGTAGAATTATGATTGTTTTTTTCATAAATAAACCCACAGAAATGTCGTAAGTGGACTTAAGTGGACATTCAAGGAAAATGGAGCATATGGGCCCTTTAAGAAACACTGAATCGCCTGTTTATTAGATTCATCTACCTTGCACCTACGCTCAGTTTAAATTTGATCAGATACAATCTACCATATACAAACCTCAATTCCAAAAAGTTAGTACATTAAGTGAAATGCAAGACAAAATAGAAAGCAGAGATTTGTAAATCCACTCTGACCTGTATTCAAATCAAAACCGCATAAGAAAAGATATAAGATTTAATATTTCACCTTATCAGCTCTTCTAATCGAGACATGGGCTATTTAAGACCTGAAACGTTGTGAAATGTCTTAAACAGGTCTTGCAATCATGCTTGGGTATAAAGAGAGCATCCAGGAAAGGCCTAGATCTTTCTAGATGCTCCTTTCAGAACAAGGATGTGTCAAGTCTCGCCACTTTGTGAAAACCACGTCAGCAAATAATCCAACAGTTTAAGAATAAAGTTCCTCAACGAGTGATTTCAAGGATTTTAAGTATTTCACCCTTTACGGTGCATAATATAACCAAAAGAGTCAGAGAATCCAGAGAAATCTGTGTGTAAGGTCAAGCCCTCAGACAGCATAGCACAAAATAAGACAATACAAGCCCTGTATGGGTTGCACAGCTGAAGACTTGTTTTATCAAGGAAGGCCAAAAAATTCCACTTTCAAAACTGGATCAGTTGGTCCCTTTAGTCCCCAAATGATCGTTGTTATAAGGAAGCTGATGTAACACAATGGTAAACATGCTCCTGTCCCAACCTATTTACAACATTCTATAGGCATCAAATTCGGAACGAGCATATATTTACAAAAAACTAACACGTTCATAAAGTTAAATACCAAATATTGTGTTGTACTCTTTTCAATTGAATACAGGTCAAACAGATTTTACACTGCTTTCTGTTTTATTATCATTTCATATAATGTCCCAACGTTTTGGATTGAGGTTTGTAGGTGCACTTTACTGGTTTACAGCTACTGACTTTAACCCATCTGCTTCTGCACAAATTGCCAGTCATCTACCTAAAACTATTTTTGAATTATATTTAATGCCTATTTTGCTGTTACAGTTCAGGCATATTTTGAATAAACAATGGCCAGTTGGGTTCATAGCAAAATGTTCAGTAAACATGAAATATGGACCTTTTAGTGGTTGAGTTTTGACACCCCTTCAGACCTTATTAGTGGTGAATTTCCTTCTAATGTTGTGCAGTGGACAACTCTCAACCAGACACTGAGGTGTTTATAATTCTCCTGCAATGCTGTGTCAGTGTCACTGCTGTCAAGAATGATCCACCACCCAACTAATATCAGTCAACATTGGTCCTGTGGTCAGAAACTGTCCAATGAGATTATATATATATATATATACACACACACACACACACACATATATATATATATATATATATATATATATATATATATATATATATATATATATATATATATATATATATATATAGAGGGTGGAAGGCAGCTGGCAAATTGTGCACAAAAACAGGTTCAGCTCATCACTTAACTGTGGATTTTTACTTCTAGGCCCTAAAAGTTAGTGACCACTACCCTATAGAGGTTGACTTGAAGACCCTGTCAGGAAGCACACGGGAAAGCACACCTCCGTACCTGCTACCTCTGACCTTTGGCTTCTTCGTCCTGTTGCAACTGAATGCAGACTGAGGTGCTGAAGGTGGACAATTTTCGAAGCCAGTATAAGATGAAATAATGCACTGATGTCAATACTTGAATCTCCTCCATGCCAAAAATTTCACCAAATCTAGCGGATACACCAAGTGCCTTAAGTTAAATTATGATAATCCAAGTCCCCTCTATGCATTTCTCTACCTTTTGAGCTCAGGACTTTAATACCTCAGCAACAAATGAATTTAAGTGTGTTTTTTATACTTTGTAATAAAATGTTTTACTTTGTCATGGAAACTTTTCAATTCCCCTCCTCCCCTCTCAATTAAATATTTTCATAACCACAACATGATTAGTCACTACATGGACAAAACCAGTTGATCTAAAAGGGGTTATATACTGAAATGCTTGATTAATCATGACACAGCAGTTTGACTTTGCATTACTGGACTCTTGACCTTATTTCTTGTCAAATGGATATCAAACATAAATGAAGGTCCAAATACACCACCGAGATGTGTACATATTCATTTTCTTACTGATCTCCCACAAGACTTGGAAAAAAATCGGTTTTGAAAAAGCTTACAGCAAAAAATTTAAAAACAAACACTGAGGCTGTAATTTTTTGTAATCAAAACACGGTTTGATTTTATTGACTACTTCAGAAATCTGAGAGCCCTCTCTCACACAGCCAATGATCTGGCCAGTGTGAAGTGCTTAGTTGGCATGCAGGGCCTTCCAGCGGGTCAGCGGTCCGCGGTTGGGGATGTATTTCACCCCACAGCCATCAGGAACCAAACGCTTCTCCTGCAGCAGGTCATCAAAGTCAACGGCATTGAACTTGGTGAAGCCATACTTCTTGGAGATGTGGATCTAAGCAAAAGGAAAAGAGAATACTTGTAAACCCAAGTTTATATAGAAGTACATCCTTAAAGATGATTCTGTTTAGTTTGTTTCGACGGTCCCTTTAAGGACCCAGCACCTCCCAGCTGGGCACATACACAAACCGAAGAATTACTGTCTGCAGCCTTTGCACACCAGAAGGGCACAGTGAACCAGACTGGTCGGCTTAATAAGCTGCAGACCATCAATATGAATGGTGTTTATGGTAGTCAGGATGACTACTAAACATGATTTTAACATTTTCAACGAATCAGCAATGACTAGTTGCTAATTTGCATGGTAATATATATTACAAACCCCCTACCATTCTACTATAGTAACAGAGCCTGATGAACACATTTATGTACATTTTACACCACAGTGAATTTAAAGCTTCTTTGGTAACTTTTTACTAATATAAGATGCAACAAGTACCTTCTGACGGCCAGGGAACTTGAACTTGGCTCTCCTCAAAGCCTCAATGACGTGTTCCTTGTTCTGGGCCTTAGTGCGCACAGACATGATCACCTGTCCAATGTGCACACGAGCCACTGTACCCTGGGGCTTTCCAAAAGCACCACGCATTCCAGTCTGGAGCCTGAAGACAAAAACATAACCCAGGTTACTCCCAGCTAGACATGTGGACCAAATGCAAGATGATCCAAGCTTAAGGCAATGAGTGTTTCAATGGTCCCTTACAGGACCCAGCACCTCACAGCTGGGCTCATACACAACCAAAGATTCAATGTCTGCAACTTTTGCACACCAGAGAAGTACAGGCAACTAGGCTGGTCGGCTTAATAAGCTGCAGCTGAAGCTTCAGGTCTAGGCACAAACCCACCTATCAGCCCCGGCACAGGATAACATTTTGTTGATGCGGATGACGTGGAAAGGGTGGAGGCGCATGCGGATGTGGAAACCATCTTTGCCGCAGGTCTTCACCATGTATTTGTTAGCACAGATACGGGCAGCCTCAAGAGCTAGAACAGAAGAGAATGATGTATAGTGATTTTGAGCAAAAGCAAGAGACATCAAGACAAAATTCTTTCCACAAGAATTTCATTTACAAAACATTTACTTTAGCACCTCCTTTCTAAAAGCTTTCAGTGACGTGATGCAGTCGTGTATGGAATATGAAAGTGTACGTCAAGGTGGTACACCATGCCAATCAAAACAGGCCAATGATGTTACCATCACTCTCTCCTTACCTTCAGAGGACAGCTGCTCGTACTCATTAGACACCATGTGACCGCACAAGGGGAACTCATCCACCTTAGCCTTCTTCCTGCCCAAGTCGAAGATCCTGATCTTGGGATCTGGGGTTATAAGAAAGATTCTCAGACACAGCTGACCCTCATAAAAGTCCATTTTAAACAATGTATGGTTTACCAGTGAAGTTGTCAATAAGTAGTTACATTATGTGATGCAAGTTTGATTATAAATGTTTTTGAAAGACACTTAATTTACCAACTCAAAGTAAGTTTAATGCGGAACACGATAAAACTGCACCATCAATTCTACTGATTATTACTCAGCATTTACAACATGTATATCTAAAATTTGTCATCTACTGTGCTATTACATTAATGCAACATCCAGTCAACATGATGTGCTTTGTAGTCAGAAGTTTAAAGCCTTACCAGGCACACCCCGACAGAAACGGGACTTGGGGTAAGGCTTGTTCTTGCAGTATCTGTAGCTGTGGGTGAGATGAAGTGTCATGAGTTTAACAGTAAGCCTTGACTTGGGACAAACATACATAATATACAACAAAATGCAGACGAGTTAAGCTACAAAATGACTGCAAATACCGTTTAAAAACGCTGGCACTATTTTCCAACAATCACACTGACAGCAAGTGAGTATTCAAGTGACTAACATTGCTCGACTACAAAACTAAAGCTGCGTCCAATACCACAGAATACCACACTACACATTCTGCACTAATAAGTGGACTTCCATTGGTCATGCACTATTTTTGACATAATATTTAGGACAGTAATATACAGTTTTGGACGGAACCACAAGTATTTAAGACCCAAGTTAGTTTACCTTAATGTCTTTCAAATGCGCAACGTAGCTAGCTTTTGGAGTTGGCTACTGAGCCAGCTAACTAGGCTGAGCAGTTTACAAAGGTTGGCAAATCTATTAATTAAAAAAAACATAATGCAGCCATCTAGCCAGATGATGAATCAATTTAATTCAGTATAAATATGTAAACCCCTGTTAAACTCGGTTAGCCGCTCTCTTGAGCCACATGGTTAGCGGCCCTGCCATTTTCACCACCCTCCACACTCCTCACACTAAAACTATAAATACAGCACTTACCAACGGGCTGGACGGCGGCCCATGGTTGCGATCTGGAATAAACACAAGAACAGTTACTTTAATGAAAATAAGTGCGCCCTAGACCTCATATATAATATATTTTTCGATAATTTGCTGAAGAGCGAGACTAAAGGCGGCCGCACCACGCACTCACCTAATGGAGGAAAGGAAGTATCCAGAGCTTCCGCTGCGTCATATAGTGAAGATGGAGGAGCTCCGCAGAGGAGCTGGGTGATTGAACACAAACAGTTCCAGACTTTACATTATGGTCACGACTTTAGCGTGATAAATAGAAATAAATCCGACCAGACCGCGCTAGACAAGACGATTCTCAGAATAATCCCCGCTGTAATAATGTTTATGACCATGGTTTCTCTCCCTCTCGCTCACTTTGTTGCTTGTACTCGGGAAATGTAGTTTTCTACCAAAGGGCGTTTGTAGTTCATTTGTAGTCCATCTCTGAGAGCTGCCTGCTGTCAAAGAAGTTGTCTAAAATATAATGGGTGAGGAAACCTTTCCCTCCTGCGTGGTGGTAGGTGGTGGTCTCCACTTTTGTTAATTTTTTACACGTCTGGACATAAAATCATCAAATATCTCTCGTCCAAAAACAGTGCGCTGTAGTCTTCATGTGTCGCCACCTCTGCGTGGGACCGACATAGCTTTTCATCCAGTCTTCGTAAAATAGCAAGACAGTCAGGAACTCTTTTAAGAGACTGTTACAGTCCCACCTGTGCTTTTATATTGGAGCACGTTTGATAAATGGGTCCATTGCAGCAGCAAATGTCCAACAATTTGAAGCAATGAAAATGACTTCAGAATAAGAGTACACCAGAAGGTTGATGTGTGTGTATTCTTTGTTCTTTGTCTAATAACCTTCAAAAAAATAATAAAAAATAAAAAATGAATTCTTCTTTTCAGTTTTTATTTGCATCAATTTTAGTCATGTTGTGCAAGAGACACAGCATCTCACAGCAGTCATTCCACAGATACTGTAGTATTATTTTTTATGCAAAACAACAATTTAGATTTTTTTAGCTCAAATTGTAACAATGCATGACAATAATTGTCTGTCCTGTATCAAAATTATATAAATTAGTCATTTGCCTAAAATTCGGACAGACTCATTTGTCACAAAAAGGTTGTCAGTGGTGTTACTCATGAAACATTCACACACACACACACACAAAAAAAGATATACAGTCATATGCAAAAGTTTGAAAGTCAGTAAATAAACCGTAGTTGTGCGTTCAAATGTGGGAAGTGTGTTCACTTATTTTCAAAATTTGACTGTTTTCAAAATCAAAACGTTTGCATACAACTGTAAAATAACAACATAAATAAAAAAAAATTGTGTATAATGTGGCTTTTTGAAATTAAAGATTATTTGAAAAAACTATATTTTAGAATAGCTCAGTCAGTGGTATTACGGTCAGTGGTACAACTTGACTGATGATGTAATTCAGTATAACAGACTACCTGACTTACAATAAAATGAGTGGGCCCTTCAAAAACAGCTATTTATTTATTTTGGGATATTGAGATATTCTGATCTGATTTATAAAAATTTTCTCCTCATTTTTCTTGCACTCACCCTGGCAGAACTGTAGCATCACCTCTGTAACTCTGATCTCGTTGACCTAAAAAGATCTTTTTGAACTTAGTGCCATAATGCTGAATAAACACAAGAGGGCGACAAAGGCCAACAGCACCTCCGCGTCAAAATCGGCCGTTTCCTTTTTCCCCAAAAGGGGTCTCTGTTGTGTCTTTAATATAGGACACCATGGCAGTGATAAAAAAAAAATCCCCTCTCCCCTCTTAATTTTCTGGAAGAGGAATGACCTCATATTTCTAAACTCTGGCTAATGAAGAACAAATGTTGGGGGTGGCCTTTGGAATCTGTGGAATCACTAACATTTGTTCTTAGTCAAGCCAGATATTACATGACAGTCCAAACATCCCCTATCTGACCCACCTTTGATGGAGACAGCCTAACATCAGTTGTGTGGTCTGTGGAATTCAATAGAAAATAAAAAAATGTACTGAAAGGTGAGTCAATAAAACAAAAAGGAAGAGAAAGAGAGAGAGAGACAGACAGTGTCTGTGTGTGTGAGAGAGAGAGAGATAGAGAGAGTGAGAGAGATCTTGTTTCTGCAAGGCCACGGCAACCAGCTTATGATTAATCAAGCCTGTACTGTAGCCACAAAGCCGAAGCTCTTTAAACAATCCAAACTATTCCTCTTGTCTCCTCTTGCATTCCTCGCCTAAGTGGGGCAAGCAAATATTCCTTGCCTTAGAAGGGACTGCGCTCAGGTCAGCTCCAGCTCACATTTACATACATAACTGTTCACATCAGCTCAGTCAAACCTGAACCGCAGTCAGGCCAAACCCTCTCTTCTGCTGTTTTTTATCTCAGTTTAGAGGTAACCATCTAGAAAAAAAATTGTGTCCTTGCATTTCTCACAAAATCCCAGATAGTCTCACTCAAGGCTTAAACCATCTGTCAGACTGATGCAGTACAGAGAGATGAAATCTGTTGGTCCTTCATCCTCCTTCACTGCAAGGTTTATATCCACCTCATTGGTGAATTTTTCTGTTATATTATTTGAGCGCAGGAGTTTCCCATTGTGTGAACATTTTGTGACGAACAGACCAATAAAAGGGGTCTAAAATGACTTATAACAAAACTTAAAGGGCCACAATAAAAAATGTAACCACCACTATATCTGTTGTCGTCACCCTACTCACCTCTTACAGGGGTCCAAAGCAAGACTTCCTGGCTTAAATGGTAGGAAAACACCCAGCTTTTGATGCATCACGAAGGTGAAAGTAAATAATGTTGATAGACTGCAGATAGAATCGATAGACTACAGGCGGAGACATCATAAAGGAGGAGGAGACTAGTTAAAAAATGAACGTGCCCTTCAATAAAAATAGCATTTTGGCTTGCTGGTGAAGCCACATGTGTGAAAGGCCCATCCTTGTTGTGGAGATGCGCATGTGCACATGCACAGTAGTCAAAATAATTTCTAAAAAATAATTTTTCACTTTACTTGAGCACTATTTGTGAGTTTTGTCAAATTAATGTGGCTTTTAGTTTTGCATTTGTAGATCTATAGATTTATAGCATTGTATGACTGGAAGTAATTGCCCAAGGGCTTTGCCAATATGGTCATCAAGTAGGTAAACCTTCCTACACTCTCAGTAATATAGGTATGAAACTGTCTCTGGGGCAGTACTCCTCTTGTGACTGGGGTGGGACCCTCAAGGGTACATCTCAGTACCTTTAGTCAGGGAACATAATTGTACCATAATCCATTGAAATTATATTTTTTAAGTTGTACTGACTCCACACACCCCGTCTCGCCTCCAGCCTTTTTATTTTATTATTCTGTTTTAAAACATTAGATTATGAAAAGGTACAAATACATACTTTTCACCTGAAAAAACTTATTTAAGGTTCACAGTTGGGCCTTAAAACCACTGTTGTACTTTTGAGGGTACGTTTACATTGTTTGTGCCTTGATATGTGAAAAATGTACCTGCACAGAACCTTTATTTCTAACAGTGTATAAAGACTTTGCTAGAAGCACTTTGGAGTAGGACATTGATAATATGTTTCTTTCCGATTTCAATTTCTGTGGTTTCTGTTAATCTCGTATTTTTTCATATCTGAAAGTGATAACATTTTAATGAGAGGTTTTACCATCTGAGCCACATTTGTCTCACGTGGAGAACATGATGCATGCTCTCCTTGTTTGACCCTGCCTTGCTAACATGAGGGTTTCCTTTGTGGGCTTCTTCACATGCAGTCGTAGACAACAGATCACACTTCATACTTCAAACTTCTTTAACCCATTCACACCCAGTTTCGATTCCTGCTGATGAGCCACAGGCTGGGTGCAGCCCACCAAAGTCTTCTCACATTAGCCTGAGCATGTGTTCCCGCCCTGTCCACTAGCATCAGTCCACTGCATGCAGAATGTCTTCATGTTGAGGGTCTTTAGCATGCATTCAAACATGCAGACACAATGATTCAAATAATTCAATGCATTATAACTTTTCAAATTGCACAATGATTCAATTTGATTAATTCAGTTCAAAACAGTTAAATTCATTTCAGTTTAGTTCAGTTCAATTTAGTTCCGTTCAATTCAGTTCAGTTCAGTTCAGTTCAGTTCAGTTCAATTCAGTTCAGTTCAGTTCAGTTCAGTTCAGTTCAGTTTAGTTCAGTTCAGTTCAGTTCAGTTCAGTTTAGTCCAGTTCAATTTAGTTTAGTTCAGTTCAATTCAGTTCCGTTCAATTCAGTTCAGTTCAGTTCAGTTCAGTTCAGTTCAGTTCAGTTTAATTCAGTTCAGTTCAGTTCAGTTCAGTTTAGTTCAGTTCAGTTCAGTTCAGTTCAGTTTAGTCCAGTTCAATTTAGTTTAGTTCAGTTCAATTCAGTTCAGTTTAGTCAAGTTCAGTTTAGTTCAGTTCAGTTCAGTTCAGTTCAATTCTTTTTCAGAATTCTTTTAAAAGTACACAAGAACACACAAACTTCAGTAGAATAGCTATTTACACAGTGGAATACAGACAAAAACTATTTCTATTTTTGAAAACCACCAGAAATCTTTATTTGGAGCAAAAAATAAGGTCATACTTGAATATTGAATATTTTTCTTATCAATTTTAATTGATTCTAACATTGCAAAATTGATGCATTTCCTTGCCCCCTTCGGAATAATGCATTTTTGCACCTCTAATGTCCACTCTAAGTCCTGCAGTGTATGTGTGTGTGCTGTGTGTGCAGGCACGTACACTCGGATGGGTATGGAGTGTAATTGTGTTTTAATGATCTCCAAATGTTAGTGTGCGGAGGCAGAGATCACATGGAGGGGACGAAGGGTGTAAGTGCAGGCCAAAGATCAGAGGAGAGAACAGAGAGTGGGATGGTGGAGAGAGAGGAAGAGAGAATAGAATAAAGACACTAGAAAACAATAAAGCTTTCTCCTCTGAACATACTACAGCAGTCAACAGCTCTGCATGGCTGGGAGTCCAGAAAGCTGCAGTGGCCTGCTTCGGTCACATCTGGGCAGTGAACACGTCACCCTTCAAGATTACTGGGGAGAGGCCAAAAATAAAGGAATAGTTTGGAAGTCTTAGATATATAATTTCCCAGTTCAGCCTACATGTAGTCAATCAGCCAATACATGTTTGGTATCTAAAGGACGCTTCTTTCGTTTTACACTGGAGCAGGGCTAATGTAGCTAACAAGTAATGAAAACTTATACCTCACCAGTTTGCATCACACATGTCTAAATAATCACACACTTGCCTCAGTTTGCCAAGTTGTTAAAATCCGATGATTTTTTTTTTCAAAATTTCTGTGTAATTCAGCCATTGAGATTGTAACCATTTCATGTAATAGCTTTCCATGAGGAAGACTTTAAAGGTGTAACATGCTTCAAATGTCTGGTTCCATCACTACCACTGTGAGCAATTGTTCCTCGGTTAGTTCCTCTAGAACGGCACCTTTCACATCAAACCAGCCTGAATGAAAAATCAGTGGGGTTCCCATTTAAGCAATCTCAGATAGACTTGCTGATGTGTTTTCTTACACTGTATGATATACCGCTGTCTATAAAGAGGACAAAGGTACAGACAGAATCCAGGCTTCAGGGTGGCTGCTGCTACTGTTTGCAATGTGCTTTTGTAACTTTTTTTTTTTAGATAACAGTGTCGTACACTGTCAGAAACCACATAAGCAAGTCTAACTGAGAATACTTGACACGTTGACACAGTTTGAGACAAATGTGTGATGATATAGACTCACAGCATTTGTATGACGATAATTGTTGTGGTTTGAGATTCCGTTACTTTTTAGCAACATTAGCTAACAAGTCAGCACGTCAGACGTCTTTATGTATTGATGTCAGAAGCACAAACTCAAAAAGAAGGTCCTGCTTGATATGGGCTGGTTAACTGAGCAACCTAGTTGTCCTCTGTGGCATCACCCAAAGATACGTAGAACTGAGAGCAAGCAAACTAAAAGGAAGAGCGATAGAGCTTGAGCAAAGACCAGAATCAACAGCAGCTGATGGCTTTTTTATTGCTATACAGGTAAGTTATGTTGGTTGTTTGGTTGCTAGCTACTGAAAATAGCCAGTCAAATTATTACTGTTGTGGAATTGAATGTTATACTTGTAATATAAGGCAATATACCCTTGTAATTGTGCTGTTGTTTTAGCTGTATAGCTAATGTTAGCTGGCTAAATTGCTAATATTAGGCAATTACTTGACTAGCGGTGCTTTTTTTGCTTCAGAGTTTGTTCTCTGTTTGGGAAACTTGTAATTGTGAAGTTATTTTAGCTGTATGGCTAACATTAGCTGGCTAATTCACTAATATTAGCTGATTACTTTGCTAATGGTGTCTTTTTTGCTTTAAAGTTCATCCTCTACTGTTTGATAAACCAGGCTAGCCATTATTCTCAGATCAGTTCCAGTGCTACCATCTGTGTCCTTTCAGAAATGCAATCAATATAAAATTTACTTGACTAATATTGGCTCGCGATCATCAAATTAATCTTCTCAGGGAAGGGGACCGCCACACAACCCATGTTATAAAATGTTCTCCCTCATGTTTCATACAGGTAGGTATTTCCAGCAGAGAGGTCACTCATTCCCCAAATTTGCCAAACTTACAAAGTGCAGCTTTAAAACACAAAAAAGCACCATAAATGTAAGACAGTAATGCGATTAAAGCTTCACTGAGCCATTGAGCATTTTCATTTTAAATGTAAGAAATACTCAGGGTTGAGATGTAACAGAATACATGTGTTCAGAATACAGAAATAAAGTATCTGTATCCACAATTTGGCACAATTAGCGCAATTTAGAATAAACTTCTTACATTTTTAGGAGAATCCTATTCGAATATTTACCCAGTATGTTTATAAAATATGTATCATCTTTAAAAGAAATAGAATTGACGCTTTTACTATTTTAAAATCAACACAAAGCGTGTAAAGATGTACTCTAAAGAAAAGAACAACTTCTTTATAAACACTGCAGTTCCTGCTAAAGCCTGAGTAGACTGATAAATCAATGTGATGAGCCAGACGTCAATCTCAGCATTACGTAGCTCTTTTGAGGGATGATCAAACTGAACTTCAGAATATGTTCACAAGTGATAAGCTTAGTGCTGGTGTTGTACTGGACTCTACCCACCTTGCAGGCACATTTGCAAGATTTTGTTATTGAAATATGGCTAATTATTTGCTTAGTTCATGAGATGGCAGTGGGATTATGGGGACAGCAGTGGACTGAAGAAGGCGATGAGAGCTAAAATAAAGCTGAGAATTTAACTTCATTTAAATAAGTGAATAAATATGTGAATAAAACATATTTACAGAAGAATTACATGAAGAAAACTGCCACCAGTAACAGCAAGGAACAGCGTTAAATAAATAAAAATTAGAGCAACAGTTTTGCTCGGAATACGTTACTGAATACATTAAGGACAGTGTATTCAAAGTATTCAACCCAGAACTTGAGATAACCTAGTTATGTATGATGAATGGTTGTGTTGATTACAGTAGTTTATGTGTTCTTGTATATTACAACATAAGCTAAAAGTGCTTTATAAGGCATTTTGGTGAACAGGTAAAGAAAAAAGAGCAGTAAGATTCTCTCTTTACCACACTGTGGTTATTTATAATTTTTTTCCTCTGTAAGTGAAAGATGGAGTTTGCAAATTCCAATGTAATCTGATGAGCTGGCACCATGAACAATAACGGATCAACGGGAAGTGAAAGCATATTTGTCACCGTGGTGATGAGAGCCAAATCTGTAAACAGACATGCATGGGGTAAAGAGACAGATGACACATATGCTTGATAAAATTCCCAACCACTTCACAGAAGTGTTTTACCCCATACTTTCTCTCACTCTCTCTCTCTCTCTCTCTCTCTCTCTCTCTCTCTCTCTCTCTCTGTCTCTCTCTTTCTGTGTGTGTGTGTGTGTGTGTGTGTGCGTGTGTGTGTGTGTAATGATGTGAGGAATGGTGCTCAGGGGCAGCTTGTCAGCACAAGTTTGTGCTTGGGAGTCGACTGCCTCAGTCATGAGATCATATGATGTCATCCAGGTTCACTTACACAGACATACACTGATATGCAGCACACATTATGGTGGCTTGTGTGTAGGGATACTTATGTGTGTGTGTGGTGGGGGGGGATGGGTGAAAGATACTAGGGTGAAGATATTAAAGGTGTCTTAAATACCCAACAAAAATACACCTCAAAAAATCTTCCCTTACAGTGTACTGTAGGAAACCTAGATAGTCAACAAGCTCTTGCAGGCACCTTTAACTACCTCACAGTGTTCTATCAAGCACCGCATTTCAGCTCTAGGTTCCTGGAGGAGCTCTTTTCTGTTAAGGGAGCCCTCAAACACCTTTGGGGTTCCTTGGAGAGCTTATAGGCCTAAACGTGGTTGTTTGATTTTATAGATTAAAGCGGTTATTTTTATATTTTTGGAGGATTTCACATGATTAAATAGTTAAGGGAGGTTTGATGTAATACGCTCCATTCTAGAGAAACTTACAGAGTTGTTCACAGTGGTGTTGATAGGAACCAAATGTCTCAAGTGTTTGTTGTCTTCAAAAGCTTCCTCACAGAAAGTTATTACTGAGTAAGACACAAGAAGGCAATGATTCCACCGTGGGATGTGCTCTTTATTAAACACCAGGGCAGAAAGGAAGGTCACCATTGGTCAACTACTTCTACTCCACAGTGACTAACCCCCCAACACAAAACACCCATAGCCTAACACAAAATAACACAATAAACACATACTACATACCTTTAACTGATGAACAACAACATGAAAAACATTGAAGTGCTTTTTCCGGAGGGTGTGCACCCCCAATGAGCACCCATGACGCCTCAAGAGCGTCTAAACCAGGGGTCGGCAACCCAAATGTTAGGAAGAGCCATTTTGTCCTTTCAACAAAAATCAAACATTTTATGTCCATTTTACCATCTTGGCTGTAAATATGGTCGGTATGTGCTAATGTACTAACATAGGCTAAAAAATATAAACGAAAATTAGAACGAATTAGGAAACCAGCTGGAGTGTTTATAAATGCAAATGAGTCAGTTTGTCTCCGAATTATCATAGTTTGTCTTGAATCTTTCTCTTTGCCTTTTTGTTACTTACTAGCTAGGCGAGGCTGTCTGCGTTGCTGTGACCAGCAGTCTGTGCGCCAACCTTCAGGGTTAAAGGGTGAATTAGCAGATATACATTAATTCCAGCGTTTAAGACCGTTTGTTGTTGAAACTGTGTTAGAACGATCAGCTGAGCTTTATTTCACTGCAGAAGAGGATTATTTTATTTTTACCTAAATACCTAATTCTGCTGTGGAGCCGCAACAGGGCAGTAAAAGAGCTGCGTGTTGCCGACCCCAGGTCTAGAGGCCAATGTCAGTGGGTCACTACAGTGTTTCTAAAGCACATTCATGGAGGAGAGGTACATGCAGAGCGTTCTAAGGCAAAATAGTTCCCAAATATTTTTTTTTCAGATTCACCACTATTTTACCATTAATGGCATTACATATGAAAGAAGACACTTGTAGGTTAACTGGTAGTTCTCACACCAACCTGTATTTAAAGAACTAAGGGAGAGAAACTGTTAACATTAAGGTGGAAGTATTAAGAGTCTGCGTGGTTTTACTCTTTTAATTACACTTTAATACATTAAGCAATGCTGTTCAGTAGGTTAACCTGCACATTGGTATACGAACACAAACACAGATGGGTTTCTTAACAATGTGTAATTAACTAAGTTACATGTTGCAACTGAGTGAATTATATGATGAGGCTATACAAAAGATGGTGTAAACAAAATGAATGCCATTGAGAATGCTACCTGAGGATACTACCTTAAGATTACATGGTAGATAGTTAGATACAGAGAGAGAGGAGAGAGAGAGAGAGGGAGCGCTAGGACCAGAATCCTCTTCTCCAAGGGCTCTTTACACTCTCTGTGCCCCACTAACCTCTAACCAAACTCAGAGTTCCATCACCTTTTATCTTTACCAAAGGCGTTGGCCGGGAATGTAAAGATCCGGGGCTCAGCCTAGTTCACTGTAGGATTGTTTTGGGATGCTGTCGCCCAGATTTTTAAAAATTAACCTGTAAAATCTTGCTCTCTCTCTCATTGTTGAGGAGTGGGTGAATGCGACTCTGAATGAAATCATGGATGATCAGAAGGTTCGAGGCTGGGTAAACCCCAGAAAGCCCCAGAACCCCAAGCCAGGCAACAGCCCTGATCTTTACCAAACCAAGAGCTTGCTCATTGTGAACATCCCCCAACCTGAAAAGGAGCCACCAAGTCTCTGAAATGTAAATGCTGATAAGAGAACTGAGGGAAGATGGGGCAGCTCCTCAAAAAAGTATGGTAGAGACCTTTTCCAGCCTTACAAATCCCCCTTTAAGCTCCATTGGGCACACAAAACAGGCCTATGGTGGCACAGTACGTTGGCACACATGCTGTTCTTTTGCAGAACATGTGTTGTCTCTTTAAACTGCAGAAGTCCAACCTTGAAACATCAGCAGAGCAAGCTGCCTTCCTAGCTCTTCACTCCAGACCTGTGTGTACACCAGGTGACCTCTGTCGTAAAATGTAAATGCCCACTGGACCAGAGCGTGGAGCAATCCATTCCCTCTTATCAGAGGTGTGGCAGGAGTCCGATATTGAGGATCCAGCAACAAAGCATTTTTCTCAGTAAAGCACACTAAAAGGCCCAGACAACAAAGTTGACTCAAAAGGCAGATAGTCCAGCTGATATAGCAGTTTAGATTGGTCAGATTGGTGACAACCTCTAGTAGTTGTTTTATTAAATAAGGTGGCACTGTAAGGTGGTGAAGGTGGCACTGAACTAGCATGCCTTATCAAAAAAACAGATAATCTTTGTTTAATAAAGAATCTTTATTTGGCAATTCAGAGCGTCAGTAAATAGTTCAGCTTCGTTATATATATATAATACCCTCATTTACAACAAAGATGGGACACTGTGCAAATTGAAAAAACTGAATTCAATGATGTGCAAATCACTTAAACTTTATTTAATTAAAAATAGTACAAAGACAACATATTAAATGTTCAAACTGAGAAATTTTATTGTCTTTGAAAAATATATGCCTATTTTGAATTTGATGCCAACAACATGTTCCAAAAAAGTTGGGACGGGGTTATGTTTACCACTGTGTTCCATCACCTCTTCTTTTAAAAACACTCTCAGGAACTGAGGACACCAACTGATGTAGTTTTGGAAATGAAATGTTGTCCCTTTATTGCTTGATATAAGATTTCAGCTGCTCAACAGTTCGGGGGCTCATTTGTCACATTTTTCATTTCATAATGTCCATGATTTCCAAAAAGAATTTCAAATGTTGATTTGTCGGACCACAGGACAATTTTCCACCTCCTCTCAGTCCATTTTAAATGAGCTTGGCAGCTTTTCTGGATCCTGTTTATATATGGTTTCTTCTTTTCATTTTAGAGCTTTAACTTGCATTTGTGGATGCAGCGACAAATTGTTTTCACAGACAGTGGTTTTCAGAAGTGTTTCTGAGCCCATGCAGTGATTTCCACTACAGAATCATGTCTGTTTTTAATGCAGTGCTGCCTGAGGGCCTACAGATCATGGCCAGCAAATACTGGTTTTTGGCCTTGTCCCTTACATACAGAGATTTTCTTTAGAACAGAGAAGTTCTTTGCCATTTTACATTGAGAAATGTTATTATTGAATTATTGTACTGTTTGATCGTGTAGTCTTTCACAGAATGAACTCCTCATCTTTACTTCTGAAAGACTATGTCTCACTGGGATGCTCTTTTTATACACAGTCATGTTACTGAACTGTCACCAATCAACCACAACGTGTTGTTGGCATCAAATTCAAAATGGGCAAATATTTTTCAAGGAACAATAAAATTTGTCAGTTTCAACATTTAATATGTTGTCTTTATACTATTTTCAATAAAATATAGGGTTTAAATAATTTGCACATCATTGCATTTTTTTTTTTATTTTGCACAGTGTCCCAACTTTTTTGGAAATGGGGTTGTGAAACAACATATAATTAAGGAGAAAAATAAATAAAACAAAGGAGTGTGATGTAGAATTGCAGGTCTTTAACTATCAGAATGTACTATGATAATACTTATAAAACTCAAAGGGCAAAATAAATTCAATTGTTTAGGACAAAACTAATATTCAAAATGAAAAAAAAAACAAAAGGAAAGCAAAAATATTGGTAATGAATCTTCCCTTTTAAGAATTTAGTAAAATCAGCAAAGAAAGACTAACAATGTTTTGTGTCTGTATCTCAAATAATATATGTAATGTCTATATTTATACCTGTTACATCGTATTGTTCAGTGGGAAATATGCTTCACAACAAGTCCAAACATGACATAAGGCAGGGGTGCCTAATCCTGGTCCTGGGGATCTACCACCTGGTAGAGCTCAGATCCAGCACACCAGGTTCTTATGTTCAGATGCCCCTTCATTACCTGGATCAGGTTTGTTAGATTTGGGTTGGAGCTGAACACTACAGGGTGGTAGATCCCCAGGACCAAGACCAAGCTCCCCTGACATAGAAACATGCTGTGAAACCCAAATAACATATTATAACTGTTCATTCTCCTGAGGGAGTTGATACCCTATCCCGGCCCCCATATGCACATCTGGGAGATAAGGGAGGTCCAGGATGGGATCTTTTGTTCATTGTCTGTTTGATCACTGCCACCTGTAGTTTTATAGTAGTGTCGTTTTACACCCTCAGCACTGTTGAACTTTTGGGGAGTCATAACTTTTAGATCTAACACTGTATTCTTGACTATGGTCAACTGAGCTGCCTGAGGCTGATTGAATTATGATTAGAGGTACAGAATTTCTGTGCTTGTACTTGCATTATTTATTCTACACAGTGTTTAGTCTATTTGAGCACAAATCTCTTATAACATGCTTATCACAATTACTATGAAGGTTCAACTATTTATCTACACTCTTAAAAAAAGATGGTTCTTCAATGGTTCTTTAGTAAGGGCATTGGTTCTATTTAGAAGCTTATTCATGCTTAAATGGTTCTTTGCATGGTGAAATGTTTTTTTTCACATTGATGGAGAATGTGTTGTATGTAGTTCTGTGTAGAACCTTTCTGAAAATGGTTCTATATAGCACCAAAAAGGGTCCTGCTCTTGTTAACAGCTTGGCATCGTAACAATAGCAGAAACTTTTTGAAGCCAAAATCAAACTTATATAGTCTTTAGAGGTTCCAAACAGCTTTTCTGGAAACAGATCATCTAAGAGGCCTTATAATATATTCATCTAATCATGAAATGCATAATGTTATGCAAGCATTGTGCCTTACATGTGTAATTTGCACATCAGAACATCTGCGATCAGTCTCAGGACCCAAAACGTTGTCATTTTTCTCATGTTATATCATGTTTTGTTTAAATTTCCTTTATTGATACCTTTACTTGTACTACAGAAACAGCAATCTACTTAAATAAGACCCCTGCAGAGGTGCCACTTTACTCTCTAATGTGAGAGTTCCTAATTTAGGGACCAGGAAATCCCCCTTCTGATGATGCATCCTGAAGGTGGAAATATATTTTGAAAGACTATGAGCACTTTGGGGAGGACACTTGTTTGAATTTCTTTTTGCAAGCAACATTTTTATAAACAAAAAAGTTTGATAACCAAAATATGTTGCTATATCAGTAATGCAAGCTGGCACCATGTATTTATTAGCCTCTTAATCAGTGGCTAGCGGTCAGGGATTTTCAGTGGTTGTTTGATGTATTTACGCTTGCATGCTTGGTATTGTGAAGGAACACAGACAGATGAAAACACAAAAACGATATACAGTTGTAAATTCTGTCAAACCAGTCTGAGGAATGCAGTGCTGTGCTATAAATACTGCTTAACATGACAAATATCAGCAATTTCAGTACAGTATTTCTTAAATAAAATGGTTTACTTTACTGTACACTCTTAAAAACAAAGGTGCTAAGAAGGCTTTATCGAAGTAATGCCATAGAAGAACTACTTTTTCTTAAATAACCTTTTAATGGATGGTTCTTTAAGGCACAAGGTTTGTAAATTAGGTTTTTTGTGAGCGTGAAAAACCTTTTCATAGTTTAAATGCTCTTCACATAATGTAAAGGTTTATTCCAATTAAAGGTTTTTGCTTGAATGTTGTGTCCAAGCCAAGAACCATTTAAAAACCTTGGGCTTCATTTATAAACATATTTCAATTCCTCATTCTTAATTTGTTCTTAAGAGAAGTTCTCAGTATTGGTATACGATTGATTTATAGAAACGCAATATTCATCATTTGCGGACTATAATACTGGTTACACACCGGCAGTTTGCTGTTTGTGCGTCAGATGGGAAGCATTTTAAGACCAAATCTGTGCTAGGAAACTGTTTTGGAAGTGAGTCCCCTTGATTGTGGAATGGTATGGAATACGCCTGTGAACCTTCTGTTTGTTCTGTCACTACACTAAGGCTCATTGCATCACAGAAATATAGCTGAATGTCAAAACGTGTCTGGAAATGCTAGCGTCTGCATGTGTGTGCTCCACACCTCGTTTGATTCTTTCCCAATCCACTCTTGCACAATCCTAACTCCTCTGGCCTTCGTGTGTCCTGTTGCATTAGAACAGTTGTCTAGCACTTCTGATGAAGCGTGATGGTACCAATCTGGCTTCATCTTTTCACCCTCCAATGCAGAGGTCACACAGGTATCCAAATTACAGCCTTTAGCTGACATAAAATGCAGACTAGCAGGTTATTATAGAGCAGAATGAACATTATATCTTCTATGAAGTGCGCTTGCTGACTGTCTGTGACTTGCATTACACAAATCTGCGTTTGGGTTGGAGCGATCAGATCATCTGTGTTGAGGGCTGCATGCAGTCCGCCAGACAAACAAACACCACAGGGCTGCACTATCATCTCTGACTGCAGCATGACATCATTATTTGCTTTCCTCAAACATCTGCGTTCAGTGATTCACTCCAGATGCATGTACAAACATTTTAGTGTTGGCTAATTCATTACAGTTATTGTGTATGTGAATTTATGAACCTGCTGTTTGTACAATTTCAATGCTCCATAATAAATTTTAATAAGTAACACTATGACTGTGAGGGGTAGAAGTAACAGAAATTAACTAATAAAAATGGAGTTGATAAAAAAATGAAAGTGAATTGAAAGTTTATCTGATTTCATGATATCAATTTTTATTTGATTAAAAAGTGAGTTCGTTTACATGCACTTTATAATCTGATAACTGCAGAAAATCAGATTTTGTCGGTAATCCTATCATTACCTATTTATATGCACTTGAGTAATCAGACAATGGGGAAACTCTGGGTCTACATGAGTCAGGCAGTAATCAGATTTCTGCTTTGCAACCAGCCAATAAACTCACGGAAGAAGACGTGACATAAATGTAGTGTAAAACTTCATGCCGCTGCTTTTTTTTAACAATGCACCACTTTACCTGAAAATATGAACATATATCATCTAGAAGATGAAGAATATTTAAATCCTTCATTTCGTCAAGCATGTAGTTGGTTTCAGCGCTGCTCCAAAATGTTTTGCTGCCGTCTCGCAGCAACACTGCTCGCTTATTTCAGGTACCGCTGTCTGTTTCTGAAAGAAATCAGAGTAAGAGTTCACATGCACTGAGAAATCTGATTACTGAGCTAAAATCCAGCTCGGATTTCTTAATTGCATTTCTAGACTTTACTCCAATCTAAGGAATCAGAGTGTGCTGTTTACATGTCCATTTGAATAATCAGATAACTGCAGAAATCAGATTATGATTGGATTATTGAGTGCATGTAAACACACTCATTGTTTATTTTTATAATATGCGGTATGTTTTATCATTCTTCTCCCTGGTGGTTTTTGTTTAAGGGTGGAAATAACAAATATTCTTTGATAAAAAGAAAGGTGATGAAAACGCATGTAAATTGAAAATTAAAGTGGTATTTTCTTAAATTATTTGAGAAAAATCATTTATCTACTGAGTAAGTTTCGATGCACCATCATTTGACACAGTCCATTTTGTCACTTGGCTCATTCACGGTTGAAGTAAGTTCTGCCCGCCCACTGAGTGAACCCCGACGCTCCACTGCCCCTTTTCTACAGGAGGGATGTGCACACGTACTCAGGTACTTGAGTTCTCGGTTCCGTTCAAGGTTCCAGTAATCGAACACTAAAATCTCAGTTCAGGTACTTACTTTGTTTCATTGGTGGAAGATGGACAAAATATGCAGATTAGCAATTCAATGAAATGCCACTTTATGTTTTAACAAGACTGTAAAATGTTATGGTTTTGCTCATATTTGTGAGTAAGTATTATGGCGTGCCCATAGAATAAGATACAGGGAACACCATGATTTCCACCATGAGTAGAGTTCTTTGTAAAACACCAGCTCTGAACTCATAGTGGAGTGGAGGTCACCACCAGCCACAGGCTTCACCCTCATAGTGACCAACCCCCAACACAAAACACCCACAAATAACACACAACACATCTTTACACTAACAAACAATAACATTTAAACAACATTAAAGTCCCTTTTTAGGAGGGTGCATGTCCACTTCACATGTATTAGGAGGGTGTGCACCTCATTCACATGCATCCACTTCATTTTCACATTCAATTTTTGTTTAATTCCACCCCAAAAAATATGATCAGTGCAGTGGAATAACCTTTCAGAAGTGTGGGGCAGTCACTCTGGGGGCTGCAGGCTGTATGGTGGGGACTGGACCCTCCAAAGTCTCAGTTGGACCCCTTATATTGCAGTATATTGCAAGAAATACATTGGAATTTGTATTTTGGCTTTAATTTTGATTTGACTGCGGAAAGCAAATACTTCACAGAGCTCCAATCACATGTAAGCAATGTACACCTCTACTGCAAGATGTAATACACTGTACCAAGTTTATAGTGATATAGCTTTATTACATGCTTTCCTCAGTACGCAACTACACCAGTGAGACAGCAAAGGAATTAATTGAAGGTCATTTTTGTATGGGGGACCCACATTAATGATTTTTTTTTAATGGGATCCAAAAGATCCCAGTGGATCAGATTCAACATTGCTCTTAATAATTATATAGAATTTATTGCACCATTATTATAAGACTTCCTACAGCATCAGTTAATCTGAATATTCATTATGTCTATGTGATAGTCCATAAAAGAGAGAGAGAGAGAGAGAGAGAGACAGAGATAGAAAGCGAGAGAGAGACAGAAAGAGAGAGGTTGCTCTTGTGCAGAGAGATCAGTCATTGATAGCTTCTCTACTCTAAACCTCCTCCACATTCCTCCTCCCAAATAAGGAGAAAAGTACTGGATCTCTCTCACTCCCTCTCTCTCTCTCTCTCTCTCTCTCTCTCTCTCTCACCTACTCAATCCCCTCCTTCCTCTCTGAGGCACAGTATCTTTCAACATACTTAGCTCATAGCCCTACCACCATAGATAGATATGAGTGAGTGTGATTTATCTCCGTCTTCTTTAAGGAATGTGCTTTTGCATGGAGTTAATGGGCCATTTTTTCAAACCGCTCAATTTCAGCTCTCCGGTACTTGCCTCTGTTTGCTTGTTTGTTTGCAGCTGCTGTTATTGTGTTGTCTCTCACTGTCTCTGGCTGGCCTGAGGCTTATATACAGATGGTGTTATGAGATGAGATAAGATAAACCTCACTGATCCTCCAAGGGAAATTCAGTGGGTCATGTATTACAGTGCACAAGCATAGTGTAAAAGTGTATGTACACTCTCATCTCATAACACATAGAAGATGAAAAATATGATATATATATATATATATATATATATACACGCACACATACGCACATGTGTATATATTTATATATACATAAATAGATAGATAGATGTGGAGAGAGAGATACTTAAATATATAATACCTTTTTTCATTATAAATTCCACTAGACTGTCCCCTTTTTCTTTAATGATAGCATGTGTTCAATCTGGCTTACACTAGCTTGTGTAAAAGCCTCAGATCAAACCCACCTGAGAGTTGTCTGAACACGAGCTTCAGTAGAAAGAAAAAGAAAAAAATCTGACCTTTTTGTACGAAGGCCTAAACATGGTCAATATCACAAATTTGAACAGTGACCTAGAAATAAGGCAGGATCTTGAATAATTCTTCTTCATTGTACTTGTCATAACTTTTTTTCAATGTGGTCTTGGACCCCACTGTGTGTGTGTGTGTGTCTCTGTGACTCACATTCACAGTGGTTCGGTGTGTGAAATGATGCAAGAGTGCATACGTTTTCTAAGTTTTTATGTCTAATGTTTATAATGGTAAAATAGTAAAATCTAAAAAACTATATATTTTTGGGGACTATTTTGCTTTACAGCTCTCTGCATAAACATCTCCACATACCTGTATTTATAACCGAAATGTTTTAGGCCCAAACTTCATATCAAATCTATTATAAAACAATGTCTCAGACATCAGGCAGAACATTGGTAACCAATTCATATAATCACTTTCTGCAAGGTAACTTTCAGAAGCATTAAACAACTTAGAAGTCGCTCCAATCATCACCGCTGTGAACACTTATGACTCAGTAAGTTTCTCTCGAATAGTGCATTTCACATCAGACCACTCTGAATGACTTCGTTTACATTTTAATCATTTAATTATGTAGAATTCTGGAAAAATCTGTGTACACTAAAAGAAAGAATGCTGTCACTGTGTATTGTTACCTTTTGTAATATTTAGGTATATTTTATCCCTAAAACTTAATAAATAATAATTAATTATATTAATAATAATAAATAATATTCAGTAATTACATAAACAATGCAAACTGTGTGTGTATGAACTCTTAAAGAGCCTGCATCATGGAAAATCAAAATTTCTTCACTTTTTAAAAATAGTTTAAAAATGCACTCACTTTACAGTCCATATATGGCAAAAAGCCTGTTTTGAACTCAATGTGTTTGTGATGTCAAGAACTCCAACATATTTGCGATTATATACCTATTCAGTGTGCAGACAGTTTAGCCCCGCCCATTCATGTTGAAGTTAGATCGACTGCTTCATGGCAGCCAAACAGAACACGGATCATTTACATATATTAATCTAAAAGGTACAGTACTAAAACAGTCTGTTTAATTCTATGAAGTGTTAGGAAATCCAGGGGGAACAAAATAAAAACAAGTGGGATGTGACCCCTTTAAGTGGACATTAAGTGGACACCAGCAGCTAGTGGACATTAAAGTAGTTAAATCCTACTTGCGGTGTAACATAATTAAGTATCCTTCTTATAAATAAATGAAGCAGGAATGAAGCACACCTGACTATAAGTGTTCCTGAGCAGGACTAGTAGAGTTGTCCAGTATTGAGTCCAGTCTATCCCTCAACCTCGCCTATATCAAGGCTTCTACAGTGTCTAGGCATTTTCCTTTAAGCTCTGCAAGTCTTTTTCATCTTCCTGTCCCAGCATAAATCTACTAAAAACAGCACACTGGCCACCATGGACCAACACAACACGGTCAGGTGCTGATCCAGATTCATGTGAGCAGACAGCAGCACAGAGGGGAGGCAGAGGCCTTTGACCTCACGTCTGTACAGCTCTGCAGTCTGCTGAGCACACTGTGCAGAAACACAGTGCCTATCAGAAGTTTGAGGGCACCTAACTTTTCAAAATGCCTTTCATACAAATAAGCATGTTTTCCTTGTCGTCTTGCATTATAAAATGTAATACATTAGGGTCTAACAGTATATTGGACAATATTTGACAGTACTACTTGGGAATTATGTCACATCACACACCTTTTATCCTCTTGTTGGGATGTCAGCACTCATCAGCATCAGTGGTGATGGCATATCAGTATTGATAGGTATTGATATCAGACTGATATTAGTAGAAAATGCTAGATCAGTAAAAAAATAATGACCCTGTTTACACCTGGTCACTTCATGCGTCTTAACTATTTGGATTATATCTTGATACAGCGAAAAACTCCTCCCAGTACAGCCGAAACTCCTCCCAGTACAACCGAAACTTCTCCTAGTACAGCCGAAACTCCTCCCTGTACAACCCAAACTCCTCCCAGTACAGCCGAAACTCCTCCCAGTACAACTGAAACTTCTCCTAGTACAGCCAAAACTCCTCCCTGTACAACCCAAACTCCTCCCAGTACAGCCGAAACTCCTCCCAGTACAACCGAAACTTCTCCTAGTACAGCCGAAACTCCTCCCTGTACAACCCAAACTCCTCCGAGTACAGCCAAAACACCTCCCAGTACAACCGAAACCCCTCCCAGTACAACCGAAATCCCTCCCAGACTCCTCCTCATGCAGTACATCACTGGGCACGTGATCCATGTCTACAAGGAAGAAAATCATGGAAGGACGCACATGGTTGAGGTCTCGACAAAACGAAAGGGTTAATAGCAATATGAACAGACTCTACTGTGCAAAACGAACTACAGACAAAGAGGCTGATCAGATAAACAATTGGTAATTGGTTGCTGCATAATGAGCCGATTTGCATATTCCGTTTCACACAGCAACTGGATTTCAACTAACCGGAGATGCATTCGACTACCGAGCGTAAATGCATGTAGCTAAAATCTTATAATGACACAATCCAGATACTAGTCACATGAAATGGCCAGGTGTAAATGGGTTTAATGAGTCTGATCCAGTCCTGTAACAAATGCACCCTGAAATACCACATTTACATTGAGTGCTGTGCTGTTTTTAGCTGTATTTCATCCTGTGGGGTAGTAGAGTAATCCAGCAGTTTGACATTGTTACTCTACTTTTAGATGCCCATGTTAAGTGAAGTGAGCCAATTATAAAGCGCAGTAGTTTTTAAAGAAGAGATATCCGATTGTTAGTGGTATCGGCCAATACTCAAGGTTTCAGTATTGGTATCGGTATCGGAAAAGAAAAAGAGGTACAATTCATCTCCAATTGAAACCCTTCAGTTGTTTAAAGGTCATTCTACAGAAATGTCCATTTTTGTGGCGAAAGCGTTTACAAATATATTACACTTGAATAATTAAATATATAATAAATAAATAAATAATTTATTTATGATTTAAAGTAAAACTATAAGTTATTGTAACAATTACACCTTCTTGAGCCATCAATTTAGCAATATTGGTTTTATAAGCAATCATACAGAGTTCCAAACCAAAGACCAAATCCAAAAGTGCTCATCCTCACAGTCATGTATAAAGGGTGAGGCCATATTTTGAGGTAAACACATGTTTTTCTGCAATTTGAACTGCAATAATCTATACATGACTATGAAATATATGATTTAAATGACATAAAGAAAACAAATGCTAAATAAATATTATAAAATATGTAATGAAAGTTGTGGTCCCCAGAAGTTGTGTCACTTATTTTTAAATAAAAATCACACTGATGACATTACTTGACTTCCTTTTACCTATTTTCTGAGGATCTACGAAAATATTACATGGTGTCTTTTCAGTTATCAGAAATTTTCTCATTTTACTCATTTTACTTAATGATTTCATATGAAGCTTTTAGCTGAAGTCACTGGTGTGACCTGCTTTACTCTTACGTGATTGTGAAAAAATAAAATACAAATGGATTAAATCACATATTTTAGTGGATATTCCATGATTGACAATATGTGGTTTGATGCTCTGTAGCAGCCATTTTGTGTTAAAATTTTTTTTATTGAAAATGTCTCTGGTGTTACCTTTCTGATGTGTAACACCAGTGAGGATTATTAATTGCTACTTTACAAAACCGCTGCAGCAACTTCAACAGCTGTAAATTTTTTGCTCACATCTTGCGATAAGATAGAATGGAAACGCTGACTGAACAGATTCAGGAAATGTTTGAACCATATTTTTGTTATAAAGTTTCTATATGTTACTATATACACCGATTAGGCATGACACTATGACCATCTTCTTGTTTTAATGCTCATTGTCCATTTTATCAGCTCCACTTTCTATATAGGTGCACTTTGTAGTTCTACAATTACAGACTGTAGTCCATCTGTTTCTCTGCATACTTTGTTAGCCCGCTTTTACCCTGTTCTTCAGTGGTCAGGACCCCCATGGACCCTCACAGAGCAGCTACTATTTGGGTGGTGGATCATTCTCAGCACTGCAGTAACACTGACGTGGTGGTGGTGTGTTAGTGTGTTGTGCTGGTCTGAGTGGATCAGACACAGCAGTGCTGCTGTTCATGTTCGTGGTCATATTAAGCTCAATGCCTCATATCATGTGATTTAAAAGACAAAACTTTTGTTTTCCTGTTCTTTTGCCCACCTCTAAAATGTCGTCTGATGTTTTGGTTACATCACGGTGCACAGGGGGCAGGGAGAAATAATTTTAACCTTAAAAAGCATGTTTCTACCCCTGTATCATTGAAAGAAACACTCTGTTGGCTCAGAGACTCTCCAAGATACCACGTTTTACTTGGAAACACAGCATGATTTGCAATCACTACAAAATGTTTTCCAATTCATGTTGACTTTAAGAGAGACGCTTGTGTTGAGTCAATGGAATAGCCATACAGCAGCGTCCTGGAGCCTTAACACAAATACACTCTCACACAAAGCACTCGAGGATCAACTGAAACCAAGATTTAATTACAGCAAACCATGGAAGAGGAAAGTCTGATGGAGCGCGTGGCTCATTAATAAGCGTACATCCAGGAATTTTCTCTCTCTCTTTCTTTCTGTCAGTATTCTGGAAACCCCCAGAGGCCTGAGAGGCAGTATTAGTGTGTTTGTGCATGCTCACAAGGGGACATTTGCATGTGCTTGTGTGTGAGTGAGTGTGTGTGTCAGCACGATGAAGAAAAAATTTCCTGTGTATTTATAGTGCCTTCTTCATGGTGCAGCTGTGTGTGCGTGTGTATGAGTGTGTAACTGGGTTTGAAGTATATAAACTCCTGTGCAGTTCCAGTGCATGCTGCACAGTGCGTCTGTGTGTGTGTGTAAGGATCTTCTGATTAGATTAAAGCCAGTCTAATCCTGCAGCACAGGATGTGAGGAGGCTGTGTTGTGGTGTAGTGTGTGTGTTTGTGTTTTGAGTGTATCTCCTCACTTTTCTGCTGTCTGATCAACTAGACCACAACAGCATCTGGGAGAATAGAATAGAATACAGCAGAATAGAACAGACTAGAGCTTTATTGTCCAACCAAGGCTAGAAATCTATGTTTGATCACACACATACACACACACACACACACACACACACACACACACACACACACATATACAAACTATTCATCATGTTCACAGTAAAGCTGGTTTGTAACAGGGCTCCAGTTACAGTTTGAAAAACATTTTGAAGTAATCCATGCACACTCTCTGTTTCTGGGTGAAGAGTTGTTTAGTTCATTAGGATCAGTGACCCATCTCTCTCTCCCTCTCTCTCTCTCCCTCTCTCTCCCTCTCTCTCTCTCCCTCTCTCCCTCTCTCTCTCTCTCTCTCTCTCTCTCTCTCCCTCTGTCTTCTTCTCTCTCTGTTTCTCTCTTTCTATCTCTCTTGCTTTCTCACCCTTCCTCTCTCACTCTCTCTTGCTTTCTCTCCCTCCCGCCCTCCCTCTGTCTTCTTCCCCTCTCTCTCGTTCTCTCTTTCTCTTTCTATCTCTCTCTCTCTCTCTCTCTCTCTGAAAGAAGGAGATAGAGTGAGAGCTTACCATAAATGGCTGTGTTTGTAGAGAAGGAAAGGGCAAGTGTGTGTGTCCGTTTGTGTGTGTCCAAATGTGAGTCCCTGTGAGTACGCGCCTGTGAACTGTCGTGAGGGTTTGTGTGTGTGTGTGTGTGTGTGTGTGTGTGAGATCTAGGCCTCGACCGCTCCACTACTGAAATACATTCATCAAATACAACTCTCCTGATTAGAGAGAGAGAGAGAGAGAGAGAGAGAGAGAGAGAGAGAGAGAGAGAGAGGGAAAGAGAGAGAGAGACAGAGGCAGAGGCAGCGAGAATATGATCAGAAGGAGAAAAAGAGATTCAACAGAGAAAACAAAGGAGAAAGGTGAAAGAAACAGAAGAGATGCAAGGGAGTAAAAAAAGAGAGAGAGGCAGGGAAACAAGAGAGAGAGAGAGAGAGAGAGAGAGAGAGAGAGAGAGAGAGAGATGCAAAGGTTTTTAGCAATATTTACCGGTAGCAGTGGAGAGATTCTTAGAGATTCTTTGGCAGTGTTTCAGTACTCTCTCTCTCTCTCTCTCTCTCTCTCTCTCTCTCTCTCTCTCTCTCTCTCTCTCTGTACAGTAGGCTTACCTTTTAAAGACATCATGAATCAACCAAGTTAAATTGCACTGGACACATGGGCATCGTATGCGCTCACACTCAGTCTAACACTACCCCAGCAACTGTTAATAACAGTGGTGACCCTGCCCCACCACACCTCCTTTCTACAGTGACTCAGCCGGAATACAAACACACACACACACACACACACACACACACACACACACACTGCACATGAGGGTCTGCCCTTAACTGAATGGGCTGGTCAAATAAAGGTTAAATAACTAAATATAACAGTCTCTCATATCCATCACAAACAAAGATAACCAAATATGAACAAACCAACTCTGCCAACAACACACACTGTAAACATGCACATGCACACACACTATCAGTGAGAGAGAGAGAGAGAGAGAAATACACACTGCACATTGGTTGTGTACACTAATGCACTGCAGTAATGTAGGCCTACTGTATTCCTTCAATCCAGCATATTGCTGTAAAGAATGGTGCATTCTGGGAGAAACAGGTCAAGCTTCTTGTCAAAGTAGCTTGTAATTAGCTGCCGTTTGCAAAGTCTTTTGGGAAAGTGGCCAGTACTTTTACACAGCCTTGAGTAGCTTGACCAGTCTCAGAATATTGTAGTCAATACTGAAGATGGAGTTTCCCAGCATTCCTTGATCTTTTGTTAGTTTTTGTTAAGTTGCTGTCAATTTTTTACAGTGATATTTCTCTTTGATATTTTTTTGTACTATGTCCAGATATTTGAGAGACTAACAGGGCAGAATGTAGGACAAAGAAGAAAAGAGCTTCAAAATAACTCACTTTCATGTGCGGCGAAAGAGTGAGCGAGAGCAATTGAGCGCTTGAAGGTAACTGCTGTAACACAAACCTACCAAAACAAAATAAATAAAATAATCAGTGGCTTATCTGGTGTGGAACGTGTCAAGGACTCTAAGTGGGGACTGAAGTCTGATTGGGCTGTTAGAACACTTCCGTTCACTCCATTTCGGCTTTGCTTTGGGGTTTTACACTGACTATCGAATATTTTTAGAAGCAGATACAAGAACACAACTTTCCCTATATATATATATATATATATATATATATATATATATATATATATATATCATTGACATTTCTGTCAGTCTCTCTTTTGTGGTTCATTGAATTAGCTAGCCACTTTGCTTTGGCTCACAAAACACAGCATTCAGGTGAGTGTGGCACTGTTGGCAACAACCAATCATAGTGTAACCA
The DNA here is from genome assembly GCF_904425465.1 of Colossoma macropomum. Classification (NCBI taxonomy): domain Eukaryota; kingdom Metazoa; phylum Chordata; class Actinopteri; order Characiformes; family Serrasalmidae; genus Colossoma; species Colossoma macropomum. Next base: position 13,906,415 of record NW_023494802.1, on the reverse strand, counting down.
ATAACAGGCTAATCAATCATACACTACCAAATCATAGCCTATAATTGGTTAGCCTACTACTGGTCAGCCCAGGGGTGTCCAATCCTATCTGCAAAGGCCGAGTGTGGCTGCAGGTTTTCGTTCCAACAAAGCAGGAGAACACATGACCAGTTGTTTGAAGTCCTACTGATTAAACAAGTGGAGTCAGGTGTGTTCCTGCTTGCTTTGAATGAAAAGCTGCAGCTGCACTGGCACTTTGTGGATAAGATTGCACACCCCTGGATTAACCAGTATGTAGTACAACCCCATTTCCAAAAAAGTTGGGATGCTGTGCAAAATGTAAATAAAAACAAAATGCAATGATGTGCAAATCATTTGAACCCTATAGTTCATTGAAAATAGTACAAAGACAACATATCAAATGTTGAAACTGAGAAATGTTATTGTTTTTTTTTAAAATATATGCCCATTTTGAATTTGATGCCAATAACATGTTCCAAAAAAGTTGGGATGGGAGCAACAAAAGGCTGGTAAAGTTGTGTAATGCAGAAGAAAACACCTGGTGGTTAACTGGCAACAGGTCAGTAACATGACTGGGTATAAAAAGAGCACCCCAGAGAGTCTTTCAGAAGTAAAGATGAGGAGGGGTTTACCAGTCTGTGAAAGAAAGAAAAGTGAAAATCATTGCATGGGCTCAGGAACACTTCTGAAAACCACTGTCTGTGAAAACAGTTTGAAGTTGCATCCACAAATGCAAGTTAACACTCTAAAATGCAGAGATGAAACAAGATCAAATAATGCTGCCACCTTTTCTGGGCCTGAGCTCATTTAAAATGGACTGAGGGCAAGTGGAGAAGTGCCCTGTGGTCTGACAAATCAAAATTTGAAATTCTTTTTTGAAATCATGGACACTGTCCTCTGGGCTAAAGACCACTCATCTTGCTATCAGTGCACATTTCAAAAGCCAGTATTCATGATGGTATAGGGGTGCACATCTGTGAAGACACTATTAATGCTGAATGATAGAAACATGTTTTGGCAACACATGCTGCCATCCAGACGACGTCTTTTTCAGGGAAGGCCTTGATTGTTTCATCAAGACAACGTCAAACCACATTCTGCACATATTACAACAAGATTGCTCCGGATTAAAAGAGTCTGGATGTTAAACTGGCCTGCCTGCAGTCCAGACCTGTCACCACTGAAAACATTTGCCACATTGTGAAATGAAAAATACAGAGGAGACCCCGAATTGTTGAGCATCTGAAATCCTATGTTAAGCAAAAATGGGGTTGTATATGACTAACACAAGCTTCTCCAGTACCCCAAAGATACCCACATGATGTCTTACTCTGGCCAAATATTTCAGTATGCTAAGAAAATGAGGTGCGTCTTGGGATCAGTCAGACTGGCTCAGCCCCTGATGTTGGTAGAGTCCAGTCACACCCCTGCCCTGTACCATGGTACATGATGATAATTGTGGCATACTGGATACTATGCCACATGCAGATATGAAGTATCGTGGGGCAGTACGCAGTATGCTATTTCAAACACTATAAGCTAACCAGTTAATTAATAAATTAACCAATCAGAAACTAACCAGCCATAGATTAACCAGTCATAGACTAACCAATCATAGAGAAACCAGCTGTAGCCTAACCAATCACAGGTTAACCAAGTCTATGCAATACAAAACTAGCAGCTCAAGAGATCTTGGTTGTTTTCCCATTTATAGCAGTAACTTTGTCAAAGAAGAGACACCAACAATATTTTTCTCTAATTTTCAACATATGATTTTTAAAGAAAACCCACCAAAAGTCTCAAGGACTGAACTGATCATTGAGGGCTGGCAATCTTAGTGAGAAGGTGCCAGGCCTCACAATCTCATGTTGTTGTTGATTTATAGTAAAAGTACATCTGATACAGTGAGTTTGATATCTACACGATGTACGCCACTCATACCAAACCAGATGTCTGATTTTTACAACAATAGAACCTACAAGAACGTACAAATACAGATGAGTTCGGGCACAGCTGTGCGTGTGGTTGTGTGGCTGTATGTGTTTGAGCATAGTCAGGCCCTGAGGGAGCAGAGGCACTCCCCATTTGTGCTGAGCACCCTCACAGCTCTGCTGGCCGGCTGTGATGCATGCAGTGAGGTGGAGAACAAAGAGAGGTATTGCAGAGTCCTGTAGCCAATGACTCTGCTCTTACGCACTACCAGAACCACAGACTCTGACTCATAATGCCATAATATCCTCTCAAACTGCAACAGATGGTACTTACTTGGCTAACTCCTCCGGGCATCTATGAGTGCATGTGGAGATGGAAATTGGTCTTTGTGTTTGTACACATGTTTATGTGTATGCATGTTTTGTGGGAGACACAGGTGCAAAATTACTAAAAGGCATGGTAAAACAAAAGGTGTGTCGCTACGTGTGAACGTTTCTATTATTAGAACAATTCCTTTGAAACTGTCCTTTGAAATAAACTACTTTTTTACTTAGAGGCTTCTGTAAGGCCAGTCATAAACTTACTCAAATTATTTCTTTGTATATTTTTTGGATTTTGTCCTCAGTTTAGTCCTTTAGTTGATTCCCAATGCTAACAAGCTGCCTCCTTGTGTAGTCAGCCACTGCTGATCATGTAGCATCATTGGACAGCTCAACACGCTTGTAGGATGTAGTTAGCTGTTTTGTCAGCTAACAGACGGCCATGTTGGGAAGTATCTTGCTGACTAATGAATGGAAAGTTGGGCCATCCTACCCACCCAGAGACAGCAAGGCCAATTACGCTCCCTCGCTTCTTTTGCTATGCATTGCCAGGGATTGTACTCATAGTTGCCTGAAAATAGCCAACACCACTCAAAGGCCTCAAACTATTTCATTTTTATGGAATTCTTGCCTGATGAGTGAATGCATCCACATGCTTGTGGAATTTTCACTGTCCTTCACAACAGTGTACCTCAGAAAGCTAGCATAGCCATACTAGCTCCTAGTCTAGGTTCCTTAGCCACTTTGTTAGCAGGCACTGCTAACACAAAAAGGCCTGCCAAAATCAAATACTTCCACACTTCCATGACTACCAAGTTCTCAAAGCTCAGCCTTCTCCTATCTCCGCTCTGCGTTTTTGTGGATAATGTCAAAAGAACTTGGAATAAGCCCTACTTGGCTAGGTTACCAGTCTTGCTAACAGCTCTATGACATAGAGTCTACACAAAAGCTGGCTTGAAGAAAGTTCACTTTGAACACTCCAGACGTAATAAACATGCACTGTATCACTGTCCCCTGTCGCACAAATAAAAGTGACATGCAACCCGTCTGTTATACCAATGTTAAGAGCTTTAGCACATTGTTTTTGTCCATGTCTGCTTGCAGACAGGCGCTCTACAGCGGAGAGAGTGCAGATTCAGTGGAACCCCCACAGATGGATAGTAACTACAGTTATATTTACTTGTTTTTTTGCATGCAAGTAACATTTAATGCACTTTTCTGAGCATTTTAAAATGATGCTCTTAACAAATATGCTCAAGTACATTTGTAAGGACAGAAATCTAGTTTTAACTCAGTTCCACATTTACATTGTTGGCTTTATTTAATTCTGTTCTGTTTGCAACACCACCTAAACTAGTTTTCTTCTCTCTTTTTTATCTTTAGCATTTACTTTTACACCAAAATGGTACTAAAAAAAAGATGTACACCACCTGACAAAGTTTAGTTCCTATGCTGATAGATGCTGGATGTACTAAAACGTTCCATTGCAGTTCTGTCTTTTTAAAATACTACGAAGCAATATGAAGGGGAATAGGCACTGCCTATTGTTGCAAATCCTTCAAACTAGCACTTAAAGTAAAACTTTAATGAACCCGTTGTTCAGTATCCTGTATTTATGTAAGCTGTCATCAGAAATAAGAAAAGTAATAATAATGCTGTTATGCCTCTGAAGCTGTTTGTCTTCCCCATGGTGCTCCAGTTAAGGTCCAGCTCTATTTTTGAAGGGCAGTAAGGCTGCGTCCAATACAAATAAATGCCCCAACAGCAGAGCAGAAGCATGCCCTACAGCTGTGATTCAGGTTCAAGTTCCAGCTGTGCTATGTTACATCTGTGGTCAACGGTCTCTGGCCAGACGGTTGTTTAGCAGGACCCTTTTGTCCGGCCTTTGCTGTCGTCACGTGCTGGCGAGTCAGATACTGGCATGGCTTCGTTTCACAGTAGAGCTTAGCATGCTGAAGTCCTTGGAAATGGTGTGTGGCTTGTATTAATAGGAAAAGCTTAATGCTGTTTGAAGTGTGTTAAAAAGAATCCCTTTTTTTTGCTACTGCACCACAACACACCTAATCCTAGGAGGGTGAAGACTAAAGTTCCCCAGCAGCTATTCTATTTTGAGTGTTGCCCTTGAAAGATCATATAGAAGGACTATTGCAATTTACTTGTTTTAAAAGTTTGCAGCATGACTGTTATTTGCACACAGTTGAAATGTTGTTATGTTTTGGAAGAAGAATTGCAGACATAGATTCTGTATATCACTGCTGTCGGAAGAAAAACTCGTATCTCCATTTTTGTGTTTTTTCAGTTTTTGGCATAATTTGGAAATGCCTGTTGCCCTTTACATTATGTTTAAATTTCATGAAGAATGGACCAAAATAAATGGCCCAAAAATGACTTGGAAAAAGTCTGGTTCCATTGACTTACATTAACAGTAAAGTGGTTTTCTCCTTCTTCTGTAAAGTTACCATATTGGAGATACAAGGTTTTCTTCCAACAACAGGGAAATGAAGAAGTAATTTTATCTTTCATGTAAAAAACATTGAGCTTCTGATTTAGTCTTGGACATTCATTTATTTCAGATCAAATAGGCTGAGACTCTGGTTTTGTCCATCACTATGTGTGCAGTTATTGAGACAATCATAAGCATTGTGTTGTTATATACTGTTGCATCAAGTTTCACACTACAATTTATTTCGTGTGAAAAAAGGAGAACTATGGCCTGCAAATGCAAAAGGGTGTTGGCTTTTGTGTTATTACCACCCCGTCCGCACATCCCTGCCCAGTTCCATCAACACAACCCATCAAATATCATCAGGTGTTGATGATAAAGCTCAACTCTAAGAACACTGATGGAAGCCAGCAGCTGGGTCCAGCGTGACACAGATACTGGATAGGCTGGGGCCTTCACAGTCCATCTAACTTGTTGGTGCCTTATATCCTGACTGAAAGTGTTTTCACAATTCCAAATGCTAGGTCTCATTCCATTGTCTTACAAAACTGTGGTCTCATACAAAGCTGGATGCCTAGCTGTGATCATTAGTGTAATCTATTCTGTCACTGGGCAGTGCAGTTCCTGTGGAAAAAAACACTTATATCTGTCACCAGGGCTTCCTGTCCAAATGCGCAACATCCCAAAGCAGATGAGTCACAGTCAGCACCTCTCCCACTGACACACTGCCATCTACACGGCTCTACACTGAGCGCTCCACCTCATAATGTTCAGACTGACCTTTGAGGAAAAAATAATAAACAAAACAGCATCGATTACCTTACATATCTAGCCCCTGGGAGCACAGTGTAACATATCAATGTTTGTGTGATACCAAAACCGAGTGTTATATTAACCCATTAAATGGCCAGTTTTATTACACACTTCTATAACATAAGAATAGCTCTACTAGTTTGCATTTAAGTCCCTGTATTTACTGAATACTAAGCCTGATGCAATACGCCTGGGCTTTTAAGGGGTTAAACATCCAGCAAGGTTCGAATGACAAAAATAAGATGATTGTGTGATTGACATCACTCTGTCCAAGACAGCCACATTGCTACACCATTTAAATAGAACTAAACACAATCGCAAGAGCGGGAAGAAATGAGTGAAATGGGCCCTGCATATTGCCTCTGTCCAAATAAAAACATTTTATTTAGCTGTCCTTTACACTGTGTGAACATTTCATTAATGGTCCAATACAAATGCTTCAAAATTACTTGGAATAAAACCTCTGTGCATTAACTTACATTGAAAGTCACTAATGTTTTTGCCTTCTCTTGTGCAGTTACTATTTTGGAGTTAAATGAACACACAGAGGAACGAACAAACAAACTAATGGATGGGCAGGTGAGGGAACAGAGGAACGAACAAATGAATGGGTGGACGAACAAACAGACGGATGAAGGAACAGATGATGAATGAAAGGACAGGTGGAGAGAAAAACAGATGGATGACAGGCAAAGAGATGGCTTGATAGCTAGTTGGTGGCTAGTTATGCTTGCAAGGTTAGCTTTTGTTTATTGTTAACATTGTTTAGCATTGTTAACTCGGTAAAACCATTAGAGAACGCAGTCTTGTAGAAGTTATGTGGGCGGGGCAACCCACAGCAGCCTTGTGATTGGTGAGGACACTGCTTACATACGTGCTACCCAAGATTAGGACTGCCACATTTACATGAAGCCTAATATTAAACCAACTAATAGCTCAATTGGAATAAAAGACGTCCAGATAAACATCTAGTGTAATGGCCCCAATCGGACTAGTGTATTCCGATTGGGGCCGTTCAGAATACAATTTCTATACGATTGAATGAGGTGGGTAATTCTGTACACAATGCGTTAAATAGAAGAATAATAGCCGTGTGAATGCCAGTATCTGATTACATTCCTAGTCAGAAAGTTTAAATACACTCTATGCATGTGCGTCGCGTCATAGTGGAAGTTTATAACGTTCAACGTGGCGGGAGCAGAAACTTTTTATTTATTTATTTATTTATTTATTTATTTATGCAATCAATGTACAAAGAGTAAATGCAATGCAGTGTACACTTATTAACTTAACACAAACTGAAGCAGTCGGGTAACCATATCAAAAAATAAAATAAAATAAAATAATAAATTTAAAATTTCTATTTATTTATTTTTAAATTTTATTTATTTATTTCTTTTTTGGGGGAACAGAAAAAATACAAAGTTTATGCTTTGAATTTTAAAAGACGGCGGTGGGACGGGCGTCCAGCTAATGTGTCTCAGAACATGACAGCATTTCTAATGATGACATGATGAGTATCTACACATAAGTTGTTTACTTTGTTGCCTGTAATACAACATAATCTCTCAGTCAAACAGTGTCTCTTATGTGCACACTTACACTGGCAGCTCATTCAGCCAATTTAGTCAAACACAGCAATCACATAATCACACGTTCTCTTCAATACTGCCCAACAAATATCACTCAAGTTGTTCTATATATTAGAACACAACCTTTGTACTTTGCAGTGGTGCAATACGCACATCAACATGTACTTTTGTTCTGAAATGAAATTCAAAGGCAACAACCAAAGCTCAACAATATGACTGACCATTCAACAATATCAAACAATACAGCACAAAACTACACACCCATACAAGCACAATGATGAGAAAAGCTAACATCTCCCTGCCTTTACACACATAAAACCACAGGACTCACAAACAAACTCTCTGGAGTTCTTTTTAATGCTCTAATTGTAACAGTGACGCGTATGCCTTGTTGGAGCAGAGGCAGAACAGATAGAGGCAGTAGAGAAAAACTCTGTAATCTTATCTGATTTCATTTTTATTCTTCCCTCAAGTCATTGCAAAAGTAGACACTTATTGTTATAATTAATAGAATGGTTAATAAATGAACCTCAAACCTCAGACACTACTCAGATGCTCACCATCTCTTTCGGAATTAGTTCAGTTACAGACGGCTCCACTCGTACTTCGAACACTGTTTTAACCATTTCACTATTTTAGCATTTTATTACGACAGCGATGATGTGCATGTGGTCCAAATCGGGAGGATCTTGTTGGATGCGTTTTCGTTTGTTTAGACAAGCTCAGATAAGTATCTGATATGGGGGTAAGGCCTCTTTGCCTGGTTGGTTAAAAGGGCTTTTTTCTTTTGCTATTTCTTCCTCCTGCTTTTCAAAGTCCCTTCTCCTCTTTGATCTCCTCATCTGTGACTGTACTAATTCTGTCTTTACTGCACATAAAACAGTGCAATATTTTATTAGTCCAAATATGGACACGGTCTCCTGTAATGACGGCATTTTTTCCTCTTCTTCTGTCTGTTAGTGAGTTTGTGCTTATGGAGTGCCTTAGTGTGAGAGTGTGTGTGTGTGTGTGTGTGTGTGTGTGTGTGTGTGTGTGTGTGTGTGTGTGTGAAATAAAAAAGGGACTATGAAGAAAGCACAATAGTAGGAAGACAATAAGTGCGTTTACATACACTCAATAATCTGATCATAATCTGATTTCTGCAGTTATCTGATTTTTCAAATGGTCATGTAAACACCATACTCCAATCTAGAAATCCGATAAAGAGAGCTGGATTTTAGCTCAGTAATCAGATTTCTCAGTGCATGTGTACTTTAATTCTGATTTCCTTCGGATTTCTCAGTCTGCACATGCACGAGAACAGACTGCTGTACCGGAAACAAGCAAGCGCGTTGCCGCGAGACGCAGCAAAACACTTTTGGAGCAACACTGAAACCAACTACATTCTTGATGAGATAAAGGATTTAAATATCCTTCATCTTCTAGATGATGTATGTTCATATTCTTAGGTAAAGTGGCATGACGTATAAAAAAAAAGCTGTGGAATGAAGTTTGAGTTTTATGTTACAGTCACGGCTTCTTTTGTAAGTTTATTGGCCGGTTGCAAAGCAGAAATCCACTTACTGCCTGACTCATGTAGACCTGGAGTTTCCCCATTATCTGATTACTCAAGTGCATATAAATGCGATGATAGAATTACTGGCAAAATCTGATTTTCTGCATTGTCTGACTATTAAATGCATGTAAACGTACTTATTGATTCACATTATTTCTACCATGGCCAATTACAATTACAGTATTGCATTTCCTAATGTGTTGATTCCCTAAAACAGGGGTACCCAATCCTTGTCCTGGGGACCTTCCACCCCAGAGCATTCAGATCCAACAAAACTGACTCTAATTTTTCAGACTCTCCTTAAGATCTTCATTATCCGGATCAGATGTGTTTGATTAGGGTTGGAGTTAAAGTCTTCAGGGTGGTAGATCTCCAGGATCAGGATTGGGCACCCTTGCCCTAAATCACAGATACCTAACCCCAGTCCTGGAGGATCCCCTGCCCTGTGTGCTGTTGTTTTCCTGCTCTAAAACACCCACTTTAACTCAGGAATAGCCTTCTTATTAACTGCTTAGTTGGATCAGGTGTACTGGGATCAGTGAAAACACTAAAATGTGTAGAACAAGGGGTACTCTAGGACCAGAGTTGGGAACCACTACCCATCGCTGTTTAACAAAACCTCATGGTAGGTGTGGCTACAATCATATTACCAGGTTGAAGTAGCACAAATCTGAATATTTTTTCAAATCAGATCTGAACCACTTTTCTATGTGGTCCTTGATCAAATACCTGTCAGATTTTGGCCTTGCAACCTTAATGAGAATGGTAAGACTATAATGCATGTGTATTTTTTCATTTCACATACACATATTACCATCATCATCTGGTATTGGTGGCATATAGCAGCAGAGGCTACTTAAAGTTAGTGCCAGCAATTGCTACAAACTATTTTTCCACCTTCCTGCCCTAATAATACAACTGAGAGCTGTTTAGAGCAAATGATCTTTGTGATGAAGGCTTGTGCTTTTGCTCATTGTTGTTGTTATGAACTCATGTGGATCATTCATGATGTTATTGATGTTGATGCTACAGGGGTCAAAGGTGTGTTCACACTAATGATGAACATATGTGAACCGTCAAAGCTGAAAATATGACATTAACATGGAAATAATAATAGTGTAAACTTAACTTACATACACTATATTGCCAAAAGTATTCACTCGTCTGCCTTCACACGCATATGAACTTGAGTGACATCCCATTCTTAATGGGATATTGGCCCACCCTTTGCAGCTATAACAGCTTCAACTCTTCTGGGAAGGCTTTCCACAAGGTTTAGGATTGTGTTTATGGGAATTTTTGACCATTCTTCCAGAAGCGCATTTGTGAGGTCAGACAGTGATATTGGACGAGAAGGCCTGGCTCGCAGTCTCTGCTCTAATTCATCCCAAAGGTGTTCTATCAGGTTGAGGTCAGGGCTCTGTGCAGGCCAGTCAAGTTCTTCCACACCAAACTCGCTCATCCATGTCTTTATGGACCTTGCTTTGTGCACTGGTGCGCAGTCATGTTGGAACAGGAAGGGGCCATACCCAAATTGTTCCCACAAAGTTGGGAGCATGAAATTGTCCAAAATCTCTTGGTTTGCTGAAGCATTAAGAGTTCCTTTCACTGGATCTAAGGGGCCGAGCCCAACTCCTGAAAAACATCCCCACACCAACTTTACACTTGGCAAAATGCAGTCAGACAAGTACTGTTCTCCTGGCAACCGCCAAACCCAGATTCGTCCATCGGATTGCCAGACAGAGAAGCATGATTCATCGCTCCAGAGAACACGTCTCCACTGCTCAGTCCAGTAGTGGCGCTTTACACCACTGCATTCGACGCTTTGCATTGCGCTTGGTGATGTAAGGCTTGGATGCAGCTGCTCGGCCATGGAAACCCATTCCATGAAGCTCTCTACGCACTATTCTTGAGCTAATCTGAAGGCCACATGAAGTTTGGAGGTCTGTAGCGATTGACTCTGCAGAAAGTTGGCGACCTCTGCGCACTATGTGCCTCAGCATCTGTTGACCCCGGGCTGACATTTTACGTGGCCGACCACTTCGCGGCTGAGTTGCTGTCGTTCCCAATCACTTCCACTTTGTTATAATACCACTGACAGTTAACTGTGGAATATTTAGTAGTGAGAAAATTTCACGACTGGACTTGTTGCACAGGTGGCATCCTATCACGGTACCACGCTGGAATTCACTGAGCTCCTGAGAGCGACCCATTCTTTCACAAATGTTTGTAGATGCAGTCTGCATGCCTAGGTGCTTGGTTTTATACACCTGTGGCCACGGAAGTGATTGGAACACCTGAATTCAATGATTTGGATGGGTGAGTGAATATTTTTGGCAATATAGTGTATATATTAATGTAGTAAGATTACATTCCAGGACATTTTTGAACATTTCTATATATTCAGAATTCTATCTATTCATTATCAGATGTTCACACAATATAAAGAAATGTATAATGACCTTTCATCGTGATTTTGATATTAGACCACACGGTCCTGCACTCATAATACTCATCAAAACATGCCAACAGTCTCTCTAATGCTCCTAAAATGAAGGCAATCTGCTGCAAACACACAGTAATAATGAGCCTCCTTCTGACTGGAGGCCTCATTATGTAGGATCCTGATTTACTCCTATGTTAAGAACAGCTTCTCTGCTCTAATTTCATGGGGTTCTTAATGGCCCCTCTGTTTGCAGCTGATGGTTTGGATAGATTGTTATCACCTTGTCAAAGTTGCAGTTTGGCATTGGTTTGGACTATCCTCATGTGCCCTCTCTTTATCACCTTTTACTGTTCCCTTATGCCCTCCTCCTCCTCTGCTTCCTACACAGCTCTCATTTGGTCATGCCTGTCTTGTCTTGATCTGTGTGAACTGGCTGTAACTGCAAGGCACACAGGAATGTAATGGTGATGTGCAAAATAAGGCAGCTGCCAAATTGCAAGATTTACCCCACCATACTGAAAAAGAGGCGTGGCCTAAAAAACAGAAAGGTCACAACTGGCCTTTGGACATGATAGCCCCCTCTCTGTCTTTGTATACCCCTCTCTCTCTCTTTCTTTCTCACTGTTTATCTCACTTTGTTTCTCTGCTTTTATCTCTCCCACTCACTCTGTCTTTATCTCTCTCTCTCTTGTTTTATATCTCTTTCTTCCTCTTTCCCTCTCTTTTTATCTCTTTTTTTTCTTTGTCTTTTTTCTCTCTCTGTCTCTCTTTTTTATCATTTTGTCTCTCTTTCTCTACCTTTTCTCTTTCTATTTGTCTATCTGTCAGTTTGTCCCTGTTTCTCTCTTGCTCTGTCTCTGTCATTCTTATTTCCATCTCTCTTTCTCTCTCTTTCTCTCTTGCTGTCTCTTTTCTCTCTCTCTCTTTCTCTCTCCTTCTCTCTCTCTCTCTCTCTCTCTCTCTCTCTCTCTGTGTACTAAAAGGCTGTAGTGCTGAGTGCTGTAGAAGATTTCAGTGTTATTTATCATCAGTTGTGCTGTAGAGTCTGAGTGCTGTGTTTGAATTCTTAGAGAGATTATATAAGCAGCTGATTTAGGCTCTGCATCACTGACCAGCACATCATTAACAGCTAATAAACATGTGTTTGTGAAACAACACAATACCTTAAGTAACACAATGTGTGCGTGTGTGTGTGTGTGTGTGTGTGTGTGCACGGGTGTACAGATACTCTGAGATACTCTGGTTGTAATTAGGGAAGGTAATCCTTCAGCTTGTTGCTCTGCTAAAGAGAAAAGCTGCCATGTTAGTGAAAGATTTGCTATACACTAGACTATCTCACACAGTGATGTATAGGACTGATGGACAGGACTGATGGACAGGACTGATGGACAGGATTTCTCACAGACTCTGGCTGTTTCAAGACATCATGTTTCGTGGGTTTCAGAAAGCTTGCCAGGTTTTTAGGTGTTTATTGTTTTTTGCAGTCATACATGTTTCAAAAGTGAAATCAACACAAGCACAGATGAAGATTTTTTTTTATCAAATAATGCATCTCATTGCATATTGTTTTATAAATGTCCACACACTTCCATAGACAGTGGAACAGTGTATTAGAGTGTATTCGATTTTCCACATACATAAAGTGTACTGTATAATACTACTGCTACCACTACTATGACTAATAATAATAAATCTTTATTTATGTAGCACATTTATGTTAAATTACAAAACCTCAAAGTTCTTTCAACAGGAACAGAAGTAAAAATTGTGTATATTTGAAGGTTTTCATGACTGACTGCAGACGAACAGACCAAATAGTAAAACCAAACCTCTGCAATGTCAGTATTTTGTGACTCTTTCTGATTTCTAAGGAAGTAAACATGGGTGTAGTGAGTGAATGGTTTTGTGAAGCAGATCTGAAACTGTGACGTTAATGGAGTGCTTTCCAGACATGTTATATTTAACTGAGGTTCTTCAAAGCCATAAGCACCTCGTCCATAAATAAACCTTGTTTTTTTATTAAGTCATTTTCCTGCTCATATCTGAAAGCCTGCATCTAATTCAGCATTACTCCAAACAAGACTGATATGAGAAGAGGGCAGAGATGTCTAAACCCACTTCCTATCCTTAAATCATACATTTGTCATGTCCAGCATTAGAAACTTATTACATGTCTTTTCTTAGGAGTTTGGCTGAGAATAAATATCAATGCAATGCTTGATTTAAATAGTCGACAACATGGAAAACTGAATTCTCCTCACTTTTTGAAATAAAAGAGCTTGTTGTAGTATGTAAACACTGTTAGCTTGAAACCATACCACTCACTCCACAGTTCATACAGTCCATATATGGATATTAAGCTGCATAAACAGATTGTTTTAATTGTATTGTTTTTGTGATGTGACAAAGCCCAATTTACATATATCCACCTATTCTGCTGTTTGGCTCCACCCACTCACACTGAAGTTGTGTTTCAGCCCAGACTGCTTTCTCAATGATGCACAATACAAGGCAGCCAGTCAGAACAGAGCTCATTTACATATAACAGTCTAAAGGCACAGTAACAAAAATAGTAAGGGATAAAGAGAGATTGTAAAAATGTTCATAAAAAGCATGAATTATTGTTGTTTATGGAAGGTAAAACCTGCACAAATGTCATAAGTGGACTTCAGAGGAAAAATTAAAATGCGGAAAAAAAATCAGTTCAGTACATATAACCAAATAGAAGATACAGCAGAGAAAGACGTCTGAGTCTATTATTCCACATTACGTTACTCAAGGAAACAAAGATGTAGGAGGTGGTAAAGGAATGCTGTGGAATAGATAAATGAATTTAGGCAGTGCATTCAGTCTCAGGATTAATTCTGGCTATTAGAGATATGCTTAAGCTCCAAATGGTTTCATAATTCTTTGGGGTTATCACCTTTATCGCAAAAACTATTTTAATACCCAGATATGTGCTGTTTTTTTCCTATCAGACTGAAATTACTGATGGCCTTTTTATCTTTATTGTTCGGTAATATAATAAATGGTGTGACCTTATTGACTTTATATCCTGAATTCTGCCCCAGTGTTCATATAAGTTGTAATAACACAAATCTGGGAAAGAGCTTTAGACACTGCAGGAATACAATCTGTGAAAAGCGTTGTTCTTCTTATGATTTCTAGGTACAACTCTGTCCAGTTCAAAAATCTGGCCACAAGAGTAAAATATATGTGCTATTGTATGATGAACAGCAGGAGTAAAAATGAGCACCCTTGTCTTTAAAATTCTCACCTTATTTCAAAGCATATACTGCAAAGAATGGGAGAACTTTACATTGATTTTAATTACACGGTGTTGAAATCATTGCTTTGTTCTAAATCACTATTAGTGAAAGCATGAAATAAAACCAGTCTGTTATCTGAACTGTTGCCTATTAACACATACATGTGGTTGGTATGGTGTAGTGGGTAACATCTCTGCCTTCTGTGCTATAGACTGGGGTTCAATCCCCTGCCTGGGCAAACACCCTACATTACACCTTGGGCAAGACTCCTAACACTATCTTTGCCTACCTGTGTAAAATGATCAAATTGTAAGTCGCTCTGGATAAGAGCGTCTGCCAAAATGCCATAAATGTAAATGTACGTTGAAAGTATCCAGACAGCCCTTCTAATTAGTGAATTCACCTGCTTTAAAATGGACCCATTGCTGACACAGGTCTTTACAGCTTGTATAATTGGGCTGTTGAGCAGAGATACTGTTTTCTGAAGTGATGGAGCACCATCAAAGACCACTGGGGTGAGTTGGAGTGAAGTTTGTGATCCAGAACTAATCATACAACATCAGTACCTAGCCAAGTGGGGACAACCTCCCTGTAAATACCCTTGAAACATTGGACTACAAACCTTTGAACATATACTGCACATGTACACTTTCTCATAAGCACTAAAAGCTGTAGCCCCTTTTCTTGGATCTCAGCTGAGAGGACTGCTGGTCTTCATGTCCAAGAGTGGAACCAGAAAATTTCTACAGCACACTGCAGCATGGCAACAAAGAAGTGAACTCTAAATGGATGCCAGTGAAATGACATAGATATAATGATAATACATTGGATTAATTGTTTTAATGTATGTATGTAAATGTCTTTCAATGTATGTATGTACTATACAAACATACTCACAAAAGTTTAAACAACTTGGTCAAATTGTATGTTTTGTTGATTTTCTAAGTTGCTTACTTAAATACGGCATTTTTCTGCACATTTTAATGCACACATTCTGTTTATTCTTTGGGTTTAACATATAACAAAATATGTAGACTATCTATCTATCTATCTATCTATCTATCTATCTATCTATCTATCTATCTATCTATCTAAGAGCATCCAAGTGCTAAAAAAGTAATGTTCCTAATTTACCTCATTTAAATATGTGTCATCTTTGTATAAAGACCACCACGCTGAGAATGATCCACCACACAAATAATACATGCTCAGTGGGGGTTCTGTGGGGGGTCCTGACCATTGATGAACAGGGTAAAGAAAGGCTAATAAATTATACAGAGAAAGAGTTTGGACCACATGCTCTAATTGTAGAACTGCAAAAGGCACCTATATGGTAATAGTGTATCTAATAAAAGGACAGTGTACCTAATAAAGTGGCCACTGAGTGTACTTTTGGTATATTCTAATCACGTAGAACTTATGTACACAAATACATTCAGTGCAATACTTTATTTCTGTCTCATCCCAGTACAGAACTCAGTGGTGTGGTCTAATGATTGCTGCACTTTAAAGTTTGATCATCATCAGTTACTGGAAATGATGCCCCCCCCTCTCTCTCTCTCTCTCTCTCTCTCTCTCTCTCTGTGTGTGTGTGTGTGTGTGTGTGTGTCTCCCTGTCTCTCTCTTTCTTTCTCTGTCTCTCTATCTCTCACACTCACTCACTCTCACACACACACAGAGAGAGAGAGAGAGAGAGATATTCTACCCTGTGTGATCTCATCATTGTGCAGCTCTGCAGGACCTCTTTTAGGCCGTGCTTGGCTTCAGCCCAGTCAGCCTGTTCAGACTAACCCTGGCCATCTTACGGCCCTGACATTACAGCTCATTCATCAAAAGCAGCTGTGCGCTGTGCACGCTCCTTTATGGGTTTTTAAATGTTTATGGAGCAACACTTAACTTTGAACCAAAAGGCCTCCGAATAAAATAAACTGCCACAGACAGACATTTGGGGAGCGTTTCCTCTTAACAGGGCTCTTTGTCCAAAAGCGCCACCTGAGAAGAAACAGAAAGAATACAGGCGCACAGAACAGCGGTGTTCTTCGCCACCCGTATTCCGGACAGCCCCGCCCTCTTGCGCTACGATTGGGCAAAAGTTTCTGCTCGCGTACGAGTATGAACTTTTAGCCAATCGTAGCGCAGGAGTTAGGACCCTACCAGCCAATCGTAGTCTGGAGGAGGCGGGGCTTGTCCGAATACAGGTGGAAAATAAACTCTAACACGGCCCCACTGCAAAACGGGGTGACATCATACCTTTAAAATCTGAAGGCGCGGTCGCCGGTATAACGTCAGCCTCTCACCGAGCCTCACTCACTCTGCTAGAGAAGCGCCCCCCTCTCCACCACCACCTCCTCCACCTCCTCTTTGATACTTTACCAATTAAGGCTCTCGCATTTGAGAGCCACGAAGGAGAGAAGGAGATAGAAAAGGCCGAGGGGTGTCACTAGTGCTCTTTCTGGAGCTAACCGAACTAGCATTTCCCCCCCTCAGGGAGGCTCGCTCGGTCCGGGAGGGAGACAGTGCAGTTTTTCCTGCGTGTAGAGTCGCGAAGGATACAGAAGAAGAAGATACTTGTTCGCAAGACCACCAGCAGCACAGCCCAAAGAGTGTAAGTTAGAAAGCTCTCCGCTCATCACTCTCTCACCAAGCTGTAGTCCTCATGCTGAAGTCTACAGTGATAGCTGCAGAAAACAATTAGATCTCAGTGAACGCCTTGCTAGTATTAATTGTTTTCAGCTTCGTGTAGCTTTGACTGCAAGGCTTAGGAAAGATAAAGGCACTAAAACATGCAGGAAAGTGTTCTGTACGTGTGTGAGTTGTGTATATCTTGCTTATTTACCAGTGTGAGCATTTTACTTCGCTGTTGTCACATTTACAGTATATTGTGGTTATTACAGTAGACACTACATGTGCTGTATTCAGCAGTTGCCTGTTCGCTGGTCCTGTTGAACTCAGTGCCATAAGAGATGATGCCAAAGATGTTCTGAGTTGCACAGCTCGCTTAATGCATGCTCGTTTTTTTTTTAAATCTGTTATATTTGAGCGTTAAAAGGAACGAAATCAAACGTTGCGTTTAATAAACGAATGTAAATGTGTCCGGGCCGGGCTTTAGCCGAGTTTCCTCTGTTGGAGATGTGCTGTTCTTCTCGCTGATGTGTATCAGCTCAGCGCTGAAACTGTCCTGCGCTTTAGCTCATGTAAAACGCTGCCACACACGCACAACATTGCGGCTCCATACGGGGGGTTTAAACGCGTAATCCTCATTAAGGGCTCCTCACCAAATAAGGGAAAATATGGAAAAGGTCCGCTCTCGGTGCGCTCATTGGCGCTGTAGGTGCGGGCGCCCCCTTGCGCTCTTGATGAGTTACTGCACACTTGTGGCAGCTCACCTGAGCGGAGCAGAGCAGCACCCCATTAATCTGCCATCTTCAAGCATAATGAACTCACATAGATGTTCCTTCTCCTGGTTATGCAGACTCTAGTTAATAATAATCCACCAAATAAACCACCAGTGTTTTATATTTGTCTCAGTCATTGTAATGCTATTTGTAACATGCTGATTTGATATTGTGGTTTCACATCCTTGAAATACCTTTTCTAAGAAAGAAAGAAAGAAAAAAAACATTAGGCAGTCTTCATTTCCGTAGGCTGCAATCTGTGTTTTTCACTTGCTCAAAGGATATAGCGTGCTTTGTGGTTAACAGCCAGGGTGTGGGTTAACCAAACAGCTCTTTTCCGCTGCACTGCAGCGTTTCACTTATGATGTGACATTGTGTTAGCATATGCATGCACATTTTGTATGATTCTTTTCTAGTTTATAAAGCACACGCCCTTTTCTTACACTTGAGGCGAATCTTCATACTCTGTATGTAAGGCCCTAGACTTCTGTCCTCAAATAGTGCACTATATGTTCAGTAGGGAGCCATTTGAGACTCAGTCAGAGCCTAATAAAATTAGAACGAGGGCTGCCACAATTACTAAATTTCACTTGATTAAAAATATCATCACTTAAAATTTACTGTCTCGATGATTAGTTGGAGATTTGCATGAAAATGCATTTTTAAACTGTTGGTACAGTGAGAAACAGAGCCTGTTACATCTTTGAAAGGCTGTGGATCATTTTTCTTTTTTCAAAAACTGCTATTCTCGATGAATCGTCAGAATAATCGGTGCATTACTTGTTATAATGTAATAGTAACAGGCTTAGTTAGAACTATATAGATATGCATCCTCAAAAGGCTTTATAAACGTTATCATAATTTTATCATACTGCGGAAAGTACAATAACTATCATGTTCATTTTTATGAAACATTGTGTCATGGTCTACTCCATTAAGACACGCGATTTCCTTTCTGAGCAAGCAGATCAATTCAGGGGGGCTCAGTTATGTTTTTTTAATTTCATTTGTTATATAAAGTGCAAATAATCCAGAGGGTTGCTTTCAGTTCTTCCAATCAGAAAGAATTTTTCTGTTCTTGCATGTAAAAGAATATGACCGGGGTGGGTGGGCGTTCCCCAAGTAGAATGCGGCTCAGGGCCCACAGATGTTCAGTAAGAGCACTGGCTCCATGTTTAATACCCACCCTAAACTTGTTACATCCTACAGAGGGCGCTAAAGTACAAAATGAGATGGGCGTGATAAAGTACTGGAATGTCTAACTTGCTTGTTTTCCCATTGTCTTGAAGCAAGTCCTACAGTTACATGTTGAGTATGATGAAGCTTACAAGCTTTTACATGAGCTGGAGAAGTGAAAACACTGTGCTGTGGTTGAATGCTTATATGTCCACTGTGGTTTTATGAATCAGTAGCTTATGCAAATATCGACGTGAAATGTTAGGCTAGTACTTGCCAACTGATCTTTATGTATGTGTAATTGTGTAAGATAAAGAAGTTGAAAGTGAGAGAGAGACTGAAAAAAAAAGAGTGTATCTGTTTAATATGGTTGTTTTATTGGGGGGTACAGGAGGTCAGGGGTCATCAGTGGTTAGACAGAGGGCATTCCTCAAATTCTCTTGCAGAGGCAAATTCTGAAAAAAGGCCAAAGGAAAACATTCTTTATGGCCTGCGTCCTCCACGCACACATTCAGTTTTGGCCTAGTTGCCTTATTTAGTAAAAGGCTGGATTAATGCACCAGGACTGTTTGGTAAATTGCTCCCACTAAATGAGAACATGGATCCTGCCAAGGACTCTATGATATATACCCTGGGTATTCAACATAGCATAATTTGCAAGCATAATTTTGCAATCTTATCCATTGTTCATTTTTCTTTCTAAGGGAGGGGCTGTCTAGACTTGCATGTCCTCCAACAGTGCATTCTCTTGTGTGTCAATGATAGTGTTACACCAACAGATGAAAGTTCAAGAATGAGATGTATTAAATTAGTAATCTATACAGCGTCCATAGAAAGCAGTTTATGTGTGTTAATACTTGAATATAGTAAAAGAAAATGGGCCTCATTCACTGTTCTTAATAAGACATTTATTCCTAAAACAAACAAAAAAAAGTCTTATGCAGCTTTTACAAAGATTCACCACCACTGTTTTCTTATTTGGGATTTGTTCTTAGGCAAGAGCATCTGCACAAACTCAAGAGCATAACAGTACGAACAGTTCTGCAGTTTAAAAACAAGTCACAAATCTAATGTAGACTTTTTCTTAGGACCTTTCTCAAGAACAAATTTAAGAAAGAACTTAGGAAGATATTGGTGAATGAGGCCCAAAGTCCCTATGAAGTTCAATTCTGATCAGAGACTATACTTAAATAGGAAATAGCAAAGAACCTCTCTTGTAAGTCTTCTATCAAGTATTAGACTGCATTCATTCAGTGTACTGTGTTTATTCCACAGAATGCAGATGAATTCCAGATCTATTATTTATGTTAACAACACTAACATACTTCCCCCAAGCACCAGATGATGTCTCTAAGGAGACATAAATAGATTCTCAAAGGTCCTAAACATATGAATAATGTTGTTCATCTACACTGAAAGGTAGCATTACATCTGAAGAAGAAAAATGAAAACACAAATATTTATGCTTATCTTTTGGCAGTGGTTCAAGTCAGTGTACCAGTCAAGCAACAGGAACTTTTTTTTCTTTCAAAAATTACGTAATACTCTAGGGAAGTGTTTTCCAATTCTGCCGCAAACTCTTGGAGTCTCCATGCGCTACACGTTTTAGACCACTTTTCCTTGTCTAACACACCGGGCTTAAAGGGCCCATATTACAAAAAACATAATTTTCCTCATTTTAAATGGAAAAAAAGATTTTAATGTAGCATGTAAACACTGTCAAACTTTCAAAAGTGTACTGTTCACTCTCCGTTCCATACAGTTCATAAATGTAAATTAACCAGCCAAAACAACCTATTTTGAATTTAGCATTTTTGTGATATCACAAAAATTTACATACACCCACTTCAGCCTACCGCAGTTTAGCCCTGCCCACTCACACTAAAGTTATAAGGAGTGTTTCATCCCCAACTGTTTTTGTATGAGACACAATACAGAGCA
Organism: Colossoma macropomum; assembly: GCF_904425465.1. NCBI lineage: Eukaryota > Metazoa > Chordata > Actinopteri > Characiformes > Serrasalmidae > Colossoma > Colossoma macropomum. The sequence continues at coordinate 13,885,533 of NW_023494802.1, read as the reverse complement.
GCCAATCAGAACAGAGCTCATTTACATAGATCAGTTCTATAAGTAGTGCAATAAATACAGCCTTTTTAATTCTAAGGGATAAAGAAAGGCTGGAAATGATCATGTAAAAATGAAATATGACTGATTTTGTAAATAAACCCTCACAAATGTTACAAGTGGACCTCAGGGGAAAAAAAAAGATATGTGCCCTTTAGCTGATCTGTACTTATTGAGCCCTAAATGATGTTACAATTACTGTACCAGGTCAGGGATAACTCTAAAAAGTGCAGTGCAGTGACAAAACAGCAGCAGGCTTTAGCTGGAAATCACCGGGCTGTGTCCTAAACACACCCCCCCACACACACACCCTCCTTATCGTTCATCTTTTCAAAGATCTGTGTGCACAGGCGAGATTATCACGACCCCTTTATTGGTTATTTGCCTGTTACATTATTACACATTTCTTTTGCTATATTCAAGGTTTTAACACGTGTAATTTATCGTCCAATCAGCGCGCTGGAACGTTAGAATGACTCTTTTAGGAATAACTGTTTAGAAAGTTTCCATTTTTGTTCCCCCTGTTTCATTTCTCTGACTTCTTTTATTTCTTTTTCTTCTTTGTTATAGTTAAAGAACTTTTAAAAGAGTCGTCTAGCGATTCGAGGCTCCGCCCAAACCAAAAAAAAATCAGCGAGTCAGTGAGCTAGTGAAGGGGAGAGCCGAGTCCATAAAAATGAGTCAACACCCACGGCTCCACCAGTCGAGCGCAGCCTCTCCCGCGCCCAACGCCTCTCTCAGCCCGGATAAGGACGCCGACATGCCCGCCACGGAGAAAGACCTGGCCGAGGACGCGCCGTGGAAGAAGATCCAGCAGAACACCTTCACCCGGTGGTGTAACGAGCACCTGAAATGCGTGAACAAGCGCATCGCCAACCTGCAGACGGACCTGAGCGACGGCCTCAGGCTCATAGCGCTCCTGGAGGTGCTGAGCCAGAAGAAGATGTTCCGCAAATACAACCAGCGGCCCACCTTCAGGCAGATGCAGCTGGAGAACGTCTCCGTGGCTCTGGAGTTCCTCGACAGAGAGAATATCAAGCTCGTCTCTATAGGTAGGTGCTTTCTTTCACCTCCACCTCTTGCATTGTTTGCGGTCGCACAGACGGTTAATTTTCCACGCCAACGTTTATAGTTTATTAGCTCCCTCCGCTTGGATTTTATTTCAGACCTCAGATAGTTTCCACGCAGAGCGGTCTGGTTCACAGCTTAAACAGTCTTTAAAATAGGTGCTGCAGTTTGGAGTCTCTCTCTCTTAGTTTCTCTCTCTCTTCTCTGCGTGTGTGTGTGTAGTTGAAATTCCACTGTTGTGAATGTGAATGCAGTCCGCGGTTGAATGTTCAGGCTCCCATCCCATCTCGGATGGCTGAGAGAGCTAAGCTAGGCTACACAGTAACGGCGGAGATTTAACGTTATGTAAAACCGGGCCTAGTTGAAGACCACCGGTTAGGGGGGCTAACTTTATAGCTTTTTCATTTTACAGCTTCACATGTTTTGAACTTGGCCACCTACATCCTGTTTTTTTTCTCTCACGAATAACCTTTTTTTTGGCGTACACGTGAACGCGTTAACCTATCTAACGTTGATTGTGAGTGAGCTGTGGTAAGTAGCTCAACTTTGGGTGCCTCACATGTCCACTGTTCGTTGTCGTGGCCGGCTGTTTTTCGCAGCTGAACGCTGAATTAAACCTCTGGAAACTTTGCCAGAGTTTTTATCCGCCACGAACAAGTTGAGCTGAACGCGTGTGAGGAGGGTGGGGAGCTAATCCTGTCAGTGAGAATGTCTGCATCATCAGCCCAGAGTTTTCCACACAGCTCCAGGGCCTGTTCTCTTTGATAGATTACATGTTTTTAATAGAGGTTAAATTGGGTAGGGCCACATGAACACATACCAGACTATCATTTGATCGTATCTTGCTGGCTACATTGACAAACAATAAATCCTATACGGGCTCATTTAAGTCTTGTCACTACTTGTCTGAATGCATGCACATCTACAGTTTGCACATCTATGGTGCGCATCTGTGTGTTCTTACAAAACCTTTTGAGTTTGGGGCCTTTTTGCTAAATCCTTAGTAATATTTAAATGAAGTAAATCTAATACAAGCAGACTGAAAAACGACTTGATTTCTTTGGTATAACTGTATGCTGTGTTGCAGGGGTACCATGAATTTATCCTTATATCCTTACTCAGCTTACAAAGTTGGCAAGTGGGACCTGCTGGAAGGATTGGATGGAGCGCGCGCCGATTTGACTTGCATTTAAATTTCCATTTGTTTTAAGGTGGAATAGCCTTGACAGTATTTATTCCATGGATGCTGAAAGCATATATATGAGAAGACATTGGCTCTTCCACTTCTGTTTCGATTTCAAATCCCCTTTTTTTAGAAAAACCACAGCTACCACATTTCACACTCCTGTCTACACTTCCAAGTGTTGCTTCCATGTTTTAGACCACTATCTGGTTAAGTGTTTACTTTGTGGGAACATGCCTACAGCTTCAGTTGAAAGAGTTTGATGGCACAGCGGGCTTCCTGAATGTTGGTTTACCAGGTATTGAGCTTTTATGTAGGGATGGAGTCTGAAAGAATCTATCTTGCCATGGCAGTGTTTCCCAACAGGCCCTGGAGGGGATGACTTTAACGTTTATATTGTGCTGTTGTAAGCCAAGGAAGCCAGGGAGTGCCAAGACTTGGGGTACTAAAACCTCAGGTGATGCAGTGTAGCATTTTACATCTGCTTGTGCTTACCAGTAAGGGTTGCTGTTGGAGACAATTATTTTGATTCATCTACTTGATGCTGGCTGTTTCACCAACATTTGTCTTAAGATTTGAGTTGAAGAGCTTTCTGCTATTCGCTTTGAGAGCTTTTAAAGATATGCAGACATGCATACCTCTGCTATCTCACTAACAAGAGCAGTGCTCTTTGGATTATCACCCATGGAGTTGAGTTGGTAGCTTGGCAGTCTAGTCTTAATGTCCCATTTACAAAGTTCTCCCTGATCAGAGAAAACTCTTTTTAAGAATATGCCAGTATGGGGAGATGGATGCTTTCATACAGCTTTGTACAGAGTTTTCTGCAGATGCAGCACAGTTAGAGTTCAGATCGTAGTAATGGAGGTACTGTCTGTCTCACTCATTCGTCTCTGGGTGTGGCTGTGCATGATGTGCTGCCTTCTGACACTCAGTTGCTCAATCTTCATGCCACAGTTTTACTGCATAGCAGATCAGGACAGAACTTGAATTGAGCTTACCTTTTTAAAATTAAGAGCTCAGAGACTCATGAGACCCAGGCTTGTAACCATTTAAGGACTAGCCCTTTTTTAAAGTAACAAGCCTGGAGGAAGAAGTGCGCTCTAGTGAACTGCTTTGCGACTACAAGTGCAAAATAAGCTTGTTAATTTAGTCCTCTGTTGGACATATGAATTCAAAAGGTCATACAAATTATGTCCAGTAAGTCAGCTGTCTTCATTAAAGATGGGAAGGGAAAAGCTGATTAATATGCTAATAATTGAGAAATTAAATAATAAGTTTGTGAGAAGTGAGAAGTTTTCCAATTCACCCATGAAAAGCATCAAAGGCAGAAGTAATTTTTGCCAAGTACAGTTTCCCCCAGTTACTGCAACAGATCAGGCCCTAGGGTGTGGCAAGTTGTAGCTGGTTTGCTGAAGTGAAATGTGTTCAACTTTAGGGTTTGTCCTGTGATATGGGTGTGAACCAAGTAGTTTTCTGATCTCTTAAGTGATGCATAGGCTTTGCGGAGATGCAATGTTCTTTACTTCTCACTCCTGTACCACAAGTAGACAGCTGCAAATTTACACTTGGGCCATCAAGCCAATTAATTTTTACAGCCAAAATTAAGAATTTGTGGCCTGAATTAAAGAAACATATTTATTGTGTATGCATAATATTTACTGTAACATGCATGCTTCAGCCAGGTTGTTGCTTTGAAAAGGAAACATTTATTTTAAACTTAAAAAAAAAAACAGGCACATTCATGCTTCTTTAAAGAGGAGAAACTGCCAAGAACCCATACCAGCAGGATCCCAAAAATGCATGTATTTGAAGTCACAACTTTTAAAATTAAGGCTAAATCAGTTTATTAACAAACACTGAGGTGCTTATATTATTTCATGAATAATTTTATTAAAGATTTTCATGAAATCACTTAATGCTCAAAAAGCATGCAAGCTAAAAGTAGGTGTAAGCTGCAGCGGAATGTGTTTAACAAGAAGATATTGTGCAAATTCTTTTTTGGTGTTATCCAGGCCATGTGTTGTGATTAATGGTGGATAGTTGTGAATGAATGAAAATTAAGCTGGTCAGGTGGTTTATTAAAAGAAGGGGAAATCAGAAAATAAAGAAAATCTCCAAAGCAGAGCTCTGTTTTTTTCTAGTGGCCGAAATGTGGCCTGGGGCACCTGACAATGGGAATTGTCAACCCCTGCATGTCACTTAGTCATACTTCTCCATATTAGATAATAGATGTTCTTCGTGAAGGTTGATATGGGACCATCTGATATCAGGGCCAAACCACAAAAGTTTGGCTCAGATATTATCTTTGTGTAAAGTCTTCCATTGACATTACTCTGAATAAATGTTTTTTATAAGACTGCTTTTTGTCTCTGCGGTGACAGCTCTTATCTTGCTCTCTTACAGAAGTATAAGATACTTACCTTTGAGTGTTTTTTCTGTGCCAGCACTGTAGTCTACTTTATCTGCTGGCTATTGTGCATGTTTGTTTAGCTTAGATTCTTAACTCCTGTTGTCTTGTATGCCCCACCCATAATGTATAGTGGGCTGGGGGCAGCCTGTAGGGGCTTTGGGATGTTCCTTTTTGAATCCCATTTGCAGGATTTCCTTTTCAGCTGCATCCCTTTCTCAAGGAACTGGTACCGTCTAGAAGGTTTAGAGTAGCATTGTGTAACTGGAGGAGTTGGTGTAAAGAAAGTGGGGTGATGCTTTGTTTAAAAAGTGCAGGTAAATGAAGTCCAATGAAAGTTTTTGAATGTCTGATGTGACAGAGTAAGGGAGGTGTGTCTGTGCGTGAGAGTGCATGGCACACTCACCACTATATCAACCACACAGCGGAAAGCACCTGGTATAAGTTCTCCCCCCCAGTTATTTCTGCCCTTTGGTTTGAGACTCCAACTCTCATCTTCAGATTTCAGAACAAAGGTTTAGCACGAATCTGTCCCTCAGTGAGTCAAATGCAGCCCTCACATTTTTATGTGAAACCCTTTCAAAGTTTTTTCTGGGGATACTGAATCTCAAAGACAGCAGCTGGAGAAACCACATGAAGACTATTGCGATTACATGTTTCCTCAAGAAGAATTTAGAGCTTTCAATCTCAATAGTCACAGTTTGAAGCAGTAAGGTAGCTTCAAGACTGATAAAAGGGCAAGTTGTAGTCTTGCAGTTCTTCTAGGACCTCTGTAATTCAGTTTTCCACAGAGACTCAGCAGATAAGGACAATTCGGTTTGGCACCACTTGTTAAGCTAATAGTGAGGGATGGTATGTTTTTGCAAACCTTCCAGACTAGAGCTGTGGTTTTCTTTCTCTTTATTCAGTTTGAGAGAAGGGGAGAGATGGGGGGAGGGCAAATGAAGAAGAGGTGCAAGTTAAGAACAAGGGAGTAGAAATGAGACCTGGAATGGACGTGTTGCTGAGAGGGTGACATAGTTCATTCTTATTTACCAACATGCACCTGAAGTGACGGCCAAGCATTCATCCGAGCTTGCTTGGGCTGTATGTCTGTTATGCCTGGGCTGTTTCAGCCATATGTAATGGTGATGGTATGGAAGGATTGGGGCACGGGGTTTTATGGTGTTCCCTTGTGTTCTGTCCTGCTGTGCCACAAGGACAGACCTTTAACAGATATGCTGCAACCTACTGATGTGTTGCAGTCAATATTTGTTGAGTGGACATGATGGTTACTTGAAATACTATGAAACAAAGTCAGGTCTTCTCAATTTAGCCTCTGGAATTTTTGAAGAACAGACAACATTCCCAGAACATGAGTCTGAATGCATTCAAGATTAGACTTCTGTTTTTAAATGGGAGGCTTAAGCACACAAGCACCTACTCTTGAGTGCTATGTGTGCCAGGGTGTAATATGGATCATATGTTTTACATGGTTGTATACACTGTGTACGTGTGTTTTGTGAGAGAGATGTGAGGATAGGTTGCTGGAACTTGGCTCGACTCAGCCACAGAACAAGGGGAGCCAAATGACAATCCAGCTCTGTCAATATGGGGTTTTACAAAAGTCCAAACACAGCAGTTTTCACTGTTCTAGGCATTTTTTTTTTCCTTTCCTTCTTGCTCTCCCTGCATCCCTCCCTCCTTCCCTCCTTCCCTTACTCTGTTCCCTCCCTCCCTGTAATCAGAAACCGCTGTGGAGGGGAATGGCTGGACTGCCAGGATCAAGTTTGCTTCTGCCCTTTTAAGGCTAAAAAACCAAGGGGAACATTTCCAAAAGAGAGGGAGGGAGGAAGGCTGGAAAGGAGGGAGGGACGTTTGGAAGCAGCAGAAAGGAAAGCAAGAGGAAGTTTGCTTGTGGAGCTCACGTTCTTAAAAGCGCGTGTTGGTTATGCTGTATTTTGAAAAGGCTTTCCTGTATGTGTCAATCCGGCACCATTCAGTGTTACCGCACCGCATGGTGTTCCTGACCATTCAACGGTTCTTTCCTTTTTTTTGAGGATTTCTTAAAACCGTATAAGGACTGAGACACACTGGCTGTAGCTGTGGCTTTCTTGTGTTTCAGTTCAGTTGTAAATGTCTAATGCGACATGAATGTTACATTGCTGTTCTGTGTGCAGCTGCAATGTGGGCTGTAAGCTGAGGGGGATATTGATGAAGCATGTTTTCCACGGTTTGTGTGTTTGTGTCTTTGTCTGGCCAGCAGGCCAGGACTTGGTGATAAGACCTTACTGGAATGTGGGCAATTTCCTCTGAGGCTTCCCCCCCTGCTGCCATGCTGTTAGCATTACTGCCCCCTCACTGGGCTTTAATTGTGACTCCAATTTTAATTGTGACTCAAATCTTTCTGTGAATGTTTTTTGCCTAAACATCAGTAGCCTGTTCTGGACCAAACATGAATGTATGCCTATCTCTTGGTCTTGTGTAGCGGACAGTCATTTGTGCCGGACATACTGAGCTGTATGTAAGGCGTCTGCAGAGGCTCGTGTCGTGGTGCGTCAGAGGTCTGGGTGTGGGGTCAGAGGTGATGCTGATGTCACATTGGCTGCAGTTGGTTAGTGAGCTCAGAGAGACAGTGAGTCAGGGGAATGTGTCCTGAGGTACATCAGTGCTCAAATCCAGAGCTGATGAGTCAGCTTTTTGAGATTAGCTCTTTTAGGATATCCTGACTCTTCCTTTAGATATAAATCTCTATCTCTCTCTCTCTCTGTTTCTGTCTCTTTCTTGTCCCATCTCTTTTTTTTTTTCTCCTCCTCTCTTTGTTTTAGCATGCCCCCCCCATCCTTCTTTCTCTCAGCTGTGCGATTCATGTTTTGGGAATTTGATGGTTTGGCCATCTATGTCCAAAAAAGGCCTGAGACTGGTGTGGTGGGGATTCCTGTCATGTTTTATGTTTGCTATGATGTGCGTCACCAGCCCCCTGACCCTCCCAATACAAGTGCCCCTGAAACACACACACACACACACACACACACACACACACACACACACACACTAACACACTAACTAGAGCTTTAAACAGCCCTGATGTAAATTCGGAACCAGAGTATAGGCTAAGAACATTCCGTCTTAAAGCGGCCTGCTCCACAGCACAGCGTTTTGAGCCTGAACACATCAGAGCTCAACAGTCGTCCAAACCCAAACTGAACCACACCAACCAACAGGAAAATGAATAAAACAACATCACTGATGTTGCCTGCTATGTTACCTTAGTGACAGTGTTGATAATTCTAGTGGTAAGAATAGTTTTAATTATCTCTTATTGGATAGTTTTTTTTTTTGACGCAATATTGGTTTGAAATATTAATGACATTCATTGTAGCAGAAAGTGTAGGTCACATAGGACTACTATACTAAAATGTCTTACTATTTATTTGTTTTTCAATTTACTGCATTTGTAACCTTTTACACTTACAAAATGTTTATGCAATGGCTGATAGCTAGAAAACTGTCAAATGTTCATCTGCTTACAAATCCCACATCAATGCATCCCTACATTTTGTATATTAGTAATTGTTGCACTTTATAATGTAGTTTAAATCCTACCCTAAACAGTTTGTCCATTAATGTGTTCAAACATCCTAATGTTTAAGCTGGATCAATTGTACATAGGCCATGGAGGCCTCATATACTTGAGTGGTCGTCGCTTTCATAAGGCAAGTGACCTCAGTGTGCATGATTTAACAGTAAGGATAAAAGTAGAAAGAAAGAAAGAATAGAGAGAACTAAAGCATGGGTATGCAGGATAATATCTGTTTGGTGTACTATGGACTATGAGAATCCCAAACATTAGTTTGAATCTGACCGGAGTCAGTTTGGTTCGGACAAATATTTCAGGCTCTAATGCCCACTCTTACCCTTCCGTCTGTGCTATGGTCCATGGTTCCCAGGAATCTGCAGAATGAGTAATGTATGTCTCATTCAGAGGAAGCGATGAATAAGACGCTCAGGTTTTTGTTTTTTTTTTTTAATATGTACCCCTGGTGAATATCTGTGCTGACTGCAGTGGTTCAGGAGCTAAAGCAATGTCTGAGTTGGTCCCCACTCCCCACTCCCCACTTCCCCCCCTCGACCTTGAGTAAATGAGGGCTGTCAGTGCTGATGCAGTTTGGGGCTGAGATACGAAGAAAGCAGTTACACTTAAGCCTAGAACATGTCTGTGGGTGAATCGAATTGATTTGCAGTTAAAGGAATGTTGCGCAAGAGCAGCAATGGATCAGCAGCCCCGTCTCCAGCTGTGCTGCCAGCCTGGAGTGTGCTTTTACATGTGCTCAGGGGTGCTGGACACACCCTCTCCACACTGCTGTTCAGACTAGGAGCTCTAATCCCTCTAACAAGCTCCAACCTGCTCAAGGCAGCAGCTCTCTCTCTCTCTCTCTCTCTCTCTCTCTCTCTCTCTCTCTCTCTCTCTCTCTCTCTCTCTCTCTCTCTCTCTCTCTCTCTCACCACACACACCCACTCTGTCTGTCTCTGTATGTTTGTTACTGATGCATACTCACATGCAGAGTTGTCATGGCGACTGCACAGTCATTAGGGCCTGGTCCTGCTCAGACTTCTTCCCCCACTTCCTTCTGAGTTGGTGATGGTGAGCTGGAGGTTCCAGTTGTTAAAGGAATGCTCTAGCTGAACTCTTGTGTATTTGTCATGAGTGGTTTATTACATGAATTAATTGAATTATTTTGTTTTACTTAAAAAGAAACAGAAACCAATGACTGAAAGTAAACTTTTGATAGAAGCAGCTGTTTCAGCACCTGTCCATTGGCTTCTATTATAGGAGTGTTGAGTTGATTTGGTTTTCTGTTCTTATTTTTAAGCACAAGGAAATGTCATTATCTGTTGTAATTGACCATATGCTACCGATGTGGCTGGTGGAGGTAAGGTTGCAGTGGGGGGGCGGGGGCGGGGGTGCTATGGTTTTGGCATATTCCTTTAAATGGACCCCTTTGTATTTTTTAGAAACCTCATGCTAGCAAACAGCCTTATTTCTTCCCCCCAGTCTCCATTCCAGGGTTTGGAGGGTAACTGTGTTTTTAATTTATTTTGGGAACTCTGAATGCTATTTTATTGCCCTGTGGCCTAAAAACATCTCCAGCATCTTTTATTCTGAAAGAAAATTGATCCGAGATGGTTGACGTGATCCAGAAACCAAGCTGAATTCCTGCAAACTTCGGTGTGTTTGGGGGGTGTTGAGGTTTGTAGGCCACACTCTGGAAAATTAGGGCCAAACAAAAAAATTGCAAGTGTATTATTTTACATGGCAGAACGGCACTGTTGGATGACCGGAGTGGAGGTCAGGAGCAGGATGAAGTGTCCTGTGATTTCAAAATATACAGAGTGTTCAAGGCCTTTATTTAAGGCGGTTTCATTTACATGTGTGTTCACCCTTTCTTCTGTACTCTTGGGTTGAGGGCTGTGTTGGCTCAGCCTGCTGATCACCTCTGTAGGGGAATGTTGAGTCTGGAGTGAACAATGCTTGCATAAACAGCATTCACTGGTGAAGGACAGTCATGTGAATATACAGAGCCTAACACAGGGCTAGGTGTGCTGTGTTTTTCATTATTTAATCATACATAATGCAACCTCAGTGATGCCTTTAAATATAAAGAAACTTGCCACTCCTTTGCAGCTTAACACTGAGCTTAAAATTAGTCCTATAGGGCAATCATTTAAGCCATCAAAAACTCTGATAAATCTACTCTACAAAAATGGGGAACCTTGGTGTACAGTCATGCTTCAGTTGAAGACAGTCATGACTATACTATGTGCTTCTTATTTTTGAAAAGAGGACTTTTAAAAAGCTTAAGAGAGCCCAATTGGACTGCGTCCAAGTCCAGTGAGGCCTCAAAGGAGTACTTTGTCAGTCCAAAACTATTGACAAGGTTGTCCCACACTGTCAAATGATATGGATTTTTTTTTTTAACCACACACTGCTCCTTTACAATAATGTGAACATAAGAGCAACAGAAATAGTCCAAAAATGATTTACAATAAAATCTTATTTGAAATTGTGTGTTTATTTTAGTGATCAGACTGAGATGCTAGTTTAGAATTTGTGTTTTGCTACAGGACAAATCTGTTGTCCACTGGGCTTGAATTCCATTACGATGATTCATTGATCCAGCCCATGTTTGCTCCAGTTGGGAGTGGAGCGGTAGTTTGGGGCTGCACTGAAAGGGTCTCCTCCAAGGAGAATTGAAGTCTGTCCTCAGTGAAGCATGCTTTAGTTAGAACAGGAAGAGTTCTCCCCACCCCACCCTGAGAACATAACTGCACTAACAGCCAGTAATCACCCTTGTTATCTACATCCATCTCAACATCAGCCTAAGCCAACATGCATCCTCTCACAGTTCTGTCTTTGCATGTGTCCACGTGTCAGCAGTGGATCTGGGTGTCCTTAGCTTGTCTATTACATCAGTATTTTGCAACTGAGGGAACATACTCTAAATTGCTAACTACACTAAGGGCCGGATGGGTGTGTGCTGTACTGAGGTACAGTGAGAGAGAAGTGTGAATGCTGATTATGATTGCTCACACTGGCTATCTTTGCTGGGTTTAGGTGTTGTGTACTTATTTCAAAACTGAGTGGAGTAGAAGTACGCTGTGTTCTACCTCTGCTGGTCCATGGGCCGCAGTGAAATGATGGATGTTTTGTCCAGGAACAATACAAAGATGGGACAGTACCAGCAAACAGGACCTCATTGTGGTTGTTGAATTAAATCATGCTGCCTTAAAATGATGATAATGATTTGTTTCAAAAATAGGGCCTGACCCTCAAACTGCAGCTGATATCCAAAAAAATCCAATAATGATATCAGCCAATATAGTTTTATATCCCTAGTTTAAATTTTATTTTATACTCTTATAGTTTTAGCTAAATATGGCTGATTGTTTGTTTTATACTTTACACTTACAGTTCTGATATATGGCTGTTTCCAATGGTCATAAAACATGAACCTCTATCTTAAATGATATATATAGAAGCGCTTGGGACAGGGTTACCCAGATTTTTTGACATTTTTAGCTCAGGTTAATTGTCTCTCATCAGAGATAACATGTTAGTTGAATTTTTAGATTCATTTTTACATGTTTATCCTTCATATACTCCATGCCTTCCATCTCTCTCATCTGCCAATCTAACTCTTACTCCTCCCTGTTGTCCCCTGCAGACAGTAAAGCCATAGTGGACGGGAACCTGAAGCTCATCCTGGGACTGATATGGACCCTGATCCTGCACTATTCCATCTCCATGCCTATGTGGGATGAGGAGGAGGACACGGATGATGCCAAGCAGAAGACACCCAAGCAGAGGCTCCTGGGCTGGATCCAGAACAAACTGCCCGAGCTGCCAATCACAAACTTCAGCCGAGACTGGCAGTCAGGCAAAGCCCTGGGAGCGTTGGTGGACAGTTGTGCTCCAGGTGATGTGAACTTAATAGCTACCAGTAAAGCTAACTTGGGTGTTTGAAAAAAGGTCCTACTGTTGTCTTTCATGTCTTGAATTTGACTCTGCTATTCTGATGATTTAGCGCAAGCTATATATGAACATATCTTTTGGTAACCCTTCAGGTCTGTGTCCGGACTGGGACTCCTGGGATCAAACGAAGCCTGTGGACAATGCCCGCGAGGCCATGCAGCAGGCTGATGAGTGGCTGGGGGTTCCTCAGGTGATCATGGTTACAATTAATCTCTCTAGGGTCTAGAGTTTAGCATGGTGCAAAACTTATCAATGGCATAATTCACTCCCTTTTGAATATTAAAATGCTTGCTCCATAAATAACTATTTTATTTATTGAACGTTTCTGCAGCTCTTCTGTTCAGTAGTTGTTAATTCCTGTGGCCAATGTGGTTTTGTCATGACTTGGGTGAGTAAAGAGAAATCAACCAAGTTCTGCCGAGTACCAGGAAAATGAGTTTCTCATTTCACGTTCCCCCTCAGTGACTGAGAATTCAGATCCTGAACAAGTTTAAATATCTCGTAGAGATTAAACCTGTGTAATTTAGTGTTTGCAACTGTTTCTAAGCATCTATGCTAATGCATTGTCAACTAACCTAAATAAAGAAATGCCCTCAAATAACATGATCTAAAAACTCATGTTCCTCCAATGTGGAAAAGAGAGAAAAGGCCTTCCTAGTCATGAGCCATCAAATGGGTAAGTTGATAGAAAAGAACTGAAACAAAAAATGATATGATATAGATTTATTTTGAAACTCAGATATCGTAGGCTGACGAGACCAGTAAAAACCTCTGAGAGGAGTGGCTGTTGATTTTGCATTTTGCTTTACAACTTGGTTGCTATGGCAGTTGTGGTAAATTACAAGGTAGAAGTGAGTGACTGATTCTTCACGGTTTTACTTCTATACGAGCGAAACTGTCAAATGAGGTTTTGAAGTAGGCTCAGTTCCATGGCAATTGAATATCAAGTCTTATACATTGCGTGCTGTCAGTTGCAAGTGTGGTTGGCAAAGTTTCCTGCTGTCGCGTGTCAGTGCCCATCAGCTTATGCCACAGACTGCCTTGTGGTCTTGTGAGCTGTCTGTCTCCTATGAGACTGTTTGTGTTATGACTCATTTTCCTTCCCCCTTTTGGTGTCGGGTGATGTGTATTAAATTGTCATTTTTCCACTATGCTAGGTTATCACTCCAGAGGAAATCGTTGATCCCAATGTGGATGAGCACTCTGTCATGACCTACCTGTCGCAGTTCCCTAAGGCCAAGCTAAAGCCTGGTGCCCCCCTTCGCCCCAAACTCAACCCCAAAAAGGCTCGTGCCTATGGACCAGGTAACTTATCAAGGCCTAGTGCTCCACCCTGCATTGTCAGCTGTGGAGTCTATTTTATGTGCATGTAGTACAGCATGGACACTTCAGGATTACTTTTTTTGTTCAGGTATTGAGCCCACTGGTAATGTGGTGATGAAAAAAGCTGTGTTCACCGTGGAAACCATTAGCGCAGGCCAAGGAGAGGTGCTGGTTTATGTGGAGGACCCCGCTGGTCACCGCGAGGAGGCTAAAGTAACTCCCAACAATGACAAGAATCGCACTTACTCTGTAGTCTATGTTCCCAAAGTCACTGGGCTACATAAGGTAAATATGTTGTATCTAAAAAAAATTGCAGACTTCATATTTACCCAAAGATTTAAACTTTCAAACAAGTTGTACTGATGACCTCTGACTTGTTCCCTGCCCCTTAGGTGACAGTGCTGTTTGCAGGGCTGCACATCTCAAAGAGCCCATTTGAGGTGGATGTGGGAATGGCTCAGGGAGACTCCAGCAAGGTCACTGCCCAGGGTCCGGGCCTGGAGGCTGTAGGCAACATCGCCAACAAGACCACTTACTTTGACGTCTACACTGCTGGTAATTGCTTCCTCTGTGCCGTATTCATTATTGACAATCTTCCAAAAATAAGCAATAATCCAGAGATCTATTAAACAGTTTGGGTCACTTAACTCAAATAGGTTTGGGGATACGATAATTCCAAAAAATGGAGAAGACTTAAGATGTTCTAAATCTATTGCCCGTTTCTTCTCTCAGGTGCAGGAGTTGGTGAAGTAGAGGTGGTAATTATGGACCCCAGTGGCAAGAAGGACACTGTAGAGTGCAACATTGAGGATAAAGGCAACAGCAGCTACCGTTGCACATACAAGCCCACCCAGGAAGGCCAGCATGTCATCTACATCACCTTTGCTGGAGGCCAAATCTCCAAGAGCCCTTACACAGTCAGCATAGGAGAAGGTGAGGAGCCAACAGTGAAATGGGATAGAGCAGAGGGGGGATACGAGACAGAAAATGGATATTCTTGAGAAGGATTTTATAAAGGATTAGCTGGGCTACCGCCATCCGTGGCCAGGAGTCCAAGAGAGCCAAGTTGGCCTGAGTCTCTCTGGGTGGGTAGCATGGCCCCCCTTCTCCCCTCATCAGCCAGCGTAGCTGTCTGGCTGACGTTACAGAACTGGCGGTTGGCACTTTCCTCTGAGCGCGTTCAGCTGTCCAGTGGTCTTGCGTTAGCGGCAGTTTGAAAAGATGTGGTGGCGCCTCACAGGACTCTGAGGAAGCCTGTGCTAGCATTCGCCCTCCTAGCGTTTGTGGTGTCGTGTGATTGGGGGAGTCCTAACTAGTGGGTGGAATTGGATATGTCTGTATTGGGAAAGAAATTGGGGGAAAAAATCCATAAAATAGGATTAGCTGGGGTAGAAGGAATATAAGGGAAAACATTTAGTGTACATATTCTCTGTTTACACAACTGATGTCACTATGTAATCTTACTCTGCAGACTTTTTTCCCCCCACATATCCTGTCTCTCTGCATTCTCATTCTTTTCCCTTTTTCTTGGCTGTTTTTTCTTCAATGATTCTCTCTCTTTCTGAAGGACAGTTGTCATCTGTTTGCTGATCTCTCCTCTCCTCTCTATGGATCAGACTCTTGGCCTCTGATGCAATTTTTCCTGTCTCTTTGGATCGTTGGGTACTTTGCTCACTTTGCATGCTTACTGTTAGCGTGTTGCATGTATTCTCGTAAATAGTGATTCTGCTTCCCTTACAGTTGACATGCCATCCTAGATAGAAGAGACCCAAAAAAGCATGTTTTGCTTGTTTTGTACTGTAACACATTTACACCAATATTTGTATTAGTTATTTAACTGGATGCCAAGAGCATGCAATGACTTAGTGATGCATTTTCAGTCATTTTTAGGGGTGTTAATAATAGTGCTTTATCAGGCACTAAGACAAGACCCATTTCCTGCCATACTTTGCTGCTGTTCTTGCCTTGTTCCTTTCCTTTTTTGACTATTTGAGGAAAGGCATGTTAAAAATATCTAATTTTGCCACTCTGCCTTCTATCTTCACTGCAGCATGCCTGGGTTTTCCTGTCTGTCTCTGAAAACCTCAACATTCAGAGAATTAACTGGGTGGATGACAGTCTGCAATACATGTAATAATTTAATATCTCCATTTCATTTTCCAGCCTGTAACCCCAGCCTGTGCAGAGCCAAGGGCCGTGGTCTGCAGCCCAAAGGCCTGCGGATCAAGGAGACTGCAGAGTTTAAGGTCTACACCAAAGGAGCTGGCACTGGAGACTTGAAGGTCACCATCAAAGGGCCCAGTGAGTAAAGCTCCAGACTAGCGATTGGACTTGATCATATGTTTTGATCATATTACTAATATGGTTGTGTATGTTTAACAGAGGGTCTAGAGGAGCCTTGTAAGAAAAAGGATCTGGGAGATGGAGTTTATAGCTTTGAGTATTACCCCACTACACCTGGAACCTATATCATTACGATCACCTGGGGTGGCCAGCATATTCCTCGCAGGTTAGAACGTTCGCTCTGCTGTTTTGTCCTCTACTGTCTTATGTCCTTCTGTGTTCACTCATTCATTTTCTCATCTCTTGGCTCTCAGTCCATTTGAGGTGAAGGTAGGCAGTGAGGCAGGGCCACAGCAGGTGCGGGCATGGGGCCCAGGGTTGGAAAGTGGCATCGTGGGCAAATCAGCTGATTTTGTGGTGGAGGCAGTTGGAGATGATGTTGGTACTTTGGGTGAGTTTCTTCTGCAGTCTGTTTCAAATTCTCAATGCAATACACAGTTCATGTTGTAAAGACATTGTGTGGTCACCCAATCCAGTTCTTTCACAATGCATTTCCTGTTCAGGCTTCTCTGTGGAGGGCCCATCCCCGGCTAAGATTGAGTGTGACGATAAGGGCGATGGTTCCTGTGATGTTCGTTACTGGCCCACAGAGCCAGGCGAGTATGCAGTGCATGTGCTCTGTAAGAATGAGGACATCCAGCACAGTCCCTTCATGGCTGAGATCAAACCAGCACCAGACAGAGACTTCTATCCTGACAAGGTATATGCATTCTCAAACTGCTTGTAGTGAGAATCATCAGAAAGCTGCCAAACTACTGCCAAATAGCTGACTGGTTTATTCCCCTGTATTACAGGTGAAGGCCTATGGCCCTGGCCTTCAGAGCAGTGGTCTGTCTGTAGGGAAACCAGCTGAATTCACAGTGGATGCCAAACTGGGTGGCAAAGCTCCTCTAAAGATTCAGGCTCAGGTATGCCTCCTCACCCTTTTTTATGTTTACATGGGGCTTAAAAACAGTGGAATAATGAATCTCTTTTCTTAGGACCGAGATGGAAACCCAGTTGATGTGCAGGTGAAGGATAACGGCAATGGGACATATAGCTGCAGCTACACCCCCCGCAAACCCGTCAAACACACGGTCATGGTGTCCTGGGGTGGAGTCAACATCCCAGAGAGCCCCTTCAGGGTGAGCGTCACAAAAATCCACAGTAGCATGTGGGGTGGGCGATATGGGAAAAATATCATCACAATACTTGAAGATGTTTTGTTGATGCACAATATGTATTTCAGTTTAGTTTTTCTGAGGCTTGATAAGCTGGAACGGACAAAACTTACCAGTGGCACATTTAGGAAAATACTTAACAAAAGCACACTTAGCATTTCACATTTCACTGCATTGCACTAAATCCAACTATCAAAGCCTGATATGCTCTCTTTTTAATAAAACTTGCAGTTTTGAAGCATCTACTTAATGTGTGGATTATCACTTTATTTTACCTGTAGATGAATATTGGAGCAGGATGCCATCCTAATAAGGTGAAAGTATCTGGACCTGGTGTCGCCAAGACAGGCCTGAAGGCTTATGAGCCAACGTACTTCACTGTGGACTGTTCTGAAGCTGGCCAGGGTATGACCATATAGAGACCTGCTCAACAGCTTTGGCTTATCAAGTCATCTTTCTTTTCTTCTTAACAGCTGTACTTCTTTACTGTCTCTGTAGGTGACATCAGCATTGGGATTAAGTGTGCTCCAGGGGTGGTAGGACCAGCTGAGGCAGACATAGACTTTGACATCATCAGAAATGATAATGATACTTTCACAGTTAAATACACTCCTCCAGGAGCTGGCAGCTACACTATCATGGTTCTGTTTGCTGATCAGGTACTGCAGGCTTCTTCTGTGTCTGATGGTGTGAATACATGTTGGTGTGTTTACGTTGTTCGGGTCTGTATAAATTTTTTATTTATTTATCTTTCCCAGGCTATTCCCATGACACCCATCAGAATTAAAGTGGATCCCTCTCATGATGCAAGTAAAGTTAAAGCAGAGGGCCCTGGTCTCAGCCGCACTGGTGAGAAAATAGACAAAAAAATAAGGCGTATTATCTTAAGCTGTTAAGCTGTGACCTGCTATCAGTGGCCAAAGATAATAATTGTGCTCCCTACACCTGTTTTCCAGGTGTGGAACTGAACAAGCCCACTCATTTCACTGTGAACACTAAGGGAGCAGGCAAAGCTAAGCTGGATGCTCAGTTCACTGGCCCCAACAAGGGAGAGGTCGTCCGGGACTTTGACATCATTAACAACCATGACAACACGTACACAGTCAAATACACCCCAGTGCAACAGGTGAGGACAGTTTCACTCTCCTGCTAGATCAGCAGGTCTGAATATCTGTCCAGTTTCAGTGCTTGACCCCATCAAGAAGAACCAACTTGGATGCATGCTAATGTCAATCTTTCTCTGTTTAGGGTAATATGGGTGTAAACGTGACCTATGGCGGTGACCCCATTCCCAAGACTCCCTTTGCTGTGGCCGTGGCTCCTTCCCTGGATCTGAGCAAGATTAAGGTTGCAGGCCTTGGAGACAGTATGTTGTCGCGTTCCTATGCATTTCATATGACTTTTCAAGTAGTGGTTTTTGTTTCTGGTGCTTTGGGGTTTAACTCTTAAACATGCTCTCCGTTCCTCAGAGATGACTGTTGGAAAAGACCAGGACATTACAGTGAAGACAAAGGGAGCAGGTGGTCAAGGTAAAGTTGGCGCAAAGGTTACTGGACCTGCTGGTAAAGCAGTGCCCTGTAAGGTGGAGCCAGGTCTGAGCCCAGAGACCAGCCAGGTCCGCTTCATCCCCAGAGACAAGGGTCCTTATGAGGTGGAACTCACTTATGATGGTGCTCCCATCCCAGGAAGTCCCTTCCCTGTGGAGGCTGTGGCTCCCACTGACCCATCTAAGGTGAGCAGCCATTACAGTATGGATTAAGGCAGTAATAAGTTGTTGGTGTAAATACATTAATTTCTCCTGTCCACATGTCTTCAGGTCCGCTGCTCAGGCCCAGGTTTGGAGCGAGCCAAAGTTGGAGAGACAGGCCAGTTTGTGGTCGACTGCACCAACGCTGGCCCTGCTGAGCTGACCATTGAGATCATCTCTGATAATGGCACTGAGGCAGAGGTCCATATCCAAGATAATGGAGATGGAACTTACACAATCACCTACATCCCTCTGTACCCTGGAGCCTACACCCTGACCATCCGCTACGGTGGCCAAGATGTGCCAAACTTCCCTGCAAGACTCAATGTTGAGCCAGCTGTAGAAACCACCGGTGTGAAAGTGTTTGGACCTGGAGTTGAAGGCAAAGGTAGTACAGTGGATCTGAATATAATTGAGAAGGCTCCCTTTCTCTACCACCTGTTAAGGATTATGTAGTGTATTTCTTTTTTTGTGTGTCAGTTATGAATCTGTATTGCTCCATTTATGACTCATTTGTGAGTCATGCTGTTTTTGAAATTGTTTTTCTAAAGGAGTTTTCAGAGAGGCTACCACAGATTTCACTGTTGATGCCCGAGCCCTTACAAAAACTGGAGGCAAGCACATCAAGACCTGCATCAACAACCCATCTGGCAACCAAACTGAGGCCCTCATCAGGGACCTGGGAGATGGTACCTATAAAGTGGAGTACACTCCCTATGAAGAGGGTGAGTCTTTGGTCTTGTATACAATCTTGCATTCGTGATAAAGTAGTTTAGAGCTGCTGCACGTGTTACTTGTGGCTTGGTAAGCTTAATGTTGTCCTGAGGCATGGTATTTTGGTATTATACGGACAGGTCCTCACAGTGTGGAGGTTTCCTATGACGATGCCCCAGTGCCCAACAGTCCATTCCGTGTGCCTGTGACCGAGGGTTGTGACCCAGCACGTGTGCGGGTGCATGGCCCAGGACTGCAGGCTGGCATCACCAACAAACCCAACAAATTCACTGTCGAGACCCGGTTAGTAGTAGTAGTAAAAAGTGTTTTTAATAACCAGAGGGTTCAAACTCATGCCTGATCTTGGCCTCTTCTTTCCTTCTCTTTTTAGTGGGGCAGGTACAGGAGGATTGGGCCTGGCCATGGAGGGACCTTCTGAGGCCAAGATGTCCTGCACTGATAACAAAGATGGCAGCTGCTCTGTAGAGTACATACCATATGAGCCAGGGACTTACAACCTCAATATCACCTATGGAGGTCAACCAATCACTGGTTGGTGTTTGGCTTTCTTCACCCCTAATTTTATGTGCTTTTGTCACTGCATTTTCCATTTAGCACAGAGTGACCCATCCTTTCTTGCTTTATCTGCTCTTACAGGAAGCCCCTTCTCTGTGCCTGTCCACGATACTGTTGATCCCACAAAGGTGAAGTGCCAGGGTCAGGGTATTGGGACCAATGTCCGGGCCAATATCCCACAAGTGTTCACTGTGGACGCCAGTAAAGCAGGCATGGCTCCTCTGCAGGTCAGAGTGCAAGGACCCAAAGGTAAGAGAGCCTGGGTGCTGTCTTTCTGTTGCATACAAGTTTAGTTTCAAGTTTTCAGATTTTTTTTTAAATGTAATATATTTGAAGCCAGTATCAACCCCAACCCTTTTGCATCTGTTGTGCAGGTGTTGTGGAGCCAGTTGAAGTGGCGGATAATGGAGATCAGACTCACACTGTGAGCTACGTGCCCACCAGAGAGGGACCATATACTATTAATGTGCTGTATGCTGATGAGGAAATTCCACGCAGGTATTTAAAACTCAAGTTCCTCTCGGAACCATTGCCATTAGTGCCTGTGTTGTCACTGAATGAGAACAATGGGATATTTTCCTTCTGTTACTAGAATGTGAGGCTATCAAAGTAACATGGTACAGCTTAATAAGTGTGGAAGGTAGAGCTAACTGCTCTGTACTAGCTAATGCATGGACAGCAGTTCATGCAAATGGTCCTACACTTAATTTTCACTTCTCATTATCCATTCCTATCTACACTATTATTCTTCTCCCTCCTTTTTAAACTCTCTTGCTCTTTCCTTCTCTTACATACTCTGCCTCTGTTTCAGTCCTTATAAGGTGAAGGTTCTGCCCACACACGATGCCAGTAAGGTCCGTGCCAGTGGCCCTGGGCTCAATACTACTGGTGTGCCTGCCAGTCTGCCAGTGGAGTTTACCATTGATGCCAAAGATGCAGGAGAAGGACTTCTGGCTGTCCAGATTACTGTAAGTGCAAGACTTCACCCCAAAAATAAACATGAAATATTTAGTTATGCTACTTAGACATGGATAGTATTGAATATAGAGCCAATGGCAGGGTCAAGTTTCTGCTCTGTTCCTGATTGTTTTAGGATCCAGATGGGAAGCCCAAGAAGGCCAACATTCGTGATAACCAGGATGGCACATACTTGGTGTCCTATGTGCCTGATATGACTGGACGCTACACCATCCTCATCAAGTATGGTGGAGATGAAATCCCATACTCTCCATACCGCATCAGAGCCCTGCCAACAGGAGATGCCAGCAAATGCACAGTCACAGGTAGGCCTCTCTTTATAACATTACACCCAGATCTGCATGGATCAGCTTAGCTGAGGTGCTGTATTTTCAGACCCATATTTACATGTAACTGTCTGGACAGTTTGGTAGCATAGTTTGTAATATGTGTTTGTCAATAATAACTTTATTGCAGCTTTGTAAATAACCTCTTTTCTGAAATTGAGATTTGTGCACAGAACTTAAGTCTGTATATGAACCATTTTGGGGGAAAAGGTTACAAATAGCCTTCATACAGTGACCATAAAAATGTAATCACTGGACTAATTGTAAGAAATCCAGTAGTTCATCTTTTTGAGGTCTAGATTGTCTTAATTTAGTACTCATGCTGGGCATTTATAGACCCATTAGAAACGAGCCATTTTATGTTGTGTTTGTGTGGCTCTCAACCCTGTCACCTACTCGGACACATCACCTGTTGTGCAGAGCTGCTCACACTCCCAGCACACTCTGTTCTCCACTTGTTATAAATGTTTTTTTTATTCTTTTTGAGCACATTTTATTGTATTTTTGTCCTGATTTTTACTTCTCACTTTTTCGCTCTCTGCTTCTCACGGTTTCTCAGTCTCAATTGGAGGTCACGGTTTGGGTAAGCGCTTTGAAAAATGTCTCTGCTCCAGACTCGGTTCTTTTTGCATGCAGAATGGCACCGTCCTGCTTTGATAACGACCCTATCGTCTTAACTATTTTATGTATTTTAATAACTTGGTGCTAGACTTCCTTTTTAAGCGGTCATTTAACACCTGAAAAGAATATAATAGAGGTTTTCTATGGACTCGTATGGCTGTTTTTGGGTCGGGTAGTCAAACCATTTCTCTCTCCCCCTCCTCTCTCCTTGGTGTGATAGACAGCATGTCCTATCAGTGATGTTAGACTAATCACTAACTTCAGTCTGGCTTTTATATGCCTGTATGGTGGAATGCAGCATTGAGGTTACTAAAAATAAATGAGCCCTTTTTTCCTCTGACAACGTCGTCTGTATTAACGATAGTATTATTAACAGGACGTAGTATTCAGCATTATTTAAGGAGGTAGCATTCGGACAACTGAGGTAACAGACAAACTGGCAAGCAAATATTTAATATTTAAAAATTCATCAGTCCAGTGAGCTGCACAGTTTTATGTTAATCTGAATTCCTACAGTTTATCAGAAAAGGCTGTTTTGGTGCATTCTAATGACGCACTTAATTACAGTGTTCAGATTCTTTTGAGTTCAGTGTACGGCTGTTTCAGATGTTCTTATTTGTGAGCACTGAAGAATAACATTTTCTCTAAGTTTGCTGGTTCACTCAAATAATTCGCCATCAGAGTTGTGCAGCCTTTCAACCCTACCTTCTTTTTCTGTCTGTTGCCACAGTGTCACAGGGTGATGAGGCAGCATGCATGGTTGAATGAATATTCCTGTAGGGAGGCAGATTCTAAAGCTCAAATGAACAAACTTGCCACCTGTAGAGACTGAAGTTGATCTTTTTCTGGTGATTACCAGGTGCTGGAGTTGGTCCCACTATCCAGATTGGAGAACAGACAGTGATCACCGTGGACGCAAAGGCTGCTGGGAAGGGGAAGGTGACCTGCACAGTGTGCACTCCGGATGGCACAGAGGTGGATGTGGACGTGGTTGAGAATGAGGATGGAACCTTTGACATCTTCTACACGGCACCCCAGCCTGGGAAATACGTCATCTGTGTGCGCTTTGGAGGAGAGCACATTCCCAACAGCCCCTTCCAGGTCACGGTACGTAGAAGCCAAATGGGTCTTCATCTTCACATACACTGACCCGGCCATTAACCTGATAAGTAGTACTGATATGTCTACTCTGTTTAAAAACAGTATCACTTGAATAATCTGTATTTTAATCAGTTTTTTGAAGCAGAAGGAGGAATCCAAAGTTTTCTACTGCTTTGCATAGCCAGCTGCTCCCAGTGTTTGTTTCTGAGATTAAAGGAGTGTGCTGGCTAGCAAAAATAATGCAGTGATGTTTTATTCATCACTTGCAGCTTAAAGTAAAATGAATAAATACATGCAATAGTACAAAAATCTGATTTATTAGAAAACATTCTTTTTGCAATTCAGTCATTTAAACACACTTTGAACATATTTGAGAGTATTTGAATGTAGAAATTAAAATGTTCATTAGTTGCAGCCTTTCAAGCCTTTCAAGAGGCACACTTATTCAGACATCCCTAATAACTGAACTGCTTAATGCAAAAGCTTAATAGGGCATTAGATTCCAATAGGCTAAGGTCTATTCTTTTGCTGACAGAATTCCAAGCCAGGAGCGGACTTCATTCCCAAACAGCCGCCCAAAGGACTGATCTATACCAATGTGAATGTTTAAGTATTAGGAGTATTTCACGCTTGATTCTGTCATCCTATCTCAGGCTTTGGAAGGTGCCTCCCCTGAACAACTTATGCAGCAGACCCAGGTCCCGCAGTACGCCTACGCGCCCAACATGGGCCAGCCATGGGTACTGACACTCCCTGCTTTCTCCCTCTCATCATGTCTGCCCTTGTTTGTCCATCATTGACATTTGTCTCTTGTCTCCATTCTCCAGCTGCTGTTCTTTCCCTGCAGGTGTAGGGCCTAATTCAGCTCACTCTCAATTTGATGCCATTCAGATAATGGCAGCCATTTTGAAAGCAATAAATGTGGAAGTCTGCATTTAACAAAATGGCTGGGACCATGTCAGAAGTTTATCGTATTTGTCGAGTGCTTCTGTTTGTTGATCTTCTCGTGGTTTTGTTCAGATAATTGTTGGTTTCTTTCCTGTGGTATGTCCCTGTGAGTCACTGTCTTGTCTGCTTGGCTTTCACTCTACTATTGTCCAGACTAGCGAATCACGAAATGGGCTTTCATTCTCTTGTCATGATGTCATTTTTCTCTCACAGTGTCAGTGTTGGTGGCTGCGTCATCGTCATAATCATTACCATCATTTTTCCTTTTTTGGAATTCTCTTGTTTGATTCAGTCATATTTGTGGTTTAGTGTTTTCACTTTCTACTACTACTTGTTTATTATGTTTTACAAATTCATAATTTAACATTACACTATTATTGATAAGCTGAGAGACTTCTTTTTTCCTTCCACTCTTAATGATGACCCCTTGTCTCATAATCTTTTGATTTTTGTTCATTGTTGTAGACATCAGACTTGAGTAATATTTAAATCCATTATCCAATGTAATTATCTAAGATCAAGGTGGCTTAAGACAAGGCTGAATATGGCTAAATCTGTTTACTACCCCTGCTTATGGTTGGAGTATTGTCCTTTCTTTCCTGTTTCTCAGGCAACAGACAGACCACTGGGCATGAATGGACTGGATGTGGCTGGATTGAGACCCTTCGACTTGGTCATTCCATTCACCATCCAGAAGGGAGAAATAACTGGTAAGTTCTAATATTCTGTTTTGACCTCTTGTTTGAAGAGACATTAGGAAGCTTTTTTTAATGAAATACCAAATCTGTCTCAGGTGAAGTGAGGATGCCATCTGGCAAAGTGGCCAAGCCAGACATTACAGATAATAAAGACGGCACAGTCACAGTGAAGTACGCTCCAACTGAGGCTGGGCTGCATGAGATGGACATCAAATATGATGGGATACATATTCCAGGTAAAACTGTTTAGATAAACATTAGGGGGATCTCAATCAATTTAATGTGCCTGTCCTTCCTTTTGGGGAGTTAAGGACATCAGACGAAGCCACACTTAGCATTTTTTTTCTATCTGTATGTACAGTATACAAGATTTTCAACAATGTAGTGAAGCAGTGCTATCTAGAATGTTCACCTTCTATAGAATGCAAACTGTACATTTAAGAAGATTTTATAATGCTTTTGGATTTAAAAACCAGGCAGCTCCAGGGAAAATTTATGGTTATGCACTCTTCGTGCAGACAAAATCAAATTACAGAAATGTAATGTTTTTTGGCTCATCCCTTGACAGTCACTAGTATTATTCTAATGTTCTAGTGTTGTAAATACCAACAATAATCAATGCAAAATACTTGCTGCACTAAATTAGCCATACATTTTATTCAGTGATTGTTTAGTTCAGTAGGAACCACCAGTGTTGTACTAGTTGGTCTTATGGTGGCAAGATAGCGGTATAGAAATAACTACACCAACAAAAAAGAGCACAGATTTTGTAATTAGAGCTTTGGAAAACATATTTCCGAGAGGTTGGTGCAAAATAGAAAGCATTTTAAATTTGGACAGTAAGAAGGCAGAATCTCAACTGCTTCTCTTCACTGACAGGAAGCCCACTGCAGTTCTATGTGGATTATGTCAACAGTGGCCATGTGACAGCATATGGTCCTGGTCTGATTCATGGCATGGTCAATAAACCAGCAGTGTTCACTGTCAACACCAAGGATGCAGGAGAAGGTACAGAAGCATTCTGTTCTGTTTTTTTACACATTGCCTATTGAAATATATTGAAATGACCAGAGTTTAGAATTTCATGTATTTTGCTTTACTGAGGTTCTGTCTTATGTACTGGAACAGTTTGGGGGAAATGCTGCAGAAGTGGTGAAAGGTGCTGAAATGCAAATTTTTTTTATTTTTTTTATTTTTTTTCCCCCAGGTGGTCTTTCTCTGGCCATCGAGGGGCCCTCAAAGGCAGACATCAGCTGCACTGATAACCAGGATGGCACCTGCACTGTGTCTTACCTGCCAGTTCTGCCTGGAGACTACAACATCCTCGTCAAGTACAATGACAAGCACATCCCCGGCAGTCCTTTTGTGTCAAAGATCACAGGTCAGAGAATAGATGGAAAATCTGTCCCAAATTTGAATTGTACGGCAGAGGTAATTAGTTTTTGGTCCTGGAGGGCTGGTGTCTGTTCAAGTTGCTGATTTTCTCAGCTCATAAACTAGCTAAACCTAGTTATTAACAGATGAGTTGAATCAAGTGCGTTCGAGCAGGAAAATCAACAAACTAGGTTGAAAGCTTGTCCTACTAGATTTCAACTGATGACCCCTACCATATGGTGATCTGGCAAGAACCAAGAGATTCTGACTAGATTCTGTCTTGAATACTGGAGTATACACTCAGCTGGACTGTCCATAACTTGATGTCTTCATGTTATCTCTGTCTACAGGAGATGACTCCATGCGCATGTCCCATCTGAAGGTGGGCTCTGCTGCTGATATCCCATTGGACATTGGTGAGCTGGACCTAAGCCAGCTGACTGCCTCACTGACAACCCCCTCTGGCCGGGAGGAGCCGTGCCTGCTCAAGATGCTGCGTAATGGGCATGTGGGTAAGTGTGTTACAGCCGGGAAAACATGGCTCACTTCATCAGCTGGTTGTGACAGGTGTAGTATTACCAACTATTTCCCACTGACATTTTTTCCCCCACACCTGATTACAGTGCAATCTCTTATAGTAGGTTCACATGATCAGATATACTTGATTCATGTCATACAGCAAAAATCCTTTAGTGAGAGTAGGTTGTGGGCAGACTGTGGTAAGTCCATGCATTCATGTCCTTTTGTTATGGTCACTTCTCTAGGCGTCTCCTTTGTGCCTAAAGAGACTGGTGAGCACTTTGTGAATATAAAGAAAAACGGACGGCATATTCCCAGTAGCCCCATTTCTGTCATGATCAAACAGTCGGAGATTGCTGATGCCAGCCGGGTGCACGTGTCTGGCCAGGGCCTGAGTGAGGCCCGCACATTTGAGCCAGCAGAGTTCATCATTGATACCAGAGATGCAGGTAAGTGGAGTCTGCCTTTATGGAAAGCTTGTCAATTTGGAGTGAAGGTAAACCAATAATGTGTTCCAAAAGTTGCTGACACTTCAATGCAGCATTTGAATCATTTTGAGTCAGTTACTGATGGGTGTGGTTGTTCTGCTTTCCAAAGGCTATGGAGGTCTTAGCTTATCCATTGAAGGGCCGAGTAAGGTGGACATTAACACTGAGGATCAAGAAGATGGAACCTGCAAAGTCACTTACTGCCCCACTGAACCAGGAAACTACATTATTAACATCAAGTTTGCTGACCAGCATGTTCCAGGTACGGGTTTTTCAGAGACTGTGGATTGTTAATACTGTGACTGGTCAATTTTCCTTTTTGACAGTGTTTCTTTTTCTGCCACAGGCAGCGCTTTCACAGTGAAGGTGACTGGAGAGGGTAGGATGAAAGAGAGCATTACTCGCAAAAAAAGAGCTGCATCTGTTGCCAATGTTGGCAGCCAGTGTGACTTGAGTTTGAAGATACCCGGTAGGCACCACAAAAAGATCAGTTGTCTCATTTTGTAATTTATATAATCAGTTTCTGAATAAGGCTGACACTTTAAATTCTGGCCTATAGAAATCAGTATCGCTGACATGACTGCCCAAGTGACCAGCCCTTCCGGGAAGGTGCACAAGGCTGAGATCATGGAGGGTGAAAACAACACCTACTGCATTCGCTTTGTGCCCACTGAGATGGGTGTTCACACAGTCAGTGTGAAGTACCAGGGCCAGCATGTCCCAGGATCCCCATTCCAGTTCACTGTGGGGCCACTAGGAGAAGGAGGGGCCCACAAAGTCCGCGCAGGAGGTCCTGGACTGGAGAGAGCAGAGGCAGGAGTACCAGGTATGTGAGGGGGAAAAATCCTATGAATGCTTGGGGGACAGGTAGTAGACTGTTGAAGCATGACTAAAAATTTTGCAACATTCTTCCTCCAGCTGAGTTTAGTATATGGACACGTGAGGCTGGAGCTGGGGGTCTGTCCATTGCTGTGGAGGGACCCAGCAAAGCAGAGATTGCCTTTGAAGACCGTAAAGATGGATCCAGTGGGGTCTCCTACATTGTCCAGGAGCCTGGTGAGAGAGAGATACTAGGATTTGTTTACTCTAGTTTAAACCATGCTGGAGTTTTCTGATCTTTATGATTAGATAGTAGGCTCTGTACCTCACGGTTTATGGATTGGCTTTGCAGGAGATTATGAGGTGTCCATCAAGTTCAACGACGAGCACATCCCTGACAGTCCCTTCATTGTGCCCGTCGCCTCTCCTTCAGATGATGCCCGCCGACTTACTGTTGCCAGTCTTCAGGTGAGGCTTCGAGGAAGACAGACATTTGTCCGCCCAAAGCGAGTCCCAGGCTGTCCTCAGCACAGCAGCAGAAAGCCTTTTTCATAATACTTTAGTGTAATCTACAGTGAGAATGAAGATGGTTAAGCATTGTCCAGTTTGTCCTGTCATGCTAGCAGATGCTTAGGGAAGACCAAGGATGCCAAAGAGTTTAGCTCTTAATCTAACAAACCTAATACAGTTAATTGAGGTCTTCAGGAGCATTTGAAGTTTAGAGCAAGGTGTGTGGAACTAAACCGTCCAGGCCTGTAGATCTCCAGAATCAGAGTGCATCACCCTTAGGGTTGATTGTTTGTGCTCCTCTAGTGTCATGTAAGCAAGATACGTGAGAAGCAGAAAAAGAGACAGAAATCTCACTTAAATCTCACCCTCTTTGACACACCCTCACACCTTAATCACATTTAATCATTGAAACTGGAAACTGTCCATATTTTCTCTGTTGCCCATAGTAATTTTAATGGTAGATAGTGCCACGGTTCTGCTGCTATGTTGATGGGCTATGCCGGGGTTTGTGGGATACTGAAGGACTGTTTGTATTTCTCGTGCCTTGTCCTAAAGGCTCCCAACAGCCTTACTTCTTCCCTACATGCCGGGATGGCTAGGGGCTAAAGGGTTAAAGAGAGCAAAACAGGCTCCTCCTCTCAGGGTTTCCAACATCACATCTCTCAGCTCTTCCTCGTTCTTTTCCACTGTTCTTTATATTGTGAACTTTATTGGGATTGGGTTTCTTCTCTAGTTAAGCCTCTCTCTTTAACTCTTTTAGCCTGAAGGTAAGAGATGTTAGTCAAATGGATTTGTAGATGTGTTAGAAAGCCTGTAAGCACCAGGTTGTCTGAGTGTTTTGATAGTGAATTGACTTGTAGAAGTGTTATGTGAACACAGGAGTCCGGCTTAAAGGTGAACCAGCCTGCTTCATTTGCTGTAAGCCTGAATGGGGCAAAGGGCGTCATTGACGCTAAAGTTCATAGCCCATCCGGAGCCCTGGAGGAGTGCTGCGTCACTGAGATTGATGAAGGTAACCATGATTACTGGTTCATTTGAGTGGGTTGTAACAACTCGTCTGTACTGAAGTTGTACTCTTAGATTTGTAATGTGCAGTGAATTTCAGACTTTACTACCAGGCCAGTGTTGAAAGTTTTAAAGGCTATGCAAACTTGAGCTAATTGTAACAGCATTTACTGTTGCATAGAACACTGTAACTTGGTATCTGATTTGAACAGAGCCTAATTCTCCATAATATAGCTTCAGTGCTTTTGTGAAAATGTGAATACTGGCCTGATAAATGGACCCAGAGTCCTTTCGTTCCTTTGCTTTATGCTTTATTTTTGCTCACAGATAAGTATGCAGTGAGGTTCATTCCCAGAGAGAATGGCCTGTACCTGATTGATGTGAAATTTAATGGCTCCCACATCCCTGGAAGCCCTTTCAAGATCCGGGTGGGAGAGGCAGGCCAGGCCGGAGATCCAGGCATGGTGTCTGCTTATGGGGCTGGTCTGGAGGGTGGAACCACTGGTATGTAGACTGGCCTGAAAATGTGCCTGCAAGCTTCATTTTTGACATTTGTATGGAAAAAGGAATCCGTTAAATGTCAGTGCGGTCTGATCCTCTGCCTCCTTCTGTGCCAGGATCTCCATGTGAATTCATTGTGAACACAAGCTCAGCTGGTCCTGGAGCACTGGCAGTAACTATTGATGGGCCTTCTAAAGTGAAGATGGACTGTCAGGAGTGCCCAGAAGGGTACAAGGTCACCTACACACCAATGGCACCTGGAAACTACCTAATCTCTATTAAATATGGTGGACCCTACCACATTGTTGGCAGCCCCTTTAAAGCTAAAATTACTGGTGAGAGAGATTTCATTAATCCATTACATTTTATCTAGTGGCCTTCTTTTGTCTTGTTTTATTTGAGAAAACTGACATTGTGGGATGTAGTAACTCTTAAATAGAACTGCAGTTCAGTGACTGTCTTCTTTTTCAGGCTCTCGTTTGGTCAGTAGCCACAGCATGCATGAGACCTCATCAGTGCTGGTTGACCCTGTGACCCGCAGTGTGACTTCCACTCAGCAGGCGGCACCAGGCTGGGCTAGCTCTGATGCTAGCCGTGTGGCGGCCAAAGGCCTAGGGCTCACAAAGGGCTTCATTGGTCAGAAAAATAGCTTCAGTGTCGACTGTAGCAAAGCAGGTACTTTTATTTTGGCTGACTGCTTTTCCCTAAAGTATAAAGTTGCTTCTACACTTATTTAAACAGCAGCTCTTAGTGAGATGTACATTTTTCATCTGAGTTCATTGCTTATTGATTTATTTCTTTGTAATAACAGGAAGAAACATGCTGCTGGTTGGAGTTGATGGGCCTAAAGTACCCTGTGAAGAGATCCTGGTCAAACACCTGGGCAACCGTCTCTATAATGTGTCCTACCAGCTGAAAGAAAAGGGCGAGTACATTCTGGTGGTGAAATGGGGTGATGACCACATTCCTGGGAGCCCGTTCCACATCACTGTCTAATGCCAACCACCACCCCCTCAGCCAAAGTAGCCACCAACCACAGCCAAGACTCCTGCTCCTGCATCCCATAGACGAATACATAAACACTGAATCTTCTCTTGCTGTCTCACTCATTTCTCATTATGCTGTATCTTCATCTCCCTGTTTCCCTTCACTTAGCACAGCCAGACTGTTTTTGCAGTGTTCAGTATTACTGTTTAAGCAGGTGCAGGTCATGGTGGCTTTCACATTCTCCAAGGTTTACACCAGTGTGTTAATGATCGCCCCTAACACAACATGGCTGCTACAGTGTGCTTGCCTGGTTCAGGATGCCACTGTTCAAACTCTTGCTAGTAGCAGAAGGGATAGGAGTGTTGCATCCTTTGAAAAGCACGTGTTTACTTACCATTGGGTGACATGACACTTACTAGTAACTCATAATGCCTTTTGTGCCTTTTACACATCTGAATTAACACTGGTGCCAAAGCTCTGTGGGTTTGCCCTCTTGCCCTCTTTTTTTTTTGTGTGATTTTTTCCATTTTCCAATGCACTTTGTAGAGCTGAGCTTATTCTCCCTTTGATGAACATTATTCTGTCAGGCTAAAGACTTCTGAACCATGTTCTAATAACTAGTGAATAAAAGGGAAATTCTGAATTGGATGTAGGCATTGCCATTGGGCCGGAGATGAATTGAAAGGGAGACGCATTTTGTTGTGAATTCTTGATTTTATAAAATCCAAAAGCGCTTAAGGTTTCAACATTCCTTTGGAGAAAAATCACTTGCATTTCACTTAGCAGCTCTTCAATTCTCTGTGCTTTTAAAAAAAAATCTTGTCTTAAGAGAAGAGAACCAATGTTTGTAAGACTGTTACAGTATTTTGATAAACAATAAAGTTGTCCTAAGTATTTTTGTCAATCCAAAAATGCAGCTTGTCTTGTTTATTCATACATTGCGAAGATGTAGCTTTGACTGGTACATTTTACAAATCTAGCTAACAGGATGACATTTCATCTGTTTTGGTTTTGTTCTTTTAATGATCAAGATTCAACACAAGCTCTTGGATCATTTGAATAAAAATAGATATATAAATGTACCTACAGTCCTGAGGGTTTTTGTCTTAAATTATTTGTATTTTTTTCAGCTCATAATCCAAATATCATTTCACACACTGCACATGACATGCTTCATGCAGCACATTCATTCTTAAGAGACACTCAGAACATTAATTGTTTATTGGCTTTAGGTAAAATGTTCACCAGTGAGCCCCATTATGGTCTTATTTTCACTTGTCCAAAAATATACCTTGAATCCTAACTGATCTAAGGCCCAATCCAATTTCTTCTTTTTACCCCTACCCCTTGTTTTCGAGTGTCACCCTAACCCCTTGGAACTGAGTTACAAGAGGTAGTGGTTGAAATCTTGCCATACGAAATGGGACAACTCTCAAATTAAAATAAATAAATAAAGAAAAACATTGCTTCATTAACGGGCTATTACCGGTGCTATGTAGGCGACCCAGCCCGTCTTCAGTGACAGCAGAGAACGGAAAAGTTCATCGACCTCGCTGCTGGGCTTCAGTTACATTTAGGGCATCATATGCCTTCAAAGAGGGGGTATAAGACAATTATTTATTATCGCCCACCGCTAATTCTTTGGCGATACGAAGCTGAAGTCAGCTATTCACCAGCTTCTTGTTCGAATTTTCCCGTTCCACCTTAAATAGTGCAGCAGTTACATTCTGGCGCTTCAGGCGTCAATACTGCCTGACTACTTAAGGTGGAACGGAAAGTTAGTTAGCTAGCTAGCTACCGAAACATTAGCATGCTATTAGCGATTTTTATGCTTGTTATGAAGAAAACGACCATAATACATTGAAACGACATTAAACTAAGATAATACGATGGTTACTGTAATTTTTAACGGAGAAAATACTCACATTTGTGGGTTTCTTTGGTCGCTCGCGCAGCCACCTTGCCGGTTTTTCTTTTTTTCTGATAACACTCTGTTTGGAGTGAGCCTCTGAAAAACCTCCGTTTGGAGGGCCGTGTAACCCTAACACTGCGACCTACCCCTACATCTCAACAAAAATTGGGACACCCTAACCCTAGACGTGAACGCGCAAAACAGAGGGCTAAGGGCTAAGTGGTAGGGGCGAGGGGTGAAATGGGATTGGGCCTAAGTGCCGGTC
Organism: Colossoma macropomum; assembly: GCF_904425465.1. Lineage (NCBI taxonomy): Eukaryota > Metazoa > Chordata > Actinopteri > Characiformes > Serrasalmidae > Colossoma > Colossoma macropomum. The sequence continues at coordinate 13,852,411 of NW_023494802.1, read as the reverse complement.
AACACCCAATACTGGCATGCAGGTGACTCACTGCGTAGACCTACAAACCTGGCACTTGTGCAAGATAAGATAACCAAGAAGTCCTAGAAATAAACAGGAATTCTTTCCTGCACAGCATCTATTTTTACTTATTCTCTCCTTCACATGTGAATTCAAGTGTGACTCGCCTGAAGGGCCAGTTCAGTTTAAACCGGAAAAGGGAAGCCTCCGTCTCAGATATCAGAAATGTCTCCTCATGCTTGAAGTGATCCTACAATCCTGTGCATGTTGTTTCAAACAGGCATACAGTCAGAGATGGCAGATGTTTCTTGTTGATTTACCACTCATTTCTTACTGAGCTCTAACCTAAGATGATGTGTAATGAGTTTGACTTAAGATTGCTTACTTGGTGGCTTCAATTTATTTATGAATTTAAAAATAATTGTGGAAAGACCGCAGCAATTACAGTCTCAGCTGGGCCCTCTGAGCCATATTCTGTGGTAACTATGGCAGTCATAGTTTCACATGAGATTTTGATATTGTTAAACAGCTCCCTTTTTCTGTCCTACATATTTGCACCAGAAAGTAAAAATATATTATGAAGAGATGTACTGTAGGAGACCACGTTTGTGGTAGCTAGTTACGTTTACTCAGTTACTTGCTGAAGTAAAAAAAATTAATGGATTTGTATCTCAGTGAATATTTTCAGATGATACTACTTTTACTTATTTGCAAAGAATCTATTTTTTACTCAGTGAAAGCGTTGACTGATTCCTTTTTGTATTTAATTCAGTTATTTCTGTCTGCCTCATGGTTGGCCGCACCTCTGACCTTTTGACTTTTATTTTAGAGAATGAAAAGAGAAGTTAAAAAATGCAGCTGACAAGCTCAAGTTACTGTGCTGAATGTACTAAAAAGTTCCACTGCAGTTTTATTAGTTACTCTATACATAAATAAATTTCTAAATTTCTGCTTAATTAAACATGTAAACAAACACATGCGTTGTTTTATAGTTTGTTCCCAGTGGTGGTGACAGGAGTCAAACGTCTGGAGAGTTTAATGCCTCTAAAAGTTACCTCACAAAGTTATTACACTAAATGGGTATGAATATGTTGCCTAATAGCTGAAAGTGTATTTTTAAAATACTGCAGCATGTTCAGCCCTGCGATGGACTGGCGACCTGTCCTGGGTGTATCCTGCCTTCTGCCCAATGACAGCTGGGATAGGGTCCAGCACCCCACCGTGACCCAGAAGGATAAGCGGTTTAGATGATGTATATATGCATGTATGTATGTATGCAGCGTGTTCAAGAACTGTTTTGGCATGTTAGTTTTGGGGTTATTTGTTCTCTAGCATTTATTGCACTTGGTTTGTTTGCTATGGACTCTTATTATAGAGGGCAGGGCTAGGAACCGCCCCAGATGTATATTTGCAGAGTTGCCAGGTTTGCATATTCCAAATCCTTTTGTTAGACATAATATATGTACTATATATTATAACTGTTTAGGTGCAGGCTCCAATATTTTAAGACCTACACCGATCAGGCATAACATTATGACCACCTCCTTGTTTCTACGCTCATTGTCCATTCTATCAGCTCCACTTACTAAATAGGTGCACTTTGTAGTTCTACAATTACAGACTGTAGTCGATCTGCATACTTTGTTAGCCCCCTGTGAACACTGTCCATTCACTGTCCACTCTATTAGACACTCCTACCTTGTTATGTAGATGTACCTTGTAGATGTAAAGTCAGAGACGATAGCTCATCTGCTGCTGCACAGTTTGTGTTGGTCATCTTCTAGTCATCAGTGGTCACTGGACGCTGCCCACAGGACGCTGTTGGCTGGATATTTTTGGCTGGTGGACTATTCTCAGTCCAGCAGTGACACTGAGGTGTTTAAAAACTCCAGCAGCACTGCTGTGTCTGATCCACTCATACCAGCACAACACACACACCACCACCACATCAGTGTTACTAACAGGGTGCTAACAAAGTATGCAGAGAAATAGATGGACTACAGTCTGTAATTGTAGAACTACAAAGTACACCTATATAGTAAGAGGAGCTGATAAAATGGACAATGAGTGTAGAAACAAGGAGGTGGTCATAATGTTATTCCTGATCGGTGTATCTTGTGCATTATGTAGGGAGAAGAGAGCTATTTGAGATTCAGTCTAGGTATTGGATGGTAACTGTAAACTCTGGGCTTCCTTGAGGAGAGGTTTGGAAAACACACTGACACAAAATCACAACAGATTTTTTATGTATGTGTTTGTATTTATTCTAACTTTTTTCAAACAAATAAACCCAGATAAATAGATTTACATATAACTTTCTCTGATTGCCTCAGAATGTTGCACAGTACTGTAAATATGCAATTTACAGACTTACAGTTTCATTTGCAATTGAATACTTCAGATTTTGGGCTAGTTTCAGCTTCCAGTGGGACACTTTGGACTGGATATTTTTACCGCACCTGGCAACCCTGTGTATTTGTGTGTGTGAGCAGAAAGTGGACTGAGTTGAATCAGAGAATGAGCTGTTAGCGAGAGAAAAATTCTGATTATGTAGCCTCCAGCGTAGCTGTGGCCGACAACAGCTGGAAAATAAAGCACCACAACTGTTTGGAAGCTGTGTCTCTTTTAATAGCAGTGAGGGCTACAATGCATTCTTGGCAGTGATGTATATGCAAAGTGTTGTAGGACAATTATTTATGTCTGTTTGTTTTTACCATTAAAAGCTTTGCATATAAAACTCAGAGGATGTGTAGGTTCACTGTTTTGAAGAGTTGGCTCTTCAAATGGCTGTATTTGCACCGAGACCCCTGACTCCCATCAGCACCACTGTAAAGAAACCTGAGCTGGTGGTTCTCTACATTGAACGTTTTCGCAACAAACCGCTCTGAATTCTTTACATCTCAAAGACTGAATTGTGCAGAAATGTAGAAACCTGGTGGAATTCCCCTTTCACGTTTTTTAACCCTGTTCTTTTGCACGTCTGTTTTTGGTTAGTACTTGAGTCATCGCAGTAACAACCCTTTCCCTGAAGTATGGGTTTAGGCTGCTTAACCCACTGAGGACATAGTGGCACTTTACAACTGCAAATGAACTGAGAGTGACACAGAGAAAAAGGTCCAGCACGACTCTAAGGAGCTTCAGGGGAACTGGGTGGAGCCGGACCAGCCTAAGTTGGAGGGTAGAACAGCAACTTCAGTGCACAAGTGAAAAATTTCACTTCCCATTTAAACGAACCGATCAGGGTGTGGTCGTCAGTGGGGTGTGCCTGAGGAAGAGCTGTGATTCAAATATGAACCTTTTTTTAGTCCCTGTACTTTTGCACTTTATTCAGATCGTTTTTGGTGGCACAAATGCATCAATTAGTTAGCGTTGTTAAAAACAGAGATATTACTGACAGTCTGCACTGGATTTTTAGCCTTTAGGCTGTTCAAATGTGGATACAGTATTAAAAAAAAGATATTTTAAACCATGGCATTAACAGTTAGCCTGAAAAACTATATATTCGCATATGTGAATGAAATTCAGACTACGGATAACTTTCTCCGTTTGAAACCTGCATGGAGAACAGTTCATTTTGCTCAGGTTGAAACTGAAGGACCGCGCAGGGCTAAACATGCGCAGCAGAAAGAAATACAGTATGAGTAGTAGCTATTACTCATACTCAGGCTTTACGACGCCAGGAACGGTGTTGGTTTCCCAAAAGTTTCCATGTGCCAGGACTGTAGTAAGATGGCAGAGTCTGAGCGCTTTCTTTTTCAGGCTCCAAGGTTTCGAAACCCACTCAGCTCCACAGACGGAGGGCGTCTCCCGCAGCGTCACTCCGCCGGAGGAGCGCGCGCACACGCCCAGCTCTGAGGCGCTAGCTGCGAAAGTTAGCACCACTGACAGAAAAGCACCGACAGGTGAGTGAGTTTTAGACGTTAATACTTCACTTTCAGCTTTAAGAAGCATGTAATAGCCATAGTCTATTAAACCGCGTGTTCCCCCTCTCTTTTTGTCCTTCTGTTGGAGGCGGACTGGTCTCGTTGGATAGCTAGCTAGCAGCAAGCTAACATCTGCTAGCCAGCGAACTAGCCACATTCAGCATTCTCCATAAACACAGCTCGGCTCCTTGTTTTCTTGCTGGTCATCATCCTATTAATAAAAAGTTGACTCGAATTCAGAAACAGTGCCCGCTGTTATATTTCTGTGATGTATTAAGCACCGTGCGTCTTTTGCTAACTTAACGTGTTACTGCGCATGCGCAGAGAGCTTCAGCTCCAGATGTTTGAGCTGGAGTATTTTTTCTTTGCTTCAGCTCCGTTTTTGGATCATATTCGCTAAAGTGAGAACGTTATTCCACATACTGAGGTCTTCTTAAACTTTTCCACCAAGGTGATTAAATTATTTGTGTGAAAATGGCGATTTAAGCCTTTGTGGTTTGCGTAACTTCAGCCCATACTGTTGAGCTGAGCCTTACTGTTTGTGTCTTTAACGTTTTTTTAATAAAAAAAAAATTACTGCAATTCGAGTAATGAATTTAAGTGAACCCACATTAAGAAAGTCACTTAAAGTTGAATATTCGTGATATTTTTTGTTAAAGCTGTGCAGCTCAGCCTTTGCTCAATAGGTGGTGATAGTATAGCTAATGCCATTCATTTTTCAAAACTGCAGTTAAAAAGGATTCAGTGTTGCTGTTTTGTGTGCACATAGAGAACATGTACCTTATTAGCGTTAAAATAAAATGTAAATAAAATTCAAAGTGAGACAAATGAGAGTGCTGCTTTATAACATCACAAAACATAGTCTGATATAGGCCTAAAACATACTGTGAAATACTCAGTATCATAGTGAACATATGTGTATCTAAATTGCTTATTGTATAGCAGATAAATCATGCCTGATTCACAGAAAATAATTTATGAATGAATTGTTTCTCCAATTTGCTAAACAGATTCTGCAGCAATTTTGCATGTAACTGACCCAGTTTTAACCAAACATATTTTGTGATTTAAAGTTGCAGTCATGTCCTCTTTGAGCGGCAAGTCTTCTGAAGAGCTGTCACGACTTTTGGATGAGTATGGGATCAAACATGGACCCATTGTTGGTAATAGACACGTATACATCTACATCTAACATATCATGTATCTAGTAGAGACAGATATTGTTCTTGATGTTAGGGCAACTGGGAAGTGACATTTCTTATGAAATCATTGTGTTACTGTTGTCTGAAATGTAAAAAATGAAGACATTCTCTCTTTCTAGATTCCACCAGGAAGCTTTATGAGAAAAAGCTTACAGAGGCTATGGCCAAAGGCACCAAGCCATCTTCTTCTGACAAGACATACTACAGAGAAGAACGTAACAGCCTTCTTAATTCAGAATGAGATATTAATATTTTGTATTCTAGTTTTGAGAGCTGCAGTGATCTCATGACAAAATATTTCTTTTTTCACAGAGGAAGAAATCACATACGTTACATATCGTCCATCAGTAAGTACAAGCTAAGATGCAGTATCTGCGGTACAGATACATCATACTTCTACCAGTTTGTATGCAAATCTAATCTCTCCCATGTTTTAAATTACAGGTGAGACAAGAAGTCCATGGAGAAGCGTGAGTACAGTGTTGTAGGTGGCAGACTAGTTACACATTTTGGTTTTAAGTGGTCTGTGTTTTGCTAAACTGCTAAAAATGAATTACACAGCACCCATGAAGGGATGTAGAGTATTTTTTAAGGTAAAAATCTGGTGTGCACCAGATATTATGTGGTGAGCACTCAGTACCGTCAGGTGTGCACCAAATTCTATGTGGTGCGCACCAGGTACTAAATTGTGACCACCCGATGCTGTTAGATGTGCACCCAGTACACTATCGCACCTGATAGTATTGACTGCTTACCACATAGTATCTGGTGTGCGTCTGATAGTATCTATTGCTCACTACATAGTGTCTGGTGCAAACCTGAAAGTATCTGGTGCTCACCACGTAGTATCTAGTGTGAGCCAGATTTTTACCTAAAAATACAACACGTCCCCTCAGGGGCTCCATAGAAATGTATATAAAGAGATAATATAACGATACACCAGGTACTGCCATCAAATTAAAGGCATACTCTCTTTCTATTTTCTATATTGTAGGATTGATTACCACAGACAGTAATTTCTACATATTTCTCAGTGCTTAACCAAAAACCATTTCTACATATTTCTCAGTGCTTAACCAAAAACCCACCAACATGCTTAAAACAGTCAACGAATAGCTGCTAAAGTCCATAAATAAATGTTTAGGCTGAAACTCAACCTGAAATGAAAATGTTCCAATTTTACCTTGTTCATATCCCTGGTCATTGTATAGTGTTTTACTACCACAGAGAGTGCCTGTAATACTTGGCTATAAAGCTATAAAACCACTGCAGAAACATTTTAGAGTAAACTTATTCCATCAACGCATCAAAACTAGGGTTCTTATAAAAAGAGTACTTGGCCAATCAGAGCACAGTCACCTCAGAAACCTAACTGTTGGCATTAAGGAAAATCCACTTTTTTATGTAAATTAATTGGTAAAGAATTGTTTTCTCTTTGGTTTTGTGTTGTATTCTAATTACTCTATTTTTTTACTGTTTTACTGATCATGTAAACAACACTGTAGCAGTGGAACAGGGCAGAAGGTGATTTGAAGGTTTTTGAGGTACAAATTGATGGAAAATATTGATTTGTTAATCTAAACTAAAAATTTTTTCACGTCAGTATATTTTTAAGTTGAGCTAACACGCCATTTTTACAGCGAGTTTAAAAAAAACGTATTACATCAGAAAAACAGCACAAAACAGAATGATGTGTGTGTTTATGTTTCACATTGCAATTTAGCGAGCACACTAAAGAACTTTACATGACATGCCTACGTCCTGTCATCATGTGAGTGCGTGAGCTGCGTCTCCCTGTAGTTGACCTTGACTGGTTTGTAGAGGAGTTGTGGAGTTGATATTACCGCTTTTGTCGGTTCGGTGGGTAGTCTTGTCCGTTAGAATGGAGAAGAATCAATATCTCTCTCTCATCCTCTCAGAATAAAGTATATGCTTCTGCATCTTTATGCGGGCTTCTGACTTTTTTGTTGGACCAAATTACAGCTAAATATTTCATCTCCCCCTCTTCCTGTGTGCTACCGTGGTTCATTTTTACTTTTATCCCAAGTTCGAACCATCGGAAAAAAGGTGTTTTCACACTGCAAGCAAACCGAACCATGGTTCAATTTGACCTGGACCAAGACCTTTTCTGGACATTTTTTGGGTCTGACTGTGGTCCGAGTCACCTTTCACACCTGCTCTTTCGGATCGGACCAAACTGAAGAATCCAAAGGTCCTGACCAAACAAGATAGGTGTGAAACCACCTATTTAGCAGCATGTTTTCATCCACATCACAGCTAATGTCCTCTCATGCTTATACACATACGGATACGTACTTGCTTATTATTTGCTGGGCCCATAATGGACCATCCATTGTAAACAAAATAACTCCAGAAGTGACCCCTTTTTATAGAGGGACAGCACCCGGGCTGGACCTTAGCTCAGATGTTTGGCCTATTTCCATACATTTAATCAGTGGTTTGTCTCAATAACTGTTAGAATGTTTTCGACTTGTTGTCTAATAGTAGTATAGTATTTGTGACTCAGTAAATCAATATCCAGTTTATTTTAGGTCGTTGAGTTTAGTGTAACAGTTTTGTAATGTTGTATGTAAGCTTTTGAAAATTCAACTCCAGAAATACAGTTTTGTTCGAGGCTGAGACTGAGTGAGATGTAAATGAAAGGATTTTGGAAAGTGTGGTCATAATTTTTTTGCTTTTTGTTACAAGTACAGGGAAATGCATTGAAATTACTGTGTGGTAATCAACATTATGATAAAACTGTGGCAGATGACGAGGTTTAAAATGCTGGAATATGATTTTAATAGGTAATCGCTCATTACACAGTGTACATAGTGTCTAATAACACTGTAATATCTGTTTGCAGAACAAGAAGATCGAGGATCACTGATTATGATGAAGAAGTAGATAATGCACACGAGTGAGTTTTTTACCTACATCAAAGCTAAACCAAATTAACATAATTGATGAGGTTTATTTTTCTGTAGCTTCCCTTGTATGAGCCTCTGTGAAATACTGCTCTTAGATCAACAAATTCTCTCCTTTCAAACCAACATTCTATGCCTAGACCTCATTCTTCTGTATCCAAATCATCTTTTCTGTTACTGTACTGTAAAAATAATTGAAACTGCTTCTATATCCACCACAAAGGCCTATCGTCAGCCGCACTCAGACAGGCCTCCAGAGCTCACTCTACTCCAGACCAACAGCATACACAAGCAAATACAACCAACAGGATGCTAGTCCAGTGCCAGCGAAATCTGAGGGCAGCAAATCAGGGGGTGTGCCAGGCTGGCTTCGGGTCCTGGTGTTTATCATCGTTGCAGTGTTTCTTTACTACGTGTACTCAAACATGGAGTCTGCAGAGCAAGGCCCATTTGGTAAAATCGATGCATAGGTGCCTCATCACTTTCAATTCGTCCTCAAATTGTTTTCCCCCTCTAGATCATTGTATCCAGAGTGTGCACTACAAGCACAGATATTTTGCTGTTTGGATTTTTATATTATGTTTGCACATTTCATATTACATGTAGTAGAATGATGAACTTTTTCCCATAAACATGATAGGAACCAATTTAATAGGGCATTTCTAACTGTATATTTTCTTGTTAATTTTGATTGAAGATTGAGGTGGTTGTTCCTAAGCATGCTTTAAGGAAACATACATTTCCTGACTTGTTCAGTTGCTTGTTTACAAACTTTTGAATTCCAAAAAGCCTTAATAAGAGTCCTTTTGAGGAAGACGTTTCTGATTAAAACACTGCAGTTTGTTTTTTCATGATGTAACAAGATACTGAACCAACCGATTCGTTCAGGAAATGTCCACTTGTCTGTGGTGATCTAAGGTGCTGTAATGAAGCACTTTTACTGCTAAATTGGTGAAATTCCTTTGTGATTGCTATTAAATAAGCTCATCAGGTTTTGAAAACATCATAAAGAATTTTGTGAATTAACTGACCCAGTAGCGCTTTTTCCATGCATGTCTCTTTACACTACATAACCTGTGTTGTAGCTTCTCATATACATACAGTGGGGTCCAAGAGTCCTGAGACCACTACTGAAAATCCTTCCGTTTTGCATTCTTTGCTATTTTAATAAAAATGTGTTTTTTCATTACAACTAGTATTAGAAGTAGAATCCTTAACATTTTAACCTGAATTTCAGAACTTCTTAGTATTTGGCATGTCCCCCATTTCATTTAATGATGTGCACTTTAGCTGGCATGAACTCCACTAATTGTGCAAAAGCCACTGATAATCAAATCCACTTGAGAGTTCAGCTTCAGTAGCAGGGATAACTAAAGGAAAAACTAAAAATGAACTTTAAAAACTATAAAACAACTGTGTTTTTATGTACTATAAAATAAATCTGACCTGTTTGTACAAAGGCCTTTCCATGGTCAGTGTCACAAGCGTTGATTTGAAGAGCCTAGAAAATAGTGCAGAATCTCTAATATTTCTGCTTCATTTTAATTGTCATAACTTTGTTTTAAATTGTTCAAAGACTTGAACAAGCCTTTCTGTTTACTCCAGGCTTGAATGAAAAAAGTCCAATGTGGTCTCAGACTTTTTGACCCTATTGTACACACTGTGATGGAGTGGCAATTAAAAAAGACATGTAAGGGTTCAGCATGCTGAAATCCAGTAAGGATGATCCACTAAAAAATGATTAAAGTTTGGATAAACATGGGGAAACAAGCATATTAAATGATTTTCATGCATTTTTTTATTAAAAAGAATCATTATGCTTGTTGTATTTAAACTCATTCTCTTTGTAACAATATTCTTGGTTCATAGATTTTTTTGATTGAAATAAAAGGGTTAAATTCTTACAATGCCCAATGGAAAATCATCCAATCAGGATTTCTCCTAGATACAGTCAAGCTAGCAGGCAGGTGGCAGTTCTGTGCCAGAGCTCTTCCCTGTAAGTCACTGTAAAACTACCACAAGGAGAAATAAATGTTTATATGTCTCTAACAAGCTACGGAAGTCGTGTGTTTAATTTAGAACTGCCAAAAAATGTGAATGGTCATGTGAATCGTTGTTAGCATAACACTAACATACCATGAGAAATCCTGTAAAAGACGCTAGCAGAAATGAGCATTATGTTTTTTTGTGTTTGTGAACATCCATGTGAATTGTCATTAGCGTAATGCGCATAGTATGAGAAATATTTGAAGTAATTAGCATTATTATGTTTTTTATTTATTATTAATAATTAGGATTATGAAGTTTTTTTAATGGTGCGAATGGAATCCTAGCTCAAAGTCACAGTTCACCACCTGCTAATATGTAAAACAGGCATATTCATACACCTGATATAAAAATGATAAAAAACTGAAAATGCGACACACCTGGTTTGTTTTCATGACTTGCAAAACACTGCACAAAATGACATTTTGCCCGAGTGACTAACCTGCATCTGTCACTGAACCTGGTGGGTCCTTACAGAGACTGTAAATAGTCCTAGTGGGTTGGGTTAACTCACTCCACATGTGATATATCATGAAAAGATTTAAACCAGGGGTGTCAAACTCAACCACTAAAAGGGCCATATTAAAAAATCTCAACAAATCCGTGGGCCAGAGAATCCCTGTTTTATTTGACTTTTAATTAACATTTTGCTATAAACCGAACTGACCATTGTTTATTCAAAATTATATGAAAAAACTTTAACAGTAAAATATAGGCACTTGTAGTAGACCTTAAAATTCTACATGAATATTTGAAATAATCAAAATTGAGCTCGGTCTTTTAAACTTACCTATCTGCTTGAGTTATACACCTGGCATCTTTCTTTGCTGCAAGTTCATTAATACTTGGGCTCAATTTCTGAGCTGCCAAACTTAAGTATTTATATTGGCTGAACTGCAGTTAGTTGTTTGGTGATACGACTGGTATGGAATTGTGTAGAACTGTGTAGAATTGAGGTGTAACCACTGTCCCATAGATTATTTTTGGAGGAGAGTGCACATTATGTTGTAGTGCATGGTGGGGACTGTTGTTGTGAAAGGCCCATGACACAATCCTATCTGGCCCACAAAATATTCTAAGTTTCTATTAATATTTTTCTATTAATATTAGCTCGACACATGGGATTTAAACAGTCAGTTTGAGTTTCATCACAGCCAGTGTTGGTAGAAAATATGGACAGAAGGCAGTAGGTAATCTAGCATGTGAACTCTTAGAAGAAGTTAAGCAGGTCTACTGGGGTCAGTCTGAGAATGAACATCATGCACCATCACGAGGCCTGAAACAGAGCACGGGGCAGAGAACATATTTAATGCACAAAGCTGACCGTTATATTACATGGAATAAAAAAGGGAAACAGTAGATGTTTTAACAATATGGCCTACAATCATTTGTCAAAACAAATTTGTCTTGGTTGAGAAGCTTTAGTGCACTCTTAAAAAAGTCAAAAAGGGCTTCTTTATGCAATGCATAGAACAACCACAAAATGTAAATTTTGGGAATGTTAAAATATAAACATCTTTTCAACCGAGACTCTACATTCACTTTTTCATGAAGCTGTGAAATTGCCCTCTGGTTAACAGTATTAGTGAAACCATCTTTCCTGAACACAAATCCTCACTGCAAAAGAAAATGTAATCATGCCAATGCTGAGCTTTAAAAAATAACATACATCATAAAATTTAATTTTTCCTCACCGACCAGAGTCAAATCCCAAGGCGGTGATGAAGACATTGATAAGAACAATAAAGAAGACAAAGATCGTGGTCACGTTGTTCATCATATTGAGTTTAGGTTGCTTCCTCATGTCGTTCAAATTATATTTCACTGAAGAGGAGAGAAGAAAAAACAAACTTATTCCTTAAAAAGGAAAACAGTAACAAGGGAAAAAAGAAAGTCTGAGAGACTAAATGAAAAGTGGAAAATGGAATATGACAAGTAGAAAACCTCAAGTGAAAGCTTACCAATGAATATGAGGAGCAGGCCGACAATGACCTGCAGGGTGATGGACAGGACGATGAGAGCAATGAGAGGGATGTAGAATCGGTATTCAGGCCCTTCGTGCAGCACAGTCTTTAGCTGAGAGGTGTTGGCCATCAGCAGAGCCACATCCAGCATGCTCTGGGCAGCGCTCTTCTTAGTAGCATAGTGGTTCATATCCATGTGCCAGTGGGTTTTACCTGTCTGACCCTGAGACTGCAAAGTGAAAGGAATTATTAAGGGGAAAAATCTCTGACCTTTGATTTGATTATGAAAGATTTAATGCATCTCGAAACTCAAACCTCACATTTTGAATTTTTTTTTTTAAATAGTTAAAGAATTTTATTTTGGACAAAAAAAATAAGAGCATACACTGCAAAAAATATGGCATCTTGCCAAGTGAAATGATCTTACATCTAGCCGATATATCTAATATATATATCTAACATTTTGAGATGGTTGTGCACTTATTATAAGATTATCTACTGTATTTCTAGACACTTCTTTAAGTAATTTTATTAAGTAAAATTCTCTCACTATACTGGCAGATAATTTTGCTGGTTTAAAGCACATTCCTTAAACAAACAAAATGATCTGCCCACATAGTGAGACACTTTTACTTAATAAAATCACAAAACAAGAACAAAAAAAGTCTAGAAATAAGCTAAATAATCTTGAATTAAGCTTACAGCAATCTCACCCAGAGAAATATTAAAGATTTAATATTAGATTTATTGACTATATTTAAGATAATTGTACATGACAAGATACCATTTTTGCAGTGTACTTAAATATTATCCTAATAACATATTATGAAATAGAAAAGAAAGTTCTATCACCAGCTTGAAATCAATATATTTATGCTCCAATGCATTTTTACACCCCAAAAATGATTATAGGAGGATGCTAAGAAATCAAATCTCTATTCTCCATTAAGCTAGAAGAATATTGAAGGACTGGCATTAATTTTGGCATAGCTAACTCATTTGAAACAGCCAAACAAATACAGTCCCCCTTCAGTCTTGCCTCCAATCACCATCTAGGTAAATTTTAGTCTCCCAAGGTACAAACAATGTAAATGTACACTGAAAGGTTATCCATAAATACCATAAATGAATTTTTAAGGTGCCAAACATTCACTTTCCCCAGGGAAAGGGGCACATTTATACATTATCATAACTTTCTTAAAACAGTTCCTTAACAAAAGATACTGAAGATGTACCCGTGAGTGTACCACCCCGGTGCATGCGCCCTGAAACGTCCTGTTTTTTACTGAGAGCGCAGTGTTAGAATGCTAAAGCTTCTCGTTTGGTTGCTGCACTTTCTCAACTTCAGATATGCTATGCAAAATAACTACCTGCCAAGCAGTCCTTCAGCTTCCTTAGCTCTTTCCAGCGTTGGAAACCCACACTGATGTTCACTCTTGGCTTTGCACCAAATTAGTGGTTCTCGATTCCAGTTCTATGGACACACTGCCCTGCACAGACTAATGCACTATCACACTGGGGTTTGGAAGAATGCAAGCTTGCAGCCTGGGAGCTATGCTACAGATTTCTGTCTTGTTATGGACTCAAAACATAATTGACAGGCACATGGATATGACTGATTAGTTCACAGGCTTGTAGATACCTGATTGATTGGTTTGATTATTTGGTGGTCCTCTTTTTTTATTTATTTGGTATTCTTCTGGGCCTGGAGCAGCCACAGATACTGATTTCGTTCTCTTTAAACATTTTATATTGAAACCAGCCAGAAGGTGAGAATTTCCCAAATATGATAAGTGTTCAGACTTAAAAACACTACTTGCTAAGACACCTGAGCTTGTGGGTTCTATGAAGTAGGCCAGAGGTGGGGACTTCCAGTCCTGGAGGGTCAGATTCCTGCAGTTTGGTAAATTTCCTACCCAACAACACCTAATTCAACTCATCAGGTTTAGCTGGTGTTCTAGAGCAGGGCAAAATCACCAAACTGTGCCAGACTCCAGCCCTCAGTTCCCCAACCCTGAAGGAAGCAATGCTCCGATTTGAATATTTTAAGAGAAAAAGATTTCTTGTGTGCAGGTCTACTTTCACAGCTAATCTTATGTGAGAACATGTTTGAGCACATCAGTATGAACCTGGCACTCCATCAGTCTACTTTCCACGAACACTATAAAAAAAACATTCACCTGGAATTGAATGAAACGTTTGCAGACCTGCTCCAGCAGTAAGATTAACTTGACAGAAAGTCACATTGCAGCAAATTCAGTCAAGAACTTTATTCCATTGATCTTCAAAACCATCTGGAATCCAGCTGTCTGACACAAAACAAGGCATGCTGGTGTGCTCAAATCAAAGAAGCTTTTCATCAGCAACTATTCTGTCACCCCAGTGCTGTATTTGAGTTGCTGCAGCACTGATCTCAAACAGTCATAGTAGGTTTAGACACTAAATATGGCCAACTTTTAGTTTAGTTCAGTGTTTCAAAGGATGAAACTAAAGAGAAAGACATTTGTTTACCCTAGTGTTGATTACAACCACTGATTATTTAAATTATTAGTTTGAATTTTCTGTTTGAGGTCAACAGCCAATGCTTTAAAATAGAGATGGGTTAAAACTGCTGACATTCAAAAGCAAAACCCACACAGTCAAATAAGGTCTACTTACCTCTGTATCACCTAGTTTGTTTAAAGGAAAGTCCTCCTGTTTGGATATTTGCTTTTCTCCCTCCATACTGCATTAAAGAAAATGGCTTAGCTAATCACTATACAATGATGCCAAAGAGAACCACTGCAGAGTTTATTCACCTAAGAATGCTCAACTGCTTATTACTCCAAACTACCCACTTTACCGAACTATTAAGGTGGAAGAATTGAACAGTTTGACAGAAACTCTCTCCAGTTCATGGGGAAGATTGGCTTTACATCTTCACTTTAGGAAGTGGTCCCTCCCATCATCACACCTACTTACGAAGCCAAACGGAGGGATTTGTGGGGGAGGAGCTTTCAATCTCGGCCTCAACCATAAAACAGATAAAGTGCATTCTTGTACATTTTTCAGAGGGGGGGGGGAGACAAAAAAAAACATCCAACAAAGACAAAAATTACTATAATGTAATAACCATATCATTTTTATTTACAGCTTGCTGTTAAATTGTTAAGCTTATAATTCATTTTAGTAAAATAAGACAACTGAATGGGTACAAAATATTTACATAATGAAATCATTAAGCTGCAGAAAGATGAATAATCTTTCATAAAGATGAGCAAAAATGTGACGTCTAATGAGTCACACTACAATACACATGTAAGTCAGAAGGGTAGCTGGGTAAATGTGTTATGATTGGTGATGGGTCAGAAAAGCAGCATATCTATTCTTCAGTGTCTCCAGTTGGTTCGCTGAAAATGAACATCAAACATCAAAATACTGATTAATATTTCAGGCAAATAGAGGAAAAAGAAAAACAAAACAAAACAAAACAAACAAACAAACAGACCACAGAGTGTTTGGTTAGTTATATGGAGAGACAGAGCTGTTAAACTAAATGCTTCTCCAAACAGAAACCGAACAGAAAATGAAAAAGCAGCTAAAGAAAACCAGATTACAGATCATTTACAACCCCATTTCCAAAAAAGTTGGATGCTGGGTAGAATATAAATACAAATAGGATGCAATGACGTGCAGATCATGTAAAGCATATTTTTAAAGGAAATACTACAGAGACAAATTTTTATTGTAGTTTGAAAAATACATGCCCATTTTGAATTTGATGCCAACAACACGTTCCACAGGTTTCGCAGGTTTACCGCTGTGTTTCATCACCTCTTTTAACAACACTCTGTAAGTGTTTGGGAACTGAGGAGACACTGCTGTAGTTTTGAAAGTGAAAATGTTTCCCCATTGTTACTTGATATAGGATTTCAGCTGCTCAACACTTCAGGGTCTCCTTTGCTGAAGTTTATTTCATATTGTGCCAAATGTTCTCAGTAGGTGACAGATCTGGACTCCAGACAAGCCAGTTTAGCACCTGGACTCTTTTAGTATAGAGCCATGCTGTTGTAATACATGCAGAATGTGGTTTGACACTGTCTTGCTGAAATAATCAAGGCCTTCCCTGAAAAAGACTTTGTCTGGATGGCAGCGTATTTTGCCAAAACCTATATATTATACATTAATGGTGCCTTCACAGATGTGCACATCACCCATGCCATGTGCACTAATGCCCCCCTATACCATCATGAATACTGGCTTTTGAACTGAGCACTGATAAGCTAAATGGTCTTTAGCCCGGAGGACACAGTGTCCATTATTTCGAAAAGAATTTCAAATGTTGATGATACACCAGACCACAGTACACTTTCACTTCACCTCAGTCCATTTTAAATGAGCTCAGGCCCAGAGAAGTTGGCAGCATTTCTGGATCCTAAGTATAAATACGGTTTCTTCTTTGCATTTTAGAGTTTTTACTTGCATTTGTGGATGCAGTGATGAACTGTTTTCACAGAGAGTGGTTTTCAGAAGTTTTTTGAGCCCATGCAGTGATTTCCACTAGAGAATCGTGTCTGTTTTTAATGTAGCGCCGCATGAGGGCCCAAAGATCATGGCCAGCAAATACTATTTCTTTTGGTCTTGTCCCTAGCATAAAGATTGTCTGATTCTTTTAATGTTATTATGTACTGTAGATGATGAAAAGCAAAAGTTCTTTGCTGTTTTATGTGGAGAAACATTATTCTTGAATTGCTGCCCTATTTGTCCATACAGTCTCTCACAAAGTGGTGAACTCCTCCTCATCTTTACTTCTGAAAGACTCTGAGATGCTCGTTTTTTACTCAGTCATGTTACTGACCTGTTGCCAATTAACTACCAGGTGATTTAGCATTACACAACTTTACCAGCCTTTTGTTGCCACATTCCAACTTTTTTGGAAGGTGTTGCTGGCATCAAATTCAAAATGGGCATATACTTGTAAAAAACAATAAAATTTCTCAGTTTCAACATTTGATATGTTGTCTTTGTACTATTTTTGATGAAAGATAGGGTTTAAATGATATGCAAATCATTGCATTTTGTTTTTATTTACATTTTGCACAGTGTCCCAGCTTTTTTGGAAACGGGGTTGTATAAGAACTGAAATTTCCATGTGTGACATGGCTACCTTCAATAATTGCATAGCTACCAGCGATAAAAAGGAAGACTACTCACGCAGTGTATGCTTCTCTCCCTTGGCCCAGTATCTTCTCTCTGTCTGTATCCGTCTCACTGTCTCTGTCAGCGAGGACGAGGTTTCTGACAGCTGCTGCAGAGCCTCCAGCTCCTGAATGGCAAAGATACTTTCACATTAACCAATTCTTATATGTTTTGAGGTAGATTATATGCATACATAAGTTGTCCTACTGTTCTTACAGTGAGAAACGGTGCCATTTACATATTCAAATGGCTTTGAGTTGTCATGGTTCCACATATAACTATACTAAAGAACTCTTGAACAACCTTTTTTCATACAAAAAGGAAAAACTCAACTATGAAGTTGAAGGAATGATCTGCTCTGCTGTGTTATATCCTGTTATATTCTGTATTGTGTGTTGTACCATGCATGTCTTTGCTGTGAAGCTGTACTCTGGACACTCATGCTTTGTTGCTTCTATTACTGGCAACTGTCCAAACTGCTATGTGCCTGAGCCTATATAACCACGTCTAGGTCAATGGATAGAAGAATAAAGATCGATTCTTCAGACAAAAGCCTGGCCCCCTGTTTTGAAGAAGGTTTGAAGAATTCTTAAGAGTCTTTAAAATACTTAAATCGGGAGAAAAATTAAATATTGGAACTCAGTTAAGTCTATTTTTATGGCTTGGCTTTAACCTCTTTAATTCTATGAAACTGCCAGTGATTCCAGCCTTCCTTTCCTCACTCCTATAACGTGAGGATGTTCTTTTCAGGTTACACTGTTTAATTGTTGAAGTAAATGGCAGATCATTTGATAGAGAGATGGCACAATAATAGATACTGTCAGCTCTACAATCTAGTACCTCCTAACTACCTCATTACATAAAACCTCATCCAACTAGAGAAATGTACAAAACCTCACATGGCCACTAATGTTAATCCAACTTTATCCTGCAATACCAGCAGATGTTTGATACATAGAGCAGTACCATATTGCAGCTGTGCAGGAGGTGATGTACAGACTGGAAGACATGTGCGTTTGGACTCAGGACAGGGGGTGCTCTCTGGCAGTAGCCCTTGAAGTCTGTGTTGTAGACCTGGCTGAAGGCAGTCATAAGCTGAGCCATGTCTGATATGGCCACTTTCAGAGCGCAGGGTGACAGTGAGGCTCCAGGGCCGACGGGGTCTGAGTGCAGGAACTCACACTGAGAAAGAGGACGAGCAAAGGAGTGAGGAAATGCAGCACAAGGCAAAGCAGGGAAGAAAAAAAGATGACGAATATTATTAAAATCAAGAAACATGTCAAAAGACTCAGATGCATAATAAATACCATAATTTGCTGATGTCTCACCTCTTTGCGTAGCTCCTCTAAAGTAGCCTGAGTGGACTGCAGCAGACGTGTGGCTTCAGTTAGATCATCCCCACCCAGTTTAGCAAGCGTTGAATGATGATGACTCCTTCAACACAAAAGTAATAAGATTAAAAAATGACCACACTGTCTCATCTAATGCCGTTGTTTTCATAGGTAAGTAGGTGGAGATGCACAGTATAGTAAACATTCAGATTCAAATAAAAAAAATTAAAAATAATTACCTATTATTAGAATCATTGGCTTTAGCACGGTTTGTCTTAGCCTGGGCCGAATGTGTGGCTCTCAGGTGTTCCCGAATGTGTGCAGACCAGGGGTTGCAAACAGGATTCATCAGCTGGACCAGGTCAGACAGGTGGTCAGGGGACATCAGCTCTCTCAGCAAGTCGTCATTCCTAATGCCTTCATTTCCAGAGGGTTTCTCTCTGTATGTTATTGGAACGCAAAGCAAATATGAAAAGCCAATTGAAGTTTATAGAGGTTTCAACTACATATTTGTTTAAAAACATTCTATATGTGGAAAAAAAGTTATTTATAAAGGTTCAATGCACAGATCAAAAAAATAAAACTTTTAAATTTACTCAGAAGATGCCTCGCTGCTGTCCTGGGCACTCATTAAAAGTTGTTCCAAAAACAAAAGCTGCCGTAATGGTGTGGCAAAGCCCTGCAATCAAGAGACAAACACATTCGTCAAACTGAGCTCAAAAAGCTGTTATTATTCCAAAAAGGAACTAAACTAATCATGCGAGAAAACTGAATAGCTTACAATGCCCTGCTTTCTAAATCATCATAGAATGAAAAAACAAGACAAAGGAACATTTTCTAGTCTCATTCCCAGAAGCTGTCGACACATACACACTCACAGGATTCTGAACATCTCTCTCATACCTCATATCGTAACGTAATTTACAGTAATCTGAAGAAGGCTGTGCTGATTAACGTTAGGCACTGAATTTTGTTAGCAGTACTCTACAACATATTTACTCTACCAATGCAAATCTATTTGCACCCAGTAAAGTGTCTAATCTCTCCAGTGTCAATATGGAAGTTGGCTTGAATTAAAGTTAAATCATACCTCGATTAATTCTCGGTCATCAGCTTTACACAACATCATTTCATGCCCAAACCGAGTGACTTCTGTGAAAATGATTATGATAATACATTAGGCCAACATTTGTCCTTGTAGAATAATGTGGTTTTACTTTTTTTTCGTGGACACACAAATACAAATAATCTGTTTCATGACCAGAGTGGATATCTTTACCTTTGACAACTTCTTCTGTCTGTGCTGATTTGATTGTAGAGAATTTCTCTTTCAGGGACGGGCAGATTCTTTGTAGGACACAATCAGATTCAACGTGCATGCATTATGACATTACATCCAAACGTTCACAGCTTATGTTTGCTTGTGTGCAACACAGCTAACTATGTTACTTACTTTACCAGTCACTGTATTAGCCAAACAGATGGCTACTCACTGTACTACACTCTAGTAAATTAGATAACATACCTGATGCAGATCCATTTCAGGATGTCCATGCGATGCAATGAAGGTGTACACAGAAGCTCCTGCATGCTGTCAGCCTCTCTCAGGTAAAGTCCATCAACCAAAGGACAACCAAGGTTCTGAATATAAAGTTATTACTTAGCTTCATTCGTCATTTCAGCTTTGCCTTTTCTGATAATTTAGCTAGGTTAACTTAGTTAGCATTACTTGGCAACATACGTGCTGCTGGTTCTCAAACACACTGCAGAAAGTATCATATATCAGTAAAAGATCATATAAAAAGCAACTAAAACAAAGTCACACTGAAGAAGCAGCTAGTTAACGTTATTGCTTAGCTTCGTTTACGGTTAGCCGCCAGGTTAACGGTTTAGCTAACTGAGCTAACGGTGTCTTAAGTTAGTACAGACGGCATTTCTACTTTCCAGTCTTAGTTTAAACGTTCGATGAAGTTTTCACCTCACCTCTGTACTTAAGTTACACATGTTAAATGCCTTCAAAATTACCTGAAGGGTGTTGTAAACACGCACAGACAGCTGCTGTTGTTTCGAATCCCCCGCCATTGCCTCTGCGTCTCTGACCGGGATGCGTTCACCGGGGTGAAACGTGACGAACTGTTTCATGGAGTTTTACACTTCTGCGACCAAAGATTAGTAACACTATGGGCGCAGTCTATGTATTCTGTGTATATACGCTTAAAATGCCTACTTTTTCACTACACGTTTTGAATTGCAAGGTCCCTCCGTGTACTAATTGGCTACACTAATGCAGTTTGGTCACGAATATTTCTCGAGAATCTTACATTAAGTCATCACAAGGTAGGACACAACCATACCTGACAAACACGAATGACCTCTTCAGTTCGATGTGTGAATTTATACAACAGTTAGTTCCGGCCACGCAAGCTGATTGGTTGAGAGGCGTTTTAACCCAGAGCCGTATAGAGAGATACGGCTCCGTTTTAACCGTGCCGTTATTTCACCATAACATCACGGGGTTTTTGCAAACACTGTATCACTCCGCTGAGACGCCGTTGCTAAGCAACGACTTTGCTAGGAGACGCTCAGGGTATTTGAACGTTTTTACTTCTTACTTTGCCACAAACAGAAAATGGACACTTCTAAGATCACATTTGACCGACAGCTGATTTGGTCAGACTCTGAAGATGAGACTACACTAAATTCCCAAACCGTCATCACCACTGAGCAGCTTTTCAGTCGGCAGCTGTGACAGAAGAACCTAAACAACCTAGAATCAGCCAGAAATGAACCCAATACCATTCACCAAACGTCTAGTCTGATCTTCAGTCTGACCAAATCGGACTGAGCCATAAAACTGAATAAAAAACAAAAAAGCTCAGTAGTAACGACAGTTTCGAAATTTAGTGTAAGGAGCTGGAGAACGAACTGCCGGCTGTGCAGCCAGTGGGCGGAGTTCGTTACTCTGACGTAGAAACAAGCTGGTTGTTAAGGAACTATAATTTGGCGGAAGGAATCGCTAACATTAAAACATATTAAATGACACGTTCACGGCCCAGTTTATTAATTTCTTACTTTATTTATTTAACTGTTGTATAAAAGCAGTAGAACACTTGAGGTCGTGTGTTATCGCTATATACCTATATATAAAACACTTTTTCAATGCGGGAGACAGATCGACTGGAAAACTATACGTAACATAGCTTGTCGAAATGAGTTGAAGGCAGCCCTGATTAATAGTCTTTGAAATGCGCTGTAGCGACCCGCAGTGGAAAGGCGCCGTCTCTGCTGATGCTCCCTGAACTCTAGACTGAGGTCTTCATTTGTATGTGTACGATACACCCAGCAGGCCAGTGTGAATCTGAAAGCCATCTGAAACAAATGAGGGTGTAAATGTGTCCTCTTATTAATCTGTTCAGTTCTTTAGTGATGGTGGTCTTCAGTTAGCCCACTTACTCAAGACTTAAAAATAAGATAATTGGCTGCAGTTTTTTTGTTTGACAAAAAATAGCTCAATTTTTGAGTCAGGCCACTTTATGGGACTGCCTATCCAACCAATGTTTGAAAGTTTTACTAACCCTTATGTTTCATATTTCTTACATTATTTGAAGTCAGAAAAAACAAGGTTAAATCAATAACATAACCTCAAACAATAATTTCTCTCAAAAATATCATATATATATCCACTATTTACCCATATGTTGTTGTCACTTGACTCGTTATGAATCAGGTGGTACCGTTTTTTAAATTCCATCATTTTGAAGTTTTTATGAAAGAGTACTTTTCTTTTTTGGGAGTGAAATTTTGCATATTTTCATGAAAAACTGTTCTGTTTTTTGAAGTTGGAAATAAAATCTCATGAAGTGATAAAATGTGCCAATATCTCAACAAATCACAATTAACATTTTCATTATCTTCACACACACACACACACACACACACACACACACACACACACACACACACACACACTGTATTAGAACAACTAAGTTTCTCTGAAACCCTCCTTTTTTGTCTTTCACACTTTCCTTCAAACACACACACACACACACACACACACACACACACACACGATGGTCAACACATATATGCCATATACTTCCATGTGTATATATACATTCCAAGCAGAACTTCTTTACTTCATCCTTTCTTTTATTTAATTGGTGGTTATTTTGTGTATGAGACCCTTTTGATTCTTTATAAACCTTTTCTGAATTACCAAAAGGTACATCTACCCTGTGACTATCTTATTAGGTCCACTTACCTTCTACCTTCACTACAGGTCTACTATTACAGACAGCAGCCCACCTGTTGTTGTACAGCAGTGTTGCTGGGGTTTTTACACACTGCATAGTTTATACCTGCTGGACACACCTATATTCTTGGTAAACCTTGTAAGTGTACCGTTAGCTCATCTTTTCTCCTTCACAGTTTGCGTTGGCCATCCTTTACCCCTTCATCAATGGCCAGCATCTGGCTACAGCACCACTGCTGGTCTCTGGCTCTCAACCTAGCAGTGAAACCTCAGCAACACAACTGTGCCTGAGACCCTGGCACCAGCGCAACACACTACCATGTCAGTGTCTGAGTGCTGAGAATGGACTACCAGGCAAATAAAATCTGGTCAACAGCAGTCTTGTGGTCATAAATTGACCAAAGATGAATGGGTAGAAGGAGCTGATAGACTGTACAGCAAAGGTGGACTACAGTCTGTAACTATACACCTATATAGTAAAGCTATAAAACAGGTGGACCTAATAAAGTGGGCAGTGAGTGTAGATACAAAGTAGGTGTATCTTGTGTAAATCCTGCATATAAACATTTATAAATAATCAAAAGAGCCTCATTCAACACTAAATAACCACCCATTAAGTGTGTGTATGTGTGTGTAAAAGAAAGAATGAAGTAAAGGAGTTCTGCTTGGAATGTATATCTATGGTGTGTGTATGTATTATGCCTAAATGTGTTTGAAGGAAAGAGTGAAAAAAGATAAAAAACAGTAAACTGTTGTAATACTGAGTGGCTTTCCATTAAAATGTATTGAATTTTCCTAAACAGCACACACTCTTTGTGTGTTTTGCGTGTGTGTGTGTAAGGTGGTACATGTTGATTGTGATTTGCTGAGATGTTGGCTCATTTTATCATTTAAAGTAAAAAAAATGTGATCATAAATGTTTCATTAAACAATGTAAAAATTACAAAAAAAGTAGCTCTATTGGACCAAAGACTAAAGAAAGCACAATGACGAAATCAGACAATGTAGCCAAACCATTTGACCGATGTTGATGTTTTCAGATTTGTGTTTAGCTCTAAGAAGTGAAGGGAATCTAAAAAATGAAATGTTTAAATAAAAATGTATCAGAACATTGACACTAACAGTAGAAAAACACTGCAGCTTGCTTGGCCAATTATAATCCTATAGACTCATAGGTTACTGTAAAAGCCCAGCACTTATCTCAGGATCACTATCCCAAGACTTTAATAGTTCCTACTGGCCCAAGAGCTTAATGAGGCCTCCTATTGTGGTGCATATGTGTTACCTCTTATCAAAGAAATGAGCACAGCCACACAATGAAGACAACCACAGACACTGGTCAAAGTTATTATTGTAGAATACTTTGATTGTTTTTTTATACAGACAAAAAGTGTTGACTTATTTTCCCAGTAAATTCTTAGATTTCCATACAGTTTAGTCTACAGTATACAGGTGTGTTCTTTCATCATATATAGATACTTTTTTCTCTTAAGTAACAGGCAGGTAATTATTAATATATTTAATAGTTTGGATTTTTTTTTTTCTCTTCTTTTTTTTTGTCTTTTTTTATTCATTGTAGCGCAGTAAGAGTATGCTCAGGAGAATGTGCAACTGTCTGTTTTTTTCCATCAGTTAAAAGAGCACTGCTGGAAAAAACAATAATAATAGTCATATAATCATAATAATAATCATAATAATGTACAAGATGTTTAATTTCAATTCTTTACAAAAAAGCAAAAAGAGAAAAAAAGAGAGGAAGAGACAAAGAACAGAACAAAAATGTGCTTAAATTGTAAACAAAAGATGCACATGTGCACATTTTGGCAAAAATGTACAGCGGTGGTGCAGTTGTACAATATTTTGTAAATAACTTTTATATTAAATATATTATATTATATACTCTTTTCACATTTTGAATTTTCTCACCTTACCTTGAGTGAATTTCCTACAACGAAATGGAACAAAAGGCAGATGATGGACTTTTTGGATTTTTTTTTTTTCTTTTCCTGTATACATACCTTCAACTCTATCAGGATTTTGAGCCTTGGTGAAGCTGCTGATAGCTGAAGTGGAGAGGAGAGATACCGTACATATGCCATGATACATTTCATCCCTGTCTGGGGAGTTGAATGAGATCGGGGGGGCTACAACGTAGATACTGGTTTGAAATCGTCCAGAGACAAGTATAGCTTCGAAGACTATCGTGAAACAGTTAAGCTTAAGGATTAGATAAGATTAGGCAAAGATACATCATAGTTATGGGGTTGAGTAAGTTTAGTGATCATTTCTTTCCTCGTTGGCCATCAATGTTAGTGAGCTTGCTGTGTCGATGCACTGAAATGGGTCTGTGTTCACTCAAAACCTACCAGAGCTCTCAGCACACGAGACTCTACTGGGACTGTATGAGCGACCTGGACCCTTTCAATGGCTTGAACACGCATGTAAATAATACTTTTTTTATGTACTGCTTACAATGGGTGGAGGAATCTAATCTCACTGAGCCATGTTCTAATGTTCTCCTTCTGAGTCCTTGGATATCAAGATGTTCAAAACCTTGAATGTCCCTCAGCTTCAAAGATCACAGCTGGATGAGCCACCCATTTAAATTAGTGTATTCGTTGACATAAAAAGTAGTGAGAGTGGCAATGAGGCACCACTCCAATCCAAGGCTCTGCTCTGCAGCCATATGAGAAAAAGGGTTGAGGAACTGGAGAAGAACATTTGTAGTCAGTAGCACATTAATGACCCTAAGGAGAAATGTTATGTCCACCTACTGCTGGAGAGACACAGTGAAAGCCAGTGAAAAATGGACCATCCATTAGACAAAGGTGAAGTCAAACAATGACAGTGAGGTGCGCTATGATTATCAACACATGCTCTGCACAGACACCACTGAGCAATGCAATGACATGATCCACGGATGTTCATGCTTGCATTGTATGCTTTCAACATTTGCCAGTCTCTGACAAATGGGCACTCTAGAAAAGTATTCTATACAGATAAAGGATTTCTGAGAGCCCTATGTACATGTTTATCAAGCTTATTTCACAGAGCTGTGGACAGGGCAGTCTGTTGCATAAGTGCCGGTCCCATTCCCCAGATGATTGTATTGCATTGCAATGCATTGACTAGAGCAATATGATCTCGGTCGTACCAGCCCAGAATCTTATGGGGTACAAGAGGAAGCTGTCCCCTCTGGTACTCAGACCTATGAAGTGTCAATGGAATGTATTCGAATCTAGTGATCTATAATGTGTCATGGTACATCATGCGTGTTACGGGATGGTGCGACATGCTGCTCTGGGCAGCACGTGACTTTTTTTGGTATCCTAACGTCGCCCGATACCAAAACAGACCCATAGCCAAACCAAACAGTGTAATTTGCATGTTGTCAAAGTCCACTGGTGACCACAGGGGTGTTCTACCTTTAAACTGTTTGTCCAACCCAGTGAGCCCTGATAATGTGCAAAAAAAGTGATGTCAGTCTCACAGATTGTCCATCATTCATTTCTTTGATAGTAATCACATGATGACAGTAGTGGCAGTATAAGATGGGGTTTCCTATCCTGGTTCAGACCCTGACACCACAGTCTGTAGTCAGATGTTTGACTTCATCACAAACATTTATCACTACTCGATGACCTCAGAAGAGAAAAAAGAAATAATAACGATGTCTGAAAGCAAGAGTGGCTATGAATGGATTTAAAGGGCCAGCAAGTATGTATATGTTATGAGTGAATCGTACTATTTCACGATGCTTTAAAGGGTAAATGCATTTTGTTGGCGTAATCCACAAAACACGTCAAAGGAAAAAATTAACAGTCCGAATAATGTGATGGAAATCTGAGATTGGGCAAATCCACGTCCAGTTTCAGCTGCGGTAAATCAGCCAGCGTGATCACCGAGATGATCCTGAGGCCTGAACTGATATGATGGAAAGTCATCAGAACCAGCTGTTAAACATCAGTGAACGAAGTCTGAGAAGGGGGACTGCCCGAATCTTCTACCCTGTAGCGTATTTCAAGCAATACATTGAAATGTTTAAAATGGTATGAAATAATAAGAATGGCTTTTAGTTTAAACAAACCTTTTCTCCAGTAAGAATCTATCGACTGATATCAAACAAGAAAATGTTTTTTGCAAAATAACGTTTTGAGTGTAGTTTGATCTAATGGACGATTAAATGTTTTTAATGTTTTTTTTTTGTTTGTTTGCTTTGCTATTTGCAGACGCATTATAATTTAATTACTTTTAACTTTAAATTTACTGTAACTGTTTTGTTAGTACTTAATTTTTTTTTTCTATTTTCAGGACAGACACAACACATACACACACAAAGAGAGAAATAGACAAAGCGAGAGTGAAAAATAATGTCGCTGAGCGAACAACAAATAAATAAATAAATAAATAAAATAAATAAACAAATTAAAGAATGAATAAATAAAACCTTCAATAAATAAACAAATGTTGTTAAAGCTAATTCATAAAGCATTAGTCATAGAGTAATAAAAGTTGTATGTCCAAACAGAGTGATGATAATCCGAGCACTAATGATGATGGTCAGAATAATACGATTGTAGTTATGAGTATAATAATGATGTTAATAACATCAATAAAAAGTGGAGTGATTGGACCCCTACTCTGCCTGCAAGGAGCTCATAATGCCGTTTCCGGAAAGTCAAAAGTCACAAACGTGGATTTTACCGTTAAAAGTCCTATCTGAAACGAGTCCCCCTATCCCGATCCTGTCCCGATTGGGGATGTGTTCCTCACCTTCTTGGGCCAGGTCTAAGTCCCCACAGTCACATGGCACACTGGCCTCCCCTCTACACAGTGAGAGGAAGTGGGTGTCTGTGGGCCTCTAAAGACGTAGGTGCTTCGGTGGATGGTGGTGTTGAGGGTGAATGATGGTGATTTTGTGGACTTTTTTTTGAATAGCTGGGGTTGAAGCACACCAACTGCTGTGTCCACAGAAGTTCCCCAACCACCTCAAATTTCCGCATCCTTCAGCGGCCTTCCTCCAGGGCCCCACAGACAGTCATAATGAGGTCTCCAGGCTAAGCAGGGGGCACGGCTGTCTGGGAAAGGAGGTCCAGTGTCCAGTGTGGTCTGTGAGTCGGGTCAGGTGGTGGACGCTGCTCTCAATGGCGTTGTTGTTGCGGTTGGGCGTGGCAGGCAGGCTGTACTGGCGGTAGGGGCGTGGATGATGGCGGGCTGGGGGAGGAGGTGGGGGCTTGCGAAGTGCCGGGTGCAGGTGGTGGTGGTAGTGGTTGTGCTTGGACAGTTCCGATTCGTCGTCGATGTCCGTGTCGTCGATCAGCGGGATGTTGTGGATGAAGTCGTTGATGAGAAACTCAGGGTGCGCCATGAAGTTGTGGATGGAGTTCCTGGACTCGGGCTTCTCAATGCCATCGTAGAGCGAGCTACGGAACGCTTTCACCACCCGCATCTGAGGGAGAGGAGGGGGACATGGACAAGACGAGGAAGACGAGAAGGAATAAAGGGGGACAAGGAGGGAACAGGACAGAAAGGGAAGAGGAAGATGCAAGACGAAAGGCAGAGAGGTAAAAATAAGGGAAGACAGAGGGTGTGGGTAGAGAAAGGAGGTGGAAACAAAAGAAATCTTTTAGTACAAGTCTGGTAGACACTGATCCTGGACACCGTAGCACCTTCTCTGGGCATGCCTTAATGCACAGACAGCTCAAGATCAAGTTGCTGCAATGTGGCATCAAATCTGCTCTGTCATTACTACGAATACAAAGTTTATTTAGTCAGTCAATATTTCAAGTGTTTCTTTTTTCTTTTCTCTTTCTCACTTCTTTCGCACTTTAAAAAGTGCAGTCATTATTTGATCATTACTTTGTTCTGGACTGAGACAGTTCAGTTTTTTTTAATCTATAAAATATGAAGCGCAACCAGATCTTAAGAGTTTCTCAAAGAAAGAGAGATGACAAATGAAAAACACACCACAAACTGAGGTAGCAGGAAATGGACTCATACAGTCAGTTCACCACCATCACTCAGTCAAGACGAAGGACGTTCATTCTCATGAACTCAAAACAGAACACACCAGGCTTCTGACAGGACGACGAATGGAAGCACACGAATACAAACACAGCCAACACAAAACAAATGCCTGCTATGTGTGTATACCGACCAGTTAGAAGGAAACTGAAAGAGCGAGAGACATGGACTGACAGTAAGAGGCAGGAAAAGAGAGAGAAAGAACGAGAGAGCGATGCCTTAATACACACATAGACACACAGCCAAAGGAAGAGACGGTGGGTTAGAATCTGCAACAGAGTGCTGGGAGGAACATTAGAGGGGAAAGAAATGGCCAGACACACAGACTGGGGGTCCACCTGGTGGGATGGAGGGAGGATGCAGTGAGAGGGGCGGAGCACCGCACCTGCAGTCATGAAGTATGACTGATGCCTCACTGGCAGTAGCAGCGGTCAGGAGCGTGGCTACATCACAGATATGCAAATGAAGCAATGAAGCTCTCTGGTCATGTGACTGTGATGTGGCATCACATGTGAGCATGCAAAGCCTAAAGAAGCCATCAACCAATGAATGCTAATGAGGAGAGGAGTTATGTGCTGTTAGGAGATCGTAGTGAGTTGGAGAGTAAGAATGAATTGAGGTCCTGAGTCAGGGTTTCTTTCTGAGTGAATTACATTAAAATAGTTCGGAATGGAACTTTAACAAAGATTAATGCTATGGGAATAATGGCTATTTCATTGATGACCATGAATGTTTAAGATTAATGAATATTATTGTATTCATTAATTCATGTTGTTTTATAGTCTCATTAGATGGCTAACCTAAATATGTGATTGCTTGGCGTGTGGCCTCAGTGCAACAGTACGTTTAAGACCTAATCCCTAGAACTCATAGCATATTATTCAGTTTTTAATCTTAAAATAATACACCATTTTTCTCCAACCAATCTTTATTTCCCACTTTAGTGGCATACTGATTACCACAGACATCATTTTAGAAATGTTTTCCTGTCCTTAGAACATAATACCTTATTATAATTATAATACCTTATAATGAATAATTACCCTAAGAATCTTATCATAGTGAATTAAAATAAAGAAAATCGTCAGTTGCTTCAAGCGCTGGATTCCTTTAAGGCCTATTTTTCAGTAAGTACTACTAGTAACTACTATAAAAGATCTAAGTTATGTATTTATTAGAATGAGGAATTTAAGTGGGGGCCCACATTTAGGATTTAGGACACCTAAACCAAACTCTAAAAGCGTGATGACTTCAGCCTGCTCTGACTCGGGTCATTTCCTGCCACGCTGGTGGCACTCGACACCCACTTGCTGTGACAGAAGACCTTAACAAGCACTGTCACACTGACGAGCACAGCGCAGGCACAATAAACACAGACACGGCGAAATCAGCACAAACACGTCGCTGTGTGGGTGCAGTATCGTATGCCTGGATTCTGTCTGTTTCCAAAAGTAGCACAATTCGGGATTTTTCCTGCACTTGGCATCCTTCCAAAACACACTAAGTAGTAGTAGAGGATAATTTTGGATGGTAGTGTGGAGCGGTTTTTTCAGAGATAGAGAGAGAGAGAAAGAGAGTAAGAGAGAGAGCGGAGCATCGTTTGGCATGCAGCAGTGCAGACAGGTGCAGATGGGTGAACAGAAGAGCTGGCGCGAGCTTTGATGCGTTCTGCTGCAGGCTGGCTAACCAGGAGAAGAGTGGAGGAGCACAGGAGCCAATCAGAAACCAACACACACAGTGGACGCGCTCATTCCAGTGCAGCTGTCTCGTTCTGTTACGGAAACGGAAAAAATAAAGGAAACTGAAGAGAAAACAAAAAGAGACAAAACTGAATGCATGGTGGTAAGCAGCCAGGCTCATGCTGTAAGGATAAATCAAATGAAGCAGTAGCACATATACACACACGTCTCTGATGTGTATATATATACATATATAGATTTGGAGATGAGAAGAATTAGATGCACGTTCCTTTGCTGCAGTATAGCCCACCTCCCCCACCACCCTCTCACCCCAGTCCAAACAAACTCACCCAGCAAAGGAAAAAGAAGCTAAATGAACTGGAAAGAAAAGATATCAAACGACAGAAAAACGACAAACGAATAAACAAACAAACAGGAAGAAACGGTCAAGCGTTTGGTTAAGTGCTTATCTGTTTTTCCAAAGAGCCTGTCTGTCAGCAAGGAAAAAGACTTCATGCAAATCGTGAATGATTTCAATAATGTTTTTGTTTTGTCGTTTGTTTTCATTTCGTGTCTTTTCTTCTTCTCATTTTTTTTTTTTTGCATGGATACAGGTAAACTTTCGAGTATAATGCCCACAGTAGAGGAATGGAGGAAAGCAAAGACTGGATGTTACTAGTGATGTTTTCTCTTTGCTCTGGATGGTTAGCATGCCAGATTACAGTCCACTGTCTCCCCCACGCTGCCCTTCAAAGAAAAAGCTTGATGGAAAAACTCGATCATTAAAAAACGAACTCAAAGTATATTCCATACAAACAGACTGTTCTTTTTTTCTTTCCAAAGATGTTCTGCAAATCAACTACAGCTAAACAAGAGTTACTGAAGCAGGAACAGAGTGAGTGTGTAAGCAGAGGAAGGGGAGAGTGCTAAAAAAGCTTGGGATGAAAACTGAAGGTTAATGATAATGACCTCAAATCCTGTTAAAGAAATGGCCTCACGTCCCGCTGACCTTATGAATTTGTGTCGAGTCGAGTTAAAGTCATGAACTTGCATCCTGAGGGTTTAGATCATCACTGTCACTTGATGGTCTACAGTCCCCCTTTAATGCAGGGTTAAACAACCTTCGCTTCACCAGTGAACTGATGAGACCAACAGATACGCATCTCCAGTAGATCTTAGGATCTACTTATGAGTCTCCAGTGAAGGTTTTAACATTGCTGTTACTGTAAGTTCAGACAATTCACATTATATTCTTTGTGGTCACTCAAGACGCATCTGGCCATGTACAGTATTTATCAAGCATCAGATCAAAAAGTGCTGATCTGGGATCAGCTAAATGTGTTCATATGACTAGCAGAAAGGATATCGAAGCCAAAGAATGTTCCTAAATCAGCAGTATTCTTCCAAAGACTGTGAGAAACACAGGCACACATGCCAACATTCACAGGGGAGATGAAGAGGTTAGATTTACTGTAAGTAACCAAAGCTTCAAGTGTTGGGGAAAGCTGTTGTGACTCATTTTCAATTATGAATTATTTCCCACTGAAGCCCTCCTTTGTGCACAGAGTCAGTTACCATACATGGAAAAGGTCTAAAAGGTGAGAGGTAAACATGATCCATCAGAGCTATGCCTTCACACAATTTACAAAACCCCAATGAAAAAAAAACACTGTAAAGCGCACTACAGGACAATCTGTATGGAATAGATACAAGATAGATTAATCTAAATACAATGTGTATATGTCCATAAGTTTGTGGACACTTGCTTGTTTAATGTTTCTTCTGACATCAGGGGTATTAACAGGGACTTTGTCCTCCCTTTGCTGTCGTAACAGTCTCTACTCTTTTAGGAAGGCTTTACATTAGATGTTGAAACATTGCTGTGGGGATTTGATTGCATTAAGCTATAAAAGTGAGGTCAAGTACTGATGTTGGTTGATAAATTCTGGATCACAAACAGCATTCCAACACACCCCAAAGGTATACAACTGTTCTCCATTACTGTGGAGAATGCAGTTCTACTGCTCCACAGACCAATGTTGGGATGCATCATGCTCCTCTAGCCAACACTTGGCACTGGCACTAAGCATTGTGACCATAGGCTCATGTGAAGCTGCTCCAGATCAGTCCGTTCTACTACTGACAATGGTTTCCTGTAAACATTATACAAGCTGTGCGTTTGCAATTGAACGCCTGCGTCAGCAATAGCATTCTATCGGTAGCAGCGCATGAATACTTGTGGATGTTTAGTTTGTGTATAAGGCAGAGTGTGTGTATGTGTGCGTGTGTATATATATATATATATATGTACTTACACACATGGGCAAAAGTATGTGGACACCTGATCATCGCACCTTCATGAGTTTGTTGGACTTCCAAATGATCTCAAAGGTGTTCAGTGGAATTGTGCAAGACACTGGAGTGCCTCCAAACCACAATAATCAAATCATTTCTTTACACACTTTACTTTGCACACAGGGACACAGTCATGCTGGAACAGGAAAATGCCTTGTCACAAAGTTGGAAGCATATAATTGCCTAAAAACATCTTTGTATGTAGCATTGACATCACTCTTCACTGGAACTTATGGGCCTATACCAAACCTTGAAAAACAACTCCAGCCCATTATCCCTCCTCCACCAAACTCTACTGTTGGCACTCTGCATTCCGGTAGGTAGTGTTCTCCTGGCATCTGCCAATCCTGGATTCATTGATCAGACTGCTAGACAGTGAAGCGTGATTCATTACTCCAGAGAACACGTTTCCACTGCTCTACAGTCCAGTGACAGTGTGCTTTACACACCTCCAGTCAATGCTTGCCATCGCACATGGTGATGTTAGGCTTGTGTGCAGCTGCTTGGCCATGAAAACCCATTTCATGAAGCTCCTGACGTACAGTTCTTTTGCTGATGTTGCTTTCAGAGGTAGTTTGGAATTCTGTAATAAGTGATGCAACAGAGCTTAAACAATTTTTACAAGCTCCTCTCAGCTTTCGGTGGCTCCACTTTGTGAGTTTGCATGGTCTACCACTTCATGGCTAATCTTTGTTGTTCTTAGATGCTTCCACAGTTGACCGGGGCAGATGTAGCACGGCAGAAGTTTCACAAATTGACTTGAGGCAGAGGTGGCATCCTATGACAGAGCCATGTTTGAAGTCACTGAGCTCTTCAGTACGACCCGTTCTACTGCCAGTGTTTGTCTATGGAGATATGTGCTTGATATGATACACCTCTTAGCCACTGGTGTGGCTGGAACACCTGAACTCAATAATTAGGAGGGGTGTCCACACACTTTTGGCCTTAGAGAGTATATACACACTGCCTTACACACACACACAACCCAATATATATATATATACTGACACATATACACTGACACTGTAATTTATGCATTTACAATTTAACACCTAAGTGCTGTTGTAACCAAGAAGAGCATAAGCCCAATGTTTTACAAGTGTAATTCCATCTATGAGGGAGTAGGTTGGAGGCTGATAAAACGTTTAACATACACAGACATTCTGCCTACAAATCTTACTGCAGGCAGAGAAAAACAGCGTGATGAGGACAGCAAAAAAAGAGGAGGGGAGGGTGAGTGAGGAGCCAGGCGTTAGAGGGTGAGTAAAAGGGGTCTTACACTGAAGCATGGACATGAGAGGACATGTAACACACACACACACACACGTGCAAACACACACGCACATACACACTCGCAAAAGAAATAGGATGAGACGCGTGTTGACATGGAGGATGGAGCAGCACACAGAGCGGACAGCTGCAGGGGGGGCATGAGAAGCATAAGCCTGACACTTCTACCCTGCAACCAAAAAACGGGCCTTGAGCGCACACAAGAATGATGGAGGAAGAAAGCAAAAACTCAG
This sequence comes from Colossoma macropomum, assembly GCF_904425465.1. Lineage (NCBI taxonomy): Eukaryota > Metazoa > Chordata > Actinopteri > Characiformes > Serrasalmidae > Colossoma > Colossoma macropomum. Next base: position 13,818,007 of record NW_023494802.1, on the reverse strand, counting down.
CACAAGAACTGAAAGCACCTCGTTGTTTGAGAAGCTTCGAGAAATCACTTTAAAGGTTATGAAAATGAAACTTATGCATAAAAACAGCAAAAAATGAGTGGTGTTAAACTAAAGTTGTATCAATACTGGAAATTGTATTTCATGTTCAAGTTTTGTAAAACACATCTGTATTTTTTTATCATAATAAAACATTTAAATCTTCCTAAAAGACGATTTGAAGGAGAACAGGCAGCCTACAGAAAAAAAGGTAGAAGACAGGAAAAAACAGAGTGGAGTGATGAGCCAATGGGGAGAGAGAGAGAGAGAGATATATAGATAGAGAGAGAGGAAAGGAGAGAGAGAGAGAGATAAACAGGAAGAGCTGACTGATGGATCTGTGAAAGGGAGTCAAAAGCACAGAGACATTAGGAGACACTTTAGCAAAACCTCGGTATGAGGAAACAACCTGCATTATCTGAAAAACAGATAGAAGAGAGATAAAGAGAGAGAGAAGAGAAGAAAGAGAGGAGAACCTTATAGGGCTTATACTCGAAGGTTTACCCCCCGCGCAGACCGGGACAGTTCACCACACTTTCATTTGCTTGATCACAGGAAAAGCTTTTCTAGCTCTGCACCACAGCAAACCACGCTTGACAACAGAAACCTCTCGAAAAAAACAGAAAGTGGTGCCATGTTCTCTCTGCATTTACTCAGCAAGCACTCAATTCTTTTGGACAGATTTCTCTGGGCGCTCTCACTGTTGGGCTGCACGATCAGCGGACTGCAGATATCCATGAGTTTTGAGTTTTATCACTATGAGTAAATTTATTTTCACTAGGGGTGTAAATCTCTGACCTTATAACTATTCAATTACATCATGATTCTTTGGGAAATTATACATCATGAATCTCAAATTACCACAATTATTTTTTTTGTGACTGAATAGGTCATTCTACAGAAACGTCCATTTTGTGTCCCTGGCATTTTCAGATATATTACATTGAAAATCATGTTAGGGTCACAATTTATTTATATTTTAAAGTAAAACAGTAAGTAATTATACCTTTTACTTACTGAGCCAACAATTTAGCAATATTGTTTTTTAAATCAATTATGTATAAAATTCCAGGCATCACAGAAGTGCTCGTCCTCACAGTCATGTGTAAAGGGTGAGTGACATATTTTGAGGTAAAAAAAACGTTTTTCTGCAATTTTAAATGCAATAATCTATACATGACTATGAAATATATGATTTAAATGACATAAAGGAAACAAATGCTAAATAAATATTATAAATATATAATGAAAGTTGTGGTCCCCAGGAGTCGTGTCACTGGTGTTACTGCGCAACAAAAAAATCTCTTATTTTGAACTAAAAATCACACTGATGACATCACTCGACTTCCTTTTACCTATTTTCTGAATAGGACTGAAAAGCACATGGTAAGTCCACTGTGTCTTTCAGTTATCAGGGATTTTCTCATTCAGCTCATGATTTCATATGAAGCTTTTAGCTGAAGTCACTGGTGCGACCTACTTTATTCTTAGGTAATTGTGAAAAAACAGAACACAAATGGAGTAAATGACAAATCTTAGTGGATATTTCATGATTGACAACATGTGGCTTGATGCTCTGTAGCAGCCATTTTGTAAAATGCATTTTGCATTAAAAATGTCTCTGGTGTTACCTTTCTTATGTGTAACACCAATGACGATCAGTAACACCAGTGACTCCTATGGATAGATAAAAAGTAGACGTTTCTGTAGAATGACCCAGATAATTGTGCTTGTTTTAAAAAATGTGCTTGAAACCAGCAAAATGATCTGCCAGTATAGTGAGATAATTTTACTTAATATAATGACCTGAAACAAGTGAAAAAATTCTGGAAATAAGCTAAATAATCCCATAATCAACGCACAACCATCTCAAAATGGGAAATGTATGATATGTTATCTAGATTTAAGATCATTTCACTGGACAAGATACCATTTTTCACAGTGTAAAGCAAGCTTTGTTGATGGAAAAGCCATAAGTGAATAGCTAAATGCACCACTGTTCCATTATGGATGATTCCATATATCTCTAAAGTGGATGCTGGAATATACACGCAACCCAACCCTGAGAGCGAAACTCTAAACCGCAAACATCTCTGCGTCTAAGCAGCAGACGAGGCATTTAACAGAATGCATCGACACTGTAAGTGGTCTGATCGAATGAAAGCAAAGAGAGAGAGAGAGAATGGCTTACTTGGCCCATCCAGAGGGCACTGAAAACAAAACCAAGCCTCACTGGACAAGGACAACCCAACAGCGAGAGGAGAGGACCAACACAGCAAGACAGAAGGGGCAGGGGTGCAAACAGCAGTCCACACGGTCAGACAGGCCAACTTGCAAAGAGCCACACGCACAAAAACCAGACTGACCACAGGCAACTTTCAAGAAAAATAAATAAATAAATTCGTAAAACAGCAGATAAACATTACACTGCACGCCTGGTGCAATGTGTGTATGGGGGTGTGCTGTGTTCTGAGACGAGTATTTGTGTGTGTGTGTCTTTGTGCTGTGTCAGCTGTTGTGAGTGTGAGATGTGTGTGTATGTAGGTGTGCGCATGTGTGTTTCTGTGTTGAAAGTGTGCATGTATTTGTTTTGACACATTTTCAGGACAAAAATGTCCTGACCACGCAGGAAAACTAGAGAAAAACCAGGCTCTGATCCTGACAGGGAAAAACTATGCTTCATTTTAAATGAGCAAAAACATTTTTAAAAAGGTTAAGGTTTAAGGTTACACACAAAAATGAGTTAAAAATGAAAAATTTTAATTACATATAGACGTACAGTACTGTGAAAAAGTCCTAGGCACCTGAGCAAATAGTTCAAAACCATTTATCTGGGTGATATGTGTGTTATTGTGTGTTGTAGTTGTGCTTGTTAGAAGAACACAGGTTTGGTTCCACGTTTCTCCTCAATGACCCCAAACATTGCATGGATCTGTCCAAATCCACCAGCAGAACTTCTGATTTAACTGAAATAAGTATTGTGAAGTTTTGGATAAATTTTGGATAATTACACTTAATACTGGGCTTCTGTGAGGACAGGTCTGGAAATGGTTAACCCTTTCATGCATAATTTCCTTTAGTCCGAATTTTGATTTTTTCTTTTCTAAATACTTTAGATACTTTATTAATGAAGTATTGGAACAGTTCACACATGAGGACACCATGTATGAAACACATAAAATCACTAATTATTGTATTAACATTATTTGTAATAATGTAATAATTCCAATATTACTTTCATGGCCAAATAAAAAAAATGACTGCCCAGATAAAGCTTTTGAAATCTCATTTTCACGTGTGTAAGACGTTTGCACAGTGCTGTAGATCACATCTCCCATATTCCTATAGTCATATCTATGTAATCATATCTATGTAATATGGGACATACGGATGATCATATGCCCCCTGGCAAGGCTTTAACACAAACGTGTCAGTGTGTGTGTGTGTGTGTGTGTTTATGTTTGATATGTATAAAGTGTGTGTGTGTGTGTGTTATGTCTGACACAGGGAAAGCGGGGGGACTCACTCCCGGGGGCGGCGCTTGCATTGGCAGTGGAGAGAACTACATGAGTGGGGGTAGAAATATTGGTTACGTCATGGAGCTGGCTGAGCACAGACGAGCGCCGTCGCACTGCGCCCTGAAACGAACCACTTCTCTTGAATGTACTCACTACCTCCATCTGCAGGAGAGAGAGAGAACCATATCACACACATCACATTATAGAGAGAAAGGGAGAGAGAGGTGTGAGAGAGAGAGAGAGAGAGTGAGAGAGAGAGAGAGAGAGAGAGAGAGAGGAGAAAGCCAGGGGAAGAATATATTTTATGATAAAACTGTAGCAATTAACAAAAAAATAAATAAAAAAAAAAACAACACAACACAACTTACATTCTCCAACAGTACGATTATCACAACTAAGGACTGGGCTAAGCATCAAAACACACCCTCAGGCCCATTCGGACTCATGCTGGGAATATGTCAGTCAATTCTGCTTTTCAAGTAAACGAGCTAATCCTCTAAAGCTTTGCCATCATTGGATATTGAGCCTAAAAGTCCTAGAAGAAGTGTGCGAACTCTAAAGCAAGCTAAAGAAAAAATGAATAAAGCCTACAGTAATTAAATACTGTAAGATAACAAATGTAAGCAAATCGATATTTAAAATCATACCTATTATGTAATCAAAAATTTTGCTACCTGTGCAAAAAGCATATTTTCACATAGTGTAATATCTTGATAGATGAGTTAGCTCCTTTCTGCCAAACTAAATTCACCTGATTTTTCCCCAGCCCATCCTAAAACTTATTCTGGGTAAGCTTACTCTGCTGAACACTTGCACTTGCATCATTCTCCTGTGAGTTGCAAGCCCCTTTGCCACTAAAACGTGTGAGCAAACCAGCAACACTCTTCTATTTCTACATAAAATGAAATATTAGATAGCTATAGCCTCAGCCACTTTTCAGAGGCACTTTAAAATGCACTATTAGAGTTTCATGGAAATGGACTATTTATCCTACACAGAGCAGTGGAATCAGGAGTAGGATGTTTGGTACATGTTAGCTGCTGTCTCTACATTCATAGAACAAGTCAATGGAAAACATAAACTATAATAATTATGTATTTAACACAAAACAATATTTCACAAATAGCATTTATATATTTTAGAGCCCATGTGTCAAACAGAAGGCCCGCGGTTTAAGTCAGGCCCGTGGTGCACTCCTGTTCAGCCCTCAAAATTATTTTAACATTCTATTAATATTAGCCCATTTCACCACGGGCTGCACTACAGTCCCCAGCATGCACTGCTACATAATGTATGCTCTGACCCCATTCCCTCATCAACAATCAATGGGCCAGCAGTTACACATAAAGAAAAGATGCCTGGTGTCTAGTTCAAGCAAATAGACAGTTGTTGCCAGTACAGTGACCTCCTGGGGACTTTTAAAGACTTTGCTCTTTGTTTTTTAAAGAAATTATTTTTGCTTAAGTAATAGTTTAAGTATTCAGTGCCTCTTTTGCTGTTGTAGTTTTGGCATATTTTGAATAAACAGTGGCCTATGGATTTGTTGAGATTTTTTTAATATGGCCCTTTTAGTGGTTGAATTTGACACCACTGTTCTAGAGGCTTGTAAACATCTATGATCGTAAGTCCGTAGCACCCACTGAAGCCCCATCACAGCTCCAGTGTGTGCGTGCTTTCCACCTTAACAAAACATATGGCATCAACGCATTTTTCTCTTTCAGTTTCCTTAATTTTGGCAACAACTCTGTCAATGTAAACATTTCACTCTGAAAATCAAGAACATATTTAGATTAAAGTCCATTCAGAGCATCATGGCTCATCATGGAGTGGAGAGAAACACAGATGGATGGTTTAACTTTATGCTATACACGTGGACTGCAACAATTTACACAAGTAGCCAAAATTACACTAAAAAACTCGGAATGTGTGTGGATTAATCTGTGGGTCATCATCTGTGTCCGAAGCATGCTGATGACGGGTGGGCCCGCACACTTTGGTGGAGCCACTGTTAAATGAAAGCCTTGATCAAATTCAACTGACTGATGATATGAGGCTAGCTGCTGTAATGCGTGTTCTGTTTTGCCAACTCAGTGGCGAGCCTCGAGGGGATCGATGGAAACCTTGTAAGGAGCTCTGCTAGCACTTCAGCAATCTGCGCCTGCCACACCCACGCTAAACCCTTCATCACACAGCTTCATTCCATCCAGTTAGCTCACTGTGGGCCTGAGTGCCACTGTGTGTGTACATTAGCAAGTTTGTGTGTGTGAAAGATTCTTTGCTCTTTGAAGCTGGGGCTGTAGGATGAGTATTGACAGTGTGCTAGAGCAGCGCACAGACTTCTCCTCCTGCCTTGCTGCAAACATTCTTTAAAGCCACTGAAATGACAAGGCAGAAAGCTGCAGTCCACTCGTCTCAGAGCTGCGGTCTACACATCCTCCCAAACGGCCTCTTAAACAATGTAGAAAAGCATTTTTTTTCAGAGTCGAAATGCAGTACATTTTTGATTTTCTTTCTGTTTTTAAATGCAAAAAATATGCATGAGATTGCGGTAAATTCACAATTCCACAATTGGTAAACTGTATGTTGAAAACTGCCTACTTATGAAACTCATACATAAAAACATACCATATATAGAATAAACGTTTTTCTCAGTTTGTCACAATGGTTTAAGTAGGCCTACTGAAACTGTGCATACAATAATCCAAATAACCATAAATGTAAGGATCTTCACTGTAATTTATAGAGATCTACTGGTGTTAGGGCTGCTCCTAACAATGACTTAGTAGTGGATTCATTTATAAATTATTTTATTAATGAATTGATTAATCTGAATGAAACATTTCCAAAACGCTGTATGAAATGTTGTCTTTAAAACAGCACAAGGAACCACTTTTACTGTGGGAGGACCTGCTAAACAGATAAAGCCATGCTCTTTCCAAGTGAAACACAAAGGTGGGCTTAAATGATTTTGCTGTTGCTGTTACATCAAAGTTCTTAAACACACTAAAAAGACAGTTTAACTCTTGTGTGGTGTTGATGTTGTTACTCAGTGGTCTGTTGAACCCACCACATTATTGTTTTTTTTTAAATCAATACAGCCAGAACAATTTATGTAAAAATACCCGATGTTTAAAATATCACAAGTGTCCAGTGTAGAGTTCTCCTTTAGCAGCTGTAGCCAGTCAGCAGCCTGTCCACGTTGTCCACCCTCACACACACACACACACACACACACATATACAAACACATACACACACACAGACAAACACACACTAACAGCAGGCCATGTAAGAGGAGAACAGAGTGAAGGACACAGCACCTCCACACCTTTATTCTCCATGGGTTCACCCCAACACCACATGTGTAATATAAATGTGTAGGGGGTGAACAGTGTGAAGAAACTGAATATTTTGTGTTCTTTACAGAAAATGTGCAAAGACCAAGGAATCTGAGGTTGAAATAGTAATAAATTGCATCATTTTTTCTTTTGGTAAACATTGAAAATGCATCCCTCAGACCCCAACACCACACAAGAGTTAAAATAGCCCAGCCTAATAGCTTAATAATAAAAAGAAAAGGAAAAAGAAATAGTACAATAACAATAGCTTATAGGGAAATTTCACATCATGAGCTGTTAGCTTTATTACTACTACTAAACCAAAGCCAAACATTAGCCTGGGCAGACGTATGAGCATGACTATTTTCTCCAGTTTAAGCAGGCTTCTTTGTTGTGTTACCAGTTTACCAGCCATGCTGAAAATGAATCATAGGAGAAAAGTGTATCGATTGAGAAGCTTGTTAGCCTGCAAGGCAGGATTAGGAGCAGCCTGTAAATATTTGCAGCACCTCTCTCCTACGTGCACGGCAAAATGTGCCAAGTACTTTCAAAAACTTTGTGTGCAATAGCCAGTCAGTGACTGTGCTTAACATCTTGCACATGTATATTAATGGGTTGGTGTGAGAAAAGTCATGATTAATACAATTTTTTGCACTATATAGAATGTTTAGGGACCACGACTATGCAAATTAACATATTTACAGCACTGACGTAGTTGATGACACTGGTGAATTACAGCAGCCCTAGCTGATATTTACAACCACATTTCCAAAAAAGTTGGGATGCTGTGCAAAATGTAAATGAAAACAAAATGCAATGACGTGCAAATAATTTAAACCCTATATTTATTTGAAAATAGTACAAAGACAACATATCAAATGCTAAAGCTGAGAAATTTTATTGTTTTTTGAAAAATATATGCCCATTTTGAATTTGATGGCAGCAACATGTTCCAAAAAAGTTGGGATGGGGGCATGATTACCACTGTGTTTCATCACTTGTTCTTTTAACAACACTCTGTAAGCATTCAGGAACTGAGGACACCATTTGCCTGGTGTTTTGAAAGTGAAATATGAAAATGAAACCACAGAACACTTTTCCACTTCGCCTCAGTCCATCTCAGATGAGCTCAGGCCCAGAGAAGGCGCCAGCGTTTCTGGATCCTGTTTATATATGGTTTCTTCTTTGCATAGCAGAGTTTTAACTTGCATTTGTAGATGCAGTGATAAACTGTGTACACAGACAGTGTTTTTCAGGAGTGTTTTTGAGCCCATGCAGTGACTTCCACTACAGAATCATGTCTCTATTGAATCCTGCGCCACCTGAGGACCCAAAGATCTTGGCTAGCCAATATAGGTTTTCGGCCTTGTCCCTTGCATACAGAGATTTCTCCGGATTGTCTAAATCTTTTCATAATATTATGTACTGTAGATGATGAAATTCCCAAGTTCTTTGCTATTTTACGTTGAGAAACATTATTCTTGAATTGTTGCACTATTTGCCCACACAGTCTTTCACAGAGTGGTCAACCCCTCCCCATCTTTACTTCTGAAAGCGATGTTCTTTTTCTACCCAGTGATGTTACTTACCTGTTGCCAATTAACATTAAGGTGTGTATTTTTAGCAATACACAACTTTACCAGTCTTTTGTTGCCCCTGTCCCAACTTTTTTGGAATGTGTTGCTGGCATCAAATTCAAAACGGGCATATATTTTTCAAAAAACAATAAAGTTTCTCAATTTTAGCATTTGATATTTTGTCTTTGTACTATTTTCAAATAAATATTGGGTTTAAATGATTTGCACCTCATTGCATTTTGTTTTTATTTACATTTTGCACAACGTCCCAACGTTTTTGGAAATGGGGTTGTAAGACCATAGCTGTTTTTTACAGTATAATCTAGATTTCATCCAGATCTGCAGTCTGTAACATGCAGTTCTCTACTCTTCACTTTAAATATGGACCCCAACTAACAATTTTATACCTCCTTACACAACCTCACACACAGGCAAGACCCTGCTATCAATGCACATACATCACATGTCCCCTTGTACTGTCTGAAGGAGGAGAAAAAGAGTTCAGCTGTACTCAACTGTCTCTTTCCTAACAGCTCTATTACTGTTTCAGTAGATATGGGGAATGGAAAGGCACTGCTCCGGCTCCAGCAGAGAGAGCACATTCAATAACACATTCACAGTCCTGCAGATCTATACACAGCTATTCCACAAAAATAACTTGGATTTGCAGTGACATTAATTAGGCACTGGTCAATTTTGGCACATTCAAATAGGGGACTAGCCTTAAAGGGGATTTACCCATTTAAAAAGAAATAAAACATTAAATAGGTTTGGCAGTAGAAGAGAGTGGACATTATAAAAGCTGGAGAATCAGAAAAAGAATGAAGTGAAATTAAGATTGAGAAAGAAAATCTACAATCCAAACAGCGTGGAAATCAAAAAAGGAATAAAAGAGTGAGAGCCCTTATGATGAAGAGAGAATAGCAAGCAGAGAGAAGAGAGAGGGACTAAAAAAAAGAACCTGTTATACAACATAATGTCTAAGGAGGTAATTAAATAACATCAGTAACCAAGACAATCAAATACTCAAAACAGCATCAACTCTAAAATGACAGTCTCAATTATTCTCCACACGGTTATTCAAAAATGTTCCAAAAAAAGTGCAGGTGAGAACACACAGTGCTGGGCAAAAGTCAGAGATCAACTTTTCAGTTACTTCATTTGCACTCAGAAACAGCCATTAAGTACAAGCTATTCTTTTTTTCAGTGTCAGGAAACAATCAGAAAATCCACAGAAAAATCCACACAAGCCTCAATTAAACATAATATCAAACTTTTCAGTATTTAGTGTGTCCACTCTCTGCCTTTGCCCTTCCTCGGTAGCAGCGTTTGAGAGCTACCCATAGTGTTGAGCTTCTGACAGTGAAGGATGGAAAAAAACGACTGTGGATTTTTTTTCAGATCAAAAGGAAGAAGAGAAAATTTCTCTTATCTTGCAAAGACAAAAGCTTTAATGGTGACAGTTTAGGTGGTCTACCAGGTCTTGCGTGGTTGTTAGGAGTCCAGTTTTCTTCATATCTTCACCCTTCCTTATCACCTTTATCTCCTTTAGCCACTTTAGATGCACATGGGAGAGACATCTGTGAGACAGCTGAGGTACTTTTGAGTAGTTGTTTGTCTGAATGTTAGTGTCTCTTTAAAGGGGAACATCATTTCAGTGACACTTTTGGGAACATTTTGTAAGAAGACAGCTGTAACTTGCTTTAAAGTGGCAGTAAAGTAAAGAGTGGACAAATCAAATACTGATCAACCTGATATTATACTTACTGTTGGATGCTTTGTGTAATTCTCTGTTAAACGGTTGCCTGTTTTGCCCTGACAAACAAAAATATTGCTGCTGTCGGAACAAAACCTCATATCTCCATTTTGGTTATTTTTCAAAAGAAACCATCCAAAATGACTGAAAAAATTCTGGTTCCATTGACTTGCATTAAAAGTAAAGCATGTTTTTTCCTTCTCCTGTAAAGTTACCATTCTGGAGATACAAGGTTTTGTTCAACAACAGCGATACGTAATTTGTACTTAGTGGCCGATTTTACTAGAAAATTAAATAAATGAAAGGGAGGTCTCTGACTTTTGCACAGCATTGTACAGCATTCAAAATTTAGAGATAAAAAGCACTTATGGTCCAGATTAGGCAGAGCAGTAGTAGACGTCCCACAGACCTCCACTGGACAAATCCTGCAGCTCAGAGGCGAAGGAGAAACTGAGCAATAAATCAGGCCACTAAAGGACTCCAGTTACATAATGGAGAAGCAAAGCAGCTCTGAGCAGGGTAGGAGTTTTATAGATCCCTGTCAGAGAAATCTATACTCATTTAGTGAAGGACCCCAAAAGCAGAGACCACAGCCAGGGAGAGAAAGAGAGAATGAGAGAGAGAGAGAGAGAGAGAGAGAGAGAGAGAGAAGAAGAGGAAGAGAGAGATACAAAAGTAATGACAAGCTGATGTTTGGTGACTCTCAAGGAGGGTCTGGAGGGAAAGTAGAGAGAGAAAGAGGAGAGAAGGGGAGAGAGATAAAGAGAAAGAATGAAAGAGTGAGAGACAGGCAAAGGTGAAGCAAATCAAAACAGCGTTCTTTATCTCACTGTCTGTGAAAGTCAGCACAACTAAAACTACTAGCACTACTTCTACCAGTGGGGTCGAGGGGTCAGAGGTCACACACACAGCACCTGAGTCTGGATGCGGTTGAGGCCTCTAAACCAGAGGATCTGGCCCCTGCGGAGCTCTCTCTCAGCATGGTCTATCTCTTCTTCGTCCTCAGCCAGCTCGTCCTCCGTCATCTCGTCGGTGCCTGGCCCTGTGCCCGCCTCCTTCAGACACTTAAGGTGACTGGTGGGCACTGTAGCGATGACCTGGAGCACAGAGCAAGACGCTGAGGAACGATACATATACAGGGTGGATGACTGCATTTTTGGTGAGTAAGTGTGTATGTATGTATGAATATATACACATAAGCGCCTGATTTTGTGTGGAATTGCAGCAGCAAAGTGTGTTTGAGTTGGGGGCTGGGGTCCAAGGGAGTTACTGTTGTGATAACACTAATACTATTGGCGTCACTTTGTGCTGAAAAGTGCCGGAACAAGGGCAGGGTGGGGAAAAGAGAAATTCTTAAACCATCATAATTGCAATACTGTTACATACAGAGTTACACGTGTAGTAATTACAATCACAATTTTGCATTTCTTACTATTTATTCTTTATTGGAGGGCTGTTCTATGTTTCCTAAACAGCAAGCATATATCGGTCCACTGGCTTGATAAGGTCAGCACCCCACGGACTGTTTGCCACTGCTGGTCCGCCCTCGGACCACCCAGATTATTGTCCTGCATTCAAGCTCTAACTAGTTTTTAATCTCCTCAAACAGATTTTAAATGCTCAGAAAGACTAGTCCTAATGTAAAATGAGTTTATAGAAAATGTTGCTGACATTGTGCTAGATTAAAATTATGTACTCAACTAATTTACCAAGTATAACTAAAGAAAGGAAGGAAGGAAAAATAAGTAAATTGGACTGTGAGTGGAAAATGAGTGAAGATAAGTAGAATTTTGTTTATTATTTTGCTTAACCACCAGTGGGCCGCCCATAAAACGCTGAGCAAAACGCCAGTGGACCACCAGCTTTGCCATCACTGAGCCAACAGTGGTCCACTATCCTCTTGCTATCAGGGTTATTCCTAATCCCTAATCTACTAGGGCTGTTCAGTTCCAGAAAATCGACTCCCAGTACGAATCCAAGAGATGGGAATCAGTAGAGTCGATTCCATAAGATGATTCCACACTATTTCCATTCGAAAAAAACAACACATAGAGAAGCTCGATGTATTTTACATACAAGCTATCTGCCTTTCTGTTTCCGGATTGCTGAGGAGTCTGTACGTATTACTGATGATGCTTGTTAGAAATGGCTGTAATGATGGCTTAAGATGATAAAACAATCACAGCCTTAGGTAAAAAGCTAGTGGTGAACATTTTCCACAATGCATCTGATTAGTTACTGCACTTCAGAGATGGAGTTAACATCTCACTTAAATTCTGATCTAATGTTACCTACCTGGGGTTACAACGTTGGTGGTGTTTTAATCACACCAGCTGATGCTAATGCTACATGCGGTTAGTTGAGCCGGTATATATTATCAAATATTATATTTCTTTAGTTGTTATTCTTCCATTTTTTTTCCTACAACAGTTTGAAACACTTACACTCTGTGTTATTATACATCTGATAAATTAACAGGGCTGAGAATCAACTCAAGCTCATAATTTATCATACCTCCCAACATGAACGTCATTTTAGCTAAGTTATCCTATCCGAGTTCAATACTGAGGTAACTCAGTAAACTGCTAATGCTACATGCTAATGCTAACACACACTTAAGTTAGCTTGCTAGCTGTTAACAACTAAAGTTATGTTAGCAGCTAATTTACAACATCAAAATAACAAACAAACAAACTAAAACACAGCAGCTCACCATCCGTTTTAACATGGAGCATTAGCAGTTTACTGAGTTACCTCAGTATTGAACTCAGATAGGATAACTTCAGCTAAACTGACGTTCATGTTGGGAGGTATGATAAATTATGAGCTTGAGTTGATTCTCAGCCCTGTTAATTTATCAGATGTATAATAACACAGAGTGTAAGTGTTTCAAACTGTTGTAGGAAAAAAAATGGAAGAATAACAACTAAAAAATATAATATTTGATTATATACCGGCTCAACTAACCGCTGAACTCGGGCTCATGCTGAACCGCTAGGTTTCTGTTAAATTTTGAATTTGAGGGCGTGTGCACAGTACACTGATTAGGAAATCAAGCAAAGCTAAATCGGCTGGATCATGTAGCTCAACTCACTATTACGATTTATATGCTTCTTTCCTCCACCTAAAGATTTTTAGTTTAAAACATCCCAGAATTACCTAAAATTATCTACATAATATGAAAGAATAACTGTAACGATGTTCAGACATCAGAGACGTTCAAAGATATCTACTGAATTTAGCATGCTAAACAGCTAGCCCATCCTGTCTTGTAATGCCACTTTGTACCACAGGAGGCAATAGTGAGTCACTGTAGTGTCAAGTAAATGCAACGATGGCTTGGCAAGCGACCATTATTACCACCGCCGCCCGCTCCTGGCAAGAAATGAAGTTTGGCAGCAAAGAAAAGAAGTGAAATAAACATAAGCAAAACAAGAGTTAACCTTAACATTGCTTTCCACCACGGAAGGAAGGAAAAATAAGTAAATTGGACTGTGAGTGGAAAATGAGTGAAGATAAGTAGAATTTTGTTTATTATTTTGCTTAACCACCAGTGGGCCGCCCATAAAACGCTGAGCAAAACGCCAGTGGACCACCAGCTTTGCCATCACTGAGCCAACAGTGGTCCACTATCCTCTTGCTATCAGGGTTATTCCTAATCCCTAATCTACTAGGGCTGTTCAGTTCCAGAAAATCGACTCCCAGTACGAATCCAAGAGATGGGAATCAGTAGAGTCGATTCCATAAGATGATTCCACACTATTTCCATTCGAAAAAAACAACACATAGAGAAGCTCGATGTATTTTACATACAAGCTATCTGCCTTTCTGTTTCCGGATTGCTGAGGAGTCTGTACGTATTACTGATGATGCTTGTTAGAAATGGCTGTAATGATGGCTTAAGATGATAAAACAATCACAGCCTTAGGTAAAAAGCTAGTGGTGAACATTTTCCACAATGCATCTGATTAGTTACTGCACTTCAGAGATGGAGTTAACATCTCACTTAAATTCTGATCTAATGTTACCTACCTGGGGTTACAACGTTGGTGGTGTTTTAATCACACCAGCTGATGCTAATGCTACATGCGGTTAGTTGAGCCGGTATATATTATCAAATATTATATTTCTTTAGTTGTTATTCTTCCATTTTTTTTCCTACAACAGTTTTGAAACACTTACACTCTGTGTTATTATACATCTGATAAATTAACAGGGCTGAGAATCAACTCAAGCTCATAATTTATCATACCTCCCAACATGAACGTCATTTTAGCTAAGTTATCCTATCCGAGTTCAATACTGAGGTAACTCAGTAAACTGCTAATGCTACATGCTAATGCTAACACACACTTAAGTTAGCTTGCTAGCTGTTAACAACTAAAGTTATGTTAGCAGCTAATTTACAACATCAAAATAACAAACAAACAAACTAAAACACAGCAGCTCACCATCCGTTTTAACATGGAGCATTAGCAGTTTACTGAGTTACCTCAGTATTGAACTCAGATAGGATAACTTCAGCTAAACTGACGTTCATGTTGGGAGGTATGATAAATTATGAGCTTGAGTTGATTCTCAGCCCTGTTAATTTATCAGATGTATAATAACACAGAGTGTAAGTGTTTCAAACTGTTGTAGGAAAAAAAATGGAAGAATAACAACTAAAAAATATAATATTTGATTATATACCGGCTCAACTAACCGCTGAACTCGGGCTCATGCTGAACCGCTAGGTTTCTGTTAAATTTTGAATTTGAGGGCGTGTGCACAGTACACTGATTAGGAAATCAAGCAAAGCTAAATCGGCTGGATCATGTAGCTCAACTCACTATTACGATTTATATGCTTCTTTCCTCCACCTAAAGATTTTTAGTTTAAAACATCCCAGAATTACCTAAAATTATCTACATAATATGAAAGAATAACTGTAACGATGTTCAGACATCAGAGACGTTCAAAGATATCTACTGAATTTAGCATGCTAAACAGCTAGCCCATCCTGTCTTGTAATGCCACTTTGTACCACAGGAGGCAATAGTGAGTCACTGTAGTGTCAAGTAAATGCAACGATGGCTTGGCAAGCGACCATTATTACCACCGCCGCCCGCTCCTGGCAAGAAATGAAGTTTGGCAGCAAAGAAAAGAAGTGAAATAAACATAAGCAAAACAAGAGTTAACCTTAACATTGCTTTCCACCACTGGAGACAAGCTTGTGGCGGGTAAAGGGATGAAGTTTGATGCTGAACATTTCTTCTAGACTGGTAATTAAAAAGTGATAGAAATTTAGTGAGGAGTGAAAAAGGAGGAAGAGGGACAATGCATTTCCTTGTTTCTAACAATAGGGGGGACACTACAGCTTTCTGATTATATGTTGCCCCCTATTTTTTTTGAGTATGGAGTTTTAATTTACATATTGCTCCGGCAGTTTTGTTTCAGTGCAGGCTGAAAAATGACAAAATAAAATATTGATACTTAGTTACTTAAATTAAAAGCCACATTTCTGTTTAAAGTAAACAGAAAAATAAAAGATAAAAATGAGGGTCAATGAGCTCCACTGTTCAGGCGCCTATGTGTATATATTGTTTGTAATAGTGAAGTAATAGTGAAAAGTTTGAACACACGTAAGTTTTTATAATCCTAAATACATTATTTGAGGGGTAAAAGTGCCTAAATATTAAGGCAAGCTAATACTTAAATTCCTGTCTATGTAGATATATGATCTATTTATTTCCAAAACAAATACATAAATAAATACATGAAATTTACAGTTCCTTATAAAATCCTGTTTACTTCCTGATTACTGTCCTGTGTTTTAGCCCATTGATGGTCATGGTAAAGTGGGTCTAAAAGCCCTTTCTTGTAGAAGGATTCCTGATTGTAGTCGTGCTATGTTTTTTTTTTAATATCCTTTTTTAATATCCTCGTTATTTTTCTAAAATGCAGAAAAGTGAAAAACCCTTCATGAGCACGTGTCCAAACTTTTGACTATTATGTATTGGTTGATTAAAAACTTGATCGAAAATCATTTTCAGTGGCATGAACCATACTTCCTATTCCATTCTTAACTCATCCACTCTTCACCATTTCTCTCTCATTCACTCGTTCTCTCGATCGCTCTCTCTCCCACCTGGCCCCATAGGAGCTCTCCCACTCCCACAAAGAGGCACCACAGCCACTGCTCCACGTTGAGAGGGGCGCAGCTGAAGGGCTTTCCCCCGAACTGCACTATCACGATCTGCACAGTGGACACACACGACACGAGTCACACATCACGGAGCACAGCGAGACATCCACTTACTCCTCACTGCCTGTATCTCTCGCCCTGCTGGGAGACGGTATCGCAGTCTAGACTCACTCAGACAACCATTCTTAATTTCCTAATTATGCTCAGCAGGGATGGAGGAGTTATTCCAATATACAGATACCCAAACGTACTTAATCAGATAGTTGAATAAAACGTACAGTTGGGAATAAAAATTTAATTGAATGTGTAATATAGAATTACAGAGATTGTTGAAGCGCAAAATAACAAACCTCTACGCAGAACTACACATAGAAATATTTCAAGCAAGAAGATGACACCTGTCATTTTGTAGGTTAACTGTCGGGCACATATGCCTAAAACACAAAGATAAGTCTCTAAACCAGTCTGCAAAAGCAGGTACAGAGCACCTCTCATGGTAGCTTCACACAATAAAACCTTTATTATGTTAAACCTTTCTCATTTTGCTTTTTATTACAAAAAATCTATATTCAAATACTGTTTGTTTAAAAATGTGGATATTCAAATAGCAAACATGGTTAAAGTGCCTGCCGCTAGTTCTCTAAGCAGTGTGCAGGGTGGACAGTGTACGACCTGAACTCCGAAAGTGCCCAGCACGATGCTGCAGAAGATGGGGTTGGAAAAGATTCCGTCAAAGACGTTCCGCTCTCCATGGATCTTGCGGGCGTTGATCTCGTTGAACAGTTGCATGAGGACGAAGGTGTTGAAGATGATGGTGTAGTGCTCGGAGGGAGGTGAGTGCAGTGGAGCATTGCGGCCGCTGTCGATGTTAAAGATCTTCTCTCCTGAGCAGCGTAGAACAGACAGAGGAGAAGGAGGTCAGAACCAGGACACACAAGTTTGGCCACAGACCATAAACTAAAAACGAGAGTCATGACAAAAGATCTAAATGTAATCAGTCAAGACTAAGGCCCAATCCCATTTCACCCCTTGCTCCTACCACTTAGCCCTTAGCCCTTCATTTTAAGGATTCTTGCCTAGAGGTAGGGTGTCCTGATTTTCGTTGAGATAGAGGGGGGGTGCGACATGGCCCTCCAACCAAAGGTTTTTCAGAGGCTCCAAACACAGTGTTATGAGAAAAAAGAAAAAACAGCAATTTCCGTTAAAAATTACGATAACCATCGTACTTTGTTTGTTTCTTAGTAATGTCGTAATGTATTATGGTCCTTTTCTTCATAACAAGCACAAAAATCACGAAAAGTATGCTAATATCTTGGTAGCTAGCTAAATTTCCCGTTCCACCTTAAATAGTTCAGCAGTACTGATGCCTGAAGCGCCCGAATGTAACTGCTGCTCCATTTAAGGTGTACCAGGAAAAGTCGGAACAAGAATCTGGCCAAGAAGCTGGTGAATATCTGACTTCAGCTTCATATCACTGAAGAATTAGGGGTGGGTGATAATAAATAATTGTCCCCCCTCTTTAAAGGCATGTGATTCCCTAAATGTAACTAAAGCCCAGCAGTGAGGAGCTGAATTTTACCCTCCTCTGCTATCACTGCAGACTATCAGGGTCATCTACAGAGCAGCGCTAGAGGCCTGTTAATGAAGTAATGTTCTTTTTTTTGAGGTTCCCATTTCATAGTGGAAGATTTCAACCACTATCCTTGTAACTCAGTTCCAAGGGGCAATGTGACACTCAAAAACAAGGGGTAGGGGTAAAAATAAGAAATGGGATTGGGCCTTATTTGGTGTCTGAACATGCCTAATCCCTAAATCTTAACATACTTCCCACAAACTGTGTTGAGTTGTTAAATAAGCTCAAATAAATTCATTTCTGGCACTCAGTGGCATAACTAGGATCCCCGCCATGAAAATTACTTTCAGTTAAAAAAAATGACAATGTAATTTACTTGATCACATGGTATTGTTATCAAACAAGTCAATGCTCTGAACGCAATCACCTACTAGCACCTGCGTTGACCTAAATATTTACATTAGGATACCTATTAAAGATTTTTAAATCATAAATAATAAAATTATTATGTTACAAGTTGTAAGCATCCAAAGATATTTACAATGGATGAGATGAACTATGAATGAGACATAAAAAGACTGCTGGAAGTTAACTGGTGAGGTATACTCAGAAAGAGGATCCATCTGTGGGTCTTGGGTTTCAATTGTGTGGGGGGCCCAGTAAAGATTTTAGGGGGACCAGTCAACACCATCTCATGTGTCACAGTCCCCCTCCGGCTCCTCCCCCAGTAATTAGGCACAGTAATTAGGTGACACTGTATGACATGCAGGGACTCCCTTTCTTACCGACAAACAGCAGGGTGAAGATGATGACGAGCTGATAGACTCCATGACCCAGGATGTTCTTCATCATCGTAAGGGAGATGAGGGGGTTGTTACGGCCGTAGGGTTTTCTCAGTAACAGGGCTTCAGTGGGCGGCTCAGTGGCCAGGGCAAGAGACGCAAACGTGTCCATAATCAGATTGACCCATAACATCTGCACCGCTTTCAGAGGAGAGTCCTGAATAAACAGACATACACACATTCACATGCAGCTGATGGTAAACCTTATAAATGAAAACAAGAAATGTAGGGAGACCAGATATTCCAAGCTCCACCACAGGACAGAGGGTTTGGAAAGATGGTGGGGGGTCAAACAATTATAACTACATTCAGGGTTGCTGAGGCAAAATGCATTGGTTCTTAAAAAAGACTTTAAAGTGAAAGAGTGGCAAGAGAAGGGCTGGCCTTCTTTTTCTCTGAAACAAAATACAACCGGGTCACTATCTATGATACCTACTGACTAAGTAAACCTTACTTTCAGCTTACTATAATGCAAACTGACATTCAGTAAATTTCCTGCCCCCAAGCTAGTTTTAGAGATTTTAGTCGATTCTGCTACTAAGATTAAGACCTGTCTGTATATTATTTATTTATTTCAAATATGCAATTTAGTGGCCCGAACTTGATCATAAAATGGTGCTTGAAAAGTTTAGGATCAACTGTGAGCTCGCCCCTGTTGTTCCGACAGCCGTGACTAAACTATATTCATATTTTTCATCATTTACAGCTTTTAAACATCAGACTACAATTTCATCCTACATTTTTTAGCTAACATAGCATAGTTAAAATGCTAATTGAACACGTTCAGCAGGTACCTATAAGTACATACAGTATGATTGGCTATATTTTGTACAGTCAGTTCTTATATAAAAAGTTGATCTGGTTGGTGATTGTACTGAGCTACATTTGCCTGCTGTGTGCGTCAGTGTGCACAATGCATATTATAAACGAATGTAAAACAGCATTCTCATCAAAAATACAGGACAGATAAACTGTTTTTAAGAATGAGTCAGAACACATAAAAAGAAGCTGAGATACATTTGAATTATTCATACAGAGTTCAGTGCGCAGTACAACCAGCCTCCAGCAGGGGGCTCAGAGCCCAGGCTAATTGGAGCGTGCCTCTCCCAGTGTCCTCTGCCTGCCAGTAAGGTGCAATGCAGTAAGTTCCCATAACCTGCATAACATGGAGCTAATGCTGAGCTAGAGTGGGCTCTCCACACTACAGGCAGTCTCACGCTGTCATTGTGCTGTTTTCGATGCTTGCAAGATTACAGCCTGAGGGGAATTAAAGTGTGTGTGTGTGTGTGTGTGTGTGTGTGTGTGTGCGTGCATGAGTGTATTACCTGTGTGATACAGGCTCCAGTGAAGGCCACTATGACGGCCACTACATTGACAGTAAGCTGAAACTGCAGGAATTTCGAAATGCTGTCATAGACATTCCGCCCCCACATAACTGCCTTCACAATGCTGGAGAAATTATCATCAGTCAGGATGATGTCGGAGGCCTCTTTAGCTACATCAGTACCAGCTATGCCCTGAGAGGAAGAGAGAGAGAGAGAGAGAGAAAGCAAGACAGAGAGGGGAATTTAAGGGGGAACACTGCAGATTTTTCAGAATTCCTGCTTAATTAAATGGTTAAGATGTAAACCAAGTCATTAGCAGCTGTTTGATGCTCTGTTCAGGAGGAAATTACCAAGTCAGAACTGTTCACAAGGGTGGTGAGAGCAACCAGACATCTGGAGAGTTTAGTGCTTCTAAAAGTTATTTTATTAAACGGATAGTTCCGCTCCTACAATCTGATTGGCTGAGCCGTGTTTGAAGCCGTTGTAAAGACCACGATATACCACAGCTATGACCGCCTCACAACAACTGAACTCTGTCACTGCACCACGGCACGAAAAAAACTTTGTGCTATTAATGTATTAATCTTTGACTCTGACACTGATCGCATGGAACACCGAGTGTACTGAAGAAGTAAGAACCCGTTTTTGTTTAAACTGAGGGGCTGAAAACTTCTTTTCTTACTAGAACTAGGCTGGTCAGCTAGCCAACAGGCTAAAAGATGGCAAACATTAATATCACAGGCTTGAATTAAAGTACGATATGATTCAGTGAAAAATGGCAATATAAAAGTCTAAAGAATGTCACCTGAATGGATCACACGCTTCAAATGTCCAGCTTCAGTCAGAAGTACTAAACCCCAGCTGAATCCCAAACGGCTCCGTACTCCCTAAATATTGTGCTGTGTAACATTAGGTTTAGAAATTCTAGCTTCTGCTGTAAAATCATGCACTGCTTGTCGAGTATGAATGTGGATGAATCCCAAATGACCATTTTTAGCGATATTTTGCATTGTTGGGCTGCAGGGGGCAGTATTTAAATTCATACGTAACCTAATGCACTATGTAGGGAGCAGGGAGCTGTTTGAGATTCAGCCCCAGCGTGAGAAAAGTGGCGTTGTCTGACTGGCAGAAGACTCGCGGTGGTAATTTGGTGACCAAAACTAGTACTTCTAAACCTAAAGCATTTGCATTAAACAGTGCTGTGTTACATGTGTTCACTGTTATATGAAAAAAGGTGTAAAAATAATGAAATGTCTGCAGTTTACAGTGATTGTGATTTCTTCTCCTCATTCAGCGGTCAATGGTTGCTTAGCAACGATACCATACTCGAAAGGAACTACATTTCTTGGCGGAACCCTTTTTTATGTCGATTATCATTAATAATAACTTAAATAATTATCTAAAACATTGTGTATTTTAATACATTTTATGTTGGCCACTGTTTTATAAAAGCAATAAGCCACTCGAGGCTGTGCATTACTGCAATTTTAGCACAAGGAAGGGAGGTTTAGGCTCTCCACTTCACGTTGTGCCAAAGAACACCCTTCCTGTGATAACATCACAGTAACCCATGGCCTCTAGTGGCTTATTGCTTTAATATGAAATGGTTATAAATACACTGCCTGATACCTGAGACTTTTTTACAGTGGATTTGAGATAAGATTTTGGCCTAAAACATATTTCGTAAACACATTCCTGGCAGAGAGGCATATGCAGGGTGTTATAAGGCTAAACAGTCCGCAAAGAAAAAACATTTCAGGTTTACAACCACTATACCATTTTCAACAGTACATACAAAAAAGTAGACACATTTAGGTTCACTGATAATACTGCACAGTAAATAAAATGGCTATATTTGTGCTGTTGACATTGTGACCCCTGGTTCCTATCAGCACCACTGTAAAAAAATTGGTGAAGAGTCTGTAAGTTTCTCTACAATTAACAACTTCACACCACACCATTCGCATGGCTTTGTTTACATCTCAATGATTGAATTGTGCTAAAAATACAGTGAGATTCCCCTTTAAGGTAATACTAGTGTCATTAAGCAATGTACTATACCAATTCCTGCAAGTTGGACAAATTTGGAGATGCCCTAACTGATAAGCAGCATATTCATAAACACTACTACTGTTCCATTCATCATCTGATGCAAATAAAACACAGCCACTACAAGGTTTTCATAAACACTAGCCAAAGAATGTAAAGTTTAGAGTTATGAAACACGTCCTAACACAATGCTTACATAATCTGCTTGTAATACACAGTTTACCCTGAAACATTAAAACAATATGAACGATTTATTGGCTATGAAAAAAGGGCATTAAGAGAATGAATGTTGCTTTTCTGCAGTCTTAGGCCAGCTGGGAGATCATTAACGCAGTGCATTGCTACATGTGTTTTCTGTGGTACTTGCCGAGCATAGTCGACTCTATAATAACGTCACACAATAGCTTATAAAGTGGATGGATGAAAACATGGTAGATGGATGGAAAGATGACTGAATGGATAAAAAAAATGAGACTTCCTCACCATGGCAAAGCCCACATCTGCTTTCTTTAGGGCTGGCCCGTCATTGGTACCATCACCCGTGACCGCCACCACCTGCCTCTGCTCCATCACAGTGCTGTCGATGATGCCTGTAGATTATCAGCAAAGATTAACCAAAGTGTGGCTTCTCAAACTGATACACAATGCTTTTCTGTATTCACAGTCCATTCCGTAATGTATTATTAAAGACATAGTTTGGCAAAACAAATCTAATTTACATAATTGTCCCACATGTAGTCAATGAAACAGATAAACACAAAACAAATAAATAAACTGACACAGTTCATGCGTTATGAAAAGTTGGCTGCTACTACAGTATGTCAAACAGTGTAAGTGACCACATTAGCAAGTCTTTATGAGACTACTTAACAACTTAACATGGTTTAAGGCAAGTGTATGATCAGGTCTTGGCTGACTAACAAGGGGTGAGTGGAAAACTGCATAAACACGTTTTTTAGCCAAGCTATTGGGGTACACAACTTTGAGCATGATGAAGATGTTGGTGTTGAAAGTGAATGGAGCAGACGTCTAACCTTTAACCAGAGTGTGTTTGTCTGTGGGTGAGGAACGAGCCAGGACTCTCAGTTTAGGCCAGATCTTATCGATCCTCTCCTGCTCAATCTGAAAAACAGAGACAGTAACAAACAAAACACTTTGTTATTATTACAGTGTCACTGTTTACACCAGTTTGTACTGAGGAATCCATTATGTGTTTTTTCTGAGTGGAAAATTGTGTCAACCAATAAAAGCAGATAAGACAAGGCCACTGGTGTCAGGAGCCTCACGCATCACCTCTCCTTTCTCATTCCTGATTCGTCGGTTGAAATCTTTGCCCTCTAGACACAGGAAATCATCGCCGGGCTGGATGATGCCGCACTTGGCGGCGATGGCGCGGGCTGTGTTGATGTTGTCTCCGGTGACCATGCGCACAGTGATGCCTGCCCTCTGACACTTTCGGATGGCCTCAGGTACCTTTAGTGGGCAAAAAGTGAAAAGATGAACACACTCCAAAAAGGAAACACAGGTGAAGGCAAAAATGTAGGCTTTTGCTTTTAATGTAAGTTAATTTGAAGTATATATATAAAGTAATTTTGGACAATTTCTATTATTAAATATTCACACTGTAAACAACAGCTGCCATGTTTAAATGATGCAGAAAAATAAAAATAAAAATAAAGGTACATGGGCTTTTTTTTGGATGGTGACAATATTTTCCTTGCCACACTGGCCTTCGGCTTGCTAAGGTCTTTTTAATATTTACTAGCCTACATTCTCAACAATTTTGATCACGTACTGATAAAAATAAAACGCCTCACTGGTGGCTAAACTTGTAACATGCTGTTTCTATCTAGCACTTTTATCTATATTTTTAAAGGGTACTTTAGTTAGATGCCACTGCCATGCTTGGCCAGGAGGCTAAGGGAGCACAATTAGCCGCACTCTCTTAGATGGGTAGGGTGGTCCTCTCTGTCCCTCCATCACTCAGTGCAGTTCTATCCAATGCAGCTGTCTGTTAGCTAACGTAACAGAGTTGGCTGTTATTGTTCTGAGCTGTTGAATGATGTGACGTTAGCAGCAGTTTATAAAGATGTGCTGGTTGGTTTCATGTGTCTTGGAGGAAGCGCGTGCTAGACTTCACCCTCCCAGATTTGTAGCACTGTGAGACAGAGGACAACTAACTAACCTTCACTGGCTTCACACTTCACATTAACATGCATTCTGGGTGATCTAATAATAAGTGGACAGCGCAAAGTGCAGGGGGGAAAAGGGTACAATACATCTTAGAGACATATGGTGATCTGATCACTCAAACCACCTTCAGAGGTGGTCAGGGATTCATATGACCACACAACATGTATAGTGTGAACGCTAAAGCATCGCTGACAACAGCAAAGGACAAACATTTGTAACAGCACGTTTATTTACATGAACACGGACTTGCACCACATTTTGACAACAAACACAAAAAGACTTGTGGTAAAGGTGAGTGGCACCCTTTCTTATGTCTCGCTGTCCACTTATGATCAGATCCCTCTTGTTCTCTAACTCAGTACTTTTTTATATAAAGATGCCACCAAATACATTTTTTATAAATTAATAAATTGTTTTTTGGGTAGGTTCAAACAGGGATGACCAGCATGTGACGGGCACCAAAAATGGCCATGTGCATACTTGTGGAGTGCATACCTCAGGCCTCACAGGATCCTCGATGCCCACCACAGCGATGCAGGTGAGGTCAGTAACGATTTCAGCCTCGTTGTCCCAGTCAGGCTCTGGTTCACCAGGCAGGTCACGGTAGGCAATGCAGATGGTTCGCAGACCCTCACATGCCATGGGCTCAATCACCTTCTTCACCATCTCATCCCTGTCCCGCGGCCTGAAGCTCCGCGCCTCACCCCCAGCCCCCAGAATGGACGAACATCTGGAGAAGAGGAACGAGGCATAAGTGCAAGAAGGACAAAGAAGGGACATAAAAGAGAATGACAATAATAAAATCCTTGCACATATTATCAATTATAGATACATATAAACATGTAATATGGATATAAAATGAATATTCCGTGACAGGATGATGGTCAATAATGGTGTTAGGGGTGCGGGAAAAAATCGATTCTTAGATGCATCGCGATGCGGACGTGAACGATTCTGAATCGATTCACAAATTTCAAAAATTGATTTTCTAAATTTAAATTTGTAACGTAATGTTGACGGAACGCAAAAGGCGGAACCTGTAAGTGCGTGAAGTGCAGCTCCCGGACAGTCTGTGACAGCACATAACAAAAACACCACTGGATGAGTGAGAAATCCGACCGGCTCCCTCTGCATTAAAGCCAGGTTAGGTCGGGAGTCACATGGTAATAAGAGACATTTTGTCCTTTCAACAAATATCAAACCATCTTGGGAGCCACAACATTTAATGTTCAGTATGTCTCAGTATGTGATAATGTTCTAGTATAGGCTAAACAATATAAATGAAAATGCAGATTTACTTTGCTCTGCTTTTAGCTTTAGCTGCTTTTCTTCCATCACCGCCAGAAAACTTTTCCTCAAAAGTTTAATAGTTTCTTGTAAAATGTCTCTCAAAGTTCGACTGTTTTACGAGGCTGAAGTCGGTTCTTATTCTCCAGCTTCTTGTTCGAATTTTCCCATTCCACCTTAAATTCTGCCTGAGGTGCCAGAACGCAAACGCAGCACTATTTAAGATGGAACAGGAAAATTCAAAAGAGAAGCGACTTCAGCTGTGCGACTTTTTAGTGTTTGACAGTTTCTTGTTGCAGATTTAATGTACCAGGAAACCAACTGCGCTGCTTATAAATGCGAATAAGTCCATTTGTCTCCAAATGTTCGTCTGTCTTTCTCTTTTCCTTTTTTGTTTGCTACTCGCTCGGCGAAACCTTGTTGCTAGATGACCTGCAGTCTACACGCCAATTCTCAGTCGTTGCGAAACTGGGCTTTCACGCTATGTTGCACACGTCCCGCCTCGAAGATATTTTACTGACACAACGACTCCCCAACTCAACAACAAGACCAAAACCGTGATAAAATCACTAAAGAAAACAGGTAGGACAGCGGTAACGCGCTGCGTGAACATCCACTGCCACTGGATCTTATTTCACCCTAACAGCACATTTTATCGCAGATGAGTAGCAGCAGCTTCTCGTGCTCCAAACAATAGCAGTGAATGAGAGCCTTCTAGTTCACTTACCACATCACTTCCATTTGTTTTATTAATAAAAGATATTGGAAGTAAATTCATTATGGATCATTACAAATACTTTGCTTTAAAACTCCTCAGAGTTTAAGTCCTCAGACAGTAAGAAAATAGAAATCTTGTATAGAGAAAAAAGATGCATCGAGATGCATCGATAATCGTTTTGTAATCACATCGCAGCTCTCTGAATCGTAATCGAATCGAATCGTGAGGTGCCTAGAGATTCCCACCCCTAAATGGTGTGATGAATTCAAACCGGGCTGTATTTGCTTAATGTTCCATATATGGAGTATACAGACTGGGGAAAGACTGGTACGTTTTGAAACGTTTTGTTTATAAGTCATAGAATTTTGTCTTTTAGTCCATTTACTTTTCACAGTTTGTTGGTGGGATATATTTTATTCGGTTTTCCACATTTAATAATGCCAAAACAAAGACACTTAAAAGTGACAACATATTAAGGGTGATAATAATAGCAATATAGCAGAAGCAGACTTACTTCTTCAGCAGGATTTCAGAGGCTCCTTTACTGTAGAGGCGGAAGTTGCCATCCGGCAGTTGCACCACGGTGCTCATGGACTTGCGGACGGAGTTAAAGGTGTAGACCTTATAGAGCTTCTCTTCAGGGATCTGCTCACGGACGGGTGCATAGTCTCTCTTCAGGTCCAGCACAAAACCCAGCAAGCCACACTCCGTCTTGTTCCCCACCTGCTTAGGCAGACCACCTTCAACATCAGGAGGCTGCAGGAAAGGGAGAGGAGGAAAGAGAGATATAATGAGATATGGATGAGGTGAAAATGAACAAAGGAATAAAGCAGCATAAAGATTTATATCCTCTTTATAACAGGGAAAAAATTATTTTACTCTTCATATGAATTAACATAATCTCTCCATGCTATCACTGCACCTGCTTGTAAAAGCTGCAGTATGTAAGATTTGGGGATTTGGAGACGTCTCTGGTGGAAATGTGTAATTGCACGCGGTGTGTGAAAGAATATTTTGTAACACTGGTTGTGCTTCGGACCCCCACGAGCTGATGAATCTGATGATCTGGCAGAGTATTCAAAGTGAACTCAGTCAGAAGTTGGTGAAGAAGCCGTCTTCTGCAGATGTGAGTGAATGATCTTATATCGTCATCATATCTCCATCAGTAAAATTTTGCATTTGAGACTTGCTGGACATGCTGGACCTTCATTTTTGAGCCTGTGTGTGTGATGTTAATATGCATGATGTGTTTTGAAAAAAACTCCCACGAATTTCGACCTGATGCCTCTTTTTTTAAGTAACTATTTCATTCTTTACAGGGTGACTCGCAGCAGCACACGCACACCATATTTTAGTGTAGTCTTCCTCTCCTGACTCACTAATACTACCTTACTTCTTTCAATTTTAACATAAAATTATACAGTTTTAAACAAAAAATAGATAAGGCAATGCTGAAAATTCAGTGGCAGTATTTGATGCATTACTTTTACCACTGTAAGGCCCTTTGATTCACAACTGCTAGAGTGTGGAGTTAATTCTTTAAGGCAAAACAGCTACTGCTGCTGTTTATTCTGCCTTTCTCTGTTCATATGATTCTCTATGCTGTCGTAACACTTATTTGATACGTTAAAAATATGAATATAAATATAAATATAAAGCCAAGAAATGCACCTATTTTTATTTAGTTTGTCTCACCAGTTATGTTTTTGAACAAGCCAACACAAAAATACGTTTGAATAGGTTTTATTGTTAATCTGAATAAACAAACCAATAATAAGGGCTCACTGATCTAAAATTCGCTCGGAAAAAAATCACAATGCTTCTAGCAATAAAGGAGGCTTTTATACGGTGAGCACAAAAAAAGCTCTAACTGTACATGCTGATATGTTGCACTGTGGCCGACGTGGACATGCATGCACCCTAACTCCTCTGGTGGTGGATTTAGTTCAAGAGACAAGTGCAAAATTCTCAGAATGTGTCACTGGGGAGATTCTCAGTCCAAAAGGGTTAGATAGGTGAAGACTTGTTCTTAAAGTGTAGACGTCAGCGTCCACACCACTAGATTCACAATCTGCAAGACTAGCTCTTCTCCCCATTCAAGGTCTCTTGCTTCTAGAAACTGCCAGTCTTGTTTGCAATGAAATCTGAACCTTTTCATCTAAATGTGATCATCATCTTTTATATTTTCGTGGAAATATGCTAAAGACTGTACATAGCCTTTCAAAAATCTGACCATCAGCTAAGTGGAGTACGCCTATTCAAAACCCATTTCAGTCAAGTGGTTGATGGAGAGAGTGCCAATAATATGCTGCAGCAGCAAAATCAGATCCAATTCAATATTTCTAACCCATTTTAGACAGTTTAAGAATGTGCTGTGGACATTTCGGTCTCATATGCAGCTCATCTCCTGCTGTGTCCACTCTTACCATGATCTTGGAGGTGTAGGCGCTGTTGATAGCGATGGCGTTGACTATCATCTCCAGGGTGTTGGGGTTGATCTGGCTGGGGTCAGGGATCTCTCGGAAGTGCTGGTCGTTCACATAAGCCTGCACCACGGTCATGCGGTTGGTGGTCAGTGTGCCAGTCTTGTCCGAGCAGATGGCAGTGGCGTTGCCCATTGTCTCACAAGCGTCCAAGTGACGCACCAGGTTATTGTCCTTCATCATTTTCTGGAAAGAACAGTTGAGGATGGGGGTAACAGTGGGGTGTGTTGGGTTCTGAAGGATCTCAATAGTGGAGCTAAATGCCAAAAGCAACCAGAAAGTATCATAGAGTAACAGTCAAAAGTTTGGACGCACCTGACTGAATGCAGTTTTTCATAACCTTAAGCCAATTTCATATAAAGGCTTAGGCTTAACCCTTAAATGCTGAGGTAAAAAAGCAGAAAGAAGCCTGGACTGATTTCCCACACATTTTGCTCACAAGCCATAACAGCCAATCTAAGAACTGAACTATAATCATATCAGAATTATATCAATATCAGCAGATATTTGCTTCAGAAATCATTGCCATTGGACATATGCTCAGATTTTACCAATATTTCCAACACTGACAAACATATGGCTAAACTACTCTGGATTTAAAGGACATATGGTCAAAAACAGTCCAATAGGACCGTAAAAAAGAAAATGATCTCTTTAATATCTCTGAAGTTTCTCCTTGTCAACAATAACATCAAACGGAAAGACAAAGGAGACTTTTGCGTAAATCTCCTGCTGCTCAAATATTTCTCCTGAGAAAAAGAGCCCGGCAAGTCTTCTAATTCATCAAAGAGCAGCGTTTGAGCAATAACATTTTCCTCTGGGGTTTTCAACAGCCAACAAGTGCATGAGCATATGCTGAAATTTTTTAGTCCTGTTGGAAAAGCATCCCAGGTGGCTTCTCATGAAGCTGCCTGAGAGAATGCCAAGAGTGTGCAAAGCTGCATCAAAGCAAAGGGGGGCTACTTTGAACAATCTGACCACTTTTGGTCACTCCATATGTGTTATTTCATAGTTTAGATGTCTGGTTTGGTGACCAAACTAGGCCTGTCATGATCACGAAATTTTAGCTGATGATTAACTGCCATATAAATAATTGTGATAAACAATTTAACTGTCTGTTTTGTTTGTTGTATGCAATCGTTAAAGCAGCATTATTCAAGGATTGGCATTTTACAGTTACAGTTGCAGTGTGTATTTCACTTTCTCACCACTGTTGTAAACACAGATCATGCTGTGAGCCCCCCACATGTACATCTTGCATTCGCAGCTGTTGGAACAAAACCACGTATCTTTATATCCTTTTTTGATGTTTTTCAGATTTTGACATAATGTGAAAACGCCCGCTGTCCTTTATTATTGTGTGTAAATTTCATGGTGAATGGACCAAAAGAAACAGCCCAACTTTACTTGGAAAAAAAGTCTGGTTCTATTGACTTACATTAAAAGTAAAGTATATTTTTTCTTTTTCATTTTGGAGATACAATGTTTTGTTCCGACATTAGCAATTTGAAGGGCACAGAATCCGACTTCCCTTTGTGTGGACGCACGGATTACACTCTTGCAATGTTGTAAATGGTGTAAATAACAGAAATCACAGTAATCTGTAGCGTCCACCTGTGTGATGTGCGTGAATGCGAAGGGAAATCGGATCCTGCTGGCGAGACGAAATTCAGCACAACCCCGACAGGAACAACATCACAAGAAAAAGCACCATGTCGACTTAACAGGTAGAGTAATATTACAGTATTTTATTACAAGAGGTTGCAAACTTTCAAGGCTTATTTGGTGTAATACTGATAAAGGCTGACCAAACGTTTTGGCATGAGATGAATCTATTTCTTTGCATGCCAGCCTGAAACAGGACAGGTTAGATGACTTTTTGGCAAACCTTCAGGAAAACCTTCAAAACTCCGTGCGACAGGGATAACACAGATAGGGTTACAGCCTACGGTGCAATCTTTCATTAATAACATTGGCAGGGATGCAGCTCACACTCTGCCGTTGGATTTTCGCTGGTTTCCTGTTAGCTATGAGACTGTCCTTCATCCTTTTTATCTTTTAAGCTCTCACCAACGAGTAAAAGCCAGACCGAGATTTACTCTTGTCTGGCCTTTTGCTCGCTTCCTCTGTCAACGTCTTTTTTGATCTTTTGGTAGCCTCTGCCATGATGTCCATGCTGGGAATACTGAGCTGGCTTCTTCTTATAGCTGGCTGAAGAGCCATAGTTGTTGGAGTGTGATGTGGTGATGTAAAGCGTTACGCATTTCTTGTGAGAGGCCTCGCTCCTCCAAAGTTACATAGCGCTATAGCAGCCATTCCGGGCCGGAGTGACAATGACAGAGCCGCTGTTCTCTCTATTACAAGTCAGTGAACCATCAAAATGATTTTGAAGCTGTTATTTTAAGGTAAAAGTGTTACATAAAGTTGCTTTAAAGTACAAGACTAAATCTGGCTGATTAGATAATTTGTTTCCTTGCTGTTAACACTTAATAATCCTCAAACATTACTCACTAATGCCCTCTAAACGTGTTATAGCATGTTTAGAGCAACTTTAAGAAGTTAAAATGTCAGTTGCTTTTATAAGAATCAACATGTGTCTCAATAAATTCCTCGTTCTTTTATTTTCATGAATTTGCCAAAAACATGCGATAGATCTAGTCCAAACATTTGACTGGAGCTATATATTTTTGTTACTACCCAATTCTGGTGAAGACTCCATGCTAAATCCTATTTCATATCTGCTAATTACACACACACACCCACAAATACAGAGGGTGCGTCTGGTCTTCCTCACCTTCACTGAGTAGGCTAGAGAGATGGTGACAGCGAGGGGGAGACCCTCTGGCACGGCAACCACCAGCACGGTGACTCCGATGATGAAGAACTTGACGAAGTACTGCACGTAGATGGGCGTGCACTCCGGTAGCCAGGCCCGCCTCTCCACCACAAACGTCTCAATCACAAAGTACAGCACCAAGATAATCACTGTGATAGCTGACATCACCAGACCTGGAGAGACGGACCACATATTCATATATATTAGACTACAAATCATTCTAAAGACAAAATGCCCAGCTGATGATATGTTAAAGTTAACTGACCGTTAGAAGCAGGGCCACATTTGCCCCACCACTTTTCAAAGTACTTTCAACAAAGAAAAAAGCATGATTATTATTTCTCTCTCGTCTCTCACTGAAACAAGAGAAGCTCTGTACAACGTGTAGATTCTGCACTTTCAATCGATACCACATTTGTGTTCGTAAGTAGAAGAGGAGATATTTTATTATGATGGAAAGTTATTGTTGAGTTTTGTTGTTTGTAGAAAGAAAAAAATATAATTTTGCCATGTTTTGTCTTACATCGAAACAAACAGAAAAATGCCGGCATGCAGACATTAACTTATCAGTACAAATATAAGAGTACAGTTGAGTTATGAATTACATAAATAAATGAATTACAAATTATGTAAATTGACTGTGATTAGATACATATCACTGTAGACAGAAGAAAACCTCGTATCTCCAAAATGAGAACTTTACAGGAGAAGGAAAAAAACTACTTTGCTTTTAATGTAAGTCAATGGAACCAGACTTTTTTCCAAGTCATTTTAGGCCGTTTCTTTTGGTCCATTCACCATGAAATTTACACACAATGTAAAGGGCAACAGGTATTTATGTCAAAAACTGAAAAACAACAAAAATGGATATGCGAGATTTTCTTCCGACAGCAGCGATATGTAATTCAAGTAAATAATTAAAAAGCATTCCAAAGTAAATATGCAATTACATTTAAATAGTACAGTAAAACTCCAGACTTCCTAAGGTTAAGTAGTCCAACTAGTAACTGGCAGTGGGTTATCAATGGCCTGCCTAACAAGATTTCCGCCAGTGCCACTCTCTTTTCTGATTGGCCAGCTGAGGCACCTCTTACCCGCTTTTCCGATCTGCACGGCCAGCTTGGTGAGTTTGCCCTGCAGGACGGACTTCTCCTTCTTCGGCACGTTGGCTTTCTTCTTCTCCCTCTCCTCCACCTCTCCGCCCTCCGCGCTCTTCAGCGGCTGCATCTCCATGGCGACGGCGCCGTCCTGCTTCTTGGCTGGTGGGCGGGACAGAAGTTGAGCGTCATTTACATAAGGACAACAAATCTGTCCTGGCGCAGCTCGGAGCTGCCGTAAGCATGAACCACCAACACCAACCATTCAGAAAACTATATGCATCGCAAAAAAAAACGCATCGTAATTTGGACATTTCTAATATGGGCTGGTCGTACATATGGCGCATACACAAAACTGGACACATGGCGAGAGAGAAAGCGAGACGAATGCAGACACAGTCACTGACGGCACAGTGGAAACACGCAGAGCGGCTGCAACTTGCGGGACAAGTGTATCACCCCTATCAACTCCCACAGAGGCTGCACGTTTTAGCACTGTTCAGCAAAGTGTCTATTCAGCAGAGGGTTTCCCTTCACACACAGTACAATGTAACAACGCTGCAAACACACTGTTTTCCTGTAATACTCTGCACAAAAGAGGTCTGCTGAAGCCCTGGCTGTCATGTATGTCGTTATGCGACAAATGGTGTGTCGGTACACGTCAATGTATGAACTTCTACCACATACACATCACTACAGGCTCATTTATGCAGTCCTGCAACACATCCATAAACGGTCATGGGCGCATACATGACATTAACATTTCTCTGTGATAATGGCCCCCATTTAGCAACAACTAGTTGAGCTACTGGGTGAAGATTTCCCACAGCAATAAAATAATTAACCCTCAGTGCCTCTCATTCATCTACTCTACTGTCCCTCTGGTACCTTTATTCTGATTGGTCTCCACTGCTGCCTCTGGCTGCTTGCCTGCGAGAGAGAGAGAGAGAGAGAGAGAGAGAGAGAGAGAATAGAGGTAGGTAGTAGGTGGAAAAGTGGAAGTGGAAGATAGAAAGAGGAAAAAGAACAGAGAAACAGAAAGAAAGGAGAGAGAGAGAAAGAGAAGAATAAAGGGAGAGGGAAGAATGGAAAGAGGTGGAGGAGGGGGAAGTGGAAAAGAAAGGAAGACAGGAGATACAAAGAGAAAAAAGAGAAGAATAGATAGAGGTAGTGGGTGAAAGTGATGAAAGAAGGGAAGACAGAATATAGAAAGAAAGAAACAACAGAGAGAGAGAGAGAGAGAGGGACAGAGAGAGACAGATAAAGACAGAATAGAGGAAGGTAGCAGGAGGAAAAGTGTAAAACAACAGAGAAACAGAGAGAGAGAGAAAGTGAGAGAGTGAGAGAGAGAGAAGTAAAGGGAGAGGGAAGATTGGAGAGAGGTAATGGGGGAAAGTGGAGAAAGAAGGGAAGACAGAAGATAGAAAGAGAAAAAGAATGGAGAGAGGTAGTGGGGCAAAGGGGAGAAAGAAGGGAAGAAAAAAGAGGGTAGAGAGAAAGAAAGAAACAATAGAGAGAGAGAGAACAAGAGAGAGAGAGAAAAAGAGAGAATAGAGGAAGATAGTAGATGGAAAAGTGAAAGAAAGAATAAGGAAAAAGAGCAGAGAAACAGAGAGAGAGAAATAAAGCGAGAGGGAAGAAT
The DNA here is from genome assembly GCF_904425465.1 of Colossoma macropomum. Classification (NCBI taxonomy): domain Eukaryota; kingdom Metazoa; phylum Chordata; class Actinopteri; order Characiformes; family Serrasalmidae; genus Colossoma; species Colossoma macropomum. Next base: position 13,783,551 of record NW_023494802.1, on the reverse strand, counting down.
GGAGCGAGGTGGAGGGGAAAAGTGGAGAAAGAAAGAAACAGGAGGTAGAAGGAGACAAAATAGAAGAATGGAGTGAGGTAGTGGGGGAAAGTGGAGACGGAAAGGAAGACAGAAAAAGAAAAAGGAGGGTATAGAGAAAGAAAGAAAAAAATGGACAGAGAAAGAGAGAGAGGAAAGAGGCAGTGGAAAGATGAAGAGAAAATATAGATATGGATAGAAAAAAGAGAGGTAAAGAGAGGAAGACAGAAGATAGAAAGAGAAAAGAGGTAGAGAAGGGAAAAGAAAGAAAAAATGTAGATAAAGAAAGCAAAAAGAGAGAAGAGAGGGGGAGAGTGATAAAGAGAGAAGAAAGAAGAAATAAGAGAATGGAGAGAATCAAAACGAGAAAAGAATGTAAGATATAAAAAGAGGAATAAAGACAGCAGAGAGAAAGAATTCAGAGAAAGAGAGAGACAGAGAGAGAGAGAGAGAGAGAGAGTAACAGGGGAATAGAAAGCGACAGACAGAGACAGAATGAGAGACAGAGCACACAGTGCTGTTGAGTGAGGGAAACGAGAGAGCACAGAACTATGGAAACAGACACACACACACACACACACTGCACATACACACACACACACACACACACACACACACACTGCACATACATGAACATAAACACTCAAACATAAACTAACACTAAGGTGTGTGTGAGGACTCAGTGTGTGTGTGTAAGTGATGTGATGTCACAGGTGTGTCTAATCTCTCTTACGTTCAGTCTGATCAGTCTTATCTGCGCTACATGCAGCTGTTTATGTCGTGTACATTGATTAGAAAGCTCGTCTGTCTGTAGTGATACGTACCATTGGTGATGCTGCTCTGTTTGGCCTCAGTAGTGAGTGAGTAACTACTGTCTTCTGATTGGGGAGCGTGAGGGGGGCGGGGTCATGTGGGTGTGGAGGAGGGATTGTGGGAGGTTTTAGGATCGGGTGGAGGTGAGAAACAAAGAACAGTAATCATAACACTGCCCGTCATGTGACAACACATCAGGGAGTGGGGAAATACGTATGTAGGTTATTAAGTAATGTAGATCATGCTTAAAGTAAAGTGGATATGTGGTTATTTGGAGAGAAGTTTTGAAGATGTATTTAAATTATGAGGGAAGATGTTACTGTGAGTCAGTTATCAGTCTGTCTAGATAACACAGTAGCTGAGAGAGAGAGAGAGAGAGAGAGTGATTCAGTGGGACAGCAGCAGAACATTAGCCAGGTTTCATCCAGCTGTTGAATTAAATTCTAGCGAATAATTGAAATGATGCAAATGAGGCTTCCATCAGCTCTGGACAAGAGAATAAAACTCTCCACAACATGTCTGTAAAAATACGTCTGAGAAATATGGAAGTTTTAGAAAGAAAACTTTAATGTCAGGTAGGGCCGGGCGATAAAATGATAACAATGATTATTGCGATATAACTTTCTTCGATAGAAATATAAGAAATGTTTGATAAATGTTTGATATAATAGACCAGGGGTCTTTAATTAAAATTTAATAAGGTCCAGTTAGAGAAAATTTCCTTAAGCAAAGGTCCGGAACATCATAATGTCTAACTTGCATCATGATTCAGTGCCATATACTGTAAACTGAAGTAGCTTAGTAGGTATATCAACATCTTATACAGTCAGCAACTGAATGTTAAATGAAATAAAATACAATTTGGTAATATTTCAACAATATTTATTGTCAGTTTTCTCTTTTTAGAGCACGTCATGTGAAATAATCTGACTCAGTTTCTTCTTCGACTGCTGTTTCTCACCTCTTCCCTCCCTGGTATGTGCGTCACTCATTCGAGTCTCAGTGCTCATCGTAATGCACAGATCTGATTGGCTGAGTAGTGTCTTGTGTGATATACGATGCATGCGATTGGTCTGTGAGTTTCCCGGGCCGCTAAACCGGAACCGTAATGACTAGAAATGTTACGATTATAACAGGACCACCCTGTCGAAATTAAATAATCATCCATAGTTTATCTGTTATAGGTTCAGGTCTGCATAGGACAGCGTCTGGGTCCGGACTCGGACCGCGGCCCGTCTATGAGTGACTGCTGTAATATACCATTCTCACACTTCTGCATTCTAGCGACAGCCCTGGTGGCGTTTTCTACTGCAAGGAAAGTGACACTACTCTGCTGTCACCACAAGAGGGCGCACTTCAGAGTTTTTCGACATGATTAGAGAGCAATCAGCGATCTGTTCTCCTGTAAACAAGTGTGAGTGACGAGATCAGTGGTGTAACTGTACTGTCCTATAGCGAACTGACTTCTTTCTGTCATCCTAGCAAGCTTAAGCAGCGTTAAATCACAATCCACACAACTACAGCGCAGTCACAGCGCTCGAACAGTCTTCATATTTTAGTATTAGTGCATTCCCAAGCAACAAAAGTGAAGGATCACTGCACTGATTTAAACGAGAGTAAACTGAGGATTCTGTGCATCACTGGAGAGTGGGAGAACACTAGCTTCCCAGGCTAGCTGTTTTTAGCAGCTGGCTAACTTCAAGCAGCGCTCTGTCACTCGCACAACACGGCAAATTGATGGTACTGTAGATCAAACAAGACAAAAAAGCACCGATCTCAGTTTAAACGGACCTAAAAGGAAGACGTTGCTTGTCTAGTGTGAGAAAATCACACTGGAGTTAAAGCTTTTATCTGTTTTCTTTTTAAATGATGAATATTATTATATGAATATAAAAATCGCAGCCATGCTGTGCCAGCTGGTAAAAACAGCTAACTTTCTCCCACTCTCCTATGACAGATCTGTGAAATCGTCCACTGTTTGGTGAGTGTTTGTCATGTTCTGACCATAATGGATAGTTTAAAACGACAATTAACCTTTAAACTTGAAAGAAATAACAATTTGACATTTATTGTGATAATTTTTTAATATCGAATGATATTAAATGGTTTATCATGATAACATTTTTGGCCATATCGCCCAGTTCTAATGTCTAGTAACTTTACATGGACTATTAGTTTTTGTTTTTTGGTTATATTAATGTCCATTTACCAGTGCAGGCACTTTATATTATCATTATATTTCTTTCTTTGATAAGTTAAATCAGGCTGGGGGATTAATCAGTTGTGATTGTGGTTTCAAACAATTATGAAAAAAGATAATCGGAATAAAACGATTATTGTGCCACATTCCATTTTGCAATGATGCTCTCGATTTGTCTTGTGTTACAAATTCCACGCAACCCTTTACATTACAGCACTGGGGTTTACACCCCTCCCTAAAAGCCCAAACACATCTAATTCATTTTAGTCAATTTTTTTTTTTATTATTTTTATATATGTTCAGTAGTTTTCAGTAGGTTGTGGAAGTGTCCTACAATACAGTTGATCTTTTTTTAAATTTTATTATTTGTATATTATTTATTGAAATGTACACACACACACACTTATATATATACTTTTTTTAGTTTTTTTACATTTATTTTTCTGTTGAATTATATTTTATTTTTTTAAGTTCAGTAAATGCCTGGTAAATAATTGTGATCTCAGTTTATCAGTTAAAATAATCAAAATAATTGTGATTATTTTAATAACTGTCCACTTCAAGCGAACGTACAAATATTTAACTACTTTTTTATAGGAATGCATGGTGATATCATATCGGACAGATGTTTAGATTTAACAAATATTTTAAACAACATTTAATGATGTATTTTAGAGCAGATGCTGAGTAATAAATAAAATATCTACATTTTATTCATCTCATTTTATTTGTAAAACCTACAGAAATAAATGTTATATTTTTCTGTATTGCCAATCCAGACATGTGTCATCCTAATTTCTACATATTTATGAATACTAACGTACCGGCATCAGTATTCACTGCACTCTGAAGGAGTAGAGGGTTTAGGTGACACTTGGCAACTGGGGCCAGAACATCTGCATTTTATTTATTTCTTTGTATTTGTAACCCCACAGAAATTAATGTTATAATTCTCAGTGATGCCAATCCAGGAAGACGTAATCCTAATTTCTACATTTCATGCTTCTGTATCGGTATTGGTAGATATCAATATGGATGGGCAGATAAACATGAAAAATATCAAATATTGACATCGGTCCACCATTACACCCTTCATCTCTGACTCTTATGCTGGCTATAGCAAATGAAGTGGAAGCGTCTTTTACCACCTCGTCCTTTATTAGTTTTCAAACGTTAGGTAAAATTCTCTGTGCTCAGTTTTGATGGATGCCATTAAACACTATGTCCTTTTGAGTCTTAACACTGAGACTAATGAACCAAGGACTTCAGTTCACCAGCAGTCCGGGTGGATGAGACATGCCTATGCTGTCATACTGTACTCTCTTTCCATCCCATTCATAAACATTCCTCCAGGCACTGACCACACCACTCTTTCATTCATCTAAAGGAGCCCTATGTACTCTATATAAGCCAGAACCAGCTGCTCTCCACTTCTGCTGCTGATGGCCATAAAGCCTTTGAATGGGCTTGTGCACTCCTGCACGTCCTTTTGATTGAACCCTTTCTCTTTCTCTCTCTCTCTCTCTCTTCCCTTCAAAGCTATAAGTGTATGTGAGTTGATAGGGTGAGAATTTGTGAATAAAACTTCAACATTTCTGTTACTCATTTTCTTCTGCTTCTCACCTCTCTAGTTTTCACTGTGTGGTATGTGTGTGTGTGTGTGTGTGTGTGTGAGTGTGTGTGTGTGTGTGTGTGTGTGTGATTGCTCTCATTCCTCACACCTACCTTTCTTCTCTTTCTTCTCCTCCTCTCCCTCTCCAGCCCCCAGAAGAGTGAAGATGATGCCAGACTGAGAATTCACTCCAACAGCCGTCACCAACATCCTCCCCGATCCCTCCATCACATGGGTGCCTGAGAGTGAGAGAGAGAACTTAAATAGATGGAAAAAAACACCTGTTCCTCCATGAATAGACACACAAACTCTCTCTGCCTCGCACAAAACTGGGGGATCTTGTTATATGTTTCCATTGTAATTCCTCACATTTCTTTTTAACGGCAAAAAAGTTTATCCACCTCAAACAAATGTGCAAACTGTTAGGCAAATGTAATATTTGAAATATATATTACTTGCCATTTCTATCAAGCCTTTTTATAGCGAGGCACAATATTATTATATCACTATTAGCAGATAATTGCTTAAAAAAAATATGATGGACGATATTTGATAACACACACGTTGTGCACCACAATATAACTGCAATGAAATACGGTACAATTATGTTCCCTAACTAAAGGTACGGAAGGCCTTTGTGAGCACCATCCCTTTGATATGAGGGGTACCACCCCAGCGACAGTTTAGGACGTGTTTTTTAGAAAGTGTACTGATATGTTAGCACTTCGCTGTCGTCAGAACAAAAATGGTAACTTTACAGGAGAAGGAAAAAGCATACTTTACTTTTAATGTAAGTCAATGGAACCAGACTTTTTTCCACGTAAATTTAGGCTGTTTCTTTTGGTCCATTCATCTTGAAATTGTGATACAATGTAAAGACCAACAGGCGTTTTCAAATTATGTCAAAAACTGGAAAATGACAAAAATGGAGAGGTTTTGTTCCGACAGCAGCTTTTTGTCTTCTTAATTGAGTAATCGAATAAGCTATCTGTAGTTAGGAATATAAAATGAAATTAATTGCATATTATCACAATTTTTAAAAGGTCATCAAAGAACAAGGAGTGGGCAATATGGTTTTGATAAGTTGGAAAAAAAAGGCTCCAGTAGTGCCACATTTAAACAAGGACACAGTGTCAATAATGCGAAGCATCACTCTTATGAAACACCAAAGTCTACTGGAGTGTAGTGGAGTCCAGTGAAGTGCCTCTTGCGGAGAATCTTCAAAATACTATCCAAAACTACGATTACAATGATTTTTATTCATTCGTTTTTGCACTGAACTAAACTCAACTGAACAAGACTAATTATGCTCGGTTTATAATGAAACATGAAGGACACTGCGCTGTTGTCACAATACAAAAATATGGTCAAACTTTCACCTCTGCATAGAACTTCTAAGCAAAACTATCAATGGACGTATTTTAAACAAAAAGATGACAAATTACAAGATGACAAGTTTACACTGTGGGCAATTCCTGAGTTATCATTCTGTAAGTTAACTGGTACCAAATTAAATCACACACACAATAGACACACAAACACAAAGATGAAACAGGAATGAATCATTTCATGTTAGACTAAACATTTTGTGTTTTCATGTTTATTTATGCTAGAAAAAAATTTTCTTGCTGTTTTTTCTTTTACTATCTATTTTTAATATATCGCTGCTGTCATATCTCCATTTTTGTCATTTTTCAGTTTTTGACATAGTTTGAAAATACCTGCTGGCCTTTACATTGTGTGTAACTTTCATGATGAATGGACCAAAAGAAATTCTGGTTCCACTGACTTACATTAAAAGTAAAGTATGTTTTTTCCTTCTCCTGTAAAGTTACCATTTTGGAGATATGAGGTTTTGTTCCGAGAGCAGCGATATACAGATATTTAAATTAGGAATGAGATGGTTAAATATTTTATGTATAAACTACAATACAACCCAATGATAATCACAACTTTTCACATTTTACTAATTCAGACAACCATGTAGGGTTACTACTGTCTTTTTAAGAAGTTAGGATGGAACAAATGCTACAGTCTTCCTGCAAAACTTGCGTATTTAAAAATTGCGTATTTATTTCAACGGCAGTTCATTTTTTTGTATTATAAATAATTATGAGAGGTTCAGTAAAAAACTCGATATAATACTTGTAGTGAAATTATTTTTGAGCATTCTAATAACACCATGATAATACATAAAACTGCTACTTTGGTCAGTAATGACAGGAAACATTTAGACCATCTCATATTCAAACAGCAAAAATAGTTAAATTTATCCAGACCATGTTGGTGACATAATGGTGACCAGCCCAGAGTTACTGCCCCATCCCTGCGGGCACGGTGCTTACCCAACCAGCCTCTCCATACATCTTCTTTAGGCAAATATCATTAGGTTATTATTCAATAATGCCTCCCGTATGGCAGGAAAGCCTAATAAAACGAATGGAGTTAGCCGTGGTGGGCCCTAAGAATAGCAGCAGGCTGGAGAGGGAGGCCACGCGCTGCAGAACACAGCAGGAACCAGAGACGCACTGATCCAATTAGCAACATCTGGATTCCATAGCAGCCTCTCAGTCATACTGACATACGCTGTCAACGAGGTAAACACAAACAAACACATGCACACATAAACACAACTTACCAGAGAGAAGCATAGGGTCCTTTTCCACTGACTTGCGCACGTGGTCCGACTCTCCGGTCAGGGAGCTCTCGTCGATCTTCAAGTCATTTCCCTGAATTAGGATGCCATCAGCGGGCAGGAGGTCACCTGGACGCACACAAGAGGAGACGCATTTATCTAAGGTCCACTGAGACCACTGGGGACACCCCAATCTAATCCGAAAGATCAGTATCAGTTATATTAAGCCTTATCCAATTCCAGTCCTTTCATAAGGATATTATATTCCTTTTATAACACTATCATAGAGGTGCCATAAATGGACATTATACACAATTTGTGGCAGCACATTTTCAAAAGTTCACAAGCAGTTTGAAGTCTGCAGTGTGGAACTATATCACAGTAGAAAATGAAAACAGCTCAACAGCCAATTGTAATATTAGCAATGCCAGTGTTTAAACCAGTCGCATGTGAAAAAGTGAGCGTGCAGCTATTGCGCAGTTGGCACTAACAGTGTGTTTAAAGCTGAGAAAAAGGAGAAAGCTAGGCTAATTCACATACCAAAAAATGGTCAAAAATATGAACAAATTACATTAACATATTAGTCTGACACTACATACTGTAGCATTCACCACTATTTAAGAGGACACTGCTATGCACAAGTCATTGTGCTTTATTAAATAGCTGTATTTGGCCACAGCCACGCCGTACATAGGAGAATTTTCACTAACAATTCGCTCTAAACCTAAGCTACGTCCTGCTTTCTCAGCCGTCAGCGTTAGACACTTCCAGAACAATTTCAGAGCAATTGTTAAAAACATAACATGCACACATTACTGAACAAGCTACAACACTAAAGATAAAGTGATTTTACTGAAGTATTTTAACGTAACTAGCCAAACGTAGGCACATCCAACATTGCACCAGTTAGCTCTGTTAGTTAACAGATGAAACCTCTGTTTAGTTACTCATCTGACATGAAAACCTATCCAATTCGCTCTGCTATTTTTGAGTACTAAGACATGTTTGTAAACGTATACCTCTGCCTGCTGCTAAACCTTTCTGAACAGCAGTACTATCACCTAAAAAGCCTAAAAAGTCATTCATTAAGCCTTGGAGTCACTCAAATATCACAATTAGTTTGACTACTCAAAAAATTTCCAATACATAGGCAGTCATTCTTATCAGCATCACTGAGCCAATAAACATGGATAAACATGCTTGTTCCAAAATCTAGGCTAGTGATTGGCTGTCTGTAACTTGATTAGCCTGCAACCTGTCCATAAATATACCCACCTCCAGTACCTTACACCTCATTCTGGTTTCAGCCACTTTCAGTTTGTAACGTAAAGAAGGAATTGTTTGTGCTTCGGGCTCAAAGTCAAGGTATCAGTATTTGTATCAGTATTAATAATGTTTGGATGATACCCAGACCTAGCCGAGCATATTTTACATAAATAAGATTGGTTTTATTAACCTTAATGTACTTATAATGTGCTGTATAAAATTCAAAAATTAAAAAAAAAAAATCTGAATAGACTCAATATTGGCTGATGAAAACACTCGACTGGGACATCCTTACTGACCACATTCAGCTCAACTGGTCACCAGTACTTAATATAATTTATATACACCGATCAGGCACAACATTATGGTGGACTATTCTCAGTCCAGCAGTGACAGTGAGGTGTTTGAAAACTCCAGCAGCACTGCTGTGTCTGATCCACTCAGACCAGCACAACACACACTAACACACCACCACCACATCAGTGTTACTGCAGTGCTGAGAATGATCCACTACCCAAATGCTCTGTGAGGGTCCATAGGGGTCCATAGGGGTCCTGACCACTGAAGAACAGGGTAAAAGGGGGCTAACAAAGTATGCAGAGAAACAGATGGACTACAGTCTGTAATTGTAGAACTACAAAGTGCACCTATATAGTAAGGGGAGCTGATAAAATGGCCAATGAGCGTCGAAACAAGGAGGTGGTCATAATGTTATGCCTGATCGGTGTATCTGGTCAACTAAATACTGTATTCCGTTACTGTTGTTCTGGTTGCTACCTCAGTGATTGCTACGTTCATATACGCTAGATTATCTGCTAATATGTCATAGTATGTTACATCCTGCTTTGCACAGCTCTACGTATTCTCAGTACCATTTACTGTCTGTGCACTGTTTTGTATTTATTGTAAGTCTTTCATATTTATTGCACTGTGTATATTCATGGTCCTGGAGGAATGTTGTTTCGTTTCACTGTGTATTTGTAAAAAGCTGAAATGATAATAAAGTCTCTTGAACTTGAACCAGCTTAGCCGGGGTGAGGCTGTTTCATCTAGAGCTTCACAAAGTGCTCTCTCTCTCGCTCCCTCTTCCTCTCTCTCTTTCTCTCTCTGAACAGGTTCAACCGTGGCAGGGACTGACCGTATTTGATCTGGGCCATGTCTCCCACCACCATCTCAGCCACAGGGATCTGGATGACGTTGCCATTGCGCACCACTGCGAAACGCTGCTCCAGCTCGATGCGGCTCTGCAGCCCGCGGAACTGCTTCTCCTTACTCCAGTCATTGAAGGCCGTTACCAGCACCACGCAGATGACCGACAGCAGGATGGCCGCACCCTCGATCCAGCCGGCCTCCGCCTCGCCCTCGTCCTCCGCACCGCCCGACACGTTCCCACATGCTGCAGAGAGAGGCGTTAAAGAAAACTGCAAGATTTAAACAGATTTCTCTTTACAATGTCAGCATATTTAAGAAAGAGGAGAACATGATTATTTATTAAAATGATTATTTATTAAAATGATTACCACTTATCCCCAAACTTTTGATGGCAGTATATAGGAAAATCCTCATCTAGAGGCTAGGGTTCAAAACTAGGAATGCACGGTGACATCGGTTTCATATCAGTATCGATAAAGAATTGCTTAAAAAAGATCATCAGGATTGAAGAGATTTTTAGATTTGACTGATATTTCAATCCAATATTAGATGGAGGTTGTTATATATTGTACACCGTGTTTGGGTGACGTTATGTGGGTTATTTGTACAAAAATGTCAAAATTTTATTCATTTCACTGCATTAGTTGCTGTACAGACAGTTATATTTATCTGTAATGCTCATCAGGGCAGATCTAGTCCCAGATTCTACATTCTATACATTTTCATGTATCGGGATCAGCATAAGCAGATATGTGCATGCAAAATATATGATACTGGCATTGGCTAGGACTGACCATTAAATATCATATAAATAACTGCTATTAATTATTTGTCTTTTTGTTCATTTTATGTAGCTAAAGCAACTAAATCAGCTGATTAGCTATCTTTATTTACTTTGCAGCCAACTCAAGGTCATACTTACATGAAACGGTGTACTGTACATGATAAATGATAAATGATATACACTGTATTTATAAATATATAAATGGTAATTGATTAACACTGTAGTGCCCACAAGCATAATCACAAGTTTCTACAGTTAGTTAGAATTATGCATCAACCAAAGCTTACATGTGTTTTCTTGAGATTAAAAATGTGAGCAAAAAACACTTGTTCTGCAAGTATACATGCAAAAGTTAGCGTTAGCTGTCTAGCAAACAAACAAAAAAACATATTTTTCCTTTAACGTGTCGTGAATGTGTGTTATAGCACCTGGTTAAGAACTTATGTTGTTTCTGTAAGACCCATAACTTCCTATCTCAGTGAACGTGTTCCCTGCTTTCTTTTATTTTGTCCCAGCCAAACTGATAAAAACGCATCCATTTCATATTCCTCATGTGATACAATGAGGAAAGTGACTGCAGAAAATAACTGCAGTCAGCTTAAACAATTGCGATTATCTCAAATTACTGAGATGGGGCGATTACGTAATGCGTTAGTACTTTAATGTCAAACATGATTACTTTGGGATTTTCAAAAAGGTGAAAGGAAGAAGGAGCAGCGTAACTCCATGTAATCAGGTTACAGCGACACATTTCAGGAGTTTTTTTAGTTGTACAAAGTACAGACTGCGGGAGGTGACAGTCAAACTCCTGCCACTCACGTGTGACCTCCTCTAAACTCTCCTCAAGTCTTGTCTTGCCATTTTCTTCCCTCCTTCCTCCCTCTTTTCTGCATTCGCTCTGATCATTCCTCCTCCCTCGCTCTCACTTCTCACCCTCCCTCTCACCTTTTTCAAAATCCTCCCACGCTCCCTCCATCCGGCTCCCTCTTTCTTCTCTCCCACTCTCCAGCCCTTCCTCCGTCTCTCTCTCCTTCCTTCCTTCTCTCCCTCCATTTACTAACACCACCCCTCTGAACCTCACTCTTTCTCTCTCTCACAGTTCTCTGTCCATCCTCACCCCCCCCCGCTCTCTCTCACCGTCGCTCTCCTCCCCCGGGGGCTGGTAGAAGGACAGGCCGAGGGAGATGATGGCTGCTATCTCCAGGATGATGAGGGTGACGTCCTGCAGCGCCTCCCACACCAGCTGCAGGAACGTCTTGGGCTTCTTGGGGGGAATGAAATTGCGTCCGAACGCCTGCGCCCGCCTCTCCAGGTCCGCCGGGTTGCCAGACAAACCTGAAACAGAAAGGAAAGTGAAAAAAACATGATGCGTTTACTCAGCACTAAAGCACGTGTACACTCAGACGTTTTAAAAGAGACTTCTAAAAGATCTGACTGAGGTACTTTCTGGAGAGGCTGAGGTCACCTGCTGCTCCTAAACCAAACCTTTCACATCACTATTCAGGTCTCGGAGAAATGCATGAATACTAGCTGAAAATGGAAAGGAGCATTAAAAGCTTTAACCTTTACAGTTCCCAGTTACTGATGGATTAACAAAGGCAATTTTATGCAAAATGTATTATTTATTGCTTGTGGTTGTAATGTAGATTTTACACAGTGAATCAATATCATGTCTGTGTTTGTAAGCAGAAGAGAATTATTAAGTATTTGAACTTATTTGAAAAGTTATTGTTGTGTTCAGTTGTACTGAAAAACAAATCGGGAAGGGTGTCTACATCACACATTCACAACATCTTAGATAAACACTTCAGAACATAAATCAACGTTCATAAAGCATACGTGTTTTACATGACATTAATATGGACTACTGTGTCATTTTACTGAGAGATATTCTTTAAAATAAGAGTCCTCATTTTTATTTTGAAAAAGTGTGTTATTTTTAGTAAAATACCTAATTTCTTCACAGCCAAAATAAAAAAATACCTTGCTTTACCCCTTTTTTTGGTCATTTTTAATGCTTATTTTATTTTTAGTGATGTTCTTCTTCAAGTATGATATAAAAGAAGGCACATGTATAATTGTTTCTTGGCTATTCCAATTAATTGACACTCTTTTAGGCTAAATGCTGCACTGTTATTCCACGGATTTATAAATTCTGTTTTGCCTTTACCTCAAAATTGATGGAAGTTAATGCAAAGTAGTCTACTTACATTTATGTGGCTGCCCAGCATCTAAAGGAAATTGATGAGTTTTGCATCCTGTAAAATTCGATTGATTGTTCCGAGCATATTTATGAGTAATTTACTGTCCTTATGTAACAAATGCTTAGGAAAAAAAAAATAAAAAATTAAAAAGAAGTTGAAAGTATAGGTGAAATGTGTCAAAGCACTCAATGACCAAAGGGGTATAGCAAGGTCATTTGTATTTTGGCTGTCTAGAAATGAATACTAAAAATACCAAAAATAATGTAGTTTTTTAAAAATAAAAAATGAGGACTTTTATTTTTAAAAAATGTATCTCAGTAAAATGACATAGTAGTCCATATTAATATCATGTAAAACGTATACTTTATAAATGTTGGTTTAAACATTCATGAACATTTTATGAAGCGTTTATGTAAGATGCTATAAATGTATTATGTAGACACCCTTCAAGTAAAGTGTTACCAACAAATTTGACAGAAAAAATGAGAAGTGCAAACATGAACATGCTAATATAGAACGTAAATCAAATGTAAATGTAATTCATTGTACCACTCTGTAATTAATTATGCAATAATGTTACTATATTTATATATTACAGCAACTTCAAGTCCCAAATAATAAAATATAAAAAATATTTGTATGATAGTAAACTTGAGTGTTATATTAAACATCTAGGGAAGCTTGAAGGAAAAATATAAGATATAAACATGAAAAATATAGCTTAAAATTCTGGTCAGACCTCTTTGAGAACTGTGTGGGTTTGGCTAATGAGCAGCTTGGTTGACAGCGGTCAGTCCAACACTCCTAGCCTACGCCACCACTCATACAGGACTAAAATCATTATCCTCCTTTTATGTGATTTATGTGACGAACAGACGTGCAGGCGGACAGATGAACAAACGGACGGACGAAGCAACGTGTGAATGAAAGAACGGTGTAGCTGTATGGACGAATTAACAGGGACAGAGACGTCAGCCTTGTGATTGGTCAGAGGAATCTGAGAAGGAAGGCTGAGAGAGCCCTAAAGCGGGCATGTTATGGGCAGGCCTAGCTATGATGTGATGTGTACCTCAGTATCACTGCTGGACTGAGAATAATCCACCAACCAAAAGTATCCAGCCAACAGCATCCTGTGACCACTGATGAAGGACTAGAGGATGACCAACACAAACTGTGCAGCAGCAGATGAGCTATCATCTCTGACTTTACATCTACAAGGTGGACTAACAAGGTAGAAGTGTCTAATAGAGTGGACAGTGAGTGGACACAGTGTTTAAAAACTCCAGCAGTACTGCTGTGTCTGATCCACTCAGACCAGCACAACACACACTAACACACCACCACCACGTCAGTGTTTCTGCAGTGCTGAGAATGATCCACCACCCAAATAATGGCTGCTCTGTGGTGGTCCTTTGGGGTCCTGACCACTGAAGAACAGTGTAAAAGGGGGTAACAAAGTATGCAGAGAAACAGATGGACTACAGTCTGTAACTGTAGAACTACAAAGTGCACCTATATAGTAAGTGGAGCTGATAAAATGGACAATGAGCGTAGAAACAAGGAAGTGGTCATAACTGGTGTATACATAAACACACACACACAAACCAGCTGCATGTATGCTTGAAAGTTTTTACTAAAACAATAATATAAAAATATTAAATAAAAGTGATTATTGATAGATTTAAAAAAAAACAATTTTATGCAAAATACATTATTTACACATACATATACATTTCTGTCCACAACAAAACATAATCTGAAACAATGCAAGGAGTTTTCATGTAGGACTTCAGCTGAAACCACATTTTTATATCACACTAATTACTGTGTTTCTTGATAAAAGTTAATTAGTGGCATGTCTGTCTTATTAAAGCTTTTTCAGCCAATTAGTTGAGTTGTAATGACAGAGGGTAGGGTCTAAATAGCCTTATTTGGTAATATCCGATATTTCAGTCCAATATGACTAGAATAATTCCATATAAACTACTGGCTTCATTGTTATTGTTAAATGTGAAAACAGTAAAAAAGAGAAAGAAAACCAAACATTTGGCTGGAAGTGTATATAATCATATTTTGCCATCCTGTCCAGTCATATAAACTAGATGTTGACACTTAAATTATGGATAAGCTGTATACAGTCCATCATTTCTATATTAGAATCTGCTCGCTTGATATTAATGTGCTTTGGCTGTTAAAGCATCTTTTCTCATGAAAAATATGAACCTGGAAGCCATGAAAGTATTTCATAACTAACCAATAAGAGTACATAAAGAAATGACTTAGGGCCGCAGACACATAATCACAAAAAATGTCCTGAAAAATATAACAAACCAGCACCTTTAGTGTCAGTCTTTCCTTCTTTCATCTTCCTCCTATTCTCACCACGAGGCACTTTAATATCTCTAATATCTCCAGGCTCTCTTCACTCCAGCTTATTCCCACCATCATAACAACAGCCACGCAGTGAGGAAATAATAAACAGTGCTCAGTGACATAAAATACTATAGGTAACAGTATCCCTTAACTAATATTATATCTACTGTTTATATGTAATTGACCACTGCAATACACCCCATAATAATACTGCCATAATAAGGCCATAAAAAGAAAATACAGCCCAAATAAAAGTTATAATTGAAACTAATGTGCAAAATAAGAACAAATATGGGCAACTGAATGAACTGAACACTCTCATGAAGTGTTATGAGTGACTGGAGACAGTAACAGTGGAGCGCTCCATATTTCGCAGTCCTAATAAGCCAAACTCACAACATCCAGTACATTTAGGATGTAAATTATTCATTGTTTATTTCCTACGCACTGGCAGGGGAAAAATAAGGCCCATTAAGTCAGCAAAACAAGGGAGAGGAGGGGTTAAATACTCACCCAAACTGTATTATTAAAGCGATAGTTTGGAAAAAAATCTAATTTACACAGTTCTCCCCTTAGACTAAACGTAGTCAATCAGCCCAGACACGTCCAGTGTCTGAAGCTTGATTGTTTAGTTTTGGAGCTACGATGCTAATGTTGATGCTAATAAGCAATGAAAACATCTGTTTTTACTGTGAAAAAAGGGTTAAACTCATAAATTAGCACCGCACAAATAGCAGCAAATTAAAAATGGACAAAACTATGTTGCATAGCTTAAAATGATTTACTAAACTAATTTACAAAGTATAACTAAAGAAAGGAAGTAAGCAAAAATAATGGTGTTGTTGGAAGAAAACCTCATATCTCCAAAATGAGAACTTTACAGGAAAAGGAAAAAGCATACTCTACTTTTAACGTAAGTCAACGGAACCAGACTTTTTTCCAAGTCATTTGGGGCCATTTCTTCTGGTCCATTCTTCAAGAAATTTCCACACACTGTAAAGGACAACAGGCATTTCCAAATTATGCCAAAAACTGAAGAACGACAAAAATGGAGATATGAGGTTTTCCTCCGACAGCAGCAATATGTAAACTGGACTGTGAGTGGAAAAAAAGTAAGGATCAGTGGAATTTTGTCTGTTACTCTGCTTAACCACCAGTGGGCTGCCCGGAAAACACTGAGCAAAATGCCTGTAGACCGTCAGCTTTGCCATATCAGGGTAGCCAGGCGTAAGGACCCCCAGGATGCTTTGTGAGTGAATTATGACCGGATCGCTCAAACCACATTCGGACGTGGTCAGAGACGGATCTTGATCACATTTAACACAAGTGTAAACAGAAAGCGTTCTCATTCATTGTCCAGGCCAAGCTCTTCAACTCGTATCGTAGCAAGAAAAAGACTAAACACAAGTAAAAGGGAAATGACGTGTGTGTAATCTAAATTCAGATCTCATCTGGTCACACACTTCTGTGAAAAGTGTAAAGTGTAAAAGGAATCCAGACACGAAACACAGGTGAACAGGCTCACACTGTCAGAAAGCACATGATCAAGCCTATCTGAGCTTATTTAACAACTCAATGATGGTCTCAGTATATAGCTTGTATTATACTAACTGGTGCCGCATAAGCTGTCATGACTTCATGTTAACTACGTTAGTCTTGTGACTTCAGTGGAAAAATTCAAAAAACAATCTCTGGACACCAAACACGTCTCGGCTGATCGTCTACTTGCGCATCATAGCTAAGCCTGCCCATAACATGCCCGCTTTAGGGCTCTCTCAGCCTTCCCCTCGCTAGCCCTCTTTCTTTCTTTCATGGCTGTGTGCAGTTTCCATGGCAATGAAGACATCAAGCACAAACCCGCGCTTGCTCTTCAACTTCCTGTCTTTGGGCACCTTTTCGCCCGGCTACAGATGATGTCATCACATCGGAGCAACCGAAGCTGGTGTAAGAATAGATTTTTGATTGGTCTGCTCCACTGCAGAGTCTGTCTGGAACAGAGTCTTTCGAGCTGCAGTGGTGGAATGGAGTGCTTCAGTCAGAAGCATGACCCAGAGCTAGAGCCAGTATTACAGCGCAGTTCAATGGAGCACTATTGACGTCAATCTCTGTGTGTGTTTGTGTGTCAGAGACATTTACATAGGAACCAATAAGGACAGGCCAAGCCACCAAACACAGTAAGTGGATAAAGGGGGAAGTATGGCCTAGCATGT
This sequence comes from Colossoma macropomum, assembly GCF_904425465.1. Taxonomy (NCBI): domain Eukaryota; kingdom Metazoa; phylum Chordata; class Actinopteri; order Characiformes; family Serrasalmidae; genus Colossoma; species Colossoma macropomum. The sequence continues at coordinate 13,766,284 of NW_023494802.1, read as the reverse complement.
CGGGAAACGATTGAATATATTAGACTCAGCCTGCTCACACACACACACACACACACACACACAAAGGAGATGCATTAAGTGGTTGACTACACACACACACAGCATGGGGAACCTGCTCACGCTACACTATCCATGATATCAGCGCACGCACAGCACGTGAGCATGTGTTTCAGAGGATGGGTTTTGCAGTGATGGGCATTCTGGCTCATTTTAGTGAGTCAGATCATTTGGCTCAGCTTATCAATAAGACCCAGTTCCTGAATGGCTCTTCATTAAGTAGCAAAGTTAGTCTTTTTGTTCCCAAAATTAGCCAAGGTAGCGATATTATCTATCATTTAACCCCTTAAATGGCCAGGGCCCACTAGCAGGCCCAAAGTTTTATTACACACTTCTATAACCTAAGAATAGCTTGGACAGTTTGCATTGAAGTCCCTGTAGTTACTGAATAATAAACCTGTTTGTAATAAGCCTGGGATTTTAAGGGGCTTATTTTCCTTCTAATGAACTATTAAGCAAAAATAAAATAATTATTACTTATTTTTAAAAGCTTGAATTTCAGTGAATGAATTTTGAGAGGCAAAAATTAGGCAGACTGGCAAAATGAAGGCAAATTCATCAACCAGTCATTAACAAACAAAGGCAAGTAGAAGTCAAAAATCTGAAGAACTAATGAGGTGCACTTGGAAACATGGACAACCAGCAAGAAGAAAACCAAAGACAAACTGAAACAACAAAGAAGCAGTAGATTGAGGGTAATAATGACTCATTTTCTGAACCGCTTATCCTTCTGGGTCGCAGAGGGAGCTGGAGCCTTTCCCAGCGGTGATTGGGCAGAAGGCAGGATGGACCCTGGACAGGTCGCCAGTCCATCACAGGGCTTATATTAAATTAATATAATTTTAATCATATTCTGAACAATTTTATTTGATTATAATCAATAAAAATATCCAGCTAGTCGATTTCCATGTGAAATGGCCACTAGGAGGCTTGCAGAAAGGGCTTAAATAGTTTTTAAACATAGTGCAACTTTTTGTTAATTAGTTCATCAAGAGGTTTTATTCAACATTAAATGACAGGTATTATTGGTAAATTAGTCACTTTTGGGAACAGAAAAAGTGACAGTGCTACTGAATGAAGAGCCATTTGGGAGCCAGAAGAGCTGGTGAGCTAATAGATCTGACTCACTGAAAAGAACAGGAATGCAGGTGTTTTTCAACCTATTTATCTGCTGCATCAAAAGCATAAGGTATGTTACAAACCATGCTTATAACTGGAGCCAATGCTGAGGAAACTGCCCATTGGCTCCTATTATAAGCATTTTTGAGGCAACATTTTTCTGTGGTTTTCCAAGATGTTGAAATTATTATCAGTGGTAACGGACCATACCACACAGATGTGCTCAGTAGACATTAGGCTGAAAAATGCTTTAGTAGGGGTTTAAAAAAAACTGCTGAGTAGTCACGCCAGCACCCCGTCCCTTTGATGAATCTTTTCTGTCTTTTCATGCACCCCTCCTTCCCTTCTTCTGTCTCGGTCTCTTTCTCCCTCTCTCACCCTCTCTCACTCACTCCCCCCGCTTCCATCTCCCCTTGGTATGTCCTTGACAATGCGGCAAGCTGTACTAGGTTTCTTTCTCTCTCCTTCTCTTCCCTCCCTCTCTTTCTCTCTCTCTCTCTCTCTCTCTCTCTCATTTTCTCTCCAACCCAACCCAACCAAGTGAGATAGGTTTCGTTCCTGTGTTGCTGCAGTACGGACATCCGTGCGGTGGGTTAGGCTGATAGAATGGCAGATGCATTCAGATGTATTGGATATAGTGTTACAGCAGCAGACAGAGATACATACACACAGAGTAGGCACTGGCCTCGTTCCGCTGTGCTGAAATGTGTTGCCGGGGAGAGAGAGAGAGAGAGAGAGAGAGAGAGAGAGAGAGTGAGAGAGAGAGACAGAGAGAGAGAGAGAGAGAGATAGAGAGAGAGAGAGAGAGAGAGAGAGAGAGGCACTAATGTACCTCCATTTTCAGAGCCTCATCATCACAATGTCAGCCCCACTCACCATCACTTTTCCACCTCCTCCCCGCTCTCCTTTCCTCTCCTCTCTTCTCCCTCAGCTTTGTCATGTGCGTCTACTGTAACAGGGTTAGTTATATGGCTCCACTTGCACTTAGCAGGACACCCTGCATTTGTGGGCTGCTGTTAGCACTGGATGTTGCTGACATCTAATAAAACATCCAATAAGACATCTTCTCACTTCTGCAAGGTGAGCCAAGTCTGAGGGCTTTAATGTCTTCTGCTGTTGTTTTAAAGCAAAGTTTTCAAGGTTTTAAATTGGCCTCGTTTTATTATATCAGGAGGTGAAATTAAGATATTTATAAAGTTGGCAGGTATTCTTTCCATGTGCATGTAGCACTGAGTGCCTATATCAGGCTGGGCGTTATGGTTAACCCTACTGAATTGAGCGTCTTGCCGGCGATCTGTTCGGGAAATCTGCCGGTTTTAATCAGCTGCCAGAAGAGTTATATGCATGTGCACCCTGGCTGGAGTGAAACTTATCAGCATGTAAAACTGGAGTTTTCTGTGTGTTACTCTATTATCAGTGTATTAAGGCCCAATCCCATTTCACCCCTTGCCCCTACCACTTAGCCCTCAGCCCTCTGTTTTGCACGTTCACATCTAGGGTTAGGGTGTCCCAATTTTTGTTGAGATAGAGGGGTAAGACGAAGTGTTAGGGCTACACGGCCCTCTCTTTGAAAGGATATGATGCCCTAAATGTAACTAAAGCCCAGCAGCGAGGTTGCTGAACTTTACCCTCCTCTGCTATCACTGAAGATGGGCCGGGTCGCCTACAGAGCACCGCTAGTAGCCTGTTAATGAAGCAATGTTTTGAGGGTTGTCCCATTTCATAGGGCAAGATTTAAACCACTACCCCTTGTAACTCAGTTCCAAGGGGTTAGGGTGACACTTGAAAACAAGGGGTAGGGGTAAAAAGAAGAAATGGGATTGGGCCTAGGGATGCACAAGGCTTTCTTTATTGTTGGGTGAACTGTGATTTGTTTTGTGAGTGTCATTCAGTCCATGTTCACAGTAAAAGCCTCGCTGCTCAATTGCACTTTCTTTGCTCAGATCTGATCTTTCTGGCTACGTTCATATTACCAGGTTGAAGTGGCACAAATTAGATTGTTTGCCTTAATGTGACACAGATCTGATGTTTTCAGATCAGAGAGGTGGCAGCCATGCAAATCTGTTCTTTTCAAATCAGAGCCACTTTCTTATGTGGTCCTAAATTGAATACATATCTGATGACTTAACAAATTGTTGATATTGTGCAATATCATGCAGTATAAATTATTAAGAATTTAACTGATATGGGATATTTTTTATTGAGCTACACATACAGAAGTAGTGTCTCTCAGTGTGGCGTCGGGCCACCATGTTTGCTAACGCAACACGCTAGACGTTTCTGCATGGAGTTGTACAGGTTCCTAACGGTGTCCTGCCATAATCCATCCCATGCAGCTTGAATACTGTCAAGCAGTTCCTGCATATTTTGCAGTAGGGGTTGGAGTGTTGATAGCGTGTCCATTAGCATCCCACACGCTTTCAATCAGGGATAGGTCTGGCAACGCGGCTGGCTATAGCATAGTATCTGTGTCTTCAAGGCAAGCTCTTGAGACGGCAGCAGTATGCGGACGAGTGTTGCCCTGCTGGAACAGCGCACCGGAGCGTGCGTAATGCTGGGCCGTCAAAGTGCCTATAACGAAGACCAAAGGTGAACTGGCATCGTTCGAAATTGCACCCCACACCATAACACTAGGCCGTTCATCTTGGCGCTGACCACGGTTCCTCCACACAAGACAAAAGTGGGACTCATCACTGAAGATGACCCGCTGCCATTCTGAGTGACTCCATGACAGTCTGGCACGACATCATTGCAGTCTTTGATGACGCTGATGTGGTGTTAACGGTCTGCGTGCACGTAGTCTTGCGTCATGCAGCCGTCTGCCAATGGTGCTGGCACTAACAGGATGACTCATGGAGGGGATCACTGCTCGCTGAATGTCTGCAATCGTGGCTGTTGGGTCACTCCATGCATCTCGGACAATCCGTCGGTTCTCCCTCTCCATGGTTCATGTAGGTCTCCCAGATTCTTCACGTCCCTGGTGCGTGCCTTCTTCTATCCACTGCCGCCAACAGCGTGCTATGGTAATATCCGCATGACCGGTTTGCCGCTCAATACGTCGATAGGACCATTACGCTTCCAGGAGCCCTACGATGCGACCCCTCTCGAACGCTTCCAACAGCTCGAATTGCTTTTGAACTCTTCTCCGAGGCATAGTTTGCTTGCAAAGGATGCTACCAACACAACAGCACGAGTCAGAATGGAAAGCACGAGCAACGGGAGACCTTATATAGTCAGTCAGGTACAGCGATAAGGCCCACCATTGCTGATGTCACATGCGTGGCTGAGTGTGAAACCTGAATCATTTGCCTGTCTCACGATGTCAAACCTACCCACCAAGTTTTATTCCTGTCGGTTGATTCCTTCTGGACGACATATATATATATACATATATATATATATATATATATATATATATATATATATATATATATATAAAAAAAACTCAACACTACCTCTGCTTTTGGATTTCCTGCCTGAATAGGGAATTGAACCTTGATCTCCTGTGTATTGCACTTGTTCTCACGAGACAACAAGGGGTCATGAGATACAACTATCAATTTCCACATAAAATATGCATTAAGATCACAGTGATGTTCATGATGTTGATGGTCTCCAACACATCATCATAAATATACCTTACATGTTTAATACATCGGTCAGCTGTTGTCTCTACATGCCAAGACTCTAAATCAGTAGTTTCCAGAATTAAATTACTAAACTGCTCTGCATGCTGTTTGTGTTTTCACCATAAAAACATACCTGATTCAGCCCATCGGCTAATTATCAAAGCCATCATGAGCATGGTTAATCATAAAAACATGCCCAGCATTGGGTCCACTGGACTGGGTTTAAAAACACTGGACTACACCACTTTCAGCACAGCTGCTCAGTATATCACTCTGAAAAGAAGAGAGTGACCCCTACTGTCCAGTCTCCCCATCCTGGGAAAGCGTCCGGCTGTACGGCCCCATGGATCCGTGGACGAAAGTGGCATGGAGCACAGCTTGGATTTGCCATTGTGAGTTTCAAACATCAGATAACAGCAGAACTCCAAGCCACAAACATCTGAGAACTTAATTCCTCACTCCACTAAACTTGTTATCCATCTACTAGTTTCAAGTCCATTTCTTTGAAGTATGGGTTTGTACTCATGGGACAGACATTAGATCAGTCCAAATGTGTGTATAATGTTATAACCAGTGGCTGTGAAGCAGTGAACAAAGTATCAAATATATCACCAGGGCACATAATGGGACAAGCAACCACTAACAGCAAAGGATTTAAACTCCTAGTCATGTTTATATCTATAAAGATCTTGTCATACACCTTTCATAGACTCCAGAAGGCCTGCAACTAACAACTGTTGCTATGATCAACAAATCTTTTAAATTATCATTTGATTTTAACTGATTGAACTGTAATGCCTCCTGCTGCTTCCATTCATTTTGTCCTCTCACAGCTATCATTTAAAGTTTGTATATTCTTTTGCAATACAACACAACAACAAAGTCATATTACCCTCAATGCTTCTTGTAGTGTATTGCAATCTTTTATGTGGAATAACTACCAGCAGTACAGGCAGGGAAACAACACTGTCCTGTAGGAATTGGGCCTCTTAAATTGGACAATTTATACAACCTTTTATAATATATTTCAACCATTAGTCTACATTAAAGCAACATATGGAGACACTACACTGTCATTTTTAATTTATTGAATGTAATATTCGTATCTGGGTGTCCATTCAGTTTTCTTGCAATTGGGCCCATAAAATCTCAGTTACAAACTGGATAGTTCTGGTCCTAAAATCTTATTGCCTAAGCATTTAAAGCCATTGCAAAATACTCAATATACACACGCCTACGACCATCTTATTAATGCACCAAGTCGCTAAAGACCACTGTGCTGCGAATGGACTGTTATGCTGCTCACATGGACCCTCGAGCGCATTGTTTTGTTTAAAAGGCCTGACAACTTATTTCCTTAAAAACTAGGCTAAAAGATAGCAGGCTAAACATGCTAAGAGATGCTAAGAAACTGGTCTTCCATTAATATTCAGTGTTAGGCTTTGAATTGAAGTGTTTACTGAATGATTCACTATAAAACTGCAAAATAAAAAGTAAAAAATATGTTACTTGAATGTCTTACATGTTTCAAATGTCTATATTTCTTGACATGCTAAACCCAGTATGAAGAAAGCAAAAGTGAGGCATGGTTAGCTTGATGCTAACACAACACAATTTGCCCTGAAGAATAGCGCATATTGGGATTATCATTGTGGTGTTAATTTGATGAGCGAAGGCTTTTAAGATGACGGTTCTTGCATTTAACAGTGCTACATTATGATATTTTCATTATATGGAAAAATGTAAAAGTTAATGAAATGACTTCAACATACAACATGACCGCTTTGTCCACTTTCAGAAGTCCATGCCCTGATAGCAAGAGGATAGTGGACCACTGTCGGCCCGCTGAAGACAAAGCTGGCAGTCCACTTGCGTTTTGCTCATCGTTTTCCGGACGGCCCACTGGTGGTTAAGTAGAGTATTAGACAGAGTTCCACTTATTATCACTCACTTTCCCCTCACAGTCCAATTCACTTATCTTTCCTTCCTTCCCTTATTTAGTTATACTTTGTAAAGTGGTTTAGTAAGTGATTTTGATCTATCACAGAGCCAGCAACAACATAAAATCTATGAAATCATTTTATTTTAAACCTAGTAGTATTTTTTTTCTTATTATTAAGTTTATTTAATTAATTAATTATTTTTATTAATGAATTATTAAGTTTATTTTCTAAAATAAAAGTCTCTGTGCATGTCGAATCTGTTTGGGAAGATTAAAAGGTAGAGGTAGAGCTTGTATGCAAGATGATAATCTGGGTGGTCCGAGAGTGGACCAGCAGTGGCCAACGGTCAGTGGGGTGCCGACCTTATCAAGACAGCTGACCGATATATGCCCGCTATCTGGGTGGTTGCTTGATAACAATAGCATACTTTTAACTAACAACATTTCCTGTTGAAGAATTGTTTATTGCTACTTTAGGCCATGCATTACAGTGATTTTACCACAAGTGAAGGAGTTTTAGGCAAGAACACCCCTCACTCCAAAGTAACACAGGGCCTCTCGTGGCTTATCGCTTTACTCTACTACTGAATCTGATGGAATGATGTGCGTAACATAGAAACTTTATACTACATTTTAGAGAATTTTGTTTTTAAGTAAACGACACATCATCAACGCCTAATCACCTAAAACTGTTGCAGGCCTTGCGACGGACCAATTTAACGCAATTACAGATCCTCTAGCGTTTATAGAGTGTGGTCCTTCTAGTCCATGACTGAATGAGCAAGTCTCACCAACAGCGGAGAACTGTTTACCCAGTAACCTCCTCTCCCTACACCCACCTCACCACCGACAGCGCCGTAGCCTAGCAACCCGACACAAGCCCTGCACCCAGAGTGGGAAGTTGGCTGAGTGAGACAGTGAGAAATGGTGGATGAGTGGCAAGAGGGGGATGAAGGGGAGAGAGAGAGAGAGAGAGACAGAGAAAGAGAGAGAGAGAGAGAGAGAGAGAGAGAGAGATTAAGGGTGGGGTAGAGAGAGAGAGAGAGTGAGGGAGAGAAGGTTGGATGGATGGATGAATGGAAGAAAGAGAGGAAAATTACTAGGTGGATTTTGCGGATTTTATTTCCTGAGCCTGCGCTCACTCAGTGACTCAAAGCAAAATGAACTACATTAGCAGGGAACGAACGCGATAGCCGCAATGTAGATAACAGACAGGTGAGACGGAGAGAATGACAGAGAGGTAAAGGCAGTACGAGTATGTGGGTGAGAGAGAAACAGGAATAAAACAGAAATAGAAGGGAAGGAAAATCAGAGACAATCAGTGAGGAGCACAGTCATTAACTTCCCTCTCTCACTCTCATAACTGCCTGTATGAAAAAAAAATACATTTTATATGTGAGATACATTTCAAAAACATTCCAAACACTAAAAGGTATTAAACAAAACACACCCAGATTATTTTATAACTGTGTGTCACAAATATGTATTTCCATGTGTGTAGGGCTTTATATAAAGGTTCATAGTAGTTACTGAATAATTAATAGTAGTTAAGATAATAAGCATTATTATGCTTGAATGAATAAGCCTAGACTTTAAAACCATTAGAAGTCACATTTGCCAACATTTGATAATATTTATTACTCAGTTGTATGTCGACTGAAACAACAGAAATTCCATCAGATGCAGGTTATGAACTTTCAATAAGTACCGTGTTCACGTTTGTAAGTAATAAAGCAGACATTCTATTATGATTTGAATTTAATGCAGTTATTTTTGCGTATACAGTCTTTATTTGCAGAGATTCTGTCAAGTTTTTGTTATTGCAGTCATCTAAACAAACAGCAAGAAAGACGCAGTGTCTTTAATGCAAAGCGTTAAAAGCTATTTGACTGCTAATGGCGCTCACTTGTGGAGAATTTTCAGCCTGCTAAATGTGAGTGAGTGAGTGAGTGAGTGAGTCAGAAACCAGGTTCATGAGGTGCTTTGTATCAAAAAGTCTGAAGTGTAGATTCAAAGCTGTCCGTGTCTAATGTAATTTGAATGTAAACGTAATTCATTGTGTAACCCACTATATATTGATGTAATTACACTGGAATGGTAAAAAGAAAAAAGTACCTCTTCACATCTAAGGGTTAAAGTCCCAGGGAACCTAACCTGTGTTTTCAAATTAGGTTAATCTTATTTTTCAAGGTAAACGATATACGATATATGTAAGTATAGAAGTAGGTACTGTGAAGAACATCCCAATTACCAATAAATGATTATATATTTCACCACATTTTTCCCTTACCAGTGTAAACTGGACAGTCCCAGTTCTGAGTATAGTACCCTAAACAATGACAAAGCTGATGCTGCTTGTTCCACCCAGGCAGATTTAAAAGAACTATGCATTCTCCACCATTTCACTCTGTTCGAGTCAGAAAACTTTGAACGCGCAAGTTAACTAGCAAACAAAAGCTCAAACATCCAGTGAGTTAGCGGATACAGTGGGGTTAACAGCACCCGCATTTAAAGTGCATGTTTCACTCATTTCCCTTTGCTGCGTTTAGTTGTGCTTCAGTGGTGTGGCAGGCTGGGAACCATGGACAGAGGTATGTCAATCAAATGCACTCATAAGAATATTAAAGACCATGTGCAGGAAGTTCTTAGACAGGTCTGATCTGTGTTTTTAAGCAGTGTTTTATTTTATTTCTATCTTGTTTTTTTCATCCAAACTAGCTAGCATGGTCAGATAATATATCGCTGCTGTCCGAAGAAAACCTCGTATCTCCATTTTTCTTGTTTTTCAGTTTTTGAAAATGCCTGTTATCATTTACATTGTGTGTAAATTTAATGATGAATGGACCAAAAGAAACGGCCCAAAATTACTTGAAAAAAATTCTGGTTCCATTGACTTACATTAAAATTATGTCCTTTTCCTGTAAAGACAACAACGATATACTCGTTAACTTGGGCTAGTGATATGCAGTAAACGTAAGTATGTACACAAGTGGACAGTAGTGTTACTGCCCACTTGTGTACATATCTGTACCATGAAGTTGCATTTTTCCTTTCAACAAAGCCTGAAGCATTTTAAATATAAAACGCAGTGCTGTGTTTGACGTTTTCATTGGTCAAGTTAATGATTTTAGGTTCATCCCTAAAATTAATAATGGTCGATTATCAGTGAAAAGGACTAATGTTTGCATGCCAAATCCGAACTTTGCCAGTTGTATAACACTAAGTTTGAATGTAGCTCTCAGTTTGGGTTTTATACAAACATTTTTAATAGTTTACAATGTGTTCCCTGGGACCTCCAGAGATTAAGGACTGCTTTTCATAAAAAAATGAAAGACAGAGAGAAAGAGAGAGAGACAAAGAGAGAGACAGAGAGAGACAACAAGAGGACAGGAACATGCAGATGAGAGTAAAGCAACTCTTACCATCTGTGGTGGAAGACTTGAGTCTCTGGCAGAGCGCCTCTGTGTCTCCATAACTCTCCTGGATCTTCTGAACGGCCTCGGCTCCTCTCAGCTCCATCAGAGACCGCAGCTCCTCCAAAGAGGCCCCGAAGTCGCCCGAGTGGTTGGCCTCTGCCCTGCTGCCGCTCCTCTTGGGGTAAAACTCCACTGCACTGTTCGCCATCTCGCCCATGGTGGCCGTCGTGGACATCTTTGATTCTTCGGCTTCTATTCGGCCAATTTACTCGCGCCTATGCGTCTTCCTCTGGTCCAGATCTATGGAACGCCCTGAGACTCCGTCTCAGTCGCTGGGGATTGCCTGTGTTGTTTAATGTGTTGTGATTCTGTCACTCGCCCCCTCTTCTCTCCCTCCCACGGCTGCACCCGCGCCTCTAACTAACTCTCCATCAGAGGAGGGCACGGCTGGGGCGAAACGCTCACTGACTGTGAGGAAAAAAGCAAATCCTGCCCGCTCCACTCTACCCCCGCGGCCAGAGGGTCAACAGAACGAGGGATCGGAGCGCTCCCAATCCATCGGGATGGTGAAAAGGAGGGAGTGGGGGATCGCAGAGAAAGTATTACAGGACAGGTGTGCAGGTCAGGATTCAGAAGGAGCAGCGTGGTGGCGTGAGCGGGTAAGCCTAGGGAAGAAAAGAGAGAGAGAAGAAAGACATCAGCATACAAAGTGTTACTGTCAGAGGCCTCCAAAGGCTGACCGATATGATGATTTTGTCCAACACCGATATCGATTTTAAGGACATAGAATTTTCGTAATTTTAATGGCTTAGATGATTTCAACAGTTCTTAATAAATACACAGCAGAGATTTACACAATTCTAAATAATCTGAATATAAACAAAGAACCTTTAAATAAGCTTCTAAAATAATCTTAAAGCATGATAGTACATAGCATAAACTCTAAAACCAGCTCAAATTTAAAGTACATTAGGGATGCTCCAGCCTGTCTTTTCTCTTTTCAAATACTGACCGCGATATGTAAATTCAGGACATCGACCAATACCGAGTACCAGTCAGATACCAGTGCTATGTTGAGGCACTCATGCTTCGTAGCAGCAAACTACATATTTTCATGACACTAATCTAGAAGATTTCAATATATTTTATTATATTATACATAAATATAACACATATATTACATTTGAAATTGCACTGCTCATATGTGGCGCAAGATAAGACATTCCAAGGCAGCATAATAGGCCTTGCTCTCTCCGTGTGGGTAGAATGGACCTCGTTCACCCCTCATCACTCAGCGCAATGCTAGCCAACATAGGCATCTGTTAGCTGAAGTAACAGAATTAGCAGTTAGTGTTCTCCTCCAAGCGTGTTGAGCTGTCCAATGACTTTGAATTAGCAGCAGATTAAAAAGATGTGGTGGCTGCAGCATGTGTTGGCCTGCACCAACCCAGCTTGGTGGCGTCAAGTGATTGGGTGAGACCTGACCAGAACTTTATTTGCTAACACCACCATCTGTTCATCACTGAACCTTTATTTTCTATGCTGTCTCATGCTTTTTAAACCCCCCGCTTCATGGGTATGCAGTTAGATGGGGCTTACATGATAAGCTGCTGTCTTTGTAAATCAACCATTAAATTCAGGTGCATAGTGAGAACACAGTGTGCTAAATCTGGCCCATTTCTGATCTACAAAACAACATCACATTCACATTGATGGTTTTCTTATGTTGTATTATATAAATGCAGGATTTCAAGTGCTGATAAGTCTTTGGAATCTTATTAGGCCAATTTTATTGAATAAACGATTCATCGATTAGGTTTATCTCATGATGCAATGCTTAGGATCCTCCAGAGTTTGACAGCGCTCCCATCCCATGTCTTTAAGGTGAGAGTCGGCCAACTCTCTGTTAATTCAGTCAAAGGAGCTACAGACAGATGCCTCTCTAACCTCAGCACTGCAAAGGGTCTCGCTCGTCTTAATTGAGTGATGCAGCGATCACACCTCGTTTAATTAGACACCGCTCTGGCCTTAGATAACTTAATTATGTTAAATGGAAGGGTCAGGCAGTTTTCTTATTGCATTTGACCTGTTTCAGATTTCTTCCTTTCTTCACTTTTCCTTTCTTTTTCCTCTGCCTCCGCCCCACTTTTCCACACCCCCCCCCTCATGTGTTCATCTGCTCAGAAAAATACTCATCAGTAAGCTCGAGTTCAAAACAAGTGGACTAAAATATCGGGACGTACAGCTATGGACTATGTAAATTCCCACAGTCAGTGATGCAAATAATTTATACAATTTCTCTCAAGAGAGCAAGACAACTGCATTGGCCCGAGGTTTCCATGGAAACCTACAGATGCCTCCGACTCCCACAAAGATCCTTCGGCCTCGCTATACCCTGACGCACACAGTCATTTTCTTTCATGCTCGCTCTCCCTCTCCCTCTCTCTCTTCTTCTGCTTTCTCTCTCTCGCTCTCTCCCTCTCTTCTTCTGCTTTCTCTCTCTCACTCTCTCTCTCTCTTTCTCTCTCTCTCTCTCTCTCCAACGCACACACTCACACTCTTGTGTGTAAGCACACTGACTTAAGACATGCCATCACAGGATCTGCCGTCTCCATCGCTGCTGTTGCTGCTGTTTCTCTCTTGCCCACTCACACACTGCATGTCTCATCAGTCTCACTGCGCTGAAGGTGTGTGAGTGTGTGTGTGTGTGTGTGCGTGTGTGAGGTGGTCCGTGTAGGCCCACAGGGCTGGGAGTGTGCAGGAGCGACAGAGTCATCACTCGCTCACACGCTGACTCACTAACCCTCTCACCCTCAGCACCACCAGCCCCCTCTCCTCTTTCTTCTCTTTTCCTCTCCTCTTTTTTCTTCTTCTCTCCCCCTAATTCTCTTTCCCTTTCCTCTCCTCTCTTCTCTTCTCCTCTCCTTTCTTATCTACTTTCCTTTGCCTTTCCTTTTCTATTCTTCCCTTCTTTTTTCAATCCTATATCATTTTAATTATTGTGTAGCACTTTGGCTAACATGCTGATTTTATATTTGCTTTATATTTGACTTGACTCCTCTGCTTTCCTCTCCCCCCTTTTCTTCTCCTCTACTTTCCTTTCCTCCTCTTTCTTCTCATTTGCTTTCCTTTCCTTTCTTCTCCCCTCCTTTCTTCTTCTTTCCTTCTCTATACTCTCCTTGTCTTTTTCCTTTATTCTTCCTAATCATCTTTTCACCACTTTTAATTATATTTTAACATACTTGGTGTAGAGCACTTTGCTAGCATTGCCTTTAATATGCTTTATAAATACATTTGAGTTGACTCTAATTTCATCCCCTTCTTCTCTCTTCATCCCGTTCATCCCCTCTTCTCCTCTCTTCTTTGATACTCTCCTCTCTTCTCATCTACTTTCCTTTCCACTTCTTTTCTCTTTTCCTCTTCTATCTCCTTTGCCTTAATTCTCTTTGCTCGTTTTGCTTTTCACTTAGATTTTATTTCAGGTTTTGCTTTTCAATTATTTTATTTCAAGTATTGCGTCACACATTCATTTGACTTTCCCTTACTCTCCTTTCTACTCCTCTCCTCCACATTCCTTTACTCCCCTCTTCTCTGCGTGCTTTTCTTCCCTTTTCTTCTGCTCTTCTGTTCTCTCCTTTGCCTTTTCTCCTCATCTCTTCTATTTGACTTAAAATCTGCTTAACAAATACATTTGACTGAACTTTCCTTTCTTCTCCTCTCTTCTTCTTTGCTTTTCTCTCCTCTCATCTTTCCTTTCATCTCTTCCTCTCCTCTTTTTTCCTATTTTGATTAAGTGTATTTACTTTCTATTCCTCTTTTCTTTGTTCTGTTAGATTTGGTCTGAATCACTGTGTAGCACTGTGTTGATTTTACCTCTGCTTTATAAATACATTTGACTTCTCTGTTTCCTTTCCTTTCCACTAATCTCCTCTCTTTATTCCCTCTTTTCTCTTTTCCTCACGTTCTTTTACTTTTCTTTGCTCTCTACTCTTCTTCTCCAACGATCTCCTTTCCTCTCCTCTCCTCTCCTCTCCTCTCCCCTGCTCTGCTCTGCTCTCTGCAGTGTTGCAGTAATGGACAGAGTGAAGGTTACTGGTGGTGCAGTGCTGACTGTAGATCATGGGGGGTTGTGGATGTCACATGAATATGGATGAGAGGTCAGACCTCAAATCATAATATGTTTGTGTGTGTGAGGGTGCGCATGTGTGCGTGAGCCTGCAGGGTTAATAGTCACTTGCAGAAAGCCGTTCCATCAGAGTCTATGAGAGCGGTTCCATTTCCCATCAGTGGGCCACGGTTAAACAGCGCTGCTGCTGTGCTGTGTGTGCAGGAGGCAGATGGCTGAAGATTATGCTGAGTTTTCATATTGATCTGTTTTCCCCAAACCTTTTCCAGGAGCGTGCTAGCGTCCCATTAGGTGATATATTGTTGGTAATGCACTAGTAGTGAGCTACCCCAAGTCTAGCCTGGTGCCGCACAACCCAATCTGCTCAGGCTGAAATCAGGGAGGGAGAGAGAGACAGAGAGAGAGAGACAGAGACAGAGAGACAGAGAGAGAGAGAGAGAGAGAGAGAGAGAGAGAGAGAGAGAGAGAGAGAAAGTGAGGGGAGCAGTATTACATAAATTGTCCAGCGCCTTATGTAATGTGTCTAAAGTAACCAACAAAGAACAGTGACACAAACACGCACACCATCACACACCCAGCAAATCCCTCGAGCCATTACTCTCCCAAATATAATAATCATTCTAATAATCATTACTACTCATTATAATCATTACAGTAATCATTCACCGCATTAAACGCTTCCACGCCGAACATCTAAAACGCAGCATATCTAAATGGTGTCAAGCAAATATTAAAATGCGAGACCTGTCACTTACTCTGTGTGTTAACCTCTTACACTGCAGAGGCTGCATTACACAAACATAATATCTCTCAAATCTTATCTGTTTATTCACCATGACAGCTTCAGTTAGGACTGAATTTAGGACAGCAGCTATTACAGAACAACAGTTTCTAACTTCATAATCTTATCCTAACTCCAGATAAGAGGCAGCTGTGACAGGCAGCGTATTTCAGTATAACTATAACTAACATAATGACATTACATTTAAAGGTGCAGTGTGTAAGATTTAGGGGGATCTATTAGCAGAATGGAATATATAAAGTATATAAAACCATGTAGTCATTCGTTTTTAATCACCTGTAACTACGAATCGTTGTGTTGTTGTTAGCTTAGAATGAGCCCTTCATATCTACATAGGGAGCGGGTCCTCTTCCAACAGAGGTCGTCATGTTGCACCGCCATGTTTCTACAGTAGCCCAGAACAGATAAACCGAACACTGGCTCTAGAGAGCGCATTTCGCTTTTCTATGTTTAAGCAGCAGCTTGAATTTGGTGCTGCCGGAGAACCCAAATTTTCACAAATAGAGGATCATGCTTATTATTCAGCACAATAAAAAGCAAGGGAGGATGAACGCTTGTCATCAAAGAAGCAAAAACATGAAGAAGCAAAACGAAATCGGGACAGGCGACAGCAGAAAACCTGACAGCCACCACAGGTTCTACTACACGTTTGAAAAGGCCGGGGTGAAGGAGGAGTATTCAGCTGGTTGTAATCTGCAAGCTCAACGCTAGATGCCAGTAAACCTTACACACTGCACCTTTAACTATATTGCAAAACGGTTGTTTCACTTATAAGATGTTTTCTAACTCTAAATTTTAAAAATCCCAGACACTGCAGACACCGTCCCCTCTAATCACCTTTGTTTATTAATGCTGATGAAAACTTGTCAAATGAAATATTACAGTGATTGTGGTGGTTAATGAGGAGACACAGTTGAACATGTGACTGTTTATTAAGAGGAATAACGTAGCGTGGTCGCAGGCCGGCCAAAGCTAAAACTGTGGCGTGGCAAAGCTCTGATAAACAGCAGAGGGCGCTGTTACAATATTCCAAACTTCCAAACTGGCACTTTTTTGTTTTTTTTACATCAGTAATAGTAGCTGTCTAGCTAACTTACTTACTTTTTAACATTATTTTGATTAGGTTTCTGTTTTAGCTGTGCATGTGCTGTTGCTAGGTAACAGACATGACTGTTGATTATAAGCTGCTATAAGATATGTTTCGTAAATTATGATAAGATTAGCTTCTGTAATATGAATTTGTAAAAAATCGAATCTTGACCTTCACTTAGGACAAAAACTAGGAAGTTCCTGTAATATGGCCTCAAGCCCATTATGCAGTTATTAATCTCAAGACTTCTGAATTGATCTCTCCACAACTCAGTTTGCCAAAATACATAAATTATTCACATCAGATATTACACTGATTATTTAGAGCCGCTACAGTCGTCTTCAGCTTGTCTAAGTAAATAACTGAAAGCAGTGAGAGTACGAAAAGTCAAGGCATTGAAATGTTTGCCAAATATCAGTAATAAAAGTACTGAACTTCTGACACTTTGTGAAACTCTAACCTCTGATAGTGTTACCTCCCACATCCATACAGAACAAAATAAAATTTGAAATGAATATTGTGTGCTAAAATTTCTTTAATGGGATTTTTGTTAGAGTTATGAAAACCTTATCCAACCCGGCTTATATGCACTCAAAAATCCAATCATAATCGGATTTCTGCAGTTATTCAATTATTCAAATGGTCATGTAAACACCATACTCCGATCTAGAAATCCGATTAAGAAATCTGATAAAGAGCTGGATTTTAGCTCAGTAATCAGATTTCTCAGTGTATGTGTACTCTTACTCTGATTTCTTTCGGATCTCTCAGTCTGCGCATGTGCGCAACAGACTGCTGAATAAGCAAGCAGTGTTGCCGCGAGACGCAGCAAAACACTTTTGGAGCAACACTGAAACCAACTACATTCTCAACAAAATGAAGGATTTAAATATTCTTCATCTTCTAGATGATATATGTTCATATAAGTGGAGCGTTGTTAAAAAAAAAGCCGCGGCATGAAGTTTGAGTTTTACATTACGTTTATGTCACGTCTTCTTATGTGAGTTTATTGGCTGTTTACAAAGCAGAAATTCGATTACTGCCTGACTCATGTAGGCCCAGAGTTTCCCCATTATCTGATTACTCAAATGCATATAAACGTTTTGATCGGATTACTGACAAAATCTGATTTTCTGCAGTTATCAGATTATTTAGTGCATGTAAACACACTCAGTAACTACAAAAGAACTTTGTAGACTACTGTGAAATTACTGTGGAGGGTATACAGCTAAGAGAGTGAGGAAAGGAAGGTGTTTATGATGTTAATACACAGATAATTTTGTTCTATTGGAGTCAAATTCACTGGGTCTCCGTCGTCCAACTTTTTCTCTCCCAATACCCATTCCAATATCTGAACTTGGCCCATACCGAGTACCAATCTGATACTAGTGCCCTGTTAAGGCACTTGTTTTTTCATAGCACTAAAATGCCTTCATATACAGTAAGTTAGACACTGTAACTTTCCAACTAGTAGATAGTTAATGTTAATAATTGTGTCTCTCAGTAATTTAGATAAATTCAGTGATAGCAAAGCAAAGGAGCACACGAGAGTGTGTGGGTTCGAAACACTGGTTCGAAATAATGGTCAAAACCTAAGCACTTGTCTGATGCCCATAATATTCTTTTAACTGATATAATTACCATATCATTGTGGTAACATACCAACGTTCTTGTTAGGACTGTGTGCATTTTTCAAAATATTGCTCTAGAAGGTTAATAAAATTGCAATTAAAGCATGAAATGTGGATCGGTCACGTCTGGTCAACATTCGATCCATTTAATAACATTGGTATCAGCATGAATGTAGTATATTAGACTGGTGCGTCACTAGCTCTGTCAGTCCATTTGGTCTCCATGTCCATCAGCACACAACGAAACTGCAGAAGCAGACTCTGCTGCCTGGTTCGAGAGCCCAAATTCAATATCAAAGGCACTGGTGTTAAAAAAAGGAACAGAAGTGTTGGGGAATGAGTCAGTGTGCTGCTCACTTCATTCTAATTACAGAGCCTGAACACCGACAGGGCCCTAATGCACAACCCAAGCACTGAAAAAACCAAGAAGGTCCAGATGTAATAAAGCTTTTTGCACGTCGCTGCTCGGTGTGACTTCTTACCGGAATTCTGTCCGATCCTCATGTATGATCTCCTGTCAGGCGCAGGGTACACCATGTACGAACAGCACTGGCCTTCAAACACTTTACCCACTTCCAAGACCCTCTAGAGTTCATCTGACCTTGTGTGAAGCAATGCTGTTCTGTCTGAAGCGTCCTGATCTTTTATCTTTTTACCAGTTTATAACCTTTATAACTTATAACCTTTATATGATAAAGCCATAACTGATCCAGTAAGGCAGTAAAATGTGGGGTTTTTTTTTCAGAACACTCACTTTAAAACTCATTTTTAACGCACATTAACCAGTACATTTCAGATTTGTGATATATTTTATTTGATTTGTTGCTATAGTAATAAAAAATGAAAGCTGAATTCTAAACGGCTGAGAATGTGGCTGTTATTTTTCATGTCCCAAACTGCATACTAGCACACTAAATAGTATGCAAAAATCGTCACTATACCTTTAGAAATGCACTCATTAGTGTAATCGGTGAAGTACAGAAGAGTGTGGTTTGGGACGCAGCATTACATCAGCCAGCGAGACGCCTTCAACGGTCCAGCAGCTCCAGCTCTGCTATGAATATTAGTATTCCAAAGGCCAATATTGGGATAATTATTAACAATATTTGTATTAACAATAAATTATGAATTAATTAATAAATTATTAATGTAAGTTATTAACTATATACTATGCAGCTTTAGCAGGGAAATAAAAATTCTCATAATATTATGAGAAAATTATGCAAAGTCATGAAATAGAGTCCTGTTCTAGCATTGCCACAACTAAGCTTGGACAATAACATAAATGTAGATAAATGATTATCATCTGCAGAATTATCTCAATAAATGACATAATCATATTTCAAATTCAGTTACAAAGTAACACATGCAGAGTCTTACCCTATAGCCTCCAGTTTCCCAGATGGAAATATAATCACTATATTGTCATCATCTGGTCTGGCTTCTAATATTACTTAATAATTTATAACACACCAATATGACAATACAGTGGTTTCCAGCTAAATGAACGTGGTGTACCACTGGATGTTAACAGTGTTTCATGCAGTCTGTGCAGAAAACAGATTATTAGTAAGGGTGGCAACACTACCAGTTTGGAAGCACATCTCAGGATACATCATCCAGCTCAGTATGCTAAGCTGAGTCTGGCCTGTCTTGGAGGAGAGGGTCTGCTACATCAACGCACTGTCAAAATCAACTGTTATTTTATTGTCCATTTTATCAGCTCCACTTACTATATAGGAGCACTTTGTAGTTCTGCAATTACAGACTGTAGTCCATCTGTTTCTCTGCATACTTTGTTAGCCCCCTTTTACCCTGTTCTTCAGTGGTCAGGACCCCCATGGACCCTCACAGAGCAAGTACAATTTGGGTGGTGGATCATTCTCAGCACTGCAGTAACACTGACGTGGTGGTGGTGTGTTTGTGTGTGTTGTGCTCGTACAAGTGGATCAGACACAGCAGTGCTGCTGGAGTTTTTAAACACTGTGTCCAATGAGGTGTTTAAAAACTCCAGCAGCACTGCTGTGTCTGATCCACTCAGACCAGCGCAACACACACTAACACACCACCACCACATCAGTGTTACTGCAGTGCTGAGAATAATCCACCGCCCAAACTGTACCTGCTCTGTGAGGGTCCATGGGGGTCCTGAGCACTGAAGAACAGGGTAAAAGGGGGCTAACAAAGTATGCAGAGAAACAGATGAACTACAGTCTGTAATTGTAGAACTACAAAGTGCACCTATATAGTAAGTGGAGCTGATAAAATGGACAATGAGTGTAGAAACAAGGAGGTGGTCATAATGTTATGCCTGATCGGTGAATATCTCATGAAGAGTTTTTGTTTCATGTTTGTTTGCATGTATCTCAGCATTCTTTGCCAGGCTAAAAATGTCTAAAAAAAAACCTTATAGTAAAAATGTTATGATTTTTCCAAGTGATGTTCAAAGTGTGCATGTGTGTAGATAGGGTGTTGGTGATGTTCTGTTTGTATAGCTTATAATTGAGTGCAATCTTTGCGATTGTATGCATTTTTTGTTTTTACCACAAATTAGAATGTTTGTACAAAGAGAACAGTTAAATAAAAGCAAGAGAAATCATGTGGCACAAGAAACAGAATGAAAGAATAATTTGCATAATATGTGCGCTTATTTAAACCATCACAATGTTCGAAAATATCAAATATTGGCCCAATACCATCCACAACAGTGGCCTGACTATGCTCTTAAAAGATGGTTCTTCAAGGGTTCTTTAGTAAAGGGAATTGTCCTATATAGAACCATCTCATGCTTAAAGTGTTCGATGGTTTGGGGGAATAGTTCTTTACACTGATTACATTTGTTATATATGGTTCTATGGTTCTAAGAGCTATTGTTATGATGTTAAGTAAAAATAGCAGAACCCTTTTGGTGCTACACAGCACCATTTCCAAAAAAGGGTCTATGTAGAACCATATACAACACATTCTCCAATAACCTGAACATCCATGTCACCACGCAAAGAATTATGAAGCATAAAAATGGTTCTATATAGAACTTGTGGTTCTAAATAGAACCATTCCCTTTATAAAAAGAACCCCTGAAGAAGCATCTTTTTTAGGAGCGTACATAAAGACTAAAAGAAGGCATAGTAAATATCCACACAGCACATTTCAGTGACGGCACGCTTGCAACTCTGCTGGTGTCGTTTGAAAGGCCCAGTTGTCACAGTGCCAAAAATGAACCTGCCAGAATCCAACGATTCCTGATTAAGGCCTTAATTACTGCCACACTCAGAATGGCAAATCAAAATACACACGCACAAACTCAAAGCCGTTCTCAGGGGAGCAGCGAGACCAAGGAACAGCTTTAAATAGTCCTGCGGACAAGGCAAGATTTCAGGGAGCTTTCTTCTCGTCCCACAAACGGAATCTAAGCAGACATTAGGTATCTCAAGGAATTAGATTGGTGACAGTAACTTACTGTCAGCCTGAGTTTCCTTCAGGATGAAAAATTCTCCTGCTGTGAAGCAGCTTCCTGATGTTCTGTTTCCAAAAATGGAACAAAGAGAAATGATACAGAGGGAATGGAAGAAAAAAACACAGCCCAGTTCATTCCTATGCAGCTTTGATGTGTGGGGTCAGACATCTCTGGAGTTATTTCTGCAGGATGACAAATGCGTGTGGCTCTCAAAATGCATGATAGCTGGATCCTTCATCTAATTGTCAGTTTGTAGTTTTGCTAATGCAGAAAATAAACTCAATTTTCCCACGAGCAGCCTGTTCGGCGAGGCTGTCGGTGACAGGGGTTAGATCCGGCACGGAGGCCCGCGGGCCCCTCCGCTGACAGAGAGCCTTACGGAGGGGAGCAGCTTCGCGCGGGCTGTAACGAAGGCGCTGTCATGCAGCGGGACAGAACCAAGGTGATTTTGAGGATTTTGACTGAGCAGGACACGAGCAGACACGCTCTCGCAGGAGCTCACAGCCAGACAAGAGATGAGAGACAACAAGCTACTGGCAGCAAAGAGCCTCCAGCTGCAGTCATTTGCGATGTCTGAGAACGTTCGCTTACGATTGCGTAAGATATTTTCCAATTTATGTTTTCGGCGCTGCTCGCTCTTAATGTTTGCTCTGGACTTTTTCAAACTTCCAGCCTTTTACCTCTAATAGACTGGAATAAACACGCTCTGAGCACAAGCGACACAAACTAATGACTGTTTCAGACAATCCGATATAAATACAAATGAAAATATATTCAAATCCCAACTTGCATTTATTTTACACGCACAGTAATGTGGTTATATAATCACAATATTAGTTTAATACATTTACAATGCGCTAACAGTGGGCAAGTATAGGAAACATTTGTATGAAGAAAATATTTCATTGCCATCCTAAGAAAGCCTCGTTATTTATTTTTTCCATAATTTATTTTTTACACCATTTGGAAATGCCATGGCTGCTGCTGACCTTTATACTGTGTGTACATTTAATGACTAATGGAATAAACAGAAATTTTAAATGAATTTTTGAAAAGCAAACCTTTACATTATCAGATGAGAACCTCTTACACTCTAGTCTTATTATGCAATTACTAGCCTTACAAGTGAAATCAACCAATTTTTCAAAATTTCTGCATCATTACACCTTTTTGATGTAAACCAAGTCATTCAGAGTGGTTTGATGTCGATTGTGCCTTCTACTGAGTCAGAATAGCTCACAGTGTTGGTGATGGTAACAAGACGTCTGAAGAATTTAATATTTCTAAAAGATCCTGCACAGAAGTTATTACAGAAAAGGGTTACAAATATGTTGCCTGATGCCACAGCTTTGAGATGAGGATTTAACCTACAGTGTATTCTGAAAATAATACAGAACGTTATAAGTCAAAGTAATACCTAAAACATCTTTTTATTCAGATTTACTTCCATTTTATTATGAACACTGCATAAAAGACTCAGAACATATGTTCTCTAAAAAGGCAGATTTCTCTAATATTAAGCATTTCAAATCAAACCATTCCAAATTTCTTTGTTTACATCTCAATGTAAGAGTAATACAGAAATTTTGCAAAAAAAAAATGGAGTTCTCTTTTAAGACTTTTTATACTAATTATATCAACCGTTATTAAACCAGCATATAATATGCCTGTTTATGAGAGTGAGAAACTAAACTGTGGGTGAACATATGGACCTTCAGGCTCAGTTTCAAGGACATGGATGAAGCCTAGTCCAGGACTGGAACGTCAATGCTATCATAGAAAATCATTTTCTAATTTAAAATTAAGATGAATCTGGGTCTGTGAAACCAGCAGAGGTCAAAGCGTTTAAGTTAACCCTCCTATTATCTTTGGGGTCAATTTGACGCCAGTCAGTGTTTAACGTCTCTAAATAAATGAGTGACTCTTTTTTGCTTCTTATTTAACCATTTTTCATAATTTAGTGGGGACAACTGGGTAAACATAAAATTAACATGATGATGTGTTTTCAGTGTCCTGTAAACATTTTGTACGCATCAGTGTTCACTGGGGTCAGTTTAACCCCAGGCTGTTTTGGCTGTATAAAACATACAAAATATCAATGTTTTACACACATTTGTTTTGGTTGTTTAGGATGGGGCCACTATAACAAGCAATTTTGTAATCTTCAAAGAACTTTCCTCTGCCGTAGGGCCCTAATCTAACATTACCGAACCTGTAGTAGTGCGAGAACCACTGATAGCTCACACAATGTGGGGAAGAGGAAAACATAATTCCCACCAGAACTTTGATGTTTCCCAAAGGTTTAATTTGCTGGGGTCAAATTTATCCCAAGGAAAAAAGATCTTAGCAAATTGAAAGATTACAGGAGGATTAAGAACATGAGATGCCCAATCATATCAGAATCATAATGGTACTGGCACTGCACAGATGTTGAGATTTGATCGATAATTCAAATCAATATTTGATGATTTATTATTGGTCTCCAGAAAAGCAGGGCTACTGCAATGAAATCTCTCTATTTCATGACACGTCTGACCCTCTACAAATAAATATTACATTTCTCCATACTGTTAATCCTGGAGATGATCTTTAAAAACGTTTATGTATCGGCATCCGACACATACATGGAAAATACTGAATCATCAGTGTCATCCCAGAATTCTCATAACGATGCGTCCCTATTAAAAGGGCTTTTTCCCGTCTGCTGTAAAGGTACAATTTTGTCGTAAGGTTTTCTTATGACAGCGACAATTACTACATTGAATCTACCCCATACTTATCATGGAACTACATAGATACTAAAGCCACTTTAAAGATCTCTGACGAGCGTGTTTAATCTGTCTAAATATTCCAGTGCACCAAACTAGAAAAATAACCCCTCTCCCTCACCGCTGTGCACTAATCCCGGTGCTGTAAGAGAGACATTACTCTCTGCCTGGTGAGTGCACTCCACCTCGGCTCTCCCTCGCTTTCCCTACTTTCTCCCACTGGCCACTTTATTAGCCCCACTCCTCTCCTCTCCTCATCCTTCTCTCTTTGTTTCTCCAATTATACTCTACTTACAGCCCTACACTCCACTTCCTCCTTCCTCCCAGCCACTCTCACTGCAGTGGCCTGCACCCCCTTACAGCAGCCGCTGCCGTTCGAGCAGAGCCATGGACTGCATTGGCGCAGGAGTCTAAGGGGGGGTAACATAAGCGCCTCGTCTCCGAAAAAGTCAAAGGAAAAGCTTCGGCCAGGCCCGCGGAAGAAAGAGCCGAACATCTGCATAATGCTGCCTAGCCGTGTGTATCTCTTCGGCCGTCTCATGAATAAATGTAGCGGACAGAGAAGTGCCACATAAAGCTGCCGCTGTTTTGATCTGATTTAATATAAATGAGTGTGAGCCACACCCTGCACTGCCGCTTCACTCAGTGCAAGCTGCTCAACACAAACATCATTTAAAAGCTGTTATTCCGTTATTCGGAAAGCAGTATGTGACTCTCCCTGATGAAGACTCAAGCTGAAACGCGTGGAGAGATTTTTTTGTCCATAGCCTTAATAAAGGATTTTCAATGAAGAGAATATATGGCTTTGGGTGCAGTACACCCAAGAGTTTTATGGAGCAATGCTATAGAAGAAGCTCTTTTGGTTCCCGAAAGAACCTCTCAATGGATGGTCCTTGGAGGAACCAGTGTGAATGAACAATGTTTTGAAAGCTTAAAGAACCTTCCACATAATGTAAAAGTTCCACACCTGGGAAGGTTGCACCTAGAGCTGCATGTCCAAGCCAAGAACAATACATTTATGGTACTGACCACGTTACTACCAAATATCAAAACGTCATTCAGTACCAAATTTCAAACAAAGTAGCCTCTAAGCAGCATCCCCAATCCATAAACATGCTTGTTGAAATCTAGACTGCTAATTAACTGTCTAAATTACAGTCTGTATGCTGGTTATTAACATCTGCATTTCTTGATTAGTCTAGAGTCCACTGTGGTCAGTAAATACACCCATGTCAAGCACTTCACACTCATTTCTTGTTTTGGGCCACAACCACTATCAGTCTGCAATTTAAAGTACAAATTCAGGTCAAGTCAAGATAACGGTCCAGTAAGAGCACAAACTTTTGAAAGTCATCACATTAGTCAAAAGTTATAAGGTGGACCAATCCGAACAATTCCAAAACATTTCACACATTACATATATTCTACAATATTACATTATGATTCATTCTCCAGTTTCAATCATCCACAGAGAGGCAAGTGTACATACTGACGGTCACTTCTATTGCAGTGTTTTTGCTGTTTAATATATTATTAACCATACTGACCATATGTTGTACCCCTATTGCAACAGATTACTACTCTTCATAGTCCATATCAACTGCAAGTCATGAATCATACATGACATTGCACCAGTCATGGTCATCCAGTGTGAAGCATTCATTATGACCAACTCTTAAATTGGCAGGTCACATCCAGTGAGGCAAGCAGGGATTGACAGATGGAAAAATTTGCACTGGCTATTAAGCCATTGAACAAAGTGGCCAAAATTAAGAATTGGTGGTCATAATAATAGAAACATGTTTATCATATATACATTGTATCTACAATTGCTTTAAAACAAACAAAAATTATTAAAAACTTTACATTAACAAGAAGATTGCTGTTGTCGTGACTGTCATGATGAACCCCACCAATCTGGTCCACTCTGATATCATCTGATCTAGGTCACTTCATTAAGTACAGTTTAGCTACTTCAGTGATGGCCTCTCAGTGTGACCCCAGTTTCTTTAACACCTAATGTCATTTAGGACCTTATTTTATAGAGTGATAAACCTCAGCCAATGGAACAGCAGGTGGAACTGCTCGGCAGCGAGGACCACCACGGTCACCACACTTATCACATTTGGCTACAGTTAACAAGTTCCTGTGAAGTCTGATTTGATGCAGTTAGTTCCATGTCCAACCAAACAGCACTTTTAGAGGCCAAAATGTGAAATGTTGTGGACAGAGCACCATTGTAAGTCTGTTAAAGCCTCCTTTGGTGCAGAATTCCATCCCAAAGTTTGCAAACTTCAGAAACAGCTTTGTTCAGACACCACCTTGGTCCCTTTTAACCATCTCTGTATCCAAAGTATTCAAACTAGGGCAACCTGGACACAGAACTGGGGCACCCACACTTTCCCTATGCACTTTTTTGTGGAGTTTGGGTACACGTAATGCTTCAGTGTACTGAAATGCTGACGCCGGTCTCACAGATGACTCGTATGAGTGATGCAGCTATAACCCAGGCCATGAAATCATACCCGTGCGAAATCAGAAGCGCAGGCTACGGCTAACGCCACGACCCATCAGGCAAGATCTTTAGTGAAACTATCTGAAACACTACACCACACATGGACGCGCCTGCCCAAACCATACGACCATATCTCAAGTGAGCAACCCCTTCATGAGCCCTAATGAGCTGCCCGATTTCTCTTAAGGGAAGCCCATCACGTGCTGCTGAACATGCTGCATGTCAAATTCAGTCACAGGTTTTAAAGACGAACGCCTGAAACGTGTGGTCCCACATCAGCCCCGTCGACCCCCTCAACACCTCTAAAATGAAGCAAACCAATAGCAGCGGGGGTCCTGCATTGACGAGTCCTACCAAATGACCAATCAGAGAAGAGCATCGACTTATGGGCTCAATACACGGTCATGAGCCTGGGCACTGGCTCAACCACAACACCCCCCACCGCACCACCCTCCCCTTCCCACCCGCTCTTCCTCCCACCCCACCGTCCTCTGTCCCACACCCACCGCATACACACACACACACACACACACCTTGCAGTGATGGAGGGGGGCTAAAAAAAAAGCACCAAAAAAAGCCCTCCTCATAAATGAAACCAGAGCAGCTCGCGCACTCCGGACAGTGGAGTTTTTACGCAGCCCTCTGTCGTCACTCATCCAACGTCAGGCTTTTGTCTCAACGCTTTTTTCGACAATAAAAAAAAAAGAAAAAAAACCGGAACGACCTTTGCTGGTCACCTTCAGAGGGCGATCGCTCTGCTCTGCACACCAAAAAAAAAAAACCGGTGGACACCGCGGGCAGTGGCGCAGAACTGGTCGTGAGACGCTTTAAAAACGGGTAAATATAAATAGTTAAAATAAATACATTTAGCTAGTGAATGAGAGTGATGGCGATGGGCTTTGAAAGAGAAAGTGCCCCCCTTCCCCTCACTCCACGCCCCCCACCACCACCATCTGCAAGGTTACCGGGATGCTGCTCTGCAGAAAAAAGGGCCGTCCAGTGCTTCACACACACACATGGGCTCCAGGCTGCTAACGCACAGTCATGCTTTAGAAACACAAGCACCTTCGCCTCCAGCCGCTCAGCCAGGCAGCAGCACTGCAGTGGAGAGAGCGGCTGGATTTAAAGCAGCTCAAACGAGCACATGAGCAGAGCAGACGACATCCACAGCAGCTACAGTGAGTCGTCTGAGGGAGCTGACCGGACTGAGGTGATGTGCTCCGCTCGTGCGGGGAACGATGCGCGCGAGCCCGTTCGATCGTCGAGCCAATTCGCTGTAATGTTAATGATGGTGAGCGCTGGTCAGGAGCAGTGAGCCTCCGGTTAAAATATGCCGGGCAAAACGGTCTCACAGCTCCAGTCCTGGGCTTGAAAAACACCGTGCCCGCTTATGTATGATGCATCACGTTTTGACAGTGAGCGATATGCTTTTGCGTGCCGGGCTTCAATGCAGTAGTTTTTTTTTTCAGGGAGCCCTGATCTGTAATCCCAGGACACGTTTTACACTACAGAGGAAGAGCTATTGCTGAAACCGTCCCTGTCACGGACAGCGGAGCCTATAAACAGACGACTTAAGATAATAAAAAAAGGTAATGAATGCAGCACGTTCAGTTTTTTTACTGCTGTGCATCTCAATGGCAGACTCACTCACCAGGCCATGCTCCAAGGACATCGACGCAGCGTTGCTGGAGGTGGTGGAGGAGAAGAAGAAGAAGAAGGAGAAGGAGGGGGGGTAATAAACGGGGGGCAATTCCTGGATTCTGCCTCAGGAGAAACGAAGAGAAAAAGGACTCGACGTGCGACCTCGATCACCTGCTCTCCGTCGCCATGTGCTCCTCGGCCAGCGGGGGCTGCGGGCAGCGGTGCTGCGGCGATGAGTGCGAAGGGGGAGGCGGCTGGAGTCCTACAGCAGCGCCGCGGCGGCTGCTGCAGCCTGCTGGGGCTCAGGCTCCTCGGCGCGGGGAGAAAGGGGAGATGAAGGCATCGCGTGAGGACGAGTGCGGTGGATGAAGCGGGAGGGGAGGGGGGGGGTTCGAGAGGAGGAGGAGGAAGAAGAAGAAGAAGAAGAGGAGGAGGAGGAAAGAAAAAAAGAAAGAAAGGCGAAAAGGGGGGTAGGTGGCGGAGAAATAATTCGTAATTTCGTGGAGGTGGAAATCAAAGTTGGGCTTTTCGATGCGATGTGATGAGAGAGCCCCCCTCGCTCAGACGCAGCGTGCGCGCGGGCTGCCGTGCGCGCGAGAGAGCACGAGAAGGAGGGAGGGGGGCGAGCGCACTCTCTCTCTCTCTCTCTCTCCCTCTCTCATGCACACTATCTCTCTCGCACGCTCTCCTAGCCCCGCCCCTGCTTCTTATAAGCCCCTCCCACTTCGTTTCTGACTCCCCATCACGTCAACGCCCCCCCACCACTTCAACCCCCCCCCAGTTTAAGGGAGGAGAACGGATTGGTAGCGTATTATTTACTTCACTGCAGTGTCCCCCAGCTCCTCATACACTCCACAGTTTTTCTCCTCTAACGCGCCTGTTTGAGAACAAGGACTCGACCATTAGCTAATAATCTGACTCAGGTGCAGGAAAATCATGAAACTGGACTGAATTATTGGAAACTCAGCTTTTCAGATGCGAATGAAACTGGCTTGATTATACTTTCGCAGCAGAGTGTCGTTCAGACAGCATGATAACTTGAATCAAACACGTCAGCGTTTATAGCTAGCACTTCTGTCAATGCAGTATTCTCCATGATATGATATAATAAAGGTATCATAAAGGTATCAGTGCCTGTACAGGTGTACCTGCTCAGCAAATCCATTTTGAATGAAGTGGCCTGCACACAATGTGCGTCAAGTTACAAAAATTGGGAGGCGCACATCACACGTGGCCAGTGCCTGGGGTCAGAAGTGCCAGTTACAAGGTATAAAACTGAGCCTAACTCACTCACTCATGTTTAACAAACTAAAATCCCCCCACTAGGGGGTGCTATTAGCAGTCAAAAAGCTTTAATTGTTTCAAAGGTGCTGTGCTTTGCATTAATGACACTATGTGTCCTTGTTAGACAAAAACGGTATATCAATTACTAAGAGACCTCAGGAGTCGTTTGTCATTCCATAGTATTCTATAACAGGAGCTCTAGGTCTAAGCTGGTGACAGACGTTAATAAGATTTTCAAAAATTGCTGCTACTGCAGCCTTTGGTAAACAAAAATGTTCTAAAGCTCATATGCTTTAATGTAGACATTTTTTTCTCTGAATGTTTCCAGATCCTCTGAATTCTGAACTTAATAAGGAGCTAAGGTTTCTACGTGCAAGCTAACACTGCTGTGCACTGAACTGACATCCTGGTGTTAATAATGTTGAAGTTTGATGGTAGACTTCTTTTCATGCGGTCATTTCAGTGTGCAGGAGTGTTAGCTTGCTTGTAGCACAGATGTAGCAATGTTCGTATTTTGACTCCTTAATATCCTCATAATTTGAGGACCCAATGATGTTCACCAAATACACGCAAGACAAAACGTGTCAGCCATGGAGCATTTCTGTTTACCACAGAACGCAACAGCAGTGCATTTAGAAAAACCCATTCATTTTTGTTATAGAGAAACCAGCTTAGACCCAGAGTTCCTAATAATGGTGTACCGCCGACTACAGAATGACGACATGACTTGAAAGGTCCATAGACTTCAACTACCATAACACACAATTTGTGTTTCCTTATTTTAACAGAGCAGATGGAGCAATTCAAAATCACATTTTAAGGTGAATTACAGTTTTTTTAAATTAATGGTCAATATGAAAACACAGTCATTCAGAGTGGTTTGATGTCAAATGCATCATTCTAGAGAAACATGCAGTGTCAGAATTTTCACAGCAGTGATGATGGGAGCCAGGTATCTGAAGAGGTCAGTGCCTCCAAGCTAATAATAATAAATTATTACATGAAATGGTTATGAATGCATTGCCTGCTGCCTGAAACATTGTTTTACGAACATTCTGAGATCAGGTTTTGAACTAAAATATATTTTTATGATCTATTCATGGAAAAAAGGTATACATTGTAAGGCAACAATCACTGGTCATTTTGGACAGTAATTAAAAAAACTATATTCGTGTTGCAGACAATGTAACCCCTGTTTCCTATTACCACTATTGTAGAGAAGTCTGAGTCTTTAGGTTTCTCTACAATGCTGCATTTCACATTAAATCACTTTGAATGACTTTGTTTACACCTCAGTGATTGAATTATATAGATATTCTAAACTATTGGTGGAATTCCCCTTTAACCATTGGCCAAGAAGTGATTTAGTGCCCAAAACCCCCAGAGAGTCTGCTTTTTTGCTTTCCCCTATGCCTCCCAACAACCCTTAATCAAACCGTCACAAACACTGAATGCCTAGGTGAAGAGCTGTGATAGAAAAAAAGGTCTGGACTGTCTGGGAGATCCCAAGGGCTGGGCTGGGAAAAAATAAGCTAATGATGTGACTCAGGTGCAGGAAAGCACAGAACTGCGCAGAGCGGATGGACTACAGTACTGGAGGTGGGAAACACTGGCAGAAGTATGTTATCTGTTCCCAGAGGCATCAAAGCTGGGGTTACAGTGGAACTGACAACAACCCAGAACCATTTGGTAGAGAGGTAAACCAAGGAGCCTGGACATTTGCTTTGGTATTCAGTTTCAAATTTGGGGAAAAGGCCAACATTTGCACAGGACCCAAGGTGTTTGTGTCACCCATGCATGTGACAACAATATTAGTGATCCAGCACCTTCTGGAATTATTGGCACCCTTGGTGAACAAGACGGAAAAACCCAATGCCACACTGACGTCCAGTTTTCAGTGAGGCATCAGTGATTCTGGAGTGTAGTGTACCCAGCTCTGTAGTGCCAGCTGAGCCTCCATTACTGGAATTGAGATATCCTGCTTCACAAAATGTTGTGGAATGTGTACACAGTGAGGTATGGTGGTGTTGTTGTGAAGCTCAGGTCAAGTACTTCCAGAATATTCACACACATATTATTGTAATATGTAACATATAGGAACATATACATGGTTCCATTTTAATACTTCTTTTTAACATGCTCTCACCAACTCTGGCTCACAGCACTAAGGAAAGAGGGGACAGTGAGGAGTGGAACACCTTGCCTTTAGCTGGGTTAGCCTTAGTGAGCTAATTAGCCACCCAGTAGTGCAAACATTTTATAAAGGGCTCTACGTCTGAACACAACATACATAACATTTATAATAATTGCTTTGTCTGGCTGTTAGCTTTAGTTTACAGCCATGGTGTGTATTGCCCCTAGTTTTGTTGGTAGCTGTGTATCCTTTAGCTTGCTAACTAGCAAGCTAGCAGGGTAAATTACTGAAGTTTCATCAGCAGTCATACACAACAGAAGGAGTAGTTTCACCATAATTTCCAGTTTGAACCGAAGTCATAATAAGGGAGGAGACTGGTTAATGGGTAGAAGATGAATGGTAAAGCTTGTAATGCTCAACATGGCGTCTGTTTAGCAAAAGTACTGCCGCTCAATAAAAAGAGCAAATGGACTTCTGGTTAAGCTGCAAGTGCGAAAAGCTCCTCATTGTTGTGGAGACACTTTGAAAAAAAACACATTTTTAGCCAAACATTAAAAACAATTTAGGCTGTTTTTGTCACATTTACCACCCTACTGAAAAAGGGCCATTAGAAACCATTAGAATTAAAAACTAATGGTTTTGCTTTATAAAGGGAATTGGCTAAAAGGACACCTCACATTTAGATCCCAACAGGAAACAATCAAATGCATTTAGAATCAGTCATTGATCACCTGTTAAACCAATAGGATCCTTCACACTGCGATATCAACCCATTAAAAAAGCCAAAACACATTGCAAAACCAGTAACCAACAGAAACACTTAATGGTTTCTGTGGGTTTTTTCAGCAGGACAGTAGTTTGGAACTCACACAGAGACAGTAGCCTGGTCTTCTATGACTGGAAATAATAATGGGGTGTCACGAAGAAGGCTGTTGAGTGGACAGGCTTTCCTATAAAGACCTTTGTTTGAACACAGCAAATTTAAGTTATAGTTTTAAAATATTATATATTTCCATATGGAAATCTGATATATGGCAATATATGGATTTCAAATATATGACATATATTAGCACATATGGATTTCCTGTGCATCCAACTTACTTTAGTCACATACGGACATATGAGTGATATTATTTGAAACTGGCCATTTTTATATATGGAACATACATTCCAGTCATATATCAACATATAAAACATATATGTGTAACATATTTACCAGTGTATGATAGAAAACATTATTCCTGGTGGCATATGTTACTCACATATGCTAGCTGCATGTTATTTAAGATTTTTACTGCATGTGTGTCGCTAGTGTATTTCATTTTGATTTTTCACTTAAAAAAATCTTTGGTGTTTGTATCAGACATATGATCCATGTATCAGACATATATACAATTCATATGTTATGCATATGTCCAATATATAATACTTATAGTTATGTATATAATATATATGTACATATATTTTAAAATGCATGCCAGACCCTTTAATATATATGTGCTTATATGGCCATATATCAGATTTCTGTGTGGGTTATTACATCTGAACCTCCTTATGTCCACCATTGCACCAGACTGTAATGATTTCTGAGCTCTTATGTTCACTTGATCCCTTGACCCTCTAAGGGGCCATCTAACACATTTCACTCGAGGTAGTAAAGTAATGTAACGGACCTTAAAATGGCATTCATGTTAAAATGAGTTTTCAGATGGGCGGCGTGTTTAGAAACTACCCTGAGAATGCTGATTGAGGGTCAATTTTTGCCTACCACATCCCTATAAGCGTAATGATGTGGACGTGACAGAACTCATGTCAGCAGTCTTAATCTGAGACACTCGAGCAGGTCATTGTTCATTTGTCCATCCAGGATGACTAACTCAGACTTAGGTTATATATGCTTTTTCCATCCAGGATGACTAACTCCAACTCCAGCCAACTTTTTCAGTGGCTCTGAAGTGCTTACCTGTTTGAAGTGCCTAGAAATTACACATGTTTAACAATGTACAGGTTATGGTATATTTTGTATGCAAAGTATATTAATAGCCACCCAAGAATATTTTGTCCCATTTTAACAATTCCAACAAGAAAATATTCTATGTTGTCATAAACAAATAAATAAATAAAGAAAGAAATGAATGACACAGTGTCAGTGATGCAAAGCAGCACTGTTTTTCCCTGTGGTCATTTCCACAGCCTAAAACACTTTAGCTGCGTCCAGGAGATGCTTCACAACAAAACGATGGAAGGTTTAACCTTCACTTATTTGATG
Source organism: Colossoma macropomum (assembly GCF_904425465.1). NCBI lineage: Eukaryota > Metazoa > Chordata > Actinopteri > Characiformes > Serrasalmidae > Colossoma > Colossoma macropomum. Next base: position 13,732,404 of record NW_023494802.1, on the reverse strand, counting down.
GCTGGTTTGAGTACCCAAATAAGTAAACAAATGCTATGATAAGTTTGGATATCCCTATATTAAAAGTATCTCCCCCACACCCCATGGTGTGTCCCCCAGGTTTGTTTCTGGCCTGTGGGAAACACTGTACAGCCTTTTAAAAATGAAATAAATTAGTGTATACAACACTTTACCTCACCAACGTTTACTGTGTCACTGTATTTGTCAGTAGATTAGGTGCTGTATGATACAGTCTGTAGTACAAAGCCATGTGCTGAAGTACAAGTCAAGCAAGCAGGTTAGAAGCAGCAGTTGAACCAGGACTGTCCACTCTCTCATTCAGGCCTTCTCCTGTGAGACTCACTCTCTCCCTCTACATTCGTTTTAATTCATAAATTCAGACACCCCCCGACGCCCACACAGGTCTAATCGTCTTGCCGTCTCTCAGCATGCAGGGCTCAAATCTGATAGCTTTAATGCAGGAGGCTTTTCAGGCCAAGAACAGAAAGCTTTTATCTGCTAAAGAGTGCTTGAGTGTGCTGCTACCGCAGCCACCATATGCAAACACGTGCACATGCAAACACAAACACAATAATGTGCTAATGCTCTAAAACTGCTAGGGTAAACGCAAATGTACGAAAGATTTAAAATCATTGTTTCAGAGCAAGACTTCTATTAGGCTGTTGTAGCTTCTAGGCTGGGGCCTGAATGCCTGCCAAGCTGAGCATAAAGAGCTGCAGCCCCACATGAAAAACAATGCATTTAACAGCACGCAATTCAACAGACATGCAAGAACCTCCCTGCTCTGCATACACATGCACACATGCATGCATACACTTATCTTCCCCCTCATCCCTCCCTCTCTCATACTAAAATATTAGTGAGGCGTGTCCAGTAAAGTGGAGCAGTTTCAGCTGAGGGGGGTATATATAATTCAGAGGTGAGGGTCTGCGAGGGAGATGCCGCTCCCTCAGGGAGCAGCTGTGCATTAGCTCTGCAGGTAGCGCAGCCTCTAGGAGGCCACTGCCAGAGCCGAAGCATAGAGGCTGTGTCTCACAGACGCTCATTAAAGGAACACTTCAGCTTTTTCAACCTAATCTCGATCTGCCACATCTGCAGCATATGGCCAATTACCAGAGACAGTCATTTCTGTACTTAGAAAGGAACAGAAAATTTGTTGACTCAAAAAAAGCACTTATATTTGGGACACCAATAGGTCAGGAGGTTTACTTTTCATTTAATAATATCAGGGAGATTTACATTATTGATTAATCATGTCATTATTTGTTTAGCAGGCCAAATATTCTCAAAAGTGGAGCTAATAGCACTCAAGTTAGTTTTGTGTTCATCACTGAAAAAGAGGAAACCCACACCAGCAGGATCTCACAAATGCATGCATGTTTGTAGTTATGAATTGCATGTATATGTAGTAAAATTTAATGTTTGATGTTACAAATTGCAGGTATATGAAGTGAAAAGGTTTTGTTTAACTAGGTCTAAGCTGAACAGCTCATCAGACACTCAAAGCAAAGAATATGCTACTTGAATGTACGTTACAGGCTTCAAATGTTCAGAGCTAGTATTAAACCCTGTGTGGGAAGTGAACACCACTACTAGTTTGATGCTAACATAACACTGAACATAGAAGTGCTAGTCGAATTTAGCATAAAATAGCATATCATAGCAATCATACTTGGGCTACTTAGATTTCTGCAGTAAATGCTTTATAACATGCGCAGCCCAGTTTATGAAGTGACTGGTTAAAAGCAGCATTGAAGACAAAATGACGTTAAAATGGAATTTGATGATACATGAAGATACCATGGTACTGATATTTAAATAGTCCTACTGGTCTCTTTTTCAGTCTAATAGTCACACATTTTTGTGTATTTTTGCCACAGTGTTTTATTTCTATATGAAGCATTTTTAAAGTATTTTTTATTTTTCAGTATTACCAATTTTTTAAAATACTCTATTTTGTATGTTATTTCTAAGCTTATTTTTATTAGGTGACCTTTAAAACGACCAAATAAATAAAACGAACGAATTAATCATCATGTTACTCAATTAATCGTCCCAAAAATTGCTAGATTACTCAACTACTCATATATCAATACTGACAGAAGACTGTAGGCTACAGATACATAAGATAGAGATAAGGTTAAAAAAGCTGCAGCCTTCCATTAATAGGAGTGTGAATCTCTGACCATGATTGATTCAATAAGTTCTTTAGGAAATGATTCAATGATTCGATTCCATTTGTTATGATTCAGAATTATTCTTACATTAAATACACTGAATATTTAAATGCGACAGAAGGAACTATTTACACAATAGTAGAATACAGACAATCAAAACTACACTTTTTTGCTTAAAAATTTCAGACTATATTCATTCTGGGCATAGAATTAGCAACTTAGTGAATATTATTATAATTAATAATAGTCAGTTCTAACATTCCAAACCCTGTACAGCTGAATCAGCACCTTCAGATCAAGGCATCATTATGCATTTTTACACCGTTACTTATTACACTCTGACTCCACTCCCCAGCATCTTCCGCATTATGACCCAGCCCTTTCCAGTGGAGCCCCTGCAGTGTGTTTGAAGAATGAATGATGGCAGGATATATCAATTACTGTGATCCCCCTGCATCTTGAGGAACCATGTTTATCTTCATTGAATTTCTGATAGCCTTAACCGCCTCCTCTTGTACTCATACAGAAGTGTTACATACCATAAAAAGTCACTATTTTACATGTAAAAACACATTTACATTTAAATCATTTAAATCATTACAGTTTAGAACCTTGTTATTCGTTTCTTGGTAGACCTCCTTTTTTTGGGATGGGGTGGGTGGGTGAGTCTTGGTTAACAAATTGTATATATAGTAATATGCAAAATTCAGTGATCCTCCCCCCCTTATTTATTTCACTTCCAGTCAAAACAGCCATTAAGTAAAATTATACGATTTTTAGCATCAACAAAAAAAAAAGAAGAAAATATACAATTACCAAACATTTTATTAGGAACAGCTCTTTGTTTCTACACTCATTGTCCATTTTATCAGCTCCACTTACCTCATAGGAACACTTTGCATACTTTGTTAGCCCCCTTTACCCTGTTCTTCAATAGTCAGGGCCCCCACAGGACCACCAAAGAGCAGGTATTATTTGGGTGTTGGATCATTCTCAGTACAGCAGTGACTCTGATGTGCTGGTGGTGTGTTAGTGTGTGTTGCGCTGATACGCGTGGATCAGACACAGCAGTGCTGCTGGAGTTTTTAAATATCTCAAAGTCACTGCTGGACTGAGAATAGTCCACCAACCAAAAATATCTAGACAACAGTGTCCTGTGGGCACTGATGAAGGACTAGAGGATGACCAACACAAACTGTGCAGCAACAGATGAGCTACTGTCTCTGACTTTACATCTACAAGGTGGACAAACGAGGCAGGAGTGTCTAATAGAGTGGACAGTGAGTGGACACAGTGTATAAAAACTCCACCAGCACTGCTATGTCTGATCCACTCATACCAGCGCAACATTCACCAACAGCTCGACACCACCACGTCAGCGTCACTGCAGTGCTGAGAATGATCCACCACCCAAATAGTACCTGCTCTGGGGTGGTCCTGTGGGGGTCCTGACCATAGAAGAACAGGGGTGAACAAAGTATGCAGAGCAACAGACAGACTATAAAACTTTAAAGTAAACCACAAAGTGCTCCTATATAGTAAGTGGAGCTGATAAAATGGACAATGAGTGTAGAAACAAGGATACGTTCCTAATAAAATGCTCAGTGAGTGTATATTTAACAGAAAATTGCACAGAAGACTAAATGTATTATCAAATTTTCAGTATTTATTGTGTCCACTCTTTGTCTTTATTTCAGCTTGCGTTGTTTGCCAGAGACTTGCTTTCAGCTTTTCAAAGAAATCTGTAGGGATATTTTTCCACATCTCCAAAGTTAATTAACCTCAAGTTCAGTCTTAGAAGTTGGTTGCATTTTCTGCTTCTAACGATCCAAGCAATCCCAAACACATCCAATGGCTGCGTTTACATGCAAAGGTTTTTGCCATTCTGATTGAATACATTCCGATTATAGATTAACACTGAGGTGTTTAGGTTCACTCGACTCAATAATCTGATTGAAAAACCTCCATTTACATGCACACAACAAGTAATCCGATCCAAAATGATGCGTGTGCGTAGAGTACCACTTAGTGTAGACGTTACCATGACAACGAGCATCACGTGAGTCCAGTCAGAGTGAGACAAGCAGTAAAAAGCAGCCCTTGTGTTTTTAATTACTTTAAAATTATGTCAGGCTCAGGAAAATGTGCTTCACATGTCCTTATTAAAGAAGGCCGAGAGGAAGACGTCGTGTTCTGAGACACATAAGCTGGACGCCCGTCCCACCGCTGTCTTTTAAAGATCAGAGCATAAACTTCGTCTCCTCTGCAGACCAGTTTCTGCTCCGCCATGTTGAACATTATAAACTTCCACTATGATGCGACGCACATGCAGAACATACTTAAACTTTCTGAATGGGAATGTAATCGGATACAGGCATTTACACGGATATTATTTGTTTTTATTATTTACAGGATTACCCACCTCGTTCAATCGGATAGAAATTGTATTCCGAATGGCCTCAGTTGAACTTGCCTATTCCGATTGAGGTGTATGCATGGATGTATTCTATTCCAATTGAGCTATTAGATTTTTAACGGATTATTAGGCTCCAGGTAAACGTGGCTACTGAAGTTAAGCAGCTTCTTTGCAAATATTTCACCTTTTACCTTTTCTCAGTGAGGTTCTTCTTGACAGCTACACATCCTTTCAGACCCATAGCGCTGAGTTGTCTTCTCACAGTGGAAGGATGGACAGAAACACCTGTGGATTTTCTCAGATCAGAAGCAAAAGGTGGAGGTTGACTGTTAAGAGTCTCATTTTTTGAGCTCCATTTTTGGAAACTTATTTTCCACTTATCTTCCTTTGACTTTTTGCTTCCTTATGCAAGTGAATTAACTAATCTCCCCAGAAATATCTCCTTAAAAATGTTTGACTTCAAATTGAATAAATTATGTGGTAATGTGGTGGGCGTGTCATTTGAATGTGGGCCGTATTGCTGAACTCTCAGCGTATCTCCCTCTCTCTCTCACTGTCTCTCTCTCTCTGTGTCCCACTTCTGCACCTCCTGAGCTCCTCTGCTTCAGCTTCCTCTCTCACTGTGCTGTAATTAAAACAGATACTCTACTGCAGTCCCGTGCTGTTTTTCCCTCTCACATCCACTGAATCAGCCATCAGTACGTTCCTTTTTCTGAACGCTGATTGATTTGGCTTTACTCCGAATACTGGCACACGTTCAAACCTGTGGAGAAAAAAGCACTTCCAACAAAGATACAAGAGGACTTTTAATGTGCAGATGGGTAGGTGGGAGCTCACTTGGGACGAAAGAAAACGGGACAGCAATGAGTGAGCTGCAGAGAGTGGACAATTAGAGACATGATGCAATATAAATGCATAGAAAGGGTTGGGGCTGACTGTCTCTTTAAGTGCTTGATTTTTCTTATTCATATACTGAACCAGATGTCCTTTTGAGCACTGCAAACAATGATATCTTGGCAAGTAAAAGCTTCTTTAATGTAGAATATACCTAATACTTCTTATTATGAGATTGGTTTAAAAATATTGTAAGACTACACAACCTATTTCCAACATTTTTACTTACATAAACTGATCAAGAGAAATGATCGTACTGCACTGATTTTTAAATAACATAATTTGCTGCAGTATGTAAACATGTTAAAGTTAAAAAAATGTATTCACTCCTCACTACATACAGTCCATATATGTAAATTAAGCTGCAAATCAACCCATTTTGAATTCTTTGGAGCAATACAGGGCAGCCAATTAGAACGGAGAACAGAAATATCCTTTATAAATGATAGAAAGAGCAGTTGGAAAATGGCCATGCGAAAATCCATGACTATTTTTGGTAGAAAAAAGACAGAATAACTGGACCTGGAAAAAATAAAACATGAAAAAGTAAACATGCATAGATATGGCTTAAATAATCTTAGAATATTCTCACAACAATTGAAGGGGTTCATTCCAAAATGCTGTGCGTCCATTTAAACCAGCTTTTGAAAACAGAAAAGAGTGGCCTTTATTGTTTCTTAATGAGAAGTAATTGGACACATCATCTACTGTTAAGATGCTTTCACAAAGCATCAAAACAAAGCAGTGCTTATAGGATATGCAGGCTTCAGACTGATAGAGGGCAAATGTTGAAAGAGCTTCTTCAGACTGTCAATGGAGGGCTCCTAAAGGGTTAGAGGGAGGGAGAAAGAGAGGGGGAGAGAGAGAGAGAGAGAGAGAGAGAGAGGGAGAGAGAGAGAGAGAGAGAGAGAGATAGTGAGGAAGACAGAGAGAGAGAGCAAGCGAAAGAGATAGCGTGAGAGAGAGAGAAAGACATGGCTTGAGAGAAAGAGATAGAGACAGAGAGAGCAAGCAAAAGAGAGAGATAGAGATTTAAAGTGAGAGAGGCTTAGGAATAGAGAGAGAGAGAGAGAGAGAGAGGGAGAGAGCGCGAGAGAAAGAGAAGTGTATAGGAATAAAATGGAATGGAATGGGAAGGAAACCTGAATGGTGTTTAATAGTGTGTGGCGGGTTAAAAGAGAGAGAGAGAGAGAGAGAGAGAGAGAGAGAGAGAGAGAGAGAGAGAGAGAGAGAGAGAGAGCGCATACAGTAGGAACGTGAGAGGGTCGAAAGATGTGGAGAGAAAAAGACCCCAAGGGAGAAAGGAAGCGTGAGTCAGAAACAAGTTCTGTGAGACGAAGCGTTTGCGTTTGTCTGCATACAGTAAGCAGGCGCACGCATGCACACACACACACACACACACACACACACACACACACACTAAATGGAAGAACGGAGATGAAATGTGAAAAAAGCAAGTGAGGAACAGAAGAAAGGCAGATAGAGAGAGTGAAAGAGAGGAGAAAGAAGAGACTACTCTGAGGCTATAGTCTCAATCAATCCAATCCTGCCTATTCCCAGCACTCTATCCCATAGCGAGGGCAGCGCTGATGTTTTATTTATGCGAGAGATTCCGGCTGCACATGTACCCTCTCCATAATTCATAACGCCCAGCATTAGGGCCTGCCTGCAGAGAGATGGCGAGTGTTTGTGTGTGTGTGTGTGTGTGTGTGTGTGTGTGTGTGTGTGTACTAGGGAAGGTTAGATAACTGTGGCATTGCCTCGGTGGTAATGAAAGCAAGATTTGGATTCATTTGAAAGGATGATAGTCCTACACTGAAAATAGCCTAGCATCATCACTACTACAGCCACACCAACGCTTCTGCTTGTTTTTATTCTAGTGCAAAATGAGGACGAGAATAAAGGCTTTTGTCTCCTCATCATGCCTCGATGGCCTTAAGAAAGGAGATAATGCACAATTAATATTTATTGCCTTCATTAAGTGCCAACTTTAACTTTTAGCTGGTTCAATTAACACAGCATTTAATTTTGCAGGGCTGTGCAGGGCAGATAGAGCTTGTGCATGCTGGAATGAACTGATCAGACTGTGAGAGCTGGACATGACGCTAACAAGATTTGAGGGTCGGCAAAACTCCTCCAACACGCGAGCTGGGTATGAGTAACTGCGCCTGCTGAGAGGGTAGAAAGCGGTTTTGACTCCTAGATTTAACTAGACATGGCCACGTTTCCTGTTTTTCTGTAGCCAAACAGCACTGAGACAGCTTATTTCATGCTTCACTCAGGTGCAGCTCCACATTGTTGCCTATGGGTACTTTATTTAAAGGGCCCATATCATGGAAAACATGACTTGATTTCAGAAAATAAGAGTTTGATGATAAATGCAAGTTTCATTACCATTCACTCCCCAGTCCATATACGGTGACTAAGCTACAAAACCGTCTGTTTTGAATGAATTGCTTTTGTGATATCACAAAACATATTTACATAAATCCTCCTATTCAGCTTTCAGCTCGTACTTTAGCTCTGCCCATTCAGGCTTTAGTTATAAGGAGTGTTACAGCCCGGATTACTTTATGAACACGACACAACACAAGGCAGCCAATCAGAACAGAAGTTATTTACATGTAGTGCTGTGCAAAAGTCTTAAGCACTTAACAGCGTTGTTTAAAACCGTTTCTTCAGCAGTGTGTTTTTCTTGTAAAATCACCATATAATATTAGATCAGATGTAGGTAAACATAAATACACTAATGTGACCAGAGTTTTTTAATTCCCCAGGCTTTGCTTGGATTTTTTAAATTCCATCGTCAGCAAGGGCCGCGGGCCAGATCGGGCCCACAACACAATTCTATCTGGCCTGCAAAAGTATTTCAATTTCCTGTTAATATTAGCCCATTTCACAGTGCGCTGCACTACAGTCCCCAGCATGCACTACAACGTAATGTGTGCTCTGACTCTCCTACCCTAACAACAATCAACAGGACAGCAGTTACACCTCAGTTCTACACAATTCTAGCAATTCCACACCAGTCATATCACCAAACACACTAGCTGCATTTCAGCTGCAGTTAAACCAACATAAACACTTAACATCAGCTCAGCAGCTCAGAAACTGAGCCCAAGTAAAAATGAACTTGCAGCAAAGAAAGGAAGCCTAGTTCAAGCAAATAGGCAGGTTTAAAAGACTGAGCTCCTGCAGACATTTAAATTTTGAATATTTCAGGTATTCATCTAATATTTCAAGGTCTATTATACGTGCCTATATTTTACTGCTGAAGTTTTTTTTGCATATTTTGAATAAACAATGGCCAGTTCACGTTACAGCACCTTAATTAAAAAAGAAATAAAATTTTCTCTGGCCCACGTATTAAAAAATCTCAACAAACTTAACTGGTTAAGTTTGCCACCCCTGATTTAGCATAACGAAGCACTGATTAACCAAAAAAAATGATAATGTAAGAATGAATTAGGACTTTTTTGTTATCTATCCAATATCTATAATATATAGTGCTGTATATCTATCCATCTGTATAGCCATTGAATAGGAATGTTTCACTTTGATGAAAAATGTTTTTAACCTGATTGTTATTTATTGTCATTATGAATAATAATGATAATAATAATACATTTTATTTGCATAGCGCTTTTTACAATCACAGGGTTGTTTTACAATGCATACCTTGATCATAACATTAACAAAAATAAAAAATATGAGGCAGAGGAGGGACAGAATTACTGTTTAAAAAGGAAGGTCTTCAGAAGAGACGAAGAGAAGGAAGAAACAGAAAACAGAAAACAGAAGTACAGTCTTGAAGAGACTGGTGTAGGTAATTTCACAGTTCAGAGGGCACGGCCCTAAAAGATCTGCCCCACTGAGGAGAGTCTAATGTAGGGGACTGTGAGAAGACTGCAGTCAGAGGGGGGGGCTGTAGGGGTGGAGGAGCTCCAAAAGATACTGCAGGTCAGACCATAAAGGGCTTTGACCCCACATCTTATGCAAATAATAAGACATTGGCTCAGACAATGAAGGGCTATGGAAGTAGTGAGCAGTGTTTTACACTTAATATGTGAGGTTACTGTTAACTAGAGCAGCTGACTAAGAACAAGGCTGAGTAAAACAGAATTACAGCAACCAATGTTTTGTCATCACTAGTGGTGGGTAATGGCGGGAGATGGGCAATATTACAAAGACGAAAAAATGCAGTCTGGGTTAGTGATTTAACTTGAGCCCCAAAGGTGAGTGAAGAAACAAACAGTACTCCTAGCAACTAGCAAATGCCCCACTGATACACCATTCTATGTCAGTAATGTTGTTGGACATTCTAGTAATGAGTTTTTATTGCCCTACAGTACCTCAGTTTTTTCTGTATTCAATTTTAGAAAGTTGTTATTCATCCAGAGTTTTAATTTAAGGATGCATGGTGCCAAAGCATAGGATGGAAACTAGGATTAAGGCTGCAGTCAAATTGGCAAAAGGGGTAGCATGTAAATGATGAAAATAAGGGGACCAAGAACAGAACCTTGGGGAACCCCTTAGGAAACAGGTGCTCTGGCTGATCTATATTTACCAACAGTAATGAATCACTGTCTGTCTGAGAAGTAGGAATGAAACCAATCTGTGACTGTTCCTGAGAGACGGGAGAGAAGTACATCATAACTCATTGTATCGAACGCAGCACTAAGATCAAGGAGGAGAAGAATGGTAATGGTACTACAATCACTATCAGCAGCCAGCAGATCACTGGCAACAGAAGATTCAGTGCAATTCTGTGTACAGAAACCTGATTCAAAAGGCTCATAGAGATTGTTTTCTATGAGAAAAGCTTGAAGTTAAGCAGCTACCACAGTTTCCATTACTCTTGCTAAGAATGTTGGGTCAAGCTGACATTAGGAAGAGGGAGGCTTACTGATTAATTCTGAAGCAGAGGGGGGATCTGTCATAGTAAAAGCAGTGAAAATTTTAAATATACTATATGGCCAAAAGTGCCATGTGTGGACATCTGCCCATCACCCCTATATGAGACATCCCATTCCAAAACTATGGAGTTGGCCCCACTTTGAAGCTATGACAGTCTCCACTCTTTTAGAAAGGTTTTCCAAAAGATCTTGGAGTGTGTCTGTGAGAATTTGTGCCCATGCAATCAATTTGTGAGGTCAGGCACTGATGTTGAACAAGAGGGCCTGGTTCACAATCAACAACCCAGTTAATCCCAAAGGTGTTCAGTGGGGATTAGTTCAGGGCTCTGTGCAGACCACTGTAGTTCCTCCAGACCAAACACGCCAAACCATGTCTTTACGGACCTCACTTTGTGGACTGGGGCACAGGAAAGGGCCCTCCCCAACCTGCTGCCACAAGATTGGAGCCATGTAGTTGTCTAAAATGTCTTTGCATGCAACATTACTCTTCACTAGAACTAAAGGGCTGAGCCCAAACCCTGAAAAATATCCCCAGGCCATCAACCCTTCTTCAGCAAAATTTTCTATTGGCACTAGGTGTTCCTGTAGGTAGTGTTCTCCTGGCATTTGGCAAACCCAGATTCATCCATCACCGCCACAAGCATGATTCATCACTCCACAAAACACGCTTCCACTGCTCCAGAGTCGGTGTGCTTTACACCACTCTGCCCAACGCTTTGCATTGTGCATAGTGATCTTAGGCTTGTGCGCTGCTGCTCAGCCATGGAAACCTATTTCATGAAGGTTCTGACACAGTTATATCTGATGCAATATTAGAATAAATATTTTGAACACACTATGTGGTTCAGCATTCGTCAGCCCCGCTCGGTGAATTTGTGCAATCTGCTATTTCATAGCTGAGCTGTTGTTGCTCCCAGATGCTTCCCTTTCAAAATACCAGCGCTTACAGTTGACTTGGGCAGATCTAGCAGGGTAGAAATTTCACTCACTGACTTTTGGCAAAAGTGGCATCCTGTTATAAGCCATGTTTAAATCACAGAGTTCTCCAAAATGACCCATTTTACTGCCAGTGTTTGTCTAAGGAGATTGCATGGCTGTTTGATTGTATACATGTGTTAGCAATAGGTGTGGCTGAAACACCTGAACTCGGAGGGGTAACCACTTTTGGCCATATCATGAGGTACCGCGGATGGTATTTGAAAAGAAGAAGAGGATGGTTGTTTAGGGTAATGGGAATTAGTTTGTCATCCTGAAAAGGGTTTTGGGGTTTGAGCGGCTCTTATAAGAGCAGAATAGTAGGAGGAGGAGCCACATTAAAGTCATGCATATTCGTCTTGTTTTGCTGAATGTGGAGCACAGATTAGATAGTAAGACCTATGTTTTCCTATACAGACGTTCAAGATGTCTACCAAAAAGGTTCAGATGTGAATCATGGGGAGGAATGGGAGGCAGGGACCATCCTGGTTTCTAGAGGGGCATTATCATTCAGAGTACCAGAAATTATGTTGTTATAGTGAGAGACGCTAAGATCAGGGCAGGAAAGCTCAGGGAAGTCAGACACACAGCCTATGAACTCTGAAAGGAGACAGAAAACAGGTGAGGAGCAACGGACATATTATGAAAGGAGATACAATGTTTTCCAGCAATTTGGGAGTACTGACCCTACACTCAATGAGTTTGTGACCTGACATGCTAGCAGGAGAACCAGAAACAGAGATAGGCCATTGAGGCCAGTGGAACATAGTGAATCCAAATCATGACCATGTGAGTAGCTGGTCATTTGTGACTACTGTTATTATCATTATTATTATTTATTTTATATTAAAGGCACAGTGTCCGATTCTGGAGACTGATAATATTTAAACAGCAGCAAAACAAGTACACTCCACCATTCTGTGCTCTTTCAGAAGCTCTTTCCCTCAAATTCATGGATGTGCATTGCCAAGGCAAACGACAATGGCTAGCAAACTTGTTTTTTAAATCTTTGTGGCCATTAAACCCTTTGCAATTGTTGTACAGTCTAATATCATAACATAACATTAGACCAAACAACCACACAGTAAGTAACTAATGTTAGGAAACTGTCTTTACAGTTGCTGCCGCGAATATAACCAGTTGCTATCAGAAAAATTAGCATACAGTACAAAACAATAATGACATATTGGTTCTGTGAAACAGCAGAAATAACGTTACACACCTGTCAAGCAGAAACGGAACAACCTCCATATCCCTTTTTATGCCTTGCAATTCTCGTGATGAAGCTGCAGTCAGCTTATTCTTCGCCAGCTTTTTGTTCAAATTTTCCTGTTCCACCTTAAATTGTGCAGCAGTACCATTCAGGCGCCTCAGATGCATAATGGAGCTGCTACATGATTTAAGGTGGAACGGGACAATGCAAATAGAAAGCCTACTTCAGGAATATTAAGTATTTGGAAGCCTCTTAAAGCTCGAGGAATATTCAGTGGAATATTTGGAAGCCTTGTCAACTTCAAGGAATATTTGATGGAGGAATATTTGGAAGGTCTCTTTCACCTGAATGTTTCCCACTGCACTCTACTATCTTGCATGCACAATGCTGTGTATGCAGTCATTGTCTTTGTCTTTTGGGGAGCACTATACAAAACGGGAGGGCCAACGCTTTCACAAGGCAGGATAACATGCATGCACGGACCGATCGGCTTTGAAAACAAAAAAACAGAAAAGCTCGGATTGCAACACAAACAGATGTGGTGTGACTTCTTTCTCTGTTTAGGATGCCGTTATTCCACTATATCTTTACATAGACAATAGTTGTTTGCTGCTAAATTAATGTTAAAAATGTTGTATGTAGAACCTTTAATATTATTATTCACCATTAATGAAACTTAATACTAGTAATGGAAAAAACACTGAAAAACAACTACCATCATAAAAAGTAGCATAAAATGCTATTCTGAGGGATCCTGTCCAATCTGGCAACCCTGACCACATTACTGAAACTGTTAGAACGTAGTGATGATTACTACTTTTAACCACATTGTCTTAAGAACTGAAAACAGCTTTTTGGTCAAATTTTGTCACAGAGTGAGAGGGTGACCATGTTTTAGATTCTATTTGAAGAATCGACACGATGTAAGCAAAACCGGTTCATACTCAAGCATGTGCTAAACTCATCTGTAGTATTGCTTCAAATAAGAAATATAGGAGTCCCAACCTCTGACCTACTGTCGAGATAACAGAGGACTTGACAGGAAAGGACCATCTGATAGGCATGAAAAAATGCTAACCATAAAGTTTTTGTATGATGTGCAGGGAGATTATCTTTAGATGTGCTGCTCCTGTGCGCTACTGGTGATTTGCTAGTGTTTAGCTTCATAAAGTATATTTTCTGTCAGACTGATAAAAACTGATGCATAGAAGTGTACACTTTCACAAAAACAAGTAAAAGTACCAGTTATTAAAGTTGCTTTTCTGTTTTCGCACATTTTAATAAATCAACTTTCTCAAATTTTAATTTTAATATTCATCGCAGCCCTACATGACACCACACAAACGTTATTAAAAACAAATTAAAACATGGAGAATTTTACCATATGGGACCTTTAATGCAAAGAAGTTAGAGAAAACACTTTAATGGCAACCAAAGAAACAAAGAATACTGGAAAAAAACAATGAATTGTAGCACATTATAAAAAACTTCTGTCCGTCCATTTTCAGTCTGATTTAACCCAATCCTGTCTGACGCAACCATCATTTACAGTATTATACTGTACTATAATGTAACTTCAGGGAACCTCAGGGATAAATTCTAATGGGAGAGGAAGAGAGTAATTAAATTATAAAATATCAAAGCTCTGCCCCAGATTTGGCTGCTTTACCTCAAGTCGCAGTCCAGCTCTAGGGATCGGTTGGCACTGTTACTTCTCTCCTTTTATTCTTTTTTTTTTTTCTCTCACTTTCTCCTTCTCTCTTCTCTTCCAGGAGAAAATGGAACGAGGTAGGAGAAGAAGAAAGTAGGGCATGAGCTTGGGAGCTGATTGATGTGCTGTGGCTAAAGCCTGTTTTTCAGACTGTCACCTGGTGACTCACACACTCCGGCCTTCTCCATCCTACCTCGCATCTTCCTGACAGCGCTGTCCAGCGCAGACATTGGCACGGCTGCTTTAACATTTTAATTTCATTAGCTGCGCTGAAATCCAACTGCAGGGGTCCAAATCACGAGATGATCAAGAAGAACCCTTCCTGGGAATTGGACCATGATCTGTATGGTCTGTAGTTGTTTGGCTTTGGGGAAAAATGCTGAATTTTGGTCCTCATTTGCTTTGCATTCATGTGCACTTGGCCTCCATGTCATAGAGCTGCAGCAGTTGAGTCATTATGTCTTCAATTTGAGTTCTGGTAACATCCTCACAAAGAACCTGTTAAAATATACAATTAGTGATTCCAACACATGCAATTGGTTTCCCAGGCAGTGGTCAAGTCTAGTCCTGGACTATATAGCATTCTGAATGAAGGTTCTCCATTAAAAGAAAATGTAGTCCAGGACTAGACTTCATCCCTGACCAGGAAACCAAATCTACATCGTTTAAAAACTGTTACAATTTTAGATATTTATGACCATGATTCTCTTAAGGTTCAGCCAGTTTCACAAGTTCTGTCTTTGCCACATGCCCTGACACTAATCTGGAAGAGCAGAGGCTGCAGACACTTTCAGTGTACATCAATCTTAGCTGCTTGACTCTTCCGCACAACCTTGCGTAAGTGTGATTAGTCGGCATGTTGAGTATCAAAGAAGGCAGATAAGGGCACTGCAAACTTTGCTGCCAATTACAATATGGTCAAATGTATCCTCGGAAATAGCCTGACCATGGACTGCATCTGAATCTCAATGCCAGCAGTGTGACTCAGCTAAGCAGTAGGACTCACCTAAAAAAGGGGAAGTCCACTGATTTTTCACAATTACTGCATAATTCAATAACAGAGATGTAAACAAAGTCATTCAGGGTGGTTTGAAGTGACATTACATTGTAGAGAAACATACTGACTTAGGTGGTGATAGAAACCAGGAGTCACAATGTCTACAACACAAATATAGCCATTTCATTTACTGTTAAAAATGATCAGAGACCTACATGTGTCTTCTGAGTTTTTGTACATGATGTTGATAATGGTAAAATAGTCATAAATCTGGGAAAATTAGCTTTCTTTAGGGACTATTTTGCCTTACGACATCTTGCATGTACCTTTCTGCTACAGATAGATGTTTCAAGCATCTCCCAGCAGAAGGATTAAACTCTTCAGATGTTTTTGTTTCCATCACTACAGTACAATGATAAGAACAGTTCTGACTTGACAGGTTTCCTTAAAATGCAGCGTCTCACATCAAACCACTTTGAATGACTTTGTTGACAATGATTTCATTTTGCAGAAATGTCGCATACTCCACCTGAGGCATCTACCTATTGGCTTTTTTTTTCTAGAAAAAAAAAAAAGTGTTTTAAAGTGTTTTACAAGTATTCTGTTCTTTTCTAGGTACAGGAAAAGTTTTCAAAGATACTGTCTGTGGTAAATGACTACGCTACAGATGTGGCAGATAAACATTATGTTAAAAATGCTATTCAACTAAAAATTACTAACAAAAAAAGATGGAATGTTAAGCTTATTATTAAGCTATTCTGACAAATAACATTATGAGACAGCAATACAACAGCTTGTTCTTGCAGTGTATCTTGTGACTTTAGAACAAACTACTCTTTCGTCTTAAAAATCATTATCCTAAATCTTTGTTCTTTTTTGGTGATCTAATGTTCTGCCTCTAAAGCATAATTTTCTTTTAATGAATGTGCCTTAAAAACAAATGAATCATGGTGTACAATGATTTCCAGAATTCAACTACATCAGTAAGACAAGACGGTTTTCTCTTCTACAGAACTGTGATTGTCCTCACCTGCCACCATTCCCTTTCCCCTCTGGGGACCTGCACTCCATATGTGTGCAGAGCGAGGTACAGTGCAGTGAGGGCGAGGTGCTGGGGTCGATGCTGGACACAAACTGGCCCATGGTAGCTGTCTTTGAGCAGGGCCCAGGCTGTTTCCGCGATGGGTGTCCGAGACCAGGCATGACGATTCAGCAAACTCCTCACAGACAGCAGGTAGTGTAGCAAGTACTGGCACCACACATAGAAAAGAGTATGGCTGAAAATGTATTGCTTTTATATCAAAATCATAATTTAAAAGTAAGCAATTTTCAAATCACAAGAGCTGCAATTTTAATTATATGTTACATTATTCAGTACTGCCTTAACGAGGTTTAATTGGGTAAATTTAACCTAATAAAGCAAAGCTTGTGAACTGGCAGTCCGGCACACCACAATCAGCATTCAAGCTTCAAGTTTGAAAAATAGACGTGCTGGTCTTCTTGGCAAAAATGTGTAGAGAAAATTATCACATTTAAATCGCAAACACAATACTGGTCAGAAAAATTGTAATATTTTACCCCAAATCATTCAGTCTTAGACGAGAGTGGCATACAAAGCACAAGTTTAGCAAAAGAAAAAAGTAGCCATAGGTGGTCAGGCAATCTCAGATGAACTTTCTAATGTGGATTCTGACACTGTAGGCCTGTTATCTGTGTGTTATCAGCATAATTTTAACATAGACAAAAAGTAGTCTACAAGAAGCCTCTTACTACTGACTTCAGCTGTACATAGCACTTGTGTCTATTCTTTAGAGAACAGTATATCAAACATTGTCAGGAACCACAAAGTAAAGTCTATCTGAGTTTAGTTAACAACTCAAAGCGGTTCTGTGGTTTAAAGCTTCTGGGTGATGATTTAGAGACATGGCATATCAGTATCAATGGCCTCTTTTCCACAGTAGAGCCAAATGGTTCCCAGGGCGGTACTGTGATGGTTCACGCTAATGTGACCTCATGAGATTGGTTACGGTTTCTTTTCCATCTGCAGTGTTGCTAAATCAGAACCAGGAAATCCTTAAGAAAACTACAGCAAGAGTGGTTCAGCAACGACTAACAGGCTAAACGCTACAGAACACATCTGACTCTGGCTGCCAATTCAACTCCAATCATTCAAATTTTGTGCTCTCAGAGTCGCTATCATTTAAAAGGGTGTTATTTAAGCTTCAGTTAGCTGGAACCGAGCCTGTGCTGGGTGGAATCTTAAGCCTTCGATCTCAAACAATATTCAAAATTTTAATATGAGTATCAAAAAAGAAAAATTGGTATTGTGTCATCTCCAACTGGTCAGAAGCTTCATAAGCTGCGCAAAGCAAAAGAAGCAGACTTAAGACTTTTCATTTAGCTTAAGGGGGAAACTTTTTTTTTTTGTTTGCTAAACTACCACTTTAGCTGAGAACATTAGGAAACTCGTTCAAACCAATATGTCTTACCTTATGAGGGTGCTCAAAGGACACTTGAAAGTTGAGCTGTCTGAGAATGAGGAGCTCACACTGCACCACGCTGTCTCGCAGCTCCCAAAACTTGCTGTCCAGCTCCAGCGGATCACGTCCAGGGTGGAAATACCTGAGAGACACAGAAATACATGATTGAGAGGAAGGGCAAAATATATTATCCCAAATGTAATGCGCTTAGAAAGGTTACTACTCAGAATGGCTGCCTACCTGTGACAGACATTAATAATGTCCCTTGTCCTGAGGTGCTGTTCTTCCACTTTACCTGCAAGGTATATGCAGGACATAGCTACTAGGTATGGCTCATAGACCTCTAAGCTGGCTGACTGGAAGAACTTGTGGTACAGAGCACATGCAGTGGCCACAGGGACTGACCGCATGCCCAACTTCACTCCTGAAAAACCACCACCACCACTTACATTTACAGCTTGTAATATATAGCCACACCACATTATGTAATCTAGAACCTAGGGCTAAGCAATATGACTACATGTATTATATTTTCATGATTAATTATGTCACAATACAACACAATATGCTTTTCTGAACATTTCGAGAATATTCTCAGTAGAATGCTGACCAACTGCATGCTTCATTATAAAGAAGGCAAAATTATTCATATTTAACTGGATTTAGTGCAACACAGTATGCCAAATATGGAATAAAAATCATTGTGCTCACAGTTAGTGATAGTATTTTTTTCAAATGTAACACTGTTGGCTCTGTTTCTGGTTGGTATAGCGTAGTGGGTAACACCTCTGCCTTCTACGCTGTAGACTGGGGTTCAATCCCCTGCCTGGGTAAGCACCCTACACTATACCAATAAGAGTCCTTGGGCAAGACTCCTAACACTACCTTCACCTACCTGTGTAAACTGATCAAATTTTAAGTCGCTCTGGATAAGAGCGTCTGCCAAATGCCGTAAATGTAAATGTAATGTTAAACATGATCAGATGACTGAGAAAAATTTATATCGTGACGTCAAGTATTGTGAAAATTTCCTGAAGTATCGCGATATTATATTTTTTGCCATATCGCCCACCTCTAAGGAAGTGCTGGTAACAGTGGGCAAATGGCTCATTTTAAGACATAATACCACTAATTAATACAGAAAATATGAGAGTGGAAAATGAGAGTCAGCTACCTGTCTCGATGATGAAGCGGCAGACTCGAAAATGTGTTTTAGTATCATTACTGGAATCCCCCACAGCCGCTGCGTTCTCCCCTCCACCGAGCCCCCCTGTTTCGGCCACAGGTGCAGACCGTGGCGCTTGCATGTCTGAAAGCTGAACTAGATATGCAGTTTAAACGGTTTTAAACGAGACATGTTTAATTCACGAAACACGCAGCGCGGCGGCTGCCAGACACACAGTCATTACGACCGCTAATGTTAGCTTGCTACGCTAACCCAGGTGAACGTTACTTTAAGCGAGCATTCAAAAGAACTGGCAACAGGACTTCACTTCGCTAAACGCAAATGACCCATTGCCGCAGAAAGATACCTGTATACAGGTAAAAATAAAATAAATAAGGTAAAAATATATTATGTACTTCTGGACAGCATGCACAGTCTGACGTCACCCATCTTTCTCGCCTACACTCACGTTGCTCTAGAAGCCGTCCACATCCAACCACCGCGAGTATCGCCACCTGCTGGACGGAGCGTTGAGTTGAAAGTTTTCGTGCGCAAGACACTCACCTCGGATTATTTGTTTTATTTAACCTACACAGTAATTTCCATATCCACTGCAATGTTGTCTGGAAGTTAAAAATCCTGTTATTTATCCTGATATAAACGCGTAACGTTAATACAGCACTGAAAGACTGCGGGGGTTTCCGTTGGTCTGGTTGCTAAGAGACGGAGCTGTCAACCATCAGAGCAACGAAAAATGTCGTCCAATTATACCGCTAACCAGGTATTTAAATAATCGTTATTTAAGACAGTTTTCGCAGTATTTATTTTTGTATCTATGCGAGTCAGTGTTTGTGTTTTGTAATGTGTTTGTGGGCTTTTTTGGCAGTATGAAAATGCTTTCAAGTCTCATAAACTGCAGAACTGGACCGTACCAAAACATTACAAAGAGGTTGGTTAAGTTAAGGCTGTTTGTTCCAGTTATCCGTTTACAACACAGGACTGAAATACGTTAAAGCCATAGATATACATACATAGGTATGTATATACATAGATAGAACGCTACATAGTTACATGGGTATGTATATACATAGGTATACATACATAGGTATGTATATACATAGATAGAACGCTACATAGTAACATAGGTATGTATATACATAGATATACATAGTTACATAGGTATGTATATACATAGATAGAACGCTACATTGTTACATGGGTATGTATATACATAGGTATACATACATAGGTATGTAACCTATATCTATGGTTAAAGCTATGTAATGTTTTGTTATAAGTAAACTAAATGAGAATTCCACCGTTTAATTATACCATCTGTATAATTCAGTCTTTAGGATAAACAAAGTCATTCAGAGTGGTCTGACGAAGTGCACTAGAGAAGTTTCTAGAGAAACTGACCGAGTCAGAACTGCTCAGAGCGTTGGTGATAGGAACCAGACGTCCAAACAGAAATGCACTACAAGAATTGGGTACGAATACAATTGTCTGATGCCTGAGACATCGCTTTAAGAGTTGAGATCATATTTTCTTTTTTCAGATTTACATTATTAACCTTACATTATTATATATAACTATACATTTTCAGAAGACGTTTGTAGGTCATTTTAGATATAAATAGCAAATAAAATGGCTATTTTTGTGAGGCGGACAATGCGGCCTTCGTTCCTATCACCTCTATTGTAAAGAAATATGAGTGAGTAAGTTGCTCTACAATGAACGATTGATTTATACAGAAATTTAGAGAAACATTTTTCTAAGATGAACTAATAACTAACTAAGATTAACTTATAACTAACTCGTTTACTAATATGTGTTCTGGCAATCTCAGAGACCATCAGCAGCAGAGGGCCACACTGCATTTATAGGCACAGACCGAGGTCATCTGCTTCCTGGTGTGAAGGTAAAAGTTTGAATTAAAGATATTAATGTGAAATATACTGTAAGCTATACATACACATAATGTTCTAAACTACATAATGACCACACTATAGTTCATAACTGTTGTCAGTGCAACATGATCATTCATCCTTTCAGCTTGAACACGTTCTCTTTTCTCATTATTACATCTTTGCCAGCGTGGAAGCCCCTGGACATCATTCCAGGGAACATGGGACTTACCAAGACGTATCCCTCCAGTTCATATAAACCCTACAGCTCGCTCCCTGGAGGGCCAGGAGCGCCTCAAGGCTTGGGGGCAGTCCCAGCGCCTGGTCCAGTCAGCTACTGATAGGCCTCATGAAGGACATGTAAGTAGCAGAGCCCCCAACAGAACATGTGATAAGGTACACAGAGCCAATTTTTACTGTGGTAAATTCTCTACTAATAATTCAGACACTGAATTGAGTAATCAGTCTGTATTTTTTCAGAACACTGACGAGGAGCTGCAGTATCCAGTGGGCACTCCTGCTCCAGATGGTCAAGAACCCATTCCAGAGAAGCCATCCAGTCAAGCTCAGTCCAGGCCTGGAACTCAACAGAGTCAAGCTCCGTCTAGACCAGTCACCCAGCAAAGCCATGTTGAGTCTAGACCAGCCTCTCAGCAAAACAAGGCTGACTCTAGACCCACTTCCCAACAAGACCAAATTGAGTCTGGACCCCTGGCGAAGGCCATCCAAGCTCAGTCCAGACCAGTGTCCCAGACCAGCAGAAGAGGGCAATGACCAATCATCCACCTTAGCAGAATAAGCATAGTGCCTGTCTGTGCTTTAATAAAATAATTAGATATTAGTTTGAAGACCTGCATTCTTAAAGATCTACACCAATATGCAAAATCAGGGATCATTTTTCAGCATCAAGCAACAAAGCAGAAAACATATACAACTCTCTAACACTAAATATGATATTAAATCTATCAGCATCTAATTTTTCCACTCTTTTGTGCACTCTGTTGTAACTTTAACTCTTCCATCCTTCCAATTTTAAAACCAACCAGTTACAGCTGAATCCTTTCAAAAATGGTACCAAAAATTACATACCCCTTCAAAGAGACACTATATTAACACACTTAACAACCCAAACACACCTCAGCTGCCTCACAAATTCCTCTTTCATGTGCATCTAAAATAGCTGAAGATTATATATAATATTGCTTAAGGAAGGGAAAAGCTAAAGGGAAATAAAAAAAATACAAGAGCTTCCAAAACTGAGCTCAAAAAATGATTAAAAGATATAGAATAAAACGGGTTTCCTAACATCCATGCACGACCTGGTAGACCACCAAACCTGTTACCTACATAGTTCAAGCTTTCATGTTAGGGAAATAGGACAAAATCAATCTTTACTCTTGCTTCAAATCTGGAAAAAGCCACAAAAATCTGTCCATCTTTCCACTGTGAGAACACAATGCTATGGATCTGAAAGGATGTGTAACTGTCAAGAAGCTATTGCAGAGAAAAGGACACCAAAGTAGAACAACGAAACTGGACATCTGAGATGTGGAGTGAGGTTTTTGGACTGATGAGTCTGAATTTGTAATTGGGGTTACTTGGATCATGAAGCATAAAATAAAACCAACATCTAAGACTGAACTTTGAAAAACTGAAAAGAGTGGAAGCTGTGCTAAAGGCAAAGGGTAGACACACTAAACACTAGAAAAAAATTAAATTATGTTTAGGTGTTGTGAGTTTAACTGGAAATTAAAGAAAGGATGGACATTTGCACAGTACTCTATATTACATACTGACCCTGTGCTGAATCCTGTTTCTCTATTGATGTAACACAGAGCTGTAAAATGTGCAAGTCTCATGCTTGTTTACCGGCAGTCATAATATACATACATACACACATGCATACATACATATAGGCCACCATAGTTTTTACCTGAATTTTAAATGGTTTGCGAGAGCAGATAACCAAGATATTTATCTTACAATAAACTGAACATTGTTTGACAGTGATTTAAAAAAGACAGATGGAAAAAAACAACAATAAAGCCACAGTAAAGTCCTTTCAACGTTCTTTATTTATCTGCTGAATGGAACTGTTTTACATAAAGCACTAGCACGCCTGTAGTCCCTCAGGAACAGAGCATCAGCCGGTTTCACTAGTCATCGGTAAATCGTTTTTAGTGCTTGGAAGCAAAATGAGTCGTTTTGTAACGCTACCAGCAGACACAGTAACCCTTGGGAACTGGAGGTGTGCTGAGAGTTCTTGAAAGTCAGTCACAGACTCTTAGCATCAATATTCAAGGACCCTTGTTAAAGCAAAGATTTCAATCCAGCCATCTGTTGACGAGAGTACAATCAAGCAGTTACTTCACACAATTTCAGTGTTGTCTGCAATGCATTAATGTAAATGTTATTTGATCTATAATCATTTGGCTCCCTACTATCGGCAGCAGTTACTCTTAGACCTAAATTATTAGCAACTGCGATGCTAATCATGATTCTTCACTGCAAACTAAGGGTCAATCAGCACTACCATTTGAAACCCATTATTAAGGTTTGTTTTGAAAATGACCTTTAGAACATGTTTACTTCAAAGAATATGGATTCATACTTTGCAATTAGATATGTGATGTAAACAAAAATAAACAGAATCTCTATAAACCAAGAAACTAGAACTATATCTTTATGCAACCGGCGTCAAGTCAGACGGGAAAATAATGATCATATTATAAGACTACCCATAGGTATTCAAGTAGATTATCACCATTACTAAACATATTATACAAAACTACTGTATTCACTAAATATATTAGGATCCTGCAAATGTTATAAGCAAAGAGGTGCCTTGGATACACGTTAGCAAGCCAAGATATATGTGGATCATTCATACTACTGTTTAAACTGTACCTTACAATTTTAAATGACTACAGTGATGAATAAATATCAGCTTTCATAATCATAATTGTATCTAACCATCCAATGTTTGGACTATAAAGGCATTAGGGAAAGCTGTTTGAGGCTTGATCAACTGCAAGTTTCACATATTTGCAAGTCTTTACACTGCTAGTCCCAATGATTAAAGATTAGGCAGTGCATAATCAGTAAAACAAAACAAACACCTTGAGACAGAGAACATTTCAACTTAATACATTCAAATAATCATTTGTGATATTAGAGAACACGAGTGATAAAGTCTTGTGTATCTTTCTACAGCATGAGTTTAAGGAGTACTGTTTATGCTGTTCAATGTTGGCAGATTCAAGGGAAAGTAAATGATCTCATTAACGGTCACATAAATATCTACTGCTAGTCAGCAAAGAAGTTCACATATTACATATGGTACTGTGCAAAAGTCAGAGATCACCCTTTGTTTATTTCATTTCTAATCAAAACAACATTTTTCAGGAGATATTTCTGAAGAGATTACATACAAGATATTCACTTGCATGAGGAGGAAGACAATCAAAGGAAAATAACTGAATTTTCCAAAGCTGGACCTCAAGGAATGATTTAAAGATGAAAAATCTGCTAACAACCGTGATAAAGATCTGGTAGACACCAAAACTGTCATCATCAGATAAACAGCACTTAAGCCTTTCATCTTTGAGAGAGAGGAGAAAATCAAGCTGCTTCAGATCTGAAAAAATCCACAAGTGTTTCTGTCCATCCTCCCACTGTGAGAAGACAACTCAGCGCTATGGCTCTGAAAGGATGTGTAGCTGTCAAGAAGTCTCACTAGGAAAAGTAACTTGACAAAAAGATCATTTGCAAATCAGACAAATAAGCTGCTGGCGTTCTTTGAACAACAGACTGACCACTCCAGAGTCCGGAACTCAACATGCAGCCAACTTCTAAGACTGAACTTTCCACACTGGAGGTGTGGAAAAATATTTCTGCAGGTTTCTTTGTAAAACTAAAAGCAAGTCTTCTGTAAAGAAATGTAATAAAGCCAAACATATTAAATACTGCAAAATGTAATATATAAAATAGAATTCAGAACCATTGGCCAACTGTGTTCGCACACAGAGGAATTAGACCTCTGCATTTAACCCATCCATGCAGTGAAACACCCACATACCTGCACACTGGTGAACACACACACACACTAGGGGGGAGTGAGCGCACCTGCCCGGAGCAGTGGGCAGCCCTATCCACGGGGCCCGGGGAGCAGTTTGGAGGTTTGGAGGTTAAAGTGCTCAAGGGCACTTCAGTCGTGTCCTGTCAGCTCAGGGGATCGAACCATTGGTTCCCTAACCTGCAGCCCATGACTGCCCCAGTAAGCAACTTGTACTTACTGGCCATTTTGACTGGAAATTAAATAAATGAAGGGTGGTCTCTGACTTTTGCACAGTACTGTATATAGTGATAACATTGGGCCTCATTCACTAAGTTTTTTCTTAAATTTGTTCTTGAGAAAGGTCCTAATAAAAAGTCTACATAAGACTCATTATGTGTTCTTAAAGCACAGAACTGTTCACACCTTTGTGCTTTTAAATGTGTGTGCAGATTCTGTTCTCACCTAAGAATACATAAGAAAACACTGTTGAACGTCAGAATCTTCATGAAAATTGCACAAGTGCGTTTTAAGAAGACAGTCGGTGAATGAGTCCCAGTGTTATGTGATAATTAGAAATTATTTTCAGTCATGGAATATTTAAATAAATAAATAAAAAAGTTTAACCGTGTAATATTTTGCATATGGCAAATGTTGGCTGGGGTAGAATTAATACAGCTGATGCACAAAGGCCCAGAACTATTTAGCATTATAGCAACATAGCAACAGATGGAGTTCACACCTCCTTAAAATTAATCCACTTAACGCTGATAACTTTAATACCTTAATAACAAAATCTATTATATTAGAACGTTCTAAACTGAATCAAACTAACAAGCTAGAGTAATTTATTATAATGATAAAAACTACGACCCATTTGATATATGATTTGCCACCTAGTTTACTTCTCACTGATTGTCTAACCAAAACCAAAATCAACAGAGGCACCATACAATAACTCGATCAAATATACTCTATTAGACTCCATAACAAAAATATAAATAGTGATTTGAGCAGCTTAAAGAAAAAAACGAGTCAGTGCTCACTGTTAGAAGAACAAATGTCTCTAAAACAAGAACACGAACCTGTGCAAACATGTGATGAACGTTTCCGGAGCAAGACCAAAAATAGTCCACAGTGATAACAGTCTGCTCAAGCGCAAGATCACAAAGCAGTGTGTGCTGATTAGAAATAAGAGGATCAGAAATTAAGCTCTAGTATTACTCCGACACACCAGTGCGAACTAATATGTGTTTGTCTTGGGGTTTGAGAACATATGTAGTAAGACGCTGATAGAGACTGGTTCTAGAGTGAGAAAAAAGGCACAGAGAGACAAACCCACACGGTGGGGTGAAGATTAGCAGCTGACAGCAGGCTGGCTGAATAAGCACACAGGGACTAGCACTGGTGCAAGTGTCTCTACAGCACAAGTGCACACGAACAGGTCACTTTCAGGATACTTTCAACTCGGCTCTCTCTCAGATCCGTCCCATGGCAGGGTGAGCTTCAGAAGATGGTACAGCAAGTTTGTGCAAATGACACCATGCCAGTGTTGGAGATCCTCCAGAGGGGAATGAGCAGTTAAAACGTCACCCCTGTTGGTGGACCTTCAGTGTAATGACACCTCAGTGCAAAGCTCCATGATTTTAAAACAGAAAACGAAGCAAACCGGCATGTTACAAGTGCACCATCCATTCGAGAAATTACCCTGTATGGTACTTGTGCCGATTGTTTACGGACTACGTGTTTGCCATCAACCAACTTCCTGTTTCACAACAGCTTTCTGAACAACACCTGAACTCTTGTTGGCCACTTTAGAGTGGGCATGCTCCAGTTTGGGTGCTTGAGTGGAGAAGACACCCAGTTTTCCCAGATCTTTGCTCCTGGCCATGGGCTTGGCTGTAGGGCGAGTGACATTCCGAGGGGGCTCAGACTTTTTCGGAGGAGGATGAGGGTCTTCCCCAATGTTAACGGACAGGTTCGTGTACAGCGGCTCGAGCTCTTTGGACAGAAGCTCATAGGTCAATGAGTTGAGACCATCTGATCTCCAGTTTAGCCTGGTGCGCTTCAACAAGTCAAACCTGTTTATCAGAGATTAGACAAGAGTTAATCAGACAGTATGTATGCGCCTATGATGGATTAGATCATTAGAACTTGTGAAGTAAAGGCAGAGGACTATGACATTCAAGTTCCCCCTACGTCAATGGTGGAAAAGGCAGCCATGCTTGATTACCTTCTGGGGTTCTGCTCATTACCCTGGTCCCCTTTATGCTTAATCATCTTATAATGGCCAATGGCCACAGGGGGGCGCACTATCTTCATCCCAGAGAGACGAACTCTGAGGAGACAGATCATACATCAAGGAGAAAAGTGATGCAAGAACAATATGAGAGAAGACACCAGAGAATGGATGGAATGACTCAATGAAAAGACAGACGAAAGAAAGAGCACTACTAAGTCTTACTAAATGTAGCTTAAAATAGGCTTAGGAGGTATGAAATGATCATCACAACCAGTGGCGTAACTAGGATCTTAAAGGCCTCTGTGCAAAAAATGAATGCCCCCTATATGGAAATTATTTGTAGTGAATAAACAAATGTAATTTTCTTGTTTACTTGTTCTTGATATGTCTCGTACAGATTGATCAAGGCATGCCATTCCACTCTCTAGCATCTAAAATGTACCTACATTTTTATGTTAGACCTCCTGTTTGGCTTGTAACACATCATAATAAGCTGTCTGAAATGCAACAGGCCAAATTAGAAGACCCCTGAAAACCCCTGCTGTGCGATTTTGCTAAAATTCATATTTTTATATATTATTTGAGCGGAATCATTATGAATAAGAGGGGGATGAACAGACATCACAGTGATGATGGAAGCTAACTGAGGTATGTTGCTAAGAAATTGGACCTTTCTGTAAGTCATGGTGTGTCAGTATCTATATAAGGGGCCCAAAAAAAGATTTTAAGGGGCCTGGTTGCCAGTGTCCCAGTGCGACTGCCCCCTCACACCCCCTGTAAACACCACTGGTCACAACTCATAAGCTAACAGTTACAATACTAAAACCCAATAACGTTGGGTTGAGGTGCCTTTTATCAGGTTCTTGTACCGTATGACATTTCTAATTAACTGCTGTAAAAGACGATACTGAAAGCTAAAGTTCTGGGTTCCTTTGTCTGGGTCCTCCCCACCAGAGTCATCTGGGTCAGGCAAAACGTGCTGATCTATTTAACAGGAAATCAATGGGACAAAGTACCTTCTGTGCACCCAGTTCAGGGAGCACACCAGGTTCAGGAGCGCACAATCAACGGATTTTCCAGCAGAACTAAAGCATCCATGCACTAAGAAGCCCTGCACTACTGGGAACGGGCAGCCAGTCTCAGTGACAGTTTCAGTGTTTGTATTATAGGACCACAGCAGAGACAAAGGAGAGAGCAAACCAGAGAGAAGGAAACCCAAATCTTAAAACAACTTATTGCGAACCTGACCACTGTTACAAAGCTTCAACTTTACTTTAGCTTCCCAACACACTGTAGCCTTTATCATGTAGTTCCACACTCAACAGTGGAGAAAAATGAAGGTTGGGGTTAAAGAACCAAACTTAGGTTGAAGCCTTGAACATCACATTAGGGCTGGTGATTCAGTTTACTTACTGACCCCTCCAGTGGCTATGCAGATGGACAGATGCAGTGGTAAGGAGCATAGTGATCAGAGGGTCAGTGAGAGCATAATGGAAAGAGAGGTAAAAGACAACCAACAGACAACATGCAACAAGTTCACACACTCATTTCACACGATGCATTTTTAAAATGGTTCTTGAGTGCAACTGCAAGAGGTTTGTTTGGTCACCTAGTCGCAATGTCATCGTCTTCTCCTCCCCAGCCCCAGTACTGGTTTGGAAAGCCATTCATTTTGAGGTATTGATCTGGAGTGACGGCTGACACCCCTCCAAAATACTGCGGATATGGGAGCCTACAGAACCAACGAGAAAGGAGACAAAGATCAACGCTGGTCAAAGCATGAATTTCCTTGAGAAGATCCCAACAGCAGCTCCTCCAGATGGGGCTACCTGTATCTGAACTTGTCCATAGCCACAGAAAGGTGAGTGGGGTACTGCGGGTGGCAGGTGTAGGTGTTGTGGTCATTTTCTGGGAGTAGGTCAACATCATGAAGGAAGATGCAACTCCAGTCCTCCTCCTTCAGAGCCTCTCGCACTCCTACGTTCAGTAGCTTCGCACGGTTAAACGTTGAGTTCCCTGACTGACCACAAAGACAGTAAAATCAATTCAAGTCTAGAAGTCAGCAGAGAAATTACACTAAAGAATTATTCCAAAGCAACTGTTCTTAGACCACACGGTCCCATTTTAACTGTATCTAAGCTGCCAACACATAAAGACATAACAAAAATGGGGATCTGTAGGGACCCTTTTGAGAGCCACTGCTAAGGATAAGAATTAAAGCAAGATAAAAAATTTCCTTTACTCAATGATACACTCATGTTTAAAAATAAAGTGCGCTGCATAGCTATAAACAGTAGTAGCAACTGTCTTGAAGCCTGAATTTGGTCAGTGGTTTCATCCATTTTTATAGATACCAGTATGTTATACAGTTATGAAGCAAATCTGCTTGAGAATATTTAAAGATGAATTGCCGTTTTTCCAAAATTTCTGCATCACTAAATGGTTAAGATGTAAACTAAGTGTAGTATGAGTGTTTTCAGATTTACCACTACATGACCTAGGGCTGGGCAACATGACATTTATCATTATCGTGATAAATTCTGTCACAACATAATGCGCTTTTCTGAACATATCGCGGAACATATCGCCAGTATGTCCAGAACACTGACCTGTTTCATTACAAAGAGAGCATTATTAATCCTGTTTAACTAGATTCTGTTCAGTGCAGTGTATGAAATATGGAACAGAAAATGTCGTATTCATAGTTTTTGATAGTATTTTATAAAACGTGGGACTACTGGTTCTTTTTTGTGTTTTCCAATGATGTAAGAAAAAATAAGAATATATCATGCATCATCAAAATTTCCTTAAGTATCATGATGTATTTTTTGCAATATCGCCCATCCCTAACTTTACCATTATAAACATTGCTTTTAAAAATTCAGCAGATACATGTAAATTCACTGGTGGTTCTCAATAGTAAATAAAATGATAATATTGGTAAAAGGCCTTGCAACCTCTGGTTCCTATCACCACCACTTTAAAGAAATCTGAGTCTCTAAGTTTCCCTACACTTTCACATTAAACCAAAGTGTAGGGAAACTTAAATGATTTTGTTTACATCTGAGTAACTGAAATAACCCAAAATTTTAAAAAAGTACATGCAGTTCGCACAATGCTTGTTTGGTGGTTATAGGCTTCTATTACTTGTGAACATGAGTCTCGTAGCTCTACTATAAAACTTAGGGTTAAAACTTCAGACACCAAACATTTCTTTAATTGGTTTAAAGGGAATAATATCAGACTTTATTCCACTGTAAATACTGGTGTTATGGAGAGACCTGGTGTACAATATAGATGCTGTAATGTATCTGCTGTCTCTGCAGGAAGGGATGCAGGTGGTAAAGGAGTGTTCTTAGGTGGCTCTGCCGATTCCGGTAGGGGACCACGATGGCCGTATGGTGCCTCGGCTCACAATCCGGTGGGCGGTAACGGCCCCCCAGCGTCACCAGAGGGTTCTTCTCTTTTATCTCTTCCAGGGACGGGGGAGAGGACAAGCGCACAGATACAGGCCCCACTACAACACAGAAACAGAAAGAAAACCAGCAATGCATCAGTTTAAACAGGTTATTGCGTACTTTGTACAGATACTACAGCGGCGTATAACACAGACTACTAGAAGGGTGGGTCTTCTAATTACAGGCATTGGGTATTAGTTATAGGCATTTTTTCTCTCCATTTACACTAATATTTTTCCCACACTCGTCCAGCACTTCCGCTATTCACTACATAATTTATCGTCCCTGTTCTAAGAATATTACAGACTATAAATGTCAGAGGGTAATTCCACTGATTTTTCAAAATTTCATAATTTAATCATTAAGATACAAACAAAGTCACTCAAAATGGTTTGATGTGAAATGCACCATTCTAGAGAAACGTACTGAGCTGGAATCGAGCACAGCAGTGGTGACAGGAACCAGATATCTGAACGCCTCCAAAAGCTGCCTGACAGAAATCTATTACCGGAAATGCCTGAGACATTGTTTTATGTTTGTTTTGAGATCAGGTTTGGTGTAAAAATATATATTTTTATACATTCATGGCAGAGAGGTACATGTAAGTTGTGGTATGGCACAACTGGTATTTGCATTGTAGAGATTGAGACCCCTGGTTCTTATCACCACCAATGCGAAGCAAAGGACACAGTTGTATCAGAACTTAACTTTGAGTTTAGCTTGGTGTAGCCAAAAAATAGGCTTGATGAGTGATAATTCTGAACCCTGGGAGTAACATTTTTTTAGACAATGCTAGTGTGGCTACTACCTTTGCTGCAAAGATGAACCCAGTGAGCTTATCATCTGTAAATAGCTGACAAAATAAACAGAACAAGTTGAAACAGACCGACTTTTTTCTCCTTAATATTGAGAACAACAAAAAATAAAGCTAACTGCTTTACTATATATACACTATACACTATATAAGTTTCGGGGATTTGGAGATCCCTCTGGTGGAAATATGTAGTTACATGCAGAGAGCATTAGAACATTCTGTAACACCAGTTGTGCTTTGGTAAAGAATATATCTTTCGCGTACGTAAGTGAATTATCAGCTACTTTTATCATATCTTCATCAGTATAATGTTGATTTCACATTTGAGACCTAAACTTTGAGCCAGACCTTCTTTTCGAATCTGTGCGTGTGATGTACTATGTAAAGATGCATGACACTCCTGCAAAATCCAACCTGACACCTCTGACTTTTAAATTATTATTTCAGGCTTCACAGGGTGATTCAGAGCAATGCACACGCACCATATTTCGCACCATACTATTTTTCCCTCCTGACTCAGTAATGCTACAAACCCAGTTCCAAAAAGTGATTTATAAATCTACTTTGACCTGTATTTGGAAAAAAAACCTACAAAGACAAGCTACGTCTTTGAAGATTGTCAACTTTATTCTCTTTTGCAAATATACTCATTCTGAAATGTATGCCAGCAACGTGTTTCAAAATGGTTGGGACAGTGGCAATTTAAGATTGTGTATACTGTGAAATGTTTAAAAAGCATCTTGAACAGGTGATGCAATCATGCTTGGACATAAAAAGAGCAAGTCCTTTATTAGCAAGAATGGGTCAAGGCTCACTACTCTGTCAAAAATGCATTAAAAAATCCAATAGTTTAAAAATATTGCAAGAATTGTAGGCATTTCACCCTTCTCAGGGCATAATATCATCAAAAGATTCAGGGAATTCCGATCACCCAGATGGTACTGCATTAAAAACTGGGATGTTTCTGTGATGCACTGCATGGGCCTGGGAATACATTGACAAACCATTGTCAATAAACACTGTTCGTCACTGCATCCACAAATGCAAGTTAAAACTGTGCTATGCACAGTGGAAGCCATATATCAACAGCATCCAGAAATGCTGCCGACTTCTCTGGGCAAAGCTCATCTGAAACAGACTGATGCTCACTGGAAATGTGTACTGTGGTCTGACAATAACCTTTCAGCTTGTTTGTGGAAATACTGGATGTTGTGTTCTACGCACCAAAGAAGAAAAGGGCCATCCAGATTGTTACTAGTGTAAGATTCAAAAGCCAAAGTCCACCATGGTTTGGTGGGGAGTATTATTGGGTAATCTGCACATCTGTGAAAGCAAATGTGCTGCCTTTTAGTTGCTTTCTTTTTTTTAGGGACACACTTGCTTATTTTAACATGACAATGACATGACAATTACAGCAGCATGGCTGCATAATCAGACAGTGTAGGTGCTAGACTGGCCTGCCACTGAAACTGTTTCTCATTGAAAACATGACCCTGTACGGTTGCTCAGCTGAAGTGCTCAGCAGACAGAAGTCTTCTGCTTTCAAAACTGGATCGATTGGCATCTTCAGTCATCAAATGATTATTATGTGTTGTTAAAAAGAAAAATGAAGAAATACAGTGGTAATCATGCTCCTGTCCCAACTTTTTTGGTATGTGTTTCAGGCATCATGTTTGGAATGAGCATATATTTTAACTTCATAAGGTAACACAAAATACTGTGGGTTTTTTGTATCATTTTCAACCAAATGCAGGGCAAACAGAATATACTAAAGCTTAAAAAAGCACTTCTGCCACCAAACATGCCTTGACTGAAAACATCTGAGGTGAGGTAAGTGACAAGTACATGTTTGGCCAAACCATTTCTTTAACTGTAAACTGTGAACCAGAGCTCACCCAGCAGTGGAGAGGGCAGCAGGCAGTCTCGGAGCTGCTGGTTCGCTCCGGTGGGGCCTGGCTGAGGAGGCAGCAGGGCACTGAGTTGGCTGAGGTTGGTGTAGACGTCATGTGGGCGGGAGTAGTCGAACTCAGGCTCCGAGGAGTGGACCAGCACGGAGACCAGACCACGGAAGCCCCCCAGGGAGAAATAGAGGACAAACGCAAACTGGAAGCCCACCAGCAGAGCCAGAGTACAGGGAGAGTCTAGTGCTCGGCCACAGCAGACCATTATGGCACTGGGCGCAGAGGAGTAGTGAACGGGGTACAAGACAAACAGGTGAAAGGTACAGAGGTAGAGAGGGGGAGGGCAGGCAGGGGCAGGAGGGTCAGAAGCATGAGGAAGAAAGGGCTGAGAAAGGTGCTGGAGAGCACGAGGAGCGAGAAAAGGAGGGAAGCTGAGGCGGAAGAGGTGAAGTGATGGGTGATAAAGTTAGCTTTGAGTGGCACATTTATAGTGTTACATGGAAACTAGCTGTGTGGTGGAGGGTAAGAGTGGCACAGCCATATCTTCTGCAAATGGGCCACTGCAAAAAAGGGAAGAGCTTGTAAACCCAGTGCAGTAGCAGCAGAATAATTTGTATATTCATTCATGTTTGCCATGCAAAAGAGGCAAACATTCAAGGCAATAATAAGCAACTGTGCATGCATATTTATTTGAGAGCAAAGCTGCATAAAACACAAAGGCATGAAACTGTGCGAAATGCAGAGTACCTGGGTTCTGGTGTTCTGGACCGGTGATGAAACAGGCCACACTATTCAGAGTGTTTGCCCTCCTCTTCCTCTTGAGAGCAACAGAACATCCTGCAGCCTGAATATGAACAAACCATTCAATTTACAGATCTGACTCCTGATCTTACAGTATCACACTGACACAAACACCACTAGCATCAACACCACCTGGACCACCAACACAAACAAAACAATGCTAACAACACAACAATACTAACACCAACAGTGATGACAATATAGGCTTGATAATAATAATAATAATAATAATAATTTACACAATATCATTATAAATAATAGGACAATGGTAACACTAATAATGATAATGCCTTTCAACGATCCTAGAGTAATTCAAACTAACGTTAAATCCAGATCAGAGTATTTTGTGCACGCATTAAATGTTCACCTGAAATTGTCCGATTCTTGGTTATCACTAACTCACCCTCTCTCTCTCGCGCTCTCTCTCTCTCTCTCTAACAGCGCCGTTTCAAATCCAGCCCGAGGCTCCAGCGCTGCTCGGCAGTCAGGCCTCGGTTGGAGGACGAAGCCTGTGATTTTAGCGTTTTCCGCGGTCACTCCGCCATGTCGAGCTCGAAACGAGTCGAAAAGCGAACGCGCTCGTCCACACGCGCCTCCATGTCGCTCGCTCTCTCACAGGGCGCGCGCATCCTCCGCTCTGCTCCGGCTCGTGCTGACGGCCATGATGGAGGGGCGGGGCGCTAATGGTCAATACAGAAACATGAGGGAGCGGAACCGGAGCAAAACAGCTGAAACACGGCGGGACAGACAGTGTAGAGTTGCCTGACTGCCGAGTTACCTACAGAAATGACAGACAGTGTAGCGGTGTCTACAGTACTGACAGTGTAGGGGTGCCTACAGGACTGAGAGACAGTGAAGGGGTGCCTGCAGTACTAACTGGCATTGTAGGGGTGCCTACAGCACTGACAGACAGTATAGGGTTAGTTACAGAAATGACAGACAGTGTAGAGTTGCCTACAGAACCGACAGACAGTATAGGGTTACCTAAAGAAATGACAGGCAGTGTAGCGGTGCCTACAGTACAGACAGTGTAGGAGTGCCTACAGGACTGGCAGTGTAGGGATACCTACAGTACTGACAGTGTAGCGGTGCCTACAGTACTGACAGTGTAGGGGTACCTACAGCACTGACAGTGTAGGGGTGCCTACAGTACTGACAGTGTAGCGGTGCCTACAGTACTGACAGTGTAGGGGTGCCTACAGGATGGAGAGACAGTGAAGGGTTACCTACAGAAATGACAGGCAGTGTAGCGGTGCCTACAGTACTGACAGTGTAGGGGTACCTACAGTACTGACAGTGTAGGGGTGCCTACAGTACTGACAGTGTAGGGGTACTTACAGTACTGACAGTGTAGGGGTGCCTACAGCTGTAGAAGTTGGTTTGGTTTGGTTGGTTTGGTTGCTTGTTTGCACTGACACAGTCTGTAATGCTGTCTGGCCAGTCTTCAGCCCACAAGCTGAGAAAAGTGATGACCACTGCAGTCTGTGACAT
The DNA here is from genome assembly GCF_904425465.1 of Colossoma macropomum. Taxonomy (NCBI): domain Eukaryota; kingdom Metazoa; phylum Chordata; class Actinopteri; order Characiformes; family Serrasalmidae; genus Colossoma; species Colossoma macropomum. The sequence continues at coordinate 13,696,792 of NW_023494802.1, read as the reverse complement.
AAAAGCAGAAGGCTACTCAAATGTCAACACATGATGATTTGAATTGATTTTGATCGATTTTATAGATGTTTCCAAGGATACCTGGTTCTGTATTGGACTTCCGACAATTTAAATCTATCCAATACTGAGCCATAAAGCCTCTTGAACTCTTGAACTCTTGTCATTCTGTTTTTAATTGCCTTTATGGATAAAAAACAAGTACCTGCTTGCCACCCCACCCCCTCCCTACCCCCCCAGCCTGCCATACACCCTGGGATTCATGCTTCAGGGCCGTTTTTTTATTTTTTATTTTGTTCTTTCTTCCATTATCTGGCTAAACCTACGGCTAGCAGTTCACATGTCTGCTAGGAAGCCCAATCGTTGTATGATGTATTTGCATAATGCATGCTGCGTAGTAAGAGAACAACTAAATAGAGTATTCTGTCAGACTGATGAGGCTGAGGGATGCAGTGATGTGCTAAAAAATATTACAAACCATGACATATAACATATTAAATCCTCATTTGTGTTTTTCCAATGCCACTCATCAAAACTGCTTAGTTATTAAATTATGTTTTATTTGTCACAGCTTTCAGACCATGATCATATGTCATTTCTGCTCTTTAAGTTAAGCTGAAAGGTTTTTTTTATTCTCAACATGCGGAAGATCAACAGAGTACAGAGCATGCTCACGGGGTTGCCACAAAACTCTACGGGGTAAACCCGTCGACAAACACCAGCAAGTGCATCAGGAGGAATGTGGAAAGGCATTGTGCAAAATAACACATCAGAAAGGACAGTCCCGTTTCCTGCTCCAGGACTGGTGAAGGTCCTGAATGGGTGTGGGGCCTGGATCTCTGACAGACTACATAAAGCGATAAGCTGAAGAAAAGGTAATGTGGTTCTATATAACATACAGTACTAATTTAATTCAGAACAGATCCCTGAAGCACAGGTAGCAAGGCAGTGACTAAAATCTTACTCCCCAAAAAGACACTCCTAGAGATAGGAATAGACATAAAGAACAACATAACATTAAAACTCATAATGAACTTCTCATCTCACCCGGTTTCAAGCATAAAATAACTAATATTTGATAATAATAATAATAATAATAATAGTAATAATAATTGCACTGATATCAATAAGAGTATATGTCAATTACACTACTGTTGAACATATTTGGTAAACAATAAGAAGCCCTTTAAATAAGAAGCTGGCGTTTATGAATTTTTGAAAATATTTGTGCCATTTGGCCATGTTTTGAACTTTTATTTGGAACGTCTTCAATGTTAGTTCATTAAAAGGTTGAGTGAATGTGCTTTGGAACGTAGCCAGTTTGTGCTGTCATGCTCTGCATTCTCCACAAATTTGAGCATGATGAAAGCCCAATTTCTATTTCACCTCCATGAATATCTCCTTCAACCTCAATACCACACAAACGTAGGCATACTGTGCATTATATCCCCCCTCCCCAACCTTCTGATTAACCCTCCTCTTTTCAGTTTGTTTGACTGTCCTTTATCCGTTGTTTTCCCCTCTCTCCCGTAGGCCTCCTCTCAGCTCTATTTCTTGTAGTTTCCGAAATGAATGGACATCCGGTCATTGACGCAGCGGAAAGTTGCGGGCTGCACTTCCCAGTACTGGACGGGGTTGCCGAAGAGACTGATGCCATTGTAGAAGCTCCTCTTCACGCCGAAGTTACGAGGGCAGAAGTCATCCACGTTTATCCGGCTTATGTTGTTGGAATGGAGGTAGACCACCTGAAAGAAAGGACACACACTGAGTTGCTGTAGTATCAGGTAGACCTTCTATGTAGATGTACTTTGCAGGTTTTTGCCGACTGTTGCGTTTCTGTTACTGCACTATTTATCAACCACTTCCTGATTGCCCATCAATAAAAAGGGACCACCACAGGATCCCTGCTGACCAGATATGGACCATTCCCAGCACAGCAGTGACGCTGACGTGGCAGTGGCATTTTAGTGTGTGTGGATCCGGTATGACTGTATCAGGCGTTGCAGCTTTTTAAACACCTCACTGTTAACACTGGGTTGAAAATAGTTCATTGACCAAAAATATCCAGCCAGCAGTGGCCATGTGGTCTGACCACTGATGGAAGGCTGAGGATGACTAACATAAATTGTGCATGGAAAAAGATGAGCTAGCGTCTCCTACTGCACCCTTACAAGGTGTACCAACAAGGTAAGTGTTTTCAGTAAGTGGCCAGTAAGTCTACTCATTGGTTTGTGTTTTCCCTGCTGTAACACACCCACTTCAACTCAGGAATGGCTTGTTAAGGAGTTGATTAGTTAGATCGGGTTTATAAGAGCAAGGAAAACAACAAAAAAATGCAGGACGGGGGTCCTTTAGGACCTGACATGGTAAAAAGTAGAAGAGAACGTACAGAAAATTTAAAAAAAAGCACATTTTTAACTGTTTCTGCTGCTTCTGGTGTCTCTCTCTATAATTTTAGAGACTTGTCACCCACTGTTTGGCTTTCCTCAGCCAGCCCTCTACTCCTGTGGCCTGCTTTTGTACTTTCGGCACTGAGCTCGCTGTTCCTCTCACACGGCGGTAGTCTGACCCTGCCAAACAGATTTACTGCGCTCTCTCTTCACTGCCCCCTCTATCCCCACCCACCTGCAGGTACTTCATGTCAGGCAGGCCCTTGGGGATGCGACTCAGCCGGTTGTTTTCCAAATGCAGCTCTCTGAGATTTGGCAAATAGGACAGGCTGCCGTTCTCAATCATGCGGATGTGATTGTAGCCCAGGCCCAACCTGGCAACAGTGAACAAGCACAACAATGAAAGCGTGAGAAACAATAGAAGAGGCCCGCAGATTAAGGCAGGCACCAAACGAAGTGTAATCACAATGAACCCGAACACACTGTAAACGGTAAAATGCTGCAGCCTCACAGGGCAGAGTGAATAAAATCCCTTGTCCCATTGCTGCTGCAGCCTAGTGGAAAAATCACCAGCACTAGATTAGCTCCAGTGCATTGGTCATAGTAAACACAAATGCCTCCTTTGGATATAAATAAACCTTTTTTTATTTGTTTTTTATTTGTATTGGTTGGTTTATTACAAAACAAATACTACACACCACTACCTGTTTTCTGCAGTGGTGTGACAGTCAAACAGTGTCTGTAGGTAATTTAATTCTGAATTTCACTGTGCATCCTCAAATGACTCACCTTGAAAAGCACCACTGAATTAACGAAAAAGCTTTTCAATGTGTCCTTATTCTCAAATGTACTTATAGAGTAAAGCACTAGGTGGCACCGTTGCCACAGGGAGGCCCCAGGGGCAGTGCTTAAAGGCCTGAGCTGTCATGGAGCGACTGACCTGTGCAGTTGCTTGTAGCGGCTCAGGTCCTCCAGCTCGATTGCCTGGATCTCGTTATGATCCAAATGGAGCTCATGGAGGCTTTCAGGGAGATCTAAGAGAAAATGGATCATTCAGAATATGATGAAAACAGGGAGGTGGTTTATATTGTGCACAATAGCATGAAACTCAGAACTTGCATAGTGTAACTTAGTGTAAGTTAGTATGCTTTTACATTTAGCTGGTCAATCTGGAAAACACAACAAAATATCAAAATGAACAATCATTGCTTTCAAGCCCGCATAAGACAACAGTGAGGTTGCCATCTGGCCAGGTTTTTTCTTGGATTGTCCTGGATTTTGGTTGTCTGTCCAGGAAAATTCCATAACTACCCGTTCACTAAATAGTAAAAAATCTAGCCACTTATCAAATGTCCCAGAATTTACATGGCTGAGGTGGTAGCCATAATTCCACTGATTTTTTTAGCATTTTTTTTTTTAGCATATACACATTTTCTGAAACCGCTTATCCTTCTGGGTCATGGGGTATATATATATGTATGATTGAATTAGGCAGAAATGGTAAAAATTGGTGAAATTGCCCTTTAAGGAACTTACTTGGCACCACACTGTACAAAAAGTGTCATCTGTACCACAATGTATCACTATCAAATGTCTATCTCACATTGTAAAATATTGTGGTATATCATGGTGTATAATTTGAATATCTTTTGAGACTTTGTACATATTTACTGCTTCCTTTTATATCTCCACTCTATTGCTTTAAGGCATTTACATTCTATCCTATTATACTTATAATTTATTTTAAAGGATTACTTTGAAGCAACTGAAGCAACCATTAGCTTATAATACAAGAGTTTTTGCTCATATCTAGGAAAACAACCTGAAATTATGTGTATGGTAATCAAATATATGATACAGATACAATAACTAGAGATGAACTTGAATAACACTGACGTTTTCCTTTAATTACACCCTTTTCCATTATATTTTGTGTTGCTCTTAAAAGTTTGTCTGTGCTTTGTCTGTGTATTGTGTTACATATTAAACATCTACACCGACCAAGATAAATTTATCATGACCTGAAATAAAACGGATACTGACTCTGATATAAAAGTCCTAAATGTGTGACTCACCTTTGGGAATGCCGGTTAGTTTGGCCTCTGAAATACGCAGGTAGTTGAGTTTCAGGCCTTTGAAAGCTCCAGGCTCAAAGCCACTGTTCTGGAGGGGGTTCCCACCCATTTCTATAAGAGGCATTTCAAAAGACAGTCAAACATTAGTCAGAACATCCACCACAAAACCAACCGTCTCCAGCTAAAAAAAGGGAGCTGTTGAGACAAACTGCAACCACTGCTACGCATAATGGCGAGGGAGCTTTCAGACCTATGCAGTTCATGGTGCCCAGGCTGGAGAAGGTACCCTCAGCCACCTTCTTAATGTGGTTCTCGTGGATCCTCAGCTCCACCAGCGAGGCAGGCAGGTTTTTGGGTATGGCCGTCAGCAGGTTTCTGGAGAAGTAAAGCTTCTGCAGGTGCCGCATTGGCACGAAGGCCCGTGGATGAACCTTTGAGATTTTATTGTTGACCAGTGACAAAGCCTGACAGGACAAAAGGAAAAGAAAACAGCAGGGACAGTTTTATTGCACCAATCCAGAACTGAACACAGAATGTTTGAATCACATGATATTATTTAATAGCATAATCTCATTGTTAACCAGCCTGTGAGGACAAAAAAGACAATAATTTTTATTTGTCACCATCTAAAATTGAACAAAGATGGTCAAATAATACATTCGCATGTATGAATCAAATGCTAGCCTATAATCTTACTGTTGACCGGTGACAAAGCCTGACAGGACAAAAGGAAACAAAAACAGCTCAGGCAATTTTATATAAGAAATAATGAAATAAAACATCCGCAAAATGTATGAGCCAAACGCTACTATTTAATAGTATAATCCTGTTTCATGCATTGCCCACATTAAATATTGTGTTTGGTTGGCGCTCTAAATAAACATAGAGAAAGAAACACTTGGCTGTGAGTCCAGGAGGGAACTAAAATATTCAGTTTGGCAACGGCCTCCGCTCTCAGAACAGCAGGGGCATTCTGCTTCAGGACAACTTGATCTGTTCTAACATCCTGTTGGATTGTTTTATCATCTATCCTCTCACACTTTCCCTCCCTTCCCTATATAACAGTCCATAAAGAACCATATTTCATTACTTGCCTCAAAACCCTACAGGAAACGTCTTTCTAAATAGACTCTTTTATTCTCTCTCTCAGTCTTAGCCTCATTAAGCAGTGATTTTTCTTACGTAGAGGTTGGAGAGGCCTTTGAAGTCATTTTCCTTCAGCTCGGTAATGCGGTTGTTCTGCAGGTCCAGCAGCTTGGTGTCACTGGGGATGTTTCTGGGGACTTCGGTCAACCCTGAACATGCACACAAAATGTACACATGCTAGTTTATGGCACTTGTGGAACATATACAGCTCTGCATACATCAATACATCTCACTGACAAGTATAGCTTAAAACGGGCAAACACACAAGCAAACAACCACAGTGGAATTCACATAGACACTCATACACATTCACACAAGCAGCACATCATATGCTCCCCAGCTGGTTTCAATCCACAAAGCCTCTTAGGCCAGGGCTTCCTCTGTGTCAGCAAAATAAAGGCAAATAAATAAAAATGTAATGAAATGGGACACTCTGACCGCTACATCCTCTGTCACACGCCCTGCAGAGATATAAGGTATTTACTGTGAGCGAAAGCTTAACGTGTGTGAGACGTGCAACAAACCATGAAGCTGTTCATGTTTGGGTCAGTACAGAAACCACTTGAGCGTCAGTTAAAATGTGCTGGCTTTATGTAAAAGTATAGCACATTTGTTTTATTTTCAGTAAAACAAGTTATACATTTCCATTGTATAATAAGGAAGGGAAAAGTAAAAAAATAATTAAAAGATATAGAAAAAATGGGACTCTTAACAACATGTTAGACCACCAAAACTGTTACCATCAGATAAACAGTGTTTAAAGCTTTCATCTGATAGGAGAAAATCAAGATCTCTTGCTTTAGATTTAAAAAAATCCACAGTTGCCTCTGTCCATCTTTCCACTGAGAGAAGACAACTCAGCACTATGAGTCTAAAAGGATGTGGAGCTTTCAAGACATCCTTACAAAGAAAGAAAACAGGAAAAAAGGGAGAGAATATTTCAAATCAAACAGACGCTGCTGGGGTTCTAAGAACAATGCACTGACCACCTCAGAGTCCAGACCACAACATCACTGAATGTGTTTGGATTACTTGGATTGTGAGAAGACTGAGCTTTGGAGGTGTGGAAAAACATCACTCCAGAATCCCTTGAAAAACTGAAAGTGAGCTCCCCGAAAAGAATGAAAAGCTGTAATGAAGACAAAGAGTGGACACACTAAATACTGAAATTTTACATATTATATTTAGTTTTCTGTGAGGGGCAATCACACTGGGGTCCACGGTGCAGGAGAACCCACAGCAACTGAAAATCTGTATTGGGCCCCTTGTTTATACTGACACAATAGGTGTTCTAAAGTAAACATTTCGAAAAATTAAACGTTGAATGTGGGTGGAGTGGTATACCTTAAGGGGATCAACTTCTTTGAGACATAACAATATAGAGTAAACAAGTAAATTAGATTGTAAGTTTTGTATGGGGGGCATCATTTTTTGCACTGCAGCTCATAAAACACTGGTTATCACAATGGAAGAAATAAAAACCCAAAAAATTGATTTTGCTTTTTAAACGATGTGTTACAGTGAATCATGCTCAATATGATCAAGAGCATAAACTAAATAAACACCTATTTTGAGGTTGACTTTATGAGTATATCAAGAACATATGTGTGGCCTTTAGCCAAGCTGAGCCCATGTCAGAAACAAAGACTCTCCTCTTACAGTAATTCAGTGCCACATAATCTACAGCAGGACATTCATGACCCCCAGTAGAGTCCAGTGATTTATACTAGCCCCTTTTGTGCCTCCGTCTAACTCCTGCTTTTTAAAGCAGTAAATGTGAAATGTCCAAAGGCTTTGCTCCAGCTTCTTAGAGGTGGTCAAGAAAAACATGAGTGAGAAATGAAATACCTTTCACCTCATTCAAGGCCTATATTTTTACTCATTTCTGGGCCATGTGTGTTTTACTGACTGTTATAAAACACAGTTCCAGTTTTAAAATCTTATTGGCTTATGGGTTTATTGTAGATATCATTAACAATAAATGACATTATGTAATTTACATAATTAAATGTATTATTTGAAAACAGATTAACCCCTCCAGGCTTATTGCTCTATTACAAAGTCTGAGAAACAGAAACAGATTTGTCTCTTGGTTGGAAAATATTGGGAGGATTTCTGCTTAATTTGCAGGGACGTTGGGTATTTTATCTTTGCTGGTCTCCCAGCCGCCACAGATGATGAGCACTAAGCCAGTACAGCCCACCAACCTACCGAGTCAGGCCAAAGTCTGACCACTAGCCCGCACTAAATTACACACCAACTACAGCCCACCAGCCACAGCTTCACACAAATCTGCCCCCCAAAAATGATGTTTCACAGTAAATGCAAACACAAAAACACTTATAACTATGTATCAGCATCTGCTGGGAATAAGCACCAGCAGTGTGGTGAGTTATAGCATGTCAGAGAGGAATATCTGTGGAATATAATGAAAAGGAAAAAAGGCACATATTGACTGATATTTGTGAGAAGATGTTTTTAACAGTGATACGACCAGCTGGTTATAAACAGCAGCGAATTACCTGAGCAAAATATGCATTTATCACTTACACAGATGACCCCGATAAGACAAAAAAGCAGGGGTGCTCATTCCCAGTCCTGGAGATCTACCATTCTGCAGAGCTCAGATCCAACACATCTGGCTGTAATGTTCAGATGCCTCTGAAGGCCTTCATTACCTGGATCAGGTGTGTTAGATTAGACTCTGCAGGATGGCAGATCTCCAGGACCAGGATGGGGCACCCCTACAAAAAAGTAAGAAAAAATAATGTGTGTTTTGTGAATAGTAAGCTCTTGTTTCCTGAGTTGATGCTGAGATCAAAGCTGTCGCTATTGATTGATATACTGTTGATTATATTAGTTATCATGCAATCTAGCAATTAATTTAACAACTGAGTAATAAGAGTTTTTAAAATGGGCCAAACAGTAAAAACGTGTCTAATGAAACCAAGCATAGCCATTTAAAGATTCTAAACATGGAATATCATTGCAAAAAAATAAACAAGGAAGCCTTCACAACAAATATAATGTATTGTCACTTTCTGTCAAATAATTTCTTAATAATTATCTTTTAGAAAATACAACTTGAGTGAAAGTGCAAAAGTATCAGGCTACTTTTTACACAGGAATTATACAGATTTTTATATCTTTCTGCATAATTCAATAGGTGCAATGTAAACAAAGTCATTCAGAGTGGTTTGATATGAAATGCATTATTCTAGAGAAATATACTGAGTCAGATGTGTTTACAGTGGTGGTGATAGGAACCAGCAGTAGCACTGTCTACACTGCAAATTTTATTTACAATCCAGGACGACCAGCAAGCCTACACAGATCATCTTATTGTTATATGTAATGTTGATAATGGTAAAATAATGGAAAATTAATTTTAAAAGTGGAGAAAAAAAATCTTTGAGGACTATTTTGCCTTACAACACCCTGCATGTACCTCTCTGGTTTCGGTCAAAATCTTATCTCAAAACTACAGTAAAACAATGTTTCAGACACTAGAGAGTGTATCCATAAATATATTAGGTAATAACTCTCTGTGAGGCAGCTTCTAGAGGCATTAAAACTCCTCCCACATCTGGTTTCTATCACCACCACTGTGAATCATTCTGACTATAGAATAAAGCATTTTACATCAAACTGAATGACTCTGTTTACATTTTAATGATTGAGTTATACAGAGATTTAGAAAAAAATCAATGGAATCTCTCTTTAAGTTACCCAGTAAGTACTTTTGGTCGAAAATCAACTGTTTAAAGCCTAAAAGTTAGTGTTGTGAGCAACAACAAAGCAGTCCAGGTGCTGAACCAACAGAACAGAATGAAATTGAACAGAAAAAAAGAATTAGTAGCTAAATGACAAACCTGGGATTGAGTAAAACATGGATTATTTTCTTCACATATATAGTTAGGTCAAAGTAAAAAGTATTATCATTTGGAAAAACTGGATATACTACTTACTACTGCCACCCACCTCTGAAAACAGTCATTTCTGATTCATAGAGATAGTAAATAAAATTTTTAAAATATATATTTATTCAATGTCTGTCTGTCTGTCTGCCCTGCAATGGACTGGCGACCTGTCCAGGGTGAATCCTGTCTTCGTCACGATTGCCGCTGGGATAGGCTCCAGCTCTTGCCGTGACCCAGAAGGATAAGCGGCTTAGAAAATGTGTGTGTGTGTGTGCGTGTGTGTGTGTGTGTTTATTTAATAATTTAAATGGATTGAGTTAATGTGACTGCAAATTTGCTGCAAAGTGGAATTGGGAAGAAACTAGCTGGATGAATTATACTTTTATATGTATGAGTGAAAGTCTTTATGTAAAATAACTGTGTAATAACTAGGTGATCTTTAACTCACATTAATGACTAATAAGAAATCAAAATATGACTTACGGCAAATGACAAATTTATTGCTGGTACGTTTCTCCACAAAATAACAAACTGCCGTATTTCTGTTATTTTCCACCAGTGGAAAGAAAAACAGAGGGAGAAATAAGCCGTGTGAAGCGGACCTCTGTTTGACTCGAGCTTCTGTTTGCAAACGTGACCTTTTTGTACACGTCTATTGGTTGACATGATGGATTAATCATCCCTTATTTTATCCTTAATTCATAAATAAACAACAGCTCTTCAACCCGAGGCTTTCAGCATGTCTCCGTGTGCAGGATGCTCCCTCTGCCCCAACTCTCTTTCTCCACTCCTTCCTGTCAAACATCCTCTGCGTGTCCCAAGAACAACACGCCATCGCTCCTCAAAGCTTGCGAGGAAATTACACAGAACCATTTCATCGTTTGAATCAAAGCCTCAGTTTCCTCCATGTTCTTTGGGTAAATCCCTGAAGAATGCCTTTCTTTTTCTCCCCATCTCTTCCCCACCTCTATCTCTCTCTCTAGCACACGCTTTCTTTTTGAGACAACACTTGTGACTGACCACTCTGACTCTCGCTCCTTATCGCTTCCTGACCTGGAGGCTATCCAGTTGTTCCTTCCTTCTTTCACTCATCCACCACACTGGTTATCCCTTCATACTATAAACATTCATCAACACCCTAAAATAACAGCTTACGCAATTTCAAGCTCCTCATCTCATCAAGAGGCCCAGCCATGCCTCCATTTCCTCGGGAGGCTGATTAGAGTCAGCCTGCCACATCAGCTGCTCTGCAACCTCTGCAGGTCCACAGTGGAGAGCACACTGACCAGCTGCATCACAGTCTAGTACAGCAGCTCCACTGCTGCGGACAAGATGGCCCTGCAAAGGGTGGTGAACACTGTCCACTTCATCACTGCAGCTGTCCTCCCAACCATACAGGGCATTTACAATAAAAGATGTCTAAAAAAAGCTAGCAGTATCACCTCAGACCCTGAACACCCCAGACACTTCCTGTTCCCTTCGCTGCCATCTGGGAAGGGATAACAGAACATCTGAGCCAGAACCACCAGGTTCAAGGACAGTTTCTACCCTCAAGCTGTTAAACTGGTCACACGCAACAGCACCTACCAGGTCATAAATTCAAACACAGCATATGCAAACTACAGTATATGCACGTTGCACTTTAAGCTTAGTCTGACTGACTTCGTATATATGCTATATGGACAAAAGTATTCGGACACCTACACATTACACCTACAGGAGCTTCTATGACATCCCATTCTAAATCCGTAGGCATTAATATGGAGTTGGTCCCCCTTTGACATTATAACAGCTTCCACTCTTCTGGGAAGCTTTCTACAAGTTTTTGGCACATTTATGAGATCAGACAGTTGTTGGATGAGAGGGCCTGGCACGCAATCTCCATTCTAGTTCATTCCAAAGGTGTTTGATGGGGTTGAGATCAGGGCTCTGTGCAGGCCAGTCAAGTTCTTCCAAACAAAACCCAACATGCCTTTATGGGCCTTGCTTTGTGCACTGGGGCTCAGTCATGCTGGAACAGAAAAGGGCCAGTGACAGCCGGCTTTACACCACTCCCCCCGACGCTTGGCATTGTGCATTTTGATCTTAGGCTTGTGTGTAGCTGCTCGGCCATGGAAACCCATTTCGTGAAGCTTCTAACACGCAGTTCTTTTGCTGATGTCATTAAAGCTGCACTATGTGAGTTTTGAGATATGGAGATTTGGAGACCTCTTTGATGGAAATTAATAATTGCATGCAACATGTGGAAGAACATTTTTTAACTTCAATTATCAGAATAAATGATTATATATGAATAAATCTGATTATTGCGCGTGGGTTGAAAAAGTATTAAAAGAGAACTTGGCCAAAACTGAGGACGTGTTCCGAGAATGTAAGTGAATTCTTTACTACTGTCAACATATCTTCATTAGTATAATGTTGATTTTGCATTTGAGACCTAAACATCAAGCTGGACCTTCTTTGTGACCCTGTATGTGTTATGATAATATGTAAAGACATATGACTTGGTTGGAAAAAGTCATTGGACCCAACACCTCTGTCTTTTAAAGGATTATTTCAGGCTTTACAAGGGGACTCACAGCAGCGCATGCACACCTTATGTCAGTGTGTTTTTTCCTAATAACTCAGGACTCATAAAACAGCTTACATAGTGCAGCTTTAACTAAATAAATTTCACATCTAAACCAGTAACCGTGCAGTTTTGCTGTCACTCGAAAACTGCAGTACACATAACTGCAGTAAGACACGCTGGCTTGCTAGTCGACCAAAACAGATAATAGTTTAATAGTCATTTAACGATGCTATGCACCTTACACTTTACAAGGATTTCCAGTCAAGTAATATAAATACTACTCATCTTTTAATTCTGTCTATTCTGTTGTTGGAGTGGATACACATTGTTCTTTTATACACACTCATATAGTCCACTCTGCTGGTTAAATTTGAAAAATCTACAGCACAACTTTCTCTCAGGCAGTGTTTGTTGCCTCATATAAGTGGTGCCTTGCATCAATGGCATGTAAATAACAGTATACCATACAATGAGCATATCACTGTCCAGAAAACAACAGGTATCTCCATTTTTTTCAGATTTTTAGTTTTCAACATCATTTCAGCACAGCAGTTGTTCATTAACTCACTTTAAATGTAACAACATTTTTGGCCTTTTCCTGTAAAGTTACCATTTTGTAGATTTTTTGGACAACAATGATCAGCCTGTTCAAGATCACTTAAGAAAATGATACTAATTTATGAGGGTTTCAGTACTTCCATTACTTGTTAGCTACATTAGTAGCTGGAGGCCAAAGCTAAAGTAGCAAACTGTGTGCATGTCCTGGGTTGACTGACTACATTTGAAGTAAGAGGAAAACTGTATAAATGTGATTTTTTTTGGTTGAATTGTTGCCTCAACATCTCTCTTGTTCTCTCATCATCTCTATTACATGCACTCGTGTCTCTAACACTCACCCAGATCTGAGCACTGCACGACTTTCAGCTGACAGTGACACCCAAACGGACACACAGGGAATTCCGGAGGTGCCGGGTCCTCCACGGCCGAGCCTTCTTCCACATCCCTCATCATCATCGTCGTCAAGCCTCCGCCATCACCATCGATGCCGAAGTCCCAGAAGCCCCTCTGCTCAAAGGGCAGTGCCAGGGAGAGGGGGGTCAGGCTGAACACACTCAGCAGCAGCAGGATGCAGCAGTGGGAGAACATCACTGAGACACTTGTGCCACACTTACACACTCTGACCTGCAGGGCAGAGAGAGAGAGAGAGAGAGAGAGAGAGAAAGAGAGAGAGAGAGAGAGAGAGAGAGAGAGAGAGAGACAACATTGCTAAAGTTTCATTCACTCAACAAACATTCACTCCCCAGTTCATACAGTCCATCGTACTGTCGCTGTCCAAAGAAAAATCTCCAAAATAGTTTCTTCTTCACAGGAGAAGGCAAAAACACTTACTTTTCAATGTAATGTAAAGAGATTTTATTTCAAGTGATTTAAGAACATTCCTATTGGTCCATTCATCATGAAATTTTCACATGACGTGAAGGACAGCTGGTGTGTTGAAATGACGCAGAAAAATAAAAATCGACAGAAATGGAGATGCATGGTTTTCTTTGGACAGCAACGAGACGCAAACTAAGCTTCAAAAACAGTCCGTTTCAAATTCATTGTGTTTGTGATGTCATTCATCAGCCTATTCAGCTTATATATGTTTTGCTCTGCCCATTCACAGTGAAGTTATGAGGAGTGTTTCAGCCCAGACTGCTCTTTGAATGAGGTACAATGCAGGGCAGCCAATCAGCTGTGGTGTATTTACATATCACTGCTGTCGGGACAAAATCTTGTATCTCCATTTTTAATTTTTTGACACTATTCTTTGACAAAAGGCACTATGTTGTGTCAAAATGTCATGATGAACGGACCAACAGAAATGGTCCAAGTTTACTGGGAAAAATAGTTCTCTTTTTACTTCCATTACAATTTAAGAACATTTTTCCTTGTCCTGTAAAGTTACCTTTTTGGAGGTATGAGGTTTTGTTCCAACAGATATATCAGTCCTAAAAGGCACAGTACTAGAAACAGCCTGTTTAATTCTAAGGGATAAAGAGAGGCTCAAAAATAGTCATATAAAAATGAATTAAGGTTGTTTTTGAATAAACCCACCTAACCATCATAGGTAGACATCTAGGAAAACAGTAAAATACCCAAAAAGTGGATTTGGGCCTTTTAACATAACAGAAAGTGGTTTAGATCTTGAAAGAACATCTGAAAACGTAGGATCTTAGGAGTAACACCATATCTCACACATTTTATACCCCCGGGTTGTGCTCTTCAGGGCCTACAGCAGGGCATCTTGCAATCTATCACCCCTCTATGTAACATGCATACAAAATGCAACACTTTTGAGAAGTAACAAACATTATTGTATAAGTTTGTCCAGTTACATGCAGTATATAATATTAATATGCAGTCGTGTTGCTTAAAATTATATTCACAGCTTGCTGCATGCTAAATAAGAATTGGAGTTATGGAGCAGTATAATGCTGTGATAAGGGGGAATAAGGTAAGATAAGGGGCCCATGCTAAATATTTTCAGGGGCTGCAAAACTGCTACTGACACCTATGCATGAAGTTGAGTGCCTCAAAATCTACCCTTTAGTAAATAAGTAATATACAGAATTATTAGTAAATTGATAGCTATTATTAAATGTCTACAGGCAGTTTTGCATAAAACGTAACTGTGAAACGTTATTTGGAAAATTACAGAAGAAGGCAAGGTGCTCTAAAACCTTTGTCAGACAGTCTTTTAGTCTGAATGGTGACTTGTTCTTCGCTCTGTGAACTCTACTAAAGCAGGTCCTGAGTGTGGACGTGGAGTAAAAAGACAAGTCAGTATGTTTCTCTTCAACATTATTATAGTAGCAGGGCCATTTTCCCTCCGGCCGGAGGTCAGTAAAATCATTATGTGGTGACTGTCTGCTGAGTGCTCTTTTCAACAGAAGGCTATGAATAAATAACCGAATGGTTCGCTGCCTTCTGCCATGCATAGATTTAATGTTCCACCCAGCACGGATCACCACACACCTGCACTGGAAATGAATATTACACAGAAATCCATTTAAGAAATTTTTGCAAGCACTTGCAAAAGGTTTTTATCTGTGAAAAATCCCCCAAATTTTGGCAGAAAGGGGAGAATAATGAGACAGCTGGCATGCATGCATGTGTGTGTGTGTGTGTGTGTATGTGTGTGTGTCTGGGGCGAGACTGGTCATACAGTTTGTGGTGGCAGTGAAAACGTCTAACAGGGATTTGCAAACACTCAAGCCATTCATTAGACAGGAAGGGGGGGGTAGTATTTCTGAACGTCAGTCAGTGTGTGTGTGTGTGTGTGTGTGTCTAGGAGGGTGGAGAGCATGTTCATGATGTCATAGCTGAACCTGCTCCAGCTGAGCATGATGATGTCTCTGCTGTGACAAAGACTGAGCTGAGCCGAGGGTTCACTGTGTGGCTGAGGGGTTGCAGTAACTACTGCACCACTGATGATACTCCAGCCATTAAAGGAACACTTCAGCACTGCTCCTCCTAATCCTTGGCCCAATCCCATGTCACCTCTTGCCCCTACCACTTAGCCCTTAGCCCTCCGTTTTGCACGTTCACACCTAGGGGTAGGGAGTCCCAGTTTTTGTTGAGATAGAGGGGTATGGTGAAGTGTTAGGGCTCCATGGCAATCTAAATGCTTTTTCAGAGGCACACTTTAAACGGAGTGTTATGAGAAAAATTAAAAACCGGCAAGACAAGTGACCAAAGAAACCCACAAATGTAGCTAGCTAAGTATTTTCTCTATTAAAAAATTCCGATAACCATTTTATTGTCTTAGTTTAAAGTTGTTTCAAAGTATTTTTGCCCTTTTCTTCATAATAAGGATGTATATAGATATATACTATATACTAATATATAGAGATATATTTTATTTACATGACATCTATCATATGTTTTTGATGAATCAGTGTGTAAACACTTCTGTTCTGAATGTATGTGGGGTATAAATAGACTAATCTGTTTACTGTAGGAAGCTTAGTTGTAACACTGTGTTAAAACTAACCCCACCCAAATTTGAGGATAACATTGCTATGAGATTGTGAGAACATGGCTAAAGTTATGTCTACTTGAATCGGATTAACTAGAAATCTCTAATAAACGTCCATGTTACATTTTACCTCATAATAGTTTGTGTCCTGCTCTCCCCTACATGCAAAAGAATCTGTTGATTGAAACCTTACAATACTTACAATAAAATGCATTGGGCAGTTGCTGAATTCCATCAGTTCTTCAGTCAAATGTATTATTTATTATTTATAAATAAAGCAGTCTGCATAACTTGGTCTTTTAGTGATGGGACTGTTTTCTAGAGGGTAGAATTCAACATATTATCAGCATAGCTGTGTTATTAGAAGTTTCACAGGGAAACTGTGGAGAAAGTAAAGGTAAAAAAGGTTGTATTCAGTATATTGTATCCAGTATTACACAGTTGGATAAAACGTCACTAAAACACCATGTCTGCCTCAACCTAATAACTGTGTTGTTAGAATGTAATAACTGTAGTTTTGAATTCTTGTTAGATTTCCATTTCAAACGTTTATTTATAGAATTCAGCAACTGCCCAAAAGCATCTATTATAAATGAGTTTTAAGTGAATGTGTTTTCTGTTTTTTTTCTGAGTGCAGGAAAATGGCTCAAAATGACTGTCTGTGGTAATCAACAGTATGACACAGATGTGTCAGATAGAGAGTGGGTCGAAAAATGTTGGAGTTTTCCTTTAAAGTCACCTTTAAGCCAAGGCTGATACACCTTCCAATGTCTTGCCACTTGACAGCCTGTAAGTGTGACCCTGGCATTAAACCTACTCAAACCACAGCTTAAATTCTGACTCGTCACCTGCTTCCCGCTTCTAAACGTATACTTAACTCTATAAAACAAAACTGAGCAATTACCACTCGCTGCCAAGAGTATTTTCTTTCCTCCTCAAAGTTAGAACCTTCTTATCCGTAATGACAGAGATCATAATCTTTCATTTGTAAGTGCAATGAAAGAGAAAAATAAGAACCAAGTTTCTGTCTCAAACACCACTCAGCCTCCATACAAGCCCTTACTGAAAACTTGTCCTCCGTCACTTCATTACCATGCTGTCATCATAAGAGACACATGGCTGAACCAGAAGGACCAGATGTCATCAGATCTAATTTTGTTCCTGGAGCTCAGAATCCCCGACTTTTCCTCTTGGAGGAACTTCAGTGATGCACAAGCAAAAGAAACATCTGCAGTGGAAATTCCGCCCTCGTCTCCGTCACTATTAGAACAGAGGAGATGGATCCTCAACATCAGCACAAGATGGACAGGACGTTGCAACAGGCAGCGGATATAAGAGTGGATATTAAGCTGGTCCAAAAAAAGACATTATGTCCCAGACAGTGGCCTCATGCAAGATAGTGGCCTTAATAAATATACTTCCTCAATAAAGTAGCAACCATATCAATGACAATACATACAAATAGTAATGAGAAGAACTTAGAGGTTGTTTATACACTACTGTCCAAAAGACAAAGGACAATAGGTTAAAAAACAGGAGTTTCCAAAACTAGAGTTCAAAAAATGATACAGAGAAAGATACAGAGAGAATGGGACTCCTAACATCTGTGTAAGACCTGGTAGACACCAAAACGTCACCATCAGTTAAACAGTATTTAAAAGCTTTCATCTTTGGTAGAGGAGAAAATTAAGCTCCACTTTTGCTTCACATGGTGATCCTGTCCATCCTTCCGCTGGAAGAAGACAACTCAACACTATGTGTCTGAAAGGATGTGCAGCTGTTAAGAAGCCCTTACAGAGAAACGGAAATAGACAAAGTAGAAAATGTGCAAATCAAACAAATAAGTTGCTGGTGTTCTCAGAGAAACGGACTGTCCACCCCAGAGTCCAGACCTCAACATCAGTGAATGTGTTTGGATTACTTGGATTGTAAGAAGCAGAAAATGCAACCAAGTCCTAGGACTGAAAAATATGCAGATTTCTTTGAAAAAACTGAAAGCAAGACCCCTGACAAGAATAGAAGCTTTAATATAAAGGGTGAAACACCTTATACTGAAAACAAAGGGTCACTCATCCGTATGTTATGGTCTTGCTCACATGTAATATCTTTCTGGAGGAGTATTATTGAACATCTGTCTAAGATCACTAATGTTAATATACCTAATCAAGGCTAATCATTTTAGGTGACACCTCTGTATGTACGCTCAGTAAAGTACTAGCTAAAATGAGTTTATCCTCTGCACTTGTAGCCAAGAAAACGATTTTACTTTAATGGAAAGAGCCACAACCACCCTCTCTAGCTGCATGGAAATTTTTTTTACTGGAAAATGTACTACTGGAACGAGTGTCCTATTCTTTTAACCCAAAATGTATATTATACTGTGAAATGTGGAACAAGGCTGAAGAGTATTTAAATTCAATTGACTTGTAGCTTTGTAACACTTTGTAATACTTCTGTATTGATTGTTTTCTTATTGTTACAATTATTATTAAAAAAAAAAAAAACTCTGAAAGTAATGTATGCCTATTCTCCTAGATGTGCTATCATTAACTGTGCCTGTTTGTTTGTTGAGACGGAATAATATGCTACTCTCCTGTGCATAACAGTTACTGTGAAAACAATAAAAATTAAATCTTAAACCTTAAAAAAAGATAAAAAAAACCCCATGATATTATATCAATTATATATTTATATATTATAGTATTATAAGTTGTTGAGGCTTCTGTGAAATCTCTTGTAAAATATACTGTGTATAGACTATATTGACTATTTGGCTCTTTGTTATCTATTATCGTCTACCAGCTAGATGACTAAAGGAAAACTGAAATCAACCTTACTGGGAACAAGATGAAGAAAAAAGGTGCTACCAAAGGTGAGGTGCTTCCGAAATTTCAAAAAGCTCAGATGAAAAGGTGCAACGCTCACTCTATCCAATGCAAAAGGGCAACTTAATTTGGTTAAAAACATGTTTCGCCCTACATGCAAGGCCTTGATCAGATGTGACAAACAATACAAAAAAAAAACTCTCTATTTAAAAACAGTTGTGGCCTCCTAATCAATCTCCCAGCTGAAAAAACCTGAGCTAATCGCTTAAATCTAAGCTGTACTCCCCTAAACTCTCTGCCATGTAGAGGGAAATTGGTCATAAAATGCTCATAAAATTCCAGTAGAATGAACCCTAAAAATTCAGGCCCAACCAATTTATAGTTCTCTATTTCTTATTGTTGAGTTTATTTTCAAAAGTTATTTTATGTAATTATTTGTATAATTTATCATAGGACTAATTTGGCTTTTAGGTGTAAATGGTTCTTCTGTTTTTTGGTAGCACACTTATTTTTTCATGTTAACAAATGTAAAGAATAATAGCTATTTCAATGTTATCAGCACCTCTAAAGTATAGAAGACACTGGTAAGTTAATCAGCCCAAAATAGTTTTAGCAGAATCACAGTGTGGTTTCTGAAAATATCGCGGCACTACTACATCTGTCAATCATGGTTGTGTGTATTCCCGGACAAAGAATTGCACAGATCAGCACTTTTTTGCCCTCCTTGTGGCGCTCCACAACCTTCACTCAGGCATAATGAAACAAGCCAGGCTATGAAATGGATCTTTTCTGCACAGAGGCCTATTACATCTTGGCAGTGTAAACCAGGCCATTGAGCATGCATTGGTCCACTGGTTATCATTCAAGACTTTAGGACTAGAACAACTTCCATCCTGCCTTTGTTAATGGCTCGTTTTATTATCAACTTTAAAATGCAGGTTTAGTGCATCTAAAAACTCACTAAGTTTGGCAAAAACACCCTCATGTTCTCTGCTGCCTCTGAAGGGACTGATGATCCCCAGCCTAATAAAACTAAAAGCTTTCATTAGCCTGAATAAAAAAAATGCAAAAAAAAGAGTTCTTCTTGGTGCTTAAAGGAATGATTTAATGAAAAAATTCAAATTTACCTTTGTTGTAGCTGATCAGCCAAGACACATAAGGTGTCCAAGTTTCACTTCTTTATTCTCGCACTGGAGCTTCAAGGCTGACATTGCTAACAAACACTTAAACACTTACCCAAATCTTTTTTGTGGATACATCCTCAAAATTTCTCTCAACCCACTGAAACATCATCCAGGTCTTCATTAAGGTCACACAGGCTTGTCAGTGTGGTTTAGGACATGGGATGACTTGCTGTAAACTATAAAACTGAGCAAAACATCACCATGTAGCTGAACACTGAGGGCAGTCATTTCAGACAAATTAAAGATTTGTACACATAGTTAAAAAGAAACAACAGAAACTGAGAACAGGATCTGTAGCACTCATTCCCTATCATTTCAGCACGCTGTTGTTTAAAATGACTCACTGCAGTGGTCAGCTACATGGTGAAGTTTTATTTTTGTGGTTCATAGATAGTAATTGTGTTCACTAGACCCCATTCGCAAACTTAACGAAGACGTGGATGTGGTTTGGACAGGTTGTTTGTGTTTGTTAGCAACGTTAGCCTCATAGCCCCAGCACTAAAATAAGAAGCCAAATTTAGACACCACACATGTCTTTGCTGATCTACCACATCTGGGGTAAATGGAAAACTGTTGAAATGTGATTTTTTGCCAAACTATTTTAATCAAACAATACCTTCAATCTGTGGACAACTACATCTCTCTTTTTCTTTGCCTCATCCCATCTCATCTGACTCATCTCTCCCTCTTAACCTCAGTTCAATACATTTATCCCACTCCATCTCTCTCTGAGTTACTCTCTTTTAAACAGAATCTGTACACATTTAACATTAAAATGAATGCCCTTTTGTTCTCTAAGGCCAGATGCATTATCCCAACAGTTTGGCCAGATTTTTCTTGTTAAATCTTGGCATGTCAGGGTGAAAGGCAAACTGGGACTGATGAATGTACTCTTAATAAAAGATGCCAGTCAACAAGACCTCTAGGCCTAAATGTAGTTCTATGAAAGTGTGTTCGTACATCCCTCTACATTTATCTGCATAAGTGATAGTTAAATGAAAGAAAAATAGAAAGGCACAATTACAGAGAAGTCTGCATCCTGCTCAGCATGACACAGCCTACAAATTATATTATGGACACCATAGCACCATAATATAGATAAGTATATGTGCTTCTACATGATTCTACATAGAACCATGGACATTTAAAGAACCATTTGCATGATTAAAAGGTTCTTTGCATTGTGAAAGGGTTCTTCAGATTGATGGAGAATGTACGGTTCTATATAGCACCAAAAATGTTCTTCTATTGTTACAGGCTTGACATCATAACAGTAGAAGAACTCTTTTTGGTGCTATATAGAACCCTTTTCAAAAAAGGTTCTATATAGAAACATACACAACACATTCTCCATCAATCTCAAAAACCCTTTCACAAAGCAAAGAATACTTCAATCACGCAAAGAGTTCTTTGAGTGTCAATGGTTCTATTTAAAACCATTTTCTTTACTAAAGAACCTTAGAAGAACCATCTTTTTTAAGTGTGTATGTAAACCCACCCAAATGTAATTATATAATACAGGGGAGCCACTTCACTGATAAGAATGAAGAATGAAACACAACACAGATTTATGATATGGCCTGATTAATGTCTGCTAGTTGAATCTTTGATACGACTCTTCAGACATACCAACCCACCCTTTCTCACTGCTTCAGTGTGAAGTACTAAATCAGAATGTGTGTGTGTGTGTGTGTGTGTACTCAATTACTCAGTTACTAACTGTATACCAGTATTTGAATACTGAAATCAAAAGGATGTGTTGTTAAGGACACAACTGAGAAGATAGTCATGGCATGGCAGGTTCTGGTGTAGCCTATTTGCTAACTAAACTAACTAGCTATCTAGCTGTTATTATGTAGGTCCAGGTTATATTTCTTTAATGAACTAATATGTTCTCACATCATCCACTGAGAAGAAAAGACTTTGTGTAAAAGACGATGGGATCTACTCAGCAGCCAGTGATGTATTGGTTATCGCATCATTTTTTCTCCTTTTTGTTGCTTGCAGTTAACCAGATATCCATTCATGAACAATTACGGTTCCTCAAATATCCAAATTTGTCAGGATTCACATCCATATGCTGAATTCTTTTATCCTCTCAGGTATAAAAATGACCAGAAATGGTCATAATTCATTTTTGCATGACCATTTTCCAACCTCTCTTTATCTGCTAGAATTAAACATGCTCTTTTGGTTCCTGTGCCTTTAAAACTGATATATGTAAATGAGCAATGTTCTAATTGGCTGTCCAGCATTGGGCCTCATACAAAAAGCAGTTCTATATAACTTCAATGTTAATGAGCTAAGCTAAACTGCTGTAGACTGAAAAGTGGATGTACATAAATGCATTGTTTTTTGTGACATCACAAAAACAATTCATTCAAAGCACGCTGTATGGACGGGGGAGGGAATGATACCATTGAAAACTTTAACAATGTGTACACACCAAATCAACTCTTATTCAAAAAAGTTTGTTTTTCCATGATATGGCCCCTTTAACAGCTCCCCTTATCTACTTCTAAATCATCTCCACATATCTAACATTCTTTCTGCTTCAGGGACAATAAATACAGCTTGACCATTCATGCGAGGGCCTACAGAATAAGCCTTTGGTCTTTTAGATTTAAAATGGTATGTAGTACATCAGCATCCCCCTTACGGCCCACCAAAGAAAAAAGAGTCTTCAAGCTTCACTAAAGTATCTACTTCACAACAGTATTTCTCAGTGGGTTTACATTACAACCTAGAATATTATTCATAGAGACAAGTCAGCCCTATAGATCAGCAGCTCTAAATGCTGTGTCCACCCTTTGTTTAAGAAGTAAACATACAGGAAGGTGGCAGCATTTTTCTTACTGTTGAATAGAGAAAAACAATCACTATACAGTGTCCCTTTTGGTAAAAATAGCAGCTAAATTATACTGTGCTCCCTAAAAATGGCCCAGTTTGGCTTGGCTGGAGGAATGCAAGAGAACTGAGGCTGGACTACCAGACGTCTCTGCATTCTGCTCACCGTGCAAAAGCATATGAAGTATATTATGAATGCCATAGCACCATAATATGCATAAGTATATGTGCCATTTTTATAGTACGGAACATCGTTGTGCACAGCAATTTCTTTTGAGAACCTTTTTTTAATCAGCTGCTGCTCAACAATACACAGAGGAGGCTATGAAGGTTTTAAAGTCCAGACTAACTTCCATCAAGGGCCCGATTAGCAGGCTAATGCGGCAGCAGAACACGCAGATGGGGGCCGCAGGACGGATCTCATTGTGAGCTGTAATTGATAACAGAAACATCTGGCTGTAAAGTGGGGCTCAACCACTGCTGAGTTGATCCTATTGACACAAGAACAAAGGGAATGAGAGACAAAAAGGAAACAGTATTAGGAGAAGAGGAAGCCTAATCGCACGGCTAGAGCCAAATATACGGGCTGACAGACTGACACTTCCAGTTTCCACTTCTCAGGGCCACTGTGCACTCGTGGAAATGCTGTAAACATGAAAGCACGCCTGTCTAACACATGGTTATACAACAGAATGGCCAGAGTTTGACAAAAGAGTAGCTTCTGCTTACTCCTGGTAATTACATACACCACATTCCCCTTCGACAGGGGCTGCAGGCTGCTATTTCTGTCACCCTCACCCCATCCATCTCTGGGGAACTTTGTTAGTCTTAGAGGCGCGGTGGTGTGTGAAAGGGACAAGAAAAAAGAAATGAAAACAGAAGGGAGGGAGGACAGAGTGTGTGAGAGAGAGAGAGCGACAGAGAGAGAGAGAGAGAGAGATGCAAAAGATGGAAGTTGCAGACAGAAATGCTCAACATGAAAATAAATATGAACTAATAACACATGCACACACTGCGCACATGCAGAGTCATATTGCACAATAAAGACAAAGACAGAATCTTACACTGTGTGCAAAAGATTGTAGACACCTTCTCTTCTAAAATCAAGGGTATTAACAGGGAGTTTGTCCCCCTTTTCCGCAGTAACAGCCTCCACTCTCCTGCGAAGGCTTTGCACTAGATACGAGTAAGGATCTGATTGCATTCAGTGACAAGAGCATTAGTGAGGTCAGGTTCATTTTTGCATGACCATTTGTCAACCCCTCTTTATCTGCTAGAGTTAACCCCTAAACAAGCCATGGGCCTGCTGGTGAGTTTTATTACACACTTCTATAACCTCAGAATAGCTCCACTAGTTTGCACTGAAGTCCCTGTAGTTACTGAATAATAAGATAAGCCTTTCTATGAAATATACCTGGAATGTCAAGGGGTAAAACACGCTGGTTTTTTTGCTGTGCCTTTAAGACGGATGTATGTAAATGACCTATGTTCTAATTGGCTGTCCAGCATTGGGCCTCTAACAAAAAGCAGATTAGCCTGAAGCACTCAATGTGAATGGGCTGAGCTAAACTGCTGTAGACCGAAAAGTGGATGCACATAAATGCATTGGTCAGGTGCTCCATCACTCCAGAGAAGGCACCTTCTAGACAATGCTTGGCACTAGACATGGTGACCTTAGGCTCTTGTGTTGCTTCTCCAGAGTGTCACAATCTACTGGCAATCTTTCTTTCCCTCCCCACTTTAGCTGTAGTGAGTTCTCACCCGCTAACTAGGTCTCCCCATTACACAATGCTACCAACCTGGATGGGTGAAGGTTAGCACATGCTTCTTCTGAGTCAGGTGAAGCCAGCCACTGTGTCTTTTCGAACTGCTGCTAACACTCCATCATTGTACATCTCAAGATGCTAACGGCCAATTCTGCAACAGATGCCTGCAATGGCTAATGCTTACTGACACTAATTCACCCAGAGGAAGTAGGGCCAACTGCCTACTTGGACTCCCAGTCACGGATGGCAGTGGCATCGCCAGGGATCTAATTCGTGATCTCCTGATGATAGAGCCAATTATAAAATGGTTGTGCAACTGGGGAGCCAAGAGGTCTTTTCTGTGAAGATTAAACAAGCTTTGTGTGCGCAATTAAACATTTGTGTCAATAGTGGGTGCATCAAAAGTAGTTGAATTCACCAAATAGAAGAGGTGTCTGGATGCTTTTAGGCTACCAGTGCATGTCATTGTTTTTGGTATCAATTCAGAGCATTTCAGTATCTTGAAGTCGACAGAAAAGTCAGCAGAAAAGTGAAGATGTCGTTCGCCTTGCTAGTGATAACGACTTGGCAATGTAGTAAAGTTTTTAGCTAACATTAGCTGCTAGCTAGAGGTAGTTTCAATTAGGACTGTAGCAATATTTGTAAGTCTAAGGCATCAAAAAACCAGCAACTGTCAGTAATTAACAGTCAAATGCAACTTAGCACAGCAAGCTATGATGTAGCTCACTCTCCCCCTTCCACTTTCACACAAAATTAGACACCCATGGACTAATGACAAAGTCACATCAGTTAAAAAGGCCACTCCCGAGTGCATTCAAAAGACTTCAGTTTGGTCACTTAATAAAACAATAGTCTTTGACCTTCAAGCCCGTTTGAGGCTCTGAAATGCACCAAATTGCTCATAAAAGCATTTACTGTGGTACATTAGTCTGTCTCCACCTAGTCTGAAGAAATACTATATGTCAAATCTTTAATTAAAATATACTCAGCTCTCTAAAATGAGATGTCATTTATCTAGACAACATTTGAACGTGTCATAGTCAGTGCATGAAGGCACATTGGCATATTTGATTCGTGTAATAAAAAAATTATGAGCTAAAAACCAGCCAGAGGGAAATTTCTACTCTCATGTGTCTGTTTATGTTTGTGTCTGTATAAAATATGGAGCTTTTAATATGGAAAAACAGCTATGCAACACTACCACTGCTGTAGCACTAAACCCGAGGTAAAACATGGAAAAAGGTAGGCCTCTTTCTCACCAGAGGATTTGTTAGCCTTCTTAGAAACTGACATTAAAATAACATAATTTCTCTGAAACACCCCACAAACAAAAACATACACTTTTTGTCTATAGACTGAAAAACATTAGGGGAAGTATTAGGTACAGCCAGGAAGGAAACTGAGTGTCTCATAGTGTTGAAAAAAGTAGCAACATTCAATTAAGATAATGGCACAACTTTGGCCGCTGGCATACTGAAGTTGGGAGGAGGAAAGTGTGAAGTTATTGGCTTTTCACTCTGAATGGCAATGAACTGAAATGACCTCATCCTGCAACTATAGTGCATTTGCCGGTGAGGCCAAGATTTTGTCCTGCTGTGCCTTATTCTGTGCCCCTGACACATACAAGTGCTGACATCCAGGGTCAAATAGGCTGAATATCTCAGAACACCATGCTGATCCACTCCAGTCTAATATTATTAATATAACATTATTGCTTTTAATTTCCCCTTATATGTGTTACTGAAGTAAATACCAATAGTGTTATCAGTGTTTATGGGAATAACTCATCTATGCACTGTTCTAATTCCTCCAGTAATGTGCACCCACTGCTCTTGTTCTCACTCTTCCTCTGCTCCCTAGCTAACCATTGGGCGGTTCCAGGTTCCAAGCACTCGGCTGGAATTAACTACCGTCTCGACTGTAATTTGGTGACTTGTGTCCCTAAAAAAGCCTCTTCCTGGCAAAGTGTCTGCTACCGCTCTGCTTGGATGTGGTGCCTGGCACGAAACCAGGCCAAGGCAGGCCTAATCAACAGAGCACAGAACCAAATCCAGGCCTGGCCAGAAGAAAACCGAGCCTGTGAGTCCAGGAATCATTGGAAACCTGTTTATTGCCGTGGTCAGCTGACTGTCACTGGAGTTCTATGTTATAGAGTGTAATTTGAAAATGATGTACTCATTTCCAGCACTTTATTTAAAAACAGCACTCAAAGGCTGATGCTTCCTATTCCCTATACAGTGCACAGAGGGGAATGACCCCAGTTAAACATGGGAACTAACTCTAGTTCAATCAGGTTTGTTTAAACAGAAAAATCTGTGCTGGAATCTGGCCCTACAGGACCGACGTTCCCACCCTCTGATCTAGGTCATGAAATAATGGATTTGTACCCAAATGGTTCACTAATGAACTATTTCATGTACAGTGGAGCCATTTGAGACTCAGAAAAAGGGTTGGAAAATGGATAAAGATATTTGGACAAAGAAACTATTTCCTCTGTTCTTAGAGAACCAGAACCTCAAACACAGTTTTTTGGGACTTCTTTAAATACTGGAAATAATTCACCTGAGTAAAAAAATAGCTACAACTTTATGACCGTCTAACCAGATACACATCCATATCTGCTGGAGTTCTTGTATCTAACCACAGTTGTCCGCACCTTGTGATCATCCACTGGCTAAAAATGTCCCCCTCAAACCACAGTCTGAGTCTTTCCAATACTTCATCCTAAAGCCAAGAGAGCGTGTAGTGTGTCTCCAACATTCAGCCGCAACACTCTTGTTCACCCTTTCACTCCTTCCTCTCTTTATTGTTAAAGGCACCACTGGAAATCAAGAAATGTTGGCGCACTTTTATTTTCCCTTTAATACCATGTCTCAGTGTAAGTACCCAAAGGATTCTTCTATTACAAGCTTGACATCTAGAACCCTTTTCAAAAAGGTTCTGTGTAGAAGCATATACAGCACATTCTCCATCAATCTGAAGAACCATTTCACCAAGCAAAGATTCCTTTAATCATGCAGTAGGTTCTTTGAGTATTCTACACACATGTATGTACAAATAAATATATATATATATATATACATATATATATGTGTGTGTGTGTGTGTGTGTGTGTGTGTCTGTACATATACATACGTATACATATATATATATATATATATATATATATATATGTGTGTGTGTGTGTGTGTGTGTGTGTGTGTGTGTGTGTACATTCTGTGCATACACATGTATATGTATATACAGATGCATCCTGTTTAGTATAATATAAGCATTTAAGTATAGTATGATATACTAGTATTTTAGTATAGTATAAGCAAGTATAAGCATTTACATTTCACTCAAAAAGGCAGTAATACTCAGCTTAATGCTTAACATTTATATTATAATGCGCTGTATTATAATTAATATCACCACAAATATCACTACAAAATCTCAGACTGGACAGTTATCATGTAGATTTCTGAAAAGGCATCCTTGAACATCCAGTTATGAGCCTGTCTGCTCGTTTTCCCTCGTAATTCGTAATCTAATAACTTTTCTTTCTCCTTCCAAGGCCAGAGAACTGAACTCTCGCAGACAGTCGCACCTGAGCGCTCTGAGTGTTTCAGGTGCGCTGCAGCGACATCTAAAGGTCCTGATGAGAATTACCACACAATCACAACAGCTACTGCTTCATGTCAGCGCGTACATGGTGGACCGCGATAAGAGCATAAAGGAAAGAGGAGAGAAAAAACAAATACCACATACGAGTTGAAGTTTTTCAGAGGTGTTTTCTTTGGAGGGTAAATGTTCAACATGCCCCCCGCCATCGTTTCCCATCGTTACTTCATAGCAGTCCATTAATAAAACTACTATAAATAAAAGTTAATCAAGATATTTACTTGAACACGAAACAACAGGAGCAACTTTTGGCCTCGGTTCAAGAAGATAAGCAGGCCAATCTCCTAAATAATGCGATATGTGCAACAAATGAAGAACTTACGACGTGCTAGATAGAACTTTTAAATATATCTGTGAAAATTCACAGCTGACATCTTAAGTTACCTTAAACAGCGGAATCCCAGTGTTGTGGCGTCTGAAATAGTTCCTCGATGATTCGAATCTCTCCGCGTAAAAAAACTCTAAACATTAATGTTTTTGTATTGTTACAATTACAGAAGGTGTCTCAGCTTTTCAGGTCATGAAGTCTGTGTGTCCGGCTGAGCTGCAGAGTACCGAGAGCGCGCGCACCACTCTGAGGAAATAGCGGAGGAGCAGGGGGGTCCAGCCCAAAACTTGAGCCAGCCTCTCACTGAGGATGCTGGAAACACGACCAGGGAGTGACTCTCCATAGGACAGCTCAGTCAGCTTTAAAGAGCGCTTATAAGTCAGTCATATTCGTTTCTTTTCTAATACTAGTTTAAATAGAATTCCTTCTTTTTTATTTCTGCCACACTGAATAGTTAAGATAAAAAGTCATTAAGTGGTTTGATGTGGCTGTTCTAGAGAAGCTTACTGAGTCAGAACTGCTCAGTGGAACATTCTCAACAAAGAGGATTATTGTGCCAAAAGGCTCTGTGGCCGGCAACAATAGAGGAACTCTTTTGGGGGCTGTAGAACCATTTTAAAAGTTTCCTTAAAGAACAATACAATAGGTTTTTCATCATAAGGAAGAACTCTTTCAGCATTCAAATGGTTCTTTGAGCCTTTGTCCTTACTAAAGAACCCTTGAAGAAACATTTTGTAGGGTGTAGGAACCTGATCCAAAGCATTTACCACCCCAAAAACCTAAATCACAGAAAGTTCTTACATAATATGTTGCCTGATGCCTGACACATTATAGTTTTATGATGGTTAAGTGCATTTTGTAGTTGTACCATTACAGACTGTAGTCCATCTGTTTCTCTGCATACCTTGTTAGCCTCCTATCACCCTGTTCTTCAATAATCAGGTCCCCCACAGGACCACCACAGAGCAGGTATTATTTGGGTGGTGGATCAGAAACAGCAGTGCTGCTGGAGTTTTTAAACACTGTGTCCACTCACTGTCCACTCTATTAGACACTCCTACCTTGCTGGTCCACCTTGTAGATGTAAAGTCAGAGACGATAGCTCATTTGCTGCTGCACAGTTTGTGTTGGTCATCTTCTATTCCTTCATCAGTGGTCACAGGACACTGCCCACAGGATGCTTTTGGCTGGATATTTTTGGTTGGTGGACTATTCTCAGTCCATCAGTGGCTCTGAGGTGTTTAAAAACTCCAGCAGCACTGCTGTGTCTGATCCACTCGTACCAGCACAACACACTCTAACACACCACCAGCATGTCAGTGTCACCGCAGTGCTGAGAATGATCCACCATCCAAATAACACCTGCTCTGTGGTGGTCCTGTGGGGGTCCTGACCACTGAAGAACAGGATAAAATAACAAACTACAGTCTGTAATTGTAGAAGTGCATCTATATAGTAAGTGGAGCTGATAAAGTGGACAATGAGCGTATTAGAGGTACATATAATCTATTAATAAATGGAAGAAAAATTTGTCACCTGTGATGTTTTTTTTAGTTTGACTCCGTCTGCATTACATAATGGCTCTCATGCAGGCTCTTGTGCACAGTAAACTCCCTGCACTTCATCAGAGAGTTATTCAGAAAGATGGTTGCTTTAGTTTTTCTAGTCAAAGTACTTTTTCGAAAGAGCCAGATTATTTAAACTAAACAAAGCAATGAAATATTTCCAGCTGCTTTGAACTGATTTATATGACCTGGTAACAGGCTGTGTGCCTCCTGGAGACTGTTCGTTTTCTTGTCGTAAACCAGAAAAAATGTCCGCAGAGAGAGAAAACAGTGCTTTAATCTAACATTCGTAAAAACAGGATTCGTGGGTGCGTGGCATGTGCACCTATTTAAACATAAAAACCAGTTGTGATGCCTGAACCCCCTAAGAGATTTTTCTGTTGGATTACTTTGTAAAGAACCTCACCAGCACAGCAATGCTAATACCCTGAAGACTAGGCTGGTACTGGTGCAGTGCTAAGGGGCCCTACAACCTTCAGTGTAAAGTGAATCATGTTATAGTAACAGTACATGTGAAGGATCTTCAGGACTCTGAACATGCGCATTAGACTGTGACTCCTTGGTGATATGCAGGTTAGCAAACTTTACCAGGTAGAACCTCTAATGAAAAGGTTCTTCTGATCCAAGGCTTGTCTTGTAATGGTTAAATGGTTTGACCTGATGTGAAAGAACAGTGCTTTAATATCTTGATGTTATTTTGTGCTGTGTCTAAATCAGTGTGCCCCCTGGTGCCCCTCACGTCTAACAGCACTGCAGGAGAAACCTGTGATTAATGCATGTAATTAGTCAGTTAATCAAAATCTAATTACTCTTGTGTTAACTGCAGAGCTTGAAAGCTCCCCAAAAGTGACAGCTGTCAGAACAAATCCAGCTCCCTTGGGTGCCACTTATGAAAGAAAAATGCGGCATATTTCCTCAGTGGTGCCTTTTGTGGTGAGCGAGCTGCTGAAATGTAGCATGCACGAAGCAGAGGAACCGCAACGGAACGTGTGTTTAGGGTCCATGTTGCACACTGCAGAGTGGCTTATAGCTGTGGTTCTCGTAAGTATGGTTTCAGCCTCGGAAACTGTGGCTCTTGCTCAGACTCCCTAGGGTGGTTCTAGAGAGAGGCAATACCTGCTACTCTGACAGCACAGCGGTTATGGTTCACACAAGGCTGTTTTGCTCTGCTCACAGTTTTCAGCTTGGGTGTAACAGCTGGGGCACAAAGCAAACCAGATGCATGATGGGAGGACCCATCAAATTTTTGTGCAAGATTGAAATCAGTTTATATGGGAAGAGACAGATACAGTGTTCTGCTAATGTTATTATCATTCATGTTATCACTTGATTAGGTTCTGTTGACTGCAGTACTTGGCTGAAAGCACCCACAGATAGGAGGCACGCAGAAACATGTACAATACTGTGAAAAAGTTAGAAACCATCTTTAATTTATTTAATTTCCAGTCAAAGAGATGATAAACCTCTTAAAATCCCAGGCTTATTACATACTAAGACTTATTATTCAGTAACTACAGGGACTTCCAAAACGACTTGGAAAGAATTCTGGTTCCATTGACTTACATTAAAAGTAAAGTAGGTTTTTTCCTTCTCCTGTAAAGTTACCATTTTGGAGATACGAGGTTTTCTTCCGAGAACAGCGATAACTAAGAGGGAAATCAAAGGACTGTACATGAAAAAACAGGATTTTCCAAAACTGGCATTCGAAAAAATACTGACAAAGCAAGACCTGGTAGACACCAAAACTGTCACCATCAGATAAACACCACTTAAAGCTTTTGTCTCTAAGAGAGAGGAGAAAATCAAGCTGCTTCAGATCTGAAAACATGCACATCTGTTTCTGTCCATCCTTCCACTGTGAGAATACATCTCAGTGCTTAAAGGATGTGTAGTTGTCAAGAAGCTGTTCCTGAGAAAAGGAATCAGAACAATGGAATGACCACCTCAGAGGCCAGACTTCACACTTTCACCAATCTGACTGGACATAAAATAAATGAAAGGTAGCCTCTGACTTTTGCACGGTGCTGTATATACATCCACACCTACACATACTTTTAAACACATCAGAATGGACCATTTCTGATCACCATCTTAAAGATTTATGATCATGTGTGTTTGATTTATTTGTAATCTAGAATAGTGAATAAAGCATTACACACCTCAGAGTGCTGATGTGTTTCTACAGCCTGTTTCAGGTTTGCCATTGGCAGCATATGCTGTTACTGACTTCTGCTTTCATTTAGGTATCACTGCCAGCACCCACTTACCCACAGCATCTGGAGGCCTATGAAGTTTCAATGAACAGTTTCACCAAGTGAGAATGTACAATCGTTTACCTGCCAAATACAGATATCAGGCCAGGTACAGCGTTTTATAAACTTAGAAATGATGAACATATATGATATTTTTATTCTGTATTAGTTAACATAATGTGGAACAGCCTGGTCATGTGAAGAGCTTCAAAGAGTAGTGGTTGGTTGGTACTTGGTACTATTAGCTGTGTTACATCTTCCTTGGTCCATCCATCAAACTCAGCCTGTCCAGTGGGGGTCACTCCTTTGGTCTGCTGCAGTGTACTGTTTATAACTTTTCGTGTTGCGTGATGGTGAGGATGTGTGCCAAGTATATTTTGGCTTTAAGTACTATTAGATGGGAGTGTTGGGGGTGTTGATTAACTTTAGTTTAGTATTTTGTAATATATCGGTGCTGTCAGAACGAAACCTCTCCATTTTTGTCGTTTTTCAGTTTTGGCATTATTTGAAAGTACCTGTGGTCCTTTATATTGTGGGCAAATTTCATGATGAATGGACCAACGGAAATGACCCAGAATTACTTGGAGAAATGTCTGGTTCCATTGACTTACATTAAAAGAAGAGTATGTTTTTACCCTCCCCTTTAAAGTTCACATTTTGGAGATACAAGGTTTTGATCCAACAACAGTGATATGTAATATTTGTAATATGTGCCACAATTTCTGATTAACACAAACTCTCAGCTAGCTCAGAGAGCCTCCTATTGTGTCTCTGAGCTAGCTGAGAGTTTTACCTCTGTGATGGGGGGAGTTGGTGGAGGTAAAAGACAAAATTATTGATTAATATAATTCTCCGTGCCTGCTGGTGCACAGTGCGGTGATGTAAGCAAAAGCAGTCTATATTTGGGGACAATCAAAAGTCCATTTTAAAGGAAGATTACAGAAAAACTCCCCCCATTCCAGCCCTGACCCAGACACATGGGACTTACAAGAGAAAAAAAACATTGCTACAATATAGGACACACGAGAATTACATCATTCAGAACTTAAGCACAGCATATAGTTAAGCAAGCACAAGGGTCCTGACTTTAGACATTCCGTGAATCCATGTATTAAGAGTTTCAGGGCCAGCATTGCCAATTCTTGCAGATGACAGTTCCAGAATCAGGTATGGAGCCAATGACGTATAGACAGGTTGTGAGGGGATGCTGTCCAATGCTGGACAATGACTTTTTTCACTGCTGTTAGGCCAGCCAGCCGTATTTTCTGGGAACTTTCCGTAATGGGGAACTTAGAGTCATCATTCAGTAAATGAAGTTCAGGGTCCATGGGGAAATATGTCTTGGTCAGAGAAGAGATGGAAACAACAACCTCCTCTCAAAAAGCATAAACTTTTGGGCAGTCCCACATAATATGCATAAAAGTCCCCAGAGTCCCATGTGGACAGAAAGTACAGAAGGAGTGAAGGCTTAAGCCCATCAAATGCCTTACCCTGGGTGTCAGATATGCCCTGTGGCATATTTTCAGATGGATGAATTGATGATTGGGGTTATGTGATGCCCTAAAAACATTAGCCCATGCAATTTCCCAGTTTACCTGCCTTCCTCTCTGTCGCATAACTCTATCCCACTCCGTTTGTCCAGAAACATTTACAGACACATGAAGGATTTTACTTTTAAATAATATGATGAGTCGTGCATTATACACACTTAAAAAAGATGGTTCTTCAAGGGTCCTTTAGTAAAGAAAATGGTTTGATACGGAACCATGAACATTCAAAGAATCCCTTCAAATGATTAATGGGTTCTTTTGCATCACGAAAGCGTTCTTCAGATTGATGGAGAATGTGCTTATTATGGTTCTATACAGAACCTTTTTGAAAAGGGTTCTATAGAGCACCAAAATGGTTCTTGTATTGTTACAGGCTTGATATTGTCAAGTCAAAGTTTATTACTGTAGCGTTTTCTTACAACAGATGTTGTCACAAAGCAGCTTCGCAGAAAAATCCGGGTCCAAGCCCCCATGAGTGGTGTCAATGGTGACAGTGGCAAGGAAAAACTCCCTAAAAGCAAGAGAAAGAAACATTGAGAGGAACCAAGTCTCAAAAGGGGAACCCATCCTCTTCTGGTCGACACCGGATAGCAAACAGACACAAGAGCAAAATGAACAGCAGATTTAACGTTAATATACAATATTAAAACGTTTAAAATTTTAACATTGTAACAAGAGAAGAATCCTTTTTGGGGCTATATAGAACCCTCTTCAAAAAGGTTCTATATAGAACCATCATTTTTACAGTGTAAGACCAAAGACATGAACTAACAATGTAACAAAGGTTAATTTTGATTTTAGAATTATTAAATACTTCACGGAGTATCGATAATATGTTGCACTGTGGAACCAGGGTCAGGGGGTCATTTAGAGGCAGTGCCCCACCAACCAACACCAATCAATGCCTACTAAACCACTACACCACTACACTGTGCACGCTTCTACAGTGTCAATGCTCGTCACATGCTTGGTACATTGTGGGGATGTAAATTAACAGACAAATTTCCTAAATGGACTGACTTTTGGTGACCCTCCATGAGTGTTGTTGAAAGCCTCACTTATGTTTTAGTTCTGGTGCCAGGTCTGCCCCTTTAGCTCATATATTTGTATATGAGTGGAATGTCAACGAAGTTGAGTTGAACAGTTGGTGCACTTCTGCTGCTGCTGCTTGGCAATATCTCCAACGCGTCAGTTCAAAAGTTTTCTCTGCCTTGTCTTAAGGTACTTTGAGGCCTCTGTTTATTTGGAACAGCAGGTATTAAGAGTTGTAGTGAAATCATGAACATGCTGCCTCACACTGATAAGACATGGGACTGGACTTCAATCAGCTAATCCTCTTTACTCCAGGCCATCTTTATGCAGATTTTGTAGTTTATTGTATTTATGTTCTCCTGTTCTCTTTTAGTTAATCTGATTGCGTGTTTGTATAGGATCCTGTTTGATTTTGCTATATTAGAGTGCTTGTGTTTAAATTTCATTCTCGTGGTTGTGTAGCTGTGTATTGAACACAATTGCAGCACATCTCTTTCATTCTAGCTCTCGCTCAGTACCTCAGTGATCTCACGACATCCCTCGTTCCCTCTCAGTGACTATGGAATGCCCTTTGGGGTGTGTGTGTCGTTTTGGTACATGTGTGCTTAGGACATTTGGGGGGATATTGGCCTCTGCCCCCCTCCTAACCTCCTCCAATAACAAACACAGGAAGCTGCTGTCGCCGGGCAAGAGCAGACAGAGAACAGGCAATAGAAGTTAAGAGTTTTGCTCTTTTCGAGATGAAGGAAAAACGAAAAAGCTTTGTCCATTTGTCATATTGATATCGGTGTTATAATATAAACCCAATTCCAAAAAAGTTGGGACAGTAGGTGAAACGCAAATAAAAGCAGAAAGCAGTGGAAGGAATTTAGGGGTTTC
Organism: Colossoma macropomum; assembly: GCF_904425465.1. NCBI lineage: Eukaryota > Metazoa > Chordata > Actinopteri > Characiformes > Serrasalmidae > Colossoma > Colossoma macropomum. Next base: position 13,660,780 of record NW_023494802.1, on the reverse strand, counting down.
ACCATCTACAGTCCATAACATTATTAAAAGATTCAGATAACCTGGAGAAAACTTTGTGCATAAAGGGCAAGGCCGAAAACCAATGCTGAATGCCCATAACCTTTGGATCCCTCAGACGGCATGGCATTAAAGGTGACATGCATCTGTAATGGATATGACCACAGGGGCTCAGCAGTACTTCAGAAAATCCTTGCCAGTAAACACAGTTCGTGCTGCATCTACAAATGCTCTACTACTCTACTACTCAAAGTGGAAGCCATACAATTAACAACATCTAGACTTTTCTGGGTTAAACTTCATCTGAGATGGACTGATGCAAAGTGGAAATGTGCTGTGGTCTAATGAATCCACCTTTCAAAATGTTTTTGGAAATAATGGACAATGTGATCTCCAGGCCATGGAGGAATAGGGCTATCTGGATTGTGACCAATGCAAAATTAAAAATCCATCATCTGTCATTGTATGGGGGTGTCTTAGTGCCAATGGCATGGGTAAATTCCATTTGTTAAGGCACCATTAATGCTGGGGGGTATGTATACATTTTGGAGCAACATATGCTGCCATCCAGACAACGTCTTTTTCAGGGATGTCCCTGCTTGTTTCAGCAAGACAATGTCAAACCAAATTTTGCACGTTACAACAGTGTGGCTTTGTAGTATGAGAGTGCAGGTGCTAGACTGGCTAGCCTGCAGTCCAGACCTCTCTGTAATACAGATATTGGTGAGATACAGTGTGAGAGTATGTGTGTTTGCTTGTAGGGCTTTGTACAACATCTCAGCATTAGGTTTATCTAGGTGACACGTGTTTCATGTGTTCAGACATAGACCCCAAGGTCTGCTAATGATAAAGTTGTAGAAATACTTACCAGAGCTGCATGAAATCGTAGCATTTACCGCTATTAAAGAAGACTCTGTTTATGCACAAGTCATTGTGCTTTATTAGGCAGCTGTAGTTGGCCACAGCTACGCTGCACATAAAGAGAATTTTGGCTCTAAGCCTATAAGCTCTCAGCTCACATTTGCACCCTCTAGGCTTCCAGCTCCGACTGACCCAGTACTTGCTGTTCTACAGGCATTAATACAAACAGCGGGCAAGCCCTGCCTTCATAATAAAAGTCCTTGTCAGAATAGCCCAGTGAGTAAATGCTACGGAACACATTAACCTAAAACTAACCTGAAAACATTTCCCAAACACGCTACAATATAATCAAAATACCATTTGAATATATTGCTACATGATGAATTATATACTCTTGGACAATGAGATTATTATAATTCTTATTCTTATTCTTATTCTTATTCTTATTCTTATTCTGATTCTTCTTCTTCTTCTTCTTCTTCTTCTCCTTCTTATTATTATTATTAATTTGTTTGTTTTCAATATTTACCTAATTTTCTCCCCAGTTTAGACATTCCACCCATTTGCACGGTCCCCCCCAAGCTGAGAGATGAAGGCTAGCACATCATTCCTCTGAGTCAAGTGAATCACCACTGCATCTTACTGAACTGTGGAATCACCAAAGATCAAACCTGCAACAGTCCAACTACAGGACCACATCGGTCAAGCACAAGGCGTGTCAGGCCCGTAGCACCTATGTAGGTCCCAAAATTATTATAATTTTCTATTAATATTAGTCCATTTCACAGTGCGCTGCACTACAATCCCCAACATGCACTGCAAAGGAATGTGCACTCTGACCTCCCTCTCCAACAACAACCTAAGGGACAGTTTAACAGTTATCTGTAGCTAGTGTAGTTGTTTTATATACATATGTGTGTACACACACACACACACACATATATATATATATATATATATATATATATATATATATATATATATATATATGTATGTGTATACATATTTATGTAGATATGGGCCAGAGAATTGAATATATATATATATAGGCCTACCGCAAGTCTACCACTGCAAGTGGGTCAATTCTCGGGCCCATGCTTTTTTTGTAATTTTTTAATTTGACCCTTTTAGCAGTTGAGTTTGACACCCCTAGTTTAGCCAGTTGGACCATTGCTGGTATTATTAAAGACTGTGCTACATTATACTGACCAAAATGTGAATGCCCTGATTCAAAATCAAAATATCCACAAAAGCTCACTTCTGTGATATTAGTAATGCAAATCAGCATCACTATCAGAATAATGATCAACAAAAATAATTGTACAGCTAGCTAAGGTGAAAGTGAACGCCAGTGGCCTGAGACTGAAAGCCGCTCATCTGTCAGTTGCTGTTGACCCCTTGCATGTCTAAGAGCGTGCGTCAAAGCCAATCCTCGCTTTCCAAACCCATGCCACATGTAAAAACAGCCCGAGGTGGGACAGTGAAGAGAGGATAAAAGATGGAATTGATTTTGATTTTAGGCCAGCGAGGATATGATGGATAAGGTAGATCTCCTCTTGTCCAAATAGCAAACAGTCATACATCCTCTGAGTTCCCTCATCAAAGGAATTGAGGCCAGTCACAGTAGAGGAAGCTGGCAGGGAAATAACGAAGCTGGCGCTGGAGCACTGCTGAGGTACCCGAGCGTGCTGAGATAGCTGGCTTCTAGATGATGGTCAGCAACAGTGAGGGAAGTGCATAGAGGAAGATACTGCTGCTGAAGCATGACATTAAAGATGACATTTTCTGAAATGCACTGAGGCCAAATACAACACAGCCAGACACTTTCTGTAAGACAAAGTGAGAGTGTGAGGAACACGAGCACTGCTGGGATGGATGACTGGTTTCGTAGACAGTAATGCTCGCTCCAAAACGACTGTGCAATTAAGGTAACCACACGCACACAGCGGAGGCAGCAGGCGGTGAGGTGGGTGGACACTAAGGAACTTAGAGGAGTAACGTGTGATTACATGCTCAGCAGAGAGGGAAAGATGCTTTGCTGTACATACTGTCACAGGGCAAAGATGGAGGTTGGGTGCTCATTAGGGCCAGACACTTAAGGACAGAGTTTACATCCTCATTATGGCTGCATGAGATGTAGGCAAAATATCAGCAGTATAAGCAGCATAAATATTGCATTTTTATTGCTGCACACTGCCATTGCACTAAGCTTTGCAGTATTCAGTTAAACAATATACAGTATAAGGACAAAAGTATTGGGACACCTACAGGAGTTTTGACAAACCATTTTAAATCCGTAGGCATTAATATGGAGCTGGTCCCTCACAGCTTCCATTCTTCTGGGAAGCTTTCTACAAAATTTTGAAGTGTGTCTGTGGGAGTCTTTGGCCATTCATTTAGGAGAGCATTTGTGAGGTCAGACACTGATGTTGGATGAGATGTCCTGGCTCGCAATCTCTATTCTAGTTCATCCCAAAGGTGTTTGATGGGGTTGAGGTCAGGGCTCTGAGAGGGCCAGTCAAGTTCTTCCACACCAAACTCACCCAGCCATGCCTTTATGGACCTTGCTTTGTGCACTAAGAAAACTAAGAAAAGGGTCTTGACCAAACTGTTCCCACAAAGTTGGAAGCATACAATTGTCCAAAATGTCTTGGTGCTGAAGCATTAAGATTTCCCTTCACTGGAACTAAAGGTTCTAGGCCACCCCCTGAAAAACAACCCCATAGCATTATCCCTCCTCCACCAAACTTTATAGTTGGCACAATGCAGTCATGCATGGAATGTTGGCCTTATATTCGCCAAAGCCAGACTCATCCATCTGACTGCCAGATAGATTAGCGCGATTCGTCACTCCACAGAATATGTTTCCACTGCTCCAGAGCCCAGTTGTGCCATGCTTTACATCACTCCATCTGATGCTTGGCATTGTGCATTTAGATCTTAGGCTTGTGTGTAGCTGCTCAGCCATGGAAACCCATTTGGTGAAGCTCCTTACATGCAGTTCTTTTGTCGATGTTGCTGCCAGAGGCAATCTGGAACTCTTTAGTGAGTGATTCAACAGAGGATAGGCACTGTGCGCTTCAGCACAGCTTGCGTGGTCTACCGCTTCATGGCTGAGCTGTTGTTGCTCCTGTTGCTTCTATTTCACAATAGTAACACTTGCAGTTGACCAGGGCAGATCTAGCAGGAAAGATATTTCACCAACTGACTTGTGGCAGACGTGGCATCCTATGACAGTGCCATGTTTAAAGTCACTGAGCTCTTCAGTACGACTCATTCTACTGCCAGCGTTTGTCTATCGAGACTGCAAGGCCATGTGCTTAGTTTGATCCACCTATTACCAATGGGTGTGGCTGAAACAGCTGATCTCAATAATTAGGAGGGTTGTCCCAATACCTTTGTTTAAATTATGTATGTACACATATACAGTAATTCCTAATATGTAAATATATGCACAAAATATGTCAAAATATGATACCTTTCCAATTATCAGTAACAGCTCTTCTTAACAGCCACACATACTTTCAGATTCATAGTGCTGAGATGTGTCTTCTCACAGTGAGAGGGCGGACAGCAACAGCTGTGGTTTTTTTAAAGATCTGAATGAAGAGTGGAACTTGATTTTATCCTCTCTCTCAAAAATAAGTTCGAAGTACTGTTTATGTGACGGTCTACCAGGTCTTGCACAGCTGTTAGAATTTCAGTTTCTCTGTATCTTTTGATGATTTTTTTGAACTCCAGTTTCGGAAACTCCTGAAATGTCCTCATATCCAAAACACATTGAGGGTGTAATGAAACATGTTCACTGGCCATGTTATGAGAAACACCTACCAAATAGGTGCACTTCGTAGGTTAACAGTTGCTGACTGTTGCCCTGTTAATTTACGATTTGTCAGCCTCCATTTACTCCATTCATCAATGGAAAAAGACCATCATAGGACACCACATGATGCAATGCACAGCAATGACACCAACATAGTTGTGTCTGGAATGACTGATATCACTGTATCAGGCACTGCAGTGCTGCTGGGGTTTTTAAACACTGTGTGCACTCACTGATCACTTTATTAGACACACCTACCATGTTGGTGCACCAGCAGCTAGAGACCATAGGTCATCTTTGTCTATGCATAATCTGCATTCGTAATTCTCTTGCCCTTCATCAGTGGTCATGAAGAGAGAAATATGGCTGGATATTTTTGGACTTTGCTCAACTCAGCAGCAATAATGAAAAAAAAAACAGCAACACCACTGTGCATAATACACTCATAGCAGTGCCACACACAATACCATGTTAACAACATTCAGCAAATGAGTTTCCCTGCTGTGCTGAGAATAGTCCACCACCCAAATTATGTCTGAGCAACGGTGGTCCTATTCCATTGTTGCATGGCTGAATGGCATAGACGACAACCACAGGTGGGCTACAGTCACTAACTGTAAACCTGCATATGGTAGGTATACCAGAAAAATGGCCAGTGACTATTTCATGTGATGTTCCTGTTACTTTGTGCATCCTGTATATCCCAATATGTCAAAATGTGGCCTGTTTTAAGGATGCACTATTTTGCATTTGTTGGCTCACATCAATGCCTTGGGTTAACAAATCATCCAGGAACACTTAACAGGAACACTTGTTGTGTGTCAAGATGTTCCCTGTATACAGGACAAATTTAGAGAACCCTCTGTGCTGTCAGCATTGAGAAGGCCAATGTTGAGATGACGACTAACAATATATTGTATGACCTATACATTGTGGTACTACATATAGTATTGTATATAGTATAGAGGCTGCATTTTGTTATCATGAAGCTGCTAATTATAAAAGCTGGCTGGACCTTTTGGCTCACTGAGACGATCTTGAAGCTTGGAGGCATTAGATTTCAGAGCTGAACATGTTCAGTCAAGAGGCTTCATTTAGAGTCAAATAATTGTCAAAAAATCAAAACATGGTATTTCACATCTAGCTTTGCTGTATTCCACTGTGCTGACAGGTATAAGAGTGGAAACATTAGGTAGAGAGAAACCCTCAGGACAAAAACTGATTGAACACAGCTTGACTTAGCATGCATTTGAAGTGGGCGCTGTTATGTGGAACACTGATGTTACACATTGAGTTGAAATAGCAAAACAATCAACATCATTGATTTCCACATGTCTTGGACACTGAAAAAGTGTGCGTAGCTGTTCCACCGCACTGACATACAAGGAGAGATCAACAACATTAGGAATCAGATAGAAAATTATTGTAACATGAGAAAATATGGAAAACATGGCTTTAAAACAACATTAAAATATGATTTTATGTTCAGTGGCAGAGGCTGTACAAATGAGATGAAATACAGTTGTGGATTTTGTGGCCTGTACGACAGCAGGAGGTGAAAATCTAAAGATAAAACCAAAAGTTGAAATATTAGGAGTGACAGGAATGCCAAAAAACAAAATTATGATATATTAGATCTCATATTTACTGTCATGAAATAGTGGTTTGCTCATTTATGAGCAGAGCAGTCTAGAGTTTTCAGCAGGGAGATGAGGCATACTGGGTAATTAAACCAGTGTGTGGGAGGAGGAGTACGAATAGAGGAAAGAGAAAAAAGAGTCTAACAGAGATGAGTTATATTCTCTGTGGAGGAGACATGGGGGATTAACCAAATCTCAGAGTCCTTGTGGAGATCTCGCTGGCTTCACTTGCTGTCCGACTGCGGAAAGAGAGAGAGAGAGCGACGAGCAAACAAGAGAAACATTGTGGAGAACTGGAAGAGGCACAAACATGACCAAGATCGCCTAAAGCTCAAAATTAGAGATTGGAAAAAGTGTTTTAGAACATTTTTTTAGAGAGGAGACGGACTCGGGCCATGCTCCAAAGCAAGAAAAAAGGTTTATAGTGATTGCTGTGCGATTTGAACATTTTGCACAGTGAGGCCTAATAAGTTAATGATAGGACAGGGAACACTGAGAACTAAGAACACTGTGATGTCACTGATTGTTCAGTGTTGGCACAGCTCTGGAGCTTTTATGGCTTGGGTGTGCTGAAGAGGAGCTTGGAGAGGTCCCCAGCTTGGAGCTCCACGTCTGGCCCTAATTTCTTTTTTACAGAATTTCTTTACCCCCATCTCCCCCGCTGCTCAGGGAATAGAAGAGCTGTAAGAACGTGGGCATTGTATTCTGCAAACGGAGCAGCCACTGGGTTATAAAACCATCTCCTCTTGGGCAAAGCCAAATAATCACCCCAATACACACGTGCACACACAGCATGTACTTCACGGGTATTATCGATGCACAAAAAACTGGACAGAGTGTCCCATTCAAGGAAGCAACTTTGGTCTTTTAAGTGGGGCGGAGGAGGTAATGTCAGGGTTCTATAGTTTGCATACAACAATTTAAATGTAAAACTACATGAATAAAGTACCTACATTAGTTAAGGACTAAGCTAAGTAAATTAGTTAATGGAATCATGTCCTGTGTTTTCCAGTACATACTCAGTATAGAGTAGTAATAAGAAGATTTTTAATAGTATCACTGAAATACCTCTTTTTATCTGATATGCATGCTACTAAAATATCTCGTATCTCCATTTTTGTCATTTTTCGGTTTTTGACATAATTAGAAAATGCCTGTCCTTTATATTGTGTGTGAATATCATGAAGAATTCCATTTTTTTTCCAAAAGAAACGGCCCAAAATGACTTGGAAAAAATTCTGGTTCCATTGACTTACATTCAAAGTGAAGTAGGTTTTTTCCTTCCCCTGTAAAGTTACCATTTTGGAGATCCAAGATTTATATATATATATATATATATATATATATATATATATATATATATATATATATACTATAAATATTTGAGAAAATACTTTGAATTACTATAGATTAATATTCACAAAATGATAATAGTACAAAAAATGTTGCAAATCCTTCATTTATAAAGGCAGGGCTCATTCTCCTCATTCTCATATCTTCTTAATTTCTTCTTAAATTTGTTCTTGAGAGAGGTCCTAATAAAAAGTCTGCGCCAGATTCATGACGTGTTCTTAAACTACAGGATTGTTCACACCTTTGTGCTCTGCAGTGTGTGTAGATTCTGTTCTTACCTAAGAACAAATCCTAAATAAGAAAACACTGGTGAATGTCAGAATCTACATGAAATCCATGTATGTGGGTTTTAAGTGGAAATTTCTCAGAAACAGTTGGTGAATGAGGCCCATTCTGACCTTTGATGAACTTCACACTGTTCTGTCTGTAGGTAATCAGATTCATATTGATGACTTACAAAACTGAATATTCACTCATAGTCAAACAAGTAAAAATCAACAATTTTTACAGTGTTTTTCTTCAAAAAGTAGCGATCTCCACCCAGACCCCTGGCCAATTCTTCTGCAAAGGCAACAAGTCTAGAATGTTTCATTGCCCTTTGATTCTGTAGTCCAGATTACATATTCATTTTGCATTTACATTGTCTAATCACTGTAGTACTTCCACTCCAATTTCGAATGCACCTCTTATTCTTGGCCCCAAAGGAGTCCCTGGGGTGAAATTTTATTGCACTTACTTAGAAAGAAGCAAACATTTTAGCACTTTGCCCAGCTGCCTTTGCATGAAGACCTATGCAAACCAGAGAACGCACTATAGAAGACAACAGCTTAACAAGAAATAGGAGAAGAAACTTATTTACATTGGCATAGTTGAATTAGTTGGAACTGACAGGTACAAGAAACAATAGGTTGTCTCCTCCTTCAAAAGGAAATCCCACATATGCAAAAGTGGGCCTTAAAGGGGGCAATTGCAAATTCCTAAACTGTTCTGTAACAGTCTTGACCCAGTAATATTTACACCCTAAAAATGTACATACAACAGCCCTCTTTGTAGCCCAGTGAAACAACGACAACAGAGCAACAGGAATGAAAATGGAGGCTATGTGCAGAAATGTTCCGTTCCAGACTGTGAAGGGGATGTCGACAAGGAACCAAACGTCCAACAGCATGGCTGATGTTCATCTTTAATCAAGGCTGAAGCTGGCTTCCTATTGACAAACTTCCATTCCACCTTAAATGCTGCAGCTTGTACAGGTAACTTAAGATGGAAAATTCCCAAAACAAGCTTCCACGTCTTTAACAAGGACAACCTGGACAACTTGAATTCAAAGTTGTTAGTTCGCTGTGCACATTTCACCCTGTACAGTTTCTCAAACCTTGGACATTATCGAGCAGCTTCACTCAGCGTTTGACACTGAAGAGATGATGAAGCAGTTCCAACTTTATTAGCATCACAACCCCAACTGCAACCTGTAAATAGCTAACCATGCTGTGATTTTATCCATTTTTTGACGTTTGAAGACAGGTCACCTTAAATTGAAAGTTTCATAGTGAGCTAACAACTTTAGTTTACTTTGTGTTGCTGTTGAGATCGAAAGCAAGTAGCTAGTGTAGGTAGAGTTAGCTACTAGCAAGCTCCAAGTAACTAGCATAGCTAACTAAATAGTATGAGGACCTAGCTTATTTATACAGAGCTTCATTTCATTTTTCTGTCTGTGTCTATTTCGACATGTTGCTTCTGTTTGAGCCATCATGATGCCTCACTGTAAACCAGCAAATCAGAGCTCATCAAATTATTCATGAGCCCAACAAAAAAGGGAAAACAGCTCATTTGATTCTAGAGCCAAATCATAGGGATGTAAATGGGAGTGTAAAACCACATCTGGGCATTTTTCACCCCGACCAAAGTGACATACCTTCTATGTAGACGTCAGAGAACAATTAAAAATACTGAATAAATGCATTCTTTGGCAACTTCAATGCGTCTCAAGCTCTTGGTTATGAAAAACGTAAGGTTCTTAAGCACTGAAGTGAACTTCTTCACCCAAGGTCTCTGGCATCGACTCTGCCAAGAGGCCCTACTCAGACATGAAGGCACAAGTCATTTACACCTGAACTAACAAGACATCATAGCCCATAAGCTCCATCTCATTACCTTGTCATTCAGATTATCTTAAGTCCTTTTGAATTATTTATCTACTCACGCAAAGCCAATGACTGTACGCCATTCTGCATGCAGTATGATAGACTTTCAGTTACTAACCCGTATAAATGGGTCCAATTATATAAACTATTTATGGAAGGGACATTAGTGGCCTATAAACATGTACTATCACTGTTGGCTAAAGTCGAGCAGACATCATGCAGACATTAACATTGCAGGTTCTGAATTCTTCACTGCCAGTTGTCGTTGTGGATTGCTTTGTGTTGTAAGTGATGATTCATATACATGCGAATCAAGAAGACATTTAACATAAATCTGGTTTATCATGATAAAGAAATAAGAACAAACATATACTGCAGAAAAAGATCATCACGTATTTGTGAAAAGACAGTTTATACACTTACAAACATTTGGCAAAAGAACTGTTATACCAGCACAGATATCAGCACATACTGAAATAGCTTTGGCATCAAGACAGCCCCGTCCAAAAAGAACAGTCTTGTTGTTAGAATAAGCAAAAGTACTGCAATGGTATGGAGACAGGAATGAGCAGATTGGCTGGGGATAAACACACAGGCTGCAATCAACAAAAACATTAAGACTTCATGGGAAAGAGGACAAACGTTGACTGAAAAAATGTAGAAATATCATGCTTTTAATTTATAACTGAATAAATAATTCAGACGATTGTAATTTAGCACCAAACACAGTTAAAAGAACTTGAGCAGAAAAGTACTGAGGCATTTTGTAGGGCTCTACTGGATTTCATTAGTAGTTTGGGGTTCTAGTTTGACCCTGTGACGGTCCCGGATGCAGGAGAGAGCGGTTGGGCGAATTTTCTTCACATCGATGTGGTTGTTCTCCAGGTGAAGAGCCACCAGAGGGGAGGATTCAGTCATTCTGACTTTACACACTGACTTCACTGGAATAGAGCTGGAACACATAAGTTATATACGGAGTTATAAACAGATAAACCTCTGGCGCGTACTTTAGCACTTTAGCAAATGTGTTTAATCAATGACATCCTGTAATGACTGGTTAAGTTGTTTTTCTGCTCATGTCTCTGGAGACAGACAGTTTGCTGAGGCTCAGTGTCACGGAGCTATGGAAACATGACGAGCGGATTCAGAGTTATGTACTGTATATTTGAATCCACACAATTATTGGCAGGCTGCCAAAGGAAACACACAAATATTCTAATTAGTCTGGAGTTTTCAGTTCATGCAGTGCACTATTCCCTTGGGTAGGGCATGCACACTGTTCAGCCTGCCATACTTGGATAGGATGGCCTGAAGGCAGCGAAAAGCTTATGACTGTGAAATGCAATCCAAACCAATAAAAACTATGAGTGGATTTTGTGAGAGAAGAGAGGGGAAAGCGAGGGTGAATGGAGTGACGATGGGAATAGGGCACGACAACAAACTGAGCTCAGTTTCAACCCGTTGAAGTCTCAGTGAATCCCTGGCAATAACGAAAGCATGCTGCAGTGTTATATCAACTATATCTCACTAGTTTATTGAAACAAGTGAAGGAATTCTATTGAAAGTGCAGATTCTAGACCTACAGTCGATACCACATTTACATTCGTACATGGAATCAAATTTCATTAAAAAGTTTTAATTTGCGAAAAGAAAAAACAGGATTTTTTGCAATTTTTGCCATTGTTTAACCCTGAAACAAAAACGTTGGGAATGCAGACCTAAAAACAAATAGAGCAAATGCAGACATAAAAACGTAGCACCAATATAGGAATTTTGGGCGGATACCGATATTTTTCATACACACATCTGCCAATGCCAATACTGATTATAGAGAAATTTAATATTTGCTGTAAAATTTCTAAGTGCAGATATTTTAATGCAGTAGCCTGGTGTGACTAAAACATTCAGCTGTTCCAAAGTATAAGAAATACATCATTGCATATTAGTTTGAAATATTGGTCAATTATCATAATTCCTAGAAATATGTATTTACATTTATATAGTATAACAAAATAGCAGTAATAACTGTAGACCTCTAAAGGTTGCAGTGCCTACGTGCCAAGTTGAGGAGGTCAGCACCGCAGTATGAATATGCTAAGATGAAAAACTGCAAAGTTTGATTTAGGCTTCACAATCACTTCTGAATCTAGTTTCATAAAGTAAAGTCTTCTATCTCTGCCTTGATATGAATTAGACTGCGAGCACCAGGATCACGAGGTGAGACAAAGTTGTCCAGAGTGTTTTAAGAGAAGGTTAGAAGAGACTGGCTACAGAGGCTGTGTGGAGACGACAGTCAGACTCCAAACTCCACTCATACTCACGTGATGCGGTTGTGATCCAGTCGCAGCAGCTGCAGGTACTTGAAGTGGCGGATGTTCTGCGGGACGCTTTCAAGCCAGTTGTTGTCCAAGAGAAGCTCCACCAGTGTTTTGTAGGCACCCCGGAAGGACTTTCCCTGGAGCCCCTCCTCCACCAGCTGGTTATGGGAGAGGCGCAGGGACTGGAGGCCTGGACGAAGGTGACTCAGCGTGTAGTGGGGGATAGCACGGATGTGATTGTGCTGGAGAGACAGTTGCCGTAAAACTCTGGGCAGGTAAGGGGGCACCACAGACAACTGATTGTGAGACATGTCCAGAGCCTCCAGCTTCCTGTGAGAGTAGGGGAAGAAAGAGAGAGATGTACTCTATGTGTGGCCTCGACTACACTCCTAAAAATAAAGGGTCTTAAATAGGCTCAGACTGTTGTAGAAAAATCTTTAATTGGTGGAGTCCAGGGGTAACCCTAATGTTAAGAAGAGCCATTTTGTCCTTTCAACAAGAATCAAACCACTTTGGCAGCCACAACATTTTATGTCCATTTTACCACCTTGGCTGTAAATATGTCTCAGTATGTGTTAATGTACTAGCATAGGCTAACAAATATAATATAAATGAAAATGCAGACTCACTTTGCTCTGCTTTAAGTTTTAGCTCAGCTATAGCTGCTTTTTTTCGCATCTCCGGCAGGAAACTTTTCCAGAAGTGGAATAATTTCTTCTAAAATGTTTCTTAATGTTCTATTTTTTACGAGGCTGAAGTCGCTTCTCATTCACCAGCTTCTTGTTTGAATTTTCCTGTTCCACCTTAAATGGTGAAAATGAAAATATAAACACTCATCTCCTGCTGTGTAGTCAATTCCAGTCTGTTGTCCATTTAGAAAGCAAAATTGACATCTATTTATATGACGATCAGCTCTGTTTTTTCACTATTTTGCACAATAAAAACATTTTAGACTAACTTCAGTTGTCAGTTGGCCCTTATATCTGCTTATACAGAATAATAAGACACTGTTAAGCCTGTTAAGAGCTCCCAACACACCTGAACCAAGCCATTAAGAACACTGAATACCTTGTACAGGTGTGCTGGCAGCTAAATGTGGTCTGTCTGGTTGGGGCCATCTAAACATTTCACAAAGTAAGACACAACAAATCTGCTTAAACCCAAATAAACACACAAGAATAATACTTTAATTGCCTTGTTTAGTGTAAGCAAATAAAACTTGTTTTCATACAAGACCAAGTGAAAGTATAGTTTATGGTCAGCGCACAGAGTTTACATCGAATTCTCTGTGGTTGATGTTTTCCTGAAGGACTGAAGATGTTATATGGGCAGGAAGTTATTCACCAGTGTTTGCTTTGAGGCTGGGCCTCATGGCGGGTCATTAACCCTGCATTAGGCTGCCAGAGCTAGCGTGAGCCACAAACGAGAAAGGGTAGACGCATGAGCGTGTGTGTTTGTGTTTATGCTGTTGTGTGTGACTGGAGAAGGCAGGAAGACAGAGAAGCACATTTCCTTTGGCACTAGTTCCCTCACAGCACTGCTGGACGTGCAGTCTGCAGTCAGCATGGATTTTGAGGATATAGCTCTACCATGGATGAAGTACATTCATCATCAAAAAAGTTCTGTCCAGTTTTCCTTCAGTATTAGTCATGATCAAATCCCACCCACATGCGCTTCATCTCTATCACAGCACAGCTAACAAGAGTTTGGGTGTTCCTTCACTGTAAACACTAACTTGTTAACACTAACTTGTTTGTTTATGTATTTATTTATTTATTTATTTATTTATTTTTGGCTTAGTTTATTTATGTGCTAAATTAGTCATTTTAGCAGCTAAAAAACTAATTCAGATCTAGTCACACTTCTTATTTCTGGTATAACCTTTAGTTATTTAGGAAAATTTAGTTCATCTGGATAAATTCTACAGGCTAAAGAGTCTTTTGTTCAAAAAGCTTCCTAGCTTTCTTAGCAGTCAGTTGGTTTCTGTTAAATAACTCTTATTTTACAAATTTTAATTTACAAATATATATATATTTTTGTAAAATGTTATTTTTATTGCCCTGCGATGGACTGGCGACCTGTCCAGGGTGTATCCTGCCTTCTGCCCAATGGCAGCTGGGAAAGGCTCCAGCTCCCCCTGCAACCCAGAAGGATAAGCGGCTTAGAAGATGTGTGTGTGCATATGTTATTTTTAGTTTTTATAGCATATTCTCAAGTTAAATGGGAAGTTTGGACACATTTTGCATGTTTTTGTTTTGTGTTCAGGTTTACTAGTTCAGTCTATTAATGTAACAAGATTTTATTTGAAGTAATTTTGCACTTTTTGTTTTGGTCCATTCATCATGAACTGTAAATGATAGCTGCTAGACTTAAATGATGTTCACACACTCACACACACATTATCTAAGCCGCTTATCCTTCTGGGTCTTGAGGGGAGCTGGAACCTATCCCAGCGGGGCAGAAGCCAGGCCCATCACAGGGCAGACAAACAGACATATACGTTCACACACACACACTCACACCTAGGGGCAATTTAGCGTGTCCAACTGGCCTGACTGCATGTCTTTGGACTGTGTGAGGAAACTGGAGCACCCGGAGGAAACCCATGCAGACATGGGGAGAACATGCAAACTCCACACAGAGAGGACTCAAATTATGTAAAAGAATACAAATCTAAAACGACATGATGGTGACAGAGGAACATTATCTAACGTTGGTGGTGCTTGGACCCCTTCCCTTCCCCAAAAGGATGAATCCTGATGATAACAAGCACGCTGAAGAAGCATTCAAAGAGAACTCAGTCAATACTTGGTAAATGTCTTCTGAGCATCTAAGTGAATTATCTACTATGGCCTCATATATACATCAATATAATGTGTTTTCCTTTGAGACCTGAACATTGAGCTGGATCTTCTTTTCGAGCCTGTGTGTGTGACGTTAATATATAAAGGCGTATTGCATAGTCCGAAAAACTCCTATAAAATCTGACCTACATACTGATTTGAAGAGAACTGAAGAATTTTGGGGAAACATATGCTGAAAATAAATCATGATTTTAATATACCACATAGCTTACTTGTTTATTTTTTAAATATGGTGAAAACTGCATAATCCTTACCAGCAAATCTACAAATTGTTCAAGCTCAAAGTGAGCCTTGTCAAAGCCGTTCAGAGCCAGTACGAAATTACAACGATGGACACCCTGCATGGGAAAAAACCTCAACAGTCAACCAGCACTAAAGACAGCCTTGTAAAAAAAGTGAATAAGGCATAATTACAGCGCTCCAAAGAGTGACAGATTGTAAAAGTGGTTTTGATCTTCAGGGTTATTGGCTGGTGCTGCCTGTGACGGATCTGCTGGCGCTGAGACCCTGTTCCTTTGTGGATCTGTACCAATAAGCCAAAAGCAATCAATAAGACATGGTGGGGGGGCGGTTCCTGAGGGAGCGCTGGCTTAATGAGAAGCAGAGATCCTGTCAATGCCACCACACATCCACGGGCACACACCGTAACCAGAGTTACACAACCAAGCTTACGCAACCCCCACACATGCTGGCCAGGACAGTCGCTGTCATGATGAGGCAGATTTCACCAGTCGGGATGCTGCGGCGCAGGCCTGAGCCCGGCCTGCTTCGCTCCCTTTATTTCCAGCTTTGTGAATCAGATAAGAAAACTGCGGGGGAAAGGGGACACTGCCATAGCTGCATTTTGTCGGTTCTTGATTGGATTACAAAAACTTTCTGGTTAGGTAACCTTTATTTATTTTTTTTTATTTGTGAGTGTGTTTGGCTCAGTGCGTCCTGCCTCATATTTGCCCAGCTGTTTGCTCCCAGTCATCCCCACAGGCAGGGGGACTTTTACATAACTCATTATGAAACTGCTGTTGTGTGCGTTTCTAAAGCAAAATCTCACCATGCAGAATGCTAGCTTGTGTTTTTAGCGCTCTGAACGAAAGCTTAGCATGTCCTCCAGTTCACCCTCCCTTAACCCCCCCCCCACCACAACACCCCCAACCACTGTGATTCCTGCTCTTTGCCCAGAGCAGAGTGCCTTCAGCCTGGCTACAGAAGCATCATACACTGCAAAAAGTGATTCACTGAGTTTAACTGATTCAAATGTGTGCATCAATTGCCTCATGAATTAAATTATAAAAAATGAATATTATTATTTTATAATAATAATAATAATGATAATAATAATATCACCGCTTAAAGACATCAAACTTACACAATTTTCCACATACCTCAGATATCGTCAATCAGCCGTGACATGTGCGGTGTCCAAATTTTTCTTCTTTAGTGGTACAAAGCTAACGCTGGTAACAAACACTACAAGTCAATAGTCACCCAAATCTTTTCTATAAATATACAAAACTGTATGCAGGTCATTATTCAGGTCACACAGGCTTGTCAGTGTGATTTAGAGCATAATATGACTCACCAGCCATGTTTACATGCAGTCTAATAATCCGTTAATAATCCGACTAATAGCTCAATCGGAATAGAATACGTCCATGTATACGCCTCAGTCAGAATAGAATAGACTGATGGAGACCATTTGGAAAACAATTTCTATCTGATTTAACGAGGTGGGTAAGCCTGTAAATAATCTGTTAAATAGAAGAATAATATCCGTGTAATAGCCTGTATCTGATCACATTCCCAATCGGAAGGTGTAAGCACGTTCTGATCATGTGCGTTGCGTCATAGCGAAAGTTTATAACGTTCAACATGACAAGAGCAGAAACTGGTCTGCAGAGGAGACGACCTAAAAGACTGCCGTGGGACGGGCGTCCAGCTTATGTGTCTCAGAACACGACGTCTTCCTCTCGGCCTTCTTTAATAAAGATATGTGAGGGATGTTTTCCTTAGTCTGACATCATTTTAAAGTAAATAAAGCACAAGCACTGCTCACTGCTGCTCATGTCACTCTGACCGGACTCATGTGGTGCTGGTTGTCATGGTAACGTCTGCACTAAGTGGTACTCTACGTATGCGCGTAATTTTGGATCTGATTACTTGTAGTGAGCATGTAAACAGAGATTTTCCATCAGATTGTTGAGTAGAGTGAGATATAAACACTTCAGTCTTAATCTATAACCAGAATGGCAAAAATCTTAGTATGTAAATTCAGCCATTGTGAACTACAAAGATGAATCAGACTTCACTGTGTAGCTGAATGCTGGCATGCCACATGCACATTGACGCTACTGATTTCTGTTGTTCCTTTTCATAAATGATGTTAACTGTTTAATCTTGAATTTTCTAATTGAAGATAGATGTTTAAAAATAGAGACAACAGAAAGCCTTTTAGCTCAAGCACTGAACTAAAAAAGCTAAATCTACACATCAAACATGTCTTGACTGCATCTGGGGTAAACTGAAAACTGTGGCAATTCAACCACTCAACCTTCTATCTCTGAAACAGTAACAGTAACGTCTAGTTCATTTGCATTATTTGCATTGGTATCATTAATGGATAAAGGGCAGGTGGCATTTTCAAATATAAAAACAGAAAAAACAAAACTGTGCTAATGTAACTTGTTTTATTCATGTGAAAATAATGTACACATTTGAATGGAATAAATTCCGTGCATCACTTTTTTTCAGTGTTGCAACAAACGATCCACAACAATCCCCCCTGCCTCTCTGGCCCGCAGCAGGACCTAGACAGCCTGTTCCTGAATCCGATCTAACCAGAAACAAATGGGAGCTCTCCCACTGACACAGGACCCCCATGTCATTTCTCACACAACAAACACAAACAAGCGCACATTTGCGCACTCATGAGCCCTGGGGCATCACCCCCGCGGATCTCCACAGGGCCTTCACCCCCGAGCGCCTCCCATTCCCATGACATTAGATCAAACAGCACAGACATGAAGTCAGCGGTCAGCATTGGTTCACTGCTAAAGGAAGTTCATTACTACTTTGTAGCTGCTTCACATGGCTCTCTGTGCTTATGCATACTTATACATAAAGTATACGCTGAAAGAAACATAGCTATGTGTATAAGTTAGTGGACTTTTAAGGGAGCACATTGCGAAAGCTGTTAAGAGTAACCCAAACATGGAATGAGAGTTTATGAGCAAGCGCCAGGGTCTGAGGGAGGGGCAGGAGGGGTGGGGAGGGAGGAAGCCTGGTGTTTTTAAGTGTGCCCCTGGCTTTGTGAGTAAGCAAGGATACATTCTGTGGCCTGCTATGCATTTACAGTCTATAGTTTAAAGACATGAAATAGCAAATAAAGAAGCAGCAATTAAAAGAACTACTGCCTTTGCGAATGTCAGCATTTTAAAGCGTGAAATAAAAATGGATAAAAGTAAGGATAAAATTCCAGCTTCAAGGTGGTTGTTACTACCTTTTTTTAGCTGTACGATGTAATTTGTCCATTTTTATAGATAACAATATGTCATACAGTGTCAGTAACCACAAGTCTATATGAGAACCCTAACCAGCTCTACATAGTTTGAGGCATTTTCCTTCCAGAATGTGAAACATCAAGGAGGTATCAGGGAGAGTTTCTGGGCTAGCTGAGCTTTTTTGCTTAATCCCATAAAAGGCCAGGGCCCAAAGTTTTACTACACACTTCTATAACCTAAGAACAGCTTAGCTAGTTTGTCTTAGTATGTAATAAGTCTGGGATTTAAGGGGTTAATTACAGGTGGGAGTGGTGGGAGGGGGAGATGAAACAATATTATTTGTTAATATTATTTTTCCCGACCTACTTGCAATGGAGACTGCCTGCCTCAAAAACATGTTCTGAGTTTTAAAGACAGGCAATCACCATCAGCAGCAAGTCATTATATTTTAATGGAAGATTACAGAAAAACAAGAATTTTGTCTTTTAAGCGATGAATCATGCATGTACTCTTTTTGCAGGCTCCCTAGTGGCAATTCTGCTGATGGAATGAAAATCGACTTCATCAATTTATTTTTTCATTGTAACTGTGTTATCAGGTTAACTACAACACTGTATGTCAAATATTTCTCAGTGGATGTCACCAAATTTTCTATATTTAAGTCATGAAAAATCTAAAATATTGTTACTTGGTACTAAAACTCAGAGAAAATACTTTCTGAGAAAGACGGCTCTTTAGCTTCATATACCAGACCTGAAGTACAAAACCCAGGTGTGATTTTAGACTCTGAGCTCTGTTTTATCCAGCATGTAGACTTTAGAAAGGCTAAAGTTCTGCCTTTTCTATCTCAGAGCAATGCATTTTTTACACACAAAGTTGATCACTGTAATTATCTTCTTACTGGACTTCCTACGAAAATAATCCATCCCTTACAACTCATACAAAATGCAGCAGCAGCATCCCAAAAAAAACAAAACAGAGAGATCAGATCACTCCCGTTTTAAAAGAGCTACACTGGCTACCTGTATCATTCAGGATAGATTTTAAAGTTCTGCTACTAGTTTTTAAGGCTTTAAATGACCTTATAGCACCTGCGTACATCACAGAGTGTCTGTCTGTTTATGTTCCAGCATGTGATCTTAGATCTGCAGATACTGACCTTCTATAAAATACAGAAAACATGGACAGACTCGTTCAGTTATTATGCTTTGAAACTGAGGAGCTCAATTCCACCTTTTATCAGACAGTCAAGCTCAGTGTTCACTTTTAAGAAGCATCTAAAAAGGCATCTCTTTAACTTTGCACTTTAATTAAAACTCTACATCCCTTTTAATTTGATCTGTCATTTTCTTATATGATTCCAAATTAATACTCATAATTTCTTCTATTACAGCTGAGCTTTATCATCTGTCTGTAAAGCACTCTGAGCTGCCACCGGCATGAAAAGTGCTACAGAAATAAAGAATATTATTATTAATATTATTGCTGATGGCTCTGTGTGTGAGATGTGACTATGTTGAGCTGCTAGTGAACAATGAGGGGTGTGCTGAGATAAAACGGACAGCAACTGCAGCTTTCTCAATATCAAAAATCATGTAGCCACAATAGACAACAGAATTTTAAACAGAATAAACACGTTAGAAACGTTGACTTGTTTGCTTACCTACAAAGACAAAAATCCTGTTCGCTTCCAGTTTTGTAAATCATACACATTCCCTTCATGCTTATATATCATGAGGAAACAACTGCATAGTTCATCTGAGGAATCTCCTCCAAAACAGGAGGAAAGTGCATTTTATGGCTAGAGAGATTAATCTGACCGAGAACATAAACTAACAAGGTCAAAAACAGGTTTTAATTTTATGTTGACTTTAACTTTGTTTGCTACTTTAGCCCTCTAGCTCCAGTACAATGCTAAAGAGACAAACTCTGAATAGCAAGCATGTGTTGGTTGATCAATCACACACAGGGTAAGAGGGAAATGTACTAATTTGATTTGTGGCTGAACCGTCGCTTCAGTGCTGTGAACTATGAAGCAGCTGTGCAGTGTGCAGGAAACCTAATAAAGGAACGTGTAAAGGTTTGTGAGACGAGCAGCGAGTTTGGGTATAGACTGTGAGCTTTATGGAGGCTCTAAGGCTGATGGCTGTCAGGAGAGGAAAGGGATGGAGGTGGTAGTTAGGCTGGGTTCAGGGAGCAGATTTAAGGAGCTTATTTGGACTGACAGGCACTTACAAGCAGTGAGAAGATGAAAGCAGACAGTGAAAGTCTCAGTCGGGGAAAGGCTCAGATTTACACTGAGATAATAGCATGGTGCAGGAGTGGCTGGGTAGATCACAGGACAACACACGCACACACAGAGACACACGAGTATTAAAAAGTTGGGAACAACATAATTTAGCGGCGCTGGTATTGAGAGAGTGCGACAGTGAATTTGACATGGGGCCTGTATTGAAGATGACAGTAATAGATTACTCATACTTACTGAGAACTCATAAACTCTACTGTCAAACATGGATAAAACAACAGCGACAAGAATTACGCTGATGATGTCTGATTTCTTACCATGAAAGATGGTGATGAAAGTAGTAGAGGAGGAGAGATGAGCAGGGGTGGGAATGTTTTACTCAAGTATTATTGGAATGGAATACATGGATTTTTACTCGATTACTTTTCCGAGTGTGAAGACTTACTTTTTATTCCTTATATTTTCATTTAGACTGTTAATCATTACAAATCTCAAACACACTGAGATATTTTTTCATTTTCTCTATCGAGTTCCCCATTCATTTTTTTTATGAAAACATCATTTCAAATCCATATTAATATAAAATTAAATTGCTCCCAACTGTGCTAAATGGTCTTATCCAGACAGGCTGACAGTTTTAATTAATGTGAAAGAAGTAGGCGAATGTGGTGTTAGGTGTCTTGCCCAAGGACTCTTGTTGATATAGCATAGTGTGCATGCCCAGATGGGGATATAGCATAGTGTTATAGTTGATATAGCATAGTGTGCATGCCCAGATGGGGATATAGCATAGTGTTATAGTTGATATAGCATAGTGTGCATGCCCAGATGGGGATATAGCATAGTGTTATGGTTGATATAGCATAGTGTGCATGCCCAGATGGGGATATAGCATGGTGTTATAGTTGATATAGCATAGTGTGCATGCCCAGATGGGGATATAGCATGGTGTTATAGTTGATATAGCATAGTGTGCATGTCCAGATGGGGATATAGCATGGTGTTATGGTTGATATAGCATAGTGTGCATGCCCAGATGGGGATATAGCATGGTGTTATAGTTGATATAGCATAGTGTGCATGTCCAGATGGGGATATAGCATAGTGTTATAGTTGATATAGCATAGTGTGCATGCCCAGATGGGGATATAGCATGGTGTTATAGTTGATATAGCATAGTGTGCATGCCCAGATGGGGATATAGCATGGTGTTATAGTTGATATAGCATAGTGTGCATGCCCAGATGGGGATATAGCATAGTGTTATAGTTGATATAGCACAGGGTGCATGCCCAGATGGGGGATCAAACCCTGGTCTACCACATGGAGGTCAATAGCATCACTCACAACACTACATCAAAATACTGTAGCATACCAAGCTATTGATGTGACAAATACAAATCACTTTTACTTTTGATTTTTTCATCAAGGCAGTTTTTTTATCCATATTGCCTAATTAATTTAATCCATATTGTCCATATGCATTCAACTTATCTTCTTCTTTTTAAGAAAGTAATCAGACAGCCCTAGCACCCTCTGAATCTTCATTTAAAACTATTTTAAAAACGGTTATGTATTCAGACCACAGATATTTACAAGGACTGTGTTATGATCTATTTAAACCCAACACATTAATAGAGATAGTACTAATCTAAATGTATACAAAACCATCAGTTATAGGGGAGGTGGCTGTCCAAAACCCTCACCCCTAAATGTCAACGTGTGAAAATAATAAATACATTTTTGTGTATTTTTTTCTTTTTGAACTCTTTCAAAGTGAAGTTAAAAGATTTACATTTATCATGGATAAAAACCTACATTCAAAATAGTTTTCATGTCACTACTGAGTTTTAATCCACAGACAGAGCCTTATTTTAGCCACACCCCTGCATTTCAGAGCAAGAAGTGAGACTGCATCCCTGTCCCTCATGGCCACATGGTGAGCAGTTAGACCCCATTGTTTTGACATGAATGTGTCACAAAGTCTGAAAATTAATGTGTAACCTTAAGAACTGTCACTACCAAAACACATTATTTGCAATTCAGTATTTTTTATGTTTTTTTTAATTAAAAATATTTTGATTTAATGTGAATAGTTCAAAGCTGTGTTTGCTCATCATGTACTGGCTTGCATTTTTGAGTTGTGCAAATATTGTCACTACCGAAACAGTCACTACTGAAACATTTGGTAAAGTGTCAGCAGAGTTATGATTGTTTTGGTAATGACAAAGTGGAATGTTCTATCATTCATTTTAATAAAATAAACATAATTAAGGGGTTATGTCACTCAAAGCGAAAGGATTTAAGTCTAAAATCCAAAGTAGGCTTTCAACTCTGATTTTGAAACAGTTTGGCAGACTGATCAATACAGGATCTGATCTCTCTGTTCTCTAAATCTTTAAAAGCTTTGGACTGCACTGCAGAGAGAGGAGTAACAATGGGAGGAGAAATGAAGAAAACATGTTGGATTTGAAGGAAGGCCAGAAAAGCTTCACTAGAAACTGAATGAGAATTAGAAAAGATGGAAGAAAGGCGAGACTGTCAGTGAGCTAATAAACAGACAGACCTCCTGCTGTGTTGTACTAGAAAGCGTACACATATGTACTGGATTATCTAACGTCAGGCGTGCCTGTGTGACACATGCTGTGTAAAGGACTTTAGGAAAGAAGACATTCACCCTGTCAGAAACCTCAGTGTGAGTGTAAAATTCATGAGACTCTTCCTTCTCTCTTAACTTTATGTCTTCTCATATTCCCTCCATCTCCACATGTCATTTCTCCCTGAAAGATTTCCTCTACTTCTAGCCACTCGCCCCCATACACACTACCCTACAAGTTTGGAATTACTTGTCTTAATAATACTGTTACTTTATGTGTAATGCTAATACTGTAAGTTGCAATATTATAAACTAGAACTCAAAAGGTCATTTTAAATGTTTAAATATTTCTACAAGTATTTTGGGAACAACAATGATAAATAATATACTATATATAT
This sequence comes from Colossoma macropomum, assembly GCF_904425465.1. NCBI lineage: Eukaryota > Metazoa > Chordata > Actinopteri > Characiformes > Serrasalmidae > Colossoma > Colossoma macropomum. Next base: position 13,637,044 of record NW_023494802.1, on the reverse strand, counting down.
TTACAGTCAATTGTTTTTGAAGTTATCTGCCTCAAGACCTATTTCCACTATTTCCACCAAATTGTCAAAATTCCTACGTAATTCAATCACTGAGATATAAATTAGATCATTTCCAGTAGTTGTGAAATGGTGCATTACAGAGAAACCAGCTCAGATAGGACTCAGGGGTTGCAAAGCCTAACACACAAATATAGCCATTTTATCTACTGTTCAAAATGACCAGTGAAACTATGAGTCTTCTGAGGATTTTGTAATTATGTAGTAATGGTACATAATGGTAAAACAGTGGTAAATCTAAAAAAAAAAAAATAACGTTTTTGTTGGCTGACGACGAATGTTGTTTTGCCTGACAACATCCTTCATGTACCTCTCGGTTTTACCCCAAAACCTGATCTCTAAACTATCGTAAAACAATGTCTCAGGCATCAGGCAGTATATTCATAACCAATTTTATGTAGTAATTTTCTGTGAGGGGGCTTTCAGAGGCATTCAACTCTTCAGATGTCTGGTTCCTATCACCACCACTGTGAACAACTGTCACTCTTTCTGTACGATTAAACATTTTACATCTTACTACTCTGAATGACTTTGCTTACATCTTTCCCTTCAAATTCTGCAGAAATTTGGAAATATTGGTGGAATTCCCCTTTCTTTTTATTATAACTTGAGATGCCACGTAGCTTTCTCGGTCATTTTAGATTCTTCTAAATTCTGGACAACTTCTGAATAATTACTCAGTACCTGAGAACCTGAGGGTTTGCGTTTTAGAATGATTTCATAATGTATCTGCAGCTAAACTGTTATATATACTTTGGAAAACCCTGATTCCAAATGTTTGAACTGTAGTGTAAATAAAAAACCCACAGATCCTCCCTCGCATAGGCTAAAGCCACCCCGGCCTGCCCGCTAACCCACCCTCCGTCCCACTACAGTTGGCTGAGCTTCCACACCGCAGCACAGGCGCCCCGCAGGAGGCCTCTGGGGACACAGCTCATCCTTAATTATGAAACAGCCCTGGGCTGCAGGGCCCTGCAGGGGTCAATGACTGCACCACTGCCCGCCATCTTAATCAACCACCAACCGAAGGGCCTCATGCCCGCGGCCGACAGGACGAGGGACGAGTGTTTGCGAGCTTGCTCTTCTAATCTTATCACCATCACTCGGTGTGTTTGGCAGTTGAAAGAGGCTCAGTAATGCTGAGTGTGCTGGCTGTCGGCTCGCCGCAGTCACTGGAGCGCTTCTGTAGTGCATGAGTGAGTGATGGGAAACCCTGGAGAGATACACATCTCCCCTGCAGGAGAGTGACCCTTGGGTCCCAGGCTGAGGCTGAGAAGTGCAGGACAGAGGATAGGCCAGCTCACTTACTGACCATGAGAGAGGCCAAACACATAGGGCCAGCTCAGAATGTAATTCTGGGACACTCTCTCACTGCAGCGTCCTTGTTGGAAGCACAAGGGTGACGGATCTAAACATGGCTGATGTGTGCCCTCTAGTGGTCACTAAGGAAAATACATCACAATCAGTGGACACCAATGGGACCTGTCATCTAAATCAGTGGTTCCTAGCCCTGGTTGTGGAGGAACCCCAGCCCTGCACTTTTTGGGTTTGCCTGCCAAAACACACCCACTTCAACTCAGGTAGGGCTTGTTAATTAGCGGATTTGTTGGATCAGGCATGTTGGGAGCAAGGCAAACACTAAAATGCGCAGTGCAGAGGGTCCTCCAGGACCGAAATTGGGAACCACTGATCTAAATGAACTGATTAGATACTGTACTTGGAGCAATGGAGGGTATTAAGTTTACTCCGTTATCTGTGTTGAAGTAAAATGTTGTTGCGTTTGTGCTTATCTGAGTATTTTCAAATGGTAATACTTTTACTCAAAAATATCAGTAAGGAAAGAAATCTACTTTTCACTCTGTTCCACTTAAAGGGAATTTTTTTTTTTACAATTTCTGCATAATTAAAGTGGTAACATGTAAACAAAGTGATTCAGAGTGGTTCGATGTGAAATACTCTTTTCCAGAGAAACTTATCGAGTCAGAATTGTTCACAGTGGTGGTGATATGAACCAGACATCTGAAGAGTGTAATGCCTTTAAAAGCTCCCTCACAGAAAAGCACCACGTAAAATAATTACTAATATGTTCCTGATGTCTGAGACATTATCTTGTTTTGGCCTATAGAATATTTTAAATCCATTCATGATGGAAAGGTACATGCAGGGCACTGTCAAACAAAATAGTCCCAGATGAAAAGGTTTCTTGTCTATTTTAACATTATCAACACTATATATGAAAACTCAGAAATATACATAATGTATGTACATAATATAAATATAAACAAAAAAATGGCTATATTTGCATTGTAGACATTGCTACCCCTGGTTCCCATCACAACCAAAGTAAAAAAAAAATCTGAGTTGACAAGTTTCTTTAGAATGAAGCATTTCACATCAGACTGCTCTGAATCACTACTGACTCACTGAATCTCTAGTCTACTACTGAATGATCTATTTAAGCAAAATTTTTGAAAGATCAGTGGAATTCCCCTTTAAGCCTTTTACATTGAGTTTTTAATTCTCCTTTTGTGTTTGATATCATTGTGTTCAGTTGGTTTAACGCCAGCACTGCTTGCTGTTACTCACACCAAGTGTTAGCATTTTAATGAGGCCAGAACTTCAGTTACGATATTCCTGATGGATGAGAGATGCACTAAGAAGTTCCAGTGAAGTTCCAGAGGAGAGTCAGTACTTGAGTTTGAGCCAGTGATGGGCAACACCGCTACTTTTCTTTTTGATCCGACGCCAAGTGATTACATGGCTGATCTCCAGATAGCAATTCCAATATTGGGCCTCATTTACCAATATCTTACTAAGTTTTTTCTTAAAGTTGTTCCTGAGAAAGGTCCTAAGAAAAAGTCTATGTCGGATTCATGACGTGTTATTAAACCGCAGAACTGTTCACACATTTGTGCTCTTGTGTGTGTGTGTAGATTCTGTTCTTACAAATCTTAAATTACCCCAAGGTGTGAGTGTCTGTCTGTCTGCCTTGCGACGGACTGGAGACCTGTCCAGGGTGTATCCTGCCTTCCGCCCAAAGACCACTGGGATAGGCTCCAGCTCCCCCCGCAACCCAGAAGGATAAGTGGCTTAGAAAGTGTGTGTGTGTGTGTGTGTGTGTGTGTGTGTGTGTGTGTGCGTGTGTTTTAAGAACAGTTGTTGAATGAGGCCCACTGACGCTAAGTCTCCTTGTACACATAAAAATTCTACAGTGAAAAATAGTAAAAATAATAACTAAACACATTTGCATTAGTGTTAAATAAACTGCCACATAAACTGACTGTTTAAAATAACTCTCCCAAAATAGACCGTTCACTACATCGGATGTGGACCTCCGTGCCTGTGAGTGTGAAAAGCAGGAGGAGAGCACGGAAACGTAATTCCCTTCCCACACATTTATTTGTATATTAATACTGTTTGTTTAATACTATTTATGTACAGTATATTCAGTTTCTGCTTAAAGAAAAAAAAATGACCAACACTGTCATGAGAGGATCAATTCTCAAAAAGAATCAGGATCAGAAGTTTTAATATTTCAGTATTTTTTCGCCCACCCCTTGTTTGAACTGGTACTTTATTAACTTCTACTCCAACTATTTTTGCCTAGTTTTATTTTATTTCTGTTTAATTGAAATAACACTACAGTTTACCAGGATTAAGGCTGTTCCACCCACCTTTGGTACTCAGGACGTCAACCTCAAACCGCGCCTTTTTTAATGAGAATTTTAGGCTTACTGAACGATCTTAATTCAAATGTTACACTCGTTTAAAAATAGTTACCGACTAGTTTTAGATACAGTGGCAACAGCAATGCATACCGCATTCTGTCACCACTCCGGTGACCACCCACCCCTGCCCCCACATATAAGCGTTCAGAAGTTTAGCACAGTCACAGTCTGTAAGAAGAACGAGTTTGTTTTAAATTAAGATGAACACTGCAAATAAAGAAGGACAGAAAAAGGGGGGATGTCAGCCAGTTAAAAGTGGGTGATCAAGATATACTGGCACTGTTTAAAAGGAAGCTTATGCTATAGTAACTGCAGCCGTCAAATGGAAATGATGTGACACAGCTGTCTAAACAGAACCTCATGCTTTTCCCTCATAAATTAATACCCTATATGTCCAAAGGTTTGTAGACACCTGAACATCCAGTGTTTCTTCTGAAATCATGGGTATTAATAGGGAGTTTGTTCAGCTTCTACTCAAGGTTTGCACTATATTTGGGAGAATTGCTGTGATGATTTGATTGCATTCAGCTAGAAGAGCTTTAGTGATCACGTCCTGATGCTGGATGATTAAATCTGGATCACAAACATTACATTATTCCAAAGAGCGCAGTTCTGCTGCTCCACAGACCAATGGTGGAGGGCTTTAGGCTTTATACCCCTCTAGACGATGCTTGACACAGGGTATGGTGACCTTAAGCTCATGTACTGCTACTCCAGATTGCCCCATTCTATTGTCAGTGCTTTTCTACAGAGATTATAGCTCTGTGGGTACAACTGAACACCTGTAATGGATGGACCTTAAAGCAGCTGAATGCACTAATTAGGAGTGTTCACATACTTTTGGACATATAATTTTGCAATGCAAATATTTTCTGTATCCCAAAAGTCAAAGAGAAGCAGAGTGAATTTCATGATCTGTAGCTGGATAAACGAGTAGGTTTGTAGAGATTATAGTGAGTGATTGAATAATGTATGTACGTTTTAATACTAGTCAAAAACAGTTCATTATAGAGTTTTGCTTCAACACATTACAGTTTCAGCTAGTTGTATACAGTACATTGACATACAGTCATGTTACTTATATTCACAGCGTTACAATTATGAACGTATAACAAAATTCAGTGCGAAGTTCTGAAAATATTGTAAGGATTTAATGTTGGGACAAGTTATGTTAACGCAAATGAGGTGAGGCAGGGAGCCCATGCAAGAAATTGTCAGGGGGCCCGAAATTCTTACTGGTGCCTGTCTTATTAAGCAGATAAAGGTATGTGCATTCTCCATGTGGAGGACTCTTACCTATTACTAAGGGTCTCTGAACTTAAGCAATAAAAGATACATTAGAGTGACTCACGGCAGGTTGATCCAGGCTCCAGGGTAGAAACTGTTCTCTCTCAGGAGATTATGACTCAGATCCAGCACTCTCAGGTGGACAGACTTATTCAGAACATGGTCCTGGACCTCCACTATCTGATTGTGGGACATCCTCAAATCCTGTAAATACACACATAATGGTTTGTTTGTTTTATCAAAAAGTAATATTTGATGATTTCAGTTACTGATACTGACACAATGAAGTATGTGCTGAACCACTGATCTCACCTCTAAGGAGCGAGGCAGTCCAGTTGGGATGGAGCTGAATCGGTTGTTGTCTAATTTCAAATGCTTGAGCACCTTCAGAGGTCTGAAGGCCCAGGGCTCTACACTGCCCTCATACAGGATGTTTCCTGTCAGCTCCAAGACAAGCAGGTTGGACAAACCTACAGGAGGTTTAAAAGACATACTTGTAACAAAGATCTCTAACATTTCTTGGAATTCTTCTATGAAATTCCCATAAAAATTAATGAATGAAATATATGAAATGAAATGAATGAAAATATATGCGCTTGAAATATATACGCTTACTCTTTACTGGGACTTTTAAATGAGGATTAAACAAACCATCAGGCCAAACCTTTGAAGCTTTGTGTAAGCAGTTGGCTTATTTTGTTGTCATTGATCCTCAGCTCCTCCAGAGACGGCGGCAGACGCGGGATTGTCACTAGATCATTACCGTCAAGGGTCAGTCTTTTCAGCTTTGTCAGGTTCTGTTAGGGATAAAAAGAGAGCGTATTTTCCTTCTTCCCCGAGGACATTTATGAATCACTGCAGAATATAGCTTTGGGCTCAGTGATTAAACATCATCTGTTTAACTGTGATGCCAATTTAATCTGGCCATATTTCCAGGATAACCACCAAATGAATAGTCTCCATTTTTGCCAGGGACTCTTATGCTGGTGGGTTATTTTGAGGTAAAGGCAGTTCTTTCTAAACACTGCCATCAGCTCAGCCCAATGGCACTCTTTGTCTGTCCCTGTCAGCCTGCTAGTCTCCTGGCCCTCGACACTGGTGGCACATCAGGAGTGGACACTGTAAAATCTGACCCCATTTCCTCCCCTTTAAAGAGCACTTGCTTCTCCAGCTCGTTACACGGACCTGCAGAGCCAGAACACCACAGGATGCTGAAGTTTTCCAGAACTTTCCACTGGTCAGACTGTGGTTCCAAGTGTTTTTTGAAGCAGCTACTGCCCTAGGAGGTCTATGTGGCCAGTCCTCAAGGTCTCAGAGAGACAAATGGTTATTCTGGGAGAATCTGGGCTCAGCTGAAACCGCCATGTAGCTGGCACATCAGTTGTATTTTGAGGGCTGACATCTGAAACCTTTCTCACAGTATGATTTGCTGAAAAGGCTGAGAGAAATGGAAACCCTAAAACGTCCTGTGGCAGTGACACCAAAACTATAATAAACCCCAAAAGTACTTGCTGTTTTCATGATAAATTATCTCAATCCTCCTCTAAGTCATCCACCTTTTCCAAATAAGTGACAAAATATCAAACTATAATAAATAACTTTTATTATTATAATTATTATTATAGATTTATTATATTCATTATTTTGCTATCTTCAGTAAAATATTTTGACATTTTTTTATTGTCATGGCAATTAGGGCCTGATCGATATATCGATTGGCTGATAATATCAGTTCATATTAAGGTTCCATCTATTTATGGGAATCAACAAAAAAATCCCACCAACAAAGCACTTTGAAGAAGAGCTCTTACTGATCCTGAAATTTTTGTCTCAACCCAAAAACAAAGACTTTGTGTCCAAGCCCAACCATATCATCACATTTTGAGTACAAACCTGATCTAAGCCCGACCTGAACCACATCATCAGGTCTTGAATCTGAAACTGACCCAAACCCAACAAAATAGGCCTATCCTGTCCAAGCCCAACCTGACCCAAATCACATCATCAAGTGTTACGTTCAAAGCTGGCCTAACCCCAACAAAATTCTCTCTCTGAGCCCACCCTAACCCAAACCACATCATCACGTTTTGAATCCAAAACTGACTCAAGCCTGAAAATGACTTCATAAACCGCCTCAAACAGAGCCAACCTCACTCAGTGCGCCGTGTAATGAGCACTGGTTAAATTACCATGTAACAACAATTATAGCCGTCTTTAGGTCATGGATAAATAAAGGATCATGGATAAATTAAATAAAAATAACCTGCCCTCCACAATTAAGTTTAAAATCCACTTTAATGAATTCATCGACCAACGCTTTCGAACAACATCCCAAAAGTTTGAGTCTGGATAAACTCTTCACAACTTTTCACAGCTCACACTGCGCAGTGCTAATATAGCGAGACATCAGGCTTCACTCGTTTAATACCAAAACTTTATGTTACAGATGACATATTAAACATATAAAAACATTTTTGCCAAACAAAATAACAAACATAATTTAGACAGCACTCAACTTTTGACATTCAACATCCATTTTCTCTGGAGTGTGGGTTAAATTCTATGAACAACATGAATGAGTGACTCCAGCATGCCAGATTAAAAATGTTTTACGGTAATAAAGCAGTCTGGTTCCATTGGGCTTGGACAAATATTTCAGGTTTTATTTTAAAGTGCCTTGTTTCATAGCCTATTATAATGAACACAACTTAAATGTGAGGAAAATGATTCTTTCCTGTGGACTTTAAATGTTGTTACATCACTCTTAACTGCAAAAATGACAGTTACCAGCTGCTCACCTTTCTTACAGCAATACAAGCTGAACTGGTAAACCTGACCATGAAACTTTATAATGGTCAAGATCACAAAAACATTTGTTGGGAAGTTCCACCTCAAGCACTGCAATATTGACATTATTTAAGACTTTGTGAATTTCTACTTTTGAGAATTTATATCAGTCAATAATGTCAGTTATCAGATTTTTAGCTCATTTTTTTGATACTAGTTTCGGTATCATAGATAAAATGTTCATATTGGCCAGGCCCTAGTGCATGTTCGATGTAGCAACTGAATAGAGTATAGATCTTTGCTCCTTGCTGCCAATATAAGTAAGTGATATAATTAAGTATAGTGATATTTGAGGGACCCAGAAGGATAAGCGGTTTAGATGATGTATGTATATGTATGTTCATATGATATTTGAGGGATTATACAGTACCATGAAGAAGTTGGGACTGATAGAGGAGTCATCCAGGAAGTTCCTGCTCAGGTCAACTTCTTCCAGGTTAGGCAGACCAGAGAGACCCCGAGGAGGTAATATAGTGAGGTTGTTTCCTTTAATGTAAAGCAATCACAAACAGGAATAGTTACCACATGTTTCAAACTGACGTTTTTTGTTAAGGAGATTCAGAGATGTTTTCTGCATGCGACTCACCCGATAGCTCGATTATGGTGATGCTGAGGTCAGTGATGATGGGCAGATGGGACATGCCAATGTCTTTACAGGAAATGCGGCCTCCGCCCAGCTGGCATTCTTCCGGCAGCAAGTCTGTGAAGCCATCTCTGGACGCAGTGCTGTTATTAGCAGCTTCATTCTCCTCTTCCTCCTCTTCTTCCTGTCCTTCCTCTTCCCCTTCCTCCTCTTCTTCCTCTTCTTCTTCTTCCTCTTCTTCATCATCATCCTCCTCCTCCTCATCATCGTCATCATCTTCCTTCTTCCTCTTCACCTGCTCATCACTTTCACTCTCCAGGCCCAGGAGGCGTTTCTTTTCCTCTTTGAGCTCATTCAGTATGGTGTTCAGTTTACCTGTTACTCCGCCCCTCCTTGCCAAGACGGAAGCGAGCTCCACCCACACGGCCAGCGTCCGCCCCAGAGGCTTCTGATGTGTCAGCAGCGCCGGCCAGCCCAGAAAAACGGAGCCCATCATTAGACATCAAATACAGAAATGACTGGATTTGCCATGGACATACAAACAGACTAAATATAGTGGTCAAATAGCAGAGACAGAAAGAGAGAAACAGCAATTTGTGAGACGGAAAACTGCAGTTAAAAAGATAAAAATGACCAGCACTCTCATTATAATGCGGGTACATCATACTGAGCTGAGCTGGAGCCCACACCAAAGGAGCCGGGCCGTTTAATGGACATGGACAAAAGAATGCTTTGATATAGTTGTACTGGCAACTTTTTACTTGTATTGCTTCAACTGTCCACTTCTCAAACTTTCACAAAAGACGTCAGAAAGGGAGCAGAAATGTGAATAAAAGACAAGCAAAATTTTTTGGTTGGCAAATATTTGCGCTGCGGATCCAGCCCCACCTCGGTGTCTGCAGCCGTACCCCCAGAGTGTGTCTTTCTCAGGCTTTCGTCTGCTCCCTCACCCTCTACAAGAACATATCCATGATTTAACACATTGATATCAACACTGAACAGCAGCTCAACACAAAACTGGACATATGATGTGAGCCAAGAAGGGGGCACTTGGCAGTGAATGCTACATTTATACTCGTGTGGAAATCAGAGCCCTGTCAGGCACATATAGAGCACAGTGAAAAAGTCAGACCATGCTTCATTTATTTCATTTTCAGTCAAAATGGACAGTAATTTTTCAGGAGTTTCCAAAACTGAATTTCCAAAAAATGAATAAAAGCTAAACTATGTAAGTTGAGGGCCTTTGGAGACCCCTCTGGTGGAAATGTGTAATTACACACAGTGTGTGGAAGAACATTTTGCAACATCAGTTGTGCTTCAGGCCCCCATGAGTGGATAAACCTGACATTTGTGAGTGCATTGAAAGGACATTGAAAGAGAGCTCAAAGCTTGCTGAAGGATGTGTCTTCCAATGATGTAAGTGAATTGTCTACTATTGTCATCATATCTTTATCAGTATAATGTTAATTTTGCATTTGAAACCTAAACATTGAGATGGACCTTCTTTCTGAGCCAGTGTGTGTGACACTAATATATAAAGACGTATGACGTGGTTTAAAAACACCCTCCAGCACCCTCGAAATCAGACCCAACGCCTCTGACTTTTAATTTAATATTTCAGGCTTTAAAAGGAGACTTGCAGCAGCACCTGGACACCATATAAGGAGAAAATGGGATTCCTACAACCGAGCAAGAACTGGTAGACCATGAAAACTGTTCGTGAATGCAACCAACTTCTAAGACTGAACTTTGTTTGAAATTGAGCAACAATGAACTGGCCACATCAGAGTCCAGACCTCAGTGTCACTGAATGTGTTTGGGATTACAGATTAAGACTGAACTTTGGAGGGGTGGAAAAACATCCCTGCACATTTCTTTGAAAAACTGAAAGAAAGTCTCCTGAAAAGACTGGAGGCTGTAATAAGGACAAGGGCGGACACACATTATACCGTATTATATTTAGCTGTTGAGGCTTCCATGTAATTTTGAGTTTAAAATATATGCTTTCTGCCTGACGCCGAAAAATGAATGGAAATTGAACATATGAAGGGTGGTCTTTGACTTTTGCACAGTTCTGTATGTAAAACTGCAGTAAATCCTCGATTAGAACCAGAAAACAATCACTGGTTTATCAAAATCTCATAACACCTTTTTTTTGTTTACATTCTGTGAGCATTTTATGATGAATGGAATATTTACAATGGTCCTAAACTTAACTAACATTAAAGTTAAGAATATTTCTTGCCTTCTTCTGTAAAGTTACCACTTTGGAGAAACAAGATTGATCTTACAACAGCAATGCTATATAGATAGAACAAAATTATGTATATATGAAACAGACATCCTATAAGAAAGATATTTCCATTAAAAATCAGTACTCGACGGCTCATGTACTCTACCTTTATTCCAGTAAGATCTGAGAACTCAGCGTACTGCAGTCAGTGAAACTCATGTAATCGTACAACAACTTACTTGATATCTCACTCGAATCTACCATCGCTGTCTCCGTTGCAGGTGTGTTTGAGATGTCATTGGCAGGTGAGTCTGAATCTGTCCCGTTCTCACTGTCCCGTTCTACCAGTGCGTTCGGATAATCCGTTTCCAGAGCTAAAGCTCCCACACACACACTCACGCACACACACAATAGCCACACTGCCTGCATGGTGCTGATCTGGTCTGCTGTGTGCGTGAACACTCTCACTCAGCATGTACCTGCACTCTCACCTCCAGCTGCCCTCTTAAAGACTCGGAGTCAGCCAGGAGAAGAGGAGGGGGAAGACTGCAGAGATGACGGGGGAACATCCCTGACTGTGCTTGTTCCATTTCCAGAAACATCAGCCCTCTCTTACACAGTCTGTGTTTATCTTACTGAAACATATTTGGGGAGAGAGAGAGAGAGAGAGAGAGAGAGAGAGAGAGAGAGAGAGAGAGAAAGAGAGAGAGAGAGAAAGAGAGAGAGAGAGAGAGAGAGAGAGAAAGAGAGAGAGAGAGAGAGAGAGAGAGAGAGAGAGGCAGTAGAATAGAGAATGAGAGAGGCAGTAGGTGTATGAGGCAGCAGAATAGAGAGTGAGAGAGACAGTAGGAGAGAGAGGCAGCAGAAAAGAGGGGGAGAGAGGCAGTGGAAGAGAGAGAGGCAGCAGAATAGAGAGTGAGCGAGGCAGTAGGAGAGAGAGGCAGCAGAAGAGAGAGGGAGAGAGGCAGTAGAAGATAGGGAGTGAAGAGATGCAGTGACAGAGGCAATGAGACAGAGAGGCAGTAGGAGAGTAAGAAAGAGAAGAGAGAGAGACAGTAGAAGAGAGAGGTGACAAGAAAGAGAGGAAAGGTGTAGTAGAAGGGAGAGAGGCAGTCGAAGACAGAGGCAGTAGAAAGGAGAGAGGCAGTAGAAGGGGGCAGTAGAGGAGAAAGGCAGTACAGAAGAGAGTAAAAGAAAGAAACAGTACACAGGAGACAGGCAGGAGAACAGAGAGGAACAGAAAGAGAGAGGAAGAAGAAAAGAGAGAAGTAGAGCAGTATAAGAGTGAAAAAGAAAGAGAGGCAGTGGAAGAGAGAGAGGAAGCAGGAAAGAGGGAGTGACAATAGGAGAGAGAGAGAAAGGAGAGGCAATAAAAGAGAGAAGGCGAGGGAGGCAGTAGAAGACAGAGGCAGTAGAAGAGATGAAAAGAGAAAGAGGCAGGATGGAGAGAGGGAGAGAAAGGGAGAGGCAGTAGAAAAGAGAGGCAGTAAAAGAAAGAAACAGTACAAAAGAGAGAGGCAAGAGAATAGAGAGGAATAGAAAGACAGAGAGGAAGAAGAAAAGAGAAATAGAGCAGAGAGAAGCAGTATAAGAGAGAAAAAGAGAGAGGCAATGGAAGAGAGAGAGAGGCAGTAGAACAGAGAGAACAGAGAGGCAGTAGGAAAGAGGGAGTGACAGTAGGAGAGAGAGAGAAAGGAGAGGCAATAAAAGAGAGAAAAGGCAGTAGAATATAAAGAGAGGCAGTACATAAGAGAGAAAAGGCGAGAGAGGCAGTAGAAGACAGAGGCAGTAGAAGAGATGAAAAGAGAAAGAGGCAGGATAGAGAGAGGGAGAGAAAGGGAAAGGCAGAAGAAAAGAGAGAGGGGGGCAGTAAAAGAGAGAGAGGGGGGCAGTAGAAGAGGCAGTAGAAGAGAAAGAGAGACACTGCTGACAGTGATGTTGGGGGGTTGGTAACATCCTGCATGCCAGAATGACACAGTGTTCACACCTTGTAACACTTGAGATGGACAAATGAGGGAGATACGAAAAAGGGGTGCAAAACAGGGGAGTGGACAGGCTGGCTCGTCCAGAGTCTGTCTCACCCTCAGCATACTCCTGCCTGGCACAAGGCCATTGGCACATACGTCCGAAAAGCAGAAAGACATGGGCCAAAAATAAAGAAAGCGCTGTCTAACTCAGAAGACAAACAGAGGGAGACAGACACACAAATGGAGTGTCTCTCGGCCTCCGACACACAGCTCCCCTCCTCCAATCACCCGCTGCTATACATACCCGCAGCTCAAAATACTCCATAATTCAATGTAATTAGAACAGCTGCAAATATGAAATGATATACAGAACTTCCTGCTGTCTAGCCTGAGTTCTGACTGTATTGGCTGGTTTCCCAACCTCAGACTAAGTCTAATCTTAATATAAACTGGATTTTTAGTCTAAGTCTAAGAAACTGGCCCTCAAATTTGAGTGGACATTTCTTACTTGCCATAGTAAAAAACAAGCACTATGGGAGTATAAAGAGTTATATGTTGTGAGAGACGGAATATAAGGTCATGCACACCCACATACATGCTCTGGGGGTCACCACCAAGCGCAATGTTGACCACAGGGAATCACTGTAGAGTGAGAGAGAGCCTTGTGACTCCCTTAATGTTTGCTTGGAAAACACTAGCTACAACAAGAATAACACCTATTCAGGTTTATATAGCAGCTATATGTTTTTCACAGTCTTTTCCAGCCTAGTTGGCATCCCTCTGGCCAGCCAGCTTTCCTGAACGTATAGCATCCTGACACGAGGGTTTTAAGCTAACGTCACTAACTTTATAGCTTACTTGAGAAAACCAATGTGTTCAATAAAAATCTACAGCAGGAGAAAAGACAACTGCATGCAAAACCCTGAAAACTATGGAACAATTTATCAGGTAATGTTCAAAATTCAAAATTCAGATACTGTGTGTACACCAATCAGGCATAACATTATGACCACCTCCTTGTTTCTACGCTCATTGCCCATTTTATCAGCTCCACTTACTATATAGGTGCACTTTGTAGTTCTACAATTACAGACTGTAGTTCATCTGTTTCTCTGCATACTTTGTTAGCCCCCTTTTACCCTGTTCTTCAGTGGTCAGGACCCCCATGGACCCTCACAGAGCAGGTGCTATTTAGGTGGTGGATCATTTTTAGCACTGCAGTAACACTGATGTGGTGGTGGTGTGTTAGTGTGTGTTGCGCTGGTATGAGTGGATCAGACACAGCACTGCTGGAGACACCTCAGTGTCACTCCTGGACTGAGAATAGTCCACCAACCAAAAATATACAGCGTCCAGTGGGCAGCATCCTGTGACCACTAATGAAGAAATAGAGGATGACCAACACAAACTGTGCAGCAGCAGATGAGCTATCGTCTCTGACTTTACATCTACAAGATGGACTGACAAGGTAGGAGTGTCTAATAGAGTGGACAGTGAGTGGACACAGTGTTTAAAAACTCCAGCAGCACTGCTGTGTCTGATCCACTCAGACCAGCACAACACAAACTACCAACACACCACCACCACGTCAGTGTTACTGCAGTGCTGAGAATGATTCACCACCCAAATAGTACCTGCTCTGTGAGGGTCCATGGGGGTCCTGACCCTGAAGAACAGGGTAAAAGGGGGCTAATAAAGTATGCAGAGAAACAGATGGACTACAGTCTGTAATTGTAGAACTACAAAGTGCACCTATATAGTAAGTGGAGCTGATAAAATGGACAATGAGCGTCGAAACAAGGAGGTGGTCATAATGTCATGCCTGATCGGTGTATATATGTATGTCGAACAAAACCTTGTATCTCCATTTTTGTCGTTTTTCAGTTTTTGACATCTGAAAACGCCTATTGCCCTTTACATTGTGTGTAAATTTCATGATAAATGACCCAAAAGGACTTGGAAAAAATTCTGGTTCTCCATTGACTTACATTAAAAGTCAAGTATGTTTTTTCTTCTCCTGTAAAGTTACCATTTTGGAGATACAAGGTTTTCTTCCAAAAACAGCAGTATATATATATATATATATATATATATATATATATATATTTTTTTTTATTTTTTATTTTTTTTTCCTATATATATATATATATATATATATATATATATATATATATATATATATATATATATATATACACCTGAAACTGAGAACAAGTCTGAAAAGAAAGCTGTAATAAAGGCACAGAGTGGACACAGTAAACACTGAAGAGTTGATGTTATATTGAGTCTTTTCATTTTATGTTTTGATTACAGTTTTCTGTTCTGGAAAGCTGCCTTGTGATACTTTTAAAATACACGAAACCTGCTATAATAATAATTTTGAGGTGAGCTGAGGTGAGTTCAAACGTCTGTACGGCTTAACAAACAACCGAATATAACCCCAAACTGTATAAATAATACATTATTTACTATAGCAGGATTCACCTCTTGGGTTTGCTGGAAATGATGTTTCAAATCACAGTTTAATTTAAGCTCTTCTGCAAATAGAAGAAGACGCTAGGAGGACACAGTACACAAACACTGTAGGCTGAGTTTTATGTAGATTATTTCCCAGCTTTGTCTCAAATTAGCTGTGGGGGCAGGCTAAATAAACAATGCCTCTGTGTGTGAGCAGTACTGCGTCTGTGTTCCTGTAAGTGTGAGTGTGGATGGATGACCCTGAGAGACTCTCCAGACAAACACAGGTGAAGACACCGGCACACCGGCAAACTGTGTTATTTTAACTATCTGACAAACCACCCAGACTCCTGTCCAAACTGAAATACCAGGGTAGTCCGTCCTGCTGGACTGTCCAGCCCCCCTCTCTGCCTCCTCCACTCGCCCGTGTTCCCAGTATATCGCCCCCTCCCCCCTGCCCGCTCCTCAGCTGTGACATGTTCTCAGTGTGAGGTGGCCGTGGTTGGTGTATGCAGAGTGTGGAAAATACGAGCACAAACCACAAGCTACCTGTTATTGTCAGCACACTGCTGATATTCTGGAGCAGATTAGATAAATATTAGGTCACCAGCTCAGCTTGCAGTGCGCAGACAGTGGAGAGGATGAGACGAGGTTGTACTGTTAGATAATGGGTCATTAAGAGAAATGATTTGTGATGTAAATGTGTGCTGGATAACACACTTTACACTGTGTCCACTCTGGCGCATGCTTTCGTGCAGAGCTGAGAACTGGATGGCCTTTGCTTGTTAAGGCCAGAGGAGACCCACAGCAGCTGTGTGCGTGTTATGACGTCAGTTCTGCAGCCTTCACCCAACCCGGCCTTAACACTGCTACCCTAGCGTGACACTGAGTGACACTGTGAAAAACAAGGGAGGGAGGGAGGGAGAAACAGAGAGTGAGAAATAGATAGATAGATAGATAGATAGATAGATAGATAGATAGATAGATAGATAGATAGATAGATAGATAGATAAGACAATATATGGACCATTCAACCAAATTAGTACATACTGCAGTCCCACAATAAAAAAACAATTAAGTATTCAGATCTTAGATGTTTATGAGGACTACATTATGATCTATTTAAACATAAAGCATGAATAGAGATATTAATAAGATAAATATGTACAAAATCATAATTCATAGGGAACTATCATTTGGAAGGTGTCTGTCCCAAACCCTAAGCCCTAAATTTTGTAGAAACAATACTTACATTTTTTTTAAATGTTTTTTAAAAGACTGTTATGATTTCTTTGAAAGTGAAGGTGAAAGATTTAGATTTCTCGTTAGTTTCATTTTTAAATTATAAGAAAAATATTTTTAAAATGCCCTCCCAGGTTTTCATGTCACTACCGAAACACAGTTTTAGTCCATAGGCGGAGCCTTATTTTAGCCACACCCCTGCTTTTTAGAGTAGGAAGTGAGGCTGCATCCCTGTCCCTCACGGCCACTTGGTGAGCAGTTAGATTCCTTTGTTTTGAAGTAAATATGTCCAAAAGTCTGAAAATCAGTACTTAACATCAAGAACTGTCACTACTGAAACATATTTTCTAAGTCAAAGTCCAACATGTGTTGACTTTAAACCAGTTCAGCAGAACAAACCATATAGTACTGTGCAAAAGTCCAAGCTTCATCTATTTGATGTCCAGTCAAAATAGCCAATAAAAAATTTTCAATGTTAGGAAGACAATCAGGAAACGCTTATTGAACTGAAGCCTCAACAACTAAATATAATACAGTATTTACTGTGTCCACAATTCGCTGTTATTACAGCTTCCTTTTTTCGGGAGACTTGCTTTCAGTTTTTCAAAGAAATCTGCAGGGATTTTTTTCCACTCCTCCAAATTCAGTCTTAATCTGTAATCCCAAATACATTCAGTGATGTTGAGGTCTGGACTCTGATGTGGCCAGTTCATTGTTAATCAGTTTCTTTGTTTGATTTGCATATTTTCTTCTTTATTATTTCCTTTTCTCGGGAACAGCTTCTTCACAGCTACATCCTTTCAGACCCATAGTGCTGTGGTGTCTTCTCACAGTGGAAGGTTGAACAGAAACACCAACTGAAGTAAGAGTGGAGCTTGATTTTTTTCCTCTCTCTCAAAGAGGAAAGCTTTAAGTGCTCTTTATCTGATGGACAGTTTTGGTGTCCACCAGGTCTCGCATGGTTGTCAGGAAGCCCATCTTCTCTTTATCTTTTAATCATTTTTGGAATGTTTTGGAAACTCTTATTTTCACTTGATATTCCCCTTCCTTATACAAAAGCATTATTTTATATCTAATATATAAAATATATATCTACATCTCTGAAAAATGAATAACTTGTATCAATGACTGTTGTGACTGGAAAATAAAACCGTGCTCTAAAGCACACAGCCTAGCAGTGAATGATGAAGTTAATACATTTATTCTGAAAAGACTGTTTGTCAAATAAGACAGAACTGTTTGATAGAACAGATATTATCAGTCACTTACATAACCTGATGGACCATGTAGCAATTGAAATATTATGCAGTTGAATATAAATTACTAAATTTAGCCAATTTAATTAGTCAATTTAAACGACATATGTAAACACAAAACAGCTGGACTACCAAATTCAACCCTTAGTCCAGGATTTTTATTACAAATGTTTATAACCTAAGAGTAACCCGGTCAGTTTGCATTGCAGTCCCTGTAGTTTCTGAATAATAAGCCTCAGGATGTAATAAGCCTGCATCTTTAAGGGGTTAAATATATTTTTTCAATCAGACTTATAAAAATTGATCCAGTTTTTTTGGTTGGCATTTGTTTCAAACTTTTTATTTTCCCAAAGGTTCTTCTATGAAAAGCTTAATAAAGAGGTTCCCAACTCTCTGAAGGCCAGGCCTCTTCCACAAACCCCAAAGCTGCTCCAGCCTGAATTAATAGACCAGCAACAGGTGTGAAAATAACAGTGCCATAGCAGTTTGACAAAGGCCTGGCTGTTTATGGCCATTTCCCTTTGTGTTCACGTCTATTGGCCTTGCCTACAGCCTGATGCTCTTCTAACAGTGATTGGCAAATGCAGGTGACCAGCAGTTAAGTTTAGAGCTTGATATGGGCCTCCTGGCTGGACAGCCAAAGGGAGTAGTGCCAAGGACTTATTGTCATAACTCATGCTCTCCTGCCTGTTGTCTCTGACATTCTTCCCTATTTATAGCCCATTCCATCCCTTACCCCATTCTCTCCTGCCCCCTTTCTTTTTCTACTCCCCCCCCTTCTATCTCAGATAGGAAAGGGGAGTGACAGCAGGCTTTGTCTTTTCTGAGACAACCATTCCAGGCATAAAGGACCGGGAAGGTGGCCCTGCGACTCTTTGTCCTGTGTCCGCCGTGGTTTGAGGAGTGCTGGATTTACCTGCAGTAACAGTTTGAAGACAAGAGCCCAAACTCCGGACAGCCATGGATGATGTATATAAAGCAGCGGTAAGCAATGATGACTTTTTTTGATGGAATTCTGGAAAAAGAAAGGAATTAGATTTGGGAACTTTAATTAGTTTAATTTGTATGTAACTAATTACTACAAATAGGCACTATTGAAAAACCTCTTCGCTTCTCTTCAGAGAGAATCTTGGTTATTGTGTCTTCGACCTTTCCATAGCCAAAAATGAACTAAAGCTGCCTGAGCGTCAAGCTCGCAAGTTTTCAAGGTTAAATCATCTTATGGGGTCAGAATGAAGCCTCGAAGTGAAATTTTAAGGGCTTCTGTACTTCAGTGAATGTAAAAATCTGACCACATATGAATCAAATGGTATAAAGCAAACTAATGATACTAAAAATACCCTACAATGCCTGGTGAATGATTGGAGGGTCAGGAGGACAGCAGTTACTGAGATTAACACAGGCTAGAGTATCTGGTGTCCGATGGCTGATGCTGTTAACGCGGGTGTCAAAAATAAAATGAGTAACTTCTCCGTGCGAAGATCAGAGCCCGCACAGTATCCGAGGAATGACATCTTGTCACGACATATCAGATTACTGTTTAAAAGCTCCAGAGCCTTCAGCTGTTTCTCTTTCCTCCATATAACAGGTCGAGAACTTGACAGAGGAACAGAAAAATGGTAAGGCTTTCTTTCTCAGTCTCTATCTATAGATGAAGTGTTGTAGGCCACATCTCTGTTTAGACCTGGTGCCATGGCAGCACCACTCTTAAGTGCTATCGAGTCATGCCTCGTGTCTGCCTGGTGTGCGTGTGAACGTGTCTCTGGCAGAGTTCCGGGCTGCCTTTGACATCTTCGTGCAGGACGCTGAGGATGGCTGCATCAGCACTAAGGAGCTGGGGAAGGTGATGAGGATGCTGGGACAGAACCCCACTCAAGAGGAGCTGCAGGAGATGGTGGACGAAGTAGATGAGGACGGTATGCTGGCAAATGCAAGACATTACACAAGGAATCAAGGCTGCTCCCCAATTCTCTGAGCCCTGTGGAAATGCAGTATCTATGGGCCTCTTTCATATCTTGTATAAGGTCATTATACAGTCATATGCAAAAGTTTGGGCACTCCTGGTAAAATGCCATGTTTTTCTAAGTGAAAATAAGCACATCCACACTTTTTAACACACATTACTGGTTATTTGTTGAACGTATTGGGGGAAATGAATGTGGCTTGTGCAAAACTTATGACACATTTTAAATTTTATGTTGAGTTTTTTTTTCAAATATGCTAAACTCAGCACCAACTTTTGCAGACAAATGTCATATTGAAGTTTGTTCCCTGTAGGGGATATGTAATTTATCTTCACATCCACAAAACATGTGATTTGACCAGGGATGTCCAACTGCATACAAGCATACATGGAAAAGGGCTAATTATGCCAATTAATTTAGTTGCAATATTAATTACTTAGACATGTTAACTTTGTACACCAAAGCAGACATTCTAGTCCTGTGCCCTTGAGGGCTCCTCCACTTAGGCACCCTAGTTGTCAGTTCCACTGTTTTCCTAATCTAGAATGCATTTAAGCTACTAATAGATCACAGTTGTAGTTTCCACTGGGGATGGGGGAACATATCTCCCTCACTGTCAAAATTAGCTAGAAGTTGAGAAAGATGTCATGAATAAAGATCTACTTTTGTTGCCTAGGATCATATAGAATTATAACATAGATTGATTATTAAATCCATCTGAAGAAGAACTACACCTCTAATGTTTGGATCAGTGGTTGATAAGTTATTATAGCAGCGGCTAACAGCTTCATACTGCCCACCCTAACCCCCACCCCCAACATGGAGCACCCCACTATTCTACAATTGTGCATCAAACATGTTTCTCCATAAGAACAAGTTCAGGAAACAACCCCAACCACATCCAAAATTTCATATTCAAACTTGTTTATATTCAAAACTCATAAACTGTGATATCCGGAATCCCCATTGTGCTTATTGTGAGGTACTGTGGCTGTATGCAGGCAGCGGGACAGTAGATTTCGATGAGTTCTTGGTGATGATGGTGCGCTGCATGAAAGAGGAGAGCAAAGGAAAATCAGAGGAGGAGCTGGCAGAGGTCTTCCGCATGTTTGATAAGTAAGGAACCTCTTCAGCATCCAGAATGATCACCCATCATCAGTTCTTCACCAACTCAAGCTGTGTCAATTTTGTCTTGCCTTATCAAAACTACAGTAAGTGTAATTCTCTCTCTCAGAAACGGAGACGGCTACATTGACTTAGACGAGCTGAAAAACATGCTGGAGTCTACAGGAGAAGCAATCACTGAGGATGACATTGAGGAGCTCATGAAGGACGGAGACAAAAACAATGACGGCAAGATTGACTATGACGGTATGTTTTCACGCCAGCCTGTTCAACATTATAAGGGACATGTCTAGATACACTTACTTGCAGCTCACCCTCTAAGTCAGTGTTCACGAACTCTCCTCTTGGAGACCTACTTTCTTGCAGAGTTTAGTTCCAACCTACATCTAACACGCAGCTCCTCCCCTTACTACCACTACTGATCCTGATCCAGCCAATTAAGAACATCTGAAGATGTTAATTAGCTGGTCAGGTGTGGCTGACTGTGGGTGAAACTAGACTCTGCAGGAAGGTAGATCTCCAGGAACAGAGTTGGTAACCACATCTCATTCCTGTATATCTTCTCAAACCTACAGAGTTCTTGGACTTCATGAAGGGAGTGGAGTAAAAACTCTGCCTGTCTGAAGACCCTGATGCATCTCCACTGGCTCCATGTGTCCACCTCATCATTCCCTGTCGCAGAGATGGGACACGACCCCAGAGTCAGTGCCCTCAACTCAATCTGGAGAACATAAAACTAATGCACACATATGTTGAGAAACATGCTAGGAAACGTGTAAATAATATTCATTACTACTTAGTATATATTGGTTCTAAAACAGTGCTTTTAAGTCCAAACAGTGTATCTGTGCACATCAAAGCAGCAACTTTGTGATGAATTAAAAAAATAAATAAATAAAAAATGTGTGCTTGTCCCATCATTTAAAGCCACCAGTGTATCTGGGCTGAAATTCATAAAACAGCTAATACTCAACAGATGTAAAACATGTAGGATAACTTGGAAGAAGTAGAAAAGGAAAAGAAAGCCTCCAGACAAGGGGCAAAAGGCCCCCTTTAGCCTTGTGCCCTAAAAATACTTAGTTAGATAGTCACTGATCAGGTATTAGTAGCATTACATGCTATCAACAGTGATCATTCCCTAACATCAGGACACTTTTTGCCATCTTGTCAGAGACCTGATATGTTTTCTCATATACATTGAATTTCTTTGCATTTCAAGTTACATGTATATGTTGTTGCCTTAGTTACTGTTACTATAAGAATGAGAATTATGTTATATATTATCAATAACATCACCAAAATGAATGAAACGATACTTTAAATGTTCCTAATTTGCTGTCATTTATCTTTGGCTCAGAAATACAAGACATGATTTGACAAATTACACATTTTGCAAACCACAGATGACCAGTTGTTGCAAGATTCAATGGGGTCCTCTTAGCTTAAGTTTGGTGCACCTTTTAAAGACTTTCTTTTTTGTGCTATAAATTCAGTCGCCTGTGGTTCCAGTTTATTTCGACTAACTGTATGTAGATTATCTGTGCCCTTTATACCGTATACAACAAACACGACACAGATCCGGTTTACAGTAAACGCACTTTGTTCTTAAGGAGGACTTCCTCAACTGTCTCACTAACATTTGTGTACAGCAGAATAACATTCTTAACCCCGAACACTTGAACAAAGACCATAACTGACGTTTAAATCTCATTGTTAATGTTGAATAGACAGAGTCTGTGTGAACAGGTAATTTTATTACAGTATATTAAAGGCAGTGCAAACCAGATATATATAAGTTCACACAAGCGATGACTGAATACTTCAGTAACATGACATACAGGTACATCTTATCAGATCACAAGATCAGCTGCATCAAAAGCAACTCTGGCATAACTCAGTAGCTTACACACAAGCAATGAAACAGAGACTACAGCCCTCTCTATCACCCCCTCTTAAGCACCATCATTTAAGAATAACTCATCAAATGCAAGCACATTTAAGCACTCATACAGGACAGAAATGACCAGAGGACAAGTACAGCCATGATGTGATCGTTTTAGCAGGGAAGAAAAGATGCTGGAGGAATGCCAGAACTGGAATGCCACTGAAGTTGAGCTTAAGTGATACGTTGGAATCTTGATTTTACGAATGAAATGCTTACCAACATGTAACTGAGCATGAGCTTTAAAATGAATGTGTAACAATGTGGACACTCTCTCAAAAGCTGCTGCATCTAAAGCCTTAAAGGCCAAATAAAGTGAAATATGAACACACACAAGTGGGGTAGGAATGAAAATCTATAAGATTTCATTAATTAGAACGTGCCAAGCAGGGGAGAACTTCTTAGAGAAGAGAATCGATTAAGCTCTAGGTTAGTGCTAGTTCGGGAGAAAGCAGTAGGAGGGCAGACTTTCAGAAGAGGATTTCAGTTGGCGAAGGTCTGTCTGACAGCAGCGACAATACACTTGGTACTGATGCCAAACATGTCCAGCAGCTCCTGGGGTTTGCCACTCTGGGGCACACGGTTAACAGCCAGTCGATGGACGACGATACCTGGCTCTTCTCCCACTGCTGCCAGCACAGCCTCTCCCAGACCACCTGTGCAGAACAAGAAGACACTGCTAAATAATGGCAGAAGAGATATGACTCAGTTTACAGTCCGACATCTACAAAAGGGGTAAATCTGTCATAGATGGGGCCACTTAGTTTATCAATTATCAATCACAGAAGCGGACTTTGCATGTGCTCCAATGCATTATCCGTCTCCCACCCTGCACATCTGCACATGCAAGAGTTAGATGCCTTGTGGGCTACAACATGGAGAAAAGGCGATCTAAAACGTAGTAGTATTTCTCTCTTAGGCTGTTTTTAAACCTAGTTTGTTTGCCAAATTCTGCACCAGAGTTTGGGTTTTTGTGAGACTGTAGCTTCCAGTTGGCTTGGCTGGTAAACAATGTTCTTTGATCAGTCAGAATTCGGTGGGAACTTAAATGTTACCTTCACGTTTGCCTTCATTAGTGGCAAAAAAAGAACCTTTCTTTTGCAAGTATAACATATAGAGCCATCCCTCACAAATCGTCTTAATATGTATAATTCTACCCATTAAAAAATGGAGACACTTAACATCCACATCAGGGGTGTCCAATCTTACCTGTAAAGGGCCAGTGTGGTTTACATTCAATGAAGACTGAGACCAACTGATTAAACAAGCAGAATCAGATGAGTGCCTGCTTGTTCAAACTTGCAGCCACACTGGCCCTTTATGGAGCAGACTGGACACCCCTGATCTACATCACTATCAATATTTTTGCTTCTTTAAGACAGATCAGGTTAATGTTGTGTCAGTTTGAACTTAAATGAGCACTTATCAAAAATGTGTTCCGCATTTGTGTGATAACAGCAGGCAACCAATATCAAAGCATTTGATTATCAGCACCTCATGCTGCAAGAATGATACAATGTCTGTAGAGTCAACAGACAGATTATAGTGTCAGTAGAGCACTGCCATGCACTGAAGGCATGCTCAGATATTAAATTCCCTCATTTGGTGTGGACTAACATAAAAATGTGCCCCCCACCAGCAACAATCTGAACCAAAGTTTGACTGGAAGGGAGCAGAAAGCCATGTCTTAGGGTGGACCATGGTTCATTTGTATACTGTGGACATGAGCTCCAGTGAAGTGTTCACACCTCAAAACTGATCAAACTAAAACGTTTGATTTGTCCACACTAAACAAGGTAGGTGTGAAAAGACCACCTCATTTTAATTCAATGTTTGTGACCAAAGCTTTTTCACCACCTGTGTTGGAAATGGAAACTGTAAAGCATTACTCAGACAGGATTAGTTCTCCATGGGCAGGTGGGGTAATGCAAGTTTAGCAAATGTCGTCCATAGTTTTTACGACCAACATGCACAGAACAAGAAATCCGAGTATAAAAGACAGATTGGAGTAGCGACTTGATTTACACACTGCCTTTACCTCAGAAAAGCGTGGAAAACATTTAATTTAGCTGTTATTCCATTTACCCTAACCATTTGTATCACTGCCTTAAGTGAATATGCCATGTTATCAGCAAGGTAATTAGCTTGGGAATTCACAGCTTACAGACATCGGCGCATAAAATCAGACTTTTTTCTGTAATTTTTACATCTTAATGTTTGGAGTTGGACACTTGAGGAGGGCAGCACCTATCAGCTTGAGTTTAGCCACAGAACACAAGTAAATGCTTCTTCAAATGCCTCCATACTTAAACTCCTTTTCCACAGAATATCACATTTTACAGACATGTCTATTTGCACAAAATTAAGACAGCTTGGGGTTAACTTCTACCGCTTGTTTTAAAAAAGGTAAAAGGCAATGGAATCTTTTCTAACGCAGGAGCACACAGTCCGTAAAAACAACTGACATGCCACATTCGGACTGGACAAACAATCACTGATGAACACTTAAAATTTACAATTTACACACCAAAACTAATCCCGTCTGAATGCAGTTTCAGACATACTGAATACTGAATCTTAAATCTGTCAAATGTTTTGAAATTGAGATAGCACAAAGCCTATACCAGGTATTGATAGTCAAAAATGCTGGATTGGATAATAGAGAGAAAAAGAATATCTTATCCAATCCTGTAAGCAATCAACTTTGAAATATGGCATAATCATAGTATGATGTGATGTTAGCTGTGTATCAGAGTTTTGAGCATGATGGCCTACTTTTAGATCCTCAGTGAAATGCTTACATTAAAAATAGCTCATTTTAAAGCTTAGTATCTCTTAAATAAAAAAGGTACTCAACTTGAATATTGGTATCTAAAGAAAGGCTGCATCATCTGCATCATCATCTCTAGAGTTAAATATTTAAAGTCATTCATGGAAAAATACTGACTTAAGAGTTGATCGTTTCCAAATTGTTCATAATCAAACCAGCCACAACCACAGAATTCAAACTGCCGCACTTAAAACATCTTTCTGACACAAACATGCAGTCAAACAGCCAAGCTCCTAGCTCTGAAACAGAACCCCTTTACCTTCTTTGTAGTGGTCCTCCACTGTGATTACTCTGCCTCCAGTGGCACGAGCACTGGCAACAATAGTGGCAGCATCCAGGGGCTTAATAGTGAAAGGATCAATCACACGGATGTTCACACCTGAGAAAAACAAACAATTTAGTTTCTGGAACTTTTAAATAGGACTGCATGCCATAATGGAAATTATTATTTTGCATTTGATACACAGGCATTTGATTTTGATGTGCTGCAAGCGCACGTTTCCTGTTTGGTCAGTAGAGGGCACACTAACCTTCTTTGGCCAGTTGCTCGTGTGCAGAGAGGGCCTCATGTAGCGTAACTCCAGCTCCAATCACAGTCACTTGATCTTTGTCAGACTGACGCACCACCTACAGGACAGAGAGTGAACCAACACTGAGGTGCATTAAACAAACAGTATCTGGAGATTCACAATCTCATAGCAGGAGCCTCTGTGTGCATACTGCATACTCCAAGCACATTTAACACTCAGCTGTAACATGACCAGAAGTTCTCTCTTGTTTAAGTGATGTGGCTACTACTAGAAGATGCAACTTACACTTGCCGTAGACTTGATCATGAAATTTTAGCTGAAAATTAAATCCTATATAAATAATGGTGATGAACAGATGATACTTGTTAGCTTCCAACTAACGACAGACACAGCTTAAGCTCAGCTAAACTTCTTTTTCTAAGACCCATGTCGTCTTTTAATTACATACATTTGCCTCAATACTACAGATGAAAAATAATTCACTTTTTTTTTGTTTGTAAACTATACTAAATAAGTGTGGTCAACTTTGCGATGAGCTCAATTATATGTGATCAGGCAAATAACTGAACTGAAAGCTTGTCTTTAAATATAACTGGAGCCTGACCATCAGAGATGCCTGTACGTGAAACAGAAGAGCAGGTGAAAGTTTAAAAGCTGGTCAAGAGGGTGTGCTTGTTCGAGAGGAGAATGGTAGATACAATCACAAGTAATGTATGCAAACTGGAAAGGAAAAATGCAGTTTTGGTTAACATGTGTCCTTTAATTTAGTTGACAACATAGCCTAGTGCTCAAACCAGACTTACCTTGGCCTTGCCGACTTCAAATTTCTCGCCTGACTCATAGATGGTTGCTGTGTCTGGCCGGCTGGTCCGGATGAAACAAATACCCTGAAAAAAAGGGCATAATATTATTGAACCCCATCAGTGGCAAACAGCCAATTGTGCATCTGGCATTCTGCCATTCTAAAGAACTGAAATCGGTCTAAAAAATAAACTCTCATACTATCTGTATGTGGTGATGAAGCATGTAACTATTCTAACCCTACTACACTTGCACACAATCCACAAGGACTAGTATTCGATTAAATGTAATAAGTGCGCAACAACTACTATTTAAATCAGAAAAATGCGTAGTTCGCACCTTTGTATTGGCTGCCAACTCCACAGCTCTCTCAGTGGACACACCATCACTGGGGTAGAAGACCGTGCATGTTGGGATAGCACGGAACATTGCAAGGTCCTCCAAAGCCATCTGAGAGGGGCCATCCTCACCTGAGCAAAAGAGAAAGATTGATTATGCACAAAAAAACTAAAAACTTAATGTGAAAAGTATTGAGGCCTAAAAAAGGCAAACAAAAACTTCAAAGCATCCACTCACAAATTAACAGTCTTACCGATAGAGACCCCACAGTGGGAGCCTACAAGGTTGACATTAGACTGAGAAATGGCTGCCATGCGGATCTGGTCATAGGCACGGGACAAGAAGGCAGCAAATGTGCTGGCAAATGGGACAGTGCGGTCACGGGTGGCACAACCAATCGCCACGCTCACCTATGTAAGCACAGGAAGAAAAAATAAATAAATAAAAATGTGACCGGTGATTTAAATCACAATCATTAAACACAAATCACTACAGCATATTAAATCAAAAACTTCAGGGACCTCCAACACTTGTGTACATAACTTTTTCTGTAATTAGATTTTAAATAGTTCAATCAGATCATACTTTTACTCAGAAGCAGCTGTTGTGTGCATGTTTGAGTGAATGGGAAAGATTATCATCCAGAGCATTTGTGTGAAGTCATGTCCTATTGAGCAAGCACTTGTGAGCGATAAGCAGTAAGGAGAGACTTGGCCAATGAATGAACAGTGAGAGATTACAGAGCTGGAGCTGATTACAGTTCAATGCAGTGAGGTCAGACTCCTTTAGTGCACGGTCAGTATTAATAAACCTCCCTCCACACCCTTAGATCATACTGTCCCACAAACATTTTAGATTCACTTTCGCTGAACTTTTACACCTACTGATATAAGGGGTGGGATATCTTTAATCAACATTTCACATACGGCGCTGTACTAAATCTAATGAAATGGGACTAATAATGCTCTCTTTAATGAAACATGCAGATATCAGTGTTAAGCATCAACTATCTAACTATATCCACGAAACACTCAAAAGCATACTGTGACGATTCATCATCGCACAAAAAATATTTTCCTATTGCCCAGCCCTTCTGAAAACGGATGGCAAGCATTTTCACAAGTTGTTAACAAAAGACAGAGAAGGCTCTGGTTAAGCTCACACATACCATGTTCTGCTCAGCAATGAAGCACTCAATATAGCGATCAGGATGAGCTTTCCTGAAGATGTCAGAGAAGGTGGAGTTTTTAGTATCTCCATCCAGTGCCACAATACGCTGGCTGGCATCACCCATCTTCTTTAGGGCCACACCGTAGGCTTTTCTAGTAGAGATCTGCACAAGAAACACTGGTTTTAGATGAACATCTAAAGAAATGATCTATTTCTTAAAAAAGTGACTAAGCCTAGAGTTTAAGGTGTCGCACTATGTATATCTCAAAAATAAGAACATCTTATTGTGAATGAACTATTAAAAGTGTTCTCATCTCTTGATCACCTTGTCACCAATCTTGTATTCTGGAGCACAGAGCAGCTGGATGGGCTTGGGGTCTACAGGAGCTGCATCCTCGTTGGGCAGCTCAGCCTGGAGAGGTTTATTGGGAGCCTGAATCTGAGCCTGGAGTTCAGCGAGCAGTGCATCCACACGGTCCTTAGGGATGGGCTTGCCATGCCAGTTATCCTGATCCTCAATTCCTGAAGCCAGAAGTACATGGCAAATTTTAGCAAGCATGATAAATTTGCTTAAGTATTCCAGGGAAGATATTAGCATCCATCACAACTACATGCACTAATAAGAACATTAGGAGAGTTTACATAGTAATATGTTTACTCTGATTTACATACTGACCCACCTTTGAGACCTTTGCCCTTGAAGGTTTTGGCAACAATGGCAGTGGGCTTCCCTTTGAAGCGCTCTGCATGCCAGAGAGCCTTGCAAAGCTCCTCCACATCATGGCCATCCACCACGTAAGTGTTCCACCTAAAGAGACATGGGTATGCATTACATGTGCTATAAAACATTCTCCATGTGGTCAGGACAGGAGAGAAACCTTGGTGTTGGAATTAAAATCAGGAAGTGACGGAAACCACAGAGAAGGAACAGGCAAAAAGAGAAAAGGAAAGGAAACTGTTTGTTGCACTCACCCAAAAGCCTTGCAGCGTTCCTGGAAGGCAGTTGTATCATGTTTCAGCGGGGCAGCCTCACTCTGACCCAGACGGTTCACATCCAGGATTGCCACCAGGTTGTCCAAACCATAGTGGGAAGCAAAAGCCATGGCCTCCCACACAGCCCCCTCAGAGCACTCACCATCTCCCAGCAGGCAGTACACACGGTAGCTAAGCAACAAGTAGGGGTTCAATAAATAAATTAAAGTAAAACAATTACATTGAACTGACAGCAAAGACAAAACTACTCCTCTATGGCCAGATCACAATGTGAAGACCAGTCGCTGTACCTGGACTTGTCAAAGTGCTTTCCTGTGTAGGCCATTCCACATGCAGCTCCAAGACCCTGACCCAGCGATCCGGTGGCAACATCAACAAAAGCTAATTTCTGGAGACAGAAAGAACAGAAAATCAGGGAAGGCAATGCTTTAACTGGAGAACAAACAACAGAACAGCGCACTGCAATATATAGCGATGCCCCAGTGCATGACAGTGCTGCTGTAATTACTCTATTTAAAAAAAAAAAATCCATTACAAATTAAACTCAAACTGTAAGGGAATTATACTACTTATTACTTCCAGGAAAAACTCTCACCAACTCTCACCACTCATTACTTTACTTGTAGTTTACTCTTAAACACTCCTGCACAGGGTGTATAAGAGAAAACCCAGTAGTTGTTTCACTTAATTTGGAAAGAAATAGGCAATCACAGTAACCATCACTTAAAAAACCTGCCCGTATCCCTGCTATCGAACAAGACGCATTTAATTATGCTTGATTAAAACTACGAATGGCTGATGCTGATTAAAAACCTAGAAAATAGTCAGCAAACTCTTAAAAAAAAAGAGTTGCCACAATTTTTCTTCTTTAATTAAAAAATGTTAAGCTATTCCTGAACAAAAACCTAGTGTAGACTGTTAAGGTGAAGCACTCTTCTAAAGCACAGAGATCTTCATACATCATTTTTGTGTCAGCTTGATTAGACTTTTCAACAGATTACTTGCATAGTTTGAAGCAATTATAAGATAACTTTACACTGCTCATATTTATGATCAGAGTCACATGGCCAGCTGTTACAGGAAGTACATGGAAGTAAATTATGTACAAGCACCAGCATGGATAATCTATAAAGAAGAAATTTATGATTTAAAAGCTTTGAGCATAACTAATAGCCGTGTCTTCAAAAATATGAGTAATGGAAGTATTTAGACAGTAAGTAATGATTAAAAGAATTTAAACTGTGGTGTGTTACAGAAAAGTAATCAGATTACTGCAACATGTTACTTTGTCCAGTATTAACCCCGAACGTCCCGGCCCAAAACTGATGACAAATCACTGCTGCACGGCAATCCATCATATATACTGACCATGTTCACTCTTAATATTTGTATGATAATAAACACAATAATATATTGAAACTTTACTCACAGGTGTAGGATGGCCCTCAAGGTCGCAGTCAATCTTGCGCAAGTTAAGCAGGTCAGCCTCCTTCACGTAGCCAGCCTCTGTCCAGGCTGCATAGAGGATGGGAGCAGCATGGCCCTGAGATGAAGGAGATTAAGTTAGACACGTTTAAATAGTACATACAAATTGCAAAAGCAGTTCAAATACTTCAGGAGGGCATTTTACACGGACCAAAATACAACCACCTCAAACTCTTTATTAAAAAAAATAGTAAAATAAAAAAGTCTTACTGACCACAACAGCAGTCTAAGGCCTACCTTGGACATGACAAAGCGGTCATTGCAGGCATTGCGGGGGTCACCAGCTTTGTACCGCATAGTGTGGAAGAACAGTACCGACATGAGCTCGGCAGCACTGCAGCAGGAGGTGGGGTGCCTAAACAGGGGAGGACACTACAGTCAGCAATCAGCCAATCAACCATTAACTATGAGCTCAAACATTGCCACACGTTAGACATCAAACGCATGCAGTTATCACCCTAATTTCTAATTTCAACATACTGTGAAATACAGGGCACTCGAGAGTGTCTGTGTACGGCTCTCCTGTTTTCCTTTTGGGACTTTGTGTGTGAAGTTAGGGGTTATGACGTTTAGTTATGTAGTATTTTTTGTGCATGTACAACTGACCTAAATATTAGCTTATTGTGATGAAGGAGGGTGATTTCTAAGAGGAAACATTAATTGTCTGAGGGACTACGAAGGTTTCTGTTTTAAGTATAACTGAGACCTGAATAATTCAGTCCTGCAGAAAAGGCCAAAGTGCATGTGTGAGAGACAGAGGGGGCAAGGCTACTGTCCTCTACAGGCCCTTTAGACAGTACAAAAACAAAGCCCCAGTCTTTTAACTGAACTGAACTGTTAGTCAAAACACAAATTTGAGTAATAAATAAACTATCGTACGCAACAAATGGTAAATTTCACCAACTCAAAGGGATGGTTCGGCAATAAGAATTTTTTTTTCCTTACCTAAAAATGTCAGACACTTTTTTGGTGCTGGACCTACGAGGCTAATATAATATGTCCACTTCCATGCTTTTTTAGCTACATTAGCCTTGTAGCTCCACCAAATCCCGCCTTGGTTGATCAACTATGTTTGGGGGAATAACTGAGCTAATGTTATTTTCATTGTACCACTGCTTTAAAATTCTATTCCCAAAACATATGTGGACATTGCACAACCGTCTGTTTGCAGGTTGCATAAGACGCCGAAAGGAAGCCGCAAGATTTCTAAGGTCAGATCAGTTTGGAAACCAACCATGCAACTTGTCAGTGATCACATAACCAAATCCAAGGTTATTGCGCAAGTAGCCATCCGCACAATACATGCATTCATGTTATTTTGTAACACATTCAGTATTTAAAACTATACATCATCTCACTGATGAATTACCATCCGGGGTTCTACAGGCCTTTATTACGCTGAAAAGCAAAAGGAAATGAAGTGAGCAAAGATGAGCAAAAGGAAATCCTAAATGAAAAGAAAACTGCTGAGCCATGTAAGTCAAGCTCCATTATTCTTTTCAGGTACCTAAAGGTATGAATCAGGTTACAGTATGCTTACGTCACACAGACAGGAGTTACTGGCTGTTACAATAAAAAGAATGAGGAAACAAAATCAAAGAAGGAAGTGTCTTCACTGTAAGTGATGAGTTTACAGATCATTACAACAAGCTAGAACTTATTTATGGTTCCTTTGATGAACAAGGCAGCATTACTGTTGCCCAGCTTTACTAAGTTATCTTTTGAGACACTGCTGTGAAATGACAGATCCATGTTTTCTACAGCAATTTAAATCGAACCTATACGAATTTTATACAAGCAGCTTTAATAGGGGAACTCCATATACATGATTAAATGGTTGAGATGTAACAGTCATTCAGAGTGGTTAGTGTGAAATGCTCTGTCCTAGAGAAACTTACTGAGCAAGAAATGTTCAGTGGTGGTGATGGGAACCAGACGTCTGAAACGTTTAACTGCCTCTGAAAGATTTCCCACATAGTTATTACATGAAGTGATTAAGTATATGCTGCCTGATGTCTAGGACATTGTTTTATGACAGATTTGTGAAGAAGTTTTGGATTTGAATGTATTTATCCCTTTATCCCTCCACCATGAATGTATTTTAATCCATTCATGGTGGAGGGATAAAAGAAAGAAAGAAAAACAAAACAAAACAAAAAAAAAAGTCCTCCAAAGAAATCTTTTTTTCAGATTTATTTCACTATCAACATAATATATTAAAAAGATTCACTGGTGGTTTTGGATAGTTAATAATATGGCTATATTTGTGTTGTAGACACGGCAGCACCACTGTAAAGAAATCAGAGCCAGCAAGTTTCTCTACAGTGAACCACTTCACACCAAACCATTATTCTGTTTACATCTCAAGGACTGATTTTTTCACAATTTTCAAAATTATTGGATTCAATATAATTTACTATTATATGCCTATACTAGAACAGCAGTGACTGCAAGGGATTTCTGGGATAGTTTCTCAAGAGTCCTAATAGTGCTGCAGATAAAATGACGTACTTTAATGACGCAATAAATCAGATACAGACGACCCCACATGCATCTCCCCCGATAAGCACTTCATAATTAACTTGACCATAACAATAGCTAAATTTTATACACATAAAATCTGCCTGGAAAAATACCTTCATACATGATCTTTGCATGTACAGATCTATATAATGACATCTACAGTAGTGAATTTGCGCCAGGAGCAAAATAAGTGTTGTTGTGTTAAAGCTTTTCAGTTTTATTTGAATCCCAATGGTATTTTTTTTATTCTGGTATGTGAATGTTGGTGTTATGTTTCCTTATGCATGTTATTTCTGTTCATGTATATATGCTTCTCTGCATTAAATAAGAAAAAATAATAATAAAAAGTTGAAAAAATGCCCTACAACTCCGACTGTGCCAAGGGGACCACGAGACCACCAACCCACCTGCACGTGATAGCATTTAGTGAAAACTGCGTAACGGCGAGTTAGCACGAATAAACCGGGCATGTCTACGCGAAAGCAGTTAACAAGCATATAAACAATGACCGACAGTGACCGGTTATTTTACCATTTACTCCAACTGGTCCTCTTTAAGTGCCTTAGCTGGCTACGTGAGGCGCGACGCACGTCTTGCACATCTAGTCAAGTTAGCTTGCTAATAATAGAGGGTAAGCCAATTTTCTCCTTCACCTCACCACATGGGAGGGCCATGACAGACTAATGATGCGAACTAGCTTACTACAACTACCTGTTACCGGAATCTGTAACCTGAACTGGATACAGGTGGGTTAACTAACTAGTGAAGCGACCAGAAACAGCTCCACTGAATGAATGACAACCAAACGTGAACACATGCTGCACGCTGCACGACCTCGTAGCTAAGAGCTAACTGGCTAACCAGAACTCACGCATTATGGTAACCAATACGTGCAAAACATTTATGCAAATAAAGTCGGTTTGTGTACCTGTCACCTCGTCGAACCCTAAACGTTCTTAGACCGAATAAAAATGGCTAATATATTAGCTAGAAAGCTACCTAACTGCAAAAAAACTTACCCGGAATTTGATGCGCATGTTGCCTTGATGGAGTGAATCCTTAGCTTGTTGGCGGCGTCTTTCAGGCCCTGGAGAGTTTTCTCGTCGGGTTTGTGGTAGCTTTCCATGTTCACTGGTGTTTGTTGGAATAAAAGCCTTACACGACTTGTGTTCTTGTGAGTGAAATGTAAATTTAGCGCTCTTGCCTCGGTGAGACAGGGTGAGGGGGCCTGGCAACGTGGTTGTGCAGCCGCTTTAAACGGGGCTGAATACAGACTCCTCCTACTGCCCATTTCTCATTGGCCGCGACTACCATAGGAAGACATCATGTCTGGCATTCACGAAGCAGTCGCGAGTTGGAGGCCTGATCTCAGATCAGATTCCTCCGGTTTTGTGACAGTCAAGAAAGACAGACAAAAAACGATTCTAGATCAGCAGAGGTGGTGCGGGAATTCAGGCCCTGGGACGGCTGCTCTGGGGTTGCCAGATTGCATTAAGTTCATCCCCTTTACGGAAATCTGTCATAAATATCTGTATAATAATATAATAACTATTAACAGTTATTATAATAATAACCGATATTTAATACGATGGATATGCATTAACGTAAGTTTTAGTCCCAAGGTGGAAACTCCCTGCATAGCTGATTTGGAGAATGACGATGGGTATTTTTGAATTTACAGGAAAGCTGTTAAAGTGCAAATAGGCGAATGCGGGTGAAGAAACAGTGTTAGACCTTTGTAGACTGAATATATGGTATGATTTTTCATCAAACTTTCCCCGCCCCTTTAAAAGGGAGCGCAATGAGGACAGTATGACTCAATCAGGAAGTGGCAGTTTTTGCCCTCTCATTCTTACACAGCAGAAAAGCAGCAGGGCGTGATTTTTTTCCAGACTGAGGCTCCATACAATATTAAACAAACAAACAAACAGCTTCTTATTGGCTTCTCTTCCTATTTATATCCTTTCATAGCAAGAAAATGCCAAAAAAAAGACACAAGGTTTTGTTTGTATATATATATATATATATATATATATATATATATATATATATACACACACATATATATCGCTGCTGTCGAAATAAAACCTTACATAATTGGCATAATTTGAAAATGCCTGATGCACTTAAGACTGTGTATAAATTCATGATGTTCTACCAAAAGAAATGGCACAAAATTACTTGGAAAAAAGTCTAGTTCCATCGACTTACATTAAAAGAATGTTTTTTTTCTCCTGTAAAGTTACTGTTTTGTCAGTAATGCAGAAGGTTTAATAAGTCATTTGTGACACAAAGGCTTATTTCATCATTCTTCTGACGTTTCTGATTATTAGTCATGAAAAGTGGCTGTGGTACCTCAAAAACTATAGTCATGCTGATCCTCAGATACAGTGCATGTGTCTTGGTCTGCTTATTGATATTTCTCATTAAGAAACTGTTATTGTACATTTTTGGTACTTTAATAAGAGATGTAATAATACTATACTTTCCCAACTAGGAGCTCATTTCATTTTCAGATGAAAACCTGAAATCCTCCTAAAAATGAAGGATAACATACAACAAATTGAAATGAATGAATGGAATCAAACTGTCTACTGACAAAGAATGATGGAATTAATTTATTTAGGCACAGTGAAGCATACACACCTTAGTTAGGTGCTACGGCCAACAATGTCCTTAACAGAAATGCAGACAAATGAATGTAACTCTGTTCCCTATTGTCACATTTAATGGTCCTCTTGTTCTGGGGAGTCTTGAAATTCCTAAAATGACGACACATTGAAAGAATGATTTGACTTAACTCTCATACACGCATCTTTATAATGTATAGTGCTCTATATCAATATAAAATGATACAAGCAATTTATTATTATGTAACTCTATTACATCCTAGTCATCATTACAGCAGTGATGAACACTGTTACTCATAAAGTTACTTATATTTTGATTTACATTTTAGCAGAACAGTACAACTATGATCATTCATAAGACATATATCTATCAATGCAGTAGAAAGGTTTATACCCTGAATCTTTCCTGAGCTTCGGACCTCTCCTCAGAGGAGACAGACTCTTTGTCTAGTCTTTCAAGAAATGGGAGTTGTGCAAGCACAAAGAGCCGATAATCCTCTGTCTCTGAGAGAGGGTTCTCTGCCAACACCAGGGCCCGCAGTGTGTGCATAACTCCCATTAGGCTTTGCAGTGCCTGCTGGGACGATACCAAGTTGCCCCTTCAAGGAGAGTGAGCAAAACAGAGAAAATGAGGAGTGAGAGAGACAGATGGACAGAGAGAGAAAGGGGGCGTTTAGAAAATACAAGCATTTGAAGATTTCCCTTTTTTTAAATAATGCAGGTTCTGTGTTACTGTTTCTCATACATAGAGACATAACTGTTCAAGTATCATCAGCTGGTCTGAGCAAAAATCTTTGCTATATAGTTTAATTCTCTGGTTGTGTACATTGAAGTATTTGTCATGTACCTGACATTAAGGTACTGCAGAGATTTCATACTGGGACTGATTCCATCAAGTGTCTCTAGCTGGTTGTCTCTGAGGTGAAGAATTGTTAAGCGCTCCAGTTTCTCCAGACCTTCTAACCGTTTTATTTTATTCTGGGCCTAGACAGTGAGGGTGAAAGGTTAAGTTATAGTTCAACTTTTGATCTTGTTAATACATATTCACCAAATGTCACAAATGGCCAGCATACCAGATAAAGACGACGCAAGTTGGGGAGGTAAATTCCATCTGTAGTTTCTAAGCGGTTCCCTCGCAGCTCCAGAGTCACCAGATTGGTCAGTCTGTGATATTCAAGACCGAAAACCCTCTGAATGCCATTACCTGAAAGCCCAGAGAGTGTAGAGTCCAGAGACATTATGAGCTGAGTACATTGTTTGGAAACGTTTAATCAACTTCAAAACAAAATCAGACGTATGAATCATCCAGAGGTGTCACTAACCAATTAGATTAAGGGTTTCAAGGGAAGGCCCACCAAGCCCTTCCATATCACACAGACGATTGACCGCCAGGCTGAGCCATTGCAGGTATGTGAACTGATCCAGCGGCTGACCTTTAAACCTTTGAAGCCGATTGCTATCACCCTTTAGCCAAAGGAGCTGTGTTAAGGCAGCCAGTGGAGAAAGGTCCGTCAGGTAATTGGAGGAGATGTCCAAGAAACGCAGATGGACAAGGGAGCTCAGCAAGACAATATCAGACAGGTGCCTCATTAAGACAGTGATGAAGAAAACAAATG
Source organism: Colossoma macropomum (assembly GCF_904425465.1). Taxonomy (NCBI): domain Eukaryota; kingdom Metazoa; phylum Chordata; class Actinopteri; order Characiformes; family Serrasalmidae; genus Colossoma; species Colossoma macropomum. Next base: position 13,599,439 of record NW_023494802.1, on the reverse strand, counting down.
TTAAAAGAAAGTTTGCATGTTCATCTCTAAAACACAACTAAACATCTATTCTATATAAACATGTATATCTATATCTATCTATCTATCTATATATATATATATATATCTAGATATATATATATATATACACATATATATATATACGCATATATATATATATACATATATATATATATATATATATAGATAGATAGAGAGAGAGAGAGAGAGAGAGAAAGAGATACTGATCAGCCATAACATTAATTGTACATTCATTGTCTATTTTATCAGCTCCACGTATCATATATGTGCATGTTGTGGTACTTTGTACAGCCCATCACTTGCTCTGCTTACTTTGTTATTCTCTGTTCTTTAATGGCCAGGACCCCCAGCAGTATCGCTGCGGGACTGAGAATAGTCCACCAACCCAACAGCATCCTGTGACCACTGATGGAGGACTAGAGGATGACTAACACAAACGGTGCATCAATGGATCAGCTACTTTCTCTGACTTGACATCTACAAGGTGAACAAGGTATGAGTGTCTAACAGAGTGGACAGTGAGTGGACACAGTGTTTAATAACTTCAGCAGCACTGCTGTGTCTCATCCACTTGTACCAGAACAACACACACTAACACCACGTCAGTGTCACTGCAGTGCTGAGAATGATCCACCACTCAAATAATACCTGCTCTGTGGTGGTCTTGTGGGGGCCCTGACCATTGAAGAACAGGGTAAGTAAGTGGAGGGGGGATTTAATGTTATGGCTGTAAAAATGTATAATATTCACATTCCACTCAACCCCACTCACTCTCCAAGAAAAGCTACCTTTCTTTTAGATCAAGTTTGACAAACGCATGAGCAAGTCCATTTCCTGTGCGGCACAGTAAAGACAGGCCTTGGACTATTATGTCCTGTGTCAAAGGACAAGTCTCGATCTGGAACCAGAGAAAAAAAAACAAGACTAAGCTGAGTTAAGGAGTCACGTACGCTTATGTCCTCTCGGTTTGAAAAATAATAAGGCAAGTTTAGTATCTACAGTAACTCACTTTAAAGGAATTAATTTCAACCAACTGAACCAAATTATGTATCAGTACCATTTCTAGTCCTGTCTTTTTAACCCTTGTGTGGTGTTGTGGTGTTTTTGTTACTCAGTGGTCTGGTGGACCCACCACATTATTATTTTTTTTTTCAATCTATACAGCCATAAAAATACCAGATGTTTAAAATATCACAAGTGTCCATCGTAGGATTTTCCTTTAGCAGCTGTATCCAATCAGCAGCCTGTCCATGTTGTCCACCCTCACACACACACACACACACACACACACACACTAACAGCAGGCCATGTAGGAGAAGAACAGAGTGAAGGACACAGCACCTCCACACAACACCACATGTGTATAAATGTATAGGGGGGGACAGTGTGAAGACACTGAATATGTGTTATTTTATATGCTCTTCACAGAAAATGAGCAAGGGCCAAGGAATTTTGAAATAGTAATAAATTGCATCATTTTTTCTTTTTTGGTAAACACTGAAAATTGAAAAACACCACAGAAGGGTTAACTGTCCTAAATGAATGATTAATAACCACCATTATGCAACTTTAACGTTACCTGATCCTGTTCAGACGTTTCCTCTTCTTGAATATCTTCGCTCTGCCCTTCTCCCTCTGAATCCCCATGGAACACCTCATCTTCATCAACATCTGACATTTTTCAGTTGGCTTTACTGAGTGACCAGTCAGCTAACTTACCTGTTCAAAATGTTAAAAGCTATAGCCGGACAGACGAGTTAGCTAGCTAAATAGCCAGCCTAGTTTCCATAAGCAAGTGGTAACCTAACTAACCGTTACAGCTGGCTATTAGTAAACTAAATTAACGTTACTCCATGCTTACCTCAAGTTAATGAGAAGTGCTTCATATAATGAGAATTAAGACCTAACAACAAATAAATTGAACACAGATTGTGTAAATGCTGGCGTTTTAGCCATTGGCTAACCATTCATAATGTTGTTTATAGTCGTTACCACAGTAACAGACGGTCTCGAGACCCGAGAAAGGCCGAAGCAACGCACCGCGCGCCCCATTCAAAAGCGATCCTGCCTACTCCCTACTCCCTACTCCCTACTCCATACTACATACGCCCTACTCCCTACTCCCTACTCCCTACGCCCTTCATAGTGAGAAGTCGTAAGGAAGCAAGCAGGGTTAGAAACCAACTGCCATTCACTTCTGTAGACTTCAGCTACATTTCTCAAACTCAAACTTAGGTAAACAGTTATTGTTATCAAAGCGACCCCAGTATATTACACCATTTACAAGTTACAGTAAATTTAGCATGGCTGTTATATCAGAGTTTCAGTTAATATCATGATTTAATTTTACATGATCTTAGCTGATTCTGTAGAAGGGTCATTCTACAGAAACGTCCATTTTTGTGTCCCTAGCGTTTACAGGTATGTTACACTTGAAAAACATGTTAGGGTTACAATTTATTTATGTTTTAAAATGAAACAATACGTTATTTTAACAATTACACCTTCTTGATCTGTCAATTTAGCAATATTGGTTTTTAAGTCAGTTATGTAGAATTCCAATCACCACAGAACTGCTCATCCTCACAGTCATGCGTAAAGGGTGAGCGCCATATTTTGAGGTAAAAAAACATGTTTTTCTGCTATTTTCACTGCAATATTATATACATGACTATAAAATATATGATTTAATTGGCATAAAGACAAGAAATGCTAAGTAAATATTCTAAAATATATAATGTGGTCCCCAGGAGTCGTGTCACTGGTGTTACTATGTAACAAAAAATCTCTTATTTTGAAATAAAAATCAAACTGATGACATCACTTGACTTCCTTTTACCTATTTTCTGGGGATCTATAAAGAAAAGCACATGGTGAGTCCACTGTGTCTTTTCAGTGATCAGAAATTTTCTCATTTAGCTCATGATTTCATATGAAGCTTTTAGTTGAGGTCACTGGTGTGACCGACTTTATTATTAGGTAATTGTGAAAAAATAGAACACAAATGGAGTAAATGACATATTTTAGTGGAAATTCCACGACTGACATGTGGTTTGATGCTCTGTAGTAGCCATTTTTGTATAATGCGTTTTTCATTAAAAATGTCACTGTAGTTACTGTCTCTGGTGTTACCTTTCTGATGTGTAACAACAATGACGATCAGTAACACCAGTGACTCCTATGGATAGACAAAAAAGTGGACGTTTCTGTAGAATGACCCAGAAGTGATTTAGAAATGTAGACATCACACATGATCAGACATTAAATGAATGACAGTTTTCTCAATACGATGTGCGTGGACATCATTTAAGGCCACTAAACAAGCTTCTTCCACGCCTTTACGACCACAGTGATTAATAGCACAAGGGCAATTCCACAGACATTTCTCAGCAGGAAGTCACCTGTATATTGTTTTATGATGACTGATGGATGACAACTTAGAAAGAAAAGGTGTGTTAGGAAATTATGGATGAAACTAAATGTTGTAGATGGGTTGATCTGCAAAGAGTTGGCCAGCCATAATCTAGAACAGGTTCTCAGTTCTGGCCCTGGAGTACCACTGCCCTGCATGATGTAGTGTTAGTTGCATCAGGTGTATCTGGAACAACGTGAAGGGCAGTGAAGTTCTCCAGCACCAGGACCAAGAACATCAAACTCCCATTGGTGTGTTGTATAGTAAACAACTATGTTCCTATTGTAGTGTGTGATGCTGCGGCTTACTGGAATTTAATCACCATTCACATTTAATGGTAGGCCTCATCAATGATTGGCTGATGTAAACCTACTCACTATATATATATATATATATATATATATATATATATATATATATATATATATATATATATATATATATATATATATATATTAACAAAACAGATTAGATGTGGAGGCTGTTCGGTCAAGACCATCATAATTAGGCCTATGACCACCAAGATTCAATATGCAAATAAAGTGTGATCAAAATGCTGACTGCTGTTATAAAACAGTAACAGGAATCTTATGTATAGAAGACAGTTAAGTCCAGTCTACTCATCATCTGTAAACACTCTTATAGGTAAAGAGGCATTTATGTCCTAATAAAACACAGGCATGATTATCAGCACATCTCTGGAGCATATTTATTCAGTTTATTCATAATGTAGAAACAAAGAAAATAGCAAGAATAACTCAAACAATTAAAAAAAATGAAATAATCATTAAATATTACATATAACCTCACTGCAAGCTCAAAAAATAAATAAATGGTAATGATAGTCACATAACAATGAACTAACATGAAGCAGTTGTTGAGTGTTTTCAAAATAATAATGTAACATTTTTTTAAAGCTACATTTTCTCCCCTAAATGATAAAAAAGAGAAAACAGACATGGGGATGATGAAGTATGTAAACAATGAACATTGTGCATTCACTCTTGGCCAACATAGTCAGTTAAACTGTAGATTAATAATAGGACTGAATGATTTGGAGAAAATATATAATTGCGACTCTTCTGACCAATATTGTGATATTAATGTGATTATTCTCTATAAATTTGGCTCCAGGCATTTTTACCCAAAGATGAACAGCACATTTAAGTTTTTTGAGACTTAAACACTGAATGTAGTGTATCAAACTCTGTGTTTTTAGGTTAAACTTCCCAACTAAAAACGTAAGACAACACCAAATAATGTTATCAATATAAAGATAAACAGACATTCAGCCCTAATTAATAAAATATATTTTATACACTAATAAAACTTTGGGCCAAATGTGAAATTCAACCTGCGTTGTCATTTCTTTACCAAAAACTTTCATTAACCGACAGCAATTCTCGTCAAGTCTTACTGTCAGTCAAATGGGGGAAATAAACAAACATCTCTCTCTTTCCTCTCCCATCCTCTACATTTTAATAACAATTGGCAAAAAGATGCACGCATAAATGAGAAGTACATTCTGGAAAGATATAACATTTTCCATAACCTATAAAGTAAGCTTACCTTCAAAGCAAAACAGTCTAAAAATTCAAGTATGATGATCCACAGAGGATCCTAAGATGTAAAATATAATTCAATAGTCCTACAAAACCTCTTAATACTCAATGTTAAACATCGCAAACCCTGAGAATACTGACGTCAAGAGAAACATCTCTGAACTAAACTACAGAAGCTGTTACTGCATATAAAAGTCATTTTTCTTGACTATGCCACAGTAAAATAAGCCAGTAGTAGAACTGTACTGTCACATGACACAGAATCTACTTTGATACTTTACGTTAAGCTCATCTCAACTGATGGTTCAGTTATTAACAGTTTTGGAAACTTCAGGTACAAATCTTAAATAGAAGGTGACTGTACAGCGGAATTTAAGATAAAGGATAATATTTCAAAATTTGTCAGGCATGAACCAAATAACAGAAGAGACTTACTAACTCCTTCCTTTGCATTACTTGTAGAAGTCTCTTCCCTCAATATTCCACCCTTCCACAGTTATAACAGATCAGAACTGGGAAATACGACCATATCGTTATCGTGACAAGCTATTGTGGGTTTCTTCAGTACTTAAAGAACACAGACAGACTGTATGTTTCATTACAAAAAGATTTAGATGAGGTTTCCAAGTGGAGTAGCTAAGTAATGTTTTACACTGTTGTTAGAAGATGGCAAGCTTCGATTCTGACAATGTCAAAAGTCCACGAGAACATACAGTCATATGCAAAAGTTTGGGGTGCCCACTAGTTACATTCCATGTTTCGTTGATTTTCTAAGTGAAAATAAATTATCATATCCTCCACAGAGAACACACTGTTTATTTGCTGATTTTTTTTATTGTGGCAAAAGTTGTGGCACATTTTACATTTTATTTTTCCAAAAGTTAAACCCAGCAAATAAACAAAGTGTGCACTAGAAATTGTTCACTGTAAAAGATATGTTAACTTATTTTCACCTAGAACATCAACAAAACATATACATTGACAAAGGGTGTGCAAACAATACAGTAACTGGTCCTGTATAATTGGATGTAATACAGTGCAGCATAGAAAATGTTGAATAATAATAATAAAAAAACTGTAATTGTAATCCAACGGTAATCCAAATAGTCAAATCTTGGAAAAATCTAAGGACATGTAATATGATATATATTGTTATTATTAAATATAAGGATATGTATTATTACATGAAAATATTGAAGTGTCATGATATGATATTTTTGCCATACTGTTCACCCTTATAATGGATATTTTTATTACGGAAACATTCTCCTTCCTCCTGCCTAACCTCCTCTCTAGCCACTAGATTGTAACATAAGGTCTTTTTGGCTTACAGTGTTCCTACAGTGTAACTTCTGTATAGGCAAGAGTTTAAACCTCAGTGCTTCAGTCAGTGGTGCTGATAATCTGAAGTGGTTATGAACACACACCCAACTTCTTCAGGAGATCCAGTGTGATACAGAACTCTTATAATAATATGCTCATAATAGGATGAATCGAGGTTTAGTGCAAGAGACTGCATATTCAAGTTGATCTTTTAAGATCGCGGATGTGATCAAATGACCACAAACATAATTCTTCAAACTTTTTTCCACCTCTTTCCTGGTGTATAAATAAAACATAAAAATACACAAAGTCAGATTAGCTTAATCCCTGCTGAAGGTTCCTCTCATAGTTCTCCATGCATATGCGGATGCGCTGAGTGAAGTAGGTGGGATCTGAAATGGCTCTGAGAAGGTCATTCTGTATCAGACACAGATCATACAGTTCTGAAGTGGAGGCTGTACGTGTCTGTGAGCCTTCTGGATCCAAAAATACCTGCAGAAATTGATTGTAAGCATAGTTGTTTCATTGACATAAGAATAGAGAGTATTTACTGAGGCAGTGACAGAGCCTCATCACGTACCTTAGGATGCACAATTGTGTCCTCATCATTTTGGCGGATGTTGTCATCGATGAAGATGTGCTGGACTGTGGAATCAAAAGGATCAATCCACAGTGGTTTTCCTCCCAAAATGGAGTATGTGTTCCGTGCCCACCTAGTGTAAAATAAGTTCATCATGACCAGCCCCTTCTTAGTAAGCCTTGCATTTACACTTGTAATTTCAAGAAGCACTCCAGATAAGAAATAAAATGTAACCAAAATAGTCTTTAGAATGAGACTTTCCAGTTTGAAGACTAAGTAAACCACCTTCTGATGTTGTATCTTGAAGATGGGAGGATTTTTTAAAAACTACAAGAACTTTGGGGCGGATACTTGAGGGCAGGCTGTTTGAAATGTTTGGCCAAGGAAGAAGGCCAGATGGCTAACAATTTGGGAGCTGAATATCGCATCTGTATTTACTAGCCTTTATATCAAAGGATTTCTTTATTGTATTTGTGAAATGCATGCTGGGTGTTGTAGTGAGAAACCATTGATCAACAAAACCCCTAAAAGGATAGAAAGTCATGAATTTAGACCAGAATGCCTCTTTAACTGGAGGGCCAGTCTGTTTGACGTGTCACCGCATGATATATAAGATATATGTTACAGTGTTTTCTGAACCAATTAGCATTACATATACCTAAACCATCACAGAACAGTGTCTGTCTCAAATTGACTTGTCTATATAGTTTGTAACACTGTATGACATATTGCATATAATGTATAAAAATTGGCAAAACTATATAGCACAAATAAAACAAACATCATGAAGCCTAAATTCAGTTCAACGTGGTTTAAAGCAAGTGAGGTAATTTAAGCACGCAGTTCGGGCCGTGTTTTCATCACTTGTTTGCTACATTAGCCTCATATCTCCAGGGCAAATCTAAAGCAAACTGGTTACCAAATGTGTTTTGGCTGGTTGACCAGATTTGGGGTACGGAGAAAACTGTGTAAATGTGATTTTTTTTCACTGAACTATTCCATAAAAACAGAACAACTATAACCAGGATGCTTCTCAGTACCTCTTGGATTGGATTCTTACCAGTCAAAGTGGTCCTGGAAGCCACCCAGCCCCTGTGAAGAGCTCATGTACTGATACAGACTCCGCTCCCCCTCCCGCGAGGACACACGCTCCTCTCCTCGAGTCAGAACTGCACCCTTAGTGCTGCACCTGATCCGGCCTGCTGTTGCATTCACACTCAACTGCAAGTGGAGAAATCCTTCTTGAATATCACTTTCAAATGGAAAGGTTATTTCTTTGAATGGCTACTTTCAGCTCCGTAAAAAACTAAGTAGAGAATGCTTCACATAGGTGTTACAAATACAACTGAATATTCACACGACTTCACCCACCCTGGTGTACTGTCTCGAATAACAAAAAAAGCACAGATAAGAGAGTAAACAGAACATAAGCAAACAAACCAAAAAAAGCATAATAAATGCAGAGAAAATTTAATACACAACTATTAACAGTGTTGCATTCAATGGCAAACAAAGACCCACCTTTAGTGCTGGGAGGTCAGGAAAGAGTGGATGGGTTCCTTGCTCAAGGGCTCGCTTAACGACCATCAAAACACGGGGCAGGTCAGTGCCAAAGGTGCGAAATATGATGGAAAATTCCAGCCCCTGTGACGCCAGGTCCTGCAGCAGTTGAAAGAAGGAGGGAAGAATCCAGTGGTATAGCTTACCATCTTCTCCTCTCACACACAGCTCCTTGTCTGGCTGCAGGTGGGAAGGCCACTGCAGGAGTTCCAGATGCTCCTCAAAGACCTTTCGGAAACGTTTGCCCGGCCCGACTGTGGTGAAGCTTGCTACTCTACCAAAGTGGGAGTAGTAAGTAGCAGCACCCTCACAGGGTGGAAGAAGAGATGGAGTCTCACACCTCCACTCCCACTTTCCTACAAAGAAAACAGTGATGTGGTGTCTAGGAAGAATAGTCCAACCCTGGTGCAGTTACTAGTGTAAAAGTCAGAGAACACCTTCATTTCTTTCTTTTCCAGTCAAAATGGCCATTAAGTACAAGTTCTTCAGGATTAGATATAAGATAATTCACTTGCATAAGAGAAGTTTCCAAAACTGGAGTTCAAAAAATGATTCAAAGATACAGAGAAAATGGAAATCAGAAAAACAGAACAAGAGAGCTCTACTCTTTCTTAAGGTGACCAGTCCAGGGTGTATCCTGCCTTCTGCCCAATGACTGCTGGGATAGGTTCCAGCTCTCCCCGTGATCCAGAAGGGCAAGCAGTTTAGAAAGTGTGTGTGTGTGAAAAGACAACTCAACGCTATGTGTCTGAAAGAATGTGGAGCTGTCAAGATTTTCCAGTTTAAAAACCAGGTAAACCCCTTTCTGATGTTGTACCTTGAGGACAGGAGAAAATTTTAAAAACTACAAGAAAATTGTTTGGCCAAGGCAGAAGGAAACCAGACTGCTATTAGTTAGGAAGCTGAATATCACATCTGTATTTATGAGCCTCTATATCAATGGATTTCTTTATTGTATTTGTGCAGCGCATGCTGGGTGTTGTGGTCAGAGGTCATTGATGGACGAAAACAGAAAAAGAATAAAAAGTCATAAATTCTGTCAAACAAGTCTAAAGGGTGCAATATTACATAACATGACAAATAACTGAATGGTAGTTTTAGGCCAGAATGCTCATTTAACTGGAGGGTCATACTGACATCTGTCACCGCATTATATACAATATATTAATACAGTGCGTTTTCTAAACCAATTAGCATTACACCTGCCTAAAACATCACAGAACAGAGTCAATTTGTCTCAATATAATTTGTAACACTGTATGACACACTGCGATGCATAAAAATTAACAAAGCTATGTAGGATAGGTAAAACCAGTAGCAAACAAACATCATGAAGTCATGGGTCTGAAAGGATGTGTAGCTGTCAAGATGCCATTCTTGAGATAAAGGAAATATAAAAGAAGAACAAAAACTTAACTAGAACACCAAAACTGGACACCTGATATGTAGGTTAAGGTGTTACGGACTAAAGAGTCTAAATTTGTATTTAGGGTGCATGTAACCAACTTTTAAGACCGAACTTTGGAGGTGTGGAAAAATATCCCTGCAGATTTCTTTGAAACTGAAAATAAGTCTCTGAAAAGAATGAAAGCTGTCAAAGGCAAAAGATGGTCACACTACATGCTCAAAAAAATAACATTAAATTAAGTTGTTGAGGCATCCTGATACTAAAAACTGAACAACTTGTACCTCCTGGCCATTTTGACAGTAAATGAAAGTACCGAAGGCTTGTCTCTGATTTTGCGCAGTACTACACTAAACCAGATAAATTCATACAATGCAAAAAGTTATAAACAAGATTCTTCCATTAATCTAAGATCTACACAGTGCCATGCTGCTCTCTAAAGCAGGACCCTGGCAGTCAAGACTTTCTAAACCTTACCTTTTGCCATCCGTCCCCAGGTCACAGTGGACAGAAAATACTCAAGAGCAGCAACTGTTCCTTGTTTAGTAACAGCATCGGACACAAGGATGGTGTTGTTGAGATCAAAGTGAAGCACTACCTTTTTCTTCTTGACTGACAGTAACCTTGGAACCGAGGGAGCTGGACTTGTAGCAGTGTCAGAGTTTGCTCCACATCCATTGACTTCGTTATTACTGCTCTCTGGTGTTTCATAAGAATCCTCTGAGTCAGACATGATGTTAAGAGCAAGCTCGGCTGGTCCCTTTGCCCCCTGACGGTGATCCCGATCCAGCTAAGCTAAATGAACCTGAGTTACGAGACTGTCACGAGTTTTATTGTCAACAAGTCAGCAAGTTTACAGTGTCCACAAACAGATGTCCCAAAATCCTTCCCATGGCTTAGCAAACTCTGCTCAAGGCAGCCAGCAAGTCTTTCAGTAAAGGAGGACAGTAAATCGTTTGTTCATCCTAGTTCTGAAACTAACAGAGGACTCGACCAAACGACTGGACATTCTCGTCGTGGTGAACCGGCTAATATTAGCTGCCACACTGCAGCAAGAAAACTAAGTTAGCCAACTCGCCAGCTAAGGCAGTAAAAACATAAACAACGCCTTATATAAACATGAGGCCACCTGATAACAGCACACTCACATCTCTGTCCTCTTAACCGCTGTGATGAGCTCCACAGTTAGCGGGTCTATTAAGTGTTTATTTCTCAACAAACTTGAATGAACCTCAGCCGGCTTTAGCAGCGACGGTACATGAGTAACTTCCCCATTCCTGTCAGACGCAGTCGGGGAAACTAGTAGCGCTTACTGTGCTGAGCGCCCCCTACAGGTGGGCGTTAACACCTCTAACGCATTCAAAATCGGCCTGCCATTTAGTTTAGGACACGCACTTTGAGAGCACTTCTGAATTACCTCCCTCTCTCCACACTCTTTATCCATTTTATCAGCTTCAATTACCATATAGGTGCAGTCTGTAGGACTACAAATTACCCTGCTCATCAGTGGTCAGGACCACCACAGAGCAGGTATTATCTGGGTGGTGGATCATTCTCAGCACTGCAGTGACACTGATGTGGTGCTGGTCTGAGTGGATCACACAGCAGTGCTGCTGCAGTATTTAAACACCGCCGTGTCACTGCTGGACTGAGAATGGTCCACCAAATAAAAATATCCAGCCAACAGCGTCCTGTGGGCACTGATGAAGGACGAGAGGATGACCAAACTTTGTAGCAACAGATGAGCTACTGTCTCCGACTTTACATCTAGGTTAGGACATAAGGTCAAATGGGGCAGTATAGATATGCAAGGTTTATTTACTTGCCTCATGAGTTCATGTTACTGACCTGTTGCCAGTTAACCTAATTAGTTGTGAGAGGTTCCACCAGGTGTTTGTTTTAGTGTTGCACAACGGTGTCAGTCTTTTGTTGTCCCTGTCCCAAGTTTTTTGAAATGTGTTGTGGACATCAACTTCAAAATGGGCATATAATTTTCAAAAAAAATATTACAATTTTTCAGTGTCAACATTTCGTATGTTGTCGTTGTACTATTCCCAAATAATTGTAGGGTTTAAATGATTTGCACATCATTGCATTTTCATTTTGCACAGCGTCCCAGCTTTTTTGGAAACAAGGCTGTACACAAAAGTGTATGCCAGGACTCCTTGGAATACAATATAACCTCTTTTCCTCCTTACCTGAATAGACAACATCTGCAGTATTACAGAAATGTATCGTGTTGGGCTATTTTTTTTTTTTAATTTATGGGAAAAAAAGCTTACACAAGGTATACATTCAAAAACTGTCCCAATCACCATTAATTCACCCTACAAGGTGGATCAACAAGATAGGTGTGTCAAGGTGGAGAGAAGGTGGGTACAGTGTTTAAAAACTCCAGCAGCACTGCTGTCTGATCCACCTGTACCAGCACAACACACACTAACACACCACCACCACATCAGTGTTACTGCAGTGCTGAGAATAATCCACCTTCTAAATGGTACCTGCTCTGTGGTGGTACTTTGTGGGTCCTGACCACTGAAGCAGAGGGTAAAAGGGGGCTAACAAAGTATGCAGAGAAACAGATGGACTACAGTCTGTAATTGCAGAACTACAAAGTGCACTTAAATGCTAATAAAATGCACAAGATACAAGTAGATACAAGTAGGTGTGTTTAATAAAGCGGCCAGTTGGCGTATATCAGCTATGTGATGAGATAAAAGTGTACCATGCTAGTCAGAAAGCCTTCAGTTTCCCAAAGAAATAAAAAAAAAGACTTTTATGTTGTAGTTACACAAGCAAACAACAGATTCTTACTTTTATTTTTATAAATCTGTAAGTGGTCAGATGGGAAGGTTAAACGTCATATTTGCTCGTATTTTTTCCCCACCCGCTGGTGCACAGTGACGTACAAGAGTCATCGCATTTTGATTGAAGGTTACATGAAAACGATCATTTCTTTCTTTTAAATGACATTATGAATTGTGCTTAATATAACCAGGGACACAGATTTTTTATATATATATATATATATATTTGCATAATTCAATGGTTAATGTGTAAAGAAAGCCATTCAGAGTGATTTGATATGAAACACTCCATTGTAGAGAAACTTTTAGTCATAACTGTTCGCAGTGGTGGTGATGGGAACCGGATGACAGAAGCATGTCTCCAAAAGCCACATCAAAGTTGAAAAATGGAGTGGTTACAAATGTTACCCACAGCCCAAGACATTGTTTTTAGTTTTTGATATAAAGTTTTGAACTAAAATGTATTTTTTAAAATTCATAAATGGCAGAGAGGTACATGTAGGGCATTGTAAGGCAAAATTCAAAAGAAAACGTTTTTTTCCCCGATTTATCACTTTTACCATCATCAACATTACATATAACAACTCAGAAGACGTCTTGGTTCACTGGTGGTTGTAGCAAATGAATCAATGAGTCAGTTTCTCTGCACTGAACTATTTCTTTACATCAAACCACCCTAAGGATGACTTTGCTTACATCTCAGTGACTGAATTATGCAGAAATTGAGAAAAATCTAAAAGTCTAAAGACTGACGGGCAGGTTTGGATGCAAAGGCTAATCTTCCTGAATCAGAGTCACTAAATGTCACTTTATCACTAAATGTCTATTAACTCTTGCTGAAAATAAGAGTTAAACAAAAGCAGTATGCACACAACCGTTGTAGATTTCTGAGTTAACTTGCTCAAAAAAGTTTTATTTATATTAACCATTTATATCTTTATTCACAGCAGCATTCTTACGCCCAATCCCCCAGCTCCTGCTTAATATGCAGTCTAATACAAAAGAAAATGAAGGTGGGGAAACAAGACAATCCACTCCAAATTAAAAAAAGTGTGGGTAATGATACACAATACACTACAATTTGTCAACATGCATGTCTCTGTCAATCTCCGTCAACAGTTCCACAGGACATAGAAAAAAAAGGAAAAGAAAAAACCCAACAACATTACACGCATGGACAAAGTACAGGACAAAAACAGTTGCTCAAGTTTCTGTCCCAACATTAATTCAATAATGAACTTAAAAAAAAAAAACAAAACAAAAACAAAAACAAAAACAAAAACAAAAACACAAACAAAAAAAACACTCCTGATCATTTCAGGCTTCGCTTAGCGCAAATCCTACAACTGAACAGGCTGCACTCCAGAGAGATGCAAAAAGAAAAGCACTCAAACAAGCCAGCCAGTCCACCTCGTGTCAATAAGGGTGTGAATAGTACACTATTTGTCCACTGTGTTAACTATTAATCAGTGAATGCCAAAACTGGTGGGGTGTCAAGAACGTTTCCACAATTTCATAAAATGGCGTGCGGGTGTGTGATAAGCAGCTCAACACCATTCAAAGGGGATGAGAGACGGAGCATGAACGCCTCTCGGCAGTGCACCTTCCCCCCTGTGACGTGTGTTTGCACCCTGTCTCCTCGTGAGAATCTCGGTGCACGTCTCCGAGTTCAGAGATAAATCTACATCCTCTGTGAACTTGTTTGAGTGAAGGATCAGCTTGCTTTCCTGTGGAGCTATACACAGTCTTAGTGTTGGGAGACATACAATTTTTTTTTCTGTATTTTCATTTCATCATTTCTAATGTGAAATGTTGCGAGAGTGCAACGTAAGCACCTTTGCTGTGCTTGATCAATTGATGAGCACTGAAGTTTCTCTTTCGAGGAAGAAAAGTCTCCCTGAGGCGAGCGCCGCTGTTTCACTGCCACAGCTTTAGGTCAAGTTTAGTCCACCTCCTCCATGCTGGTATACGACGGACCGGAGCATTCTGCAGAGCGGGCAAATAGGTCAGAGGTCACCTCCGCGCCCAACTGAGGGGGTCCTTCAGAGTCCAGGTCGGTCCCAAAGAGGGCCTGGCTAGAGGCCTGTAAAATAAACCAGGGTTATAATTGGAGAATTCATACACCCTGTCTGGCACACATGAAAGCTGAGTAAGAAAAGGTTGCAAGTGCCATGATTAAAGCAAGCAGACTACAAAACATCAGGTCCCAACACAAAGCTAAACAGGGACACCATTCACAGCAGCTGACAGTGAAGTGATGAACAAAATAATCCATTCAGGCAATATAAGAGCAATATTTATTTGTGTTTTACAAAAAGGAAGTACAGGTTTTGTACAGTTTATTGCTGTGACAAACGTGCAGCATCATAGTATTCGGTTTAAGGATCTGTTACATTAGAATTAAAAATGAACACTCAAACATGTAAAAGTACTTTTATACAGTACAAGTCAGCCTATGTTTACATATATAACAGATGTAGTAATTACATTAGTAATCTAAACAAAGGAATAGGAATTTAATAGGCATTTAAAACACAACAGACTACAGATTCTTGTACATCACCACCTGGACAAGTCAAGCTTTATATTTCTCTTCTCTTTCAGTACTCCTTTTCAGAATAACCCATCATGAGAATAGCAGTTTCATTTACAATCTACTTCAATTGTGTGTGCAAATATGCATTAGCGTAATAAAATCACAGCGACGGAACAAGAGGTTTAGTGGTAAATCTGTTGAAGCAGTCATGGAGGCTAAATGGACAAATTGCCTGTGGATGAACCAGAACATAAAACACCTATTTTATCCCTGAGGCTCCAGCACTCCAGCCAATATTACATTCCCTTGTATAAAAACTCTGCATCCATTGCTTATGAAATTTCTCAAGTATGAGAATGCAAAGTGTCTTTACAAGCTATTAAAAACATTAGTGAACCTATGCACAATGAAGGCAAGCAATAGTCTGACCTAGAAAATTACACAATAAGCTTTTTTATCTCTGAAAAAGAGACATTCAGCAAGTAGGACATGTTGCAAGCTTTGCAACAATAAGGTTTGGACAGTACGGGGATATTAACTGTATCTGGGAAATGCACAAAGACAAGCAGAAAAAGCACACTGTCGCTGTCCAAAGAAAACCATGCATCTCCATTTTTGTTGATTTTTATTTTCATACATTGTTTCAACAAAGCAGCTGTTCTTTACGTTGTGTGAACACTTCATGATGAATGGACCAGTAGAAATGCTCCAAAATCATCTGGAATAAAATCTCTACATTGACAATGACCTACACTGAAAAGGTAAAAGTGTTTTTGACCCCTCCTGTCAAGTTACTAATTTAAAGATACTTGTTTTTCTTTGGACAGTGACGATATGCTTATAACAGCAAAGGAGTCCACTTAAACCCAAGAGGTATTCTTAAAGGCCACTCAGAGGCCAAACACTACATGACATTTAAATCAAGCAAACAAGTTGGACTGAATATGTCTTTGTTAACGCTGGAGGGATTGCAAGGCCTATTTATAGGATTAATCTCAAAAGCATAAAGTAAACAAAAAAAATGAATTCTCTTTCATACGGAACACTACTTCATACTTTACAGTACGTCAGTTAATGAAAACGATCATCTACTTAATGTTAGTTATCAGCAGATGGATCAAAGGACTTGAAGGACTCCTATCCTATATTTTTCTTGCTTTTTTCTCCTCTGAGGTCTGTTGATTTTTTTTGTGCGTTTTTAAGTACCAAAAACAGTTACTGAAGTGTTTGTAACTGAGCCTTTAAGCCTGACACATGCAAATGTGCTTGGTTCTGAATTATGCAGCTCTGTATTATGCTTCATATAAAAAGCATAAAAAACAAAACACAACCAAAAACACTCCTAGTATCTTCAACATACAGCTAAACTGCTGCAGGCTGAAGAGAAGCACATATGAAAATGTGTTTTTTGGTGACGCGTTCAAAGTAGGCTGTTACTGCAGCTTAGTTTCTATTTAAAAAATGTTTGAACTAAAGCAGTGGTTTTCAACCTGTGGGCCGCGGTGGTACTGCTAGGGGCATTTGGCCATTAGTTTTTACCCACAAACAAGTGTCACATAGATGTTCAACCAATCATTTTTAAATATGACAAATATTGTGGTAACTATGTACAAAAATAAAATATATTCTTGTTGCACTTGTTGACTGGTCTGGCAAATGCTAAGTAGCTAGGATTACATTTTCAGTCAATGAGTGTGTATACATGCACTCAAAAATCTGATCATAATGTTTATTTAAATACCATACTCCGGTCTAGAAATACGATTAAGAAATCTGATAAAGAGAGCCTGGACTTTGGATTTCTCAGTGCATGTATGCTCGTCCACCGATTTCTCGAGTTTTACATTATGTTTACGTCACATCGTCTTCTGTAAATTTATTGGCTGGTTGCAAAGCAGAAATCTGATTACCACCTGACTCATGTAAACCTGGAGTTTCCACATTATCTGATTACTCAAGTGCATGTAAACTTGTTGATCGGATTACTCACAAAATCTGATATTCTGCAGTTATCGGATTATTAAAGTAAACATGCTCAGTGTTAAACGTCTCTCTCTTCGATCATATAAAGTTCCTCCCTCATGGATTAATGGCTTTAAACAGGGTCTCTAAAAAGGAAAGACCCTAAGACTGGCCCATCTACAAGTGAAGCGGCCAACAAAAAGAAAACAGTAGCAAATGCCTTGCGCTTGGCTTTATGCAAGTGGGAACTGACACTCTGTTGTGTGCTGTCTTGTCAAATTAAGTGTCAAAGCTCAATTTACACTGTCTTGGAGACTGAACATAGCGAGTATACATCTAAACCCACTGAACTGAGCTGGATCTCCATTTGCAACTTCTCTTTTCAGTCTCTTATCCAGCACCTGGTAGCTGCCAAACACCAGCCATTCCATTAAGGTCAGGAACCCCTGAACGACACGTTCTATTATGTTTACATACTGCATCAAACTATATAATAAAAAAAAAATAAAATAAAAAAATCAGTTGTCCATGATATGAGCCCTTTAAATACAGCTATTGTAATATATTCAAACCTTAAACCCAAAGCTAACATAATGACATAACTTGCATGTTTTGGTTTTTAGCTACATTTTGGCTTTGATTATCAAACCTGTCACATTAGCGACCTGACAGATTACTGCTTAGCACTGCTCCAGACATTAGACTGGTACAATTTAACAAAGTAAACTAAGTGAGAGATCATGCGGAGAATTAAGAATTCATGCTATGCTAAAGATACAGTACATAATTAATGTTTAAAATCAAATAAATAAACGCACAAAGACCAACACCTCAGATGGTACTGGGTGCACAGCCACTCATCCCAGAGTTGAGAAGGAGGTTTAAAGGCATCACAGAGGTGAGCACAACCAGCCTAACCTTCACAATATGTAACTGATCCAGCTACAGTAACAGACCAATTCTTACTGTAAAGTGCAAACGGCAGAAACTTCATTCTTTTGTGTGCATGTGGATTGTAGACTGTGCATTTTATCCTTAAGATTCATTACTGAGTATGTGTGAATAAGGGCTGGGTTACAGCTTTCAGTCTACGCCCAGTGAGACCTGTACAGCAGAGGATAGATGAGGTTGAGCAGCAATGCAAACATCGCAGCCACAGTGCCCAAGATGAAATATCTGACACGGTCGTCATCTGAATAATCAGAGACGCGGTCCCGTCTCCGCCGAGCTAGCCCTCCATGTCCATCCTCCTCTTCCTCCACCCTCGTCCTGGTTCTTCGTCCTCGCAGCCCGGGGCGGAACAGGCCCCGAGAAGGAGCGCCTCGCTGCCCTTCCTCTTCTTCCTCCAGTTCCTGCCATATTAGAGACGCCTGCGATTGGCGGAAACCTGTGTCAGCTTCTGGGATAGGGCCAGGCCTCAAAAGCACCCAATTACAGCCATAGCAATACCTCTGATCATCCACATTACCACCAAGAATGAGTTAGACGTCCAACAACACATGAACTGAGAGCAAATAAAAATACTCTTAACTTGCTCCAGTGCCATTGTCAATCAACCAATGGCATTTAGCGTACTGCTAATTAGGGTGATGCTATTTCAAAAACCACAGCGGAAAAACAACAAAAACACAGTCTAAGAAGAACACATTTCTTCTAAAGAACTCTGAATAATCCCATAACTTGAAAAATTTATACTTTTGAAATAACCTAACAGAGCAGTGCAAGGTGTACCTTGATCACTGTGTGAACTCAAACATGCAATTGAGTTTTCTTTGTTTTATGTGGCTGGAAACACTAATAAAAACACTATTATACTGACCAAAATATAAACAACTGCTTCATACAAGTTTCAAAAACGGCCCTTGCCGTGACAGAAATCTGTACTTTCAGAAAAAGAGTTATTATCTAATTGGCTCTATTTACATATCCCTGCCTTAAATGAATGCCTAAATCAGCTCCACTGTTTTGCTAGCAAGAACAGAAAGAGTAGGAAAAGCCATGTTAAATGTGCTGCTGTTGACCGACAGTCAGATGACAGCTACTGCACTACTACCAAAAGACAATATAACTGACAAGTGTCTGTCCATTTTCAAAGGTAATAGTGCCAGACAAAATATTACATTTGTAAACAAAGGAGAGCCACTTGTCTGTCCAGATGAGCGCATTGAAAATGAAGCCCAAGGCAGGTTTGGATTCAATGGTAAACTGCTAAACAGTTTGTAACCCAATTGCCATGCAACCTTCAAGTAAACAACCCTTTACCGATATCAGCCTACCAGTTGGTAAGGTAAGCCAATCTACACATAATTCTCTGCTCTAGTTTTAGAGCCCCCTCTACAATACCATTTTTTGGTGTATTTATCTTTTCACTTTCGCACAGTATAATATTACTACTCAATAAGCAAGCTGCTAATTAAGAAGCTTGTTGTGAAGTGCACCGGCTACGTCAGAGCAAAAAACACATTGAACATGACACTGAATAGAAGCTACATAAAGCCTATTCATGGTCCGTATTAATTCCAGTATTAATTCTGTTTTTGTAATCCTCAATTTCCCACTGTATGGGATGCGTGTTTCACATGTAAAGCTAAAGCAAAGAAAAACGCTTTTGCCAGTTTCTTATCAAACTAATACCCACAGACAGGACACTTTGTTTTGTTCATTTGGTGTCTTTGGGGTGTTGGGCTTTCACTCTCTGCCCCAAGCTTTGTTATCCAATCAGAGGAATAATTAAATAACTGCCTAAAACAGCATGTACACTGCAAAAGGGCATCAACGGAAATGCTCAGTATGCATTTCAGAGGCCATATTCACAGCCACATATGTCATTCATGCCACACAGAGTGGCATCATGAGATTAAAAACAAACTATAAAAGACTTTATTTTTATAAGACTTTAATTATTAAGAATTTTTAGGCAGTGACAACTGTCCATTCAAAAAATTTTGTTTCAAATTTAAAAGCAAAATAGATAATCAAAAACTTACAGTCCTTAGTCTTCAAAAACTGTACAGAAAAATAGTAAAATAGTTCATACATTAAAAAGATAAAATAAAAGAATAAGGCTACTGTCAGGAAGTTTGAATTGCTGTACCATCCACATTTCTCACTTTAGGATACACCAACAACTGTTTTAATGGTCATAGCTCATCAAAGAATACTGATGTTCACGATAGACCTTCTCAGGTAACCTATTCAACCTATTCTCCTGTAACATCACCTAGTGTAACTTAGTAAGTAACCTAGTAAGAAACAAACTTTTCAAAACATAATCCGTCAAAACCAATGCAGAGAGTCCAGCTACTCTGGAGTGGGCCAAAAAAAAAAGGAGATGAGTGAGAGAGTGCTGAGCTCACCTGACTGGCTGCACCTCCGGCCGCAGCAGGGGATTCAGCTCCCAGGGGCCCTAGCAGACGGGGTGGTCGCTCTACGGGAGAGTTCCTGCGGCGGTAGAACAGTACGTAGGCATAGCGCGTCACCACCTGGCTCTCTTCTACCGTTGTTACAGTGCTGTCATCAAACAGACGCCAGCCTGGGTGGAAAAAGACATGAAAACAAGCATTTTTCAATAAAATAATTAATGATAAAATAAAGTTATTCAATCAAAATTGACAGAGATACTAAAATTTCAGGAGAAATTGTTTTATAAAACTAATGTCAGGTGTGAGTAAGCATATAGTGACACTACAAAGCACTACAAACCTCTATCACCAGTAGAGGAGGTACTCTGACAGCATGGACATGCTGTATCGGAGCATGACCAAGTATTAGTGTGCTGTGCGAAACCATATTGTTGTCTTGCTAGTTGTTATAACTCTCAGGGTTTACATACAGCAGTGTCACATTAAAAGTCATATACTTGCCCTGAATGCACAACAGTGAAGATCTAACACCTACCAACATCACTGCGCTGACTGTTCTTGTCATTAGGTAGACGAGCATATGCTGTGTAGTGACCTCCAATCATCCCTCCATAGTGGTTTATTACAGCATAAAGATCATAAATGGGGGGTTGCTGGACATCTTCCTTTTGACCAATACAGAACTTACTCAGGTCCAAGTTCCTGTGGGCAATGGGATCAGTGTAAAGTGCAGTTTAGTATGTGATTCATATTTACAGTGCACGCACATACAGCACAAACAAAACCAGGGCATTTAATAAATGCTGAGTCTAAGCCAGGCCAAGAGCCTCTGCGCACCTCACAGGAAAGTCAACCATGTCATTGATCTTGTCCCTCCAGATGAAGCTGCGGAAGGAGAAGCGTTTGAGCTGGATGATGAGCACATTAGGCAGACGCCAAAGTAGGAGCTGTTTGGAGGCCTCCCTGTGCTGCTGACATTTTGGACAATACCTGAACCAAACAGGGAAAGGACACAATAAACCACACAATCTTTGTGTAGAACTGCATATAATAAACCAACAGGTATTACTTTTTAAAACTGCTACACCGCCCACTAAAGGTTTGGAGCTTTTCGCTGACAAAACATCTGACAATTCCCTTAGTCATTACACATTTAATCCTCTTGTTGTGATGTCAGCACTGATTAACACTCATACCGTTCAGATGCTCAAACCATGTTTGGGGCAAAAGATTTCTAACTCCTTTTAATAATAGTTAAAAAATAAAAATCATATTTTGGCGGGGGAAAGTTTTCACAAGCTTCAAAGCAAAAGAGGGTATTTTTCCCTTACTTAATTGA
Organism: Colossoma macropomum; assembly: GCF_904425465.1. Taxonomy (NCBI): domain Eukaryota; kingdom Metazoa; phylum Chordata; class Actinopteri; order Characiformes; family Serrasalmidae; genus Colossoma; species Colossoma macropomum. Next base: position 13,577,567 of record NW_023494802.1, on the reverse strand, counting down.
AATATACCATTGAAAACCGAACATTACTCTGACATTGCTGCTAACACTGTTTTACTCAAATACTGTGTATATCCTACCTCAGTAACTGCTGTGCTCACATATGTTATAATCTGACTGCGTATACTCACATATCACAGCATGTTAAATATCTCTGCGCCTTATCCTCACTACCTCATGCTCAGAAATGAGTGCTGTGTCTGCGCTGCCCTGTCTGTTTACTGTGTCTGATGTCTGTTTTATTATCGTATTTATTGTATTGTTTCCAGTTTAATGTTTGCACACTTGCGTCTGCACTTTTGCACTTTGTACTGTCACTTTTGTTCCATGTTGCACTTTGTTGCTGGAGGAGCATAATTTCACTCCACTGTGTGCTTGTACATAGACGGAATGACAATAAAAGCCTCTTGACTTGAATTTACATTTAAAAGGTTCATGAACTGGCTCCCAAAGTTTTGACAGGCAGTGTACATGCTTGTAGTCCTACCATGCCTCCTCTGGAGCTAGCACCTCAGGCTTGGTGAAGAGGTTGAGGCATTGCTCTAAAGTAAAGTGCCCTGCTCTGGCAGTCTCACTGGCAGAACCCTGGTCTTCATCAAACTCCAGCTCTTTGGAGCGCACCAACACATACTCCTTGAGCCGCTCATTATTCTTCCACACCAGCTCCAAAGTGCAGTCTTCAGGGACCTCCAGCACTGCATCACCTACAGGGGGAGACATTCACTAAGACTGAACGAATGAGCAGGTTCCTACGCACTTCCACAGTAAAAGGAAGTTTGGAAAGAAAGCTGACAGTTAATTACAGAGAAACTCTAACCTTTGTCTTCAAGTTTTTGTTCTTTGCCACCGATGTCCAGTAATGAGATATAGAATTGAGAAGCACTTCCATAGCTACACTCAGATGGCTGCTGGTATCCAGGGACAACAGCTGCACCACACCCACAAACACACACACCCACAAACAGACAAAAAAAAGAAACAACGCAATAATTCATTTGTGAATGCTTTGATTAAAAACAGAAATGACAGAATGATTTCTCAATTCTAGTTCAAGAGCACCCTGCCCTGCACATTTTAGTGTCTTCTCTGCTTAACCACACTCACTTTAGCTCAGAAATGTTTTGTTAAGTAGCTGATTAGATCAACACACTGTTACAGCAGTAAAACACCCAGGATTGGGAACCACAGCCCAGTTATGAGGATACCTTCTTGTTTCACAGCCTTCTCACAGGATGTCTCCTTTTCTCTGAAAGGATCCTGGGAACTTGACGCCTGCTCAGAGAAGCCAGAGTCCGTGGTGCGTGTGGAGAATGTGTCTGAGTCTCCGGCTGAGTTAGCTGAGGCCTGCCCTGTCTCAGTTTCTGGCCCTGAGAGGCTGGCTTGAGCTTGTGTGTCTTCTGCTCCACTAGCAGAAAGTGCTTCCTCCTCTGGTCCCGATCCTTCAGGAACAGTCCCTGTCAAGGGAGGCTGGTCACTACGGAAAAGGCTAGTCTCTGGAGATGTTCGGCCAGACTGGAGGGGAGGCCGAAAAACATTCACAGAGTACCTAGAAAGAAGATGAATAAGTGTAGAAGAGTAAGATGAGTAAGATGAGTAAGAAAATGAGTTTGTGTAAAACATGTGGAAGCAGGCACTAATTCTCAGCCAACAAAACATTAAGTGACACAGCATTATTTTATTGGAACACAACTAACTATATCAGTGCATCAATTATGTAATTAACACCAATGTGTGTTCCCAGCTACACCTGTTCCCTTTACCAAGCCAGGTGGGACATGAGATATTTAAAGGTAGAGGAAACGCTGTAGACCTAAATTTAAAAGCTAGTAATCGCAAGTCTCTGTCCACCAAAACCCCTACCTGGAATAGCCTTCCAGTAGCTGAGTGAGACGAGCATAAGTCAGCCTGGATTCAGGAATGCTGATCAAAAACGGCAACCCTACGTTCTCAGAGTTGGGTCGGCAAAGCGCCTTATGATTGGGCCAGTGAGTCCTCTGGCATATCCTAAAGCACAAAGGAAAAAGAATTACATTCACTATGATTAACATTAACTGTGCTTTTACATTCAGGAACCTTGTTAACTAGGACTTGCGGGGATAACTGGGGAGTATCATAACTCACTGGTTGCAATAGCCAACACGGTAGCACCGTGTACAGCGCCTCAACTTCTCATCGTCTGACACAGGAGGCTTCTGGCAGGCAGCACACTTGGGTATTGGAATACTGGGAACCTGAAGCCTCTGCAGGCAAGAGGCAAAAAAAACAAACATGTAAACGTCTTTATGAAACGTCTGTGACAACAAACCAGCAATTAACATAAAAAAAAAAATCCAAATCCATAATCTTAATAATAACCAAACTATGGATTTGTTGCAGTTGTGTTTTATACCTGATGGACCTTTAGCACCACCACTTTCTCCTTGATCAGCTCTTTGGACAGCATCTCAAAGCAGAAGAGCATATCAGTGGATGAGACCCTATCAAGGGAATGAGATGGCAAGAAGATCCGTCCTATGCGATTCTTCACCACCTAGGAAAGAAGCGTCAGATGGGTGTCTTGTTCTTCACATACTGTAAATGAGTGAAAAGTTTTCAAACAGTAAGAATATAAGCGTTTGAGGCAGAAGCTTCATACCTCGGCCAGCCTCAGGTTCTCTGGTTTGACCCTCACACTCCGAGAAATTGACTCCAACACTTCTGCTGTGCTTGAGTTCTCCTTACTTACGCTGACCAAAAACTACACAAAAGCAGGTCACAAGTCGTTAGTCAAATCATATAAATGGAAATATTAAAATAATAATAATAATAATAATAATAATAATTAATTGTTTAAATAAAATGTAAATTATGCGTGCAAGTGCTTTTCGAAATAACATTATTTGCTTGGCTTTACCTTTACTGGTTTCTTGTGAGGCTCCTTAGCAAAATAAAAAACAGACAGCACCTTCTGTTTCTGAGGTAGGGGCACAGGCAGATACAGGAAGGGGTCAAAGGTAATAGACACCTAGAGACACAAAGAAATATTTTTAGTGACAGACTAATTAAAAAAAATAAATAAAAACTGAATTCATTTGAAACCCGTACACAAACAACCAAGATCTCCAGATAACTATTGTGTACGCACTCACAGCACATGTGCATTTAAGCAGCAAATGAAGCTCCAGAAATTTCTCTACTCAATCTTTGTCATACTAAATGAGCACTATTATCCCAGCTAAAAACCACAGACCCAAGCCCATGACATCATTCATTCAGAGGTACTGTGCCCCAGTTTATGTACCAAAGGCCCATGTTCAGGAATCCGACATAATTAAGAGATTTGGTTTTACAAACTGTGACAGAAAACAAAAGTCCTGCTCTAATGAGGCACCATGAGAGGACAAAAAAAATGTATGCACTGACATTTCAAGTGTCAACCACACAGACAATTACCTTTTCTTTTCTTCATCCAATACAGAAATGTCCTTTCTTTGCTTACCTTAGAGCACACTGGACACACCAGCTTTGACTTGTACTGGCCTTGGAACAGATCAACAATGAAGGAATCATTCCTCATCTTATGCCTTTGCCATGCTTCTTCTGCTACAACCTGTCAAATCAGAAATACAAACACATCATGGTTCTAGCCATCTCTCAGTGTTTATGCTGAAAGTGCATGTGCTTGTAGGAGCATGAAATATCCCACAAGTACCTGTACTTTCTCAGCATAAAAATGGAATACACTGCATTGTATTAACAATCACGTACACATCATTATATAACAGGGCTTAATGTCGAAACCTTTCTCCACACTCAACACTACACAGCTCGAGTCTACATATGAACAATTGAAGCTTACAACAAACATTCAGGTAACTTTTTTTCACTTTGTATTTTCCAGGTTTTTAATTAATTGTTTAGTATATACTAGAACATAAAAACTAAATGTGGAGCAGTTGACTCTGGTGCAGTGGAAACATTCTGTGGAGTGACGAGTCACGCTTTATCTGCCAGTCTGATGGATGAGTCTGGGTTTGGCGAGTGCCAGGAGAACGTTACCTGCCTGACTGCATTGAGCCAACTGTAAAGTTTGGTGGAGGAGGGATAATGTTATGGGGTTGTTTTTCAGGGGGTGGCCTAGAACCTTTAGTTCCAGTGAAGGGAAATCTTAATGCTTCAGCAGATCAAGACATTTTGGACAATTGTACGCTTCTCACTTTGTGGGAACAGTTTGGGGAAGAACCTTTTTTTATTCCAGCGTGAAATAGAAAGCAAGGTCCATAAAGGCATGGCTGGGTGAGTTTGGTGTAGAAGAACTTGACTGGCCCATGCAGAGCCCTGACCTCAACTCCATTAAACACCTTTAGGATGAACTAGAACAGAGATTGTAAGCCAGGCCCTCTCGTCCAACATCAGTGTCTGACCTCACAAATGCTCTTCTGGACGAATGGGCAAAAATTCCCACAGACTTCAAAATCTTACAGAAAGCTTCCCAGAAAAGTGGAAGCTATTACAGTTGCAAAGGGGAGACTGACTCCATATTAATGCCTATGGATTCAGAATGGGAGGTCATAAAAGCCCCTGTAGGTGTAATGTGCAGATGTCCCACAATTTTCCTCCATATAGTGTATGTTTAATATAGTGGTATGCTGCATTACCGAATACCAGCACATGTCTAATGCTGAATAACAGTCTTTATTCATATGCCTTTTTTTTTGGATGGCAAATAATGTAAACCTATTTGCAACAAGGAAACATCAAATATGCACACAAAGAAGAAAATAAACCAAAAATAAAAACAACACACTAGATTTCAATACACCCCTACCCTCTGTAATCCCAGAGTTGTAAAAATGATTTTATGAGTGTTAACATTTGATATGACTATCTCTTGTAATTTACAATGCATACTCTGCAACAACAGGCCAAATTTGTTTACAGATTATGCCCAGGCAATCGATGCCCACTGTATGAACTTGTGAGCACCTAACAGTGCTACTGAAGTAGTGGTCCCACCTCATCCTGGCGGCCGTCAGAGTCCACAGTTTCCGTGTAGGGTTTGTTCTGGATACGGTTCAGGTCCTCATGCAGCCCATCCAACAGGAAGGCCATAAATTCCTGGGCATCATGTTGAGCATAGCCTGTAAACTGGCTGGCCTTACTGGCTACTATTGCCTACAGGGAGAGACAGAAAAAGAAAGAAATCTGTTCAACTTGGCTAACGTGTGCTGACAACAGAACATGGGCGGTGAGTGATCAGACGACGCACCACCAAAGGAAGAAAGGGAGGAAATTTTGTAATCACATTCTACCACACTGTTACACTAGCTGTGACCTTTGTAGACAGTTTGTCTTGCCTCTGAATATCATAGTCCAATCAGCATCAAATTTTGTTCCATACAGTACCACCCCTTTTGGGTGATTTTAGTCTGGTTGAAAACTGCCAAGATTGCTCTGAAAGACTCCCATATTAAGGCAATTGTTTTCAAACTGTATATAGCTGTCCACAAATACTGTAAAGCATGCAGCTTAAAGAGAAATCTTTGTTTATGCCAAATGGCAACAGACACCAGTGCCCCCCTGAAAGACTTGGCAGGAGCCACAGAAACAGTGCAAATTGTTCAGAACTTCAGGTTGGGACAGAACAGGAGTAGGTAGGATCAGTTGACTGGTACCTTTAACTTTGAGGGCTGGAAAGCATGGTGAGTGCCTTTCCATAACGCCCGGAGCAGCACCGCAAACCCAATGGCCAGCCTTCCACCTGTGCCCAGTGGGTTATTACAGTTGATCTCTGTTTCAAATGCCCGATCTGAAAGAGAGGGAAGTGGAAATGTTCATATACATGTACATACATGACACATTACAGGCAGACATTACAGCTGAGTAGTAAGGACCTACTACCAACATTAACAAGCAGATGACCCCTCAGCACAGGTCAAGGACTTTTAATTTTTATTGCTAAAATGCAGTCCTTATTCTAAATAATTCTTCTAGCGTGATTTACTGGGTAATGTAACACACACAACGACAGATTACAGAGAATAAGCAATATCAAAGCACTCAAAGACTGTAGTTAGTGTAGAGACGCCTAATCTTACTTACCATGGAAATAGTCCCTCAGCTCCCGCGTGTTGGAAAGAGACTGGATCACGCTGTTCATGAAGCAGGTGTTGCCGAGGTTGACTAGTCCCGTGAAGCCAGGGAGACACACTTTCTTCTCTTCCTCTTCCTCAGTTCGCTCACTGCCTGTGGGAGGAGCGTGGGTCATAGGCTGCACCATACAGGTGGGCTTTGGCTGAGGAGACGAGACAAGACTGGATTAGCAAGAACAAAGGTGTAAGGCTCTCTGAGAATAGGAGTTATTTCTCTTCTCCAAGAAGGACCTTAACGTGGACAAGTAATATCTGATGAGTATGAATATTTGATGAAGCTGGCAAGTATAATGCTAACTAATGAAGATGGACCAAGTAAGCAGGAGGTTAAACAGTGTAGGTGAATGTGGGCTTACTAGCTGGCAAGTAAGAGGACATTGTTGCCCTTGTTATGTGCTGTGACTGCTTAATGATCTAATTAATCATCATTAATAAACTAACATTAAACCATTAAAGCCATTACAAGGGTAGTAACTATTGTACAGTGTTACCAAATTTCCAATTATAAAACCTTCCACAGGCCCAAAGATGCTGTAAATCACATTCCACGTTCTTCTGCTTGAATCTCACCGTGGCAACAGCTGGCTCTTGCTTGATGGGAACATGATCAGAGACGGAGCGAGGGACCACAGCATCCAAACCAGCATCCTCTGCAGCCCGTGGGGGCTTGGGCTTCTCCTCCCCTGCCCGAGGCTCCTCCTTGGCAGGCAAGGCATGCTGGCTACTCCCTGGCTGACTTTTGTCGAGGGAGGAAGGGCCGGAGGGCACAGCGACCTTTGCGCCCCCCACTGCACCTTAAACAGAGGAGAATGGAGCTTGTGGTTAGAAAATAAAAGGTCAAAGCCTAAAGGTCAAAGTGTGAAAAAGCTTCAGTAACCTCTTTACTCATGGAAGCAAAACATTAAAAGTGCATGCTCATTTTCATTTTTACAGAATAAAATCCAAATGTCAATTCCAAGCTAAAATAGCTGTGCAAGACAAGTCGAGCATTATAAAACAGCAATTTTAAAAAGAGTGGCAGTCATTGGTGAGAACTATAGTGCTGTCTGGATTGGGGGATTGGCACAGTGACAAGGACACACGAGAACACAGGCGCTTGGCAGGGTGGAGCCTTGCTCTGGCTTGTATTGAGTTACTGGATCATTCTCTGCTAGGGCTGATCCAGTTGCAATTTTTCTGCACAATCTTGTGACTGCAATTTAAAATGCATTTTTTTTAATGACAAATTCCAGTTTAATTACAAATACTCCTGTATTAGTGGTACTATTATCTATCATAAATAATTATAAACTTTCTATATGAAAACTTCCTATAAACTTCTTACATGAAAAAATCTTCAGGGTTCACAGATGAAAGTTTTTATTTTTTTAAAATACATTATGTAGGTTTTATCAACATAAAGTGCACAGTAAACAATCGCATTTTTAACAGTGAAAAATTACATTTCTTGCATGTACAACTGGTCAGTAATGGACAGTCATGTAACACTAAAACAAGCTGAAATTAGCCAAACCAGCCATTTCCGTTTTATCTTTCAATATTTTTCTTTATGTTCAATGTAGAAGTTTAAGAGAAATTTAAGATAAATCCTTACAAAAATTAATAAACAGTAAATCACAGTTTTTTTGGACATAAAATGCTAAAATTGTATCATCAAAGGAAAATAATATCTCTTGCATGTAAGCCTAGTCAAAACCAGCGTTCATGGGTTTCTTGCGAAAAAGACAAGCATATCTACTTTACGTGCTGAAGGCATGAACACTGACATACAATGTTGCCTCCTGTACTAAAGAGCCTTTCTGCGGGTGAACTTGTGGCTGGTACAAACAGATATCTGCAGGCCTGCCTGCTCAATCTTGGAAAGCTCACTTGGTGAAGTTTCCACCAAACCAGGGGATCTTCTTCTCCATCAATAGTGGGTGTCATCCGCTCTGTTTCCATTGCATCATCAAGCTGTCTGGAGACAAGGGAGCACTCTTGAAGTAGCTGCCAAACAACCTCTTTGGCTTTTCAGGCAAGGTTGCTGAACTCTGTGGCTCTATGACACGTGATCTTTTCTTCTGTAACATCCATTAAATGAGTCAGTATTTTTCTAATTTTATTTAATTTTGAGAAAATGCATATTTAATAATCAATATCTGTAACGGTTAATGTTACTCGTGTAGAATGAATTATCTCCTACAAACTAATACTAATCCTAACCCTCTATCTTCCTTGCTTCTTCTTCCACCTGTGTCTTCATTCTTGCTTTAATGGCAAGGACATTCTTTTGGCTGATATAGTTAGTTTTGAATCAGGGGTCCAGAAAATGATGCAAAGTCAAGCAGTTCTTGGATGGCAGGATCGTTGTATTTTTCCTGGAGGTAGCCAATGACTCTGGACTTGACTGACTTTGTGAGGTCTGCATCCTCTTAATTCTCTCCTCTAAAGTGTTTTTTGTCTTTAAAACGGTAGAACTCTGGCTTCAGATACGAAATGCTGGCATATTCTTCTCAGGAGAGTGCATCAGTAAATCTTGAAGAGGACACAGTGCCTTGTGAAATGACTAGCACCTCTGTGTCTTGCCAGGTAAGCACTGGGTGCAGACAGCACGAGAGTGAGGGAGCTTACTTTGCTCCAGAACCCTTTCACTCATGTTCTCATTGGTTCCCAACCGTGTGGAGCACCCTGTAATGAGTGGATGTTCAGGAAGACTGAAGTCTTTCTAAGCTGTTGCCAGTGCTGTCTTTTTCTTCCAGCTGACAGAAAAACGGCCAACAAACTTCTTACACTCACTGCTTGGTTTAGCCTTTCATCTTTAAGTGCGTTTTCTGAAACAGAGTCAAGGAAAAACAAATTAGCCTGCTTTGTTTACTATAAGCAGATATAGAATATAATCGGTAAGGTACAAAAACATACAAAAATAAAGCGTAAACTAATACTATGTAACTATTCATCCAACTTATTTGGTTTCTTCATTTTCTAATTACCTGAACATGCCTCCCTCTGAGTATGCCTCCCTTGTCTTTCTCTCTAAACCACGTGCAACTATCAAAGTGACACAGCTTACATAGGGAGAAAAAGAGAGAGAGCTTTACAAATGTGACACTTACCGATTGCACACCGTGGCCAAAACGTAGTCTGGTCGTTTATTTCGGCTGCCTTTACCATGTTGGAGGCGTTATCTGTGGCAATGCACACTTGTCCCTCTTCATTCAAACCCCAGCTGGCCAACACACACCTTTCATTCCAGTGGCAATGGTCTCTCCCTTATGGGCACGAGGAAAGTACGACGTCTGTAGACAATGACTCTTCAACTCAAGATCTTCACTTATGAAGTGAATAGTGAGTCTTTGGTAAGGTTCAGTTGTTCGGCTCAAGCACATGTCTGTAATGTCACGTAATACTCAACATTTTTCAGCTCCGTTTCAACTTTGTTTCTACATGGCTGAAGTATGTGTGAGAAGAAATCTGGTATCTTTTGTCAAGTGTTTGGAGAAGGTTTTAGAAGCCATCTTTAGACACTGTGTAAATCAGCACCATATCTTCAGCTAAGTACTTCGCAATAGCGTCTGTTATCTCGTGGTGCATTCGCAAGCTTTTTTTCATATGGCGTGATGCTTTCGAATGCCTGTGTAATGGAGCTTTGCCTGGTTATCACATTAAGAAACTGTGAGCTGGGGGGTTCATGACCGGACCTTTTAGACGTGCAATCATCACAGAGATGTCTGTGATGTTTCTTTAAATATTGATAGAGGTTTGTGGCGCTGCCTCGTGAGGTTAGCACCACCGCTCGACATGTCTTGCACAGCAACCTTCTGACGCATGTCAGTGTTCCTGAAACCAAAACACTCCCACACACATGATGTGCTGATTTTCTTTGGTAGCAACCCGTCCACTGGACCGTGGGTCTCACTCGCTTGCTCAGATGACGCGCTCATCTTTTCCCTGATGTCTAGTGCCAAGCTGCTTGTTAACAGTTGTGCTTCTTTGTCACACACAGCATATGCATGATTGGCATCTTCTTATTGTTCATCTTCACAAAGTTTACGCATTCATTTTTTGGGTAGATTTTTCTCTTGTAGAACTTGCGGGCTATTGGCTAATTCTAATCGCAGCTGCTGCAATTCGAAAATTGCATCCATTCGAACCATGATTTTGATTAAAAATGATTACTCGTTCAGCCCTATTCTCTGCATTCACATTCCTTCCTTGAGTGGTGCCCTCATTTCCACATGTAAACACTAACATGCTACTCTACCACCGACATCAGTCAGTCAGTCAGTCTTATTCACGTTAACTTTCTAATAGGGTTACACAATACGGACAAAATACCACATTGCAATTACATGGCCACATACAGCAACTGCAAAGTGCCTTGCAATATATTAATTACACATAAACTAAGTCGTGATGTGGTTGAACATTTCTCTGCATTAATTTAGGCTTCAATCATTTGTCTCGTGGCACTCAAATGTCCACCGAAATCTGAATCATACGTGACTGGTCAGGTTGATCACAGCCTACAAGTAAATTAATAGCAGCAGTTTGTTAAAGGCTCATCTGCATTTTGCTTGTGGGAATTACATACTACCAACTACATTACATACCCAACATTTATACAGCCAGCAGCCAAAACTAAACAAGAGGTATCATGTTTCTAAGACAAGAATTTTCTTGGAATGATTGTGTCAGGCTCATATGTGTGAGTGCACTAAGAGTTCATTAAGAGTGCATTATGTAGAAACCAGGCAGCAGACCTTGTGAAGCTGGAGCCTCCAGCCCCCCCCAGCGCTGGCTGTGTCTCTTCCTCAGGCTGATGTCTATGCGGGATGGCGTGAAGGAGTAACTAGACTGCTCCGGCTGGATAAGGTTCCTGAAATATCGACAAAGGAACAAATATATATATGATAAACAAAAGATACCTGGTAAGTCAATTTAGATACTGAAATTAAGCAACATTTAGAAGCTCTTGCCTGAGTTTGACTTGCCACTTGAAGACAGTGTTTGGTCCGCAATCCGGATGAAGGCGCAAAAAATTGGCATCACTGTGAAAGTAGATACAACGGTTACAATTTAAATATGCATATGCAGACATTAACTATGGTGACTTAAAGATTAATTTCTCTCCCAGTTTTCATGAAACATGGTGCTACACTCACCATACCTGTAACTAAAGCTAGTGTGAGCAGAGGACTAGTTATGAAGCCAAGTTTTTACGATTCTGCACTTTTCCTTTTAACGTTACTTGTGTGCATACTTTAGTCATGGCCTCACACAGAAGAATAAAACATTTCTAAACTAAAAGTTCATAATTGCACTCTACCTAATAGTGACTTGTTCCTAGGCCTGTCACAATTATTACGTAAACACCTAATGACAATCATTAGAGCTGATAGCAATTATTTACGCTGACTGCAATTGTTTCTCACAGTTAACGTTCACAATCCTATGTTTACGTTACAAGAAACACAATGAGAATTGGATGTGTTTTCATCCATTGGTTTAGGCAATTTCATGCCAATAAAACGAAGCACAAAAACACATTTATTGAGACTTACGAAACAGCTAAAGCTCAAACTTCTAATGAGTGCTATAACATCTTTAAAAGGGCAGCAGTGAGCAATGTTTGCTTATTTGAGCTTGAGCTGTGTCTGTCATCAGTCAGGAGCAAGGTTGGGCAAAATACCCTGAAAAAGCAGTGAAGGCTGAATACTGAATACTCTACCCAAAATGTATTCAGTCATGGATTCTGTTACAGTATATAAAAAAGTAACATATTTAGAAGACATATTGATAAGACACATAGGACATTTTACTCAGACTCACACTGTTCCTTGCTGTTACTGGTTGGCAGTTTTCATGTAATTCTTCTGTATGTAATATGTTTCATTGAAAATTTGCTTATCATTTAAATTAGGTTGTGAAATTGTTAACTTTTTTTTCTTTTCTCCATCATTGTCTGCTTCAGTCCACTGCTGCTCCTACAATCACCTGAGCAGGAGTCTAGTACAAAACTGATGCTAAACTTTTCACTCACAAATGCCCACTACTGAGATTATTACTTTGATCATCCCTAAAAGGAGTTTAACACTGAGATTAATAACTGATCATCACCTTGCTTTATCAGTCTACTCAGGCTTTAGCAGGAACTACAGTGTTTGTATATAAGTCATTAATTGAGGACCTCTTTCATCGAATGAGCATGTTTACATTACATGCTGTGTGCTGATTTTAAAATAGTTAACAAACAAGCATTGATGGTGTTTCTGTTGAAGGTTTATTTTTATTTATAGTTAGTGGGTAAGTATTTGAAAAGTAAAAATAAATGTATTCTGAATACTCGCTTTACAAAACGGAACTTGGACTGAATACAGCTACTTAATTTCTGTACTCTGAATACACGGTCCCAATAACTAGTATTCCATTACATGCCAATCATGGTTAGGCGCTACAGAGTGCCAATAGCTAGGAAGCAAGCTTGTGACAGGCCTATCTATTCCCTTTAAAACCAGTAGCAGAATCCAGAAAACTACCACTGAAACTGATCTCACAATGTCTCCCTCTCTCTCATATCTACAGCCCTCTGCATTTGTCAAGCATTAGAAGGTCACGTATCGTCCCACCTGGTCTGGAAGATAAGGGTGAAGTCTTGTTCCCTGAAGAGCACCCTGGAAGTCTCCCTGCAGATTTCCTTCAAGTACACATTGACAACCATCAGGTCCGTTCCTTTCTCATATGAGTCATTCTTCACAAACTTCAGGTTCACCATTGGCTCCGGGCCTGAAAACACACACTTGTCATTCATCTGTAAGACACCTTTGAGGACATTCGCTATTCACGTCAGTCAGTTCCCAATCACTATAATCCCCATGAATCCAGAGTTCTTGAATGGTGGAGACTGAGAAAAGCTCCTCTATGGAGAGCAGTGCTGGAGGAAAATGCTAATCACTTGCCTTGCTACATGACTAAATGAACTCCTGAGTGAAATACTATCTAACTATAGGGAAGAGTGTGTGTGAACATCCAATCCCTCCCCCAGTGTGGGAACACAGCCAGTCGCAACCCTCCCTAGACTCGCAGCCACACATGGCAAATGCTGCTTCTGCTGCTGCTTGGATTCGACCTGAGCCACAGGGAACTGCTCTGTTATTAGGCTTAGCTGCTCTGTGGCTGTACATACATCGGTCATGACTCACAGCTATGAAACAGACATTTGGGAAGGAAGGAACATCCCAAATTTAAACGAGGTCATGGAGAAGAGTCTAAATACTAAATCAAACTGCTTCCCTTTTAAAAAACGCTGTGGAGTTGGGCTTCAGGGCATTTGCCAACTTGGACTGTTCCAGTAAGTGCTGAACTGACCTGCATCCTCTTCCTCGTGACTCTTCTCACATGGCTCCTCCTTGGATCTATCTCTCTTCTCCTCCTCCGTGTGTGTGGATTCCTCCCCCTTGGGGGTAGTTTCTGGAACAAGTCCTGCAGCTCCTTGGTGGTGGGGCAGGACCTCTGTTTGTCCTTGACTTTGCACAGCAGTATCAGTCCTCCCTTCCTCTCTGTTTCTCTCCTCTGGGGCTGTCGCTCCTTTGCAGCTCTCCTCTTGCTTGTGTGTCTCCCTGGGTGTTGGAGTTTGTACTCTGGGGGCAGGAGGCTCACACGGCTCTACCCTTGGCTCAGGCACCTGTTGCTTACTTTTACTTGCTTCAGCCTACAAGTCAACACAAGCACAAATGTTTGACAACATAACTTCTAACCAGCAAAACAACTGTCACAATTAAGAAATTTCATTTATTTCTGTTGAGTATGCCATAATTAATAAGAAAGTCAGATAGAGATATCATAAATGTGCATCCACATTTTTCCTATTTTGAGTTTTAGCAATCTGTACTACTCAATTTTTATTATATCTCTAAATCTTGAATTTAAATGAGATACTTTGCTTCTTTTAATTTTGTTATTCACAATTTTATGTTGTACATATCAGCACTTACATATTTCTAAAGCACAAAATGTTTTATAAATAAAGATGAGCTGAACAAAGGTAAGAAGCATCTTTTTATAACCACCTTTATATATTCTTGAAGGATTGTTGAAACTCACCTGTTTATGTTTCTCTAGCTTTTTATCTCCCTTCTCTTTTGGTGGCCCTTGGCACGCTTGATCTTCGACTTGGGGTTCTGCCCTGCTGTCTCGAGCACTAGACGATGGAGAGGGAGAGCCACGGCCGACAGGTGTGACGGGTTTACCGTTGACCACTGGTTTGTGCAGGGGCTCCCGTGCAGGGCCTGATGCTACAGCAGGCTCCTTTGTGTTTTTCATAGGGCGCACAGTGCGCTTGGCTATTGGCTCAGGGGTCTGGTCTCCTTTAGCACCAGGTTTGGTCTCAGTTACCTTAACCCCTGCGCTCTCAGAGTTCTCCACCTGTTTGTTCTTGATCCCCCTTTTCATGCCCCGGTCAGGTTTACCGCGCTTCGTGTCTGATGGCGAGGGCATCTGCTGCGCTGGAGTTTTGAGCGTTTCTGAACTCAGGCTAGATTTCTCTGTAGATAACTGATCACCGTCACTCAGTATGTTTACAGGTTCATTCTCTTTGTTGCTCTGCTTTAAAGCAAACACACAGACACAAAAAAGTCAAAGCATGTATAGAACATCTTTGGATTGCTGTATGATAGACAAATTAAAGTGACAAAATGGAATTTTTTTTGTCCCACTTCCCCTAAACACAGCTGATCAGCCAAGAAGGGCCTGTTTACACATTTTTAACATTTAAAATCAGGCTGTCGTGGCATTGTTTGCAGCGTGAAGACACTGCCTTTAAAGCATAAATAAATAACAAAACTCAGAGCTTTCCTCTGTGAAACTAAACACTGTCACGCAAATATATCTAAAAACAGATGGCCACCTGGCATCCTTGTTAGTACTGTAAAAGATGAGTTACATCTGTTTCGGAGCCTTTTTACTCCGGTAGGTCTCCCCACAGCCTACCTGCTGTTCTATATGTGCTCTGACAGGAACAACAGGTGAAATTAAATGTTTTATGACTGACAGCAGAAACCATAATCACGGCCAAAAGGATTTAAAGACATGTTGAAAACGAATACATGAGCCAGACACTGGTGTTGTGTACATTCTGCTAAACAGTCACAACCTAAGCACAGTCAAAAGAGAATATGGGTTAAATATCACAACCATAATAATTGTGTATTATCCTTTGTAGCTTTTCAGCTTTCATGTCCAAGTCTACATTGGAAGACTACTTCTGAATATGTGCACGCACACACATGCACACGCACACGCACACACACGCACACACACACATAAACACATGCGCACACACACACACATAGACACACGCACACACACGCACGCACAATCACAAGGTGTGCTCAACTACCTCTGGATCAGGACATATAGATCCAAACTTTCTGCAAAATGCATTTACATTTGTCTTCTAAACACACATACTACAAACATCAAGATACAGAACGCATTATGATGCCAAGTGCAAACGGGATCAAAGTGCTATCATGCCTGATTTTAGTTTTCCACTGGAGTTAAGAAGCTATAGCTTATAACTACTAATCATGATCACTTCATCAATGCAATCAAATCGCCTATTTTTATAGACAGAGTATGTCATACACTGTCAGAAACCACATAAGACTATTCAAAATTACCTACCTTAGTTGTGGCTTGAGGCAAGGATGTGATTTAAACATACACTTCACACTATACTGATTGGTGGTCATAGGCTTCCTTTACTTGTTAGCTACATTAGCCTTATAGCTCCAGTGGAAAACTAAAAGAGCAAACATGTCTTGGCTGATTAACTACATTTGGCTTTTAAGCGGTGCCTATTTACATTCTGCCCATTCAGAGCTGTGCATGCACTCCTACCATAAGAGAGGGCCAGGAGTTGAAGGGGATCTTCTTGTGCATGACGAGCTGCAGGATGCTGCCTTTTTCCTTATATTGCACTTTACTGCAGGAGCTCTCGATCTCACTGTTCAGGTGACAGCTCCATTCGCGGCCATCTGAGAGCACAACACACATAGTTCATATAGCAATACAGTGTATGACTGCATAAAGACAAAAATAGACAAGGAGAAAAAAAGCCTGATAAGCACGGAATGAATTATTGGCACGAACAGAGAAACAGGGGTTCAACAAAATGAGAAAAGCATGTTTTGCGTCATTTTATTTACCTGGAAAGCGGACTTGGCAGGCTGTATCTGAGAAGGCAATGTTCACATCCTCCACTTTCAGTGTTCCCTCTCCACATCGCAGCCTGACTATCACCTCGTTGGCATTCTGCTTCCAGTCCAGAAACACATCTACCAGAAACACACATCATACACAAGTCAGACACACACATGTACGCATTCATGCTGTCTTCCATCATAATGACATTTACAGAAACATGGCAACTACACAGTTGTATTGTTGTCAAAAGACGTCTCAAGAAGACGATTCAGTTTTGTAATTAACTATTTCAAAAAATCATGCAAAACCAGTTTTGTTTAGATATGAAAGTAAGGTTAATCTTTGCAAAAACAAACAGATACGCTGACCTGGACAAATTACCATCACTCAAGGAATAAGCTAAAATTAGAGATCTTAGACATCCAACAAACAGATGAATCTGATATTTGTGAGCATTGAAAGAGTATCAAAAGAACTAGATACTAGTTTGATGAAGGACATGTTATCCAAGGATGTAAGTGAATTAACTATCTACGCTTATTATCATATTTTCATCAGTATAATGCTGATTTTGCGATTGGGAACTAAACACTGAGCCAGACCTTCCTTTCGAGTCTGTGCGTGACATTCACATCACTGTTGTTGGAAGAAAACCTCATTTCTCCCAAATGATAACTTTGCAGGAAAAAGAAAAAACCTACTTTACTTTTAACGTAAGTCAATGGAATCAGACTTTTTCCCCCCAAGTCATTTTAAGCCATTTAAAATCCATTATTCATGAAATTTGCACAGTGTAAAGAGCAACAGGCATTTTCAAATTATGTCAGAAACTGAAAAACAACAACAACAAAAAAATGGAGATACGAGGTTTTATTCTGACAGCAGCGATATGTAAAGACGTATGACTGAAAAATTCCCGCAAAATCCGACCTGATGCCGGCTTGATTTTACAGGGTGACTCGGAGTGTTGCACATCATATTTTAGCATGTTCTTTTTCTCTCCTGACCTAGTAATGCTACTTCTTTCAATTTTAATGAAAAAAAAAATCATTAAAGTTAGGTAAGAGTTAGGTAAATGCAGCACTAGGAGTCTTGCCCAAGGACTCTCATTGGTGTAGCATGAAGCTTTTTGGCCAGACGTGGAATTGAACACCTGTGTGCTGCGCAGAGGACAGCAGTATTATTCACTACACTACACACACACCACACCAGCCGCTATGCAAGGTTTATTTCTCTGACTCTGTGTTACAATAGATATTGTCTGTTGTCATGCACCATAATGAGTTGAATTCTACTTTTAATCAAGAGTATGTGTGAATGATAGATCTGGATTTTATACTATGATAAGCTACTGACAGTTAAAGTTAAAATAAAATGAATTCTTTTTTTTTTTTCTTCAACCTGGCACTAATGGCGGGAAACCTGAAAGTAACCTGAAAGTAACAGAGCACTTGCACCCATGCCAAATTTCTGTTCGAAGAACACCCATGTGTGTAATTTGGTGCACATGAACCGCTGCAATGTGAAACCAGCCTAACCTAATCTAACCAAATGAAAGAGACACAACATTACAGAAACACAATACTCTGGTGTGGACTTCAGCAAACAAACTAGTGTGAAAATACCCTCAGAGAAGGGAGTGAGGACCGTCTAGAGGATAACATTCTTGCTGTACAAAAAACCCTCACTTCAGTGTAGTGCTAAAGCACTAATGTCTCAGCACAGTGGGCAGGAAGAGGAGCTTGCGTGCGCTGATCTGAGGAGAGCTGGTGCAGGGCAGAGCCACTCTCATGACCTTGACAAAGCCCTGCTTCACTGAGCCAGCCTCTCACAGGCTTGGATTACAACACTTCGGCATTCAGCACTGCAGCAGCCAAAGAGCACAGATGCAAACACACACTGTCCCATTAACAAACAAACAAAAACACTGCATGACCTCAGTGCAACAAAGGAACCAGTGCACACAGGTCTATCAGTTGTCACAGGAACCTCAAAACAAAAAACTCAACATGGATTTAAAAGATATACACACACAAGGCCTTTGTTAGTCAATACAGTGTAACACAAGGTTGAAAACCAAGACGGTAGTGATGTAACAGTTCTGAGCCGAAACTGAAGTCAGTGGTTCGGCAGCCATCTCATGGTGCACGTGAACAGTGTTTTTTTTGTCTCTCTGAGAGAGCATGCTGCTCCATGTTTGATCACAGAGCACACAGGCTTCCAGCAATGCTCTGTGCCAAGCTCTGCCCTACTACTGATGGTGCTCAAGCAATAACAAAGGCAAATGACTGATTCATTGCAGTTGACATGAGGATATTTCAAAAAAGTAGAGAATGAAGGACCCCAACTGTTGTTAGGATGTGCTCAAGCTGTGGCACGAAATGATGTGCACCACATACACACATGGTGCCAAAAATGCAAAAAGAAACAAAAACACCTTTGTGAAGAGTTGGGTGAGGCACAATTAATTGTAGATAGCCAGACATCTCAAGTTGTTCTACCAGCTACTCACTGTATAAAAGGAAAAGTTGAAAACAGAGTGATGGATAGATTTATTTTACCTGATGTTTACATTTTATTTGTTTGCTGTTTACATTTTTATACTCACTGATTAGTACAATTTCTCTACTCCTTGATATTTACATTTTTGATTCCTGTTCAGATGTTTTGTTATACTTGCTGATATTTACAATTTTTACTTTTTTTGCAACATGTATTTCATTTTGAAGAGACTTCTGGTTTGAATTTGCACATCTGACATTAAACTTGGGTTTAATTTAAAGAATTAACCATGACACAAACTACACTGTGGCACAGAAACCGATGACTGAACTGAACAATGAAAGGGGTGAACATCTCTATAAGACATGTTAATTTTTAAATTTGTAAGCTTATATTAAACTGTGTGTAAAAGTCACACAGATTTAGGCTAAAAGCCCAGGCATTAAAAATCCAAAACACCGTGGATGTGATATTCTGCCTGAATTTACTGCATTAGTTCTGCTTATGTAAAGTACGGGTGAATTACCCAAGTGAAACACTTGGACATATCAGCAGAACCAAAGCGGGAAAGGAATTTATAATTCTCTTCATAGAGTCAAGAACTGGTCCAGCAGGAAAAGAAATGATAGCCAAGTAAACATGCAGTGGTTTCAGCAGATGATACAGTTAAAGACAATAAAACAGGCTGGCAAAAACGATAAGGATTAGCTGTCCTTAATGCCAAGACAGACGGGTTCATCCCCTGCAAGCATGTAACACTTAAAGTCACACTTTCCTTATTGGTGGAGACAACAATCCTAACCATTTCTGGTTCGAGTTATCAAGTAAAATCTGGGCAAGTTCATCTGAATATTTATGCAAGACAAATTTGTCAAAGGAGACCGAGACAAGTCAACAATTTACCATGAACCAATAAGTCAACCACTAGTGCTATCAGGAAGACTAAATACAAAAGTAATCAAATAGACCAAAATAAACCAACAGATATACAGGCAACACTCAGGAAATGACATCATGATTTTATCTGCAGTACTCAGTGGTGAATACAATGGCTAATCATTTTCAAAGGCACAAATTATTAGCTGCACCTAATGGCCTAGCTAAGAGACAACGTTTTACTGTGTCACCCATCACAGAACTCCTCTGCAATACTCTAATTTTCTACTTCACTCTGAACATAATCTGTATTGGATACAGTGAAAATTACAGGTCTAAACCCAAAGCTCTGAGGGAGAACATGCTCCAAGACAGTCTATTACGATGCCAACAGTTTCACTTTCAATCTTTGTATTGACTGCACTGCCACGTAAAACAATAGACATATGACTATCATGTTAAAACAAACGCTTTTTGCTCTTAATTTGATTTCAAAATTTACATCCAATGCTGTACTACTGTAATACTATCAAAGGCTACACATTTTTAGAATATTTAGCCCACAAACACCTCAGTGTTGCTATACAACTAATTCCCCACTCTTTGTCTGACTTGACAACAAACCAATCCGAGAGTGTAAGCGCAACCACATGCTTACTCAGAGACACGTGAAACTGGCCACTGTATCTCTTTCAAATGGCTGCTGGCAGACGCAACATAGTAAGGCAGCTGCACATTTGTACTGCCCGATTCTGAGTGTGTGAGCTGCAAGATAGCCACAACTGGCCAGCCAAAGATATACAGGAGACAGAAACTAAGCCACCCTTCCCACATAGAAAGTAGAGTTCAATTGTGCTCCCTAGAACACAGATGCCACAGATGTACACAACATCATTGTCTATGTTTCAGCAATCACTCTTCAGAAACACCTGCTATTCAGGAGGTACATTCAGTAGGTTCCCAGGGTTGGTCGGTTCACATACAGAGCAAAGACATTTGATAAATAAAAACGTACTTATATAACGTTCCTATGACGCAACAGTTACATTACCAAATACATCACGATAACTGTGTGCAGACACCAAACTAATTTCAGCCTGAAACAATTTATTATCTTTTAAACCACACAATGAGTTGGTGCTGTTAACTTACTTCTCAACAATTCAAACACAAGCATTAATCACACGGCTCAACTTGATATTCATAAAGGTATAACAAGTCAAACCACTACAGCATATGGACATGTAGCTTTTCAAATAGTTTTTAGCTTATTCTAATACAAAAATTCTGGTATTTTAGAGTAGGTATTCAGGTATTTTAGAGTAACTGCAGAGCTCATAGAAGGTGTGCAAAATATCAGGGATTACGGGAAGTGGATGATGGACAAAGAGGCTGTTTACATGGGCCTTTCCACAATGAAAGAGTGGAATAATCCTTTAAAAACAAGCCAGAACACATCAGACATGCACAACAACATTTGTAATTCTTTTCAACTGACCACCTTTGACCGTCTCCTTGAAGGTCAGAAGAAACAGATGCAAAGTCATACAACCAAAAGCCAAACAACTAAAGAAGGAAACTAAACAGGACCTTAAATTAGAGATCCAACATGGCCCTCTGTGCTCACCTTTCTTAGCCTCCGTGTTGGCGACTGCAGCAGCCCGCTTGGCCTCCCTACTCTCTTGGTTGGCCCGATCCTTCTGTTTCTTCTTGCTGTTGCTGGTGGAGTCATCAGGTCCTCTCTGAGCTCTCCTACGGCCTGCCTCACTGGACGCAGTGCCACTACTTGCCATCTTAAGCCACTTGCCACTAATGGGTCGGCTGTCGCCCACCTCGCTCCCGCTAGCGCAGCCGCTTTCACTGGGGTCAGGTTCCGAGTTGTGCCGTTTCCTGCCCGGTCCAGCTATCTTGGCGGCGTTTTTAGGCTGAACACTCCCAGAATAGAATCGGGGGAGGCTGAACAGAGGATAAAAATGTTAATAAATAGTTGAACATCGCATTAAAAAAACATATACACTTCTTATGCACTGATGGTGCCGCTGTGAAGTCGGCCTAAAGAGGTTAAAGCTCTCTTAACGGTGACAAATATGGGCATGGGACCAAGCTCGATGTAGCTAGCTTTGCTAACAACAAAACGTTAACCTACACATCTAACGTAAACATCTACAGTACATTTTAATGAATACACGCTAACATAAATATACACACTCAGACAGGTAGCTACTGTACCCACAAACGCCGTGAGAACAGAGTCTAGTCTGTTGTCATTAGCCAACTAGCTAGCTAGCTATAAATCATCAATGCCGGTGTCCTGTATCACAGGCCAACGTTAATCCCCGTTGGCTAGATTACTCAGCGGTCATTGTTAGATTAGCGAACTAGCTGGGCGAAAGGAAAGACAAGTAGAAGAGGAAACCAGGCAGCACAGAAAACAATTCTCTTTCAGTCACAGAATACGGGCTACCAGTTTGTTAGCTAGCTAGCTAACTTAGCTAGTTGCCAAATTTAGAATATAACAGCTGTGCCTGGTCTGAAAGTTAACGTTAGCCGGTTAGCCAGTTAGCCTGCTTTGACCCAGTTTTATCTTCCTTCGCAGTCAATCTCACGATTACACTGACAACGCTTTAGACTGCACTGTTAGCATCAGGTTTTTACTCTCGGCGGCGATAAAAGTCATGGCGTTAAGTTTTATTCGCCACCGTTGAGTGGTTGTGTAACCTAAGGCAGGTAGTTAGTAAGCAGGGCCACGCTTCCCGTTGTTGACACAATCAACAAGACCCAACGGCGCAGTTGCTATATTGCTAAATAGAGAACCCAGATCTCTAACGACCCGGCTAACGTTAGCTAACACAACCTGGTGGCCAACCTAGCTGCTAGCCTAGGTTACTTAGCTTGTTACTTACAACGCGACCCAACCGGACACCTAAAAGACGTTAACGGTGGCTAAGTCGGTTAACTTAGCTACCGCAAAGACGGGCGGAGCAGCAAATTAAATCATTCACTTCTAACTACAACAGCAACACAGTGAACTATTAATGTAACATATAAGGAATTCTCGTCTTTTTGGCGACGGCTTACATATTTGTTGCAGGAGTTCCGACTGTCGTTATCCTCTTAGTTCACTAGCAGTAAGCCGGCCGCTCGGTGTCAGCTTAACCCCGGGACACGGAGCACGGGAGCGGGCCGCCGGTAGCCTCTGCCCGCATTAGCTTTCGGAGGCTAACGTTACCAACTTAAAGCTCTGCGGTTCCAGAAGATTCTAACCAGGGCCCATTCTGTTCGGTAAAGAAACCTCAGTGGTGTGTAGAAACAAAAGAGCGGAGGTAATG
This sequence comes from Colossoma macropomum, assembly GCF_904425465.1. Taxonomy (NCBI): domain Eukaryota; kingdom Metazoa; phylum Chordata; class Actinopteri; order Characiformes; family Serrasalmidae; genus Colossoma; species Colossoma macropomum. The sequence goes on along the minus strand of NW_023494802.1, from coordinate 13,554,550 downwards.
TGCTCTCTCAGCCCGCTCCACACGGCCCCGGCAAATGACTCGCAATTCGTTGTAGCTCGAAAACAAACCGGAGGAACTGGGATTGCGATCACACCCGTTAACCTGCCTCAGTGCAGACATGACTTCCGGGCAGAAGCTCTTTGTGAATTTTAAACCAGTAGGGGTCAGTAATAACCAGGGTGATCTTTGGCCAGCTCCGCAGACCCAGATTAAGCCTAAACCTAGACTAAATGGGGTTTTCAAAGGCGATTCAGTTTTGGCCCTGCAATTTCGAGCTGGATTATTCCCATTAGAGTAGGTAATGTAATCCGCAGGAGCTTCGTGCGGGGTAACGGGATTTGTGTGATTTACCAGCGAACTTGTAGAGAGGAGAAGTACCACTCTGCAATGTCTTCCGGGTTTCTCAAACGCTAGAGGGCGCTCCCGAGCGAGTCCAAAATGAATGGGTTGATATGGAGCATTTGAGCAAAATCATAGTTTATAAATGCTTAAACATTTTTAATGTAAAAGGATACAATCATTTCCTGAACACTGAATAGCATAAAACATTTGAACATTGCTGTTATATTTTTAAGAGCTTTTAAACTCGAGCTATAGGAGTTTAAAACGGCGCCTCATGTGTGTCCAAACGTTCTGGACGAGTGATTAGAAACTATTTTAACTTTTCGTTTTTAGCCATTGAGCTCTATTTACTCCCATTCATTGAGGACTTTTCTGGGGGGCACCCTCTGCTGTTGAGCAGTCCTGTTTTTGATATAACGGGGGAAATAGGAAGTGGCCAGGTTCCTCATAAACCGGCTCTGGATTTACCACAAATTATCCCAAATACCCCAGATCGAAATGTCATCACAAGGACGTTCGCGTCACTGTTATGCGACAGGCGTGGCCTTATAGCTATTTCAGAGCTGGTTTCTGATAAAGTAGTGGCATGGGAGCAGAAGCGCAAGGCTGAGGCTATTTGCAGTTTTCCAGTGCCTAACAATCATCCAGAGTTCCGTAATTTCTTTGGTATGGCTGGTCATTATAAGAGATGTTGTCAGAATTCACCTCTGACTGATCTTAGTGCAAAGGCACAGTTCAAGTGGTTGGACACGTGTCAGTAGGCCTTCAACAATGTCAAGGCCTTGCTTTTTCATGCCTCTGTATAAGTGGTCCCAAGTTCCAGTGACGTTGGTGCAGTTCTAATACAGTTTGGCCCTGATTGTGTTTATATAGTTGTATCACTTAAGGAATTTAAACTCCCATCAGTGAGTTTATTCCACTGAGAAGAAAGAGGCAATCTTGGCATTTTATAGTCTGAGTTCTTCATCTAGCATCATGGTCTGTACTGACTGTAATCTGTTGGTCTTTGTGGACCCAGTGAGGAAACATAATCACCAGATCTTAAGGTGGAGTTTGGCCTTCCACCTCGTGTTAAAGCACAACTGGAGCAAGGATAATGCGGCGGCCGATGTCCTTTCTATGGCTTGAGAAAAAAGGGTCGGGTTTTTCTCCTTCTCTCTCCATTCTCCTTCTTTCTCCTGTTTTACAGGGTCCAGGATACAGGGGACATGGATGGAGTCGAGCAGGATTGCAGGGGAATCTTTTTTTTTTTGGAAACTTTTTGGAATTGGAGGTGTTAGTGCTACTGTTTCTCCACTTGCTCGCATTTTTATTTTGAATTTCTGTTTTGCACACTTGCTAGTCCACTCATCTCCTTGTCTGCAGGTTCTATTTCTTTTTTTTTTTAAACCATTTTCCCTAAACTTCTGTATTGATGATTCCTTGATGTACTGCCTTTGCTATTTTTATTTAATAAAGGTTGCATTTTTCATTTGAACTTTAATCCATGTTTGTCTCCTCTTTTATGTTGTGGTCTTTAAATGAGCTGGCTGTAACACAGGCACAGTTTTAATCCATAAAATGAATGGGTCACAATCTCCAGTCCGTTCTTTTAGTGCCACATCAATCAACTCTATCTGTAGAGAAGCAATATTTACCCATTTGAAGACATGATTGGATTAATCTGAAAACTCTTGTCACATTCCTGAAGAGGAATTCGATCTGAATGCAAAGGAGTGTGTTTTTTAGGGTAAGGTGGTCAAATAGTTTTGGAAATGCACACATTCTCTTTGGAAATCAAATTTGAACCTCCAGTGTTTCTTGCAAAGGTGTTATCAGATCACAGCAGGGATCTGATAACATTAACACAAAAAAAATAAAAATCTGGGGGCAGTGGCGGGCTGGAGCCTTGTGACTGGAAGGTCGCCGGTTTGATTCCCTGATCTGACAGTATGTGAGTGAAGTGCACTTGAACAAGGCACCTAACCCCCAACTGCTCCCTGGGTGCTGTGGATAGGGCTGCCCACTGCTCCAAGCAAGTGTGCTCGCTCCCCCCTAGTGTGTGTTCACTAGTGCGTACGTGGTGTTTCACTGCACGGATGGGTCAAATGCGGAGGTGAAATTTCCCCGTTGTGGGACTAATAAGGGTCTCTTAATCATAGCCATGGTTAGGCCTACCCAGCCCATTGGGGAAAGAATATTGTAATTCTAAGCAAACATCTAATTCAGTGCATTGAGACATGAAAGGTAAGATATTAATTGTTCATAAACATTTTTCATGCTGAAGTTATATAAATGATCTCCCATAATCAAATTTGAATATTTTTACTATAGAGTATTTTGCTTGACAATATATTTTTCACCCCTAGGAATCATAGTTTTTTGGCTTTTGTATCTCTGTGAGGCTTGTGACGTATCAGTAATTGTATTTGTAGATTGTCTATTTTATATATAATTTACATAAAACTATAACTGCTTGGCCCAGCCCTGCGATTGACTGGTGACCTGTCCAGGGTGTATCCTGCCTTCCACCCAATGACAGCTGGGATATGCTCCAGCTCCCCCTGCAAACCAGAGGGCTAAGTGGCTTAGAAAGTGTGTGTAAGTGTGTGTGTGTGTGTGTGTGTGTGTGTGTGTGTGTGTGTGTGCAAAATATTTTAATAATCTTTTTTTAGAATCTATTTTACTTTTGAAATTCAATAAATTGTCTTCTCTTTTTAGTTTTTTGTGGTATATTACATCAGAGAAATTACAAATGGCAGTATGCTTTAGCCTGGAAATATAATTATTAGGTTTAGATTTTAAGTTTGTTGTGTTGTTTTCCTTGCTATCTTCGCTGTGGGATATTAAATAAGTTATGTTATCTTCATTGGGTAAAAGTTGTGCCTGTGGTGAGTGGACACATGCTTTATTGTGAGCGTTATTATTTCCCTGCAGCTTGATATTGAGCACAGAAATATGAAATGTGTTCACCTCCACACAGGACAGACTGGTGGATGGTACAACAGTAAGATATGAGGTCACTGGTTCTCCTGTTTCATATGTGCCATCATTCCCTTGTCTTCATCTGGAGCACCAGCTGAAGCCTTCTGAAACTTGCCTCATTTTCAGTTACTAGTTCTCACAGCATCTCTTGCTCACAGTAAAGTGTCCTCATAGTACAGATCTTCTTCAATAGAAGAATTCAAGCCTCAATACTAGGAATTGATTGAAAACATAGAGGTTTAAATGATAATTGGAGCAGTGATCTGTGGGTAGCCCATCAAGAGCTGTAGTGTCTTCAAGTATGTCTTGCATGGGTTTCCGCTCTGTATAAAGAAATGATCTCATTAGTCTTTAGTGAAATCGGGCAGCTGAACAGGACAAACAGAAGCAGATAGCATAGCCCTTAATGGTTGAGTTCAATGCTCTTGTATTAAAGGGAAATATCATGTCATGAGAAACTGTATTTCCTTTGCTTTTTTGAAATAAAAGAGCTTGATGTATCTTCACACTGTAAAAGTTTCAACATTGTTCCATTCATAGTGCAATGGCAATGATCACTACGAAAAATAATCCTATTTACTTCAGGTTTAGGCTGATTCTGGCTGTATAAAACCAGCCCTAAGAGACTGTAATACATCAATTACTCACTGTTGGTGGGACAGTGTTTTTGAACTGGGCAGATTGAGATCTCCAGTGTTCCTTACTGGAGTCTTGGAGGGTCTCATCAGATTATTATCAGCCTTTTCATGTGTTGAATCTGATGTGTTGAAGCATAAAGCAGAAAAAGCATGAAAAGTAATGCAGGAAGTATTTCAGCAGCTGGGGTGGGGAGGCTAGTGAGGATTGAGAGAAAGATTGAATGGATCAAAGTACAAAGAAAACCTTTAGAAAAATCTGCTCAGGAGTCCTCAAGACCTCAGATTAGGGCTAAAGGTCACTTACAATGGCAGGCAAATGTAGTGTTAGAAGTGTTGTTCAAACTCTTATTGGTACAGCGAGGGACCAAAAACAAAACACATCCACCAGATTTCGTCTCACCTTGTTCAGATTATCATTCTCTCTTTTTTCAGACACAAGAGGGACCTGAACTTCTGACCTTCATTATGAGACCCTGGACTAGAGGACTGTTTCAGTTTATGGACGAGATCAGAGACATAATGACCGACATGAAGAGGCACAAAAGGGGAGACTGATGGACACAAATCTTCATTGTTCACATCACTAACTTTGTCATCTTCAGCACCATCACCATCATCACCACGGTGTTCTTGAGGAACACCGGACAAAATCACCATCCCTGGTTTTCTCAACATCATCACAATCAACCATTGGTTTGGATATCATCATCAAATGTTGTTCTCATCAGGAGCAGCAACACAATCAATCAATCAACCAATCAACCAATCAATCAATCAATCAATCAATCACCCTTTATTTTCACTTGGAAATACATTGAGGGTGACCCCTGTTTTCAATGCAGCTGAGCATTTACAACAAAAAGGAACTAAAAATAAAACATAATTTCATAAGTTTAAACTAAAATGAACAAAACTACATGAACAAAATCAACAGTACAGTCAAATAAGATCATAAAGGAAAAAAAAATAAGAGAACAATTAAGATTTAATTAAGAAAGAGAACAATTAAACAAATAAAACCAAGATATTGTAGTTAAAACCAATTAATAAATTTCAACATGAAAGGATTTAACAAATGTTTAAAATTTTAAACAAATTACAAAGTGAAAGTATTGAAAAGTGAAAAGGTAATAAAAAAAGTAATAGAATTAAGATCAAATAAAGGAATTAATTTTTATCAGGCTAATAAAATTAATTAAAATATTTTTTGGGGGGACAAAAATGAAATAAAAAGAAAGGAAAAAAATAATATATATAACTAAACAGTTCCAGTCGGTCTCAAGGTGGCTAAAAAGAGATTAAAAGTTAAAAAGCTTAAACTGAGTTTGAGAGGCTCCTGTACTCCACCTCACTGTTGTTCTGTAGCTAAAAGCAGATTTTACAGTTCAGTAAAATCTTCAGGAATATGACAGGTGATCCAGTCACTACAGAGCAAGTCTGATAATCACTGTTATTTACAGAGATCAGAGATGAGATATAAGCCGGTTTATGGCTGGAGAGTGATTTATAAATAACATAAGTCAGTGTGTTTCCTGGTGTAGAGTGTTTTAAGACGGGGTTTACAGGAAGGTTTTTGTTTAGAGACCCCCAAAAGCCCACCTTCTCGTTGTTCGTTTTTTAAAAGCCACGTTGAAGGAGAAACAAGAGGCTAAATAGATTCTATCTCGTATATCATGATAACATCTTAAACATGTGCGAAGATCTTTAATAGCCAAAATTTATAATAAAGGAAGCAGATTTGTAACAAAACTAACCTCAATCTATACCTAACTAGCTTATCAACTGACTGTCACTAAATAAATACAATAATCCTGCATGCAGTTATTATAAGGAGCCCCTATATCTCCGTCAAGCTCGTCCCGCATATTGAACTCTACAGTTTAAATGTCGCTGTTATGTAAACATGTTGTGAAATAAACGAGGTTCTCATGGTGAAAGAACGTTCTATGGAGCTCCAACAAAGCTGAGACTCTAAAACCGATCAGTCGTTTACCGACACCCAACTGAGCAAGACGCTTTTTCTCGAGCTCCTGCAAAACGCACAAAAAAATGCCCTTTTCTTTCTCTCTCCTTGGCGGTCAGCTGCGGCCAGTGGTTCTCTGTGCTACTGGCGTTTCAGCGGCCGCTGTGACCTCTTACTTTCTCTTTTACAGGTGGCGGAGGATCCTGGACCAGCGGCGGACGAGCGTCGACGCTCCGACTCAGACCGACGCTTTCGACGGTAAGTCGGTTATTTTTGTTAGCATAGCGGCTAAAAGACCGTTTAGCTAACTAACTCAGATACTGTCCGGATAGCGGAGCTAGCTAAACTTCCGTTACTGCATTTTCTGATACATTGGCTAATTTAATAACAAATTCAGGCTGCTGTGTGTTAAAACCTTTTAAGACATTTTCGTGCTTATTTTCGTGTTTTTTTGGTGATGATTTTAGAAACTCGGGCGGCCAAAAAGGGTAAGAAGAGGTCGGTTGTGCAATTTTCAAATTTTCATCCACAAAGACAACAATAAAGTCCCTTCCTCAAGTTTAGCACCAGCTAATAACATTAGATTCTTAATAAAAAAGAAACTTTGTGAATGTAAACTGAGAAACAAATGAATATTATTGTCCTATTTAATATTTTTTGAGATTACATTTTTTCGTGTTCTCTATCTAACCTAGTACTGTTAGGTACTGTTAGCTGATTTTAAAGCTAAACTAAAGCTTGTTTTGTTGTGAAAACAGGTCACCATAGTAACAAACCGTCAGCGCAGTCCTTCATTCATGAGAACTACAGTTAGTCTTTATGCTGCACAAACCTTTCTGAAATATTTCAGTGATGATTTAAACATTTTCTTCAGGAATGGAGGATCATCGTGCCCTCTTTCCAGGCATCTGTGTCCCAATCCCAGAGGTAATCTTTTACACTAAAGATCATGAGGATAATTATTCTGACTTCATGAATATCTCTGCTCTATATTAACCAGATTTCCATGTCTTGTCTTTGCTGTAGGAGGTGTCTGTGCAGGACTGGCAGCAACTGCCGTTTGATCTGCAGCTTTCTTGTGGACCACTGGCAGAAATTCTGGTAAGAATCAGCTCCAGCTCTCGTTGATTAACTGGAGCAATGTCTTTTTCTTAAGCCTCCTGTAAACGTCTTCTTTTTTCTTGCATCCATTCCTGTAGCAGTACAGCAGAGAGGTGGACCGAACACAGAAGTGGTTTGCATCCACGTATAAAAAGTGGTCTTCTGATGGCAGAAAGGTTCCTTTCAGTTTTTGTTTATAAGACACTTTTAGACTCAGACAAACCTTATTAGCTGACTGTAGATTGACTTTGTCCAAGGCAGCAGTAAAGTTGAGATGTTTTCCACATGATTTCTGCAGCTGGTGGAGGTGACACTGCAGCACAAGGCGACCTACAACGGGCTGGAGAGTGAGCACTGGTGGGTGCTCACCAACGAATTCTACCATGTGCGCTCACTACAGGTAAGTCTAAGGGTGCTTTCACCCCTGCCTTGTTCAGTCTGGACCTTCAGACTTTGCAGTTTGGTCTGAACCAAAATAGCAGGTGTGAAAGGTTCCTCAGACTACGGATCAAACTGAAGAGAGATAATTATTTTTCTTCATTTAAATGGAAAAGGCTGCCCGCTAAATCAACAGCACGCTGATGTTAGGCGCATGCACCTCTACAAACCAGTCAATGTCAAGTATAGGGAGATGCAGCCCATGTGGGTGATGATGACAGCAGAGAACTTGTCATTTCTAGCCACTTGCCCAGAAGTTTTCTTTAATTTAGAAAGTAAAAGGATGAATTTCACTAAAAAAAGCGAAAAAAAAAAAACACGTACTTTGCGGAAATAGGAAGATGCCAGACTCCCCTTAAACCAGTTCTGATGACAGGACATAGGCATGCCATGCAAACATCTTTAGTGCACTCGCTCAATTGCAATGTGAAACCAAAACTAACCAGATCAAATGTATACAGTGTAGGAAAACATGAACCTTGGTTTAGTCTTTCAGGTGTGAAAGTCCCCTAAATCACTGAAATAGGTTCATAATTTCAGTGTGAAAAGTTGTTCTACAGTCTCTTTCTTTTAATTTCATATGTGTCTTTGTATTTATAGCTTCCACCTCAGTATTTTGCCCGTGCCAGAGCTGTGGCCTGCATCAAGGTAAAGCTATAGAATCATTTGGTGTTTAAGGTTTTTGGTACCAGGTTGTTTCTTTCTGATTTTATCTTCATTATTATGTCTTTGTTCATTCAGCTCATCGGGACGAACATCAGTGAGGCGAAGATCTACCTGCAGACTGAGTCCTCAGAGTCATCAGTGCAGGATGTTCTCCTGGTTAGTACTTCCTTGTGTCTTTTAGTCATTAGTTACATGTTATTAGAGTTTATTAGAGTATAAACATTTTCATCATCTTTCTTTGGGTATTTGCAGAACACACAGGTCTCTGTTACATTCAAGGGGGTTTACATCGACACGGAGGGCCGCTTCAGGTGTCACGACTCCAGTGGTGCCCAAACCCTTGAGACACCTTTTGTGTTTCCCAGCAAACCACGAGGACCACCACCAGGGTTTTAAACAGCTGCAGGACACTTTAGGCTTTGTATCATCTTTTTGATTTCATTACTGTAGTGATGGTTTCTGCACATCCATATGTTAACATTCTGTATGTGTTTCTGTGAGGGTGTGTGTGTGTCTGTGTGTGTGTGTGTGTGTGTGTGTTTCTTTCAGGTGCAGTTGGTGTTCTAATAATGGGAGGACCTGAATGTTGGCCTGATGGAGCATGGACGAGGAGCATCCCGTCTATGGAAAATCTTAAGACCCCCCCCAACAACTCTCCACCCCCAACCAAGGTTCCTCCCTTTTTACTTTTTGCTGTTTTAAGATTTGTGAAGCAAAACACATCCACCAGTTTCATCTAAGCGTGTTGAGATTATCATTTTCAGTTTTTTTTGTCCTTCTTTCTATCTGTCCTCCATGCAGGGACCCAGTGCAGCATTCTTCCTGGATTAGAGACTCCAGACAACAGAGGGACCTGAACATCTGAACTCCACCAGGACACCCTGGACTAGAGGACTGTTTCAGTTTAAGGACGACGTCACAGGATAGAAACTTTTGTCTACGGAAGGCTTCTTAGAAAGTTTCACACAACCATCAGAGACAGTATGACCTACATGATGAGACATGAAGAGGCCCAAAAGAGGAGAATGATGGACTCAGATCTTCATCTTTGTCATCAGCACCAGCACCGTTACCATTGACCATCGTTTTGGAGATTATCATCTTTGTTACGATCAGGACCAGAATCACCATCATTCTACTAATCATCATTTCTCTCTTCTATCTGAACAGTGGACATGGACTAAGTCAGTGGACATTACTTCCAAAAGATCCCATCAGCTGACCAGTGTTAAAGCTGTGTATCTGAAGCTAAAACATGGACTTCTATTGAGAAGCAGCCGAAAGGCCTCCTAGCCTGAGTACTAGACTGTTGGTTGTAGTTCAGTTTCTTCTGTTTGGCTGTAACTGATAGTTTGGCACTTATGCTGGGACTGATGTCGTCATCATTCTACATACTTTCATTGAAGTAAGAAAACAGGATTCTCTTAATTGCATTTCAATGCAATGATCTGTAAAATGTGTATTTATTGCAGCCTAATAAATAGTTTTTATTTCTCAATTTGTCTTTTTTTGTTTACTCTGATATCATCATCATTGACGTTTATTAAAAAAAAATCCAGTTCTGAGTTTTTATCATGAATGCATTTCATCATGTGGGCCGAGCAGCTGATTACTCAGTCATGATGAGCAACATCAGAATGTGGAAGTAGATCTATTTCATCGTCCTTCTTAATCAGCTGGACCATCTGTATATGGCTACTATTGGTTATTATTTGGACCATCTGTATATGATATTACAAGCTTTACTCCATGCTCCATAATTTATAGCAGCAGATCTGAACTCCAATCGCAGAGAAACACTGGACTGCACAGTTTTAGGTCTCCTCTGCCCAGCACACCTGATAAAGAGTTTAGCTGATGAGCTGGAACAGATGTGTTGAGGCAGAAAACAGCTGGATCTGTGCAGGCAGTGGACCTTGAGGACTGAGAAGCCCTTTTATCACTCTTGCACTGTTTCTAATACTAGAAAGTTATGAATAATCCAGCTAATACCTTTTGCTTATTGTCTTCTGAAATTACATAGTAATTTCCTAAAATATATATTTAATTGCTACTTTAAAACATCTTGATTGAGATATAACTCCAGCAATGTGACTGGCAAGGTACATTCTCTATCTTGCAACCTGACTGACTAGATGAACTCTCCTTTCTGCACTCTAAATTGGTTAGTTCAACTTTCCTTCCTGTGATGTGATTGGTTAATTGAACTCTCAGTCCTCCAATCTGTTGGAGTTGAATTGTCTTTGCTGTTTTTGTCAGTTATTTTTTGTCACGTTTTGCAATAACAAAGTTTAGACAGACACGTTGCTTAATATGAACATAAAATCTCGTGTCAGTGTTTCACCAATGCTGCTCCTGAAGATCTACCTTCCTGCAGAATTCAGCTCCAGCCTGAATTGACACATCTGATCCATCTAAATAAACAGAATGATGATCTGGATGATCAATCAGGGTTGAAACTGAACTCTTTAGGAATGTAGATCTCCAGGAGCAGGGTTGGTGACCACTGCAATATGATGACCTCTATACAGTCCACTTTGCTGGTCATCAAATTTAACCAACCCGTGCGACAGCTAGGGGCATCAAGGAGACGAATGGAGCCAATTCTAATACACACTTACTGCCCAGTGCATACATATTGAATGTGTATTGTATGAGGGGCTTATCCAGATCAGGCACTATGGCTGTAAACTACATACAGCACCAGTATATATTGTACACTGCATGTTCCTCTTTATCAGTTAAGAACAGTCCTGACAATGTCTGCCTGTCTGCCAAGAAAATCTACTCCAGCTAAGTTAATGGAAAAAAACACCAAATGAAATAAAAACAGTAATAATAATTGTCCAAATAATCATGACAGAGAGAATTCCAGCTCAGCACTTCAGCTTTATGTTCAACAGTGTGTCTTTCTTGGTACAAAGAGCAGGTTTTACCTGAATGACTTGATTGTTTGAAAATAAGACCATATTAAAATGTTACATAAATTAGAAGATAAAAAATACATAATGACAGCAAAGCAGCCAGTTTGTCCTCATTAATATGGAAAATGTAACAGAAGCCTCTGATATTTGTCTCATTTTCAGATACTTGTTCTAAAGCCATCTCTCTTTTTACTCATCTCTTTCTTCTCCTCTATAAAGTGTGTCCCCACAGTGGAGGACATGTGGACAATGTGGCTATTTCTGTTGATCTTGAAAATATTTTCCAGTGTTTATTTAATGTGTCAAAAACTGAAAATATATATATTTTATATATATTTATCTCTTAATGAAATACATACAAAGGCTGAAAATGATTAAAAACCAGAGGTTTAATTAAGGCAGCAGTATGAGCAGTGATTCATGGGTAATCCATCAAGAGCTGTAGTGTCCAGTATTTACTGCATAGGCTTCTTTTCTGTATACGGAGCTCATCATTAGTCTTTACTGAAATCAGGCAGCTGTACAGAATGAACGAAAGCAGATGCTGTAGCCTTTGATGTCTGAGTCCAGTGCTCTTGTATTAAACTCTTTACAGTAACACCAGTGTGTTCAGACAGTATTTACACAAAAACACAACAAACACTGAAAACTGTGCTGTGTTGTGTGATGATCAGTTTAATCACTTCAGTTTTACCTTATAGCTTCAACTGAATGATTTCTCAGAAATGGATTAAACTTAGTGCTGGACTAAATTACAACGGCAGTGGTCACCATTAAGAAATCCTCCTGTTTGGCTTAGGTTTAGGTTCTGTCTGGGTCTAGGAAGCCGGCCCTCAGTAATACAGTCAGAGTAATACACCAACTGCACTCATTCCTGGTTGTTGGTGGGAGAGAGTTACTGAAATGAGCAGACTGTGATCTCTAGTGTTCCACAACTAATTCAACAGATTATTATCCGCCTTTACATGTGTTGAATCATTTCTCTGAACTCTAAAAGAAATACAACCCCCATTTCCAAAAAAGTTGGGACGCTCTGCAGAATGTAAATAAAAATAGAATGCAATGATACGCAAATCATGTAAACCATATTTTTAAAGGAAAATACTACAAAGACAACATATGAAATGTTGAAACTGAGAAATTTTATTGTTTTTGAAAAATATATGCCCTTTTTGAATTTGATGCCAGCAACACGTTCCAAAACAGTTGTAACGCTTTGTAAGCGTTTGGGAACTGAGGAGACCAATTGCTGTAGTTTTGAAAGTGAAATGTTTTCCTGTTCTTGTTTGACACAGGATTTCAGCTGCTCAACAGTTCAGGGTCTCCTTTGTCGTATTTTTCATTTCATGATGTGCCAGATGTTTTCAGTGGTGACAGGTCTGGACTGCAGGCAGGTCAGTTTAGCACGCGGACTCTTTTAATACGGAGCAATGATGTTGTAATACATGTAGAATGTGGTTTGACACTGTCTTGCTGAAATAATCAAGGCCTTCCCTGAAAAAGATGTTGTCTGGATGGCAGCATATGTTGCCAAAACATGTTTCTATCATTCAGCATTAATGATGCCTTCACAGATGTGCACCTCACCCATACCATGTGCACTAATGCACCCCCATACCATCATTTATACTGGTTTTTGAACTGTGCACTGATAACAAGCTGAGTGGTCTTTCGCCCGGAGGACACAGCGTCCATCATTTCCAAAAAGAATTTCAAATGTTGATTCATCTGACAACAGGACACTTTTTCACTTCCACTCAATCCATTTTAAATGAACTCGTGTCCAGAGAAGGTGGCAGGGTTTCTAGATCCTGTTTATATCTGGTTTCTTCTTTGCGTTTTAGAGTTTTAGCTTGCATTTGTGGATGCAGCAACAAACTGTTTTCACAGTGTTTTTCACAAGTGTTTCTGAACCCATGCAGCAATTTCCACTACAGAATCATGTCTGTTTTTAATGCAGTGCTGTCTGAGGGCCCAAAGATCATGGCTAGCAAATACTGGTTTTTGATGAAAAGCAAAAGTTCTTTGCTTTCTTACATTGAGAAACATAATTTTTATTCTTGAATTGTTGCACTATTTGATTGTGCAGTCTTTCACAGAGTGGTGAACCCCTCCTTATCCTTACTTCTAAAAGACTCAGCCTCTCTGGGATGCTTTTTTATACCCAACCATGTTACTGACCTGTTGTCACTCAGCCACCAGGTGATTTAGCATTACACAACTTTACCAGCCTTTTGTTGCCCCATCCTAACTTTTTGGACCATGTCGTCGGCATCAAATTCAAAATGGGCAAAAATGTTTCAAAAAAACAGTGAAATTTCTCAGTTTCAACATTTGACATGTTGTTTTTGTACTATTTTCAATTAAATATGGGGTTTAAATGTTTTTTATATCATTGTATTTTGTTTTTATTGCCATTTTGCACAGCTTCCCAACTTTTTTAGAGATGGGGTTGTACACTCCCCTCAGTGATAGTGCTCTGTGTCTTTCTGGCCAAACAATGTAACAATAAACTTTCAAATCTATATTTCTATGAATAGATAATAAGTGTTTTATTTGAACACAAGTGATCACACTGATGACACTAGTGCCAGTCTAGTATCCTCCATATGCTCTTGGAGCCTTGTGGGCAGTACTGAACTGTCAGTGACATCAGTCCTGCTGGCATCTGGCAGTTTACTGGCAGGTATTGTAGATCTGGATCTGCTTGTTGATAGAATCCAGAATTGCCTTCATTTTATCTTCCAGACCATCGAGCTGCCTGGCTTTGCCCTCCAGTGTTTTCTGATTCTCCTCATAGTCTTTCTCAAGTTCTAAGAACACACAAAGAAAACCAGAATTAGGTTGTCAGATGTCCACAAGAGGGCGACATCACATTATTTTATGTCACATTATTTCTATGTCACAGAAATAAACACGAGTACAGATACATCAAAAAGTAGAGATAAAACATATCAGAACACAGAGAATAAAACTGGGGCAACCTGTGTTGGAGTTCATTTGTGAATATATGAACTATCGCTTTAATCTTCAGACATTTGTGTCTTACTAGTTATTCCATTCCAATGTTTACCTAAATAACTTCCTTCTGTGTCATTTCATTATTACAGTTTTATATCTGATTTGTACATTACTCTTCCACAGACAGCAGAATGAGCATTTATCCCGAACACGTCTTGGATAGGAATGTTTCTGAAGGATCCACATTAGCATTATGTGGAAATGACTGGAAGGGTTCATTTTGGCTTCTTTCTGTAACTCTCCTGTTGGTCTGGGTGAAACTGACCTGTCCAACCAAATTTTATGCTGAAAGTATTAAAATGGATCAGACCTCAATCCTCTAGCTTCCGCAGCATTTTCTCTTTACCTCACACTCACCTGCTAATCTCTGCAGTTTGTCCTGAGCATCCTTTAGCAGCTGCTTTGCATCGTCTCTCAACCGCTCTGCTTTTTTCTTGGCGTCCTGAACTGCATTTGCCTTCCTGCCTACCAGATCCTGAACAGTGCGGTACTTATCTGAAAGTTCACCATCCAGAATCTGAACAAAAAAAGTTGAGGAGGTTAGTACAGGAGAAATAAAACCAAATACCAACAATCACAAAGATAATGAACAGAACAATCTCACATACCTGCTTTGCTTCATTAGCCTTGTCTTGAGCCATATTAGCAGTCTCCTCAGCTCGTGCTGCAACCATGCTGTTGTTGGCCCGTTTGGCCTTCAAGGCTTCTATCTGCCGCCCCAGATCACCCAACTTGTCCATGGCCTCGTTCAGGTCCTTCTCACTAGCTGACGTTTCTGACTGAATCTTTGGAGACAGAATGTTTGTCAGACCGAAAACTTCAACATCTCAAGTTTTAACAGATGGTCTATGAAGTTGTACCTCAGCAAGTCGGTTCTCAGTCATGCCAATGTCATCTCTTGCCCTCTGGATGGCCTTTTCAGCAGCTGTCTGAGCCCTACGAGCATCATCCAGTGCCTGCTTCACACTGTCTGCTGTGTTCTTTGCCCTGTCTGCTTTATTCCTACAAAAAAAAAACATCAAACTGAAACGACACTGTCATGCTTTAAAACAAAAGACACACAAAAGGTAAATATCCCTCACACAGACATACACAACTATTTGTATATATACCTGGCCTTTTTGGCCTCCATCAGCAGCTTTTCCGCTTTTCGGACATCATCTTGTGTCTGCTCCAGAATGGCGTCCACGTTGGACAGACTCCTGACGCGATCTTTGATCTCATCAGCTAAGTGTTTGATTTGCTGGGGTGAGGCAGGGATGGACAGCTCAAGAACCCGATTGGCCACTGCCTCAATGCTGTCAGGGTCAGCTCCCTCTTCTGTAGCGGTCCAAACATTGAACACAGTCAGTTTAAAGTGACTCAAGGACCAAAGTGACTGAATATAAGCTGTACCAAAAACTAATGTTTACTTTCTTTCTTCTTCAATGAGAGTTTGGTTCTGATTATTAACAACACTCACTGTAGCAGGAGATTTTTTGGAATATACAAAGAGAATTCCATGAGAGGTGATCTAGAACATGACTGTACAGCTTGCACTTAGTAGAGGTTGTGTGTTACGTAGAGGTTGTGTGCTACAGTTTTACGTAGTCGACAAATCATAAGCAGACTACATATGACTGTGCTTCACTGAATGTGCTTACAATGTAATTTTCACATAAAATAATATAGAAGTAACACTACAGTAGAAGCAGTGATGAATTTTTAAGACTTTAAGAGTCTCACGCATAAGAAAGCCACGAATCTGCTTGATGAGGTCACGCAAGTCGTTGTTGGAACGCTCCACTTTCTTCTTGGTATCACTGGCTTTCTTCAGAGCAGCCTGAGCTTTATCTTTTGCTTCCTGAGCCTTCGTCTTTGCATCTGCAACCTGAAAAAGTCAAACAAGGAAAACATTCTCTGAAACACTTTAATAATCTCCTCGTGTTGTTGGTCCAGCTTCACTTTAGGTGTTTGATAACAAGTTAACTTCTGTAATAGAAACAGTGGTACAGCTACTGTGTGAAGCAGGAGTGCTCTTCACCTGCTTGAAGAGCTCCTCCACTTCTCCCATGGCTTTGATGAGTTCCTTCTCTGCATGTTTGGATCTTTCCAATGCATTATCAGCCACTGCAACAGCTCCATTACAGTTCAGTCCCCCACAGTGCCTGCGTCCATCATCACGACAACCAACACCACCGCAAGGGCTCTCTCCACATGGGACATCACCTGGAGCACCACATACCTAGGATGGACATGATGTGAACAAGAGTCTTTCAGTATTCGTGTGTGCTTTACAGTGTTTCGGCCAAGACAGAGTTTCCCAGAGTTTCTTAGGAGCAACATTAAAGCCTCTGACCTTCTCATTGATCTTCTTTATGTCAAGACCCTGTGCTTTTGCATTCAGGTCAGACAGAGCACGCTTGTTTGCAGCATTCTTGCGGTTAAAGTCATCTTTCTTCTCTGCAATGAGCCGCTCTGTCTTCTTGCGAGTGTCTGCTGATTGGCTGACGGTGCTAGGGGTGTCAGTAGTAGACTGGTTGGCACGGCGCTCTGCATCCCGAGACTTGTTGTAGGAAGCACGGATGCTATCGTATGCACCTGTGGTAGAAGGACAAAGGTGATGAGTGGCCTTGCAAACATTAAACAGCAAAAAAATCAATTCATCAATTTATTATGTACAGGTGCTTTACTTTGGGGAATGGAACATGTAGGATATACGTATATTTGAACTGTCTTTACTCTTGCAGTTAATATTTTAATTTGAAAGTAACAGTAAAAAAAAAAAAATACAAAAAGCCAGGTGCCCTCAAACTTTTGACAGGCAATGCAGGTCTAATAGGTGTGAATGAAGGACTGTTGGAGCATTTGTCCACTGAGTGAGTACACATGCATGCACATAGTCTGAAGAGGATCCAGTGCTAACCCAAGAAGTTGGAGTTTTTGAGGATGTCTAGCTGCTGGTTGAGCTGCTTAGAGGTGAGATTGAGCTCTCTGGCCTCTCTCTCCAGTGTGCTCAGCTCATTGCTGGCCTCATAGTTGCTATCCTGTACAGCAGTCAGGTCTCCTTCCAGACGGTTCAGTGTGTCTGTGGTCTCACCAATACGAGACCTGGGAGAGCAAAACAACAAAAAATGCACAGGCTGATGTTATAGGCAGTTGATTGAACTGAATAAAAGAATAAGAAAAACCTTTCAATGTAGTTTAATCTAGTAACTGCAACAATAAATCAGTGCTCTACCTGAGCTCCTCCATCATGCCCATTAGGGTGGTCACACCTTCAGCAGTGGCATTGCGTGCATTAACAATGCTCTGTGCCTGTGCCAGCTTCTCTTCCAGCTCCTTGAAATTCTTCTCATAGGCACCAATCAGGCCTGTGGACTGGATCTCCTGAGACCGGGCTGCGAGAGCCTTAGTTTTAGCAGCTAGATCTTGGACGATGCGGTCCCAGTCTCCAAAACACTGGTGACAAGGCTGACAGTCAGGGAACGTGCCTGAGAAGCCGCGGGCACACTGATCGCAGCGGACGCCGGATACGCCCTGTCGGCAAGCACAGTGACCCGTCACGCGGTTACACTGAGAGGTCTCAATGCCCCTATGGTCACAGTCACAGGCTGCGGAGAGAGGTGAAGGATAAGAGGTCAGTTAAATAACAGGCTTTACTGACGATTCAAGATCCTTTAGAATGACAGTTTAAGACAGACTAACCCCAAACTCCTCTTTATTAACTGAATTGTGTTACTAGTGATGAAATGCATGCAGCTTACATGGTGGTATTCAAAGTAGGGGTGGGCAATATGGGAAAAATATGATATAATATACTTGCGGTCAATATTGTCACAGTACATAATATGTATTATAATAGTTAGTGTTTCTAAGGGTTGATACATTGGAAGAGACAAGTAGTGGCAAATTAACAAAATACTACAAAGACTAGATTTTGGAACAATTTTACACATAATGTGTTACACAATAAATCCAATTAAACAGAACTTCTTATGCCCTCTTTTTAATAAAACACACGGTTAGTGTTCTTTAAATACTGATAAAATCCATGAAATTCTCAGAAAATGAAAGTGTATTGTTATGCATTTCATCAAAATATAATAAAATACTGTCAAACTGCCCACCCTTAATACAGACAGCAGCACACATGACAGCGACTTAATTCAATATTAGTGCAATATTAAGTTTAATGTAGTGTAAAGGAAAGTACCTCTACACTGGATTCTGGGATCTCCCCAGTAGTTCTCTTGGCAGTCCCTGCAAGTCCTTCCACCAAAGCCATCACGACACTGACACTGACCTGTGAACTGTGGGAGAACAGGTTTAAATACTAAAATAATTCCATGCTTTATTCCCTGGGATTTGATTCCTCCAGTCAACAGAGTGTGAACTGCTGAGTGCAGCAGAAAGAGAGAGAGAATGAGAGAGACAGGTACCTCATTGCAGGCAGACGTGTAGGCGTTATTGGGCTCACAGCCACATGGTTCGCAGCCTCGTCCACTGGCCAGGTTCCAGTAGTTTGGGGCGCAGTGGTCACAGGTGAGTCCGGTGACGTGAGGTAGGCACTGACATTGTCCTGTGGAACGCTGACACAAGCAGTCATCTCGGGATAGACACTGACTGCGCTCTGTACCCAGGAAGTTGCATGTGCATTCTGGGAAGATGAGAATAATTGCATTAAATGGCGTATGTGCATTAGAATGACGAGAGAACTGAGATTATTTAAAAAAACATATGATTTCCACAACATTTCACCACAAAGTTGATCACCCAAGTCATGTTTGGTGTCTGACGCTGTATTACATATAGCTATGTATGAAATCAACAAATGTATGGTGCATATCTAAAAAATCATCACTGAAGTTTGTCCACATTTTTGTCAATTTTTAATGAATGTCATATATGAATGTTAGATACCAAACATGACCTGGAAGACTGGAGACACCGCTGGTGGAAATAAGTAATTGTACACAACATGTAGAAGAACAATGTTGTTATGTCTGTGCTTCTGACTCCTTTCTCGAGCAGATGAATCTGTTGTGAGCGCCTTAAGAGTATCAAAAGAACATTCAGTCAAAACCTGGAGAAGGACTTCCAAGGATGTAAGTAAACTGCTACTATAATATCTTCATCAATATAATGGTAACTTTGCATTTGAGACCTAAACATTGAGCTGGATCTTCCTTTTGAGTCTGTGCATGTGACGTTAACATGTAATAACTAATAATAAGTAAAGATGTATGTCGTGGTTTGAAAAGTTCCCATGGAATCTCACCTGACACCTCTGACTTTTAAATTATTATTTTAGGCTTTACAGAACTCGCAGGACCACACGAACACACCATATTTCAGCATGTTTTTTTCTTTTGACTCAGTAATGCTACTTCTTTCAGTTTTCTTAGGGCTACTTTAAGCATGCAGTATGCGTGATCCTAAATGGTGTACATATGCTTCAAAAACCTGTGGCTCCAGGGCAAAACTAAAGACGTTCACATACACGCCTAATTGCACAAATCCGATTTTTTCTCAAATCCGATCTCTCTGACAGGATGGTTCACACTTGTTTAGGTAAGTAATTCAAATCTGTCATTAATGTGAACAGTCCTGGAATGACCTGCATGTGCACATCCTACTCAGTAAGGTCACGTGAATGAATCACATGCGTCACGTGCATCATCAGCAAATAAATGAGCAGAACGAGCCTTCGCTGCGAAGATAATTAACTCTGCTGCTCATTATTAGAGCGAGATGAAGGCGAAAAGGGTAAGATGCGTTGCTTTTCCACTGTTTACAGGCTTTAAACTCTGTTCGGTGCTGCTGCCATGGTAACGCTAAACGATGGTGCATGCACAGTGGAAAAAAAGGTCATGAATTCCTATATGAGCGTTCACATTATTGTCGCATGGCCACGAATTGGATACATATTTGATCTAGGACTACATATGAAAGTGGCTCAGGTCGGATTTGAAAAGATCAGACTTGTGTGTCCACACAGTTCTGAAAACATCACATCAGGGCAAAAAATCGGATTTGTGCCACTTCAACATGGTGATGCGATCATAGCCTTAGACACCAAACACTCTAAAAAGTAATAGAGAGACTGTTGTTGTCTAGTTGATTGTTAGTTTGCGACTCATAATAACTCACTCCTGCAGTTGCGGCGAGAGCCATCCCCAAAGTATCCGCTCTTACACACACTGCAGTCAGGCCCCTCGGTGTTGTAGAGACATTTACGACACTCCCCAGTCCGCCTGTCACACGCCACGGGATCTGATAGGTCGATGTTGTTGTTACAGCGACAGGGCTGGCACTGCCCACCAGGTTGAGAAGGATTGCCATAGTAACCAGGCGCACATTCCTCACAGCGCACACCTGGCGGACACAGAGTTAAGGTTACAGAGGAATAAACACTGATATGAAGAAAAGGGCAGTGCTGGAGTGAGAGACATGGAAAGTGCATTTGAGTGAACAGGGCCTTCATTCAATATATTCAGTACTACAAGATGGCCAAGTTCAAAAGAATTAACAGAGCAACTGTTTTTCCAGAAGTTCTCTACGTGAAGCCCTGTAGCGATATATATTCCACATATAAAGACATTTGTTATTTGAATGTCATGTTTATGGCACAGAAGAGAGCAGCTGATGCCCCAGCCCAGTGGCTCTTCTATTTCTAAAGCCAAAGCCCTGTCAAATTCACCTTTAAAAACACTCAAAAAGACTGAATAAGGTGGAATGAAGCTGAACAAAAGCAGAGCATTCCTTCCATGTTATCGGAGTTCATGTGAGAACAGCACCCCTGAAACTGAACCAATTTTTATTAAACTGAAGGGAGAGACTCAGAGATAAGCATGGGTGGGACTCCTGAAGCTGGAATCTCTGTTTATTAGCCAAATCACTGCAGCTCACTTTAGACTGTTTTGGCAAACCCAGTCAGGGTGTGACACTAACATGGTGTTGAGACAGAGAGAAGAAGAGACATTCTTGGTATTTTTCCACAGCTGATGGCTGTGGTAGGGTGTAGAAATGCTGCTCTTAGAATCTGGATTTGACATCTGCAGCTGTACCACTGGGCCTGAAATCTCTCCATTTATTTATCTTTATGTCTGCTCTGTGGCATAAACACAGTACACTGATAGGAATATCAGCTGTATAAGCTGTTCTTGAATGTACAGAGGTTCCACAAAGCTATGGTGAGCAGAAACAAGTATTCAGACACTTTTGTTTTTGTTATTAAAACCCTTAAATGGCCAGGGGCCACCAGCGCACCCAAAGTTTTATTATACACTTCTATCACTTAAGAACAGCTCAACCAGTTTGCACCGAAGTCCCTGTAGTTACAGAGTAATAAGCCTTAGTATGTAATCAGCCTGGGAATTTGAGGGGTTATTATACTTCCAGAGCACACAGCCACTTGTGACTATGAACAAAAAGTATTTATTCATAAGCATAAACAAATATATTTTAAAAATACAAAATTGATAGGGAAAAAGGAATTCAGACATCACATATTAATAACATTAGTATTTTTTTTACAAAGCCAATGCTGGACTAATTACATCTTACCATAACTTTGAGACAGTTATGATAAGAAGCAATTATCTTATTGCAGCATCGTGGTTAAATTTTGGCACATTGGCAAACCATCTTCAACGGCCCAAAGTTATGAGGGACCCCCGATTGGACTTGCATTTTCAAAATCCTCCACAAATTCTCATTGGGATTCAAGTGAGGAGTCTGGCTGGGTCATGCAAGCACCTTCACCTTCTTTCATAAAAACTAGTATTATTTTGGCAGTATGTTTTGGGTCATTGTCTTCTCCTCAGATTCTGTTTCTCGGCCGATGAAATAATATTTCCCATTAATACGTCCTGAGACTCTGTTTATGTTTACTTAGATGACCTGTAATGCCCAGGTGACTGAAATAACCCATCATGATGCTCCGCCTCCGTACTTCACTGGTACTGTTGGTGTTTTTGGGCTCATATGTGCATCCTTCTTTCTTCGAACATGTCAAACTGAATTATTTCAAAAGAGTTCCATCATCATGACTGCTACTTGTTGTGTGAAATCTCCACGGCTTTTAAAATGGGTCAAATTTACAAGAGAATTCTTTTGCAGCAGCAACATTAATGTCAAGAACTGGTGTTCATGAATATTTATATAACCATCACATATACATTTTTAATATAGTGCCAGTCTGATTATTTTTTGGTCTTTTGGTTTTGTATTCTATTTTCTTTGTTCATGTTTATGAATATTTACTTTTGTACCTATTGTATTTACTTTTTATTTAAATACAAAGTTAAAAAACGTGTGTAAATGTGAAGTGGATATATGTACTGGGAGTACAATACATAACAAAAACAAAAGTGTCTGAATGCTTGTTTCCTCTCACTATATGAGGACAATTGTATTTACTGTATTTTTAAGAGAACTTTTGTATTTTTATCACATATATGTACAAACCTAGAGTGGATCAATAAGTGGATTATAAAATAAATAAGTGTTTGTAAATGCCAGTCCTAAATGACACATAAAGACAGTGGGAGCACATTCATTAGGAAGGTGTGTAAACCACATAGGGAAGGGATGGTATATTAGCACAATCTACTCATGGACAACATTTTAGAACGTTTTCAAACCACAAATCTTATACCAAATCTTACGGGATTACTGTCCAGGATATACCAGCTTTGGGTACAGATTTATGGGGCCATTACACTTACGAGGAAAAAACTAGCAGCTTATAACACATAACAACAGAGTGAGTAAGACAGGTACTAAATAAAATAATGTTCTTTTTCATAAAATAGAGCCAATACAGCATTTAAAGTAGCTCAGTTTAACTCCCTGGTGGAAATTATTATGTGCAAATGCATTGGACTGCTTCAGATATATACTTACATCTATCCACTCTGTTGATATGTTACAATGTCTATACTATCAAGTGGCTAACAGCCAGGCAGCGCAAGCAAGCCAGCACTTCCAAGTGACAGCTTCTCTGCCTCAAACACTGGTTCAGGTACAGGGGCTGCAGTTTCATTCACACACAAACAACATTTGGTCTGGTGAGTCAAAACTGCTCTTGGATCAGTCTCTGGGACATGGCGTGTGTGGTGGTACAGCACCGAAAAAGGGACTGGGGTGCTGAAAGCCATGCGCAGGGAGGAGACAGGGGGATGGTGGGGGATTGGATGGCAGAGGTGAGTGTGAGGTCTTCATGGCTACTCACGCTTGAGGACTGTCCCTCCAGAGCGCTTAACAATCCCTGTGTCCAGCCGAGGAGGGGGAAACAATACACAACATCACTTCACATCAGTCCAAAGTCACAGAATGGGTTATATCTGTGATGATCTTACTGACTGCATCACTCTCAATGCAGTTGGACTCATGGAAGGTTGCCAACTGGCAGCTAATCAAGCACCAACCAAGCACCTTGCATTTTTGGGATGCCAAACCATACAAAAATGAACCTGTTGGTTTTCATTTCCATCCCAACCCCTGCTGGCACATAAATCTTTAATACATGAAGTGTAACCAATACACTATGCAGGAGAGGTGCACGCACCTGTGTAGCCCTGTTTACAGTTGCAGACCACCTGTCTGCTGTGGTTGTCTTGGTAACAGGAGGCAGCAAAGTGACGTCCACTGTTGGGCCCATCTGGACAAGGGCAAGGCCGACACTGGTTTCCTGAACCCAGCACTGGATTTCCATAGAATCCATTGGCACACCTGCATTAAAAATGTACGTATTACATATAAGAATAAAGAGCTGTTTATCTCATCACATACGATTATCTATCACTTTATACTGTAAGACCTTCTAATCTTAAGCCTTAGAAGTCACAGTTATTGCTGGTGATTATAAAACTTTTTGAAATGTTAGATTCATTTTTTCTCCTGCCGAAGAACCTGTTAATACAGATTGTAAATCAAATGTAAATCTAATTTATTAATTAACTATATGATTAACATTTGCATAGCATAACAAAACAATAATGACTTTAAACTTCTAACAGACTTTTCCTGCTACCTGTCACTCAAATCATCTGTATTTTTGTGCTTCCTAGTCCATCATATCCTCAACAAGGACAGAAAGCAAATCTAAAAGCCCTATAGTTATCCTGTGTGGTCTGCTTCTTGCCAGATTCCTTACTTTTCACATTTGTCCCCTGCTGTGTTGCTCCTGCAGTTGATGCAGACACCGGTCCTCTGGTGGCACTCTTCTGCATGCCCGTTACAGTGGCACGGTCTGCAGTTGGGGAAGCCCCAGTGTCCAGCCTGGCAGCCGTCACAGCGCTGACCGAACGCCCCTGGCAGACATGGACACTGTCCCGTGTACACATCACAGAAGCGACCACGAGAGCCTTCCTGACTACACTCACACGCTACACAAAGGGACAGAGAGCATTAAGCATATGTTCATTTTTAGATGTCAGTGTTAAAGGAATAATTTATTAATTATAAATTATAATAATTTACAGTCTTTCATCTTAATCTCTATCTACAGCATCTGTAGCACACAAATGAAAATAATTCAAACAAAAACATACAATAGATGCCACTGTGAAACTCGATTATTACAAATTATCCTCGAGAATCAACAGTACAATACAAACATGGCAGATAAGGATCAGGTTGAAAAACGCCAGGGTATTCTTTTAAATTTTGGTTTTGTTAGAAGTTAATCTTACGTTTGCATCCTGAAGGTCCGAAGCCATAGGTTCCTGGAGCACATTTATCACAACGCCTTCCAATCACATTCGGCTTACAGCGGCACTGACCTCCACGCACATCACATTCAGAGCTGACTGAACCCTGTGGATCGCACTGGCAAGCTGAGTGGAGGGGGAACAAACAAATGCATACGTATATGTATATATACATAAATAAACAACAATACAGATATATTGTTATAGCACTGTACTCCCAATAACAGTCACTCCTTTCTGCTCTTTCAAACACTAACCCCCCCTTCCTGTCACTGAGGTAACTCACGCAGGGCTCCGTCGTTAATGATGGCTGACATGCTGGTGATGAGTTTGGCACACACATCACTCAAGGCTGGACGGGACACACTCTTGGCACTCTCATGGCAGCGGTAACGCTCATAACTCTGCTTCCGGGAGAGAGAGGCAGGATCACCCGCTACAAACATCTCCAGAGAGGTGTATCGAGGGAGCAAGGCGATCTGGAAGAAGAGCAGTTAGCGTTAGAGGACAGGAGTCTATGAACTTAAGTGGATGTTTCCTAATGATTTTACTTACAGAGTCTATTAGAATGTTTGCATTGCTGAAGCTGGGAATGCTGTTTTTGTCAGCGTAGCGGACAAACTCCAGACGGAGAGTGTACCTCACTCCTTTCTCCAAACACACAGGATGGGGAAGAACCATGAACCTGTAGCAAAGCAGAAGAACAAGTGAGTCAGAGCTCACAAACCATCAAGTTCAGAACTGAATTAGGGCAAGATCAGAGGAAAGAAGAACATCCTTATACATATTACACACTATACATATAACAACCACATTCTTATAGAGTACATAATAAGAGTGTACATTTCTGACTTCACAACAATTTGATTTGATTATGATTGTTTAGAGAACAGTTTAATTCATTATGAAAGCTCAAATTTCAACATCATTTATCTTGATTTGATTATTTTGGTGTAATTTTAAATCATTTAAATCATCAATACACTTAACACAAATAAGCCTATAGAAAGTATTTACACAGTAGTGGAAAACAGACATTAAAAACAGCACATGATGACATGTATTGTTTGCATTTTACATTTAAAAATAGTCTGAGAATTTTATTTTGGTGAAAAAACAAGTGCATACTTCATTATTTGTCTTTTTTTTAATTTATATTATAATTTCATAACAATATTATTATAATCATATATAATCAATTATAGCAATTGTGAAATTAATGCAGTTGAATCTCCACCTTTAGACTGATGCATCATGATGTATCAATGCATTCTTATACCCCTTGTATATAACATTACTGGCGGTGTGTGTGAGAGACCTGGTGTGTGTGTGTGTGTGTGTGTGTGTGTGTGTGTGTGTGTGAGTGTGTGTGTGTGAGACAGAGAGAGAGAGAGAGAGAGAGAAAGAGGCAGACCTAGATCCAGAAGGCAGAGAGACAGTCAGCAGATCATCTGCAGGGATGGTGTTTCCACATGGGCTGCTGGTGGGAATTGGACCAGGTCTCACAACCGTTATACGCACTTCCTCCCAGTCCCGAGGCATCTATCAAACACATACATGCATACAGCTTTAAACACAGTCAAAACATGTACTCAGGACTACTGATCTATGAAAAGGTAAGTGTGATTACCTGAGGCTCATAGCGAATGAGAACATCATACTCCATAGAGTAAGGGATATTAGTGATGAAGAACTCCAGAATGCCTCCTTCAGGAACGCGTGCAAACCCAGTACCGGTCCAAGAGGTGGGACGACCTGACTGGTGCTCCCTCTCTTCGACAGTACAACCCTACAAATGCACACATAAAACACATCGTCAGTTGTTCTGCTACTTTGAAGCCTACGACAATGAGAAGCTGAATATCCTGAGGCTTAAGAAAAATTCTTAAAATGATATTTCAGTAAAAAAAAAAAAAATTCTAAATTACACAATTTTTCTCCTATCTCAAATAAAGTCGATCAGCCAAGACATGTTTGGTGTCAAAATTTTGCTTCTTTAATTTTGCCCTGGAAGTAACTTACAATTAATATAAGCTTATACCTTGCATGCCTAAATAATCAAACACTTATCTCAAACGAGTTGTTAAGCAATCTCAAATAGACAAAAGTATGTTACAAAGTTAAAAAATTGATGTATCAGCCATTCTGAAGCCTTGAATTTTGTCCTTACTTTTGTCCATGCCTTGGCTGATTGTCTACATTTGAGGTAAGGGGAACACTGTGCAAATCTGATTGCATGGTGACTTTAATTCTCACTTCAAGGTTTTACACTACACTGGATAAACATCATTGTATCAATCTATGGAGGAGGAAAAAACTGCTGGTAAATAATGGTCTAACACAGGGATCAGCAACATGCAGCTCTGGAGCCATATGCCACTCTTTTACTGCCCTGTTGTGGCTCCACAGCAGAATTAGATTTTTAGGTAAAAATGAAATAACTTTGTTACGGTAAAACAAAGCTTTGCTGATCAATTCGAACAGTTTTTACAATAAATGGCCTTAAACGTTGGCGTTAATGTATAACTGGTAATTCACCGACCTTTAACCCTGAAGACTGGCGCGCAGACTGCTGGTCACTATAGTAATGCAAACAATAATCTCGCCTAGCTAGTAGCTAACTAAAAGGCAAAGAGAAAGATTTAAGATGAATATCGTTAATTTGGTGACAGATGGACTTTTGCAAGCACTCCAACTGATTTTCTTATATGTTTAATCTGCAACAAGAAACTAACACTAAAAAGTTGTGAAGCTGAAGTCAGCTTCTTGTTCAAATTGTCCCGTTCCACCTTAAAGAATGGAACAGTTACATTCTGGTGCCTCAGGGATCATTAAAGGTGGAACAGAAAAATTCGAACAAGAAGCCGGCAAATATGAAGCTGACTTCCACTACGTAAAAATTTGAACGTTGGGAAACATTTTACAAGAAATTATTCCACTTTTGGAAAAGTTTCCTGCTAGATATGTAAGAAAGGCTTAAAGCAGAGCAAACTAAGTCTGCATTTTTGTTTATATTTTTTAGCCTTTACTAGCACATTAGCACATACTGAGACATATTTACAACCAAGATGGTAAAATGGACATAAAATGTTGTGGCTCCTCCCTAGGTGGTTTGATTTTTACTGAAAGGACAACAAAATGGCTCTTCTTAACATTGGCTCTTCTACATATATATATATATATATATATAGAGAGAGAGAGAGAGAGAGAGAGAGAGAGAGATGTCTGATTGTTTTCAGGTCTGCTCTTACCTGAGACAATTTTGCTAGTTCTGCCTCATAGAGATAGTGGTCCAGGGCCATGAAGAAATACCCAGACTCCACCTGGTTACACTGGCGGCCCACCAAGTGACTGCGGCAGCGACACTGGCCCGATTCCATAGAGCACCTGGCAACAAGGTAAAATACATCAACTCCTAAATATCATCTCCTAAAGTATGTATATGTTCACAAAGTGAGAAGCAAACAATTCTAGTGCATCAATAATACTGGAATTAAGATGAAATAGTCCCCAGAATACAGCACTTACTGGTTATCTACAGCGCCTCCTATGTCACAGTCACATCTTCTGCAGCCACTGCCATCATGGCTTAAGGCCCAGTGCTCTGGCTAAGGGAAAGAGTGTAGCAAATCATTTACTGTATTCATTATTGACTAAGACACCAACTATAGCTTTGAAAACACTAAATCAGATGGCATATAATCTACACCAGAAAATCAGATTATCACTATCCTCTTAAAAAGGGACTGTCACCAGACTAAGGTGAAATGCATCCACTGCTTGTCTAATTTCAGGATGTGGTTCTTTCCTTGCTGTCCATTTTAAGCACCATGTAAACCAACACCTTGCAGGCAGAGGGTCTTATATCCCTGGGCTAAATGTAGGTGAAAGGCCCCCACTGTGCTATTCAGATTCATGGGTACTGTTACTAGTCAAGTAATAGTGTGAATATTAGCCAACAGTGTGATTATGTGTGTAATCATATAATAATAATAATAAAAATAATAATGCAGCCTATCCTCATAGTGTTATCCATTATGATGCACCCACTGCAACACAGCAAAATGAGTTCAAAGCTGTTTTAAAACAACCTGGTGTCAGCAGAACTCTCAAATAGTCAAGAATGGCGTACTAGAAGTGTAGGCTTACAAATGTGTGTGTAATCTCCACTGTACTTACCAGACACTGGTTGCAACTCCGGCCTCTGACCAGGCGCTTGCAGAAACAGTCCCCTTGGACGGGGTCACACTGGGGACTGCCGGAAACTGTTCCCCTGGGGTCACACTTACATGCTAATGGAAGGCAAAGCAGGGAAGATAAAGCTGGGGTGAAGAGATAAATTAACCATAACAAATTTGATCAGGTAAACACTGCGGTTTGTTCTGCTGGACAGGGATTAGGCCCGGTGCTGGACTACACAGCTTTTTATACAAAAATTCTTAAAAATATTATCAATGACTGGGCCTAATTTTGGGTTGACCAGTAGCCTAGTGGTAGGTAAGGTGAGCCTACAACTGTAAGGTCATGGGCCCCAAGACTGACTAGCTATACCTGGTTGTGCCCTTGACCAATACACTTAACTCCAACTGCCCCAGGTGGTGCCACTCTGCTAGTGATGATGTGTGCTCTTGGACTGAGCCCTCAATGACAGGTTCTAAAAGGGCTCTTACAAAAAACAAAACTTATGGAACTCTTTAGAAAACCTCTGTCGATACTCACGCTGGCAGCCAAGTGGGTCATTTGCATTCAGCCCAAAGAAGCCAGACTTGCACTTGTCACAGCGAGGGCCTTCCACGTTTGCCTTACAACGGCACTGTCCCGCAATCATGCCCAGAGAGGGGTCATCATGCCCGTCACACATACCATTGTTTACAGAGCCGTCTGGGTCACAGTCACAAGCTGGATTGACAGAAGAGAGACAATAAATAAAAAACGAGTACCAGTCACTTTTATCATCTATGAACATTTTGGCTCCATTCCCAAGCGATTTTGTGAATAGATCTGACTTTTCTGTCTTGATGGCTCACCTTCGTGTTTGTATGTGACTCATATCTGTCATCAACTTAGCTGCTAATGCTACACTGTCCACACTATGCTGATGTGCATGTGCAGCAAAGTGTTATGTAAAAAGAAAAAAAAAGAAAAAACACATGAAATCCAATCTGACAGATCAAATTACTGTCACATGGCCATGTATCGAACATGTACTTAATTTAGGACCAGATATGAAAGTGGCTCAGATCTGAATTTCTGCCACTTCATGAAATGTACATGTAATGTAATGCAATGTGAATGTAGCCATTATCTTTCTAAGCTTCCCCTGAGTCACTCTCACCTATGCAGACCCGGGGGTCTCTGATGTCCCTGGCTGGGTCCTGATAGTAGAAGGGTTTGCAGGTTTCACAGTTGCGGCCCATTGTATTGTGGAGACAGTCGTCACACACGCCTCCACTAATGTTGCCCGTGGACAGATACACCGCCATGTCAAAGTGACACTTGTTGGAGTGACCATTACAGTTGCATTCTGAGAGAAAGGTTTCAGAAAACAGTTCATTTTAACATGTGATTTTGTTAATACATTGTATGTGTAATGGTAGAGTTTTCATAAGAAGCTTTATTTACTCTTGCAGGCGTTGGTGTTGCGGCCCTCAGCTGGTCTCCAGGGCTGGTCATTATGGAAATCATCACACAGTTCACAATTTAGCCCTTTTGTGTTGTGCTTGCACACACACCTCCC
The DNA here is from genome assembly GCF_904425465.1 of Colossoma macropomum. Taxonomy (NCBI): domain Eukaryota; kingdom Metazoa; phylum Chordata; class Actinopteri; order Characiformes; family Serrasalmidae; genus Colossoma; species Colossoma macropomum. The sequence goes on along the minus strand of NW_023494802.1, from coordinate 13,524,059 downwards.
ATGCACCTGGTTACATAAAAGGAGAATCGAAATCAGTTTTATTACTTAACTTTTTACATATATCAGATTTATTCCGGCAAGTGCTCTCACAAAGACAGAAAATATAATAAACATTAAATGTAATTAAACAAAAAATGTACATACAAACAGAAAACAGAGAAAACAGAAATGTGGAATACTGTATAATTTCAAGTGTAAAAAAAGACAGCAAGAGAAAGTTTTGTGTGTGTATATGTGCAATTAGGTTATTAATCAGTGTGTGAAGCTATTTCTACAGATATCACCTGCAAATTATGAATCCATTCTCCTGTTATTTTTCTGCACATTGTATTGTTATTCTCCCTGTCTAGATAAACAGCTTACCATGCCCTCGATGTCATCTCTTATTCCATCGATGGGCGCGCACTCAGAGGCATGGCCATAGCAGAAGCAGTTGCCCCTGACGACCAGCTCATACATGGCATAGTAGTACTTCTCTTTGATCTCCAGTCTTGAGTCAAGCAGGTTATCGCCCAGAGTGTGGAGCCTGGTGAAGTTCACACGCAAGTTGGTGATTTTGAGCTGATCTGTGAAGGAGACAAAAAGAAGGAAAATGGATCAGAAATATAGTTGCTTGGAAATAAACATGATTGATTTCTTTATGTGATGCTGAATGACTACATCAGTGTAGTAGCCTCTTTCTTCAGGCCTCCTTGTGGTCATTCCGCTGGCAGAATGGAAATTGACTTGGGCATTTTTGATTAATATAACCTAATAAAACATTTTTTCCCACAACTGTGTTTTCAGATTCATCAGGACACTGTTGGCTCTCTGTGTGAAATGTTGTGCCTCTATGGGCCTGTCTACACCTTGCATTAACATGTGCTTTTTGTTGTAGGATCGTATCTGGATAACCTTTGGCTGGACTCCATTTGCACTTTTCATTAAAATATTTTAATTTTAATCACATTTTGACCAGATGTGATCCTGTACTTTTCAGTGTCCTTCATCTTTCATTCTGTTGTTTATTCTCTCACCTGCTAGTCAGTGCTTAGCAGACTCATATCTGTACGTAATTCTATACGAATAACAAAAATACATTCCATTTACACTTGTGTTAAATGTGGTGAAGATCTGTCCCTGACCACCTCAGAATGTGGTTTGAGTGACCCAACTGTGATCAGATCATGATTCCTCCTGAGGGTGTTTACACCTGGCTTTTCACACGGTTAAGTGAAATCTGAATGTGATCCGATCACTAAAAACACATATTTAATGCAAGGTGCAAACAGGCTCTTTGTTGAGCTGCTAGCAAACAATGAGGGGAGAAAGGGGAGGGGTGAGAATCCCTTTCTGTGAAAACAGTTCACACCTCTCCACAAAGACAGCCATGCAGATATAAAAATGGACAGCATAACTGCAGCTTTCTTGATGACCGAAAATCATATACTAATCGTGTTTCATTAACCTCTGAGACTAGTGCTGGCCAGAAGTCTTGTGCAGCCGTGCATGAGAGCACGCAGTTGCAGAGCGTCCAGCTCACACACCATCATAATCCATCATAATTATAAAGAGACGGAGGGGTGAGGACATCTGAAAGATTCTGGCAAACGTGTGTTTGCGTAAGAGAGGCTGCAGAGGGAGATGAAAAAGTGGCAGAAGTTGAACTGCAAGTTTTTTTCTGCCGCTACTGTGCACAGCCTGTTCTTTCCATTCACGCTCCAGCTGTTCAGGGCTAAAGCGTGAGAGATGCATCACTGTCTGCACTCCCACTCCCTCCTAAATATACGGACATATGCAGTGCTGTGGGAGTACTACAGCCTCCAAGCTGTAGAGCATATGCTGTTAATCATTAACTACATCCTACATCCCACAACTCCGAGAACCTAATGAAGGAGTCTTCACAAAATCAGTAACATCAAGCACTTATCATGCACCATATGGCACATTAACGCAATATGTAGACAGCTGAAATGAGCAGGAAGAGGATGGAGAGTCCGGATCAGGTTAAGTAGCCGTTAGGCAGCTTGAAATCATGTATCAAGCAAGAAAGGGAAAACATTTCACTTTCAAAACTACATCTGCTCTCCTCACTTCCCAATTGCTTACACAGTGATGTTAAAAGAAGATGTGATGCAACACAGTGGTAAACATGCCCCCGTCCCAACTTTTCTGAAACTATATTTTTCAAAAACAATAAAATTTCTCAGTTTTAACATTTGATATGTTGTCTTTGTACTATTTTCAATTAAATATAGCGTTTAAAGTATTTGTACATCATTGCATTTTGTTTTTGTTTAAATTTTGCACAGTGTCCTAAATGGGGTTGTACTGCAGAGATGGTGGTGAATAATGAGGAAACTTATGTAAATGATATTTTTTATAATGTTAGGACAGCCAGCTAAAGCTTTGATAAATGGAAAGTGAAACTAGGGTGCGATGGCCCCCATTAAACAGCATGGAGCACCGTCACAACAATAAATAAGCTAACTAACTTAAAATATTAACGCTATTTTGAATACATGAGTGCGTTTCAGCTGTGCATGTATCTTTAGTTGCTTGGAAACATACATGACTGATTGTGGACCTCGATCAAACAGTTTAGGTTTTCCTAACAATGAGATGCAATAAGATGCTATAATTTAAGATATGCTTCCTAAATTACGATAAAATTTGTTTCTATAAAACAAATTTGTGAAAAATCTTATCTTGACCTTGTCAGATCTTAACTCCCAAGAACTTTTGAAAGTTTCTGTAATATGGCCCATGGACAGTAACATTATTAACTTAAACTAATTACTTAAAATAAGCAAAATGTCTGGACATAGGTTGCATAATCGTTTAATATTCTGAAACAATCACATAATGTGAAATTTAAGATGTTCATGCAGTGTATATTTAAGATATTTTAGGATGCAAAGACAAATTTTTTGCAGTGTAGATACAGCCAGCCTGACAGACAGATGGAAGAGAAAGAGAGATTAAGGTAAAACTGTGGACTGAGAGAGAAATACAGAGAGAGGAAAGCTGGTTTGGTCAGAGCGGCTGCTCATGGTTAGCTGAGCGTATCGTTCTGTTCACACTGCGGATGCCTGATCTCTGGACCTTGACCGATGAAAGACTCCCTCTGCTTGCTAACGCGAGTTACACTGTGTCAAAGCCTCTCAGAGTTATTAGACTACTCAGTAAGGCCATCCTCTCCTGCCCCAACTCATTTGTCGCACTGCTGGATTCCATATTTCAAACAAATAACAATATTTTCATACGGGGGAGAGAACTCCAACTCAGCAGCAATGAGCTTTATTTAAGAGTCTTTCTTGGTATGAAGAGTAGGTTTTGCCAAAATAATGATTTTGCTGTTTTCTTTTTTTAAACTGTTGTTAAAAGTGCATACATTTTTTTTTTGATCCAAAAATTTGAGTGCTGATGAATGTTTACATCACAACAAGTGGATACAATCTATTGTTTATTCCATATAAATGTAACGAATACAGTTATGATACTAATACCCTGCATTTTAAGGTGTCTGGCCTTTGTTTATGTTCTCTTATCTTACTAGTTTCCTACTCACATTTAAAACACATTTAAAGACAGGACATTTGATTTATCTGGCCAGTCTCTATTTTGCATGAACCATAGTACTGTCCAAACATCACTCCGGTTGTTTTTCGATTCAGCAGGGACTCCGTGTTGAACCAGAGAACACGCCTTCACCATAACATGGAAGATCTACACATGTTGTTCCTGGCAACACATTTAAGTCACAGCAGTGAAAATGAAAAGGGGACAAATTGAGTGGGAGGGAACAGCTGCTTTTCCCATTAGCATTACTTTATTTTGTTGCTCTCTGTCTGCAGTGAACCACTGAAATGGACAGAAATGAAGCAGAACTGGTGCAGAGTGGGGCCATGAATGGATCTGTGCTCATGAGTTAACAGCAGAGGGAATCAGTTGGAAGAGGAAAATTAGATAGTAAAGACAGCAGTGCTTTAAAAGTGGAGAGCAGGAAATTCCTTCCTCTTTCCATTGTTTTGTGTTGTGTCACTTTGGCAAATACAGATCAGATCTTAAAATAGCCAGCAGTCAGGGGCTATAAAAACCCTTTATTGTTGATGGACTACCTTTTCAATATTTAGTTTAATTTATTTAATCATTCTCTAAAAATAAAGAAAAGAGTTCTTTCTTTTACCTACAAAATGAAAAGTACACTAAATATAATATTATACAGGTACACTAAATAAAATAACAACAACAGAAAATGTTGGCTGCACAGTGCGGGTCATTTATGAGTATTAGTCAGAATAAGGCCATTGGCATTTATAAATATTGAAGGTGGACTCACTTTGAATACGGGGGCTGTAGGGGTCTTCAATTCGGATGGCAGGGTCTAGAACTCGAAAGATTACCTGGACGGAGAAGAAGGGTAGTAGAGGGTTTTTAAATTGTACAGCTCAAATAAGCTTTCCTGTGCCACCAGTACACTGCCTGAATGCATTTTCAGTGTGCACAAAAAACAAGAAGAAAATACTGACAAAATGTTCTAAACATACAAAAAATTAAAGCTTGTTAAACGTGATGGCAAGACCCAATATGAGTTTTGTGCATCTTAAAGACATAGATGGTGTGTTTTTGGAGAGTTAAATCTTGATTGGTAACTGCGATAGATGGAAAATATTAGCAGCTGATGATACTATATTCACTCACTCAAGCCTAGTTAGAGTCAACGGCATCGGGCAGATGTGGATCTTAATTAAATGAATTCAATTTGAGAATGAAGTAGAATTACATAATCTAGTAAGTCCAAAAACTGTGGCCCAATTACTGAATTGCTCCTATTTTCTCACCTCTCCTTCCGTTGACGGCTCGATGTCAGAATAACGTGATTCACAGATGACATCATCAACCTTGCGGAGTGGACCTTGAGGAATCCCAGGGAAGACCGAGGCGCAGTCATAGGCAAAGTAGCGATAAACTTGCCAGGTGCGTCCAAAATCCGCTGAACGCTCAATCAACAGGGCTGCAGGACGGAATGTCTGAACACAGAGGAAAAAAAATGCCAAATATGACAAATCTATTGACCTGTAAAGGAAAGAAAAATCAATGCATTTCATCGTACCTTAAAGGTCATGATGAGGTGAGTGAAGTGAAACTCTGCTTCAAGGTCCAACTGAATGTAAACATCAGACTTTCCTGAGGAAAAAAGCACACACTCCGCTTTTAATGGGCCTTCAATTCTGAGATCAACTGTCCACCTATCAGAACACAGAACTGTACTGTGTCAGAAAGTATTAAATATACACTGAAATTTTTCATAAAACACAACATGGATTATCATATGTTAGAAAAAACGTGACTATAAATTTAATGTTGCTGTACTGGTGTATAAACATATTCACATTGTGTTATATATAACATATAATGAGAGAATTTCATTTTTATTTCAATTTTACATTTTTTTGCATTGTATTACGATATAGACATAAAATGCACTGTTCAATAAAGTTGTTGTATATCGCAATGACATGAGAATCGCTAAATTATTATTAGTGTGCCTCTGACTGAATGTGACTTCACATCAATGATACTTTCCTTGTTAATGTCCTTGTTATTATTAATATAGACCTGCAAAAATGTATAAATATTTATTTAATTCCTTGAAAAGCTTTATATGCATGATGATGCAGATTTGTTGTGACTAAGGATGCAACGATACCAATACTGATATCGGGAATCAGCCTGATACCGTGCTCATTTTGTCATACCTGACCTTATAAAAATGCACTTGTACTAATATCTAACATCAGCTACTACCACGCAACGTAAGCCTACCGTACACTGCTGTGCTAATAAACCAAGCAGTTTTTACAGTGTGAGTACAGGCTTTGTCATAGGCTTTGTCCATACACGATGGTCTAATCAAACATACTGTGTGAGCCACCAAAAAGATTTCTAAAATCGCAAAGTGTTTGCCTGACTTTACAGGACATTCAACTACAGCTAAACCAGCCAATCAAAACAACATGTAGACCTGGAAACATAAGCTTCTCGGGTTAATTAGCCTGGGATGTGATTCTTGCTGTCACTGCGCTACAAACTGTTGTTGAAAGAGACAGATGAGGATCAAAACTATGAGATGTACTATATCTACAGCTGCAATTTTCTGACATGGAACAAAACCCACTCCTCTCCACTGTAGTGCTACTCGATCAAAGGTAACTAATGCAGCATAGCTAGCTAATGCACTTCGTTTATATTTATAAAGATTTAAATGATATGACTAAGGTACATTGCACTGATTGCACTTGTTGTTGTTAGTAACCTACTTAGAATTAAGCACTCGTTAGTGATTCTAACAAGTGCTTAATTCTAAGTAGGTAACATGGTAAGGTATCGTGATCAGTATCAGTAAGTACTATAAAAATATGTACTTGTACTCCTAATCGTTCTGAAATGGTATTAATGCATCCCTGTTACAAAAGTAATCATTTCTGCTTCATACATTTTACCACACAACTTTAAGAATGAGCATAGTCATCATGTTTTAAGCATTTTCACAGGCTAGTAGTCCAGGATGGAGCAGTCTTTCTGTACAGGTGTTTTGTAATTCACTGTTTAGTTAAATGGTTAAGTTCTAATTTAATTTATTGAGTTGTCACACTGACAACTCACATAATACAGATGCTTCATTCATCACACTTGAACAGAATAACCTAAGTGTAGTACTACCATAAATAAGCTCGCAGTTAAGCTGCTGAAAAGCTTACACAGAGCAAATTATAACCCATCCCTCTTTCTTCTACTTAGCTGCTTTTTTCTTCTCAGTACAAATGTTATGTGGTCATTAGCTCTGCAATATGAAGCTCTGGGCTTTCCACTTTGTATAATGCTAAGCAGTTCCTAAAGAGGAGGAGCATAAATTAAAAAAACATATCTGATGTATTCAAAAGGTAATGTTCTTGACTAGAACGAACACTGTTCAAAGACTCAAGAGATATAAACACTGGCACAGGTTACATTAGATCCTTTGATGTGTCATCATAAATCAAAGAAGATGTTGTATGAAGTGTAGTAATTATAAAGTGCTGCTACCATGTAAAACCTCTCATGTCTCTTCTCTACAATAACACTTCAGTCCATAAACATAATGAAACTGTACTGAGTGAGAGGCAGCCAGAAGCCAACAACGGCTACAGTGAGCTACCTGTCCTATTCTCTATTCCAATAAGACAGCTGTAACCTAATCCCTTACAGCAGCAAAACCTGCCTGCCGGCTGAACTGCACTTAACCTGCCTCTTACAACCAGCAGCTAAACAGGAAGAAAAGTGAAAGAGAGGAAAAGAGAGGTGGGGTCTATCCTGGACTGAAAAGAATGAGCTGGAGCCAGGGTGTACATAAAGGAAAAAGACGGAACTGATTCAAAGATTCTATTTTTCTTTTTTCTTTTTTTAAAACCCAACGTGTCAAGGCCACACCCCCCCCTTCCCTTAATCCCTTTTTCCTTTTCTATTTTACTTTTAACATAATGATTAGGGCCTAGAAGTGTTGCTGACACTCATAAATCTGTGGATGTTTAATATCGGCCCAGCATGTACTGAAGGTTAAATCCTATAAATGTTTTAAGTTTACAAGTAACTTTTAAAACCTCAAATTTGTTTCTTTTTTTTTAATGTGTACTCATTTAGAGTTTACTCACTTTTTCTTAGAGTATATTCCCTAATTCACCTTTTGAGATTTCTTTAAAAAATCAAAGTTGATGTATCCTGTTTTTTAATAATTTCGGCTGCAGACAGCTCAGTTTCATTCAGATGTTCCCTCTCCTCCTCCCCTCCATTACCTCCCAGTTCGATTCACAAATCTGAAAACCAACCTATCTAATGCAGCGTTTTACACCATGCAAGCCTGTTTTCTGCTTGTAGAGAGCATCATGCCACTAGAAGCATGCACTAAATACTGCCACAATGGTTTCAGTCATGAAAACACTTCATATTTTGGTCAAACTCGTTCAGTTTGAAACTAAACGCCTGCAGAGAATAAAAATGTCAGAAAGCCAGAATGTGTAACATAATTTAGTTGTAGTAGAACAGAAACACTTTCTCCTGATTTTTAATAAGAATTATCAGACGATTCCCAACCATATCCAGGATTGACAGTGGCAAATCCATATTAACAAAAACATTATGACTTGATATCATTTTAATATTAAGAACACTTTTCCAGAAAATGCTAGAATTTGCAGTTTAAGAAGCAAAACAGCAGTGCAGCTCAAATGAAATAATAAACATATATAGTGATTAAAGGTATGAAATGTTTGGTTTATGTATGTAGTTGTCTAATGTTTCACAGTTATACAACTAGGCACCCACTGAGGTTTAGGGTTTACACTCTTTTTTATGTATGTATATCATTGCTGTTCTGGTTGCTACCTCAGTGACTGCTATGCTCATATATGCTAGGCTATCTGCTAATATGTCATAGTATGTTACATCCTCCACATGCTCTCAGTACTGTGTACTGCCTGTGTTCTGTTTTGTATTTATTGTAAGTCTTTCGGATTTATTTACTGTACTGTATTGTCTGCACTGTGTATATGGTATTGTCTTGCACTTGTTCCTCTGTTGGTCCTGGAGGAATGTTGTTTGTTTCACTGTGTACTTGTCTATGGCTGAAATGACGATAAAGCCTGACTTGACTTTACCACTACATCCTTGATACTGACCAATCAGTCAGGCCCTAACAATTATACTCAGACTTTACTGAAAAACTCTACTGCATGGAAAGAGCCATTAAGATTTCCCAACGCAGGAGAAGTCGAATACACACAAAAGACTGCCCTCTTGTTCAAGACTGCCAAGCACCTGTCTCTTTTTCTGTCAAAAGGCAAGTGGTACTAGTTGTTCAAGAGACAACCAAACTAAGCTAATTAACATCCACCCCGTCCAAACGTCCTCCTACAATTCATTACTTCCAGGAGCCAACAGGAATGTCCTCTCACTTTGACGAGTGCTGAAATGCTGGACAAGTGACCTACTGTTCACTACATGACATAGTCATCGCAAAAGGACTGACGCCATGGTGACCAAGAGCAAAAATAGCCGCCATTTCCTGTCAACTCCCAACTTTCCATGTTCTTCACAGCTTCCAGTAACATAGCACAGCTGATAAAGACACAAAAGCTTTCAGTCCCATATATATATCTCCAAAACAGGACTCTGCTGGCAAGTATGCTATGCAGTTACTGTATCAGACAAAGTTCTAAAATGAAAGATGTATTTGTGCATCAGATCTCACTTCACTTTAATACACTGTAACATCCACCATTTAATTATTCAAGTCTTTTAAAGGAGTTTAGAACTGCGAGCCTGAACACCAAACACCAAACTTGAAGTGTCCCAAAGTTATCAGACAAAACAAACCACTAATTCATTTGGCCTGTACTGCACTCTCAGACAAACAGTAGACAGTACTGCACTAGGTGGAAATTATTCCGTTACTACAGGGATACCAGAAGAAACTGGTTGAACTGTTCTCAGGTTACAGAAGTATGTAATAAAACTTTGGGCCTGCCGGCAGGCCCTGACCTTTTAAGGGGTTAAATGATCCAAATTAATGTCAGGCCAACACTATAAATCCTATCCGATGTTCAAAATGTGAGTGAACAAACAGATTGGCTGATTTCACCTATTGTTTCGTCGTTGGTTGTTCTAACAGAAATTGTTGTGAACAAATAGAGAAGCGTGATAAAGTTAAATTACACCACTGTTACCCTGGAACTAACAAAACAGTTCCCATAGGGATGCTAATGGAAATTAGCATTATCATAGTGGTGGTATTTAAATCAAGTTCTACCTTTCCATTTAGCTCCACTCTCTGTTCAGCTCAGCTCTTATTGCTTATTGGTCTTTCATGAAACACATCACTGGGCTTCATATAAAACATTCAGACTCCCGTCCGCACAAAACATGTTTACAATTCGAAATCAGGGCAGAGGGAGTAGATCGGAGGAGCTAATATTGGATTATACATGCCGCACACCACAAGAAAATCCGGGAAGATAATTGTTTAAGACCAGCTAGAAATCATGACACCTTTTATGATTGTTGGGAGGGGCTCAAAATCAGCCTGATTGCTTTGTGGTGTGGGAAGAACAGCTGACTCTATCAACAAAACTGATTTATGCATTTTTAATGTCATACTAATTATGTAATGACACTGAATGTTATGATTTACACAAGATTAACTTTATTTTCTCTTTCTTTTATTCTTTCTGTGTGTTGGTCTCTGTCAGTCTGTAGTGTTTGGGTGCTCTCCCTATCTCTGTTGCTGTGCCAGCAGGAGGCCTACTCTGTAATTATCTCCATCAACAGTACATCTGGGGAGTGTGTGCCAGGGAGATGTGCTAGACGTGGAGGTCTGGCCCTTGAAATCGTGCAAATCAACTATCACCCCTTTCTGCATCCTTCTTTACTGCTTCTACACTCACCTTTCCACCATCTCTATTAGTGACCATATTCTACTGTTTTTCCTTTATTCTTATTGTTCTTATCTTATTTATCTTTTTTATCTTATTTGTTTTTTTTTTTTAACCTAATTATCATGGGAGTCAGTTTCAATATGAATGAACACTAACTGTGCACTCTTTTCATGGTATTAATAGACTACCCTGAACATTAGCGTTCTAATACTACAGCACAAGTGTTTTCATTGAGGGCACTCAGACAGATGGGTTTAGTAGGCTTGGCAATCCCACTGGCAGCTGATAAAGTTCTTTACAGCCCTGCTAATAAGATTGGACAACTACTTTAAATCACTTCATCACTTTATTCTTCTGCCTTTAGGAAAATATCTCTAAAGCTATACTGAATGCTAGGGCTGGGCAATTAATCGAAAAGTAATCGAAACCAACATTCAGAACTTCTAACCAACGTAATCTTGCCCATGTCGGTTATCTAGATTATTTTAAAATTCTGCTAATCCTTTCCCCACTCTGTGTGTTCATGTAGTGTCCCCTTAAAAACTTACTACTGCGTGTGTAGTCATGCGACTCCACCACGTCCAGTCTGCGACATGGAAGCTAAGGCTGTGTTTACACTGCAGATAAAAGTGTCCCAAATCTGATTTTCTTACCAAATCCGATTTTTTGTTTGGCTCTTCACAATATCTTTTAAATGTGACCTGTATGCGACATTAGTCTGAACAGATGCCTCCCAAACTGACCCACATGCGGAAAAGAACAGAGGTAAACAATCCAGAGGTGAACAGTCATGACTATGAACGAACACCAGTCGCTCGCAGATGGTTCAGCTTCATCTTCGCCAGCATCACAGGAACCATCATGAAGCTTTACTGACTGACAGCTGGGTTCATCACCCAGAATGTGTTCGAGCTCACCGTAAAAAGGGCGGGGTCACTTCTTTGGTTCGTCCTCTTTCTTTACATTTTGCTTTCAGACTTTTAACTGTTCTTTGACCCTGCAGCCTCGTTCTCCTACGGCCACGTTTGGCCATTTCTTTCAAAATCTCTTCAAACACAGAGGTGTTTCGGCTAAGTCTCTTCTAATTTTTGTACAGAAATATCACCCCAAATGTTTATTAAGTCTCAGCAGTGCGAAATTATGACGAATGTAGAGTTGGATTCACGTAAAAGCCGCGGGAATTCTGATCTGGCTTTTGAGACGATTTACATTAAGATATGCAAAGCATATTTACAGTACAAACCCTGTCAGTGATCTACGAGGACAAAAAACAAACAAACAAAAACAAAACAAAATAATTGTTCATTATTTGTAATCAAGGTAAAATATTCAATTAATCGTGATATTGATTTGAGGTCATATAGCCCAGCACTACTTAATGCCCTGTACTGTATGAACTCTGAAACATCAGAGAGCGTAAATTTAAAGCTAAACGAGCTGATAGTCTTACCATTCTCAGACTGCCACCAGCACTTCTTGCGGTCTGGTCTGAAGGTGGTGATGACGTTCTCGATGCGGTGACTGATGGTGTTGTACTTAGGATCGTATGCTCGCCGTGAGTCGCACTGGAAACATTTCTTCTCTTCCTACAGGTCAAATGTTGGCAATCTTTTGGGTCAAAAGTGAACCAGTTCCCCATATTTCCAAAATGAGAAGGATCTAAAAGCCACTAAATGTTTCAGTAATCAACATTGGCCGGAACATTTGAAGATCAAACAGGCACTGGCTGAGGCTTTACCTGTAGGTGACTGACAATGCAGTAGGGTTCTCTCCTAGTGAGACCACAGGTGGATGAAGCTTTCAGGTTCTTCTCTCGACCCACCAGGAGGTCACCGGTTGCTGGGTAACAACTTCCATGGGTGCATCCATGGGCAAGGTCAGGCTCCTGAGCAATGGTGGTAGCCAGGGCTGAATGAGAAAACAGGAGGGTGTGAAGGAGAGAGTCCCTTATACACAGACTTCAATCACTTAATAATCCTAAGACTTATTATTATTTACCAAGTAACTAATAATTAAGTAACGTAGACAAAGAAGTAGGGAATTAAAGAGTGAACCCAGTAATGAGCCCTTAGACTTTAAGGGCTTAAAGACTACTGTTGTGAATGAAGTGCACTAGCCCATTTGGGTTATTGAGGATTTTCTGCACAAGTGACCTTCGGCGAGCCCCAGTCACAGCAAAGTCTGGATACAAATATAGTCCTTCCTGAGAAAGTAAGAGAAAATATATGCCTGCATGTGTACATTTGAGCCCAAGTGTCCTTCATGTTGGCCAAATAAACTTTTACAACAGCTAAAAGCCATTAGAGGTCCTGAAATAAATTCCATGTGAAACATCAGAGGGTCATGGAGACCTGATGTCTGGACAACAAGAGACAGAAGGCAGAACAAACTGAGCACTTGGAACAGGTGCTGACACACACACACACACACACACATACCCACAAACAGTCATCTACACACACTCTAATATGTTAAGCCAAAATATATTAAAATCATACCATTGAAACCAAAACAGAACAGGTAATCACACACAAAGAACACAATAAAAACATAAAATTGGCTACAATAATCTTAAGGTGTGTTTACATGTGTAGTTCGGTTCCCTTGGCCCAGACCAAAGCAGAATATGGTACATTGTTGCCTTTTAGCTCAGATTCACCCAGTGTTAAAACTGAACTTTTTGACAGTGAATCAAAAGTCACAACTGATTGGGCAGATTTTATGGTAAACATTAACTCTAAACTATGCTGTCCTCTGAATTTATTCATAGGTCTTGTTTTATTAACTTTATAAGCTTTCAAGTGGTTTTATTTGGGAAAAAAAGAGTTTCCAACCAGGAGGCACCACACAAACGCCCTTCAAATTTGGACAATGAAGTCGGGTACATTAACAGTGTTTTCATCACTGCAAAGGATAGAAGTGAATAGTCAAATAATGGAAATATAAAAAATGGTTAAGTACATTTTAAATATGTACTGTGAACTCACAGTTTAAAACAACAGTAAAATAGGCCAAAACTATTAACAATTCATGGAGATACTATAAAACATGTCTATGTGCCAGAGTGAGAGCTTTATCTGCTCTATGTTCCAAAGAAGGTGTCTAGGGAAAAGAGTACATTCTGTGTTTGGTCAACCAAACTGCAGTTCATTTGGAAGTGGGCCTAGACTGACCTCCTCAGAGTGTCTCAGGCTGCTTATTTAGTGCACACCGAGGTTCGACTGACAACATTCTCAGTTGTTTTAACCAACTGAAACAGAGCAATCGCTGCAGCGTTTGTTTTAATTGAACCAAACCTGCCAAGCGCGAACATGTCCATAGTTATATAAGTGGACCACGAAGAGCCTGGGAAAAGTCTGAAGAGGAGAACTCACGGACAATATCAATGGAGACCTGTTTCAGTCTTCACACCAGACAGCTGTGTTTGTCTGGCACCACACCACCTTGCAAACTGCTGCCAGGATCACTACTCTACATAAGCTGCACCCACCATCAGACAAACAGTAGACAGTACACAACTTCACACACACAGTAGACAGACTCTGTAAACTGTAAACACCCTTCCACTTCACATGCTCTCGGGCTGACAGTGCTGGGAAAGTAACAGAACACGCTGGACTCTTTCCGCAAAGATAGCGGCAGCGCTAATGCCAGCGAAGAGCTATCTCTGCCCCCTTTCCTGTAGTCACTGCAACTCCCAACAGATTCCAAGCTCAAGCTACAGTGAACATAATTACTGCACAAGGTTATATCTCACCTAGAGGATTCCTTCTAATCTCCCTAACTGCGAAATTAAGCAGGAACATATAAAGGAGTGGAAATGAGGGTAATATGGGCTACAGTGAAGTCAAACAGCCAGATTCATCTGCTTCTTTTTCCCTTCCCTCTGATTAATTTTACACAAAGTGGGTGGCAAGGCTGAGAGACAGATATGGAAGGAGGCTCAGGGAATCAAGAAAGGGTACTTTCCCTTAAACATGTCTAGGCTCTTTCAGGATACTGGGAGAGTGACGCTAGTCCTTATATTACTGTTAATATGACCTTCATTCCAAATGAAAGAAGAAACCTGCCTTGAAGCGCTGCCTATGGAAAAAAGGAAAATAGGGCTCTTACAAATAATCAGTTAAAACTATATATGATTAAAATGGAAAGGACATTCATGGCTTGTTCACATTCAGTTAAGTCAAATTTTTTGTTACTAACATAATGAGAACCTTAAATGTGTGAATACACCTGTCCTGCAGCTCAACAGAAAGACAGGAAGGACACAGCATAGTTACTTTTTTTTTTCAATCAAATGCCCAGCTCAGAAAAGATCTAAGGATCAGGTCAGGCAGACTGGCTATCTCCCAGCTCCTCTGCCACTCTCTCCTTACATGGACAAGAGGCTCAGGAATGTAGGAGGACAGCTGGCAGGGGAGGCAGCTAACAAAGCCCTGCTGTTGGCTTACTGTTGGCCCTGGGGAACATAACTCATAACCAGAGTTTTTTGGTCAGCTGTTTCACAGAAAGACATGCAGTCTATTAACCTGCCAGACTCAGAATTCACTGACCATAACTAAACAGTTAACAAGCATTTATATATGACACACTATAGGACATGTTCACTGTGTTGATGCAGCCAAGATTTATCATGCTCTACAATGAGCTCAATGGTCACATGGACATTCAGAAAGATGATTTTTTAGATGTAGAGCTGCACGATATGGACAAAATACTAGTGTCTGAACCAGACCAGAGGATGACCAACACAAACTGTGCAGCAGCAGATGAGCTATCGTCTCTGACTTACATCTACAAGGTGGACTGAAAAGGTAGGAGAGTCTAATAGAGTGGGCAGTGAGTGGACACAGTGTTTAAAAACTCCAGCAGCACTGCTGTGTCTGATCCACTCAGACCAGCACAACACACACTAACACACCACCACCACGTCAGTGTTATTGTAGTGCT
Organism: Colossoma macropomum; assembly: GCF_904425465.1. Taxonomy (NCBI): domain Eukaryota; kingdom Metazoa; phylum Chordata; class Actinopteri; order Characiformes; family Serrasalmidae; genus Colossoma; species Colossoma macropomum. The sequence continues at coordinate 13,508,658 of NW_023494802.1, read as the reverse complement.
GAGAATGATCCACCAGCCAAATAGTACCTGCTCTGTGAGGGTCCATGGGGGTCCTGACCACTGAATAACAGGGTAAAAGGGGGCTAACAACGTATGCAGAGAAACAGATGGACTACAGTCTGTAATTGTAGAGCTACAAAGTGCACCTATATAGTAAGTGGAGCTGATAAAATGGACAATGAGCGTAGAAACAAGGAGGTGGTCAAAATGTTATGTCTGATTGGTGTAGAGTGCCTGAACAGCGACATTCCTTGTGATACATTAAAAAGGTGTTCGTGAAACAATAAAGTGACTAAGTTAAAACTTGGCATGCATTATTTTGGATAGTTTGCCGGATTAAATCAGGGAATCAGGGGACCTGAGAGCTGATGTCCACCACAGTTTGGTCATTTCCCTGCTCTAACACACCGAACAAACCTGGTAACTAACTGGTGAGTTGAGTCAGGTGTGCTTGAGTGGGAAAATCACCAAACTGTGCAAAAATCTGCATCACTATGACGGCTCGTCTGAAACCGTGATCATAACTAGCTCAGGATGCTCCAGCACAGCAGTACAGCTATGTGATTGGTTAGAGAGTTCATTTGTGAATTGCAGCCTTCTGCTGTTACAGTAGAACAAAAGCCAATATTGTGATAAGGATAAACAAGTGAAATATCTTGCTGCCTTAGGTTCTAGTCTTTATATGGCCTGCCAGAATAAATCCAAGCCCCTGCAGAGGCCGCTAAAGCCTCTATTGAATCTGCTCTTTTGGGTCGAGGGGCGGCACACTATCTCCATTGCTTTAAATAACAAGTGTAATGAGTTTGGACTGGATATTTCCCATCATGCTCTCTGGCCTCCTGTCTGCCTAGTCTCGGCTAATCTCCCTGACATGAGCTGGAAGATGAGACAAAGAGAAGGCTTCTCTGGCTCTTCCTCTCGCTCTGTCTGTCTGTTGCCATCCTAAATCCTCTCCTCAATTTTTCAATCCATCTCACATATCTCTCACCCCCTCACCGCCCCCCCCCCAGCCCCCCCACTCTCTCTCTGGTATGTGTTGTGCTCTTCTGCCCTCAGTTCCTGCTGCTTTGGGCTTGGCTTGGCACCATGTGCCAGGTGGGGATTATCACTGCAGGGCCTATTTGCTTTGTTATAAAGTTGGGAGACCAGTGGGTCCTTTATTTTCTTCTGCAGCTCTGGCCGTCTCAAATTTCAGGAGTGAACAGTTCCTCCATAGTGTAAAAAAAGAGCAGAGAATTCCCCCCTTATGCCTGTCTCTGACTCCAGAGAGTTAGTCTGCTCTTGGCGACACAGCACTGGGTTCTGTCTGCAGACTAGAGGGGAAATGTGACACTTACACAACACATTCTCCACCTGCTGAGCAACTAGGAAGCCTGGCACTTCCTAAACAGTCCATCCAGAACCTCCTGCACCTCTCACAAACACGCCATCATAAATCAGATGTGAGTAAGATCTTCAAGTGTTTTGGGATACACAGAGGAACAGAGAGTTGACAATAACTGTGCGTGCCAAATGTCAGTGACAGTTTCTCCTTACAGGCTCCTGCCTAATGGGGTTCTCAGCCTCTCTCTAAGGGCCTCCCACTCACGTTTCCCTTTAATGTATCTACTTTTGGTTCAAAAATCACATTTACACAATGTTCTCCTTAATCTAGTCAACTGGTCAAGATATTTGATATCAGATGTTTGCTTCTTTAAAACTTCAATTTGTTTTTTATAGATTACAGTTTGTCATATAGCCAGAAACCACATGAGCACGTCTATTTCAGAATACCTAACAACATGCTGTGGTTTGAGACAACTGTGTGAAAAACAGGTGGGGTTTGAGCTTCTATTACATGTTAGTTACATTAGCCTCGTAGCAAAGAAGCAGACTTCAAACATCTTGACTGACTCACTGCCCTTGGGGGTAAAGGAAAAACAGAGTAAATTGATTATTTTTTTTTGGCAAATTAACGCCGGTGGGCTGTGGAAGGAATTCTGGAAGGAATTTTGGAAGGAATTTTATCCTGAACTGTAAATCCTCTGAGGACGTGGGATGAATGCAAACCAGAAGCCCTGATTGCGTGCTGAGGTTCTGTACCTGTGTGAGCAACCTCTGACCCTCCCATGAGATCACTGTCAAAATCCAAACCCCAGAATACATGAACCACCTGCTCCATCTGTGATTGTGGGGCTGAACCAGGGGTCTGTAATCTCTCCACAAAAGGCAAGCCTGAGAGCTCCACTATTTGCAGACCACCTATTTCCCTCTATAGCCTTGACCCGTAAGAGTCTGCATGTGAGCCCACACCTCAATTCCTCACACTCATAACTACATCCATACTTCCATAGTAGTTTCAGAATAATTACTGAATAATGCATAGCAGTTTCTGAGTAATAAACCTAGAGTTTAACATGTTTCAGAGTATTACAATATGCTAAAGTGTAAAATAAAGATATATATTTTACATAAATATAATATCTAGTAATACTGGTGTTCTTTTGATAACCACACTCTACACAGAGCATTATTTAATGTTAGCAGAGGTAATCTTGGCTGTTGGAAATGCTAATTCCAGCCCAAAGGCTAGTCTCAGTGTCTGCTCTATCGTTAACACTGCTGCTATTTCCAGCTCTCACTCCAGCCCTCTCTCCACCTCTGCCACTTCCCCTCCTACAGTAATGCCCTTCAGTCACACAGCTGAAGCCTCCAGCCCAGGGCACTGCTTCTGTTAGAGCCAGCAGAGACTCACTCACAACACTCTATGGATGAAGTGACAACTTTATTGTCATAGCCATTGCGCATGTGTGTCCACTAGAATTAAAGCAGTTTCCTGAGAGTGTCACACAACAAGACACTATAATTAACCCTTTAAAGTAGCTATTTCTGCTTATTAATCTACTCTTCTAATGTAGGTTCTTAGTGCTGTTGTTGCATTATATGAAATGTATAGAACGCGGTCTAATAAAGCTGAAAATTCATAGTTTTTCATTGCATTTGTCTCACAAATTCACTTTTGAAGAAGAAAACACATAAATAGGAATATAAATTTCACATCAGTCGTGTTCGATTGTCACTCTGATTAAACAAAACAATAATAAGCAATTACCGACCAGAGCTGAGCTGTGAATGAGCTCTTACACCCACTCGGAACAAAACCACAGTGCATCCAGCAACAAAAGTAAGCATGCATTCCGCACACTGACATGTTTCACCGTGGCCAGCGCAGTCATGCACGTGCCGTAAAGTTAAAAGGGCTGAAACCAAAATCTGGATCACTGGTGAGATTCTCGGTTCAACAGGGTTAAACAGTAACAGACAGAGGCCCAACATGGAATAGATACGCTGATATTAAAGTGCAATAAAAAAATGAGACTGTAAATAACCTGCTGAAGGACATTTCAAAGCAGCTGATATATTTGTGAGTTGAGGAGAAAAGCAAGTCTGATGGCTTGGGGACAATTTCATTCTGCAACTTATTCATCTATAACAATTCAACAACAGCTTTAAATTTATACATCAGCAAAGCATTCTGTCTGTGACCTAAACCCATAATTAATGCTGCTGTTTTTTTTTCAGACAGAATGACACACATGGAGGGCAGATGTTGGCCACCAAAGTGTGGCAGTGCACTTCATATGCATGCTGTTCTGTCACTCAAGTTACAAAGGTCAAATATATGTTTATAAATGTATAATCACTTTCAAAGATCTAATAACTACTTAAAAGCAACACAATTTCACATTTACCCACACTAGTATTCATGTTTATGCCAAAAAGTAATTTAAACAAAGCTACAGTAATTACCATCATTTCCTATTATTAGGCCATTCAAACCATTTCCTCTCTACTGCTTAGTAAAACGAATAACCAGCATGTTGCTTATACTTGATCTTGTCTACCAAGCACATTAACTTCCAGACATGTCTGCTTTAGAAAGACATGGCAATGTGTTTAAGCACACACACACACACACACACAAGCACACACACCGTTCTAACCAGACCCCAAAAGAGCAGTGCTCAGGGGAATATGGACAAACATTGTCAAGAGTCAGGTCTCTGTAAAGTGCTTGGGCAGATCTACATCTAAGTAAACCCAGTATGTACACATGTGTGTGAACATTTTCCTTTCAGTGAACCCACATGAACTGCTGACCTTTAGCTTTTTCTGCAAGGTGTGTGGGGAACATCAGGTTTCCTGCTGAATTACGTTAGGAGACATGAAATCATAAACAACTAATGGAACATTTCTTCAGGTATAAGAGATGCAGATGTGGCATAAAATTAGCATTGCTAAACTAGATACTTTCACAATACATGATATGTATCACAGTATTTTGTTTTTTTCTGAGATTGGCAAACAGGTTCGACCAAAATGCACTAGCAAAAAAGCAGAGCCAAAGTACAGGGTGATTCAAAAAGATTCATCCGATTTTCAAAGTGCCATATTTTTACAACCATGAGGTGCCTAGGAACCAATCACATACCAACTCAAAGGGGGGGTCATAGAGTTTCTGTCTGTCACTGAAAGATGGCTCCCTTCAGTCTGTGAGGAGATGGAGACCCCTAAGCAGAAAGCAATGTGCATTCTCCACTTCAATAAGAGTGAATCCATCATAACTTTCATCGGCAGTGAACTTCCAACAGCTCAGAGCGTTCGTTGTTGGTTCCACAACAATGGAAATCGCACTGAAAGAGCCGTGAGTGCAGTGACATCCCACATGCTCAATGGAGTATGGGACGAATTTGACTACATTGATTTCGTACGTACAGCTGGAGGAGGTTCATACTGAGCACTTGTAAAATTACATTATAAACTGTATGCTCAATTAAACCATTTACAATTCACTGTTCTGTAATGATTTACAGAAATAAATCATTTTGAAATCAGATGAATCTTTTTGAATCACTCTGTATTAAAGTACAGTTATCCAAAAATAACATAATTTTTAGAGTTGTAGCAATGCACAAAACACATGACTGGGTTTGTTACAGTGATTTTCCGACATAGCAAAAATATCAGAATTATAGCAACAATTTATTTCATAACTTGCATTGGGCATTATTTAAAAAGGAGGGAGATGAGTGAGACTTAGCCTGGGCTTGATGCTAATTAAGGCACATGTGACTAAAACATAGTCATTTGAAGCATTTAAGACTTTCAAGTGACATATTCGTCAGTCTTTTTATTTATTTATTTATTTATCTGTAGTTTTACAGTGAATCATATAATAAGTACTTCAATTCTTTTTGTAAGCCTGTGATATTAAGGGAGGAGTAATAGATCTATCTTTTAGCATGTTCGCTAGCATCAGCCTAGTTCTTGCTAAGAAAATAAGTTGTCAGCCCTTCAGTTAACACAAAATCAGGTTCTTGCTTCAATAACACACTTGGAGGTCCATCTGAGCAGCAATACTGTCAAAGATTATTCACAGCACAAAGGTCTGTCGTGACTTGATGCAGAAATACAGAATTAAGTTGGAGGCAGTCACAAGTGTGCGTATATTGAGTACTTAACAACAGCTCAGAATGCGGCTCAGCCAATCAGATTTTAGGACCAGCATAGAGACAATATTAGAGACAACTGACAAGTACAACATTTGAGGCTTTACAATGGCAAAGTGGAGTTCCACCACATCCATTCACCCTGGCTGAAACACCAGCAGCATTGAAACACTAAACAAAAGCTAATTAAACCAGACTTTCCTCTGCATTCAATATTTAGTATACTCATATCACACAGCTAATGAATCACTGATCCAGACTCCATGTGTCCAGACTTGATTACAGGTGCTCTATGACCCTCTGTAAGGTACTCGTTTGAAAGCCACACCAAAGGCCTATCCATTGTTCAGAGGTGAGTGTGTTCTACAAGCTGTTAGCCCTGCTCTGTAATTACATGGTGATAGGAAGGAGGGAGGAGAGGCCAGGAGCAGAAGTTCAAGCTATTTAAACTGATAGCACACAGACACAACAGAAGGAAAATCACCAAGCACATCTCCACGAACGTTAGGAAGGCACAGATATTGTAAACGATAACAAAACAAAAGTGTGCTGTAATTTTATATTAATTATTTCTTATTCTGTAGCTCATTAAGGTATATTATGTTTTTTCCATCTGAATTTACATGAACAAATCGTAAGGCAAATTATTCAGTAACTACATGAAATAAATGTACATTTTTATTTTATGTATTTATTTATTTTTTTTTTGTAAAAGCTCCCCTCAAATTAACAGAAAATGTGTTTATGATCATACACATATTGCTATATTCTTACAATTTACTGCTGAAAGCCAAAACTCTTTGACACTCTTTGTATTTTTTTTATAAAAATCAGTTTTACAGAGCAGATCACTGAAGAGACGCCATCTGTTTATAGTTTATAGCCCAGATTTGTGGAAAAATGGGTCGACTTTCAGTGGACAAAAAATTGTGAGTTCAGCTTCTTTTATTGTGAGGGTTAAAAATACATTACCCATCTATTTGACTGGAAAGAAGACAGTTACAGCTCTCATACGACACCCACCTTTTGAATGTAGCTTATGAAATATGAAAGTTATGAAGAATATGACAAAGTGCGTTTTGGAACCACCGGTGGTCCCAAGGAGTTGAAAAGGTTAAAACAAGATGGTTAAGTCTAAACTTTCAATCAATAAAATATTTGTGTTGACAAGTAGAACAGCAGATAGGGATGTTTAGGGATTTTAGCTCACTACTCAAGCTTTTAGCGCATATATATATACACGCATATACATATACGCATATATATATATATAGTATAGCATGTATAACTACAAATGGTTAACTGAGTAATCTTGAACATCCCTACTCCAGCGGAGGGTGGCTGTAAAGATGGGGAGAGACCCTTAATAAATTAAAAACCCTTGCATGGAAGTGACATGCAAGAAGGCAGAGAGGGGACGTATATACACATATACTTTACATCTGGGTTTAAAATGAGAAAGTGACATGGAGCAAGGGGGTAATTAGAGGGACAGCCAGAACAGGAGGAGGAGACAGGGAGAAAGAGAGAGAGAGCAGTAGGCAGACAGAAAGACAGGCTACAGAAGGAGGCCACAAAACTGGAAAAAGGGATGTGCGTTGTTTTAAAACACAGTTTTGTTGATGAGGTTAATGAATGGATATTCAGTTAACCATTAATAAAAACTGTAAATACTGAATGAACATTAAAAAGTTGTCAACCCATAATCTTATTACATACCATACATCATATGTAGTTCACACTCATGGTGCCTGGTAAACTGTTAATGTCATCATTAATGCTCTTACTTATTGAAACATAAACGTGAGGGAGATTATACAATGATGTTTTTTCCCACTGTAATTGCACAAAAATCCAGGTGACACAGTATAACACAAGTAAACTCTACCACAAACCCACCCATTTTAACAGCAAGCTAGTTACTTAGCTAGTGAATGAGCTATTATCTATGTTACGTTGTAGATTCTATAGAGCTAATTCTGGCCAGTTGTATAGCAAATATGAAATAAAGAACCCAATGTATTATTTACTAGCAATGGCACTAAAGGGGCACAAAACAGGCCTTGCTACAAATGATAGGGCGAGAAACCATTGTACACATAGCCAGCAACCTAATGGGTTACCAAGAATCTTATGTTTGTAATGAGAAAGTCAAGCTGGAGGCACTGACAGCAGTTAAGAAACAGTATGGTCCACTTTAAGAGTGTTGGAAAACTGTATTACAAGTGCCTATTTGACATGGCTGGGGAAACATACTGCAGTTTTCACTGTTATCAAAAGAGACAGTTTTCGCACGAGGCGTGGTGCTTTATTAACCAGCTGTTGTTGGCCGCAGCTACGAGCCACAGCTCGCTCGCTACTCAGCTCACATCGTTCTCTCAGTTCTCAGCTTCTGACTCTCTAAACGCATCCTATCCCCACAGCTTTGAACAATTCTTACTGGCAAGTTTCTCTAGAATGACACATTTCACTAGAAACCACTCTGAATGACTTTGTTTACCACCTTAGTATTTAATTATGCAGAAATCTGTAAAGGTGCAAAACTCGTTTAAAATTACAATCATGCACTGTCAGAAAAAAGTACTGTACAGTATATTTTTGTCCATGAGGGCAAAAACAATGTGAATGTAAGCTTAAAGGTACAGCCACGGTCTTAAGGTTCAACTGTGTTCCTTAGACAAGTTTTTTTTCAGGGGAAAGGTGGACAAAGGTGCATATTTGTACCTATTCATACCTTAATCTTTTAAAACAGAAAAATAAAAAAAAGGAGTGAAGTCTGGAGTGAAGACAGGGTGTATAAAGCTAATGCAACTTCAAAAATATAACTGCAATTAAATGTGGTACAATTACCATTCCTGACTAAAAGCACCTAAGACATACCCTTATAGGTACCACCTCCCTTGAAGGTACCACCTCAGTAGCCACGTTTACATGCAGCCTAATAATCCATTAATAATCTGACTAATAGCTCAATAGGAATAAAATACGTCCATGTACACACTTCAATCGGAATAGCCTAGTCTGATTGAGGCAATTCGGAATACAATTCCTATCCGATTGAACGAGGTGGGTAATCCTGTAAATAATCAGTTAAATAGAAGAATAACGTCGTATAAACGGCTGTATCCAATTACATTCCCAGTCAGAAAGTTTAAGTACGTTCTGTGCATGTGTGTCGCGTCATAGTGTAAGTTTATAATGTTCAGCATGGGGGGAGCAGAAACTGGTCTGCAGAGGAGACGAAGTTTACACTTTGATCTTTAAAAGACAGCGGTGGGAGGGGCTTCCAGCTTAGTGTCTCAGAGCACGACATCTTCCTCTCGGCCTTCTTCAATAAGTACATGTGAAGTACATTTTTCTGAGTCTGACATCATTTTAAAGCAATAAAAACACAAGGTCACAACTGAAAACTCGTCTCACTCTGACTGGACCTCACGTGATGTTCGCTGTCATGGTAACATTTACACTAAGTGGTACTCCAAGCATGCGCATCATTTTGGATCGGATTACTCGTGGTGCTCATGTAAATGAAGATTTTCCATTGAATTGTTGAGTAGAGTGAGATATAAACGCCTCAGTCTTAATCTATAATCGGAATGTATTCAGATTGGCAAAAATCTTTGCATTGTAAACACAGCCAACGATGCAAAGGGTACCAGCCCACTGACAGTGTATTACCTTTTTTCTGAGAGTGTATAACACGTGTAATTTTCGAGAACTTTCTTTCAACATTCTGACTTTACTCCCTTGGATGGGTGGGTCAACCCCCCCCTGCAATGCATCATAACACTCAAACAGGAATTTTGGGATTTGAGCACTGGCAACACACTTTTGAACTTCAAAATGTGCTTTTTAACTTGTGGTGTGATGGATGGCAATGACTCATCTCGAGCTGGGTGTCATGTTTAAAGAGAACTGGAAACGCTCTCCAGAAATACACAAGCTTAGATTAACCCTGACAACCAGTCAGTATTAACAACGTCCTCAACTCCAGCCAAGACTCTGCTTGGAAAACAGGGGCTGAGATAGCCAGGCTAAAGTTAATCACACATCTTACACTTACACACACACACACACACACACACACACACACACTATCCAACATAAGACAGATGCAGTGAGACAGGTTAATGTTTGGCAGATCCTTGTGCAGCCTGAACTATAACCAGCACTTCAGACAGAAACAGACTCCTCTCTGTGTCTGAGTCCTCTACTGCAGCTTTGTTGTATTTATTTGGTTTAATATCTGACACCTTAACTCTCTGTGTCTCTCTACCTCTCTCACTCTTCTCCCTTCTTCTGTCTCTAGCCCTCTCTTCTACTGCCTCTCTCGCTCTCACTCTCTGTTTCTTTCTCTCTCACCCATTCTCTCTGGGTCTCTCTCCCCTCTCTTTCTCTTCTTCATCCTGTTTCTTTGTTTCTTTCCCTCTCTTTTTCTCCTTCTGTCTCTCTCTCTCTCTCTATCTTAACCCCTACCCCCAAGGGAGAAACCTTATTCAACACTGCTCTCTCTCTCATAAACAAAACTACTCCTGCCCTCAACACCCTCTTCTCTTTCATTTCTCCACCCCATTTCTCCCCCTCCGCTGAGAGCTCTATCAAAGACACTGCCTGGTCCATTGTTCTGCAGGGTGCAGTTCCGGAGGGCTGGTTTAGGCTCTGTGGATCACTCTGCAGGCCCTGCGGGCTCAGGCCTGCGGCAAATCCTTACCTGTCCAATTCCCTCTCAACACACAGCTGCACAGATTAAAAAAGGCCTACTGCAGTCGGAGGAGGCAGAAGGTAAACAGACTGAAAAAAAGAGGGTGGAGGAGTGGAGGAAGCAGACTTCTCTCCTCCACTCAGCACTAAAGCCGCGCCTTTCAAAAAGGGATTTGCCAACATAAGCCCTTCTGCGTTTTATGTTACTTTTCCTCAGCTATCCTTGTTTATTTCTTTTTTTACAAGCATAAACATGGGTCTGAGACATGCTGCTCTTTCACACTATTATCCAGGTAGAACAGGGTAATCCTGCTCTTGTTAGAGCTTTAATCAGGCCCTAAATTTTGGTCTGAACCCAAAAAAACAGATTAAGAATTTTGTGTGACCTGAACCACATCATCAAGTTTTGAGTCCGAACGTGATCCAAGTGTGGTAAAATTTTGTCCGATCCCAAGCTTCTGATCCCAAAATTCTGCTTCAAACTGACCTGTACCACACCAAGTTTTCAGTCTGACACTGATACAAAATACTTCTGTTCGAAGCTCTAAACATGACTCAAAACAGCCCATCAATGACCCAAAGTGATGAATAAAACCTGACGCTGCCGGTTAAAACCTTGCATAGCTACAATAACAGCCATGAGATGAGAGACACACACACACACAGATTATCTAAGCCGCTTATCCTTCTTGGTCAGGGGGAGCTGGAGCCTATCCCAGCACTCATTGGGCGAAAGGCAGGAAACACCCTGGACAGGTTGCCCATCCATCGCAGGGCAGACACACAGACATACACCATCAAACACACACACTCACACCTAGGGGCAATTTAGCATTTTTGCATGTCTTTAGATTGTGGGAGGAAACCGGAGCACCCAGAGAAAACACACACAGACACAGGCAGAGCATGTAACTCCACACAGAAAGGACCCTGGTCACATGGCTGGGGAATCAAACCCAGTTGTACAAAATTAAGTTTAAATTGTACTTAAACAGATTCATTCATCAGTAAGTTTTTTGCCTGGATAAATGTTGAATAACACATCCTTCTTCTCACTACCTTGGGCTTTCAGGGGTGGATGACATTAGAATGCCAGATTAAAAATGTTTTTTAGTAATGAAAGTTGAGAGGAGTCTTGTTTTATGGAAAGAAATAATCATCCTTTATATTTTTACTGTGTGTTTGTAATTTCCTAAACTCAAAACAAACAAAAAAACTAAATAAAGAAAGTGAGTCAAATGTAAATGTAATTCGACTGTGTGATTATGTAATTACATTGTCACTTTTAAATAGAATATGAGCGTGACAGTAATAACTGTACACTTCTAAAGGTTAAGGTAAAAGTAAGCTTGACCCAAAATATAACTAAATCTCAGTGAAGTGTATGCTTGTGCACAGAATCACACAGACTGAATGTAATGTCATGTGACAACTTAATTTGTTAAGGAAATCTAAATAATTCAATCGCAGTTAACACACCATCATGACCAGACGTGTCTTAGAGGAGGTCTCAGTCACACGACTCAGGTCTGATTAGTTCAAATAACTCTAATTTAACTCAGACAGTAAATGTAACTGGAACTAAATGCGTCTCAACATCTGCTGACCCTCACCTCACGCCTCCCACTACGTTCATTAGAGCTGGACTCCACCAAAAATAACACTCTGCTATAATCATCCCTCCCTCCTCTCTGCTCACCCCCACCATTTACACATTCTCTCCCTCCGTACGTCAGCTTTATCATCCAGCTCTCACTGAGAGGCCCGCACCAGCCCTGCAGCCCATCACCTATAGACAGTACTGCCAGATAATGGCAAAGAAAGAAAAACAGATGAACCGATTAACGCAAGGAACAGAAAAAGATGGGGAACCTCAGAGAAGCCCTGTGTGTCTTATACATGGCATACATTCAGACCAGGTTGTAACCCTTACACCCTTAACACCCACACACAGGCCTTTATACAAGGTCTGGAACTGAGGTTATACATACGTTCCAGATGTATTATACATATGTACCTATATGTAATAATAATGTTTTAAGCCTAACACTAAAACTAACCATAATCTTAAGGGAGCGCTTTGAGGCTAATGTTGCTAAAAACACAAGAAGTCATTAGTCACCCAATTTTTTTCCAAAAATAAATGCCCAGGACTTTTCTCAACCCACTCAAACCTCATCAATGTTTTGGTTGATATGGTTTAGGACACAGTATGTTTACCTGAGAGCTATAAGAATAAACAACTCTTCACTGTGTAGCGGATGGCTTTCATGATAGAAACAGTATTAATCGCGAATGTACTCTATGGTAAGGACTGTGTGAGCTGTATGTGACTGCCAGCATTATTTTGACGCAACACCTGTTGTCTAACAACAGCCTGCGTGACTTCAATGAAGCCCTGAATGAGGTTTGAGTGTGTTCAAGTTTTAAAGATGTATTTATGGAAAGGATTAAGGTGACTATTGGCTGCTAGTGTTTGTTAGCAACATTAGCTTCATAGCTACAGTTTAAAACTAAAGAAAGAAAATCTGGACACTAAACACGTTTTGGCTGATCTTCTATATCTGGGTGAATACGGAAAATAGTGAGAATTAGATTTTTCTATAAGCCATCCCTTTAATCTTTATCCTCAGCACCCAAAAAGAAATGTTTATACTATTTAATTTACAAAGCACTTTACAGAGTCAGGAAAAATTATTCTCTCTACAAAGCTGAAAATGAGTAAACACACACACACACACATACACACACACACACACACACACACACCACATCTCAGTGATGACCTGAACATTTTATGTTCCTACCCCAAACTGCAGGAATTAAATAGTGTCACTAAGAATAAAAAAAGAAAAAAAATGCAAAGGCACAAAAAATAAGACATAAATGAAGGAAATCAGTCCAAAAGAGCAATTAGCATGAACATCAATTCAATTGAATCAAGTGCGCACATCATTTTCCCCCTAAATATAATATATTACACCAACGCAAAAGTTAATTCCAGACTCTCCATATCTTTTATCAATCAATAACATGTCTACACAACCCTTCACTACACTCTGGGTTCCTATCCACTGCTGTAGATCTGCTTGTGACAATCTTGATTGTGAAAAGCTCTACACAAATTAAATCAAAAGGCAAACAAGTCTCACAATATCAACTGCAGTGTTCAGACAACACTTAAACCAGACATCTTCAGCTAGCTGTAAGTGTTTAACTGTGGTGCAGCTGTCGGCTGCAACCCAAAGCAGAGGTCTCACAGGTTTAAAACTAACCTTATTCTGAAGACAGTCATGACTTTTCACCTCCTGTTTCCCTTTAAATGCGGCAATAAATTCATTTCAGCTGCTAATTGAGACTGTAAAGGGATAACAGGGCAGACTAATTGACAGCCTGAGGGGGCCCATAACTGGGGGAGTCAGGGAAACTGTTAGTGGGGTCAGGTTTAGTTTAAGCATTATGGGCATAAAATTAGTCCAGTTACTGAGCAGACTGGCCGACGAACAGATGGGTTAACTTAGAATAAAGCACAAAAAAGTACAATGAGGCAATCACCTGGAATTAGACAGACTCACAAACACGCATGAACATCAATATTGTAAATAGACAGAGCAGTCTTTATTCTGATCTGTCTCGCTGATGGTCCAGGACGAAGATGAGTTCTAAAAAGAGTAAAATGTTCTAAATTGTAAACTGGGATCAGCTCATATATTAAAAACTAAACAAAGATTAAAGCGAGCCCCCTAATGCTCACTCTGCTACCCCCTCCTACTCTCTCTCACACACACGTATGCCACCCAGGCAGACCCTCCCTGGGTGGTAAGTGTAAGAATCTTCAGGTCAAATGGTGGAAACCAATGACAAAAGTGTTTTATGAGAAGGGGCAGAGGTCAGATTAAAATAACTATATCTATTCTTACAGCTCCCCTGCGCTTACATCACAACAGAGACCCAGTACCAGTTCTAAATCTGGTCTACAAGCAGGTTTTCCATGTTTTCAAAACATACTCTCAGATGAAAAGCTTTGGTCATTTAGACTGTTTTAATAAAAACAGTCCACAATGGGTAAAAAGAATAAAACATTAACACGATAAACAGACTATTCCAGCGGTCCATCCCTCTACCGTTCTCAAAATGACTGACCGCCATGTAAATTAAGCACCGATAGGATGCTCTAAGTTTATGGGCCATTAACTAAGACACTTTAACTTACCACAGCAGACCAGCAGCAGGACAGTGTGCATGTCTTCAAGGTGGTCCTTTAACTGCTTTAACTTCCCCTCAGGCCTCTAAAGGGCCGAAGTCCCCTGTCAGTATCTAAAATGACATAAAAAAAAAACAAATTATAACAGACAGTGGTGTTATACTGAGACTGAAATTATAACCAAAGGTGCCTACAGGAGAGAAAAAACATCTTCAAGTAAAATATCATTGGGTACTTCAGTGCTAACATCAAGAACTATTAAACCAGCTAACAAAAACAACCTGAGAAGCAGCAGTATCAGGTCAAAAAACCCTCAAGTACTGAGCTCCCAATAAAACTGCAGACCTTCTTAGTGCATCCAGCGTATTTGAGCAAAGGAACTGAAGTTTGTAAGAAGCTATTCTTAACTTTTTAGGATACGTTTAGTATGAGATAAAGTACTTAACCTTAAAAGAGAGACGTGTGACAAAGGTAACGTTAAATCAGTCCAGGTGCTGAACTAACGTGAGCAGAATAGAATGAAATAAACCCTCAAAAGGAAAATTGAAAGGAATAAAATGGAAGTTAGTGAAATGTAAATTCCTTTCTTTAGAAATACACGCCTACCTGAGAAAAAGTGAAAGTGTTATCATCTGAAAACACTCCGAAAAGGATCAATCCAGCAAAGTTTAACGTGACTAACAGAGTAAAACGTAGTGAATTTACTACCCACCTCTGACTAAAACCCAAGTACATTCCTGACATCGAATAACTCAAAACCATGAGGTGATTTCCGAAGAAAGCAGCTCAGCTGGGTAGTTCAGATACTCACAGTGGTGCTGTGATGCTCCTCAGCGCGTCCCTCCGTCAGACGGCGGCCACTGAGGGAGCTGTAGCCGCAGTAGCTCCGTCTGATCGGCTGAGCGGAGGTTTGGCGGAGTTGCCGAAAGTCCGACCGACTCTCTGTGTTTGATGGAAGTCACGCAGTGGATTAACCGAGACCTGCGCGCACCTGCGTGTTCCCCAGTCCAGCTGAGGAGGTTTTAGTTTGAAAAGGGGTCAAGCGGCTCCTGAAACTCTCCGAGTCCACTTCAGGTTTTGCTCAGCGACCAACCGACCCCTCACGGGTGAGCGCGCGCTTTTGAACCAGGAATGCGCGCTCGCGAGGACAGATTTGCCACATAGACCATGTGTACACATTAACACATGCAGATATATAAGACTGACCGAAATACACGAATAATTAAATAAAAGACGGAAATCTCACTCAAAATGTCAGTAAGAGTGACTTTCTTTTTTTACCTGATCAACATAATTAATGAAGGTCTGCAGAATGGAGAGAAGTGATCGAAGCTGATTCAGCTGAACATTTACTTTTAGCAGTCTTTCTCTCAGAGATGTTCTGTCTTACTGAAGCTGAGTAAAGTTTAAACATTTATATTATATGTAGTCTGAAAAATGAACGTCATATTATCTATTCCCGTTCAGAAAAGTCACCAGGCTCTCAAGAAATAACCGGTATTTGTCGTATTTATACCAAAATGAAGCACTTTGTTTTTTTTTCTCAGTAAATTAAAAGGACATTCCACAGAATTTAATAAGTTTACATAATTAACTCGTTATCACGTAAACAAAGTCGTTCTGAGTGGTTTGATGTGAAATGTACTTATCTCGAGAAACGTACTGAGTCAGAATTGCTCACAGTGGTGGTGATGGGAACCAGACGTCAGGAGTTTAACGCCTCTATAGACGCTGCTTCACAAACAACTTATTAGCCACATGAATGAAGGCGCTGTCTGATGCCTAAGCCATTGTTTGAGATCAGGTTTTGGCCTAAAATGTATCTTTAGAATCCAATCTGCTGAAAATAGACCACTAGAACCATTAGGATTAAAACATTGTGGCTTTGCTTCCCAATTGGAATTGGCTTAATGGTTACCATTAGAGGCCACTAGTTTGCTGTAGAACTCCTCTAGATCCTATCAGAAAACCATAAAAGGCGTTTAGAATCAGTAACAAGTCACATAAACCATTTAGACCCTTTATATTGTGATATCAACCATCAACAAAAGCCAAACACACTACAAAACAGCCAGGAACCAACAGAAACGTTTAATGGTTTCTATGGGTTTTTTCATGGTGGAGGGATACATGTAGGATGCTGTAAGGCAAAATAGTCCATAAAGAAGACTATTTTGCCCAGATTTACTGTCTTACTATTATCAACATAAACACATGTAGCTTTACAGGTCATTCTGTACAGTAAATAAAATGGATTTATTTGCATTAAAGACATCACAACTCCTGGTTCTCATCAGCATCTCTGTAAAGAAACAATTCAGAGTTTGTAAGTTTCTCTACAGCGAACCATTTCGCTTCAAACCACTCCAAATGAATTTACATCTCAACTATTGAACTATGCAGAAATTTTTATTCCCCTTTAGGTTTTAATAATAAATCTTCATATATATATATATATATATATATATATATGTTGTAAAACAAATATGTTTTTAATCTGGATTTCTCTGAAATGTACTTCCACAGTTTAGAAGCTACGTAATTTAAAGAATGTTCCTGAGATCACATGCGTGAGGAATCATGAGTCACATGATAGGAAACAGCTCTCAAGACCAGCTAAGTGCACTGATCCAGACAGGATTACTGCAAAAGACAGACTGATTCAGACTCAGAAAGGACAGAAAGGGAAGAATGAAAAGGAGTCACTCTTTCATCATTTCAAATATTGTATCAAATGTACATTTATTGCTTCATAGAGGTCTCCCACAAGGACCACAGGTAAGGTAATGGATCTGTGTGATTAAGGCTCATCTCAGTACATGGCACTTAACCGTCAGTGCTCTGCATGTGAAAACGTCTTGCGTTAGTTGTGATAACACATTCACTCAGTAGTGTAACAGAGCAGGTCGGGTCACCGGCAGAGACTCCCTGACTGGAGGATTCATTTACAGAAAGACCAGATATAAACCCTACTAACTTTGTGCCGTACCAGTTTTTTTTTTGCCTTTAGGTGGTGAAGTATACAGTTAAGACACTTTATTCAGTGACTCAAGTGTCCTCCTGTTAAGGCAGGATGACAATATTTGCCATCTTTGATGAAAAACCCAACCAATATTATTCCAAATGGACACAACTCATCTTTAAGGTAATGAACACGAGAGACTGAAGCAGACAAAGTACATAATTTCATTCCACACAACTAAATTTGACATCAACACAACTGTCTTTCAGTTACTTTTAGCGATAATTGTGTTGATGTAATTTATTTTATTCATGTAGAAATTATGTATATATTTGAATCAAGTAAATTCAATTCACTTTTTTTCAGAATGTAACTGCTCTCACGTAATCTCTCAAAATAATTATATTTGATATGCTAATTTATTATCAATCATAAAGTTTCAGGGCAGCGCACTTTCCCAGCAGGTCTTCAGCAGACAGACAGGCAGAATGAACACTAAGTAGTGACTGATGCCACAAATACTGACAAAAGCCACTGACTCACTTTTAATATACATGTAAAACATGTGACAGACAGGTGGTGATGTTCGGAGTACCTGGGGTGGGCTGAGCTAATTCTGATATTCAGATTTGCTATTTGTTGATTTTCCGTCGTTACTGACAGTTGTTGTAGCCAGCAACTTTCATTCGGATGAACTCTCGGACATCTGTAGCATTCTCTTCCAGCTGCTCTATCTCATCCCGCTGCTTCTGTATCTTCTGCTTGATCTTCTGGAACTTCCTCTCCAGCTCTGCACCAACAGAACAGACAGAGTAGACACAATGATGTTTCAGCCTTTCGGAGAAAATGGGTCACCCCCAAAACACTAGCGGCACCAAGAGGGCACTAGGGATGCTGCAGTTTATCTCACTCACAGCAACTCCAGACATTTTTACTGACTCACTGTAAAACCTGATGAGTTAAGTCAATTAATGATTTAATGACTTGAGGAAACTGATTACCTCAAATGTTTTAAGTTCAATAACTCATGTACTCTTAGGTGAATTGAGTAAATTGTACTAACTCGATTTGTTTTGATGGTATTAAAATGATTGAGTATTTGGGACCTATGTTTAAGCTGTTTTAACTCAATATAATTAAGTAATAGCAAATGAAATTCACCATTTGGCTGTGATTTGGACAAACTCATACTCTATTGCAGAAATATGATCATATATATTTTTAACAACATCTTGTTCACCTTAATGTTAGTACAGACCTTCCTACCAAACACTGACAGTACAAACCAGAGAACAGATGCACAACCACACTCAGAAAACAGGAGCCTAGAAACTTCGTTCTCTTTTACTCTTTTTGCCAAACAGTACTGATCAGCACACATCTTCAAAGTTTGTGGATTTAGTTACACAAGGGAAGGTAGGCTGGGGAGAATGACAACACACAGACGGTGAAGAGACATGCCCAATATGTAAATATATGGTACTAAGAGCCAATAGGAATGATTGAGTTTTACTGAATAAGACTGCATTGACCAAACATTTATCAAGTAAAGCTGAGATGTCTGAACTAAACTGCAATAAGTTTATTCAACTCAAAGATCCTGTTTGATGGGATCATTGAGTCTGAAATCATCAAAATAAAGTTATGAAAAAAAGCATGAAAGTCCAAATCATGTAAATATAAACATTGATGCTGCCTATCACATTACATGACATTACATATCACAATTTGTATTTGCATGTAAAGTCAAGTTAAATAAAAATAATGAATATAATATATTTAAATAAAGTTACTTAAACTTAAAATATGCTGAAAAAACAATCTTACTCAAAATGGCTGAGCTACTATCTCAACCATTCATTTTTGAGTTTAGTCAGATTAAGTTACTCCAACTTTCTGTAGTATTTAAGTTGTGTTAACTTAATTCTTTCAATGAGACCTGCACCACTTGTACAGTCATTATTGTACTGCGTCTTTTCATCACAGGTTAAACATATTATTCCAGATTTTTGTATTTTTCTATTTGTATATATGCCTGTAGATAGGATTTTTTAATATTTATTCTTCCTGTTATATTGTTTACATCCTTATTACTATTACTGTCCTGTGTTGTGTGACTGCAACTGGCTGCTAAATTTCCTTCAGGATCAATAAAGTATCTATCTATCTATCTATCTATCTATCTATCTATCTATCTATCTATCTAAATCACAGGTTTTCAGTGTGAGTGTAACACAATTGTAATCTGAAATTATAGCTTATTTTGACTACCCTTTATAAATCATATACAATCCTGCATTTAAACAAGGGTTTTATATATCTTTAGTCCTAAAGACATGCTGGGGAATGAAGCACCACACAGAATTTGCATTCTGCAAACATCTTCTCAACTAGTTCACTCTGAACGTATTATTGACATCAAAAAAGTCTAAGCTTTCTACTCCACCTTCCAATTTTTTGCAGGACATTACTGAGCTTTTGAGTTGATGTTGGTTTTTCCATTCAAAATTTTAAAAAACACATTAATTTCTTTACAATTTTTGTCAGAAACGTACAGAGACATAGCTAGATAGACAAAGTGTGAAAGACCTTCCACTTTTGTCAGGAGTATTTCGCCAAAGACTGAAAGATCTCTTTGAAGCCAGTTATTAAATATTGATGTAGTTTTTCCTGGTCTAGAAGAGAAATTGAGATGCTGCCTGGCAAGATTTTTGGTGACATGTAAACCCAAGTATTTCACAGTATCCTTAACTTGTATACCATGGAGATTGTTGGACAAGCACACAAACTCACATTTGTTCAGATTTTAAGGCAAACCAGAGGCAAGGGAAAAGGTTTAAATGGTCTCGAGAGCGATTGGTATTTGATTCTTAATTTTTTAAGAACAAAGTCATATAATTTCCTTTCCAAAAATTGAGATACCTTTCAGTAGAGGATGCATGCAAATACTAATAGCAAGTAACGCGACAGCTAAAATGAAGAGAAAACATGAAATTGGGCATCCTTGTCTACACCACGACTAAGTTTAAATCTTCTAGAAGTCTGCTTATTAATAATAACAGAGCTATTTATATCATTATAGAACATTTTAAATAACAGAGAGAAAATTATCACAGAAAACAAATGACTTTAAGGATCTGAATAAGAATTCATGCTCAGTCGTATCAAATGCCTCACGAAAGTCAAAAAAATGAGAGAGTCTGAATCAATAAGATGTGAATAGTCAATTATATCAAGGACTAAACGTATATTATTGCTATGGCTCCCACTCATAAAGCCAGTTTGAGCTTCATGAACAATATTATGTAGCCCTTTTTTAAGTCTGTTAGAACATTAATGCGAGTAGCTTGTAGTCAATGTTTAATAATGTGATTGGTCTCCAATTTTCTATGGAAAATAAATCTTTATCTTGTTTTGGAATCAAGCAGACGACACCTTGCTTCATAGTGGTTGTCATATTTCCATCTGTTATGCATCGTTTCAGAACAGCAAAGAGTGGCTTCTCCAACAAATCCCAAAAAAGGAGATAGAATTCTACCGTAGGACCGTCCGATCCAGGGGATTTTCCTTTTTCCATCATTTTCAAGGATTCCTTTATCTCCTGTGTGGGCAAATCAGATTCACAAATCTCCTTAAACTCATCAGAAATGACACCCACATCACCACTGACCTGCTGTAAAAA
Organism: Colossoma macropomum; assembly: GCF_904425465.1. Classification (NCBI taxonomy): domain Eukaryota; kingdom Metazoa; phylum Chordata; class Actinopteri; order Characiformes; family Serrasalmidae; genus Colossoma; species Colossoma macropomum. Next base: position 13,487,620 of record NW_023494802.1, on the reverse strand, counting down.
GCTGTCACAACACGAGGGGCCAAAATTAGTCTTACATGTTGATTCATAGAATGCACATACAAAAAAAATCTGTTCAACATTTTGAGTTAAGTTCTCATTGATTTTCAAACTAGACAATGATTTAATTTTAAAGTTTCTTTTTTCCAAAGCAAAAAAGTAACTAGTATTCTTTTCACCATTTTCTAACCACTAAGCTGTAGAACGTATAAATGCACCTTTTGATATAGACAATCAATCTCCAGCTACGTTTCATCTAAACTGTCCTGGAAGAAGCTTCGGAGATTGAAAGAAAGGACTCAGAAGGAGATTCAGAAGAAATGGAACCAATTTGTGCTGAATATGCCCACGTGGCTCCTCTTGAGCAAGACAATGTCCAACTGAGGATGTACCATCCTTGCAATGTAGAAAAATGGACTAATGTAGTTATGTTCCATATTATTCCACTGTAGACAATTCGTTTTTTTTCCAAAAGGGCCTCTAACTTAACATTCGAACGCCTGTCTTTGTTGAGATCTTTACTACACTCAATAGTGAGGTTCCTAACTTTGTACTTAAAATATTCCCAATTACTACAACACATGTCTGAGCTTACTAGAGACAGGTATTTCTGTATAAGTATTTTAACATCACTGTTAAATTTGGAATCATCTAATAGTGAATTGTTCAATTTCCAATATCCTCTTGTGCCTTTATGGTTATCAGTATTTTTGAGACTCCGTAGCACCACCTTGTGGTCAGTCAATGGAGCACTATTATGTGAAACACCACCCACCAACAAACTGGAGGAGTTGAGGAGATATAAGAAAGAGATCAATCCTGGACTTTCTAGTTATGGAATTAACACTAACACTGTGTGACAGTCTAGGAGGACACCTATCAGACGAGTCATCTGGGGCAATATTGAAGTCAACAGACATAAGAAAAGCATCAGGGTACTTATCCTGTACTACTTTAAGCTTTTCAGTTAGGTCTGTATAAAGACATTTGTTTGAAAATAATATGTTATGACCATATATACTGCAGATGATAAACGATGCGTTTTCCAACTTCAGAACCAAAGTCACCCATCTTCCATCATTTGAAGAAGAATATAACACATCACCTTTGAATTAGTGAAATAAAATCAATACTCCAGCTGAGCAATTAGTTCCGTGACTATAACAAATCATTTTTCCCCCACTGACTTTTCCAGAATTTTTCATCAGACTCACAAGAATGAGTTTCTTCGAAGAGGACAATAGACCACTGTAGTCGTGTGTCATTCTGTAGTCCTCGTTATGTCCATATTAGGAACTCTGGGTCTAAGCCCCATTTCTCTATGGCCAGAATGAATAGGGTTTTCGAAAAATCGCCTCCATCGACCCGTGTTAAATAAAAATGTTCAGAACCCGATACGTTTTGTCCTGTGTACATTTTTCTCCCGAATACCACTGGATCCTCCGAATTACGAGGTCGTTAAAGAGCTATAACACTAATATTGCTACATACGAGCTAAAGCTACTGCGCATCAATTTGATGTCACTAAGCTACACAAAACTAAGGCGGGCTGTGCCGCTGCTCTGACGAGCTGCGCTATCTTATCAAAATGTTCTACCATAGCGCATAATTACAGGTATACCCGTAAATAAAACCTCTGGGTGGAATATTTTGACAGACTAAAACTCCTTATCAAAAACTACGAGGCTGAATTTAGCTTCTTTTTCCGCAGCTTCTTGTTTGAATGTTCCTGTTCCACCTTAAATGGTGCAGCAGCTGTGAATAGCTATCACAAACATTAGCAAGCAAGACAAAATATTGACCTGTTAGTTTGATGAAACAGTAAAAATAATTTAATGTTACTCAGCTGTTGAGCGTTAATAGTGAAACCTCCCCATATCATGCCTTTTAGCCCTCCATGAAGCTGAAGTCAGCTTCTTTTTCGCCGGCTGCTTGTTCAAATTTTCCTGTTCCAGTTCAGAACGTGACTGCTGCACCATTTAAGGTGGAATGGGAAAAGTCAAAAAAAGCTGGCTAATGTCCTGAGAAAATGACAGAAAATGTTACCAGCCGACTACAGAATGACGACACGACTACAGCGGTCTGTATCTGCTTGGGAGCGCTTGACCAAAGAGCTTTTCGTTTTGTCAGATCTTTTAGACCCCTGACATTTAAGGAAATAACACTCAATGAACTAAAAACAAACTGCTGCGTGAGTGTGAACGATAAAATTAAAGCAGTGATGTAGAGAAAAGGAGAAAAACTATGAAGGAAAGTGGAACCTTGGTTAAGAGAGAACATGGAACAAGGGCCGTAGTTACCAACAGAGCCCAGCAAAGACTATGCCATTTTGTAGAACGAGGCAAAAAATAATAAAACACTGCACTGTTAGATCGAAAGATGAGTTAAAACACACTCAAGAAAAGGCAGCGTCAGCTCAAAAGTCACAAGAGTCCATAAGGTAAAATGATCCTTTAGTTCGCTGAGGCCGAAAGGGTCGGCCATTAGACTTGCTTAAAAAGTCACTCCCCGAAATCTATTTTCAGTCTATTTTCTTTCCATCAATATCAGCATAAGGGCCACCGAAAAAAAAGCATTCTGTCCTTCCTGGCGTGGCTTCAGAATGTCAGGCCAGCTTTTCTGTCGTGACGCTTTATCTTCAGGCAGAAGAGCTTCCCGGATCCACAGCTTGTTATCCATCAGGAATTTCGAGTTCTTTGCATCTCTCCAGGCAATATTGCGGAGCGTTCTCATAGGCTACGTTCACATTACCAGGCTGAAGTGGAACAAATCCGATTTTTTGCCCTAATGTGACTCAGATCTGATGTTTTCAGGGCTGTGTGGTCTGTGATCTTTTCAAATCCGACCGAGTCACTTTCATATGTAGTCCTAGATCGGATCTGATTTGTGGCTATACGGCCTTAATGTGACGCTCAGATCGGAATTCATGGGCTTTTTTCCACTGTGCGTGCGCCATCATTCAGCGTTACCATGGCAGCAGCGCCAAACAGAAGTTACAGCCTGTAAACGGTGGAAAAGCAGTACATCTCACCTTTTCCACCTTCATCTCGCTCTAATAATGAGCAGCTGAGAGCTGATCAGAGTTAATTATCTAAGCAGCGACAGATAGTCCGTGTGCTGATGATGCACGTGGCGCACGCGAGTCATTCACGTGACGTTACTGAGTAGGATGTGCGCATGCGGGTCATTTCAGGACGCCAGTTCGTTCACATTAATGACAGATTTGAATCACTTACCTAAACGAGCGGGAACCGTCCTGTCAGAGAGATCGGATTTGAGCAAAAAATCGGATTTAAGCAATGAGGCTTGTAATGTGAACGTAGCTATGGAGAACCGTGCAATTGTGGTTCGGGGGGCGTCGCTTCTGGGTTTTCGTTCTCCTTCAGACCGCGGATTTTGAAGCACCACCGACGGCTGTAACGCTGCAATTCGACAAGCTCTCTCTTCAGCTCGGTGCCCCGCGGGTTAAGGGCGCCCACCTCAAATTCGGGACTCGCGAGCTTGCTTTTTTGCGAGGCGCTCAGCTGCGAACATGGGGTCGTTCGTATCAACACTTCGCTGAACAGCTCTTATCTTTCCTGGAGGAGCTTCACTCGGGGCTCCGGGCGGAGCAGCTAGCGGACTCTTCGTTTGCTGATGTCGCCATTTCAGCTGCGCTTTCTGAGGCGACTAGCATTTCCTCATCCATTCCTGAACGCTGTGTTCGTCTTTTTTGCCCATTAACAGTTGAATTTAGATTTAATCGACGTGTCACATGCAGTCATTCACTTACGTGGCTCTTCTTTCATGAACATTGGTCACACAGCAGACTGACAACCGCAAACCCGAAGAAGCGAACGATTTCATTATAGATTATGATGTCGGTGAGTTTACTGTTACATTAACATTTTACTACGACCTTAAAACTTGTGGAAACTAAGCACATGGTTGCTTGATAGTGAGTAATACTCAACCTTGCCATAGTTATATTGTACAAGCTGGCAGCACCTTGGTAGCCCCTGATAAATAAAGACCATTAGGATTTAAAAAAAAATGTTTTTTGCCTCCTAATGGTTACCATTAGAGACCACTAGTTTCCAAGTAGAATTAGAAGTGTATCTGGAATCAGTCACTAGGTCACCTGCTAAACCATTCCTTTACATTATCAACCCATCAAGAAAATCTAAAACGCATAACAAACCCCCCAAGAACCAACAGAAACTCTTTCTATGTGGTTTCTATGTTCTCATTAGGGACGTTAACACTATAATCCATTATCACACTTTAATTTAAATAACGGCTGGTATGGGGAGCAGATTGCGTAGTACTGCTGAAAACACCGCTGATTGCTACCGTTATCATAAGCATTCAGACCGCAAGTTCAAGTCGGGGATCACAAAACCGCGAGACAGAACTCTACAAATCACCAGAGACTGTATATTTACGCGTATTTGTTTTTAAATGCCAAATGCTCTTTATGTAAATATGTAGAAACAATATTAATTTAGTATTAGTAACGTCTTCACAAATATTGATATATTTTCCCCGTTGAGTCGTATCCACCAATGAGAGAAGCCATTCTGCAGACATATCGGCCAATGAATGATAAGTGGGCGTTCCTGATGTGGGCGTTCTTGTTTTAAGGAAACGCCTTTCATTGCAGTTCGACTCTATTGGAAGAAGACGCACACGTTAACACAGCGCCATCTCGCCCCGCCCCCATGGTCACCTTATATAGAACGGTGGCTTGTGACGTCACAACCGAGGTTATAAATAGGGGCTGCAGACGAATTTCTTCTCACTTCGACTTGTGTCGGCGTGCGAGTTGGCTGAGCCAACGTGGTGAGTGTTTCGTGATGGTAGCGATAACGTTTTTGAGGAAGCGGTTGTGGAAAACGACTCCGGTGCAAAAAGACGACATCCGTCAGTCAGGAGAGAAACTAGGAGACCAGGTAGGCCGGAATGATGTGTCAGCGACAGAGAAACAATGGAAGAAACGTACACAAAAGAACAGAAAGCTGTGGAATGACTTCACCAAGCTGTGTGAGGCCGAGGCGCGGAAAGCCGTGCGGAATTCATTGTCTGTATTGTTTTGCTAGCTCCGTAAAGTGAGGTTGATATTGTACATTGAGCGGAAATTCGCGTTTCGCCCCTCCTGTCGCTCACAAACAACTCCTAAAATTTCTGAAATAACATTTTCTAAATCGTGGTAAAACAGACAACGAACTACAATCATACTTCGCCGAAGTACCCGATTTGACCTCCGTGAAGCTGGCCCCCCATGTGGTCAGAAATGGAATAAAAATGCCACTATTCGTTTGTGCTGGTTTGTGCCGTAGAAATCATCTTTTGTGCTGGCGCCGTTTTTAAGAAATTAAACATTACGTTTTATTGCCTGTGACGTCACGCCATCAACGTCCAAATCACACCAATAGAATGTAATGCAATAAAATGTAATGTTTCATTTCTTAAAAACGGCGCCAGCACAAAAGATGATTTCTACGGCACAAACCAGCACAAACGAATAGTAGCATTTTTATTCCATTTCTGGCCACATGGGCGGCCAGCTTCACGGAGGTCCCGATTTGTCGATTTCGCCAAATACATTTGATTGAAATAGCCAGAATCGGTACAGCAGGCGCCGAAAACGTTAAGGGACCGTCTGTAAAGTTCTGGTACTGCTTAAAAACATAAAACATCCACATACATGAGAAGCCTGTTGGTGTTGTTGATAAAGACCTAAAACCTTTTACAAAGCTGTGTGAGACACAAACCTACTGCGAAAAAAAATCACTTGTACTTAATCAAACAACATCATACAAATAAAATACAAGCTTTGGTTTGATAAGATGTGCCTTCATTAAAAACAGAAATCAGTGAAACAAAGCAGCAGCCACACTAGAAACCAACTATCAAGATCTGTAAGTCATATAGATGTGACACAGTAACAGTTTATTTCTAGAAAGGAAATCATTAAAATCCAACCGAGGCATATTTTACCAAATAAAGGCTGTAGTATGTTGGTCAGATGTGTCTCTGTAAGATACAAGTGGTTTTAGATGTGTGTCTCACAGCAGCAATTTATTACTTATAAAAAAAATCACTGAAATTCAACGAAGGCAAATTGTATCGATTTCACCCGTAAAGAAACACTGAGTCTCAGCACATCAGCACCAGACTGTTATTAGTGTAAGAAACAGCTGAGCAGGAAACTCTTCATTTAGAATACAAAACCAGACGGACTCGGGAAACTGTCTGTCTGTTCTGTTGAAGGAGAATCTCAGGCAGGATCGTCTACACGGCTATCAGTGGCTACATCTCTGTACCATTCAAACAGGGCATGTAGTTTCACAGACAGCGAGAATGATGATCAAAATGATCGATCCACAAGGAGACAGGAGTGAGTGGAGCTGGAGGAGCTTCACTCGGGGCTCCGGGCGGAGCAGCTAGCGGACTCTTCGTTTGTTGATGTCGCCGTTTCAGCTGCGCTTTCTGAGGCGACTAGCATTTCCTCATCCATTCCTGAACGCTGTGTTCGTCTTTTTTTGCCCATTAACAGTTGAATTTAGATTTAATCGGCGTGTCACATGCAGTCATTCACTTACGTGGCTCTTCTTTCATGAACATTGGTCACACAGCAGACTGACAACCGCAAACTTGAAGAAGACAGTTTAAACGCACGTTAACACAGCGCCATCTCGCCCCGCCCCCATGGTCACCTTATATAGAACGGTGGCTTGTGACGTCACAACCGAGGTTATAAATAGGGGCTGCAGACGAATTTCTTCTCACTTCGACTTGTGTCGGCGTGCGAGTTGGCTGAGCCAACGCCGTCAGTGTTTCGTGATGGTAGCGATAACGTTTTTGAGGAAGCGGTTGTGGAAAACGACTCCGGTGCAAAAAGACGACATCCGTCAGTCAGGAGAGAAACTAGGAGACCAGGTAGGCCGGAATGATGTGTCAGCGACAGAGAAACAATGGAAGAAACGTACACAAAAGAACAGAAAGCTGTGGAATGACTTCACCAAGCTGTGTGAGGCCGAGGCGCGGAAAGCCGTGCGGAATTCATTGTCTGTATTGTTTTGCTAGCTCCGTAAAGTGAGGTTGATATTGTACATTGAGCGGAAATTCGCGTTTCGCCCCTCCTGTCGCTCACAAACAACTCCTAAAATTTCTGAAATAACATTTTCTAAATCGTGGTAAAACAGACAACGAACTACAATCATACTTCGCCGAAGTACCCGATTTGACCTCCGTGAAGCTGGCCCCCCATGTGGTCAGAAGTGGAGTAAAAATGCCACTATTCGTTTGTGCTGGTTTGTGCCGTAGAAATCATCTTTTGTACTGGCACCGTTTTTAAGAAATTAAACATTACGTTTTATTGCCTGTGACGTCACGCCATCAACGTCCAAATCACACCAATAGAATGTAATGCAATAAAATGTAATGTTTCATTTCTTAAAAACGGCGCCAGCACAAAAGATGATTTCTACGGCACAAACCAGCACAAACGAATAGTAGTATTTTTATTCCATTTCTGACCACATGGGGGGCCAGCTTCACGGAGGTCCCGATTTGTCGATTTCGCCAAATACATTTGATTGAAATAGCCAGAATCGGTACAGCAGGCGCCGAAAACGTTAAGGGACCGTCTGTGAAGTTCTGGTACTGCTTAAAAACGTAAAACATCCACATACATGAGAAGCCTGTTGGTGTTGTTGATAAAGACCTAAAACCTTTTACAAAGCTGTGTGGGAGACACAAACCTACTGCGGAAAAAAAATCACTTGTACTTAATCAAACAACATCATAGAAATAAAATACAAGCTTTGGTTTGATAAGATGTGCCTTCATTAAAAACAGAAATCAGTGAAACAAAGCAGCGGCCACACTAGAAACCAACTATCAAGATCTGTAAGTCATATAGATGTGACACAGTAACAGTTTATTTCTAGAAAGGAAATCATTAAAATCCAACCGAGGCATATTTTACCAAACTAAAGGCTGTGGTATGTTGGTCAGATGTGTCTCTGTAAGCTACAAGTGGTTTTAGATGTGTGTCTCACAGCAGCAATTTATTACTTATAAAAAAAATCACTGAAATTCAACGAAGGCAAATTGTATCGATTTCACCCGTAAAGAAACACTGAGTCTCAGCACATCAGCACCAGACTGTTATTAGTGTAAGAAACAGCTGAGCAGGAAACTGTTCATTTAGAATACAAAACCAGACGGACTCAGGAAACTGTCTGTCTGTTCTGTTGAAGGAGAATCTCAGGCAGGATCGTCTACACGGCTATCAGTGGCTACATCTCTGTACCATTCAAACAGGGCATGTAGTTTCACAGACAGCGAGAATGATGATCAAAATGATCGATCCACAAGGAGACAGGAGTGAGTGGAGCTGGAGGAGCTTCACTCGGGGCTCCGGGCGGAGCAGCTAGCGGACTCTTCGTTTGTTGATGTCGCCGTTTCAGCTGCGCTTTCTGAGGCGACTAGCATTTCCTCATCCATTCCTGAACGCTGTGTTCGTCTTTTTTTGCCCATTAACAGTTGAATTTAGATTTAATCGGCGTGTCACATGCAGTCATTCACTTACGTGGCTCTTCTTTCATGAACATTGGTCACACAGCAGACTGACAACCGCAAACTTGAAGAAGACAGTTTAAACGCACGTTAACACAGCGCCATCTCGCCCCGCCCCCATGGTCACCTTATATAGAACGGTGGCTTGTGACGTCACAACCGAGGTTATAAATAGGGGCTGCAGACGAATTTCTTCTCACTTCGACTTGTGTCGGCGTGCGAGTTGGCTGAGCCAACGTGGTGAGTGTTTCGTGATGGCAGCGATAACGTTTTTGAGGAAGCGGTTGTGGAAAACGACTCCGGTGCAAAAAGACGACATCCGTCAGTCAGGAGAGAAACTAAGAGACCAGGTAGGCCGGAATGATGTGTCAGCGACAGAGAAACAATGGAAGAAACGTACACAAAAGAACGGAAAGCTGTGGAATGACTTCACCAAGATGTGTGAGGCCGAAGCACGGAAAGCCGTGAAGAAAATGACAGCACAGCTTGGGGAAAAAGACAATACACGTGCAAACACACGAAATCCGTCGGTCAGGAGAGGAACTAGGAGGCGAGATCGACACATTCACATATAAAACAAAGAGGTCTCGCCACCCTAAACTGTCGTGGAAGAAGCTTCGGACTTTGAAAGAGAGGACTCAGAAGGAGGTTCGGAAGAAACGGAACAAATTCATTGCTGAATATGCCCACGTGGCTCCCTCTGACTGGTATGAGCAACGCAGCGCCCTACTGAGGTTGTACCATCGCGATGGAGAAAAATGGACTAGGCAAGTTATGTTCCATAGTACTGACCAGAGGTGCCCCAACCTTTATTTTGAGGAATTCAATTTCACTTCATATCCTTTCTCCTTGAGACTGCAGTACAGTTTATTTCAGGTCATACATGATGTAATTGTGCTTATAAACCTTCAAATAAAGTTGAATTGTTGAACTGCATTAAACGTGTGACTGGTGTTGAATGGAAAAAAAAATACAGAACAAAAATATGAACATATAAAAATATGAACCGTTACCAGTATTTTCACTGTTCTTATTTGTTAGCCAAGGTATTGCTAGTTAGCTGTGTCTTCTGAGCTTTAAAGCATTAGCTAACCAGCTACATAGCCTTAGCATTTATATTGCTTCCTTACCTATTTGTAATGACTAATGTACTGCATTAATTAATACTGTCATGAGAATTTTATATACGTAGTAGTAAACACAGTTTGTGCCCTCTGTGGAATTCATTGTCTGTGATAAAATTGGTTGCATTGTTTTGCTAGCTCCGTAAAGTGAGGTTGATATTGTACATTGAGCGGAAATTCGCGTTTCGCCCCTCCTCTCGCTCACAAACAACTCCTAAAATTTCTGAAATAACATTTTCTAAATCGTGGTAAAACAGACAAAGAACTACAATCATATTTCGCCGAAGTACCCGATTTGACCTCCGTGAAGCTGGCCCCCCATGTGGTCAGAAATGGAATAATTTGTTTGTGCTGGTTTGTGGCGTAGAAATCATCTTTTGTGCTGGCACCGTTTTTAAGAAATTAAACATTACATTTTATTGCCTGTGACGTCACGCAGCCCCCCAACAACGCCCAAATCACACCAATGGGGTCTCATTCGTTTGTGCTGGTTTGTGCCGTTAAAATTAATGTTTGTGCTGTTTTAATTATCCAGTTATAAAGCCTCAAATGTTGGACGAGTGACGTCACGCAGCCCCCCATCAACGTCCAAATCACACCAAAATTCCAGAGTGGGATAAAGCCCACATGGGTCACTGTTAAAATCTGTGTTCTTGGTGGTTCCAGTAAATATTCGTTGATATTTGATGAGCATTTTAACAAGTCACACATTAACATGAGCTCACATGATACACTGACCTCACAAAACTCTTGATCCGTTTTGAAAATGTTTTTAAAGAGCAAAGTAGTCATTTCTAATCATCACTTTTAGTTCAGCTCTGGACTTCTACTCAGTGCAGCGCTGAAGCTGAATAATTGAAGGTGAAAAGGCCAGATGACCGTGTAGTGATCAGGGTCAGCGGCTGCTCAGGAGGCAAAAAGGCCTTTCTCAGATCTTCACCATCAACTATTGTCAATGCTGTGGTAAATGATGTCATCTGTAGTGACAAAACTTGTTTCTACAACAACTTAAGAATTAAAAGAGCACAAACGTTTCTTTTAACGGCACAAATCAGCACAAACGAATGAGACCATTTTGGCGCGATTTGGATGCTGACGGGGGCGGAGTAACGTCACTTATTAAAAATATTTTTAGCTTATAACTTGATAATTAAAACAGCAGAAATGTGTCTTTTAACGGCACAAATGCAGCACAAACGAGTGAGAACCTTTTGGTGTGATATGGACGTTGATAGGGGGCTGCGTGACGTCACAGTAATGTTTAATTTTTAAAAACGGTGCCAGCACAAAAGATGATTTCTACGGCACAAACCAGCACAAATGAATAGTAGCATTTTTATTCCATTTCTGACCACATGGGGGGGCCAGCTTCACGGAGGTCCCGATTTGTCCATTTCGCCAAATACATTTGATTGAAAAAGCCAGAATCGGTACAGCAGGCGCCGAAAACGTTAAGGGACCGTCTGTAAAGTTCTGGTACTGCTTAAAAACGTAAAACATCCACATACATGAGAAGCCTGTTGGTGTTGTTGATAAAGACTTAAAACTTACTGAAATACAAAGATGATGTGAAAATCAATACCTAACATTAAAAAGTATATTTTAGCAAATTAGGCAGTCTAAAGGTGCATGTAGTGGACCTGAAAATTGAATTGTCACAACTCTGCAACATATTCTAGTTTTGAAAAATGTCACCAACATGACTTGGTGAAGTTGTATCATGCTTTATTAGGCCGTTATTTAAAAAAAACTGCTGCTTTTACAAAGCTGTGGGAAAAAAAACACACAAACTACACAAACCTACTGCAAAAAAAAAATCACTTGTACTTAACATACAAATAAAATACAAGCTTTGGTTTGATAAGATATGCCTTCATTACATTTTAATTAAGTTTTAAATTAGTACCATGAGACGTCCATATGACATACAGATCTAAAATCACTTGTAGTTTACAGAGACACGCCTGGCAAATATACTACAACCATTAGTTTGGTAAAAAAAATAGGATTTCAACGAATTTTTTTCTAGCAATAAATTACTGCCATCACACCTCCATATGACTTAGATCTAAAATCACTTCTAGTGTAATGAGACCCAAATCTGACCAGGATACTGCAACCTTAATTTTTGTTAAATCTGCCAAGGATAATATAAGTGATTCTTAGATTAGCAATATATTACTAATGTGACGAAGCTGTTCAACAAAAAATCACTTGTAGTTTAGTGAGATGCATCTCAACGACCTACTACAAACTGCATTTTGATAAAACATGCCTTGGATGAATTTCAATGAATTTTTTTTCTAGAAGTAAATGACTACTGTCCCAAAGTCATTTGACATACAGATCTAAAATCACTTGTGGTGAACACTGAGTTGTAGTGAACGTGTCACAAACCTATTTCAACCTTTAGTTTGCTAAATTTATTCTTTGGTTGAATTTCAATTTCCTGCGATGGACTGGTGACCTGTCCAGGATGTTTCCTGCCTTCTGCCCAATGACCGCTGCCATCAGTGCATCCAAAGGTTGTGTAGAATTACAATAAATATATTCTGGGGTACGAATGGCTGAACAGCAGCCTATAACTTACACAACACTAAACTAACAACACATTAAAAATGAAGAATTTGTTTTCGCAATGATTCTATTGAAAAATATTTAGTTTGTGGTAGATTTATTGGCCTGAACTACTTTTTTTACACATCTGTTTCACACATTTCTCATTGCCATGTTGGTTCCTCATCAGGAACAGCATCTGGTGTCATTGCAAGGCAGTCTGCATGGAACAGACTTCTGCAGTTTCCACATTCTATCTAATGAGCCAAAGAGAAGAATGTGTGTGATAACAGCACCACCAAATTCACATTTTAAATTCAGGCATTTTAAAGTTTTACCATTAAAAATTATTTTCTGAAAATCCCTTAAAAACAGAAATCAGTGAAACAAAGCAGCGGCCACACCAGAAACCAACTATCAAGATCTCTAAGTCATATAGATGTGACACAGTTTATTTCTAGAAAGGAAATCAATAAAATCAAACCGAGGCATATTTTACCAGACTAAAGTTGTAGTATGTTGGTCAGATGTGTCTCTGTAAACTACATTTGACTTTAAATCTCTGCGTCACACAGATAAATAATAAAAAAATTAATTAAAATTCAACCAAGGAACGTCTTACCAAATAAAGGCTGTAGTATGTTGGTCAGATGTGTCTCTGTAAACTACAAGTGGTTTTAGATGTGTGTCTCACAGCAGCAATTTATTACTTATAAAAAATCACTGAAATTCAACGAAGGCAAATTGTATCGATTTCACCCATAAAGAAACACTGAGTCTCAGCACATCAGCACCAGACTGTTATTAGTGTAAGAAACAGCTGAGCAGGAAACTGTTAATCTAGAATACAGAACCAGACGGACTCGGGAAACTGTCTGTCTGTTCTGTTGAAGGAGAATCTCAGGCAGGATCGTCTACACGGCTATCAGTGGCTACATCTCTGTACCATTCAAACAGGGCATGTAGTTTCACAGACAGCGAGAATGATGATCAAAATGATCGATCCACAAGGAGACAGGAGTGAGTGGAGCTCCATCGCCAGTACAGCAACCGAGACCCCAACACGTTATGCCCCCCCCCCTTACAGTTAGCCACCTTTATCCTCCAAATATTGCGAGTTTATTCTCGAAACATTACGACTTTATTCTCAAACTCTACTATTTTAATTGTAATTAACTGTGGCCCCAAAACTCCGTCGTACAAAACAGCCAGGAACCAACAGAAACATTTAATGGTTTCTATGTTTTTTTTCATGGTGGAGGGATACGTGTAGGATGCTGTAAAGCAAAATAGTCCCTGAAGAAAACTTTTTTTGCCCAGGTTTACTGTCTTACTATTATCAACATGAACACATATAGCTTTACCGGTCGTTCTGGACAGTAAATAAAATGGATTTATTTGCATTAAAGACATCACAACTCCTGGTTCTCATCAGCATCTCTGTAAAGAAACAATTTAGAGTTTGCAAGTTTCTCTACAGCGAACCATTTCGCTTCAAACCACTCCGAATGACTTTACATCTCAACTATCGAACTATGCAGAAGGTTTTATTCCCCTATAGGTTTTATGGCTTCTGAAAATAATAAATCTTCTCATATATATATATATATATATATATATATATATATATATATATATATATATATATATATATGTATGTATGTGTGTGTGTGTGTGTGTGTGTGTGTGTGTTGTTAAACAAATGTTTTTAATCTGGATTTCTCTGAAATGTACTTCCACAGTTTAGAAGCTACGTAATTTAAAGAATGTTCCTGAGATCACATGCGTGAGGAATCATGAGTCACATGATAGGAAACAGCTCTCAAGACCAGCTAAGTGCACTGATCCAGACAGGATTACTGCAAAAGACAGACTGATTCAGACTCAGAAAGGACAGAAAGGGAAGAATGAAAAGGAATCACTCTTTCATCATTTCAACCTGACCATCCATTACCTGACCATCCATTACCTGACCACAGGTAAGGTAATGGATCTGTGTGATTAGGGCTCATCTCAGTACACGGCACTTAACCGTCAGTGCTCTGCATGTGAAAATGTCTTGTGTTAGTTGTGATAACACATTCACTCAGTAGTGTAACAGAGCAGGTCGGGTCACCAGCAGAGACACCCTGACTGGAGGATTCATTTACAGAAAGACCAGATATAAACCCTACTAACTTTGTGCCGTACCATTTTTTTTGCCTTTAAGTGGTGAAGTATTCAGTTAAGACACTTTATTCAGTGACTCAAGTGTCCTCCTGTTAAGGCAGGATGACAATATTTGCCATCGTTGATGAAAAACCCAACCAATATTATTCCAAATGGACACAACTCATCTTTAAGGTAATGAACACGAGAGACTGAAGCAAAGTACATAATTTCATTCCACACAACTAAATTTGACATCAACACAACTGTCTTTCAGTTACTTTTAGCAATAATTGTGTTGATGTAATTTATTTTATTCATGTAGAAATTATGTATATATTTGAATCAAGTAAATTCAATTCACTTTTTTCAGAATGTAACTGCTCCCATGTCCCCAGAACCAGTATAAAAACAATCACACTTTAACATCTTTAAGGATAAATCTGAATTGGTCAAAATAATTATATTTGATATGCTAATTTATTATCAACCATAAAGTTTCAGGGCAGCGCACTTTCCCAGCAGGTCTTCAGCAAACAGACAGGCAGAATGAACACTAAGTAGTGACTGACGCCACAAATACTGACAAAAGTCACTGACTCACTTTTAATATACATGTAAAACATGTGACTGACAGATGGTGATGGTCACTG
Source organism: Colossoma macropomum (assembly GCF_904425465.1). Lineage (NCBI taxonomy): Eukaryota > Metazoa > Chordata > Actinopteri > Characiformes > Serrasalmidae > Colossoma > Colossoma macropomum. Next base: position 13,472,577 of record NW_023494802.1, on the reverse strand, counting down.
GGGTGGGCCGAGCTAATTCTGATATTTGCTATTCGTTGATTTTCCGTCGTTACTGACAGTTGTTGTAGCCAGTAACTTTCATTCGGATGAACTCTCGGACATCTGTAGCATTCTTTTCCAGCTGCTTTATCTCATCCTGCTGCTTCTGTATATTCTTCTCGTTGTCCTGGAACCTCCTCTCCAGCTCTGCACCAACAGAACAGACAGAGTGGACACAATGATGTTTCAGCCTTTCGGAGAAAAAGTGTCACCCCAAAACACGAGCGGCACCAAGAGGGCACTAGGGATGCTGCAGTTTATCTCACTCACAGCAACCCGAACAAGAAACTGCGCACAATTTGTATATTATTTAGAAAACCACCACAAAAATAAGTGAACTATATGCAAAAATTGATTCAATAGCCTAAAATACATTATTCAACTGGCTCATTTAGATTGTATTGTTGTATACATCATAATGATTAACGTGCTAGTTTAGTTTTAGATTATTAGTGAATAGTGAGTTTGTATTACATGTGACATATCATTTTTTTGTACATATATACATACATAGACATATGTATTTGATCCCTGAGGAGAAATTTGGGTACATTGTCTGGGATCAACTAAACCAACGATTCATGGGTCTTATTTAAAGCTTTTGCTTGTCTTTTCTGTGACTGGCGTAACGTATGATATGAGTAACTGTGTTTGTCAAGTGATTGTTAGTTTGTACTTCATCATTAGTTCATTATCTGCAGTTAGGCTGGATCCCCCCTCTATAATTTGCTTCATATGAATGTGGTCTGTGCATTAGCTCCTGCTACAGAGCACAGCTGCCCCAAAAGCACCCACTACTGGTTCCATTACTGCCCAACACAGACATTAGCACATACTCTTGAGTGTTTCCATGTCCTTGTTGGCCTTCTTCAGAAGCGCCTCTGCCTCGTTCTTCATGTCTATCGCTCTCTGCGTGATGTTGCCTGCTCCAGCGCCTCCCAGGGAGTCTATCTTATCTTTCAGCTCCTTATATCGACTCTCAGCTTCTGACATTTCCTGATAAAAAGATACACACAGATAAAAACAAAATGTGAAATTGTCTACCTAATTTAGCTCAGTGGAACAGAGATAAAAGATGTGCACAACAGGCAAACCTTGCTTAATTCAGAGGCAGCCTGAGTGGCATTATCTGCCAGGGCCTTGGCCTTCTGCGCCTGCTGCCTGTTTTGCTCTGTCTTATTCTTTAACATCTCCACTCCTTGGGATAAATTAGCCAATCGTGACATCACATCCCTGAGGTTCTTCTCTAGATTTGTGAGCTCGTCCTCCACCTGGTCAAAAAACAATGTTCAGGACAGAATATAAGAGAGAAAGACGAGTGCTTTGTCTAAATGGAGTTGTGGTTGGGAAATGTGGTAAACTACCAAAAGTGACCACACCCTGAAAAAAGTGTGAGTAAAGACATGAATTTAATATTTCAATGTACACGTAAACGTATAGGCATTTTGATTTGAATACCAAGGCTAAATGTCTCTAAAAACCAACACATGCCACAAACTTCCAGATATTTGAAATCATTGTTTTCAATGAAGGTGGACACTGATACTGGGTGTTGTTGTGCACTGGCTCAATTTCTGAGCACCACTCAGCATTTTACTATTACTGTATTATATTAAAAAGTAACTACACCCTACTATTTTAAGCTAACTCCACCCCTGGCTCAACTTTGAAAAATGCTCAAAAATGGGAGGGGCACGCTGGGAAGGGCACTGCAGTGATGTACGGGTTTGGAAGCAGGGCTGCGAGGGAAACTGGGTGGGCTGGGCTGCTGTGTTTTTAGAGCTAGCGCAAGTTAGGTACCAGAAAATATGGAGAGTGACAGAATCAAACGGCACTTTTGCAACTGAAAGGTTTTACGAGGTAGAAGATTTTTCTCTACTACCATCCTCATCTTTGACGAGGGAAGGTGTTTATCAGGCCCTGTGTCTTGAGCCTTAACAGTATGAGTCACTGACTCAAGCCGCCGAAGAGTTAACTTAGCACCAGAAAATGATTAGCAGCGAATGGCAGAGGCGTCCAAACAGTAGAACGTTCCCTAAAACTGGCCCTGAATCCTTACGTTCTAAGCTGTTCATGGCACTTACTGGTGTTACATCCAATTCAGTTCCCACTCAAATTCACATTCCCCTTTATATATATCGAACGCTCGGTCACGTGCACTCACTGAACAGAAATCAACGGCAAGCAACAATGGTATTACAGAAAGCATGAAAAAAGTTTGAGAAAGGCTGTATGGATGAAAGGTTGACAGTCAGTAACAATGGCCATTTAATGTTAACCTTTCCTGAACCTTTTAGCTTTCAGTAGTTTCAGAATTGCTTGGCATTTATTTCTGTTCAATGTGGCGCCCGAGGGTCTGAGTTGTGAAGGGAAACATGAATTGGATGCAAGACCGGCAGGTTTATGGAGACGTGAAAGAATCCTCACTTAATCGGTCCAACATCTTTATTACAAACTAAGCGTAGATTAATCGAGTTATTTACAGTTGGTACAGACAGCTGGCATATTGCAGCCTTGTGAGGTATTGCTGGGGGTATTTAACTCGGTGTGTGAATGTGTTTATCTCCTGGCTCCTGTGCTTTCTATTTATGAGTACAGCACGAGTAGGGCATCATCAGGGGGTGGTAACGTTGTTTGACCGATTTGCATACTGTGAATTGTCATGCTACTTTGGTACGAAGACGTCATCCGCACCTATAGCAGAGCTGAACCAGAGGGGCGCTGCAGAGGTGGAACTGACCACGATAAAAATGATATTTTTACAGTTTGGAAAGATGTGTTCACATTTTAAGCAAAGCTGGTATATTTCATTATTACAGAGCAGCACATTCCAGCTGTTAATGAAAAAAAGGTCTTAGGGTGTTACTCTAGTTACTCTTTAAACCCAGAAAAAGCCCACAGAAATTGCTGGTAGGGTTGAAGGTGACTTGAAATTTACACCAAGAAATGCAGCCAATTGTTAAAGTTTTCATTATTATACTATAGCAGGGAAAACTGTAGAACTATAAAAAGGTGTACAAACTTTTGACTGTTACTGTGTAAACACATGCAAACACAGATGCACACATATCAAAACAAGCATTTCATACCATGGCAGTGGTGTTCTTTGTGGCGTCGAGGTTTTCCATGGCCACGGCTATTGCCTTCTCTGCTTTCTCTATAGCCTTCTGGGAAGTGTTCATCACCTCTTTAGTCTTACTGATGGCATCACCAACTCCGTCTGCTTGGGCCCTACACACACACACACGCACACAAACGCACATAAATGGTACTGAAAACCGTATTATATATATTAAAGGCATGGTGCAAACTGTAACTTGATGCAGCTGCAATATGTGCTTGTGATGCATCCAAAATTAACGTTCAGTTTACAAAGCCTGTAGCTAATCATGTAGCCTGCACATAGGACTGGGTACTAACTGAATGACGCTACTGAGACAGTCAAATTTTAGAATCATTTGGGATTGTTTGATAAAAAAAAAATCAAAAACAGAATTTGGTAAACAAAAACACGGAAAGTCAGTGCCATAGGAATCATTGGATGAACTGAGTTTAAAAAAAAGTGTGAGTGCTGCTATTATTAAAGGAAGCCTCCTGTGGGGACACTTTCACTAGTCAAAACTTAAATCAAATGATAAACATAATCAGCTGCATTTTCAAGATCTCCAACTGTTTTTTTTGCATGATTCTCACAGGTGTTGTGTAATCCTCCTACAAATGTATATGTATGCAGAAGAGGTGCGCATTTACAATTTTTCCCAAAAAATGTTTCTACTTAACACACACAAGAGCACATCCCTCTCTTACTTGGCATTCTGGGCTCTGTTGAGCAGCTCCTTGGCCTTAGCCAGCTGTTCAGAGGTCTGGTTGAAGATTCTCTCCACGTCAGTGAGGTTGGCAATGTTGTCTTTGATCTGCTGCACTATACGGTCCAGTACAGTCCGGTTAACTGGAAGTTCAATGGCCAGAACTTGCTTGGCCACTTTCTCTATGCTCTCTGGATCTGCCCCCTCCTCTGAACACAACACGCACAGCAATCACATTTACTCTCCTTCACAACATTAAGCGTAGTGTAGCTTATTATGGTTAATAAAAGAGAACACACAGGTGAACGCTAGAGGTGAGACAAAAATATGAAACAAAATGCTGAAGATGAACATTCAGTTAAAAAGTCCACTTAACACAACACGGTCATTTTGTAATGAAAGCACTGACCTGTCAAAAAGTCTCTGATCTTCTGAATGAAATCCTTCAATTTGTTATTGGACTTTTCAAACAACTCCTTCTTCTTTTGGGCTTTGTCCAGCGTGTTCATGGCTTGGGTTTTCACATTCTGAATAAGTGTGGCAATGTTCTGCAGCTGTGACAAAGATTACAAGCAGGTTGTCATATAAACTGTAAATACACACATACATCCACAGATACAAACCACACACACTCTTAAACGATTTCTAACTGAGTCAAATGAATCTTTTGCACTGATTTGAACATGAAAAGGTTTTTGCCTCTTTTTTGTTTCTTTCATTCTACCGAATTATTTCAAACTTAGATATTTACAATGAATAAGTTATGATCCATTTAAAAACAAAGCATAAACTGAACTAGTAATAAGCTAAATATATACAAAATCATTGTTTAAGGTTTACCTTCTATTGGGTTGTGGCTGTGCCCTGTTGAGCAGTTAGATCTCACTGGTTTTAAGTAAATGTGTCCCAAATTCTCAATCATTGTGTAACCCTAAGAATCGTCACTACTGAAACACATATTTTCTGCAGTTAAGTAACTGTTAAAGCTGTGTTTGCTGGTCATGTACTGGTTAGGATTTTTAATCTTGGCTTTTTGAGTTTGGCTAAAAATTTGCTAAAATTGTCAGTACTTAGTTTCAGTTGTGTTATGATTGTTTTAGAAATGACAAGATGGAATGTTCGATCATTTCTTTTAGTAAAATATGCATAATTAAGTTATAGGATCGCTCAAAGCTAAAGGACTTTAGTCTAAAATCCAAGTCAGCTAAAAGTTCGAAATGTGTTTTTAACTCTGACTTTGAAATAATTTGGTAGAATGATCCATATTAGTTCACACGCACAAACACACCTTCTTGTCTATGTTCATGAGTTCATCGCTGGCAGCCGTCAGGTTCTTGGTGGCCTCATCAGCCTTCTTCAGTGCCCTGAGTGATTCCCCAACTGTACCATTACAGTTAGGCCCTCCACACAGCAGTGTGCCATTACTGTCCTTACAGCCAGTCCCTCTACAAGAGCTTTCTGCACACGTACCATTAACACTTACATCACCACTGCCACCACACACCTGCGAGAAGAGCAAGGAACAGACTATCAAGCTGCAAACTTGTACATACCCAATATCCACCAAATCCACCAAAGCAGTTCACCTCCTAGCTTTTCAGACTGGAATTTTTGCCAAATACTTGTGGGCAGTTTCTAACTGCTAACTGCCAATTCTGTAGTGCCAGCTAACAGACACCTAGGTTGGCTAGTATGACACTGAGAGATGGGAGAGGGAGAGCCATCCTACTCACTCAGAGAAAGCAAAGGCCAATTATGCACGGGTGGCTGTGGCACTGCCAGGGATCAATCTTGCAATCTCTCAGTGACAAGTGTTATATTGTTTTCTTCAAAATAAATCTGGTTAGCTTTTTTGTTAAGTTTTGCAAATCAACAAATAAAACATTTTTAAAAACATTTTTTCAAAAGTAAGATGTCTCCCAACTCTTGAAGGTACATACTGAAAGGCGAGTGTTGATGACTTCAGTGAAGCTCATCCACTTTTACATATGATAGTTTGTGATTCACCATTCTTCTTTTTGGTGGCACAGCTCTGTGTTTATTGCACATTCTCTCAGCAGAGAGTATTTACCTTGTGGCTGAGGTGATGGACCTTGTCGTCCAAATCATTTGCTTTCTTTTCCAGTTCAGACAGGGACTTGTTCTGAGCTGTTACTGTGCGCAGGAGCTGGTCTTTCCTCTGGTTTAGTAGGGTCTCAGTGCGATTGCGTGTGTCTTGAGACTGCTCCACAGGGCTCTCCGGCCCAAACACAGAGGCATTACAGCGCTGCTCGGCGTCCAGGGACTGCTGGTAGTACTTCCGCACCTTTTCAAACTGATCTGCACACAGACAGACAGAACAGACATCAACATTTTCAGAACATGCTCAGAATCAGTCTTTTTAACAAGATGTACAAGAAGTTTGTGTTGGAACAGGAATCAACATAAATTATAATAAAAATGCCTAAAAATTAGAGACGGTATCATTCTGATACCAGGTACTGATATGAAGCAGATGTAGGCAGAAAATGCAGGATTGTTTATTGGAGGAAAAAAAAAAGAATTAGATACTGTAATGAATCTAGCCTGAAATAGCACACACTCACATTTGGCTATGTTGTTAGCTGTGTATTTGTTCCTGTGTAGTAAGAGTGTTTGAGTAGCTTGAGAATAATAGGCTACTTTTAGATGATCATTTTAAGTTCTTCAATTATAAAGAGGGGTTTAACTCAATTAAAAACAGAAAAGGAAGTGGTATTGTGCCATCTCTGATAAAGATATTGAAAATCCACTACACAAAAGTATAAAACATGCAGTGTCGTTTACAGTTAAATCATAACTTCTAAAGTTGTATACAGTCATAAAGTACATGTACTGTATTCTGTGCCTAAACACAGCAGAAAAAGAAGCTTCTTCACTGGTGTACCTGCGAATCCAGCAGTGAAGTAGTTGTTCAGGTCTCTACGCCGCTGAGCTACCGTATCGTTAAGGTCTCTGAGCTCCTGCTCCATTGAGGTCAGGTTCCGTTTCAGGATGTTGTCCTGCTCTGCCGTCCCATTCATCTCTCTCTCTAGGTCCATCAAACGGCCATCAGTGACAACTATCTCAGCCCTGAGCCAAAAAAGAGTCACAGTTACTTCTTACTTAGTTCAATATTCCAAACACTTTAAGGTCGGTCAACTTGACATTTTAACACTGGAAAGAGTGAAAAGTAAGAGAGTTTTATTACTGTAGCAAAAATTTACCTAAATATGAGTAAAACCATTGGCAAAGAAAATTCACTAAAAAATTACGATAACTTGCATTAGTTTAATTAGCTAACTAACAAAGGAAAAATAACAGCTTTAGGTTTAATAAAATTTACGCTAGCAACATGTACTCAAGAACTGAAGTTTGAATAAGTCTAATTCATTGTTTCACATCTTTATTTAATATTAAGGTGTAATTTTGATTTACCAGAAAGCTCAATAAAAAGTAATATACAATTAAAAGTGAGCTTAGAAATTTTCTGTCTTCATTTACTTATTTCCTTTCACAAAATGAACACCTAAATTGTTGAATGTTTTAACCTTTTCAACTCCTTGAGACCACCGGTGGTTCCAAAACGCACTTCGTCATATTCTTCATAGCTTTCATATTTCATAGGCTACATTCAAAAGGTGGTTGTCATTTGAGAGCTGTAACTGTCTTCTTTCCAGTCAAATAGATGGGTAATGTAATTTTAAACCCTTATAATAGAAAGAGCTGAATTTTTTTTTGTCTACTGAAAGTCGACCCATTTTTCCACAAATCTGGGCTATAAACTATAAACAGATGGCGTCTCTTCAGTGATCTGCTCTGTAAAAATTATTTTTATAAAATAATATAAAGAGCGTCTAAGATTTTTGGCTTTTAGCAGTAAATTATAAGCATACAGCAATATATGTTTGATCATAAAACACATGTTCTGTTCATTTGAGGGGAGCTTTTACAAAAACATAAATAAATAAATAATATAAAAATGTACATTTATTTCATGCAGTTACTGAATAATTTGCCTTACGATTTGGTCATGTAAATTCAGATGGACAAACCAAAATATGCCCTGGTCAATAAGAGGTTAATAAGTGAACAGTTTTCAAGGCATCATTCAATAAATGTCAAACCATCTAAAAACCGCAGTATATGCTCATTTCTCTAAAGCACTGACAAAACTTTAGATGATAATGATTCAAATCTGAGGGAGTTAAGTTAAACAGTTGGCGTTTAAGGGAAAGAAAGGCGAAATTAAACATGTTCCATGGTGTTTAGATTTGTAGCCTGATTGGCTATCTTGACATTAGCTTAGCAAATCCAAAGACCCAAACAGTGCCACACACCAGTGCAAGTTTTCTTCTGATTCTTTGAATGTTCTGCTGAAGTAAGTGTAGATGATAAAAACTTATGCCTGACAGAGCTAGAGCCAGGTGACTGATGTTGGAGTGACAGAAAACTCAAATCAAACCTGTTCTGTGGTGTTTGGGACTGCAGTGTTTTAGTGAATGAGAGCTAAGTTATCTGGCCAAATGTGCCAGACACCACAGCACAGGCCTGGTTCCAGCTAACTGATGCTAAAATGACACCCATTTAGAGGAAATCTGGGAGCTGGTGTCAGGTTGAAAGCCAAAAATGAAAGTGTTCTGTGGTGTGTGTAGTTAGCTGTCAGCCTTTATTATAGCTCAGTGTAATTACATTACCTGATATCATCAATGGCTTGGCTGATCAGTTGGTACATCCTGTCTCTATCTCCGTCCTTCAGCAGGTCCTGGACCTCGGCCAGCTTCTTCATCAGCTCACGGATTCGGGCGTCACTAACGCCAGGCACTGTACCCGTCTCCAGGATCTTAGCTATGATAATGTGGATGTTGTCTAGATCGCTCTGGACTTGGCAGACAATATCGTCCCACAGCTGGAAGCAGGGGTGGCAGGACACACACTTGGGGAAGCTTCCAGTAAAACCACGAGCACATTCGTCACAGTGGCGCCCGCTCGCGCCCTCTCTGCACACACATGCCCCTGTGGTGCGGTTACACTGAAGAGCCTCTGCACCCAGCGGGTCACACCTACACTCTGTGCAAACGCAACACAGATACAACACAGTGAAGATCAAGAAAAACAAGTGAAAGCAGGTCTGACATTTAATGAGAGTTACTGTAAGAGTCTCTAAGACCTGCCATCTGCCAAGTGTGGATATATTCTGAGGTGTGGCAACTTTAACCCCTTAAACGGGTAAAAGGGATTGTATTTGTTCAAAATTTGCCTTTTTTTTTTAAACATAATCCTGCTTTAAGAGTCTGGGTTCTGTGATTATGCCTTTTATTTGGAGAAATAAATCACCCCATACAGTCAAAAAGCACATCTGTAAATCCAGGGATATTGGAGGTCTGGCCGTTCCCTGCTTCCAGCACTACCACTGGGCAGCAAATGCAAGCATTTTAGTTTATTGGAGGAGTGCATACCCTCGTTAGGTGTCCACCGCCACCCCTGCATGGATAGCTATAGAGCACGATATTGTTGGTACCTCTGTCCCCTTGCTCTCTCCTTGCTCTTTACAGGTAGGAAACCAGCTAGGGCTTCTCTGAAAGACAACCTCATGGTTGCAAATTCTCTTAAAAACTGGCACCAAATCAGGAAAGCTCTCGCACCCCTTGAAACCAGCATTTTCACCCACATTGCTTTTAGTCATGCTTTTCCTCCATCTCAAACAGGACAAAAAAGGGATTATTACTATAGAAAACATATATTGATAATATTTTTGCTTCCTTTTCCCAGCTTAGGTTAAAATTTGGACTGTCTCCTTTTCATTTTTTCTGACATTTAAAAATACACAGTTATGCTAAAACCACCAGCCCCTGAAGAATTTTTATTTTCTTATGACATCATATCCAGGTATGAAAGGTCTGGTGTCAAGATTTAAAAAAAATGTGCCCCATCTACCCAAAACCTGAAAGAGTTATGGGAAAATCTCTGATGAGACCTAGAAAAATGCTTTGCAGGGCATTCAGTCAAGTTCCATTAATTCAAATTATAAGCTAATCAGGTACAAAGTAATGCACAGACTGCACTACTCTCAAACAAAGTTACACTCAATATATCCATCTATAACGCTTGCGTGTGTTAAATGCATGAGCTGTGAAGGAACCTTGTGAAGGAACTGACCTCCCTCCAGACCCTGCAACTGGTCACCAAACCTAGAGGTCTATGGTCGCTGCAAGATCCATGCAATCCAGCATGGTATGACAATAGCTAAAAAAACAATCTTAATGGTCTGGAGCAAACAAATTGTACCCAAGTTTGAAACCTGGCTGAATGAGCTCTGTAGTGCACTGCATACAGAGACGGTCAGATATGGACGTCCTGTGAAATCTAGTAGATTTTCAGACACTTGGAATCCTCTTCTTATTTATCTAGATGACTGGCAAGGTCCAACAAGTAGTGTCTGACACGTAAGTGGGTACCAAATATGTAAATGTGCGAATGAGCTGCTGAGTTGTTTTTTCTCCCTTCTTGTTATCTGGAGTAGCTGATGGCATGGGTGGGAGTGGGAACAGTTTCCTGTCACTGTTTGTCAATTTACTTGATGTGTTGCAAAAATACAGATTTAATATATTAACTAAAAAAATAAAAAAGAAATCGCCAGTGTGATCTGTAGCATCTATATGCCTGTGTGCACACGAAGGGGAGTCGGATTCCGTTTCCTTCAGCTTGTCAACAAATGCAAGTGTACAGCTGTCCATGAGTGGAGCTCACAGCATGTTCTGTATGGTGTAAAAGTGAAATACACTCTGCAGTTGTAGGGGAGCCTAAGATTCTTACATAATGCTGCTTTAACTCTTACCCTCACATCGCACGTTTGGATTCCCCCAGTGGAGCGCCTCGCACTCAGTACACTGCTGCCCTCCAAAACCAGGCCTGCAGTGACACTGACCACTGATCTACACACATACAGAGAGAACAGGAGTGATGGTGAGTGAAAGTCTTTTAATTTAAATCTTTCCTCAGATTGTGTGCAATACAGGGCTTGAATACTTCTGTCCAATACATTGTGTCAGTTATGATAAAGTCAGCTAGTAAGTTAAGGTAGTTACAGTTAGTTAGTCATACCAGGTTGCAGTGAGGGCTGAGGGAGTTCTGTGGGTGGCACTCGCAGGCCTCACAGCCCTGGTCCATTCCCAGGTTCCAGTGGTTGGGGGCACACTGGTCACAGCTGTGGCCTTCAACATTGGTCCTGCAGGGACACGACCCAGTTCGCCCGTTACAGTAACACAACCCGTCACTGCAGTGGGCCTGCTGCGTCCCCAACGTCATACACGTACAGCCTGCAGGGCAGAGGGTTACAGACCAAACGTGAGGAAAGGTCAGGAAACTGTGTAGCATAACAGGGCAATCATTTCAGCGCACAGTAAAAAGCAGGTTTGTTCTTTTCCAATTCCTCAGCAGCTTCATCAAAATGATAACAATATATACTGGTGATATTGTATCTAATCAAAACAGAAAAAAGTTGGAATGCAGTCTCAAACTTGTGGACACTCAATGTAAATCGTACAGTTCACTGCATAAGTAGCCAGGTAATAATGATGTAATTACGTAAATACATGTGAATAATTATGTACTGTAAAAATATAGCAATATATAGCATATAGAACTATAGAAAAACTAAGAGCTAATAAATGAAAGTGAAAGTGAAGTGATCAGATCTACAGTTTCCAACTTTAAGAGAGTGGATATGATAACTATATAACAAAAAGCATCAGAGAGATTTATTGCTGTACTTACGCCTGCAGTCCCTGACCAGCGCATTGCCATAGTAACCAGGCTTGCACTCGGAGCAGGACGCCCCGTCTGTGTTGTACAGACACTTCAGGCACTGGCCCGTGCGAGGGTCACATGAGCCCGGGTCCTCGGCCACTATATTCCTATTACACTCGCACTGCCGGCACTCCCCACCAGCCTGCTCTGGGTTACCGTAGTAACCAGGAGCACACTGGTCACAGCGAGACCCTAAAAGAAACAGTGCCATGTCAACAACAACTTTACTTTGCAGAACTCCTATAAACTTAGATGTACAGAAATGCCCATTATACAGTTGACAGACAGGGGTGAAATCAAACTATCAATATTTAATGAAGACCAATAATGAATAGCAGTATTTAATAATGACTGATGACCTGTGTATCCCTGCTTGCAGTGGCAAATGATCAGGTTGGATGCTGGCTCCATATGGCAGGAATCTCCGTTGGAATGACCACTGTCCAGGTAACCTGGACACGGACAGGGGCGGCAATGCTCCCCTGAACCCAGGACCGGGTTACCATAGAAACCATCCATACACCTACAGCAGAGAGGTGTAGGATGTAATAAGAATTTAGAACATATGTTATTAGACTGGATGAAGGAAATAAACTGCAGATGAAAGATATGACTGACCTCTCACACTGATGACCTGCTGTGTGGTCTCTGCACTCATGGCAGGCACCAGTGTGTGGGTCACAGCTCTCTGCATGCCCGTTACATTGGCATGGTCTGCAGTTAGGGAAGCCCCAGTGGCCAGGCTGGCAATTGGAGCACTGGCGGCCATGGGCTCCAGTATTACATGGGCATTGACCTGTTGAAGGGTCACACTGTTGTGCTGCTGCGCCATCAAAGTGGCAGTCACATGCTAAAGGAAACACAGAGAATACAGAGAGGATTTATTAGTTTACAGAATGTTTTTTCTATAGTTTTACAGAAATGCTGTTCCAGGGTGTGGAATCAGCAGATCCAAGTAACACTGTCAACAATTTGTAGTCAGTCTTATGAAATTAGAGGAGGTAAAGTGGGTCCTATGTTAGAGTAGGAAAACAAACACATGCACAGCACGGGCTCCTCCGGTACCGACTTTAGGAGCCACTACCCTAAAGCATCTTACTAGTGCAGCCATAGGGTCCAAATCCATATGTTCTCGGTGCACACTGGTCACAGTTACGGCCAATCACATTGGGTTTACAGCGACAATGACCTCCAACCTTGTCACACTCAGCACTTAGTGAACCCTGAGGGTCACAGTGACAAGCTACAGAGAAAAAAAGACATAGAAAAGTTAATAAACACGAACACAGCAATTCTAGTAACAGTGTAGAAACACCTGGTAATTACAAAAAATCTATCAATAGCCAACGGTTTAATTTATGAGCTACAATATGATCTTATTAACCTAAAATGACATTTTGCATAGTTATTAGGGGTTATTGTTCATTTTTCTGATTTATGAAACTGTACTGAAATTGTTTCACCCTTAACAGTTTTGTTATATCAACTGAGTTTTATAGCCCTAATCACTCTGATATAAGACTGTAGGTCATGGAGGACTTACGAAGAGCTCCACCATGCATCACAGAGGAGATGCTGCAGATAAGTTTGATGCACATCTCAGCCAGCGGTGGCATGGGAGCAGCCATGAAGGATTCCACACACATGTAGCGCACCATCTCCTCCCGCCGCTGCTGCGCCAGGGGGTCATTACCCTGGAAACCTGGCAGCTCCTCATACTTGGGCATCAAAACCAGCTACAAAAAGAGAGACACAGAAAGGGGGGATGGTGTGGGGGCAGAGAGAGAAGGGGAGGGAGAGAAAGAGAGAGAGAAAGAGAACGAGAGAAAGAGAGCAAAAAAGAGAAATTAATAAAAGTCAGTTATTCTATGTAACATTTGCTTTGACTTAAATTTTTAAACAGAAGTTTTACTTTTATTTAAACCTTTAAGAGACAGAACAACCAGACAGCAGATGTTTATATTTTCTGTTCTGAAGGACTAATTAAAAAAAAAAATCAATAAGATCCTGCTGAATGTCATCCAAGAACTAGGAATTAACCTTCAGATATTGTACAACTACTGCAATTAATTTATTCTTCATGCAAGTGTGGTAGAAGCTCTGCAAAAAATCAGGATGTACAGAATCGACTTCATTTAACCACAAGATGGCGATAGACTGCTATAAACTTAGTAAGCAATGCCAGGCTTTTTAAACCATATTACTAGGAGGCACTAACTGAGAACGTGTAGAGAGGAGAACTGCCACTCAGTAATGCCTTCCAGGTTTGTCAAACACTGGAGGGCGCTCCTGAGTGAGTCCAAAATGAATTTGATAATGTGGAGCATTTCAGCAAAATCATAGTTTATAAATGCTTAAACATTTTTATAGAAAAGAATACAATCATTTCCTGAACACAGAACAACATAAAACAGTTTAACACCGCTGTTATATTTTTAAGAGCTTTTAAACTTAAGTCATTTGATTTTATAATGGTGCCTCATGCACCAATCAGCATTCAATAGCAGTAATGCCAATTAGTCAGCGCTCAGTAGCAGTAATGCTAGTGTCCTACTCCTCAAAACCTGTTTTCTGCAGAAAAAAGTACATTTTCAGGTATGATTTCTGTGATTTTTAGTGAAATACATTCTTCTACTTTCCAAAATTAATATAAGGGTCAGGACAAGTGGTTTAAACCAATTTTAACTTTTCACTTTTTAGCCGTTTAGCTCCACCCTCATTCATTTACGACTCACTTGTGGGTGCCCTCTGGCGTTTTGCCGTGATGTTTTTGATATAACAGGATGAATATGAAGTGGCCAGGCTCTCCTTAAACCAGCTCTGGCACTAACACAAAATCTTTATAGGAAAGTCTGTTTACACGGCAGCCAGCACGACAGGCAACGCCAGCCATACAAGATCAGGCTCCTATCTCTTTGAATGGAGAGATACATATAAACTGGAAACTGACGGCCAGGTTACTGAATTAAAAACATATTTGAAATCACTGGAAAAAATAGACAAAACCTCATGAACAGATTTTAGCATTTGGTTCAAATAATGCACAAAAATGTGTTTTTCAGGTTGTACTGACTACTGTGCTTGTGAGATCTTGACAATAGTCACCTTTACATGCAGCCCAATAATTCATTAATAATCTGTCTAATAGCTCAATCGGAATAGAATACATCCATCTATACACCTCAATCGGAATAGACTAGTTCAATTGAGGCCATTCGGAATACAATTTGTATCCGATTGAACGAGGTGGGTAATCCTGTAAATAATCCGTTAAATAGAAGAATAATAACCATGTAAACACCTGTATCCAATTACATTCCCAATCGGAACGTGTAAGTACATTCTGCGCATGTGCTTTCAACATGAAAGCGGGAGCAGAAACTGGTCTGCAGAGGAGACGAAGTTTATACTTTCAACTTTAAAAGACGGCGGTGGGATGGGGGTCCAGCTTATGTTTGTCAGAAACTGACGTCTTCCTCTCGCCGCTTCTTTAATACATGTGAAGTACATTTTAAAGCAATTAAAAAAATAAAGGGCGCCAGCTGAAAACTCGTCTCACTCTGACTGGACTTTACGTGATGCTCGCTGTCATGGTAACATTTACTACATGTAAGTGGTTCTCTACGCTTTCGTGTCATTTTGGATCTGATTACTTGTAGTCTGCATGTAAACAGAGATTTTCCATCAGACTGTTGAGTGGAGTATGTATATAAACACCTCAGTCTTAATCTGTAATCGGAATGTATTTAATCGGAATCTTTGCATGTAAACAGCCATTGAGGGAGAACATTTCCTACTAGCAGCTTAACTAGCAAGCTGATTTTTACAGAAGGGCAGGACTTTCTCTGGAAACAGACGTCATGATCAGCATTACAAGCTTTCCCATTAATTTTCCAACCAGTGACCATTTTCCTCCTGTATAACGTTTCTGACTATCAGTGCATCTGATATTTTGATGATTCAGAACAATAAATACACTTACTATGAGCCACTTCTATTAAAATTAAATATTTTTCTGAAAAAATTACCTGAAATCACACCAGTACAAGTTTCATCTCTGTTGTAAAATATATGTTCTGATAATTAAATATTGGGTATAGTAGTTCTAACCGAGTCGATGAGGATGTAGGCAGTGAGGTGTCTGTAAGAGACTGCATGGCGCTGGAAGCGGATGGAAACCACATAGCGGTTGCTGGGCTCGAAGCAGAAAGGCCGAGGCATCTGGATGTACCTGTGAAGAATTTCACACTTTTAGTCAGAGCGGGAGAAAAATCAATGCAACACCATACAACAGTATTGGGATATTTAAGGTGAAAACTGTATATTTACACTGAAACCCATGTGTTGACATTTGGTAAACTCAGTATTAGATTTATAGGATAATAAAATCCACTGTAGCCTAAATGAAGAAGAAGCCTTTTTTCTTTCTGGTGAGAACAAAGCTTCCGTCAGTGGTTCACAGGAGGATATGTTTGAACATTAATGAGTGTTTTCCTGATTCATAATAATGTTTTGCTTCATAAAAGTGCTAAATAGAGTTTTCATTTGAAGTCATAAGTTTCAGTCTAAAGTAATAAACTGCAATTTATTATATTACAAATCTTTAAACTCAGTAGAAAGATATTGTGAAAATATCATATTGTGGGGTCTGTACTGATTGTCACCTTTAGCTGTTAGTGCTTTTCATTTACACTCTATAGAGGTTTGTTTTCCTGTGCAGTCTACAAGCCAAAAAGAGGCACAAGCATTAGCCTCTCTCTCTCTCTCTCTCTCTCTCTCTCTCTCTCTCTCTCTCTCTCTCTCTCTCTCTCTCTCATGGAAACGTCTCATACTAAGTGGTGTCTACACTAAAGAACTTACACGGACCACACAGGAGAGGCCACTGACAACTGAACAGCAAAGACAGAGGAGAGACTCTACGTTTCAGCACTAAGAGCTCCCTCTCTAGGAATGTTGGTGCTGTGTGTCATAGAGATGAGACAATCAACAATTTCCTTAAGGTTCTAACTTCTGTTCAGACACACAAAGCATAACAGACGTAATAACTACTTATCAAACAACCAACTTTTAGTTAAAGCTGTTAGGCAGATTATCGTAGTCTTCAGCAGATTGCGGCACTAAAAAACAGGCTTTTAAAAGGGCATAAATTAAGTGTAAAAGATGATATCAAAAAACTAACAAAAAGGCCAAAGTCAACAATAAAAACAACAATATATATATATATATATTTATGTATATATATGTGCATATCAAAATTAAATAATTAACTGGAGGCAGTTGTGGAGTCTTCAATGAATTTCAGTGGTTTACACTGTAAAACACACCTCACTAACACATCACTCGAGTGCAAAACACTGAACCCAAATTTTGCGATAATATTAAAAAAACATAATGACTTACTGTGTCATTTTAAAGCACTATTTAGCCTTAGTACCTAACAGTGTCCAAAATTTTAAGCACATTTCAGGAGGGAAAAACATGCCTATTGGCACCAATTCAATTTAAATTCAACTTAAACCTCAATCTGAGCATCAAGCACTAAACCCTGATTAAGTCACACAAGCTTTTCCTGGCTCTGCGGCTCATTTTCAGCTCAGGCTGCTAATTGGTTCTGCCTGAGCCCACAGCAGCAGGACACAGCAGCAGGAGGAAACACGGTGTAGTGAAGCAGTCACTCACTCACACACACATCCGGAGCTGAAAACAGCACACTCAGCCAATCAGCTCTCTCACACATGCCTGCTCTGGAATGCACTTCCACTATGCCCCCTCAGTATCAGCTTGTAGATTTAGCACTTCAGTAAGAAACAACAGTGATTTTAATACAGCGTATGCAGTGTTTTTCTACACTAGAGGACAAAATTTAGCAACTCCCAATATTATATTCTTTGCTCATAGTAAGACAGACAGACAAACACACAAATAAAGACAAAACACAGACACACAAACAAACACAGTAACTCATATAGTACACCAAACACTCCAATCACTCAACATGCACCCACAAATACATATGCACACACACGCTGGGCACACAGAGGGGACGTTACCTCTTGTGGTGAGGCAAGATGACAATGTACATCTGCTCTGTGGGCAGCAGGTTTCCACAGCGAGGGCTGGTGGGCAGCAAGACGGACGTAATGCTCACAATGGCCTCCCAATCTTCTGTGGACTGTTACGAATAAGTGTCAGGAACATACTTTTTATAAGAAATGAATAAGCATATGAAACATATTACAGTCTAACCTGGTATATTTTGAGGAAAATAATATCATACGTAAACACCTGTGACAATTTTAGCCCTTTAAGGCTGATGCAAAAAGGGGCCATTTTATCTATTTCTTCCATTAATAATGCAATTTCATCATACAGTCATAGATTCTTCTTAGCAGTACCAGGCTTGTTGGGTTCATGTGGTTCCTGACAGTATTAGTGACTGTGCTACCTTGGGAATGATCCCATACCTACACATTCTATCCCCTTGTTATGATGTTAGCACTCATCAGCAGTCAAACCTTTCAGCTTCTTAAACCACCAAAAGAAAATGTTTAAATCTAAAGATTTTTAATTTGTACTTTTAACAATAGTTTGGAAAAAAACTGCCAAATTACTATTGAAGCAAAATGTTCTCTTCAAAGATGACACATGAACATGAAGCTAGGTGTTGAGAAATGTACCCAAAATATTAGTAAACAGCCGCTTTATGTTAAGAAAAGCTTGTAGGTGTTTTCCTTACTTAACCGAAAGGTAACAGTGCTAATTAAACATTAAAGGTCATTAAAGATTAGGTGTCATCAAAATTCTGACAGGTAGTGAACATACTGAACTTAAAAAAAGAGTCCAGGGCTGACCTCTGGCTCATAGCGGATCATGATGTCATATTCCATGGCGTAAGCGATATTGTCGATGGTGAAGACGAGCCCAGCGCCGTCTTTAACCCGAGCAAAGCCCGGTCCAGTCCAGGTGACCATCTGACCCGGCTGCCTCTCTCTGTGTACAGTCATCACGTCAGGCTGTAGAAACACCAACACAAAGACACGAGTAAACACACAAGCACAGCGTGCTGACAACCTGCACACTGCTGAGGCTTAACGGCTCATAACCTCCATTTTTCTTGAATTAATTCCGCTTATGACATTTATGTGACTTTATGTACCAAAAACAGTCCTAATTCATTTTTACCGGACCATTGTCCATCCTCTCTTTATCCCCCGTTTAGAATTAAACAGGCTGTTTTTGTTACTGTGCCTTTAAGAGTGATCTAAGAAAATGACCTCTGTTCTGATTGTCTGCCTGTATTGAGCTTCATTCAAAATGCAGTCCAGGCTGAAACATTCCTTATAACTTCAGTGTAAATGGGTGGGGCTAAACTGCTGTAAACTGAATAGGAGGATAAATGTTTATGTGTTTTGTTTTGTGATATTATAAAAATACTATATGCAAAACAGACTTTTTTGCAGACTTGTTTACAAACTATACCAAACTCTTTTACTTCAATAAAGTGAGGACATTTTGGTTTTCCATGACATGAACTTCACTTACATAATTTTCCCCTCTTCCCCAAACGTAGTTGATCAGCCAAGACGTCCAGTATCAGAAGTTTGCTTCTTTAGTTTTGCACTGGAGCTACAAGGCTAATAGAGCTAACAAGTAATAGAAGCAGATTTACACCAATTAGCATCTTGTTAACTGCATGTCTAAAGTCACTGTGTTGGTGTCTGACAGTGCACACTGTTATCTATAAAAATATACAAAGGCACTATTTTAGTCCATTTCATTCAGGCATTACTTTAGTCCATCTGTTGGGATTTAAGCTTCCATCACTTGTTAACCACATTAGCCTTGTAGCTCCAGTGCAAAACTAAACAAGCAGACGTCAGACATTAAGCATGTTTTGGCTGACTAACTGCATTTGGTGTGATGAGACAAACTGTGTACATTTGATTTTTGTCAAACTCTTCCTTCAGAGAGAGAAAGGCTAGAGAAGGAGAAAGGTGAGAGAGTCAAACGTACAGTCTGCTGCAGCTGACGGATGCGTCTCAGTGCTGCCCTCTGCTGCTGGGCGATTCGGCGGTGGCGCTTGTGTCTCCTCAGCTGGTTGTTGAGATGCTCAGCACAGTTATTCACCGCCTGAGGCCGCGGATTCCCCTGAACAACAGAGAGGGAGACAGAGAGAAAGAAAGACTGCAGAACCTGAAGGAGTAATGTTGTATTCTATGTATGTAGGTGAACAGAAGTCGTGTATTTCCAGGACAGTTCTGTACTGCAGCTTTACAAAGAAATGGTACCATCTCCCCTATATGAAAGAAAGATGCCAGATGGGAAAAAATAATATTCTTATGAACACTGAATTTCTTTGTTCTGTACCGGAGCACAGAATATCTGGTCACTATATATGATCACTGTATAATAATGCTGTCATAGCACTGCATAATTCCATTTTTTTAATTTTTCATTAGAAAACACCTGCTGCCTTTTACAATGTGTTAACACCCAATGACGAATGCACCAGCAGAAATGATTCAACATTACATGCAATAAAATGTCTTTTTTTCATGTTATAATGTAAAGTGTGGAGCATGTATTTGCATATTCCCACAAATGTAACAAACATAATTTTATTTAAAATGTTATGTTATGACAAAGACAATATTTGTAATGACAAAGACAATATTTATCATTTAAAATCATCCGTAATCTACCTAAAGAAACATTATGATTGCTGAAGCTGACAAACCCCTTAGCTTAGAGTGTTTGGACACTAGGCTTACAAACACAGCCATAGAAAGTGATTTTGCAGGGCAGTGAATAAAAGCTGCCGCCCTTTATGTAGCAGACTTGGGTTCGGTTCCCTGTCTGGGCAGGAACACCACGCAATACCAATAAGAACCATTGGGCAAAACTCCCAACGCTGCATTAAACCTACCTCTGTAACATGACTAAATTGCAGGTTGCTCTGGATAAGAGTGTCTGGCAAATGCAGAATGACAACAGGGAGAGCTGGGAAGAGGCAGTTGTGTTATGACAGTCAGTGAATAAAGGAATGTGCTGCAATGGGACACTCACAAAGTATGTTTTGTTAGGAGAGAAAGAAGGACAGACAGAAAGACGGAGAATGAGTGTGAAAGAGAGGCGGAGATTGTATGTGTTTGCATGTGTGGCAAGCATAACTAACTCTATTTGACAGATTGGCATCTCCTCATTTTTCAGATGTTATTCTGGGTCACTTCAGCTATGGTGTGTTCACTGTTCAGACTGTCTGCATGACCAACTCTGTCTGGTTTCTAGGATGATGTACGGCAAGGGTGTAAATTCTTTAACCTCAAAAAACATTTGATTAAATTACAATGGAAAAAATATTAAATGATTCAGCGTATCAGGAAATTTCAAATGATTGGCTGAAAGGCACTCAGTGTGTGCTAATATTTCCAAATACTGGCACTCTGATTGCATGTTTTAAGTCTCATGTTTATTAACCTGTAACCTAGCAACAACCAGGACCTTAAATCCAGTCTAGGATTTTGTATGTTTGGTAGGTGAGACACTAGATGGCTGATCAGTTACATCAACAGTTCAGTTGACAACCAATGATTACAAAATCCAGGAGCGAAAACTGGATTCACAGTCCAGACTTAAAGATCTCTGATATACACTGATCAGCCACTCCTCATACCTCCTTATATCTACACTCTTTATCCATTTTATCAGCTCCACTTACTATATAGGTGCACTTTGTAGTTCTACAATTACAGACTGGAGTTCATCTGTTTCTCTGTATACTTTGTTACCCCCTTTTAGCCTGTTCTTTAATGGTCAGGACCTCCACAGGACCACCACAGAGCAAGTTTTATTTGGGTGTTGGATCATTCCCAACACTGTAGTGACACTTACATGGTGGTGGTGTGTTAGTGTGTTATGCTGGTACGAGTGGATCAGACACAGCAGTGCTGCTGGAGTTTGTAAACACCTCAGTGTCACTGCTGGACTGAGAATAGTCCACCAACCAAAAATATCTAGCCAATAGCGTCCTGTGAGCACTGATAAAGGACTAGAGGAAGACCAACACAAACTGTGCAGCAACAGATGAGCTACTGTTTCTGACTCTACAAGGTGGACCAACAAGGTAGGTGTGTCTAAAAGAGTGGACAGTAAGCGTAACAATCACAATATTACACTTACAGTGAACTATTGTGTAAATATATTACATTCTAACATTGCAAAATCAATGCAGTTGAGTCACCACCTTCAAATCAACAAGGTACATCGCATACAGTCCTATCTGATGCAGTCCATACACAGTACAAAGTATGACTGGACCCAAACCATTTGAACTGGCAAAAGAGCAGCAGCAACGTGTCAGCACCTTTAACATTAACCTCAGATTAAAAACAGAACCACCTTCACTCCGTGGCACTCTGCTGCAGCACAATTCACATTATTCACACCCACCTAAACCTCAGTGTGCCTCACAGTTTACATTCCATTATTTGGTGGGTTGTGTGTGTCTGGGCCTGCCCTGAGGACCCACAGGTGATATGATGATGCTGATATCAGATAAGCTGCAGTTCCTGCTGCTGCTGTTTTGATTTTGTTATGGAGCATAAGCACGTTTCAGTACGAGAGGCCCTTCTCTTTCAGGAAAAGATGAACTTCTGTTTCAGTGTTATGGAATTCTTTCTTGTGGAATGAGCTAGAAGATCATTTGGTTCAAATAACTTCGAAAAAATGATCCTGGCTAAGTAAGTAATGTGCAAAAGGTCCATTTTTACTGCAATGCTTAATCTACAAGAGATACTTTGAGAGCCAGTACAAAAAAACAAAATAAAATTTTTACTTAAAAAATTTTACCCCATATCAAGCTGATGAGGAAGGACATCTTTAGTGTCCTCCTTTTTTACTTCTGTACCAGAACTACTAGGCTAACATAACTAACAAGCAATGGAAGAATGGATAGACTGCATTTTTGTAGATATCAGCAAATCACACAGTGTCAAAAAACACACAGATCTAAATCTAGAAGCTTGAGCTTTACAATTTGATCTAATTACATGGAAGTGTGTGTTAATTTAGCAATGTAATTTGCATGGTGTTAATTTGTGAGGTATAATCTTCCATTATTTCTTAGCCTTGTATCTCCAGTGCACATTTTAAATCCTTGGACATCAAACTTTTCAATAAAATAACACATCAACCATATCAGAACCCACTATCATAGACCACGGGGATAAAATAGCTGTTTACTCACAGCAACTCAACACAGGTTAATCCTTCTAAATCCTCCATGTGTGATGACATGTATGTAAAAGATTACATGACAAAGCAGGAGAATAACTGATGATTCAGTGCTAATAAGGAACAATAAGGATGCTTTCAGATTGTAAGGTTTGGTTGGTTTGCAGTACTTACGGGTAGAGCGGAGTCATCAGGGGAATGGCCCACTGCCCCTTCAGCCTCGTATTTGAAGTAGTCCAAAGCAGCGCAGAAATATTCAGGTTGTACATCAGAGCACTGGCGGCCAATCAGGTGAGGCCGACAGTCACACTGGCCACTGTCCATCCTGCACCTGTAAAAGAAAGAAATGAGGATCAGCAGAATGAGAAACACTATATTTAAAGCTGTGTAAATGCCAAATGTTTATAACCTGATGGCTACGCTTGTAGAGCTGTTAATCAAGTAATTCTAACTTTATAGGAGAAGAAAAAAACTAACTTTAAAGTTAATCAATGGAACCAGACGTTTTTTCCGGGTCATTTTGGGCCATTATACAATATAAAATATGTCAAAAACTAAAAACCGTCAAAAAGAGATAGGAGGTTTTGTTCTGACAGCAGTGATACTTTCCAAACTTGGCATTCAAAAATTATCAGAAGTTATAGAAAAAACTGGACTCATAACACCTGTGCAGGACACCAAAAGTGTCACCATCAGATAAACCGTATTTAAAGCTTTCATATTTGTAAGAATCAACCTCTACTCTTGTTTCAGGTCTTAAAAACTACTGGTGTTTCTGACCATCCTTCTACTGTGAGAAGACAACTCAGCACCATGGGTCTGAAAGTATGTTTAGCTGTCAAGAAGGCATCACTAAAAAAAAAGGATGCTCAAAAAAGAGGAATCTCTGCAAGTCTTCTCAAAGCAATAGGCTGACGACCCCTATTAGAAGGTGTCTGTCCCAAACCCTAACCTCTCAATTTCAACTTGTGAAAACAATACTTAAAGTTGTTTGTAGGGATTTTTGAAGATGTTTGATTTCTTTTAAAGAGAAATTGAGTTAAATATTTAGATTTATCAGGAGTTTTTAAATAAAACAACTTTTGCTGTCTCACATTTTCATGTCAGTACTAAAACACACAGCGTTTTAGTCCATAGGCCGGAGCCTTATTTAGTCTTGCCCCTGCATTTCAGGGCAGGAAGTGAGACTGTATCCCTGTCCCTCATGGCCACACGGTGAGCAGTTAGTTTATTTTGAAGTAAATGTGTCCCAAAGTCTGAAAATCAAAGTGTATGTGTGTCACTACAATGTGCCACTAAAGAAACACGTATTTTCTGTAATTCAGTAAATGTTTCCTGCTTCTATGAGAAATATTATAATTTTATGTGTGTGTAACTGTTCAAAGCTGTGTTTGTTACTCATGTTTTGGTGTTTTTGAGCTTATAATTAGCAAAAATTGTAACTACTGAAACAGTCACTACTGAAACATTTGGTAAAGCTTTGATAGTGTTATGATACTTTAGTAGTGACAAAAAAGACGTTCCATCATTTGTTTTAATAAAATAAACATTGTTAAGACTTGAGGTCACTCAAAGGAACTGAGTAATCATGTCAGCCCTGTTCTTGCATAATGTAAACTCACGCTGCTCTTTCTACCTTCCAACCCTGCTTTATCACTCAGTAAAGTACATACAAACACCCTAACACATGTATGGTCATTACTGAGTCCCCAATATGCAGATAATTTAGGCAAACTTATCAACCAATTAAGAATAAATACGGTCATCAGAAAATGGTCAGGAAGTCAAGTTTTACCTCCATATTCTCCTCATCATCCACTTCTTAATCTGCTTCCGTACTTAACCTACTTCTATCGTTAGTCTACTTCCATCAGCCCCTCCTCCTCATCTTTCTGATCAACCTCCATGGGTTCCTCATCCTCAAATTTCTCATCTACATCCACGGGCTCCAACTCATCCAAAACAATGGCTGACAGAGTCCAAACCAGCTGATTAAACAGTGCTAACTGAAAGAAGTTCAGGTCAATGTTTGACCGATATTCGCTGGACTGATCTTCTTAGGTTTAGTGAGTCGAACAAAATGAAGTGATTGAGATTTTGTTGGTTTATCATTGTAAGGTAAGTTCTGTGATGTTTCGGAATGGAATTCTTATATATACTGTCTACCAGCTCTGCTTTATCACTCAATGAAGTACATACAGACATACATGTTACAGATACTTACTTGTTGCTGTATGCTCCACCAAAGTCACAGTCACAGGGTCTGCATCCTGAAAGGTCAGCACTGAGTCCCCAATACTCTGGCTGAACACAAAAACACAAACAAAACCTTGTTCCAGTCTTAATTCCAAAACTGGTTACTCTGATTTGCTGGTATATAAACTTATATATAAGTTTACTAATTACATAACTAACAAAGGACTATGGCAACTTTCACAGTGCAGTCGCACACATTTGATCTTTCTGCCTTGATTATTCATATTTGTGCTTGTGAGTGATCATGATTAGTGTGAACTACGTTGCCCAAAGAAGCTGAATAATCTTAAAAGCTAATGCTAATGTGCACAGCTGCTTTGGCGCTAATATTTCATAGGATGTCCCTTTAAGGTGGTAGTGCTAATTAGCATTGTTCTACCGAATGAACAAAAGCTATGCATGCCATGGACGACTTAGTCATAGACCAGTGTAGTCGTGCGTCATTCTGCAGTCCATGTTATGCCCATATTAGGGACTCTGGGTCTAAGCTTGATTTCTCTATGGCCAGAATAATTGGGGTTTTGGAAAAATCTGCCGCACCCTGTTTTAAATAAAAATGTTCAGAACCTGATACCTTTTGTCCTGTGTACATTTCTCTCCCAAATATCACTGGATTCACTGAATTACAAGGTCGTTAAAAAGCTGTAATACTAATACTGCTACATGTAAGCTAATGCTACTGTGCATCAATTTGATGTCACTAACCTACACGTAAGTAAGGTGGGCTGTGCTGGTGCTCTGATGAGTTGTGCTACCTTATGAAAATGTTCTACCGTAGTGCAAAATTACAGGTATACCCATAAACAAAACCTCTAGGTAGGATATTTTGATAGGCTAAAACTCCTTATCAAAAATACTACCAGTGCTAAAACTACGAAGCTGAATTTAGCTTATTTTTCGCCATATTCTTGCTTAAATGTGGCCGTTCCACCTTAAATAGTGCAGCAGTTGTTAGCTATCACAAACATTACTTAATGTTACTCAGCTGTCAAGCAGAAATAGGTAAACCTCCTCATATCATGCCTTTCAGTTCTCCATGAAAGTCAGCTTCTTTTTTGCCAGCTGCTTGTTCGAATTTTCCCATTCCACCTTAAATGGCGCAGCAGTTCAGAATGTAACAAGATGCTGACAAATATCCTCAGAAAATGTAACCAGCATTAAAATAATAATTAGGATATTAAATCAGTTTATCAGGGGGTGAGCAGTTATATTAAGCTGAGTCTGTACTGAATTAGCCTAAATGCAGGTAAGATTGTAGAGCTTTTCAAATCAAGCTGTACAGAATGGAAAGATCTCTCATGTTTCAGTCAGGAAAGGAATGACAAGGAGTACTCAGCATTAAAAAGGGTACGAGTATTCAGCACTGAGAAAGATGCATGATTAATTTGCTTTTAAGTTTATTGTCCTGCAGGCTTCATTGCCGGCCTTGTGTCCACAGTAAGCCTGGCAAACAGCACATCTAGTCCTCAACAGCTGACTGAAACCCACAACAGCTGTGCTGGACTACACAACGAACGCCGCCTCATAGTGCTTTAAAATACATGATAATACACTCTCTGAATGGTTCAATTTTCATTATAGCATGCTAGGAACGCACGAGACGGCTTATCTTGGCTTGCTTTTTTTAATTACTCAGTGTGGGCAGTGGTTAAAACTAAAAAAAAAAATGGGATAGTGTTTTGAATTGTAGCTATATTTGAAGCCAGAACATACCAACCAAATGTTTGTCTGTTGGTGTTTGTCCAGTCGCTGTTCTCTGGCCTTTACGTTTTTTACTACAGCTCTACATCTCTCATCATAAACCTCTCAAAATGTACCTTTTTCTACACTGTTAGATTGTGTTTCTGGTGATATTAAGCCTGTTTTCAATACTCCTATTTCCCTGTAATCTCTAAACAAAATGTTATGATTTTTTCCTGCATCATAAATGCAAAACTTACATCACCACCCATCAGTGGGCTCCCCATATTAACCAAAAAAGTCATGTTTCAGCTCCTCCTTCATCCACCCCATCTATCACCCAGCAAAACACTCAGCTAGCTTAACACTGGAGCTGGTCTTCATGGTTATCACTGCTTGTATCAGCCCTGTAATGTGAAGGTAGCTTTAGGAACTATTGCACTGAAAGTGGACTCTTACTATGCACTGGTTGCAGTAGCGGCCTGTGACGTATCTCTTGCAGGAGCAGTCTCCACTGATTGGATCACATGGGTCTCCCAGCATGGTGATGCCGCGTGGGTCACAGTTACACGCTGTCAAAAACATTGATGAAAACATGTATCCCACACAGATCCACAAACACCAACACAAACAAACCCTGCTTAAGCATAACATGCATATATATTTACCCACACAAATGTCCTAGCCACACAAATAGCATGTTCCTGAGGCCTTTCCACTGGTAAATTAACAGCTGCATGGAGAACTCACAACCACTGAATTACTGTTCCATATCTCCCTCCCCCTTAAACACACATACTCACGTTGGCACCCCAGAGGGTCGTTTTGGCTGAGGCCATAGTGTCGCTCTTTGCAGTAGTCACAGCGCTGACCCCTGACGTTGGGCTTACAGCGACACTGTCCACCAATCATTCCCAGATCCAAATCAGTGTGGCTGTCACACACACCACCCTCCAGAGAGCCCACTGGGTCACAGTCACACGCTACACACAGAAGAAAAGAGCGAGACAGAAAGCAAGAGTGAGCCAACGAGAGAGAGAGAGAGGGGAGAGAGAGAGAGAGAGAATAAAGTCTTAACAGAATAGCTGTTTTTACCGTAGCAGTCAATAAGCAAACACTGATCACTGTGGGAATTGCACAATGGGAGTAATGAAACACATATTTCACAATGATATGAATTTCAGCTCAACGATTTAATACATTTTGATAGAGGTAAAAAATGGCATTCTTTAAAGCCAATACAAAGAAGTGTGTTCTTCTGCTTTTTAATATGCCTTTCTCTGTAAATAACACAATTTCTCAATGTCGTGTGGAAACACAAGAATAAGAAAATGTCACAGATCGTTTTTTTACTCTGATAAACACAGCTGATAAAAGGCGCTTACTGATAAGAACTATGCTCTGAGTGAGCTTACACGCTCACTTGGAAAAAAATCACTGTGCATTCAGAAATCAAGGAAGCCTTGTGCATCTTTGATATACAGTAATAAAAATATGGCAGCACACAGAAAGCTCTGATTTTATACGCGGACAGTTATTTTCTTAGAGTTCAAATTGTCATGGCCTCCCCTGAGATCACATTAGACTTTTCTAGTCCTCTGATTACCTTTCACTCACCTAAAAGGCATTTTCCCTCCTTTTCAAGAACTGTTTATTTTATTATGCGACTTTTTAGCAATATCCTGCTCTGTTTTTTCATTTCAGCATTTTTTTCAACTGTTCCTCTGTGTTTCACCCATTCCACTGTTTTGACTACTTATTTTTCTGGTTTTTGCCTTTCA
Source organism: Colossoma macropomum (assembly GCF_904425465.1). Taxonomy (NCBI): domain Eukaryota; kingdom Metazoa; phylum Chordata; class Actinopteri; order Characiformes; family Serrasalmidae; genus Colossoma; species Colossoma macropomum. The sequence continues at coordinate 13,443,977 of NW_023494802.1, read as the reverse complement.
GAATTACATAGTTTGTATTGTTTTTTCTCCTGTCTGAGTTTTGTCGATGATATTGACTGTTTTCAAAGTCTGAAAATCAATGTGTAACCTTAAAAAATGTCACCACAGTAACACATATTTTCAGCAATTAAGTAAGCTTTTTGTGTTTTAATGAAAAACACTGTGATTTTATGATTTTACTTGAAAGCTGTGTTTGCTAGTCATGTACTCGCTAGTGTTTTTAAGTTCTACTTAAAATTAGCCAAAATTGTCATTACTGAAACAGTCACTATCGAAACTTTTGGTAAAGTTTCTGTGGCGTTATGTTTGTTTTGGTAGAGATGTTATGTTCAATGAATTATTTTAATTAAATAAACATAATTAAGGTTTAGTGTCGCTGGAAGCAAAAGGATTTTATTTCGAGGCTAAAGTCAAAGTCAGTAAGAAGTCTGAAATGTTTTTTGACTTTGAACCATTTTGGCAGAATGATCCATGTGTATATATGTTTTGTATATACTGCAAACGTGTACAATATTTAGTATTGTCTCACAAAGCCCATGTATACAGAATACAGAAGATACATTAATAACACTTTATAACTGAATTCAATTTAACAGAACTAAATTTAATCAAGTGCAAACCAATGTAACTGATAACAGAAATGCTGAGCTGTGAGTTCTCTTTACTTAAAAAAAGTTAAACTAACTAAAAGACCCATGTAAACGTTAAATTTTAAGTAGGTTGAACACTTCATTTTTCACAGTGCATATCACATAATGAACTGCTGGGTAACTCACGAACACACGCGACTGGGTCTCTGATGTCTCTGGCTGGGTCCTGGTAGTAGAAGGGTTTGCAGGTCTCACAGTTGCGGCCCATTGTGTTGTGGAGGCAGTCATCACACACGCCTCCGCTAACGTTCCCCGTGGCCAGATACACCGCCATGTCAAAGTGACATTTATTGGAGTGACCATTACAGTTGCATTCTGATTGAAAACAAGAGATTTGCAGTGATGCTTATTAAATTGGTTTAACCTACATCAGCATGTAGATGTTTGCGCTTGCATAAGTATATGTGTGTGTCTTGCCTCTGCAGGTGTGAGGGTTATCAGCCTCGGCCGGTCTCCAGGGCAGGTCATGGTGGAAATCTCTGCAGCGTTCACAGTTTAGCCCCTCTGTGTTATGCTTACACACACAGTGTCCATGAATCTGACCAATCACAACACAGCCTCATCACACATTTTGTTTCAACATTATTTTGAGTCACGAAAAAGACTTACAACTATCAAGTTCAAACTATCAAGAGTGATTTTATTAGATTACATATATATGAAATCCAGAAATTGTTTGAGTTCATATGTAAACAGCTACAAATTTGCAATTTGCGAGTTTGGATCACACCTTCAACATGGGTTTGCACCATTAGGAGAGACTGTGTGACTGTTGATGGGGACATAACTGTGAGAACTTGACAGCTTCTGCTATGAAGGGTAATTCCATTGTTTATTTTTTTTTAAACTTTTCTGCATGATTAAATAGTTAAGATGTGAACAAAGCCATTCAGAGTTGTTTGATATGAAATGTGCCACAGAAACTTGCCAAGTCAGACTTGTCCACAAATGGAGGTGATAACAACCAGACATCCACAGCGTTTAATGTCTCTAAAAGCTACCTAATTTTTTTTTTTTGAGTGTTACAAAAGTTTTAGCTAAAGCTTATTTTGACGCCCCAGACATTGTTTTATGATAGTTTTGAGATACAATTTTGGCTATTTTTACGTTCCATTTAAGGTCGAGAGGTACATTCAAGTTGTTATAAGACAAAAATATTTCCTCAAAGACAAGCTGTTATTTCAGATTTACCACGATTTTACCAACAAGGCATATAAAACTTCAAGGATACAGATACTGCATCACCACCAATGGAAAGAAATCTGAGCAAGCTCCTCTATAATAAACCAATTCACATGAAGCCACTCTGAATAACATTGTTTACATCTCAATGACCGAATGATCAAGAAATTTTGAAAAATCTTGATGAATAGGTAGGCCTGAGAGAATGGAAAGATGGAGAGGTGATGGGGTGTGAAAACTATATTACAGGAAATGTAAGGTAGAGATACAAATTTAGAAGAAGTTAGACAGGAATGAGGAGGAGCTTTAGACAATAACTTTGAGTTGTAGCTCCATTTGTGAGACAAAATGTAAGTATGATCTTCTATTTCTACATTGCCCTCCAAACATTTAGGGAGACTTCTTTCTTGCTCTTACTTTTTACATTTAATCTTCATTAAACTCTTTAAATTTCAAACATTTGACTAATACTTTGGGCTTCAAGCTGTCAGCTTCACATAAGTGTCCGCAGACAGGTAGTGCATGTATTCAGATCATTTGCAAATCATATAGCTCTCAAAATGAGAAACAACAGTGCAAACCCACCATGCCACTGACTCTGGCATCCACCCCTGGCACTGGGACGCACTCAGAAGCGTGGCCATAGCAGAAGCAGCTACCACGCACCACTAGCTCACACAGGGCATAGTAATACTTCTGTAGGACATCCGGCCGCCGGTCCAGCAAGTTATCCCCCAGAGTGTGGAGCTTAGTGAAGTTGATCCTGAGGTTAGTGATGCGCAGGAGGTCTACACACAAATACAGACAGGTTTTTTACTGTACGCTGTGATTATTCACCTGATCAAAATGTTCAAAAGTGTTTTCCTAAGTGATTAATACACAACAACTTACCCTGAATATTAGTACTGTAGGGATCACTGACATGGATTGACGGATCAAGCACTTTGTAAATGACCTAAGGCAAAACATATGAAGACCATTGTTGTTTTAGATCAAAAGCACTTCATGGATAAGATTTCAAGCTAACTTAGTCTCACTCATTCACATTTAGCAGGATGAAGACTGTCCACAAGGGGGCACTAGCATTTAAGTAGAGCTTTCACATGCATCAGTAGCTACGTTTTTACATGCACACCAATAGTCCGATGTTAGTCTAGGACTGCTACCCTAACTAAGACATGATCATACAAACAGCACAGTTCAGTTGTCACAGTCCACTACGGTCTTAATCAGCCTAAGCCTAACATGATTAAAACATGGTGCTGGGCAATACTGGGCAAACTATCTGAGATAGATGTAGACATTTGAATGCTTAGATCACTATATTGAAACCCATGCAGAGTTTTTTACAATGATTTGCAGAGCTTTCTGCATTAGCACATGTGTGATGAAAGCTTTATGACACCAAAACAGGCAAGAGTCGCAATGGGCAAAAGGGCTGCACTCTTATAGAGATGAAGAGACATTCCTTTATGTTAAACATTTTGTCAGAAATAGACATTATTTGATATTTAGAAAATGCAGATATTTTTAAAGGGCAGTAAACTTATATGTGGATCAGTTTGGTGCCTCATGAAAGGAGTTTTTACTGCTATACTGCTTTTAATGCTAGTGTGCATGTAGTCTAGACTATTTTGGACTGATCTTTTATACAGCTCTTGGAAAAGCTCTTGGAAATTAGTTTAGGTCAGTTTCTTAGACTAACTAAGAACTTAGTTGGGCAACTGTGTGAGTGTTAGCACAGTTACTGAAAGAGAGTAAACAGGCAGGAACCCACACCGGCAAGATCTCACCAATCCAAAGTCACGAATTGTGTGAAAGTAAAATGCAGGATGAGCGCACATTCAACAACAAGTATTGCCAAACAGAAAAAGAGTGTCAAGAGTAGATGAGTGCTTCAGATCAATGACCATGCATGTCCTTTTTTCCAAAAGATTTTCCAAAAGAGTGTGCTGTTACCTCCCCCTCTGTGGACGGCTCTATATCAGAATAGCGCTCTTCACAGATGACATCATCGATGAGCTGCAGGGAGCGGGCAGGGATTTGAGGAAAGGTCCTGCTGCAGTTGTAGGCAAAATAGCGGTACGGCCTCCAGGAACGCCCAAAATCTGCAGAGCGCTCAATCAACATGCCTGCAGGCCTGAAGGTCTGGGGAGAAATGCTTGGATAATTAAAAAGTTTGCACACAGGGGTCTGACATAATGAATTTTTGATTGATGGTCGTTAACATAGTATGAAACTATTCCTCCATGTGATTTAAACACAACAGCTCACCTTAAACTTCATGATGAGGTGAGTGAAGTGGAACTCTGCCTCCAAATTGAGCCTGATACTAACACTCTCCTCTCCTGAGAACACGTGAAAATGCAATTGATTAGAAGCCCATGTACCAAAGACAATGATTTCAATGCATTTTCTTGTGCTCAGAAAAGAACAGAAAATTTGCTGACTCAAAACACAATTACAATAGAGGTCAATGGGCAGTTGCTGAATTCTGCCAGAAAACATTTATGCAAAAATTAGTTTTGTATAACATTTTCATGAACTCCTTAGTCAAGAGCATTGTTGCATTAAGCTGTAAATCAGCACCTCCACAATGAAAAGCACACATGCAAACACAAGCACATTTACACTGGATGGTTTCATATTCAGATTCAAAGCTAAGAAAACATCTATGTATTCTTTTCACACTCACCATTGACAGACTGCCACCAGGTGAGATTTCCATTACTGTCCTTCAGGTAGATAACATTCTCCACACGGTGGCTGGTTCTGTGATAATAGGGGTGATAGGGTCTCCGTGAGTCACACCCGAAGCACTTATCGCCCTCCTACATTAAAAGAGACCGCAGCGTATGTATCAACACTCAAGCTCACCATATTCATTTTTCAAAAGGTCAAATAATAAAAGGCAGCACTGTTTTGATATGAATTAAACCCTCATACATTCTGAAATGCAAAGGAAACAACGTTGGTTCACAGCACAAGTTTGTTCACACACAAAGCTGTAACTAGGATCAGAATTTTAGTGAGGTGCATTTTGCAAAAGTGTGACCTACATCTCAGAGTGACTAAAATAACTGTCGAATATGAGAATTACACCAACTGTAAGTTACTCCTTTATATTTTTAACAAAATAATTGCTCTTTTTACCTATCCATGACTGTTATGCACCTTTTCTTCTCATTTGTTCTTTCCCCATTCCTCCATTCTACCATGAACCAATATTACTGTCTCAGAAACTGATTTGACTCCTACCCTGTTTAAGTCTATTTAATGAACAATTTAACTTTATTTATTATGGGTTTATTTTGAGCTGAAAACATATTGAAACCTATACTAACTCAAGTGATCGTTTCTAACTGATTTCATTTTATTTACCTTTTTCTCTCTAACATTAAACATGTTATAAAAGGCTGTCTGTACCAAACCCCAGCTAACGGGAAAGGCCGCTACTCATACAGTTAACGAGACAAAATACAGCCCAATGGGCCTTATGATTTCTTAATAATGCTAGCTACATGATACTATACCATTAATATGCTGGTTAACAGCGAATGTTCTCATGCCAGTTATTTTATATTATGTGTTGGTAACAAAATAAAGCTTTAATTTCTCATCTAATCACTAGTATAGCCGACTATGAAGCTCATAGCCTAAACTGAGCAGCTACTGGAACTAAAGCATGCTAATTTAGCTAGCAATGTTGTGAGTGCTCCAAATAAAAAATGGATAATGGAGTTTGCATCTTACATTAATATGGAAAAATGTACATTAATATGTAGATTACGCTCATAAACTCTTACATTTTTACCATAGCTATGTTATATGTTAGCGTATAGCGTGTGTGCTGCACACCTGAACATCTCAAGAAGTCAGTCACTCTGGTACTCAGGGCTGTAGCGGCTCATATAGAGATAAACAGAGCGGGCAGTTCAGTCTAGGGCCGAACCACAGCTGTTCTGAGGTCAGCTGAGAACCTCTTACTGTTCACTGTGTAGTTTAATCGTTTTTTTTACACTGAATCTTGCAGAACCCATCAGAAACTTCCGAGGACCTTTAGCTAGTTAGCTTGCTAACTGAATGAAGCAACTGCGGATAGCAATGGTTGCTAAGCAGTAATTGGAGGGTTTAGAAAATAACGGCAGGTTTTGTTTGGCCATAATTCAGTGACAGAGCTCACAGAAATCATCCCAGAAATGTAGCATAATAAATATTCTGTCCCCACTTGATGGGGTGGCCTGTGATACTGTGGCTGCGCCGCTGAGTAGACTGTATTATCATGATGGAGCTGTTTCTACATTTAATCTTATTAATGGAGGAAAGTGAAAAACGCTTCTGAACTACAGAGGACCTTGGTGTCTTCACAGCCAGTTACGACCATGTTCACACAGGGCCAGTCAACCACGTTTGTGGTCACTGCAAAATTAAGAAAGCGTGTCATATCTTGGACTAGGAATGAAAATGTACTGGAATTACTTTAATAAATGTAATTGGAATTACTGTATAAGAGAATTCCCGGTCTAAAAGTTTAATGGTGATACCAGAGTTACTGACATTTTACTAAACTTTCCATCATTTATTTATTCATTTATGTTTGTTTATAATGCAACTTACTTTTACTAGCTGCAAATTAGGCCACAGATCCATACTTACGTCTGCAAATGCTGGTTGCATTATTAAAGCAATAAACCACTTGAGGCCGTGAGCTAAATGTTATCTTATTACAGTTAATGTGGTCTGACATGTTCTGCTTAAAATCTCCCCAAGCTAGGCAAAAACACTGCAACTGCTTTAAATGGCTCATTACTTTTACAAAACAGTAACAAAATACAATAAGATAAAATAAACTGTTCAATAAGTATTGAATTTATTTTAATAATAATTGCAATAAACAGTTATTCCACTAACCAAGGTACTTCATTATCAATAGGCTATAGTTGCCAAGCCTACAGTCAAAGATTACTTCATAATAACTTTTTTCGTATCAATGGTTTAAACAGAAATGACATGAGAGATCACATGTGTGTGCATAGTATTTCACAATGGCTTTAAATGTGGCACTGCCAGATTTTAGAACAAGCATTATCCATTTTATAAGTGCATTTTTACAATGGAGGAAGGTTAAGAACTTACCAAAATAGATCAGGCTAACTAGCTAACCATGTTTATGATCATAAGGCAATTGAAAGACTTTGCAATTATAAATTTGCAAGTGGAAAATAGGACTTATACTGCAAATTCCTGTGGGTTTGTTGTCACTGTAAAAAAGAAAATGTGGGTTGGAGTCCCAATCCCAAGAAATGCCCTAATAAGAAGGAGGGGCATCAACTGGGTCCAGCTGGGCCTCCTGAATCAGAGTCCTGAGCCAAGCAGAAAGCTTAAATGGAATACGGCCAGATCACTTTGTTTTAACTGGGTTGTTGTCCAGGGTAACAAAATCTCCAACAGTGACCTGGCTATGAGGAGCTTTAAGGCTTAGAGGTAGTGAAACAAAGTGAAAGACTTTATTTTCAAGGGCTTTTAAAGGCCACACAGATACTATATCAGCTTCTTACATACAGTATCTTTTGCAGACTTTTGACCTGCTTTTCACTGCTCTTTACAGTATGAATGCACTAATGCAAGGGCGGCAGTACAGTAGCAGCTGCTTCTGCTCCTGACCCTGCTTCTTTTATAAGGGTGAACAATAAGGTATTCAATTTTCATTATTAATTCATTATGTTCAGAATTAAAGTATTTAAGAAAGAACAGAGGGAAAAATGTTCAAATTAAATTGATAAAATAAGATAATAACATAATGGGCTGATATCCAGTCAGCTACTTGTTATACCCAGTTTATGCCGTTACCATATATACATATATATATATATATATATATATATATATATATATATATATACACACACACACACACATATATACAGGCAGACATGCACGTGTAGAACCACTTTCTTAAGGCATGTGAGAGCAAGCTGATGATAATCGGTGGCTTTCTTTGTATTTAACTGGTCCACTTTAGAAATGAAATGCAATACGACACTGGTGGTGCCACAGATTTTAAAAGTAAATGGCCAAATGTGACTCATCAGAAACACTGTATTTTTAAAACGTGACTAATCCTCCATTAAACCTTTTACTGACATGATTTCTTGAGCCCAAAATGAGTCATAGGCACATTAATTAATTACACTAAGCCAATAATGAAAGAGGTAGATATTCAGAGTTACTAAGGAGAAACCAAAAGAGAAGGGATGAAATCTGCTGAAAGTGAGTAATGAGGGGGTAGTTACGGAAGCTCTGAACATGAGTGAGTTGACAGGTAGTTGAAAGACTACACCTGGACCAATGAAAAATGACTGCTACCACATCCCTATGTGTCTGGAAATAGTGGCGCCTCCAGGCAGATAGACATTCACACACACACACACACACACACACACACACACACACTTGCAGAAATCAACATATATTCTGTTTTTCTTACACAAATGTGTAGCCTACATCTGCAGGAATCATCATTTATAATCTCAGGGTAAATATTTATATATTTTTAACCCCCCCTTTACTTTGTGTGAATGAGTGGACCAATGGAAACTGTTTAAAACAAGTCATTAAAGTTGTTGTTATGTTACATTACTTTAATAGATGTTCTATAAAGGTTTTACAACAGTGGTGTAATAACACAGAAACAGTGAGAAACAGAAAACAGTTACAAGCATCTTATAGGGTGTTCTGAGTGTTTATTTGTATGGAGACAGTAAATTATATTAGTGCTAGGCCTTCGGTTCAGGCCATCAATGTCAAAACCTGGTCAAAAATAAGGGAAAAAAACACCTCTAGAATAATGCTGATTTCTGCTAGTGCCCCTACAGGACTCTAGTATTATGTTACTGATATACTAAAGGTGATTCACATGAATCATGACAGACTGAAACGCACTGGTTAGACTGATTGGTGTGTCTAGAACTTCTGAAACACCTACAGTGATGTTTTTTCGTACAAAATCAAAACATGATTGGACGATTCCTCTGTCAATTCCCAATCATCTTAGTAGTTAATCTGACATGGAGGAGAATGCACTTGGCTGTATCTACCCACATACCATGGAGAAAAAAAAAATCCTTATTGGATCATTTTCCTTTGGGCATTTCAAAAACTTAACCCTTTCTTCCAACCAAAGTTTAAAATTTAAATTATGAGCAATACTGCAAAACCTACACAATTTTTAGACAACAAGCATGATTACATAAAATAAAAATGAACACAAAATTAGAGAAAATATCTTTAAAGACTAAACAGCCCTGAATGTTTTTCACTGACTGTATGTCTGTGTTTCATGTTCTGATCATAGCTTTTGAAGTGAGTTAAAGTAAGCAGAGCCAGCAGGCACACCAAACCTCACAACACAATACAGACCTGTTTCACACAGCAGACAAGACCATGCATGCAGAAGTGGAAAAAAGTATGGAAGAGGAAGAAAACATGCTACACTGTTTACACAGGATGAGATCAGCACACAAAACAAGTAGTGCACAATGCTGAAGCATGCTCTCAACAAATAGAAAAGAAAAAAGAAAGACCGAAGGAAACTGTGGGCAGTTATGGTAGATGGCACTGATATGTGTGTGAATATTTAGTTATTTGACTCTGGCTTGGTTTACCTGTAGATGGCTGACGATGCAGAACTGCTCTGGCACTTCCAAGCCGCAGGTTGAGGTGGCTGTTAGGTTAGTATGTCGTCCAATCAGCAGGTTCCCTGTAGCTGGGTAACAGCTTCCTCCTGTGCAGCCATGAGGACCTGATGGAAGCTCCTGTGCCACGGTATGGACAACTACAAGCGAGACAGGAGTATGTAATTAGCAATATGACTACTAAAAATGTATGAAAATCAGGATAACACAATATAAGCTGTACTCCAGTTTTCATTTACAACCCAAAAATACCTCTCTATGTTCCACTTGTCCAATACTCTCAAGTGTAGCATAGAGAGTAAGATAGTTTTTTTTTCGTACTTTGCTTTTTGGAACTTCAGAAATATAAGGGTAACAATTTACAACAAAGAAAAAATAAAGAAAACAAATAAAATAAAAAAATGAAAATGAATTTTTCACATTGGCAGCATGTAAACTGTATTGTGAAATCACTGTATACTGTACTTGTGGTGTAATTACACCATAGTGTGTGGTGTAGTTATACCATTTAAATGTCAGCCATAAAATATACTCGTACAACAGAAAGAAACACATCAATTAGATGCTTTAAAATGGGCTTTAATTAATATGATTGTCAAGCAATCAGGGAAATGCAAGCTGCTTTAGTAAACTCCATACAGCCCGCAGTCCCTGTTACATGAGCCCCATCATAATTTTTACTGCAAAGGTGTGGCATAGAAAATAAACCGCTATCCAATAGGCCTGTTCATAAAGTTGGGGGCAGGGATTTGTGCATTAAAAAACATTCATCAGCTCTCCTGACATTGCTTCATACTCGGAGTGCAAATTACATACTGGTACAACCCTGATGCAAGTTGGAATAAGATCCCTTAGGCTCTGTGATACAGAGGGCACTGCTTTGTGCTACACACAGCTGAAGAACTGGAATGGGATGAATACAGATCCTGTTTACATTAGGGCTACATAATATATAGTTTGTTAATCATTATTGCAGTTTATCATTATTGTTGATCATGACTTTCATGATCATAATTTTATGACCAATTCTAATTTTTTTTACAGCCAAACTGGCCAAAACCCATTTTTGCCCACTTTTTTATAATTCTTTTTTTTTAAAAACCCAATTCTCAAAATAGTTGCAATATAAATGACATTATCTACTCTTTTATGAACCAAACTGGCATTTTAAATCCTTAAATGAAAAATCAGTTGCCTATTTAAATAACATTAACCAAATAAAGTGCAACATTAAAGGAGGAGGGATCTGCAGGAGTCATGCATATTATAGCAGTTTGGTACAGACGTAGCAGCAACAATCACATATACTTGGCTCATGTTACTTACACCATATAATTGCATCATACATTTGCCTAAATAGAAATAGTAAACTGGCATAATGCTGGTCACATGTTTGGAGCAAAAAGCTGTCAGTCCTAACTTCGCTGATTTCGATTAATAATGATAATAATAATAACAATAATAATAATAAAAGTAAAATGTGCCATGCGTATCAAATCATTCACAAGATTGAACAAATCTAAATAATACCAATCTGTCATGTTTATAAAATAATACTACTGGGTAAATTGCAATTGCAACATGCAGCAATATAATCATAATAATGTATTTTGTCCATATCATGCAGTCCTAATGTTCCTAACATCAGTTGCCACTATGTTTCATTTTACAGAGTGTGATCCGGAGCTGTTAACAGGCAGGTCTAAAGCAGCAGAGGGTCAGTGAACTGAGGATTTGTCCACTCTGCCACTCTAAAAAGGACACGCTGAGGTTCTCCACACATCACTGACTTTAACAATGCAGTCACCAGAGGGGAGAATAATGGGGCAGCGACAAAGAGAAGGTTAAGATGACAGAGAGGATGAAAAGGAAAATGCCACTGGAGGAAATGTGAAAAGCGGTGGAAAACATTCACAGTACTGTGCAAAAAATGCATTTAATTTACAGTCAAAGCAGCCATCAAGTATGAGTTGTTTTGTAGGAAACATTTCCAAGAAGATTATGTATAGAATATTTCATTTCCATAAGGAAAAGAAATTTAAAAACAGAAGTTGACGATTAAATGATTATGTAGAGTCGTAACAAACATGCAGACTCCTAACAACCATGCAATTTGGTGGCAGACCACCAAAACTGTCACCATCAGATAAACTTTACTTAATTTTTTTTTATCTTTGAGAGATTAAGAAAATCAAGCTCCACTCTTGCTTCAGATCTGAAATAAAACCACAGGAGTTTCTGTTCATCCTTCCACTGTGAGAAGGCAACTCAGCGCTATGAGTCTGAAAGGTTGTGTAGCTGTCAAGAAGCTGTTACTGAGAAAAGAAAAATGGCAAAAAAAAACAAAAGGCAAATCACACAAAGAAGCTGCTGGTGTTGCCGGAACAATGGACTGACCACCCCAGAGTCCAGACCTCAACATCACTGAATGTGTTCGATTACTAGGATCATGAGAAGCAAAAATGCAACCAACTCCTAAGACTGAACATTGTAGGTATATAAATATCCCTGCAGATTTCTTTGAGGAACTGAAAGCAGTTGCGGGGAAAAGAACGAAAGCTGTAAAAACAGCAAAGAATGGGCAAACTAATCACTGAAAAACTGATATTATAAGCAGTTGTTGCGGCTTCTGTGTAATTGTCTCTTAAATATACGTCTTCTGCCTTTTTTCTGATGCTAAAAAACAAATAAATTGTTTACTGGTAATAGATCGACTGAAGTATAAAGAGAGCTAATGCTCTCTACACCGAAAGAAAAACTATGACAGCTTGACAGCTTATCACCCACACCAAATGAAATAAAAATACCGAAACTCTATTTAGCCCAAACATTGAAAACTCAAGGCCAAATCTAACAGCCCTGGCAGACATTATAGCAAAATTTAATACCTCGGCCCTTTTGGGCCCTTTGGGTACCTTTGGGTTACTGAATTTATACATATACCCTATATTGACACAGATAAGGCCACTGATGCATGCACACTCACACATGCACTGATTGTAAGATATGGTAAATGATTTAATAGCCCTGCCCTTTTCCGCCTTGTTGATGTGTTACAGATAAACCCGCAGGGCGACTATATTGAGACTTGGCTCATTTTTAAGTAAAAGATTTAGCCGGAACACATTCCATAAATTCCGAGGGATAATAATAAGACAAGATGTCAAACTGAAGTAAATCTTACGTGGTTGTGAACAGAGGGCCTTGAAAGTAAATCTTAGTAGCTCACGTACAGTAAACCTGCACATAATGCTTTAATAAAAATGCCTGACCTTTGGAAGGCCAGTCTGTACACATCCGACTCGCCCTGAGTAAACAGGGCAGAGCATGGCCTGGTGAGTGTGAATGCCTGAGAGGCATGGGGGCTCTGTTGCCTAAGGGCATTGTCATGTTTTGCTGCCCATTCAACCAAAAAATGCAAAATATGAACACTTGCATTCTTAATTTCAAATAAAACTTATTTTGAATGAGTGTAAAAAACCCACAAAGCTAGGATGAACTAGATGAAGCTTTTTGTTGTGCTAACACTAAGATGGTGGCAAATGCACTGATGTTTGCCTTTAAATTAGCTACAGTAGCATAGTCCTGCTCAATATCCTGGGGTAACCATATTCTGTTTTTTTAAAAAAGAAAAACACTGGAGGCAAGAGGGCAGCATGGGGCAGACTACAGAGAGCAAATGCCAACATAACAGCAAAGCTGTTTTTAGAAATCCTGTCCAGATGTGTTTTTAGGTGCCCGAAAGAGGAGGTGTTCTGGAGAAAGAGGACATAAGAGGATGTTTTTCTTTTTAAAAGTATAGCATTTTAACTTGAAAATTCAAGAGAATTAAAACTCCAACCTAATTTACGAGGCTGAATGGGATTTTTCCTAACATTCTGTTAAGCTAGGCTTTACTGTAACTGAAATGGTTCCTTACTCCCTCATTAGTTGCGCTGTACAGGGCACAGATAGTTTACTAAACAGTGGCAAAAATGCATGAATCAATAAAGGACTTCAGAAACTTTCTCATGATCACTCTGCATCAGTATTCACCAGTTAGTCTACATACCAACAAACAAACATTACCACCAACATTGCTTGTAAGCTTCTAATTCATAGAAATGGGCAGGGGACAAGTAAACTCTTTGACTAGGGTACACATTCAATTATTAAGTCTTTCATTAAGTCCATGATTGCAGTAATTTGCACTTATCAGTGTTTTTCTTATATGATGAGCAGCATAAGGGTCTTTGTTTTTAACTGTACAGAGCTGCTGTTTTTTGTAGAGCCAAGAGAGCCTGAAAAGTATCATTTCCAGTGACTCAGCACCCACTGTTCATGTATCAATCCTCTGTCTGTTGCTTGGTAACAATGCACTATGGTATACATTCAGTTGATGCAATGATCTGTGGTGCTTACTACAAATTACGAGTGTATTGTGGGAGATTGTAGTGACCTCAAAATCACCCTGAAATTGAATTTTACGATTTGGACACTAAGAGAAAATTGGCCGAGGTCCTCAATAGTGCCCTAAAACGCAAATAGGGATCCACAGCCCTGTCTAACCTTTCAGCAGTTGCCATGAGTAAACTCTTTCAAGCATGGATGGGCCAATTCTCTTTCATTTTCTCTTTTTCCTAATGCCACTAATGCGCAAAAACTCTCTCCCTCAGTGCAAATCACCAATACTGCACTAATGGGCTTTTAAACAGGCTGAAAAAAATTCAGTGAGCATGCACACACATTCCATTTACATTGTGTAGGACACTCCAAGCGCAGCGGGTTCTCCATCATCATTCTTAGTACAAATTTAAATAACTATTTATGGGTATGTTGAAGTATATAAAGAGTAGGGAATGCTCAAGTTTGCTCAATGCTCCTTTGCAAACACCTTCCATACAACTCCATGACTAAGAGCATGTTTGTTCTGAAAAGTAGTCTTTTAAAGCAATTTGCTGTGAATTTAGCTTGATAATTACAGGACTGTGGTCTAAAAGACTTTCATAAGCATGCAGACCTGATCTGCCATTACAGGCCACACACACCAGCACTTCCCATTGAGCAAAGTCGCACAACACACACACTTTGACAAAGGCCATGTAAAATAATTCTTCCACATAGTTTCTCATGTTATGACTGGCAAAGGTGACATAGTGATATCGCATGTGTTTGTTAGAGGGGGGAGCTAAGCAGTCGGTGTTATCTCGAAGCCTGTTATTGTGCTTCCACACATTCCTCTCTTGCAGACAGTAAAATCAACACAAAGAGAGGGAAACATTGTTTGACTATACATGCTCTCTATATAAAGCCAGCTCACACGCATTACTGCACTATATTATCAGGTGAAGAATCTGTACATCTAACAGTAATACGATTACTGAAGAGAGAAAATCATGAAAAACGTCTGAAGAGAATGTAGAAGAAACTGGATAAAACTCTTCTATAGTTGCCAATCCAATCCAGACTTGCATATTCAACCCTAGAAAGCTTCTCATAATGGAATATCTTACAGATTTGGTTCATAATAGTTACTAATGGTGTAAAAATACACTGATGCTTTATGATGCATCAGCCTTAAGGAGGGGATTAGGCATCTTTTTTTCTTAGTTACAATCGTTATAATCGATTATAATCCATTGTAGTCATATTCTAGAATGTATGCTCTTGTTTTTTGGCCAAAATAAAATTCTTAGGTTGTCTTCAAATGTAAAAAGTATGGTGTATTATTTTTATTGTTAATATTCCAATGTTTTAGTATTCACTATTAGTATTCATACAAGTATTCGGCATGTTATTTCAATATAATTCTTATTCATACAGGGTTAAAATTTCAGGAAACTGTCCAATCAAAAATTATTTTATCTTTGTTATCTAGGTAAATACAGCCAAGTGAACTCTCCACTTGGTTAGGCCTTCAGGAGGGCTTACACATTAGACTAACTACCAACCTAATTATGAACTGACCAAGAAATCAACCAACCACAGTTTGATTTACAACGGGTAGGATGAAATTTGTGAGAAGGTCACTCTAGGCCTTCTGGTAGTCCTAGATACATCACTGACTATGATTACTAGTGGCAGTCTAGCTGGGTTTCAGTTATTTTTTTTTAGAAATAAAAAACAGCAGCTGTGACCCTTTTCCAAGGTTCTTAACTGAAAGCTGCGACAAGGTATAATATATGGTGCTGTTTACTGAAAGCTTCAATGGAATGTTATTAACAAGCTGCTGGAATGTTATTAACAAGCTTTAAGAGTCCATTTTTAATCTAGCATAGTCAAAAAATGTCCAAGTGCACCAGCGTTAGTCTAGGGCTAATGTACTTTGAGAAATCCCTTAGTGGCCTTAGCAGAAATTAACATTATCTTAGTGTCTTTTTCTCAGCTTTTGATCAAGTTTTGAATTTAACTATATTCTAAGCAATCATAATGTAATCACTGATTACATGACGAATGCAGATTTATTTCCCTAATATTTACTGAATCATTTCTAGTAGTTACTGAATAACGCGCCTTAACACTAATCACTGAATAATAAGCCTAGGTTTCAGGGGGTTACAAATATACATACAGGATATACATATATATATATATATATATATATATATATATATGTATATATATATATATATATATATATTCAGGGCTCTGAATATTTGTTAACAAATTCATTTGATATCCTTAAAATAACACAGATGTTCAATAACAATTATACTGCCACTAAATGATACTGAGAGCAATTCACTGAGAGTAATTCATTTACTAATTAGTTTCATTCCCAGAAGTGCCCTTTATTTGTTTATAATTCATGGATGAAGCAGCTCTGTGCTGAAAACTCAAGGCTTTAGTGTGATTATGACACAGATTGTCGCTCTATTCAGGTTTAATTGCCTCCAGTTGAACTACATGCCCCTATACCAGCTTGAAAACGCACCAACAAACAGCACATGCCACCCCTTGTATAATCAACCATCATAAATCTCTGCATTCATCCATATGTATGCACATGCACATACCTAGGTTCACCTAAAATGTACAAACAACAGCCCATCCTGACGCAGCAGAAGCAGAAGCCTGGCGTCAGAAAAGCAGCACTATGGTAGGAATGTGGACAGTGTGAGCAAATGCTACTTATTAAGAAAAACATTCCAGGTGTCAAAATATCTGCTGTTAGTTGCCTCCGAAACATCCTTTTCAAAATGCCCTCTCTTTATGTGTGGAATGCCGTAGTGAGGGGCACAGGGCCAGTCCTCACACGCACTGGCTTATGCTGTACGAAGGGAGGACAGGGGAGGGGTCAGCAGAGCCCTGACCATCAGCTATGAAGGGGTGGACAGCATGACGGATTGCCTCCTCAGGAAGCGAAAGGCTTGGCTGCTGTGCAAATTGTGTAACACACTTTCACTATCCACTGTCTTTGGCCACCTGCTTATCAGATTTAGCTACAATGTTTTGTCTTTTACACTTGTGAGTTTTTGCATATTTAAAAAAATACTGACAAAATAAATAAATCCAAATAAATAAATAAATCCAAAATAAGTAGGCAGAATCCTACAAGTTATGTTATGTTCAGCATCTCAATTTTATTTTTAAACTGTGGGCTCTTGCATGCACCAAAAATACAGAAACACATCTGACTAATATAAAGCTCTATTAAGCCTGGCTCCTGTGGCATAAATACAGGCCTACAGAGTGGATATAGGTCTACTGAGTGCACATACACAGAAATATCCAGAAATAATTCTGGAAAAATGTCACTGTTATCACCATCTGCAGGCTCTTTTTCTAGTGTAGTGGAAGCATACAGCCACCAGTTAAACTACGCAAACTGTATGTAAGTCATCACAGACTTACCTCAAACCACATCGACCCTTTTAGCGTACTGTTATCTATAAAAATGAATACAAATTAAGGATATAAAGATTTCAATACATAGAAATTACCTTCTCCATTTGTACATCCCATCATGTACTTTATGATGAAGTAATTTAGGCTTTTTCCATGTCCTTATGTTCAAATGGACTTCTGTGGTTGGCTGATGATTTAGTTTAATATCTCCCATATATTAGAATACTCTCCCAGTCTATTAGGGATGCCTCCTCTCTATTGTTATTCAAATCTCTGTTAAAGACATATTTGTTTTCACTGTGCTATCAATGTTCCTCTTGTCTTTAAATGTAATGTCTACATGTGTCTGATAGTCATGTCGTTTGTTGTTAATCATGTACCTCTTGTTTAATGTGCTTATGTTCTACGGTCATAAAGTGTCCTTGAGAATGGGAAAAGTGCTATATAAATAAAAGTGATGATGATGATAATGATGATATCAAAAAACCAAATGTGAAACAGTGCATAGAAACTCAAAACTGTATTACAGATACGGCCTTCAGTCTTTTCAGAGCACTTCTCATTTACCGTCCATTTGTAAAACACTGTCAATGCCCAAAACTATGCATCTGGTGGTGGGGGTGTGGCTTATGCTATGGACACACCCACACTCAAATTACTGAGCTTTTTAGATACAAAGCACCCTACGAAATCAGCTTGTAACTCACTCATTCATTCGTGTTTAGCAGGCTAAACATTTCCCACAAGGAGGCGCCACTAGCAGTCAAACAGCTTTTGATGCTTCATAAGGGCAGTGCCTTGCATCAGTGACACTGCAATATGCTATATCCTTCCAATATGAAGAACATCTTATGCTCGTGGGTTTATTTTGGTTTTTCTATCTGAATTTACATGACCAAATCGTAAGGCAAATTATTCATTAACTGCATGAAATAAATGTACTTTTTTGTTTTCTTTTGTAAAAGTCCCCCTCAAATTGACAGAAAATGTGCTTTATGATCATAAACATATGGCTATATGCTTACAATTTACTGCTGAAAGCCAAAAATCTTAAATGCTCTTTGTAGTTTTTCATAAAAATAATTTTTACAGAGTATATCACTGAAGAGATGCCATCTAAGATCCAGTTTGTAGCTCAGATTTGTGGAAAAATAGGTCAACTTTCAGGAGAAAAGCGTTCAGCTTCTTTTACTATAGCTTTAAAATTACATTGCCCATCTATTTGACTGGAAAGAAGACAGTTACAGCTCTCATATGACAAGAACCTTTTGAATGAAGCTTAAGAAATATGAAAGTTATGAAGTCAAGAATATGATGAAGTGCATTTTGGAACCACCGGTGGTTCTACAGGTTGTGATTTTTGGGATTTGTTTTGTCTGAGGGTGGTGCAGCAGGTGTTGAAAAAGTTCTACTGGAGAACCTTTACTTATCTGAGCCAAACTAATTTGTGTAGTATATCATTAGAGCTCTGTACATTTAAGATATTTTTAAAGCTGCACTATATAGGATTTTTTGTTGAAACTGAAAGAAGTGGCATGACTGAGTTGGGGGAAAAACACACTAAAATAGGTTGTCCGTGTGCTGCTGCGAGTTGTCCAGTAAAGCTGAAAATAATTACTAAAAAGTCAGAGATGTCAGGTCAGATTTCATCATATGTCTTTACATTTTAACATCACATGCACAGACTTCAAAAGAAGATATGGCTCAGTGTTGAGGTCTCAAATGCAAAATCAACCTTATACTGATAGAGGTATGATGACAATAGTAGATCATTCACTTACATCCTCGAAAGACACGTCTTTCCCCAAGTTCTAACTCAGTTTTAGTTTTCTTTGAGTAATCTTTCAGGGCACTTGCAATCAACAAATCCACCCAAATTCACCACATGCGATTTGCTGTTAAATGCTCCTTTCTAGAGAAACCTACCGAGCCAGAATTGTTCACAGTGGTGATAAAAGAAACCACTTATAAACAGTTTAATGTCTCTGAAAGTTCATTTTCACAGCAAGTTATAACATGAAATGGTTACAAATAGACTGCCTGATGCTGATGTTATTTTGCAAAAGTTTTGAGAAGTATTTGGACAAAAACATAATTTTTTTAAAATCCATTCACAGTGGAGAGGTACATGCAGGGCATTGTAAGGTAAAATAGTCCCCAAAGAAAACGTATTTCTTCATATTTACCTCTATTTCACCATTAGCAACATTACATATAACAATTTAGAAGATTTTGGCTTTAGAATGTGGCCTAAAATCTAAAAGCACTGGCTGAAGATTACAGTAGCTCTAGACCTGCATTTAAATGCTCTGCCTAAATTCTAAGACTGACAAGTTGACACTTGACAGATCACATGGCTGTTCATGTTCTCCAGAGATCTAATGAATACTGCAGAAAGTATGCATTTTGTGGACGTGTTTAGTGTACGTTGAAGGAGCCACAATGTGCTCACACCCTCCTTGATCACCTGTCTTGAGCAATCATTAATACATGCGCTGTGTTCTGCCTGACCCAGGCCGGTGCAGGTGAGGGGAAGCGGGCAAGCGTCCTCCAGCGCCAGATAATGAGCTGCTGCCTGTGCCAGGCCAAGAAAATCACGAGACCCTGTAATCTGTCTCTATCGGGATTATCAGCAAGTTCCTCTGGAAAACTGCACGTAAGATAGGAACATAAGAGAGGAAGGAACAATGTCATCAAAGAGGTTCTTCTAACAATCCTTCTTCCAAATACCAGCCGTCATATACACTGCCCATCAAAAGCTAGGGGACATCTTGCTTTTCACAAAAACCTTAATAAATAAGCGTGTTTTCTTTGTTAGATTGCACTACTTTAAATAGAAAGCTGTCTAGATGTTGACAAAAGGAATAGTAATGACAGGACACATTACCAAAACCTTTCAGCTTTGGAGAAAATGTGATTTTAACACTAGATTGGGAAAAAAAATGTCAAATCATGACTTTGTTTGAAAAGAGTAGCGAAATGCTACTCTTTATACCAAGGAAGACACTCTGATGAACGTGACAATGAGCAATGCAAAATAAATCCAAAGTATTATAAAACAGCTGTGAACCTTTGCAGGTATTTTTTCTCAGTTCACTGAAAAGATACTCACAAATAATAAAAAAGCAAGGTGTCCCCAAACACTTGTTTGGCAACGCAGACACAGACAGCCCTAAGGTAGCTGCTTTTGGTTTTATGCCAGGATGCAGTCTGCACCATCCTAAATCTTCATTACAACAACTTCTGAAAAGACTTATATTAGAGTTCTTTCAGAGAGAGTCTGTCATCACTATGCAGACAGTGTGAATCAGACGTGATGACTGGGACTGGAAGCGAGAGACAAAAATAGAAGTGAGAGGAAGAGAAAAAGGGGGAAAAATTACACAGTAGGTGTAGGCACGAGACCAAGGAGCGATTATCAGGCTCCGCCACCCAGGCCCCGCCCCCTGTTACGCGAGCTGCGAGCTGTGGGCGGTGACGAGGAGGCGGAGCAGCGCTGCCCTTAATAGACCACTGTAGTCGTGCGTCATTCTGTAGTCCTCGTTATGCCCATATTAGGTCTGAGCTCCATTTCTCTATGGCCAGAATGAATAGGGTTTTCGAAAAATCGCCTCCATCGCCCCGTGTTAAATGAAAATGTTCAGAGCCCGATACGTTTTGTCCTGTGTATATTCTTCTCCCGAATACCACTGGATCCTCCGAATTACGAGGTCGTTAAAGAGCTATAACACTAATACTGCTACATAAAAGCTAAAGCTACTGCGCATCAATTTGATGTCGCTAAGCTATACGAAACCAAGGCGGGCTGTGCCGCTGCTCTGACGAGCTGCGCTATCTTATCAAAATGTTCTACCGTAGCGCATAATTACAGGTATACCCATAAATAAAACCTCGGGGTGGGATATTTTGATAGACTAAAACTCCTTATCAAAAATACTACCCGTGTTAAAACTACGAGGCTGAATTTAGCTTCTTTTTTCGCAGCTTCTTGTTTGAATGTTCCCGTTCCACCTTAAATGGTGCAGCAGCTGAGACTAGCTATCACAAACATTAGCAAGCAAGACAAAATACTGACCTGTCGGTTCTGTGAAACAGCAAAAATAATTTAATGTTACTCTGTTAAGTGAAAACAGAGAAACCTCCTCATATCATGTCTTTCCACCCTCCACGAAGCTGAAGTCAGCTTCTTTTTCACCGGCTGCTTATTCGACTTTTCCCATTCCACCTTAAATGGCGCAGCATTTCAGAATGCGACTGCTGCGCCATTTAAGGTGGAACGGGAAAAGTCGAACAAAAAGCTGGCGAATTTCCTGAGAAAATGTCCTCAGAAAAAAATGTTACCAGCATTAAAATAGAAATTTTTAAAAATTTTTTAAAATTCTGAGCGCCGAAATCAGTTCATCAGGGGGTGATAACCTGCTTAAGGAGGCTGTAAGTCTAATGAAATGGATTCAGTGCGCAGTAGCTTTAGCTCACATGTAGCAATATTCATATTTCTACTCTTTAACAACCTCGTAATTCAGAGGATCCAGTGTTATTCGAGAGAAGAATGTTCACAGGACAAAACGAATCGGGATCTGAACATTTTTATTTACCACTGGATGCGACAGAGGCAATTTTTCGAAAACCCTATTCATTCTGGCCATAGAGAAATGGAGCTTAGACTCGGAGTTCCTAATATGGGCATAACAACATGGAGCCAACTACAAAATGACGACACGACTACAGTGGTCTATGAGAGCCAGCTGATGCTGATCTGGCTGGCAGTGTGAGCGCCTTTTTAAAAGAGCTGAGAGGGAACAGAGCGAGAGAGCGGAACGGACTGAAAAGTCTAGCTAGCTGAAGCCTCTGAAAAGTGGCCAGCGTATCTTTGGTTGTGTTGTGTTTGCTTTGTGTTTATTTGGGTGAATTAAAGGAATGGCTGCTGCGAACGTTTCTCCTGCCTACAGCGTCCTCCTAGCACCTTTACTGTCATACTGAGCACCAGTGGCAAACGGTGAATAACAGAGCTAGGCCTTCTATTGGGCCACACCTCTATGATAATGCTAACTTCTGCTAGCATCTCTATAGGATTCTAGTATTTTGTTAGCACTGAGCTAAGAGCGATTCGCACAAACACTTTCTGAAAAGGCTGATTATTTTTAGGCACCAGAATGTAACTAATGCACCTCTTAAGAGGGAACATAAATTATTACCTAAAAGCAGTTTCACAGTGCCTCGTACAGGAGATGTGATCTATGATAGTTAATCTAACACTAATCTAATCTAATCTCTTCAGCTCCTGAAGTCCTAACCATCAGAAATAGGCTCACTTAACTATATCTACCTAGATACCATGGAGAAAAACAATTCCTGATTGGCCAATTTTCCCATGGGCATTTCATGAAGAAGAGAACCCTTTTGTTTCCATTCAGAACTTTATAATGAAACAAGAGTGGTACAGTAAAACTAGCAGAGTTAAAATATAAACATGATTCTGCTGCATAAAAATGAACTGAAAATTACAGGTATGCATTTTTGATTTCCCAGAAATCATTAGGCCCTGAGGGTTCCCCTACTGACCACTGATTTATTATTATACTGAGGACACTGACCACTGATTTATTATTATACTGAGCACACTGATCACTGATTTATTATACTGAGGACACTGACCACTGGTTTATTATACTGAGCACACTGACCACTGATTTATTATACTGAGGACACTGATTTATTATACTGAGCACACTGACCACTGATTTATTATTGCCACGCCTCAGGCGGACTCAGACTACATTTCCCACAATGCATTAGGAGATCATGTGACTGAGCAACTTCCCTCTGACGCAGAGTCCAGAAGGGACTCCATTGCCCACAATCCCTCGGGAGATCATATGACTTTGGATGGTTGTGCACGCACCTATCAGCGCTCACATTCACCGGAGTACTAAATAAATATACCTGTGTTTATTGTCATATGACTCACCTAGTATAGTTTATAAACCCGGGCTTTAGTCTTAGTCGTTGCGAGGTATTGTTTCTTCTTGAACTTGCTGAGCGTATCTATTATCTGTTTGCAACTGCCTGTTATGACCTACGTTTTGTTTCACTGAACTTGATTTTTGCCTGTCCCTTTTTGTACTTTTGCTGACTGTTTTTGGATCTGTGTTTTGACTTTTTGGCCTGGTTTTTGACAACGATATCGGATGACTCCCTTGGTTTTGTTTGCTTTTGGTTATGATCACTTCGGTGATATTTTGCTGCTTTCTGGTTACGGCCCACGCATGTTTTTTGACCACTTCTTTGTCGAACTTGAATAAAGCCCTGTGTACATTTTTTATCCGCGAGCGTCTGAATTCTGTTGCATCGTCACAATTATTATACCGAGGACACTGACCACTGATTTATTATCATACTGAGCACACTGACCACTGATTTATTCACTCTAATATGAACCACAGGATGCTCGTAAACCTCTTTCCCTATTTACCCCTCATATCGCCCCCTCTGCGCTCTTTTGCTAAATAAAACGCTGCTCTTTCTTTTCATCTATGTTGCTTCAAACTAGTAAAAGTACACACCTCTAAACAAAGCGAGCCCTTTCTCCACTGTGGGCTCAGAGGTCAGAGTGACTGAAATAATCCCAGCTGCCCTGCTGAGAGTGGACTCTGCATGCTCCTGCTCTGTTTGGGAAATAAGAGATTAACACTGTGGTGTTGTGAGAGTGGGAGGCTGAGGCCCAGGTTAAACAGCCAGAGTGTGAACAGCATAGAGAAAAAGGGAACCGAACTACATCATCAGACTCGATAAGAAGAAAGAAACATTTTGTACTGTAAACATTTATGACAAAAACGAAAAGTCAGAAACCACCCTTCATTTACTAAATCTGCAGTCAAAACATCCATAGGTTATTCAACTTTTAGGAGATATTTCTGATTGGATTGGATTACACATAAAAAAAAACAGGAGCTTTCAAACCTGATGTTCAAAAAACGATAAAAAGATATAGAGAAAATGAGACTTCTAACAACTGTGATAAACCTGATAGACCACCAGAACTGTCACCATCAGACACACAGAATCTTTCATCTTTAACAGATCAGCCCCCACTCTTGCTTCAGGTCTGAAAAAATCCACAGATGTTTCTTTGCTTCCTTCCACTGTGAGAAGACAACTCAACGACATTAGTCTGAAAGGATGTGTCGCTGTCAAGAAGCTGTTACTAAGACAAGAAAACAGACAACTGCTGGTGTTCTCAGAACAATGTAGTGACCACCCCAGAGTCCAGACCTCAGAATCACTTAATGTGTCTGGGATTACTTGGATTGTGTAAGAAGCCGAAAATGCAACTAACTTCTAAGACTGAACTGAAATGTAGAAAAATATCTCTGCAGATTTATTTAGAAAACTGAAAGTAAGTCTCCTGAAAAGAACTAA
Source organism: Colossoma macropomum (assembly GCF_904425465.1). NCBI lineage: Eukaryota > Metazoa > Chordata > Actinopteri > Characiformes > Serrasalmidae > Colossoma > Colossoma macropomum. The sequence goes on along the minus strand of NW_023494802.1, from coordinate 13,419,205 downwards.
AGCTGCAATAAAGGCAAAGAGTTGACACACTAAATACTCAAATAATTCATATTACATTTAGTTGTTGAGGTTTCTCTGTTCTGTTCTGCTCTTCTACTTTTTCTGCTTCTTTCCATGATGCTGGAAAATAAATAAATAGTTTTTAGTGGTGCTTAAATGGACAAATGCTATTAACTTTTGTGATACATATGCATTAAAAACATTAAACGATTAAACGGTCCATATCATGAAATAAAAAGAGTTTGATGTGCCATAAAAACATAGAATAGAGCTGCAAAAATGGTCCCGTATATGATGTCATAACTTTGTCACAACGCATTTACATATGACCATCCATTGTGTGAAAGCTGATTAGCCCACCCATACATGTTACAGTGATACAGAGTATTGAAAACAGCTGTAGCAAAGTAATCAGAGTGGAAGACATGGGGTGGAGTGTATAAACGGTGTGCAGGCTGTCAGGATGCGATTGCATCACTGCAGCCTTCCAAAGCGTCCACACATCAAAAAAAGTGGCTAAAGACATCCCTGAAAATTCAATATCCAACTTAACAATCTGCTCCGTACATTCAGCCCAGGCTGCTTTTTGAACAAGGCACAATACAGAGCACTTGTAAAGGCCAGGCAATCAGAACAGAGGTCACTTACATCACCGTTTAAAAGACATAGTTCTGTTTAATTTTAAAGGTTTGAAAATGGTAGGAGGTTGAAAAATTGGCATAAAAGGACAGAAAATGTAGAGCCCTTTCTAACCAAGTGCATTGAAGCCATAAAAACAGGTAATTGCAAGTAATGCCAGAAAGTTCTCTAATGGACATAATCTCACAAAGTTATGCTCTTCTGTTCAGAAACCTCCTAAACACACACTTATGAGGAAATGTTTCAGCAGTTGCCATAGTAATGCCTATTGACTCAAGGTCATACAAACACTGAGAGCATATGTTTGCACTGAGCAATGCATTTGGCTTCTGGGTGACTCCCAGGTCCCCCTCTGCGCTGCACACACCTTTTCATCAGAAATCACAAAGAGCGAGAGCGGCCTGGCACAATTCTCTTGATTGCTCTTCAGAGGAGAACATGCGGCCTTTGTGGCGGGAGCTAAAGGCGAGCAGACTGTGTTAAAGGGAGCAGAAGTGAGACGCAGGTCATGTTTACATCAGTTAACCGGCTGTTTTGTGTCGGAAAACGGCTCTCATGGGACAGACAGTCAAGGTGATCCGGGTGGGCGTGTGGGGGGGAGGGGGTGGGGGGATAGGTCTCGGCGTGTTTGATCCTTTTCTTTTCATAAGCGGCTTACGTTCTCCTCAGTTCACTGGAGAGTCATATTCTGGAAAGTCGTTGAAGGATTGTCTGTGTTTGTCATCTGTAATCACAGCCCTCTTTAAGAAAGCTGTGGGTTCAGCTTCTGTTGAGAAGTGGAGAAAGCAGCATTGTGCATATGATAAATCTACAACTTACCCAGGAAGAGGAGACCCAGACATCTGGCCGTCATCATTCAACCAGAGAAGATGGATATCCAGAGGCCTGAAATACAAAAAAAAAAGCTAAGCTTAGACTCGGAAATGTTAACACTGGTAATATGAACTCTAGAGTATGTTAAAACCTTTGAATTCTAGCACTCACTAAAATTCCCCTGCATTTAGTACTTGGCCTAAATGAGCAAAAACAACAACAACGACTCTGAGTCAGACTATTAATATAATAAAATCAAAGGAGAATTTCACCAACTTTTCAAAGTTTCTGCATAGTTCATTCAAACGTAAACAAAGTCATTCAGAGTAATTTCAAGTGAGATCACTGTAGAGAAACTTACCAAATCAGATTTATTTACAGTGGTGGTGTTAGAAACCAGGGGTCATAATATTTACAACACAAATGTATCTCAATGTGCTATCTGAGTTTTTATATGTAATGATGATCTTGGTGAAATAGTGCTTAATCTGAACAACTAATATGTTTTCTTTGAGGAATATTTTGCCTTACAACACCCTGCATGTATACCTGCACCAAAAATAGCTTTTTTAAAATACCTTTCAGTTCAAAATCACATCTCAAAACTATCATAAAACAATGTCTCAGGCATCTGGCAACACATTCATAACCATTTCATGTAATTACTTTTGTGAATAGGAATTCAATTCTTCAGAAGTCTGGTTCCTATCACCATCACTGTCAATAAATGATCAAATGAGACAAAACATTTCTGACTCAGTGAGTTTCTCTAGAACAGAGCATCTCACATCAAACCACTCTGAATGACTTTGTTTACATATTAGCCACTGAATTATTGAGTTAAGTTTTGAAAAATCAGTGGAGCGCCCCTTACAGCTCCCAGATAAAGCAAAAGTCCTCACTGCTGTATCTGTCATTAGCAGTAACTTTCTCCAAACCACACTGAAATGTTATAAGTATTTAACAGTACTTAAAGTTAAATAGTTTAAGTTCATGCGGCATTCGCTCTCATAACAGTATAACAATATCGCAGATATAAATGAACAATCACATCAATTCACTACATTCAGCATACATGAGGGACATCAATTATTCAGCATCCTGACTGCCTGAGGAAAAAAACTCTTACTGGTGGTATGGGATCTAATGCTGCAGCAGCACTATTCAGATGCAAGAAGTAAAAAATGAGCAGGATGGCTGCAATTATTAATAATATTCTGGGCTTCCTATATGCAACAGGTGGAATGAATAACGCCATGTTTTGGTAACTCTGTCCCAGTCATTTGTCCTGCTGTCCTTACAGTTTTCTCTAATAACTTAATGTCGTATGCGGCCAAACCACACTGTAATACAGCCAGTGAGCACATTTTCTATGGTGCAATGAAAAGTTAATAAGAGTTGTGGTCCAAAGCTTTATTTCTCTCTCTCTCACAGCAACATTACTTAAATAGTCAGGCTCTCATAGTTAGTACTATAAACAGCTGCAAAAATGGTTCCATATATGATGTCACAACCATGAATACATTTACATATGACCATCCATTCAGCAAAAGCTGCTTAACCTGCCCATACATGTTAAAGTGATAGAGTATTATCTCATATTTAGTAAAGCTCTGAATATATATATGAATCTAGAGCAGCTTCTTCAACAGTAAGTACTGTAAACTGTCATTGACTGTATGCTAACACTTAAAGAACAGTCTACTCAGACATAACGATAATTGCATAATTACCACTGTCATTCTGTGTGTATACATGAACACTGTTTGTTACAGTAATCTGATAATGATAAATAACATGCAGGAGTATTAGTGTGGTCTTGCTGTGTGTGAGGTCGTACAGTGACAGGCTGAGCTTCTGGCTTTCAGACTCTTCATCATGCTGTAGAGAATCTGCCACACTGACAAGAGCCACTCCTCTACACAATACCACAGCCATACATTCACACACACACAAAAACACACACACACACACACACACACACACACACACACCACTGTTCAGTCCAGCTAACTCATCTTATTAACCTCAAGGGCCTGTATGTGGACCTACACTTCAATTTCTCACTCTCAGAACCATTAAACTCACACATTAGTTTTACAGTATCTACTGAATAATAAGCCATAAAGTTAATAACTGAATAATAAGCCTGAACCTGAACTCTCACAAGATGTAATCATCATTGACAATAACAAAAGCATGGTGTAATTCAATATGAATAAGTTCTCAGGCACAACTCACTGAAACAAGCAGATGAATTAAGTTGGAAGTGTGAGTTTTTCACTTTTGATAACACGGAATGTACATAATTATGAGACACTATGTAATGGAATATATAATTAGGCAATTTTGATTATAATAGTTACGCTAGTAAGGTTAAGGAATCAACATACTCATTAGGCTGATTCCTTACAATGAAGGGTGTTTTCTCTTATGTTAACAGTAGTTCTCAGAAAATTAACAGTTCATAAGAAGACAAAATAAAATTACCAACAATGATGCTTAACTGTTCAAAAGATTTGTTCATAATTAGTGACGTCTGTCAGCACCTCATACTGGGGACAAAATGCTCCACCATACAGATCAAGAGTGCTCTAGAGCTGAAAAATTCCCAAGAAGTCCTGCACTGTACATGGAAAACACTAAATGAATCAATTTCCACAAGAAGAAAACATATTACATCAACACAATTATTGCCAAATTCAGTAAACCAACAGACAGAATTATATTAATGGATTCAAACCAACTGAACATAACCTTTTTTTCAGTATATTTTGAAATCTTGACAATTTTTAATTGATTTAGATAAACATCACTTTGTTCACTGTACATTGACCCATATCAGATTAAATTTATGGAGTTTCTAGTAAAGTTGACAGAATTTTTCATTTGAATTTGAATTAGGTAAAAATCAATTTGTCAGTGTGAATTGCCACAAATCAAAAAAAAATTATTTCAACTAAATAAGAATGACTTTGTTAGTATATACTGATGCAATTCAAATGAAACATGATGGAATGTCTAGCAAAGATAACAGAAAGACAACATGTCATCCCACAGTTTCGCTATACATCAAAGCAGAGGCCAAAGAAGAGATTAGAGAGAGCGATTTAGGGAGAAATCAGCTATAAGAATCAGTACAGAGTCTGTATGGAGATGGAGGACTGTGAGCCTCCATCACTGAACTGAGTCTGTGTGTGGGTGTAGTCTATCAGAAGCAGCAGAAGGCCTCTGGCTGGATATCAAAAGCATCAGACTGAGAAAAGTTATCATACTCACGCAAGCACACGATGTGACAAACTCCCTCTGTACAGACCCTCTCTCTCTCTCTGTGCATTTCACTTTCTGTATGTGTGTGTGTGTGTTTGTGTAGGGGCAAGGGACAGAGAGAGAGAGAGAGAGTCAGTGGGTGTGTATAAAAATGTGTGTGTGTGTGCAGATAACGGTAAAGGGGGAAGAAAACTTTGCAAGCACAACAGGCTTTTGAGGTGTAAAAACAGACTGGACACTGCTGACCAATCAGAATGACTGAAGGCCTCTTCCCCCTCCCTCTCCTCATGTCACTGCAGCAATAGGGTGAATGGACAGCGATTCTTATTCAAATGCGGCTGTCACTCTGAAAAGCGGCTGTGTAAAAAGGGTTAGCTGGTCTCCAGGCAGGCGGAATGCACTTGTCCATTAATTGGGCAGGGTTCGCGCTGGTTAGGGGTGAAGTGGGGAGGGCAGCACAGCCGTGGCCTTCCACAGCACCCCACTGCCCGTTTTCCCTCCAAATGTTCAACTAACGCAGCTCACACAACAGCTGCATAAATCAGGAACCTACCCTTACGGAGCAAATATTTAGTGAGAAAGAACAGAATTAAAGGAATATTCCAGCATTTGCAGCTTAACCTCAACCCACAGCATCTGTAGCATAGCATCAAATATCTTTGACAGTAATTTCTCTGCATTTAGAAAATGCACAGAAGACCTGATCACTTGAAATACAGTTAGAACAGAAGTCAGTGGGCTGGTGCTTCAGATTTTATTTAAGTTAACAAGTTTTCTGTTCCTGTCATGTTATGCAGTATCCTGTAGTTCAGCCTTATATCCCTAAGCCTCATCTGTTGGTCAGAATTCACAAATTAATATTGTTAGGTCTGTCACAATTATTACATATTCGCCTGACTGCAATTATTTGAGATAATCACAATTATTTAACCTGACAACAGTTATTTTCCACAGTCATTAGACTTCACTATTCATCATATTCTACCACAACAAGCATAATGTGAGCTAGAAAAGTTGGCTTGAGCGAAATAAACATAAATAAATGAATAAATACATTTTTTTTCTAATTTCTACTAAATTAAAGTTCTTACTTTGACTGTGTGCTGTAACAGGTTTAGCTGGACTGTTCTTTAAATCGATAGCTAGGACTATAACTAATGTACAGAGCCCCACTGGTGGCATCCTGTATGAATAAAAATAATGCATGGCTGCAACTTAGTAAGGCGTGGGAACATTATGATTAAGTAGTGGCCATGACTTAGTAAGGTGTGGGATCAAGATCCTAATGTGTGGCCATGACTTAGTAAGGCATGATCTCGTTACCTTACTAAGTCATGACCACGATTTAATTATCTCATTCTCTCAAGTCATGGCCACGCATTAGGATCTTGTTCTCATACGTTAATACGGCGCATTATTTTTATTTATAAGGATGTTACCAGCAGGGCTCTGTACTAATGCAAACTTTAGCATGTATGCTTGCAGAACAAGTGTTTTCACACATTTTTTCAGTCTCAGATGAAAAATTTAAGCTTTGTTTCTTTAATGTAACTGAAGACACTTGTTACGCACAACACAGTGTGTATCATCTCTTGTTAGCTGCAAAGTAAACAGCAAAGAAGCAAAAAAAATAGTCCAATTTAGCTCCTTGAGTACTTTATTAGTTGCATAAAAATAGACAATTAAATCAGTATTCATATTTTTTCTATAAAATTAACTGTAAGCTAAAATTTCATGATCATGACAGGCCTGTCATTTTATGTTCTCATCAATGTTCTCTCACCACAATACCCAGCATGTTCTATGCAAGTACATCATTGGGAAAAACAACCATTGGGAATCCCTGTGGTGTCAACCAATCCTGACTGCTAGCATAGCAACTGATCTATACACTAATAAATACAACCAAACTAGCATTGGTGTGACTCTTACCCCAGTCATTAAACAAAATCACAATGAAAACAGCGATTCTATCTTTATTCAGCACAAAATAGACATAAATAGACGTGGCTTATTAAGCAATCAGTGGATTGGTCAGTTTGACAAGTCATCTGACCCTGCCCACTGACCCTTTACAGACACTGAAAGAACTGACCAACATCAATCAAGTGCCATTCAGTTCAGTGGTTTACTATAGTTAATAAAAAACTCAGCACCCACATACATATTGCCTTTGAACGCAAAGACCTGCAGGGTTCTTGGATAGGAAATAATTACTACATATGCAGTCTTACACTCTACACTCTTCATTTTTTTTTGTTTCGTTTTTTTTGGAGTAATTTTATAAATGTAACAATCAGACTGGCCTGAGAGGTCATTTCAAAAGCAGAGCTAAAATGTGGATGAATAACTTCCATGTCATGATAACACCTGATTTGTTAACATGCTGTTCAAACGTGCCACTCCTTCAGCAGCACCTTTAGGTAAACAGATGAAGTGTCAGTACTTTGAGAGATGTTTTGCGCTGACATTAGGCTTAAGTGAACGATTCATTCATAAAGCGCTCACCTAGTTCTTTCAGCCCTTGACAAAAAGAGCAAAGTGTTGTTCCAGAGGACAACCACAGTCAATGAGTGTCAGTCAGAACATAAAAACCGCATATGGATCACCAAACATGCAACGTCTAGCAGTATCTCACTCTACTACTACCATCGTCCAACTAAGATCATTCCATACAGTGATGGAAATGAAGGCATAATGAAAAAAGTCCTAACTGACAGATGTTTGGCATGTGTCCACCTCCTGTCTTCTGCATCTTTCCAGTGGTTCACTGACTGTCTTGCTTGACAGTGTTCATGTTCTGTACGCTTTCCAAAAGACAGATTCCTCTGATGGAAAATGGGGCCCACGTAACGGACGTTACGTAATCCTCCCCAAAACGGAACTACTCAGTTGAAATTCCACACAAATTCATTCTCACTCATTGCTCAGTGAAACAAGTTGAAAAATTCTCTCAAAAGTGCAGATTTTAACCTTTCAGTCAATGCTCCATTTGTTTTGTATGCAGAAAAAGCAATATTTTACTATAATTTGAATTTGATGAAACTATCTGTTGTGCATACAGTTGAAAAATCTTTTAAATTTTGGCCATTTTTTTGTCATTTCTTGACATCAAAACAAACTTGAAAAAGTCTGAAATGCAGATGTGAATCTATCAATATAGAATGTAGATCAAACGTTATTCACTGAACGACACACTATGAAATTCAATGTTATTATACGACTGCATTAGAATAGTATAAATAGGGCTTGACCCATATCTCGATATTGAGGTCCCACAGGTTTATCAGTATTGGCAAAATTCCCACTCATAAAGCACTCATGATTAGCAGCTTGTCTTATACTGTAATACACTGATGAAAACTACGAGAAAAAGAGAAAAACTGAGAACCGATAATTATCATTTCACCGTTAATCATATCAATCAGTATCAAATTAAAAATTAGAAAATAAAATGAGAAAACATGATATAAATCCAAAATAAAAAAACATATATACTGGATGATATTCCTAGCTACCAGAGTTTTTAGCTCCTTAATCAATATCGGTCTCAAACGTTTTTTCTACAGATCTGGCCGTGCTTAGAGTTAAGAATACAGATGCTCTGGTGTGGGAATTGTGGGTCCAATGCCGATATCCAATATTTTTGTATATGTGTGCCAATTCTGATACCAGCACCGCTACAGAAACATTTTATAAAATGCAGAAATTTGAGACTAGATCTGCCCGGATTAGTATTATAGAGACATAGAAATAGAAACACTAATTTGTAGAGCATTAGGAATGCAGTAAAATTAACAAAACCAGATTTTAGCACAGTAACCCAGCACTGCCTAAATGTTCTGCTCTTCCAGAGCACAATGAATACATCATCAAATTTTGGTTTGAAATATCAGTCAAATATAAACCTGTCCAATCGATATGAATATATTTTTTAAAGCAAGTATTTGCTGATATCGATATGACTCTGATATCATCATGCATCCCATGAGTTTTCTGTCTGTGATATGAACCTTTCTCACCCTCAACTTGCAGTGTCTCAGTGTACTATAGGAAAAGAAATATTAACCCACATACTGTATGTATTAAACAGCCTCTAAATACTGTATAACGTACACAGAGACAGTCGAGGACAGTGAGAGAGAGAGACAAAGAGAGAGAGAGTAGGCTTATCGTATCTGTATGTATGTCTAGCGATATCCAGCTTTAGATTTGCTTTGTGTTTTGCCTACCCTTGCCTAGGGTGTATATGTCTTATCTTGTAGTCACTGAGGGCATGTGCTATGCTATAGAGATATGGTATGTGCCACAAACACATAAAATACCAAAGGATTTGTTGGAGAGAGGCCGAGACTGAAACGCTGCATCGTTATAATAGACCAAAAAACACTTCTGGAAATTCTAATTAAAAATGATTTTGGATCATAGTATATCCAAGGGTGATGTGGCAAATATATAACATCACAACACTTTCATTGTGAAACAGGATACATGTGGTATATAAGGTTGGAACAGATGAATAGCACTAACAGTGCCTCAGTTAAATCGCTGTTGTCGGAAGAAAACCTCATATCTCCAAAATGACAACTTTCCTTTTTCCAGGAAAAGGAAAAAACCTAATTTACTTTTAATGTAAGTCAATGGAACCAGACTTTTTTCCCAAAACATTTTTGGCCGCTTCATTTGGTCTATTCATCAAGTAATTTACACAAAATGTAAAGTGCAATAGGCATTTTCAAATTATGCCAAAAACTGAAAAACGACAATACTGCAAAATACTGCTATAAAAACTATGCATACAGTTGCTGTTATTGAACACTGAATGTTGTGGTGGGTGATAAGGCGATATGGCAACAATATCAAGAACATTTGACGAACACAATTTGTCCCAATATTTGTTTTTCTGACATCTGATATGTTGAAACAGACAAAAAAAGAGTCATAAGTGGCACAAAACTATCAAACTTTGAGTGCAAATGATTTGTATCTAAAATGTTATGCATTGCACTGCACCAAATGCAATTACACAAGACCAATTATGCTCTCTTTGTAAAAACATGGTGTGGATTAGTGTTCTACCAGCACTGACAGTCTCCACTATTTGCTAAGAAATGCATATCGTGACATATTCTGACGCAACGCTTTTACAATAAACAATGTCATATTGTCCAGCACTAATTAAATGCTGAAAAATGAAACATGCAGTTGACCAGTGTTCTTTAAGTGCCCACAATATCCACCATATGCTCAGAAAAGTGATGTAATTTATCACAGTAGTGATAAATGTCATCATATTGGCCACCCTTAATCCTGAGCAATATGTCAGAAAGAGGAAACAGAACAGGCAATTCCATAGTGTCATTGCAATGTATATTGCAAGAATACTACATGGAATTCCGCAATGTTTTACATCTGGGTTAGAAAACGTTGATAAAGAATGGCATGTTGAAAACGTGCCTTCTCCAAAAAGAAGTATTTTTATGTGTTTCTTTCTCCTGTCAGCTGCTATGACAAGAATGCATTTAATGTACTGTTTCCAGCTTTTGTACACCATGCAATTCAACTAAAGCCCCACCCCCAATATCCCAGAATATCAGGGTACTGTATCCATACAACTAACTGGTCTGGGTGTGATTTCAGTGCTGTTTTCTAGTGCTACCTAATATATAATATTAAAAAAGGATAAAGCATTTTTAGAACAGTGTGTCAAAGTGAGCTGCACAGTGTAGAAACACATCTCTGACTGTCCTTCAGCTCCTAACTACATGTCTCTATGGTCTACAACCTTCAGTGCTGGGTTTCCAAAGAGCATCTTAACACAAACATGATTCTGAAATGGTAGAGCAAGCATCACAGTGAATACTCTCTCTCTCTACCAGTTTACAAATTCTTAACACTAAAATGCTTTTGGGAAACTAGGCCCAGAGTAGATGTCATGTTATAGTCCAGACAGAACTTTTATTATATCACATAACCTAAAAGATTGGACTGAAAAGATTTTGGTGTTCAAGAACTTCAGTTTCTCCTTTGAATGTTCTTCTGCTCTCTATATGCATATTCCCACTCGCATTTCCCTTAGTGCTTGCAGCGCTATATCTCTAATAGAGGCCCACTATATCCCCTATATTAATCTGTAACCAGATACACTGAAGCATCTGAACTATTTGCACTAAGTTCATTGTCTCTTGTCCTTCCGGAGAACAAGACCAAACCGTAGCCAAGAAGAAACCTTACACCTGAACTTCACCTTACTTCCGTATGGATCAACACTCGGCTCAGAATGCAGTGGAGAACTTGGCTTGAGATAACACGCTTCTTGCTGTTCAATAGTACTATATGCAGGTGTGTAGACTCCTAATGGTTCACCTGGCCTCCAGTTTTAAAGTGAATATGACCTGATATGATGATTGTTAAAGGAACACTAATCTCTATCTGTAGCAGCTGTAGCCTGTGGTCAAAAGACTACGGTTCTTTGTGCTTAATAAAGAATAGAAAACTGTTGACTCAAAACACCTATAATAGAAGTCAGTGGACGGGTGCTGCCAATTGGTTTTCTTCTACTACGTACAGGGAAACATATGAAAATTACAATAACTGTTAAAGAGCGCAGTAGCCTTCCTTTAATATCCTTAATATTTAATATTTGTAAGGCTGGGATAATCAGCAATTGGAACAAATAATCAATAAATTGGAACAAAATTATCAATAAATATCAATTTTTGTTATTTAAACAACATGTATTTTAGTGTTACGTATCGTCTTTGTCAAAAAAAATAAACATCCACTTTTGTCGGTTTTTATTTTTCTACACCATTTAACTACACTCAAAAAATATTTAGGCCCAAAAGTTAAAACTTACGTATTTTAATTACATGTCAATTTTCCATTCAATTTAAATACATAAATCCAATGTAAAAAATGGTATTATAATTTATGTTTCTCCATCATGTTCAATGAATTAAATAACGTTTAAATTAGAAGTCCTTGTAGGATTTATGCAATTCTTTTACATAACATTTATGTATTTATGTACAGAATAGTATCTTCTGTACTCAGAGCACAATTACTTAGACTGTGTAAACGTATTAAATGACAATACAGGTAAAATTCACAAACATTTATTGTAGTCCAAACTGTGTTAAACAGTATTTGCTGAGGTACATTACAAGATACATGTAAACTTTAAAGTCTAATGTGAAAGAAAAAAACATAACTTTATGTATTTCAGCTGGTTTAGAATTTCTATTCACTCGCAGCTGAACTACTAATTAAAGCAAGTGTTCATGTGCACAACATTCCTATTCATGCTAACCATCATGCAAGTCAGTCACTTCATGCCATGCTAATATCAAGGTCACCTACAGTTACAAAAACCATGAACTGCTGATTTGAATATTAATGGAATACATCTTCATATACTACGCTTCACAATAAATCCCTGCCTGTTACTATTGCACATGCGCACTGCCTCCTAATAAGATTTAGTGGAAAAATCTAACAGGTCTTATACAATTAAATTAAATCAGTTTTGGATTTATCCAAATTGAGTTGCTTCTAATTAATATAAATAAGTACATTTTTATGTTTTTAAATAAGTTTTATGTAAAATGTTTATGATGGCCATAAATCATTTTTTTTGAGTGTACACCATGGCTGCCCTTCACACTGTGTAAAATGTCACAGTAAACAGACCAACAGAAACGCTCCAAAATTACTTGAAAATCTCTGTACATTCATTTCCATTTAAGAATGTTTTGCTCTCTCCTGTAAAGCTACCATTTTGGAGATTCATGTTTTCTTTTGGACAGCCACGACATTCAGTATATTTAAGACAGTTTCCATATGCAGTTTCTATTTGTAAATAAAACTACCAATGCTGTTTAGCTTTTTTAGCAGAAGGGATACTTAGATATTTCTTCCTCCATCTTCTCATAAAAAGGGCACTGACCTTGAGGCAAAGGCATTAAACATTGCATTAAACATCGCTTCTGCATTTTCATCCATAAAAATCTATTCAGTGTGTAAAGACTTTATGATGGCTGAACAATGAAACAAATTCTGATAAGCCAGAGTGACACTCATGTGATGGTTCACAGGGCATCTTACTGCTGTGCGTGTATGAAAAACAAAGCAAAACACAATAAAATCTGCCATGGAATTTCATAAATCTTATCAATAAATATTGATAAATGATTAAGTCCCAGTCCAAAAAAATAAATACTGTGTGTTGGCTTTTTGAGGCATTGTTCCAAACTTACAGTGCCATTCTAGTGCAATGACAGTGAGGCTCGCTTATCCAGTGGGACCTGAGGTCACTAAAAAGGTCATCAAAAAGTGATCTGTTTGACAAGACATGTACATACAAATATTTGATCTAATATCTTTTTCTTGATCTTCACCTTTGAACTCCTTTTGAAGGACGTGAGTTTAAGGGCTGTCCACTCTAATAGCTTTGAATGAAAGACACACGAGCGGGCATTCCTGGGCGGGCCATTACATGGAATTTTCAGAAGAGTGACGAGTGACGTTCCGGAACTCTCTAATTCTCTACATTCCACTCAAAATGCCCGATAGAGGGGTACAGTGCTCACCAAACTCAAACACAACGGCCTAAAGGGTTATTAAATAGGACAGTATACTCAAAATGACTCATTATATGTCTTTATATGTAGTATTGGTGCTTTTATTTGTGCACAGATGTGAAAGTACTATTTCAGTAAGGTTGTAAAAAGCATGGCTAGACATAAATAACAGTAAGACATTAGGTGTAACATGGTGAGCTTTGAACAGCACAAGCTCACTGAAAAATATGCTTTAAATTTACCTAATTAAAATGTGTTAGGTGATAAACAACAAGACAGCAACTGATTTGGATCTGGTAAATTCAAAGTACCATTTTCTACTGTGCATTTTCATTATAAGAAATCTTTCCAAAGTGTATATTTCCTAATTTAGAAGATATAAAGATCCATCAAAAAAAGCCATCAAATCTGTCCCTGAACTGAGAAATCCCAAAAATGCCCTTCCATCTGTTGGAGAAAATCAATTATGACTTTCATAAAAAAAATCTACAGAGGAAAACAACATCCAGCAGAGTATGTACACAGATTAGACGCACAGGATATTTTGTATCCCCCTTGAATGGGTGTATTTGTTTCCTGGTATTAAAAACACATCCAATCAAGCCTTTCCTAAAGAACACAAACTCAGCTCTACAGGATGTGTGTGTATTTTTTCTGCACATGCACGTCCGAAAGCTCTTAAATTTTACAGCAGATATCTGTGTCGAGGAAAACAGATACAGGTTTATGCAACAATAACAAGCCTGTACTATAAAAATCACTCTAGAAAATCAAGGTCCCAAAACGGTTCTTTAGAGTGATGCCACAGAAAAACAGTTTTGGGTACCTAAAGAACCTTCCACGGGACGCTTCTTCAGAGAACCATTCATACAACTGGGTAAAGAGCCTTGTTAAAGTTTTCAGAACCTCCACATAATGTGAACTCTACAGTAATTTGGTTTTTCCTACCACACATTCAGAACCGCATAGGAACTTGTATTTGTGAGAGTGTTGGTTATAAACTAGCTGTAAAAAGCAGAAATATGAGCTAAGCTGCGAACCTGAAGCCCTTTCAAAGGTCTAAACTGAGACTCGTGGAACTCCTTAACCTTCAAACTCAGCCCACAGTAACAAGGCCAAAGGTCAAAACAGAGCCGATTAAAGCAATACTTGGAAAAAAACATATTTTCCCATGCTTCTCCACTCCAGCTGCGCTAACATGGTGTTCTATGGCTGTTACAGACAAATCATCCAATCTAAAATCTTTTATTAGATCTTCTAAAAAGCTTTCTTCAAATATTTCATTTATAGGGTAAAATATATACAATAGTCTTTTACTTATTAACAACATAAACGATGTGTAAACGTGACATTGTGACCTAGTGACCAGTTAAGGATTATAGAGGAAGTATGCTTTAGCAAGGTTTATATCCAAATCTAAGTATCACTCTTTGTAGCAATTTTCAGATTCTTGATAGTGAGAGAAGTGAAAGTGAAGGTAATTGCGTCATAGGGTTGCAGTGATGAAGAGATGACCAGGGTCAGCAACAACAGCCACCATCATTTAAGGACACATGTCCAGGTAAATGTGCAGTGAGTTCATCTAATCCCAGAAATAGAATTACAGACACAGCAACAGCCTCAAAATGCATTTACTACCATGCTGTGAAGATATGAACTGAGATATGCTCCAAATAATATGTACCGTGCCTTAGGGGTGGGCAATATGACAATATTTTATTGTTATCATGATACATTATGCCACAATACACTTATCTTGTAGATATCGTCAGTGCTGACTAACACTGACTAACTACGTTTCATTACAAAACAGCTTACAGTGCAGTCTGTAAAACACTGAATAAAAATCTTTGTAGTTCTAGGTTTGTTATCATTATTATTATCATTATTATTGTTATTAGTAGTAGTAGTAGTATTAAAGTATTTTATATGTGGCACTACAGGTTCTACTTTGTCTGTTCCAGTTTATTAAATCTTAGAAAAACGAAATATCGTGATGTATATCAGGTATCGTGAAAACGTCCTCAAGTATCGTGATATAATATTTTTGCCATATCGCCCACCCTTACCATGCCTGCCTGCAAAAACAAGCAAATATAGCAAGGCAAAAATAAATGCACAAAGTTCATACACCTCATGACACAAATGGTAAGAATGACCAAACATGAAAGTTCATCTTTTCATCTTTTCCAAGACGCACCAGCAGCTAATAGCATTTCATAGTTCTAAGAACAATAACAACACAGGGGGTACTCTAAAGTGCCCATATCATGGAAAACCAAATTTTTCACATTTTGTTTGATCTAAGATGTAAACATTTACAACATAATTTGCACATTTATGCACTATTATAGCCACCTATTCATACATACAGCTGTTCAGCTCTGCCCATTTATGTTAAAATTTTAAGAAGTGCTTCAGCCCAGGCTGCTTTCTGAATAGGGTGGGAAATAGGACAAAAATAATCATATCACAATCACAAATGTATGTATCACATTATTTTGGCCCACAGACATAACACACTAGTAGTGCTCTATTAAAAACAGCCATCAAAATGTCTGGACAGAGTGGTCTTCATTCAACATTTCACATCCTGCACTGCACTAAAACCAGTTAAACAGGACTAATTATGCTTTTTTTTAATGGAACATTTTTTTTTGTTTGTTTTTTAGGTACTGATGATGTCCACAATGTGTTTAGAGGCGTGTGTTTTGTATCACAATAATATAATTTATCACAATAATGATAAAATATTGTCATATTGCCCACCTCTATTTCTGAATGAGACGCAATACAAGGTAGTCTATCAGAGCAGAGCTCATTTATATTCATATTAAAAGTAGTAACAAAATCAGCATGTTTAATTCTAAGGGACAAAGCTGAGTTTGGTCCACTGTTCTAAGTAAAGCCTGGTTCATGGAAAAATGCACAGTGAAAACTTTAATTTGGAACAAATTAGCATTTCATTCAAGCCGCATTAGATTAACTGCATATATTTCAGCATTAGTGTACACTGCATATATCATGCAGGTTTCACATTAATAAGCTGAGTAACTGTGTGATCTTTCCAAAATCCATCTGTACAAACAGACAAAGCAAACATCTCACTCATCATCGCCCCCATCATCACGGACTGCTACTGGAGGCTACACAGTGCAGCTACACAGTAGTATAGCACTGAACTGGGAATGAATGAAAAAGAATGAGGGTTGTGAAGTAAAAACAGTATAAGGAGTTAAGTGGAGAACGATCTAGAAGATAATCTTTCTCGTAAGAGCTCCAGGGCACTGTAGATAATGAGAGGTAAAATTTCATAATAGGTTCCTCAGAAATGTTTTGATTGCACAGCTGAAGAATATATCTGAAATGTCCTGCTTGTATCTATCAGGCCATTAATCTATCTATCTATCTATCTATCTATCTATCTGTCTATAGATATCCTATCTATAAGCCCTGTGAGGATGAATGTATGGCACCACCGTCATTGAACACCAAGAGTCCGCTCTTTCTCACAGAGACAAAACAAAAAGACAAGGCCAGTTAAAACCTGTGCATGAAACAAAAACAACTGCTTATGGAAAAAACTCCCAGTTTGGGTTCATCAGTCCAGTGTAATATCTGTCACTGTTATTCACTGTAATTCAAGAGCAGAGGTGGGTAGAGGAGCCACACTCCCGTCAAAGTCTTCTCACTTGGAATAATGACTCATGTAGAAACAGCTGCCAAAAAACAACAGCTAGGAGCGGAAAAGTATCAGGTAAAAAGGACTGAATTCCCTGCACAACTGCAGTATCTTTTACCAGCATATATCAAAACCTGAACTGAAGTTTTTAGGCTCTATTTCTCTATTGTTTGGGATCCTAAGGTTAAATGCTAAAGCCCAAACGTGAGAGCTGTGACCAACAGCAAAGCAGGACAGGTGCTGAAGCAACAGAACAGAATGGACTTAAGACAAAAATGGAATTAGGAAGTAAGACGAGAGAATCCTAACAAACATACTTCAGTATAAATGAAAGAATCATTTACAACTTAAGTTGCTTGAAGTGGGTAAACGTGACTAGTTACTGCCCACGTCTGTTCAACATCTAATAAGCTGTGCTGTGAGGTGCAAAACGCTTGAGTGGAAAGTCAGCAGAACTGACTGAAATGCATTCATTTTCACAGCGGATTTGATGGAAGTAAATGTACAGTGTTTCTCACCTGCTCGGCTGAAGCCACACAACTGAACCTGTTACCTCCAGCGGCGCGTCCCGCCGTTTGGGAAGTTTCTTTGACTTCATGCTTAGTTGAGTAGTCGTGAGGTGGGAGGCGTCGCTGCTCTTCTCCACCCGTATTCCGACAAGCTCCGCCTCCTACAGCTACGATTGGCTTTAGGGTTTTTTCGATGCGTTTGGTTGGTTACTCGGACCTAAGCTATCCGACTACAAACCAATCGTAGCGCAGACGGCGGAGCTTGTCGGAAAACGGGTGGGCAAAAATCACAACGCAGCAAAGAGGAGTTTTCAGTGCAGTCCAGTGTCCATGAATCACACAGGTTAAGGGCCATCAGGAAAAAGAGGACACATAGAAAGTCTTGTTCCTTCCAGTTTCAGGTGATGTCTACTACTACATTCTTTCTAAATGAGAAAAAGAAAGACTGCAAATGGGCTAATTAAATTACAAAAGTTGGACATTTTAGTGGGACATTGAACAAAAGCATAGTTTTTTTCTGACCAAAATCACCTAAAGGCCCATGGTACCTGAATCCACCTTGCACACTGTTTCAGTCACTGTCTTTGGTGCCAGTAAGGGGTTCTTCACTCGAACTTTCCAGGATTCATGTTTCAAAACTGCAAAATTGGTACATTTGGAACGAACATACTAGTATAACCCCAGGTGGAAAAGCCTACAGAAATTTCTCGGAAATGACAGTAATCTTGTTCAACCTGCTGCATAATAACAACATGTAACTTTAACTAAAAATAAAGAATTGCAACTGAAACAGCAAAAACTGTACAGACGTGTGAAAAACCTGTCTTTAGTCTAAATCTTACAGAAATTTACTACAAACAGAGTCAAAGCTACAGCTAAATCACCAATGCATCTGTAACCAGTGCATCCATATATTCTGAAATAGACGACCATAATACTTGCTCTTTATTTCAATTCAAATGCATGTTTGATTTTTAAGTGAAAAAAGGACACTTCCTCTACAGAGAACACACTTCTGCACATTTTAATGCACTAGTACTGTTTATTGGCTGAAGACATAGGAAATAAATGTGTGGCCTATGCAAAGGCATGACATATATTTTCTGTTTTGAGAAGGTTTTAACCAAAACGTATATTTTGAAGTGATACATGCAGGGTGTTGTAAGGGGAAACAGTTAACAAAGAATATTTTCTCCCCAAATTTCCCACAACTTTACTATATTATTATAATATTATCAACATTACATTTAAAAACTCAGAAGATATGTGGAGGCCCACAGATAATTTTGAATAGTAAATAAAATGGCTATATTTGTGTTGTAGACATGGTGGCCCCTGATTCCTAGCACCACCACTGTAAAGAAATCAGTCAGTAAGATTTTTCTCCAATGAATCATTTCACATCAGACCACTCTGAATGACTTCAATGACTGAATGTTTACATCTCAACAATTGAATTGAGCAGAATTTTTGATAAATCAGAGGATTTAACTTACAGGAAATAACATAACTAAAAGTATGAGGTGACTGCATAATTATGCTAAGACATGTTGTTACAGGTGTAGAAGCTGCATTCAAATACAGCACAAGTGCTTTTATCTGCCTCACATTCTTTACATCATAAAATTGCAACACAGATCAGTCAATATCATTAATAATAAATTGGTTGATTGCCGATCGCATATTTGGAGCATAGAAATGGCTGATTCTGCTGTGCATCAGAACTTGAAAATACTAATGGAAAGTTTAATATTGTTGAAAGCAAATTAACCCCTTAACATTCCAGGCTTATTACATACTAAGGCTTATTATTCATTAACTACAGGGACTTCAATGCAGACTAATGGAGCTTTTCTTAGGTTATAGAAGCGTTATAAATCTTTGGGCCTGTTGGCAGGCCCATGGCGTGGTAAGGGGCTAAGACATTTCTATTTAATCTATGAAAATAGTCCATGAAAAAAGAGGCCTGTTGTATAAAAATACATTTTCTGAAAATTAGTTTTTAGCAGAGTTAGATCATAATGAAAAATTAGATCATAATGAATTATATTCAAAATGACTTTATCTTTCCGCAGAATTTAAACCTGCCAAAATAAACTGAGGAAAGCATTCCAACAGTGGTGAAAAACTGCACTATAAACACTACAGATTAGTAGAGAACAGGATTAGGATCACATTGCTTTCTTTGATACCCGACACCTGTTTTCTGAATCCATTTTTACATAATGGGAGAGCCCTAAAGCTGTAATAAACTCTGACTGGCCAGGAAAGAGTTATTGGCGTGTGAAGAGTTAATGATAGTACCATGAATTATAAGTCTATGTGGTGACAAATAGAGTTAACAATAGAGTTCAAATAAGTGAGAAAAATTAAATGAATGGCTCTTACTCACCTAATCAACAACCTACTGCCCCCTTGTGGAAGTGAAGTGCTAGCACATGTGCTGTCAAGGCTAAGCTGTTGTTGGTGTAAGAACAGATGATTCACTCTTATTAGGGTACGCTGAGCCCTTCATGGGTGTTTGTGACTATTTTAATACAACTTACAACTTGCTTATTGAGTGGCAAGCCTCTTGACATTTAAAGGGGTTCTTTTAAAGGAACAAGCTAAAATGTTCCTGACATTTTTAATAGTGTGCTTTCTGAATTTTCTGAAGCTTACTAAGGTGAAAAACAGTAGGGTGGAAGCATCCAAACATCTGTGCATCTATTAGCAAATAATATTTCATAAGTACTATTTTTACTGTGCAAATCACAGCCTACTATTTATAATTCATACATGAACCAGGCTTTTAGCGCTGCTGTGTGAGATCTATACTGTTCTGTCAGTCCATGTTCTTCTCTGGGAGATATTGCCTGGGTCCCTCAGTCATGTCTGGGTCACAGAGTAGAGACAGAGGCCTGTGTTGCAGGAGGAGGGCAGTGTAGGCCTGGTTACGCTGGGCCAAGCGGAACATCAGCCTGATTCCTGATAGATGCAGCAGGTGGTCCTGTCTCATTAGCCCCTCCCAATCAGCTGACAGCTTCTCAGCCTGCTAAGGTACAGTACATCAATGCCTTATAAGATACTAATGCATGGTTGCACAATATATTGTTTACTGTTCATTATTTGCAGTAGATCTGTGAAGTTGCCATCATTAGCTTGTTTTCTCTATGATGGAAATGAATGGCGTTTTTGATAATCACTGCTATTGCGCCTGTGTCCTGTGAACATGTTCCTCCATGAATGTCACAGGATTCTCTCAATTTTGATGTCCGAAATATGTGTACTGCTACACACATGCTGCAAGCAAGCTAACACTCCTGCACACTGAAATGCTATTAAATTTCAACACTATTATATGAACAAAGTCTCACTAGCACATTTGGCAAAGCTTGCTGGTTGGTGTGGGATATTTTGGTGAGGTTGCCAGTCTTAAGAAGCCAATTTCAGAGTGCAAGTGTTAGCTTGCATGTAGCAATAGAAGTATTTTGGCTCCTTAACGACTTTGTGATTCAGAGGATCCGGTGACCTTTGGAGGAAAAATGTCTGTGCAGTAAAATGTTTCAGCATTTTAGTTTACCACAGGACGCAACCAAGGTCCTTATATTAAAGTCTGTCCACTCAGCGGACATCTTGGCATGTGAGCAGGCTCCTATCTCTAAGAATAAGGGTTGATTATGAATCGGAAACTTAAAGTCACATTAATGTTTCAAAGGCATGTTTAAAATCACTGGTGAAATCTGACAAAATGGCATAGTTTTATACTGTTTGGCTCAAATAATTCAGAAAATTGTGTGTTTTTTAGCTTGTTCTGGCTACTGTGCATGCGCATATCTCCACAAGGAGGGGGAGCTGTTCCCAATTGCGGCTTTACGTGGAAGCTGATTGGCTCCTTCTAATGAACCCATAAACAGGGACATAAGCAGACACCATGTTGAACATTGCAAGCCTTTCTATCACCTTTTCAATCAGTGAACGGCCAACTTAGACCCAGAGTTTCTAATATGAGCATGACACCGACCGCAGAATGACAACACACTTCAGAGGTCTATTAAGGCCTTTGCAAAGGGAAGCGATATGCAAACGATCCGTCTAACTTATCACAAATGTTCCTTGATGGGTGATTCTCTGGATGTTTTGATTAATCAAAGCATTGACATGATTCACTGAGAGGCCCATACTGATTAAATATATACACATAAAAAAGGTGGTTCTTCAAGGGTTCTTTAATAAGGGCAATAGTTCTGTGTAGAACCATGAGTTCTAAAGAGAGCCATTTCATGCTTAAAGAGCATGAGAAAGAGCAGAAGAGCAGGAGAAATGGTTCTTCAGATTAATGGAAGATGTGTTGTATATGGTTATAAATAGAACCTTTTTGAAAATGGTTCTATATAGCACCAAAAAAGGGTTCTTCTATCATTACAAGCTTGACATTGTAACGATAACAGAACCCTTTTTGTGCTATATGTAACCATGATGTTCCAGCAGCAGATATTTGAATATTCATTTGGATGTCAATATTTTCAGTATAATCACACATTTTCACATACAAAATTGCTATTAGTGCATTCAAATAGTTCTTTGAGTTGTCACGGTTCTATATATAGGGTCTAATCATTTCCTTTACTAGAGAACCCTTGAAGGACCACTTTTTTAAGAGTGTGGCTTACATATTAGTCTGTCCAATAAAACTCAGTTACTAAGGTAATAAGACAATAGGAATGAGGTAATAATATAATATAATATAATAGGTTAATATAATAATAAGTCCCAATGTTAATAAATAAAAAATAAGGGTTCAAGTGATAAAATGAGTATTCTGAATTTCTAAATCAACATTGGGAGATTGTGTGGATGGTGGTCTGTGTTAAAGTTCAAGCTGTGGGAAGTTAGATGTGCTGTAGCTTGCTTTTTCTGAGGGGGGTCTACCTGAGAGGGTTTGGCCTCCATTTTCTTCAGTATCTGAGCAGAGTGCTGCCTCAGTGCGGCCCACAATGCCTCTGCACTTACGTTATCTGAAAACAGAAGAAGCATGTTTAGTATGTGTGATGAGAGAACCAGCTTATGAGCTGGACTTCTCATGTGTGAGATGTTGGTCCAGCTTTCATTTCATTTTTAGAAAATGAAATAATTCACGCTACAAGCTTTAGCTTTAGGTAGATAAACTGTAAATAGAATCGCCAGAATACATATAAAACTCATAAAACATATTTCTATATTAAATATATGAGTTTTATATTCAATACATGTAAAAAATCTTTTTGTGTCTAGTTTAAAAGATTCTAGGGTGCTTAAGTCAAATGAGATGTGAACCTTAAGTGGTGAACTAAAATAACACTGGAACAATCTTTGGATCCCATTCCGTGAAGGATGAAGACATGAAGCCCATTAACACAGCACAGCTGTAGAATCGATTGTATCCAGCGTTGAGTTCATTTAGAGTTTGCCAGCAGTACCAGGCATTGTCATGAGCTCAGGTCAAGGGTATTGCTTACTTCATTATTTAGATATAGATGATAATAGTATGGCATTGTGCTAACATTCCAATATACAGATCAATATACTCACTTTAGCCTACCTCTCACTACAGCACACTGAGTGCAGTCCTATTCATAGCGAAAACAACAGTTTCTTAAGATGTTAATAACAGTGAATTCCATGGCTCAGAGTGGTTATGCTTGCTTTCAGGAACAGAGCTAAAAATATAACCGTCAAGAGATGGCTACAATACTGGCTTCCATCTGGCAAGGTATTGATTTATTCTACCTGGCAAATTATTATTACTGAATGAAATAATTCATGCTACAAGCTTCTGAAGCATTTTTTGGGTGAGGGTAGGGATTTTTACATTGTTTTTAGTGGTTGAGTCATTTTTATTCCTCCCATTAACTAGTGTTTTTTAGTTTTAAAGTTATATTTTGGCCATACTCATTACCCTGAATATAGTCAGGGTGCGTAGCCACCAGAGTAGTATTGTATAAACTGCGTAAATTATCACAGACTCGACTTGAACCACACTGGATTGTTAAGGTTGAATCTCATGTAGACTTGCTTTTGTGGTGTCTATACGACATACTGTTATCTACAAATGTGGAGAAAATTACATAGCTAAAACACTACTAGCAGCCATCTAAAGCCTGAATGTCATCTTTACTTTTGTACGTTTTTACATTTTTTACACAGCCCTGTCAATGCTGTTCAAATCATAATGCTTTTTCCTTCTTCAATAAGTATATAAATATAGAAATATTCTGTGACAAAATTATTTGGCTCTATTTTCACCCCATTACCTCACTCTCACTGCACTTCTATTTGCATACTTCAGGCTGCACATGAGGCACAGGCAGATAGCTGGTGCTTTTCAAGAAAGTGGCCTCTAAATTTCTGGAACGCTTTCTGTTTTGAACGCATTACCTTTCATGCTGTCTTTCATCTGTGTGTACCAGGCAGGATTGTTTATGAGCAGTGAAGAGGGGTTTAAGAAGTACTCAGCAGTGCTCTCCCCAAATACACTGAGAGAGAGAGAGAGAGAGAGAGAGAGAGAGAGAGAGAGAGAGAGAGAGAGAGAGAGAGAGAAGATGAGAGAGGTAATCAAACTCTCCACTTATCCATCACATCCATCACATCATCAGCACTTCTTTTACAGTTTTATACACACACATACACACACAAACACACACACAGTCCTGCGCAACAGTCAGCGTCCACTCTTCATCTTCAACGTCCAACTGCCACCCAATAAGTTATTCACTTTTCAACATAAAACGGAAAATTGCACATAAGCATCATTAAGCAAATATAAACATTTTCAGTATTTAATGTGTTCACTCTTTGCTTTTATTACAGTTTCCATTCTTTTTGGGAGACTTGCTTTCTGTTTTTCAAAGAAACCTGCAGGGATATTTTTCCACAACTCCAAAGTTCAGTCTTAGAAGTTGGGGTAACACTTTATTTGGAGATGATTAATAAACTCTTAATAAATTATCAGTAACACATCAACAACATATCAGTGGAGTAGGAGTAGTGAAGCATCTGAATACATTGAAGTAAATGTCTTGTAGATGTTCTGTTGATACATTACATACATTAAGTAGATGTATTGTTAACATGTTACTTCCATTACACAAAACCTAACCTTACCAACCTTACCCAAAACCTAACCCTCACCCTGGCCCTAATCCTAACCCTCACCTTAACCTCAACCCAAAACCTAATCCTAACCCTCATATGTTTTTGACCTGTTACTGAGAGTCCGTTGAGAGTTTGTTTCATCTAAAAGGACCACTCAAAATAAAGCGTCACTAAAGTTGGTGGTATTTTCTGCTTTCCTTTTTTTCCAGTAACAGTTTCTAGACAGCTACACATTCATTCAGACCTATAGTGTTGAATTGTTTTCTTACAGTGGAAGGATGAACAGAAACAGCTGTGGATTATTTCAGATCTGAAGCAAGAGTGGAGCTTGATGCTGTCCTCTAACTCAAAGATGTAAAGTTGTTAGGAGTCACATTTTCTCTATATCTTTTAATGGTTTTTTAACTCTTTGCTGGGGTTTTGAGTAGCTCACCTGCGCAGGTACTGTCTGTAGTCAGTATTTGAGCCGCCCAAAGCAAATGTACTCCCTGACTGGACGCAGTGCATGTCTGTGTTCTGGTCAGTCATCCTTAATGTTTGTTGGCAACCAGTTCACTCAGGCACAGAAAGAGAAGCACTGCAGCTAAGAAAGGATAACAGGATTCAGCGACTTTCTCCTTTTACTGTTACTTATGCAATAGTTTTGCACTAATGTGCTACTACACAGACTAAATTAGTTCAATTTCACCACGTAGTTACAGTGATGATACGTCTCTATGTCTTCATATAACACTTACCATCTCTTGGTGAGGCCTAACTCAAAGATCAATATATGAGTGTAACATCACTGTCATTATAAAATCTCAGAACTATTTTCTTCATTTTTTAATTATTTGTGTCATTTGGAAACACCTGCCATATTTTCTTAAAAATGTCATGATGAGAAATGATCCAGAATTACTTGTAACTAAACGTGGTTACATTAAATTACTTTAAACTGAAGGATGTTTTTTCCTTCTATTCTGAAGTTCCCATATAAGAGATATGAGGTTTTGTTATGACAGTGATGATAAACCAAAGCACAGAGAACTCTGTGTTCTTACCTGTGACTACAGCTGTGTTCAGTTCTGTCTTCAGCTTTTCATTCGAAGCCCTTCGACGTCAAACTGATCATCCTGAGTTGGCACAGAAAGGACGATGGGTGACTTACCCATGTCCATGGAGACACGGTTACCCCGGTGACAAAGAGCACCTGATTCCTCCAGGGGTATCCCTCCCGACTCCAACTCCTGCTGCTCAGGGACAGCTCGGCAATGTGTGTTCTTTCAGGAAGCAGAGTGTGTATGTGTGTGTATGTGTTTAATCATTGACTCTGGAGCCGTCAGCCCAGTCCTTCACTGTAAATCCTAAAGCGACTTTTGCGAAGCAGCAAAAGCACATAAAAACATCGGACAGAGAAGGAAGGAATGATCTGCAATGTTAAGATGAAAGATTGGCATTTAATCTTCTCAGACAGATGTATAGTTATACATCCACATACATGGAATTTAAGTGCTCATTTGGTTGAGGGTGAGAATTATAATAGTTGTGTTTTAAATAATTAGTAGAAAACTGTAAAAGCAGCATAAACATTTGATGAACAGAGCTTAAGATGATTCTATAATGTCTGAGACAGCTATATAGCATCGAGAACATTCAGAATGTCTTGTATTTGAAAAGTGGTAATGAAATGTTGGGGTAGATAAACTGTAAATAGAATTGCCAGAATACATATAAAACATATTTCTATATTAAATATATCAGTTTTATATTCAATACATGTAAAAAATCTTTTTGTGTCTTATTTAAAAGATTCAAAGGTGCTTAAGTCAAAGGAGATGTGAAGCTTAAGTGGTGAACTAAAATAACACTGGAACAATCTTTGGATCCCATTCCGTGAAGCATGAAGACATGAAGCCCATTAACACAGCACAGCTGTAGAATCGATTGTATCCAGCGTTGAGTTCATTTAGAGTTTGCCAGCAGTACCAGGCATTGTCATGAGCTCAGGTCAAGGGTATTGCTTACTTCATTATTTAGATATAGATGATAATAGTACGGCATTGTGCTAACATTCCAATATACAGATCAATATACTCACTTTAGCCTACCTCTCACTACAGCACACTGAGTGCAGTCCTATTCATAGCGAAAACAACAGTTTCTTAAGATGTTAATAACAGTGAATTCCGTGGCTCAGAGTGGTTATGCTTGCTTTCAGGGACAGAGCTAAAAATATAACCATCAAGAGATGGCTACAATACTGGCTTCCATCTGGCAAGGTATTGATTTATTCTACCTGGCAAAGTAGGACATACTATTATATTTCACTTATTCAGAAAGATTTTTCATCTAATTATGTTATTTAAATACTAGTTAGTGTTGTTACCCAGCTCTTAGAGATAATGATTTATCTAGATGATTCTTTATGTAAAGTCATCCATTCAAACAGTTCCACTGTTTATATATATACACCGATCAGGCATAACATTATGAGCACCTCCTTGTTTCTACGCTCATTGTCCATTTTATCAGCTCCACTTACTATATAGGTGCACTTTGTAGTTCTACAATTACAGACTGTAGTCCATCTGTTTCTCTGCATACTTTGTAAGCCCCCTTTTACCCTATTCTTCAGTGGTCAGGACCCCCCATGGACCCTCACAGAGCAGGTACTATTTGGGTGGTGGATCATTCTCAGCACTGCAGTAACACTGATGTGGTGATCGTGTGTTAGTGTGTGTTGCGCTGGTCTGAGTGGATCAGACACAGCAGTGCTGCTGGAGTTTTTTAAACACTGTGTCCACTCATTGTCCACATTGTCAGTGTTATTGCAGTGCTCGAATGATCCACCACCCAAATAGTACCTGCTCTGTGAGGGTCCATGGGGGTCCTGACCACTGAAGCACAGGGTAAAAGGGGGCTAACAAAGTATGCAGAGAAACAGATGGACTGTACAGACAGATATACATACACACACAGGTGTTATGGTGCATAGAGTAAAGATGTGGGGGCATGGAATCCCACTTCTGATACCATGTTATGGTGCATAGAGTACAGACGTGGGGACAGAGCCGCATGAACAAGCTGTCACCTAACAACAAACAGGTTGCTAAGCAGATTATGTTCTACATATTTTCCAGGTTATTTGCTCTAGTAAAAAAGAAAATGAAATCTATATTGTATGATGTCATTATCCGTAAAATAACACAAATATTTCATATAATAATTGATAATGTATGTCTGTTAGTATGTTAGCTTAATCATTACCAAAGCTCTCCTTGAGGTAGTTGAGTATTTACTATTACAATCCAATACCTAGTTTACTTAATCAGTCAGTCAAGTTGTATCAGGTGAGCTGCTGATGGAACTTAACAAGTGCACCAAATAGTCACGAACCAAACCTGTGGTTTTCTAGGTGTATTCTTCTGTCTAAGACATTAAGAACATTTTTAAAAATAAAAATTGTATTTATGTTTATTTGTATTTACTGTAACTTTATGTGGTTGTTTACCACATTTTACCTGTAAAACACGCTTCCTGCTGAGATTAGTATTTTTTTTTTTACAATATCCATGGCCTCCTTTTACACTGTACTGTCAGTTATGAGGAATGCACCTGTTTCAGTTGTGAATTTAATTTTGGAATAAAGGTATTCTGAAACACACTGTAGTATGTTGATGATGCAAAGTGTAGATATCAGGAATAGTCACATCTTTAAAAACAAATACAATATATTTTCAGTTAAGTTATGTTTATTTTATTAATCATTCTAACCCACTCCATAAAGCTTTTGTAATGCATTATTGGACCGCCTTAACTGCATGCATTTCCAGTTACATAGAACAGATCTTAATTGGAACTGAATGGAACATGACATATGCTCTAATCTGGAGTAAACAGTTTGAATTTGAATGTTTACCGCTGTTATTATTTTCAATCCACATCAAAAATCAAAAGTTCTACCACTTCTGTCCAAGTGTGACCACAGCTGTGCAGAGCCCTCCTCGTCTGCAGGGGATGGCATGCCTTTCAGCCCGACCGATTTCAAATGGTGCTAGAAAACCCCAGTCCACTCTGAACACCAGAGGAAATCAGTCACGCTGGAAAAAGGTGAAGCTTTTTTCTTCTGTACTGTTTGTGTGGCACTGCAGAGCAAGCACATCAAAAGAACCGATGAGCTAAAGGAAGCAGAACACACAGACAGCAAGCTTTGGCCTTTTTAAAATGGCCTTGCTCAATTTGACTCACCTAGATGTGTGTCACACTTATGTTACACAAGTTGCTAGACATGTCAGAAGGAGGGGAGGAGTTAGGAGAGGACTATACAATTGGAACATACTCAGCTTCAGCAGGTTAGTCTCAGTGAAGTAATCAGCAAGTCAGCTAGGCAAATTTGTGAATAATTACTTTGTCTGGCTGTTAACATGCTGTAGCGCATGATGTTTTAGCCATGTAGCCTTTGGCATGCTAACTAGCGAGCTAGAAGATGAAACTGAAGTTAAACAGCAGTCATGTATAACAGATGGAGCCGTTTGTAACCTAAAACCTAGCAAAGCAAATTGAATGTTACGAGTTTAAAGTATTAAGGAGTTTAAAGTTGTTTATGGCTATGGCTTCTAAGCGGCTTTATTCGCAATTATTTTCAGGTTTGAAAAGGGAAATATGTCAGGTTGCAATGATTCTGGGCAAGTTCTGCTGGTAAACGCTTGTGTTTACTCAATCCCTCGCTCCTCAGAGGGCCCTAACGTGCTTAACTTGAGCTAAGAAAGTAATGAAGTGCATTTTAAATGACATACTTCTATGCATTTGCACTAGTATACTGTATACTGGTGGCCATCTTTGCAGCACTAATGGGCAGTTATTTCCATCCACACAAGGCCAGGCTCTTATCTTTTCAAAAGGAGAGAGGACCTAAACACTTAATGTTTAAAAAAATGTTTAAAATCACAGATAAAATAAAAAATCTCATTAATAGTTTGTAACATTTGGCTCCATAATGCACATGTTTTTTAGGTTGTTCTGGCTACTGCGCTTGCACAGACCTCAACACTGAGGGGGGCTTTTCCAACTTGCAGCAAAACCAGCAAGTTGGTTGGCTCTTTTTCTTGAAGGGCAGGACTTTCTCTGCAGACAGATGCCATGTTGAGTGTTATGAGCTTTACCATTCATTATTAACCCAGTGACCTGTCTCTTCATTTATTACGTCTCTGATGCCGCTCTTGATAGTAGCACGGTATCCACTATACAACAGAAGCTGTGCGCTGTACTGCAGGGCAGGGGTGCAATTAGACTATCAACATCTGGGACAGAACCAATCAGATGTAAGGCCCGTCCCATTTTCTGCAGCCTTCCAAATTTTAGCTTAGCAACCATTACTTGCTGCTTTTTTCAGCTGTTTTCAGGCCAGGTTTTAAGCAGCATGTATTGATATAGGCTATTTTGGTCAAAAGATACAACTGCTGAGTTTTGAAAGATGCTATGACAAAATGGAGGATTTTGTTTTTTAGTGTGTGGTTTCCAGAGACTCCTAAGTGTTCCTGCACCGACTTTATTACACAGTAACCAGCATAGACCAGCAGAGAAAGCTGATGAAAACATTGCATTTTGGGAAGCATTATATCACAAAAATAGCTCTCGGCAATATTTGGTCTGAGTGGTACTCAGGACTGAGGAAATTTATGCTGGTCACTGCATACTAATTACTACTTTTGGGCACAGTTAGTACGCATGCAGTATTTAGCAGGCTATGGAATGGCCCTCAAGATGGCGCTGGGGAGTCCCCTGATGGCGGTTCGTTTCAAATGCAGGAAGGAGGGCAGATTAGATATTCCTAGTGCGAAGACCTTTAGACTTATGTTATTGTGAATGTTATGCACACTTGCACTAAGAAATAAAATTTTCTTTAAAGAACCATCCATTGACATGTTCTTTCAGGAAAGTCACTCCAAAGAACTCTTCTAGCTTACATTAATGAGGAACATATGACTATGTGATGGGTTACCGTTTGAGATCTTCTCCATGCAGGACTTCTTCACTTCTGAAGTTTGTTGGAGTTTGGCAGATGTCTTTTAGAGTATGTCAGGGTATCTGAGGGGCCTCCTGCATTGCACCCATCCTGGGGGGCTAAGGGACGCTGAAGTGTGTCATAGCAGCTTAGACACGGGCCATCAGCACTGAAAAGAGGGACCTCCCAGACCCAGCGTGAGCAGCAGGTCTGTGTGAGAGGAGAGCAGTAATGAGGACGCATGTATACATCCTTACACACCAACACACAATAACACACTCACACACTATCAGTGTCTATCACCATGTAAATAGGCACATGCTCCAGACGGTTTTAACCCTTAGAAGTCTAGAGCTATTAGTGTCATTTTGTTATGCATATTAGATTAACTAATTATTTTTATGCTATTATCTAATTGTACACTTAATTACATAGTTATTACATTTAATTGCATTTAAATTTGATTAACATTCTGTATTGAGAAACTCAAGTCTACATTTCTGACAAATGACTGTATAGCCACCTATTCAGCCTGCATCAGCTTAGCCCCGCCCATTCACGTTGAAGTTATAAGGAATGTTTCAGCCTGGGGTGCTTTTTCAGTACAGGGCAGCCAATTAGAACAGAGCTCATTTACATTTATCAGTCTTAAAGACACAGTTATAAAAAACAGCCTCTCATGGATAATGAGAGGCAGGAAAATAGTCATGTAAAAATGCATTATCTATTAAAAAAACATTAAAAAATATGTTTTTGGGCTCAATATACAACAAAAATGGTAGGATTTGAATCCTTTAATGTCTTTTAAGTAATGATTTCCACATCAGTTCAAATTTAGGTTTACTGCATTTGAAAGCTGATGATCATATTCAAGTAAAAGATTGTTGTACATGTTAATGTTTTGACAAAAATGAGACATTTGATAATAATGACAAAGAACTTTGCACCATACACACTGCTCATCCACACACACACACACAGTCTGAGGGCAGGGAGTGCTGTCAGTCAGGCCTGAATTAGGTCAACACTCTTGCCAGAACTGTCGCTGTTTTGCTCTGCCTACCACGTGCACTCAGGCTACAATTTACAAATGTTTATTTTGAATATATTTGCTTACAGATTTCACACATGCTCAAAAAAATAAATAAATAAGGAGGTTGTTTGACTTACAAACAGAAAACATGTAGACATTAATTTCAATTGCATTTTATATTGAGATAACAAAGGCTATAGTCTGACTCTATGTAGTTAAATAGATTTGTGTGGCATATTTCAGTTCATACAGCAATTTATTTTATAAAATGCCGACACATCCTTATTGGAACAACTTTGGAAGGATACATAGTGGGTTGCTTGTGCATGATTTTTTTGGAGGGTGTGTCTGCGTTCAGGTCTGTGACTCTGACAGAAGAAAAAGAGTGTGACACTGTACACTTGTCTCGCTTGTGAGTGTGATAACCACCAACACAAGACTGTGACAGAGAAGGAAACAGAGGAAATGGTGCTCAACAGATACAAACTCTCACCTCAAACCACCTGCAGATACTTTTACTCGAGCTGATCTCTGTGGACCTTGATGAAGAAACAGTGAAAGGTTTCATCTTCTTGTTCCACCACAGGGCCAGTCAGTTCATTAATATTTGATGAAAGGACTGCTAGTGGTACTATAGCAGCTTTCAGCTCAATCAGCTCACATTAGAATTAGTTTGCTTTGCAGGCCAATGACTAAGCAGTTAATAGTCCTCCATGTTATTATGCGTGAAACTCTGAGTGTGAGTCTGAGTGTGTCCTCGCCTGAACCTGACCTTCTCATCGCTTGGCGTACAAATAGTGCTGACCGACAGTCATTAAAATAAAGGTTCTTAGACGGTTCTTGGCTTGGACAGACAGTTCCAGGAGGAAGCTTCGACTGGTATAGAACCTGTACATTATGTGGAGATTCTTTACACTTTCACACGTCTCATTTACAAAAATGTTTGTTAAAGAACCATCCAGTGAAACAAAAGTGGTTCTTCTGTGGCAGCACTCAAAAAGAACCTTTTTGGCACTTTTACAGGCTTTGCTATGTTCATCCCATCCATCCATCCAGTCTTTTAAAAATAAAGATGCCAAAAAGTGTTCTTTAAATGACGATAAAGAAAAAACACTTTTGGAATCCTAAAGAACCTTTCAGTGGATGGTTCTTTCAAGAACCATTTTGTAATTCAGATGTGAAGTGTGAAGAACCTTTTTAAAGTGTAAAGAACCTCCATGTTCAAGGAAGAACCCTTAAATTGGTATAGAACCTTCACATCATATAAAAGGTTCTTCATACATACAATTGTTCTTTTTTTAAACATGGTTCATCGCCCAAACATGCCATTCCATGGCATCACTCAAAGAACCCTTTGTGGCACCCGTTTTTAAGAGTCTGTCTGTCTGTCTGTCTGTCTGTCGATCCCCACTGAAAATGTGATGCACTTGTTTCATTCAAATGTGTACATAATTTCCACATGAATAAAACATAACATCAATACAGTTACTGTCAAAAGTAAATAAACTCTAAGACCAGACTAAGACTTGACTGTGGATCAAGTAAATTCAGTACATTATTTTGTTCACTCTGTCTGTCTGTCTGACGGGTATTACCATATTTGTCTGTCTATCTGTCTATAAGTGTTTATTCTATTTAAAACATAAATTCCTTGTGTTGATGGTCTTTTCCATTCTTATTCATTTCCATGCCTTCTGGCTGTTGTGTTGTAGTGAATGGTGCCATGCTAGACTGGCATGCTGGCACTGCTAAAAAAAAGACTCATCAAGACTCAAAGTCATTACAGACTTACCTCTGAATAGAGAGCGATGTTAGCGTTCAGATTCTCCTCTGAGTGAGTACTGCACTGCTCCAAAAAACAGAGTCAGTGTGTGGTCTGACCATGTGCTCACCACATCAGTTACACTGAGTCAGTGCGTGTGTTTGAGTATGCGTGAGACAGACAGACAGACCAGCAGGAGGAGGAATGGATGGAGAAAGGAAAAATCTAGAGGAAATGAGTGAAGGAAGGAAAAATCTACCTGTAAATACAAAGACTGGAATACAGAGTACAGAATTAATGAAAGAAAAGATGAAAAACAGGCAGAGGGAAGGAAGATGGGTGTAGATGGAGTGGATGAGAAGCTTGCATGCAGGCTCGTCTGTCTGACTGCAGCCTCTCAGACAGCTCTGACAGCCCCCTACCCCTGCCCCGACATACTACTGACAACACCCCTGCACCCCCAAAAACACCCTCCTAATACCCTTCCTCTTCCTCGCAGCCCACTGTTATGTGATTTTTTGGGGTTTATTTTGTTGCTTGCTCACTGCTCCTTTAATGCTGACTTGTGACTATGGTCTGCATGTGAAGTATATATATAAGTTCATATTTTTCAATATCCCTTCTCAGGAGCAGCAGATGAAAATGAGCTGAATATTTGGCTAAATCTGGCTCAATCTGCTGTTACTTGAAATAATGTTGTTGTTTATTATGTACTGTCCCTGTTAAATAAACAAACAAAAGTAAGAACGTAAAAAATGCACTGTTTATTGTGAAATGACTGGCAATTACTGAATTATTGGCCACTGACTGAAAATTTTACCAATGTTTTCTTCACACATGAGCTTCAATGCTAGAATCTGGCTCATGCACAGACAGACGCTCAACACTGAAGCCAACGTAGGCTTGTGCTGTCGGTGTGTGGGGTGCCTGAACCTCAGTAGACAATGTAACAAAGACAACATTTCAGTAATTAAAGCATATTTAGCTTATTACTAACTGTTGTAAACCTTTGTATCTGTATTGCCTCGTGCTGTACACCAGAATGCATGTGCTGTGGCCTGTGAGAATGAGCCACACTGCCCTCTGTAGTCATAATAGTCTTATTGCAACACTAGTACAACCCTGTGATTGCATGTTTATTTCACTATACACATTATTAGGTGCACCTTGGGTCGGAGCATTGTCTTGCTAGGCCCCTAGGCACAAGAATCTTTTGGGGCCCCCCCGCAGTCCAAGAGTAACGTGTAATCAGAAAAAAAAAAACATGAAAAGTGATATTAAACATTTCACATTGAGCAATGCTGGAAATTGATTTTTAATGTTTTCATTTTTTTACATTATTCATATTCTAAATATGAATAAATGTTGCTTAGATGTTGCTGTATATGCTGAATAGGATTAAATGTGACTTCGATGTCTATATTTATTTTCTGAAAATAAATGATGTTGCTTGGATGTTGCTGTATGTGTGCTGAATATGAATAAACATTACATGGATGAACATAGATGTCATTGTGTGTTTTCTGAAAATGATTAATTGGTGCAAATATATTACTGTATGTAAATAAATGTTGATTAGATGTTGCAGTATCCATGCTGGAAATGAATAAATGTTGATTAGATGTTGCAGTGTCCATGCTGAAAATGAATGAATGTTACTTAGATGTTGCAGTATTCATGCTGAAAATGCATAAATGTTGATTAGATGTTGCAGTATCCATGCTAAAAAAATAAATAAATGTTGATTAGATGTTGC
Source organism: Colossoma macropomum (assembly GCF_904425465.1). NCBI lineage: Eukaryota > Metazoa > Chordata > Actinopteri > Characiformes > Serrasalmidae > Colossoma > Colossoma macropomum. The sequence goes on along the minus strand of NW_023494802.1, from coordinate 13,384,060 downwards.
AGTATCCATGCTAAAAAAATAAATAAATGTTGATTAGATGTTGCAGTATCCATGCCGTACATGAATAAATGTTACTTAGATGTTGCAGTGTCCATGCTGAAAATGAATGAACGTTACTTAGATGTTGCAGTATTCATTCTGAAAATGTATAAATGTTGATTGGATGTTGCAGTATCCATGCTGAAAATTAATAAATGTTAATTAGATGTTGCAGATTCCATGCTGAAAATAAATAAATGTTGATAAGGTGTTGCAGTATTCATGCTGAAAATGAATACATGTTGCTCAGATTTTGTTGTATGTGTGCTTGAATATGAATAAATGCTGATTAGATGTTGCTGTATGTGTGCTGAAAATGACTGAATGTTGATTAGATATTACTATATGTGTGCTGAACAGAGCTGGTTGGCCCTATACGCTCAAATTACAGAAGGGCCCTGCCTCCCCCTCATGTCAAAGCTGTATATTGTTCAGAACTTAAATGAGAGGATGAGGTGGAACTATCCATGTGCTCACGAAAAAAAAAAAAAACACTACGAGAGAGAATTGCGGGAGCAGCAATCGGGTAAACTTGTGTTCTCTCCTCTCCAAGTTTGATGTCAGCAAAAAACAGTAAAGTTTAACAAATAAAAGTTGCTTTGCTAGCTGGGAAGTGCATCTTCCTCTTGTCTGTAAGAGTGAATGCTAACAGGCAACTGTGTTTACAAACTAAAAAAAAAGCAAGGCCTGAAAAGTGAGATTAAACAACATTTCACATTGATATACACACTGAGTACACAAAATATATTTTGTATTTTTAAACTAAATAAATGTAGCCTTATTAATGTGTTATATTCAGTCATGTCTCCATGGTAACAGTTGATATGCTTTTGGGATCAGATTTGAAGACGTTTGTGTAAGATTTGAATAATAATATTTTATTATTCTTATTTTCTTTCACGCGAAACCGATTCATGGAATGGTAAATGCTAACATCACTGAAAACGGTGTCCTAAACATCCCATTTTAACCAACAAAATTGCATTTATTTCTCTTATTTAGTTTATTTGTACATAACCAGATATCTGAAGAGTCTCTAAAAGCTCCCACACAGAAAATGATGGTGCTGTGATGCACTCTGTAACTACGCTCCTTTAATGCTCACTCATGACCAGTGCATTTATGTGAAGTACTGTTCACATTTTTAAATGTCCCTGATCAGAAACAACAGATGAAAGAGCGCTATTTGGCCAAATCTGCCTCAGTCTGCTGTTGCTTGAGATAATGATGTTGTTCAGTGTGTTCCCTGTTGCATAAAGAAACAGACCATGTAAGTACGTAAGCAATAGGCTGTTTATTGAAAAATCACTGAGCACTGGCCCTAACAGCGCAGTCATTCAGAGTAGTTTAATGTGAAATGCCATTCTACAGAAACTTCAGAAGGGTTTGTGGTGGTGGTGATAGGCCTGAAGAAAGTTATTACATGCAGTGGTTATGAATATTTTGCCTGATGCCTGAAACATGGTTTTATGATAATTCTGAGGATTTTGTCCTAAAACATATTTTTTTTTATGAGTGTGAGGTACATACTTGGTGAAGTAAGGGAAAAAAGAGCACCCAAAGAAAATGTACCGTATATGAAACTTCAACATGTAGATGCATGTAGGCTTACTGGTTGTTTTGTATTGTAAATAAAATATATTTGCGTTGTGGTTCCTTTCACCACCACTGAAAAGAAGGTAAGTAAGTAAGTATCTCTACAATGCACTATTTCACATCAGACTACACTGTCAATGACAATGACACTGGGCCTCATTCACCAACCTTTCTTAAGAAGAAATGTATTCTTAAAACACACTTACACAGTTTTCACAAAGATTCTGACGTTCACCAGTGTTTTCTTATTTGGAATTTGTTCTTAGGTAAGAACAGAATCTACACACACTTTAAGAACACGTCATGAAGAAAAAAACTACTATCTAAGAAGATAGTAGTGAATGAGGCCCATTGTTTACATCTCGAAGATTGAATTACGCAGTAATTTGGAAAAATCAGTGGACGTCCCCTTTAAAGAAACCTATTTGCTTTTATTTATAGAACCTTGCATTAGACTGTATAGTAGAGTGTATGACTTTGTGGAGGAAAAACGCTTGATGCATTTATAAACAGTTTTTTTCAAATTAGCTCATTATTGCATCCATTAGCTAGAACCTTACTCTGCCACATCATTCACTCATGGCATTCTATGCTGGTCTTGGTTCAACAAATCACTAACCCCAATGTTAATTAAAGAAGCAATGCTGAAATGCACTAAAAAGTAGTATGCACATCTAAAATGCTTACACAACCACATCAGTCAAAGCTGGCTCATTTCTCCTCTATTTGATGCCAGCCATCAAGTGGATCCACCAGTTAGCCTGGACAGTCCAGCCCTTCTGCTCACACAGGTCGATCTGCTGCAGGAAGTGCTGGCGCGCTTCCTCCTCGCTCTGCTCCTCCTGCAGAGCTTTCCGCAGGTAGCGCAAGTCCTGCGCTGCGCTCAGCTCGGGAATACCCGTCAGCAGCATGAGAGAGAAGAGCGTAAGCAGCAGGCGAGACCGGCAGCGCAGAGACAAATAGGCCTGGATACACGTGTCCTATGAGAAAAGACAATCAATACATGACTTGGCCAGCTTAATGCCCCTTTACAAAGAAATAAAGATTCACTACAGTGCTCTGTGGTGTGTGCAACATTATATTCATGTGCTGAATACGTATAAACTTTCCTTAAGTTGCCGATGTTGCCATATGTGTGCTGAAAAGGAATATTTTTTTATAACTGATGAGATGTAAACTTTTGGCACTGTGCTTTGTTGTTATTCTCAGCCAATGACAACAAATGTTTAGATGTTGCCATGTGTGCTGAAAATGTATAAATGTTGCTTTGATGTCACCACTGTATAAGTGCACGGGTGCTGAATATGAATAAACATTACTTAGATGTTGTTGTATGTGCCAGATATGACTAAATGTTACTTAGATGTCACTGTATGTTGTCTAAATTTGAATAAATGTTGCTTAGATGTTGCAGCATCCATGCTGAATATCCATGCTGCTCAGATGTTGCTGTATGTGTGCTGAATATGAATAAATGTTGCTTAGATGTTGCAGTATCTATGCTGAATATTAATGCTGCTCAGATGTTGCTGTATTTATGCTGAATATGATTAAATGTTGCTTAGATGTTGCAGTATCTATGCTGAATATTAGTGCTGCTCAGATGTTGCTGTATGTGTGCTGAATATGAATAAATGTTGCTTAGATGTTGCAGTATCTATGCTGAATATTAATGCTGCTCAGATGTTGCTGTATGTGTGCTGAATATGAATAAATGTTGCTTAGATGTTGCAGTATCTATGCTAAATATTAATGCTGCTCAGATGTTGCTGTATGTGTGCTGAATATGAATAAATGTTGCTTAGATGTTGCAGTATCTATGCTGAATATTAGTGCTGCTCAGATGTTGCTGTATGTGTGCTTGAAAATGAATAAATGTTGCTCAGATGTTGCTGTATTTATGCTTAGATGTTGCAGTATCTATGCTGAATATTAGTGCTGCTCAGATTTTGCTGTATGTGTGCTTGAATATGAATAAATGTTGCTCAGATGTTGCTGTATTTATGCTGAATATGAATAAATGTTGCTTAGATGTTGCAGTATCTATGCTGAATATTAGTGCTGCTCAGATGTTGCTGTATGTGTGCTGAATATGAATAAATGTTGCTTAGATGTTGCAGTATCTATGCTGAATATCCATGCTGCTCAGATGTTGCTGTATGCGTGCTGAATATGAATAAATGTTGCTTAGATGTTGCAGTATCTATGCAGAATATTAATGCTGCTCAGATGTTGCTGTATGTGTGCTGAATATGAATAAATGTTGCTTAGATGTTGCAGTATCTATGCTGAATATTAGTGCTGCTCAGATGTTGCTGTATGTGTGCTTGAAAATGAATAAATGTTGCTCAGATGTTGCTGTATTTATACTGAATATGAATAAATGTTGCTCAGATGTTGTTGGACATGTGCTGAATATGCATGCTACTTTGATGTTGTATGCACTGAATATGAACTAATGTTGCTTAGATGTCACTATATGTTCTGAATATGATTAAAGGCTATTTAGATGAAAGCATCTAAGCAACATTTATTCATATTCAGCACACATACATCACCATCTAAGCAAAATTTATTCATATTCAAGCACACATATAGCAACCACTGAGCAGCATGGATATTCAGCATGGATGCTGCAACATCTAAACAACATTTATAAATTTTTATAAAACATACAGTAACATTTAGTCATATCCGGCACATACAGCAACATCTAAGTAACGTTTATTCATATTTAGCACCCATACACTTATACAATGGTGACATCAAAACATTTATACTTACTAATACCCCCATACTTGTTACGCATCGATACCATTTTTCTGACCGAGTACAAACACAGTAAATGCTTTTTAGTACTCGCTGATCCTGATTACGACGACATGCTAAATAAAAACAACAACAACATCATTTATTTGTACAGTGCTTTTTACAACTAGTGTTGTCTCAAAGCAGCTTTACAGAGAAGCAGTTTATGGAAGAAAACCAGTTTTATGGAAAGGTTATCAAAAGAATAAAAAAGAAAATAAAATAAAAATAGTCCATATACAGACAGAAGGAACTAAATCATATAATATACTTAGAATTAAGCTGTTATTAGTGTGAATGAGTGCAATGTACTTTTACATTTAAATCATTAAAATCTAGCTCATATTAAATGCTGTGCATAGTTAGCTATGAGTTGAACAGCACTGCAGTGTAGAAGAGTGAATTTTGTTCCATGTCAGAAAAGTGCTTCCGTCCAGCTGTGAGTAAAGTATGTTTCGTATTTCAGCTCTCTCTCTCTCAACAGTCTCTGCAGCACAGTGACAGCAGCAATCACATTCTGAGGCTGATGAATCCGAGGAGCTCACATGTGGAGTTTTACGTCTTTCCTGAGTGTTTGAACTGGCTGGTTGAACTGGGTTGAACGTTCTCTAAAGCCAGACATACACTGTGCAATTTAAGAAATCTTGCTCTTTGGTGACTCACACTGTGTATTTATGTAGACCATCATGTACAGACAAAGCCTACAATTTATATACTCACATGGTACGAAAACGCTCCGCTTGACAGAAGTGCTGTGAAACAGCCTCTACAGACAGCTCTGTCTATAGACAATTTCAAATAAAGGTGTTTCATTTAAATTAACATGCTGTTCACCTGGGTACTGAATAAACATGCTGAGAAACTAAAATAACCACACTGTACAGTGCAACTAAAAGCAGGCGGTGACGTACACGATAAGACAGTACAGTCTCTTTATATCCTATTTATAAGCCAGTTTTGAAAATCACCATATTAATGTTTATACCTTGTTATTCTATACAGTCAAATAAAGTAAAGTCTGAACATATTGACTTTGGTGGCAAATGCCAACTTTTTCACCAAATTTTACTAGCCTATGTGTCTCCACTCGTATTGGGAAAGTGGCTGTTCTTGTTTTTATGTCTGTTTAAAAACACAAAAAAAAAATCATAGTGAATTTTGCTGAAATTTGAAATTTGCTGTGAGCGGAGGCACACATAATTTTCCCAGATGGCAAAAGCCTCTTTTAAGAGGATAATGTGTCCTGCCACACTGCACACATTGTTCGAATTGTGGAATAGTTTGAGGGACATGACAAAAAGTTCTTGGTGTTGCCCTAGTCTTCAAATTCCCCAGATCTCAATACAGTGGCTCCACCTCACCTTGAGAGGTCTTGTAGTGCCCATTCCTTGGCAGGTAAGAGCCGTTTTGGTGGCATACGGAGAACCAACAGCATATCAGTCATAAACTTTTGGCTCACTGGTGTATTACATATAGAATTGATATATTATATATAAATATGTAATATATACTATTTATTTTAAAGCTATATGTATCATGTATCAATTTAATCTCAATTTTCTTTGTGTTTACAAAAGAAAGTACAGAAAAACAAAATGTTCAGAATTTGTATCAAAGTCAAGTATTTTTTATTGGTATCAGTACAGAGAAATTTTGAACAATACCTAGCCCTAGCTACATTCTGTTTCCAGAAAAATACTTACCTTAAACTTGCGGAAGTAAAGGCTTGATTCTCCTTTCACTCTGCCCATGACATACAGGAAGTCAGGAGTGAGGACAAAGGGAACTCTCTCTCTACTCACACCCAAAAAACTCTTGGTGTTGCCCAGAATGTGTCCGAAATCAATGTGAAAAAGGTTCCCTTAGAAAAAAAAAACATCAAGAAAAAAGAACGTAGATGCTCAAAATCAACTGTCGAAAGCAAAAAGTCCCATTAGGAACTAGCAATTGCTGCAAATGCTGGTCAGTTTAGTTCTTTAAAAAGATCCCTCTGTCTTTCTTGCAAACCCTGCACCACATGAACTGGGTTAAGTGCTCTTTACAGCTTTCTTGTACATAGCACTGTCTCAGCATTTCCTCTTCTAATAGCCAACCATAATAATATATAATACTAGCATATTTCCTGCAGAGTTGCACTTTAATGTAATTTAACTCTGCAGGAACTCCTTTAACACAGCATCAGTAATTATAGAGTGCAATTTGTTTTGAAACAAAAGTACCTTGACTCTGTGCTGACTTTTAACAACAGATATTTATGTCACAGCTTGAGTGTGTGAAAGCACATTTATTGAAACAAAAAAGTTGAACAGAGTCACCTCAACTCACTAATTTTCTTACCTTGATTTGTTATCATGATGTTGTCATTGTGGCGGTCACCTATGCCCAATACATACGTGGCTACACAATAACCAGCACATGAGTTGACAAACTTCTCCATTGCTTGGTATTGCTGTCGCATCATGAGAGAGAGGGGGGGTTAAAGTCTGTGTTAGTTTTGAGACATTAGCACTGACTGCTAACAGTTAAAAATAAATGCATGTGCTGTGAATAAGGGATCAGATTTGTAAAATTAATAGACTGCCATACAGTAGCACTCTGTGGACTTGGTGGTGTGCTTTGGATCACTGTCCTGCTGCATGACTCAACGGCACTTGAGCTTTAGGTCACAAATTGACAGGCGGACATCCTTCTTGATGTTCTTATAGTGGAATGCGGTGTTAGCTTTATGCCAGATGTAACAGGACCAATGTCTTCCAAAAAGTGCCACTTTTGACTCATCCAACCGTAGAATACTATCCCAAAAGTCCTGGGGGTCATTTAAATGTTTTTGGCAAATGCAAGATGAGTCTTTGTGCTCTTTTTGATCAGCAGGGGTTTGCGTCTTGCGACACTCCCATGGATGCCATTTTTGCCCAGGAATATGGCTGTCAACTTTTTCCAGACTGGTAGATTTCAATGACTTTATTTCACATCTGCAGTTAAATCTCTTTAGAACAGGGCATCATGTATGGCTATTTTAGACCTTCTAGCCTGCTTCACATTGCCAGACCGGTTCTATTTAAGTGATGTTTAGATTCAACATGTTTGGCAGTAATCATGTCTGAATGTGGCTAGTAAAATTTAATCAACAGTCAATTGAATAAGATTAAATGGTTTATTTAGTAGCTAAGGGGGGAAATGACTTTTTACATAGGGCCAAGTAAGGCTGAACAGCATTTTTACTTCAATAAATGAAATCATCATTTAAAAACAACATTTTGTGTTAGTTTGGGTTATCTTTGTCTAATATTAAAAGTAGTTTGATGATCTGAAACGTTGAAGTATGACCAATATGCAATAGAAGAACTTGGGAAGGGGCAAATACATTTTCACAGCACTGTACATCACTGAAGAAGTGACGTACAATCATGCTGAATTAAGAAAATTCAGTTCTTCATTTTTTTGTACTGAGGAACTTTCTTCATACCTTCTCTTGTAGGGGACACTTTTCCTTGATCCATTCATAAAGGGCATTATTTCTGAATGCTCCTGTTGTTCCTCCTTGATTTCTCTGAATAGCAGCAATGGTAACAGCGTCTCTCACAATTTCAATCATACCTGCATTAGAGAAAAATACAGGAGTTTTAGTGCAATCAGAGTTCTAGACAGCACTCTCCTGTCTCTATCCAGACTTCTATTATATATCTAGACTCTGACATTTATGGGTATGATAAAAAAAAAATCCCTACTTTTTTAAATGAAAGCAATTGATGTAGTATGTAAACATTGTAAAACATTTAATAACACACCATTCATGCCACAGTCCACACAGTCAATGTATATGAAAACTAAGCTGCAAAAACAGCCTTTTTTGAAATTTTGAATTGTCTGTTTTTATGATGTCACGCATTTACATACATTCGCCTATTCAGCTTACTGCAGTTTAGCCCCTACCACTCACACTGAAGTTATAAAGAGTGTATCAGCTCAGAGTGCTTTTTGAACAAGGCACTATGTGGGACAACCAAAAAAAAAAGATCATTTACATATTTAAGTCTTAAAGGAAGAGTGAAAAACAGCCTGTTTAATTCTAAGGGATAAATATAGGAAAAATGTAGGATATGGGTCCTGTGTTTAACTAAGAGAAACATGTATGTTCAAATACCTATGTTATATCCTGTAGATATACAGCCGTAGGGCACAAGGTTGAGATCCAGACAATTTTCTTGCCAAATTGAGTCCATCACTATCAGTGTCTATAATGCAATATAAAATCATACAAAATTACTACACTTCTGGAACTGTTTTTTCCCCTAAAAAATGAAATGTAACACAAATGAAAGTGACTTTTTTAGAGACTAAAAATGAGAGTATGACGCAGGCTCAACCTTGCTGGAGGGTGTTAGATGGGTGTTATACATGCTCAGGGTGGGAGAAAGAATCAAAAGTTTTGGATCAGGCTACGAAAATGACTTAAGTAACCTCATATGGCATAGGTATACAGTAGCTGTATTAGGGAGCTACCAATGCAAGTGAATTAGCACTGCAAAAACATATGGACTACATTTTTGCATAATCATCTGTGTATTTTATCATTACATTTATTTTATTTTTTATTATTTTATTTAAATCCAACTCCACACTCCAACTTGGTCTTTCTCTATCACACAGTGATACCAAACTGGGACAGTGAAGGCTAGCACAAGTTTCCTCCAAGACATGTGATGTAGGGTTGTCAGATTTCAGTAAATAAAAGCATATAATAAAACTTGTGTAATAAAACCATGAAAAATGATCTAGTCTTTACTGACTGTGTCTTCCCAACTAAACTAACGCAAAAATGAAATGAAAATGCATACTTAATTTATTTCTGAAACTAACTGAGAACTAACAGGTTTATCCCACACTGACATAACACTGCCTAACGTGCCTACATAAGGCTGTGTTTCATTGTGCTTTTCAATACAGTATACATGGTTTGAGATTTAACCCAAGAACACACCCATCCCACCCATACCCAATCAATCGAGCAACAGAGAGTGACCAAGACAGAGGGAGACAGAGGAAGATATAGACATGTACTGACTACAGCAGTTTAGCATTTAGAGTGAAACTAGCCAAGTGGCAACCGGACAAAGGACGTCAAAACAGGACCATCGGGTCCAAAAGCAGACACCTGGCAACCCTAAAAGCCAGCCACTGAATCTTTTTGAACTGTTGATAATCACAGCTTACCTGGATGATGAGCATGTCCTGTCTGAGGTCATCACCTTCCTTGAAGATTATACCTACTGGAGGACCAGCTGGTGCCTCTGACTCCATACAGGAGAACTCGAGCCAGAGAGGCTTCTTCTTGGAGGCCATCACTTTGCATTCTTTCAGCTGTGAAAGAGGGTGGTTTGGGTCTGGTTACAAGCAGCTATATCTTGAAATGAGATTCAGAAAAATCTTTATGAAAATGAATGGAAACTCTTTCAAAATCTGTCAGATTTAGCAAAGTTAAAGAAGTATAACATCATTCATTTCCTAAAACAAGAAACTATACAGAACTCACAAGGAGTGTGCCTGCTCTGACCCGGGGATCAAAAGGCACCTGGAAGTCAGGAGGAAAGCTGTACTCCTGCAATATTTCTCGCAGTTTCTGGGCAGCTGACACAGACAGTAAACAATGATATACTTTTCTGTTATTTTCTCTTATTCTTTTGTCGTTTTGAAATTTAAAAGAAATGGTGTCCTTATTACCTGATGATGGTAGGGACGTTTTTTCCGGATATAGCATTTTCACTTTGATGGCAACATCATGTAGGGTCTTGACAACTTGAACTTGGCGCTGAAAGCTTGTCAGCATGGCCTCACCACAGCCGAGGAGATAAGCTTCCAATATGACAGCCATTCGCTGACGAAAAAATGGGCAACCTGCCACCTCACTCCGCAAGTACCAGAAAAAGAAATGTCCGACACGCTTGCTCTGTTGAACAGACGCTGAAGATTAGAACATGCTACACTATTAGTCTCAAACGTAACAATTTGGGGGAAAAAGCTAAATTACCCTGAGTGCCCTTTGGATTAGGAATCTTGCCAGAGAGCTGTCATGGTATGGCTCTACCTTCAAGGTCTATGGAAAAGATGTGACAACATAACAGTGCTCAAAAAATAACACAAAAGCAGCATGTGTAATCTGTATATGTATAAATGATACCACATTACAACACGCTGAAACATTAAATGTAAAGTATTGGTAGCCTACAATCTCAAATGGGCACAAAGTTCATTTTGATGTAGATACTAGCTTTTAATATGGATGATTCATTTAAAACAGATTCTTCTGTCTTGGATGTAAAATAAGTTGGCACCTTTCTAAATGGAAAGCGCTCAAACAGCTCTAGCTGGCACAGAAACGTCACATCTCACGTAATGGTTCTGATGGAAAAAGTCTGGGAAATTTGGAAAGCCAAAAGGTACAGATGTTTGAGAGATACCAGAAGATGAAGATTTCTAGATCAAAATGTGTTGGACAGCTTTTTTAACACTAAACCAAAACTTTTGCAACAACAGCTTTTCTTTGCAGAAAACGACACCATTACGTGAGACGTTTTTATCACCAAAGGTTGGTTTGATGGAAACGATGGAACCTGGCTAGAGTGTTGCTTGTTGGATTTAACAGTATTTATGGGAAGAATGTAGACACCAATTCCATCATAGTCTTTGTTACACAGTAGTTGAACTTTCAGAGATCTCCAAATTTTCAACAACTCAGATGGACACTTATCAGACATCAGAATATGTTACTTAAGCTTTTTTTACCTGGACCAACTGTAGCAGGTACCTCAGTACCTCCTCATTGGACATCATCTCCAGCCTTTGAACAGCCAATCTCCTGACTTTCTCGTCTATGTAGTCAACACTCAGCAGCTCCAGAGCCACAGCTAATTCCAAATCATGAGGCTTCCAGTGTCCCAGTAGCCAAAGAACATCCTGAACAGCACTAGGCGTCAACCAGTCTACAGTTCGGAGAAACTGTGGAAGGTTTGAAGCATAGCGAACACTCTCTTCCCTGAATCTCTTCAGACGATCTTTGACTGTAGGTGTTGCTGGAGAAGTCATGGCTGGGGAGGACGGGTTGGATCCAGCGACAGGTAGAGGAGATATGGGATCTGATGAAGGAGATGCTGCACTAGGAGGACACGTGGTATCAGAAGACATCCTGCTCTGGGGCAGAACAACAGGGAAGCTGTAGCGATCCAGCAGAAATGTGATTGCCATGGATTTGGCCACATCAGGGTTGGTGGCAGTGGAGAGTTTGTCTGCCTCATATGTGAATGCTTCTTCATCTTGTTCTGAGAAAGACCACATATGCAATGTGTGTGGCCCCTGGCTAAGGAGAGACCTGTGGTCAATCAGCTGTAGGTTTACGAAATATAACACTTTCTCTTTTCTTTTCTGTAAGTCTGGAACTTTGCCTCCAGTGGAATGGGACCTGGTTTTCCTAGATAGGGTGGCAACCATGCTGGAATTAATAGTGAAGCCTAGTTTAGCTCCACGAGGTATATCCTTGAGAAGGATATCAAACTCCAGCCAGGTGTTCCACAGAACCTCTTCCGCAAAGACCTTTGATGAAGAGCAAACCGATGACACCACCTTCCTGCCATAAATAATTGTGGCTTCCACATGGACCTGTTCAGGGATTTTACTCGGCATATCAGGTATATCGAATCCTATGAGCTTCACCCTAAAGTTCCTCTCACAGTCCCAAAGCGATATCATTACAATCTCATCAATTTCCTTGCCTTCGAATGAAATTTCTTCATGGGCACTAGAGAGACCTGTGAGACTGTCAACCTCAGGCCAGTATTCCTTCCTCACTGAATCATCTGGAAGTGACGAGACGGCAGCCACCGTCAGGTGAAGCTCCAGTACATTCCTCAGGCAGTGTCTGACCCAAAGGAACTCTGAGAGTTGGAAATCTCCACAGAGGTACTCTTCTCTGCCACAGACTTTGAGAACATGATCATCTGTCCATTTCTCAAAAGACTGGCCTTTTGATGGCAGTGATTCCCAAATGACCATGAGGAGATTACAAGGGGTATTACACAAATCAACTGTAACATTAAAGCTTGCGTTATTATAGTGCAGTGTAATTGGTAGCTTGCATTTGAGTTGATCTTGCTGGTCTTTCGAGAGTGGTGCAGAAGTTGTCCAGGGCTCTGTGGCATACGTCACAGGATGGCGCCTTTTTAGTTCTTCCTTGCGTGGTGTGACAAACTTTCTACGAGCAAAACTCAGTTCACTTAAACGATTAGCTGCTGCACTGTCTAAATCATAACCAATCAGCTCATCCAGAAGGCTCTGGTAGCACACCCTCTCCTCTGAGTTACCATGCTTTGCCAAGACTGTGATCCAGCTTGTCCGATGTCCTTCAGTATCCTGGAACCAGGGTGCATCCAAAGTTTGCAGGACCTGAAAGTCATCATAAATTTCAAACTCATCTTCACCTTTTGTGTACAGTAGAGTATATTTCTCAGGATCCAGGAGGCCAAATGGGTCTGGAAACCTGCTGGTCTCCTGGATGAGCCTGCAGAGCTGCAGGCGTAGCTGGTGGACAGTGCATTGAGCTGGGAGCTTGACTTCTATAGCTTCATGGTCTTCTGCAACCCGGACTCCTTCCTTTCTCGGTAACTTGCAGATAAACACCAGGTAATTGTCAGAGCAGGACTCTTTAGACATGGATACTTTCCGCTGATACCGCTCCCACTGTTTCTCCATGCCAGCTGGAACAAAAATAAAAATTTTAAAAGACATTTGCTTATTTTGACCCAGCAAACTCTGTACATTCAACACTATTTGAAAAAGGGTACTGTCCAGGTAAATCCCCTGCGGTATAAACAATGTAAATGTACCCTCAAAAGTACAACATCGTCCTTGAGGTCCAGAGAGTTGTAAAGGTACACTAACCATCACCTTCCCATGAGAAAAGAGGCATATTTGTACATTTTTTAAGTAGAAAAGTAAAATATGATCCTGGAATCAAGACTTTGTTGATTGCATGCATGTTGAAAGAGTCCTTAAACTCAGTCAAAACTTGGTGAACAATCTGTCTTCCAAGGATGAAGACTATTGTCCTCATATCTTCATCAGTTTAATGGTGATTTTGGATTTGAGACATAAACATTAAGCTGGACTTTCTTTCTGAGTCTGTGTGGGAGTTGTTGATATGTAAAGATGTGTGATGTGGTCCAAAAAGCTCTCGCAAAATCCAACCCAATGCTTGACTTTACATTATAATATTAGGCTTTACAGGGTAACTCACAGCAGCGCACATCATCATATTTAGCACATTATTTTCTCCTGACTTCTTTCAAATTTAACCAATATAATTTTAATATTATGCTATAAATATTTTTTCATTATGGAGGATCGCCAACTATGACAGCTCTTCTTAGGCTCTCATTCTGTGCAAAGAAATCTCAAGCCAATGAACATTCATATTACAGGCTCAGAGGTACTATTCTCATACTTTCAGTAAGACGAAGGTACTTATACCATGAGGAAAATTGAACTTTATTAAATAAAAGAGAACAAACTGCAAACAATCCCATGGTGATAATATATGTTTTACAAGTTTTGATAATATTCCACATTTTACGCATTGTAGTTAGAATCCTTACAATCTTTGACCTTATAAATGGGCTCTAGGAGCATTAACTTCTCCTATTTCAAGTTAAGAATAAACAGAAGAATAAATGGTTATAGGCTACAGGCATCCACAAACCAGTTCTGCTGCATCTGCTTAAACAATGCACCAGGCTTATATTTAAAATTAGTTTTCCCTGCTTACAGTTCAGAGTACTTCCTAAAACAGTTTCCTCATATCAAATGTTAAATGTTTTAGACACATTGTACTGTCAATCTGGGGCAACACAAAGCTAGACAAAAACCTCACAATATAAGCAGCTTGAGAATGCATTAACTGAGAGAAAAGGTATCACACATATTTGCTTTTTTATTTTCAAAAACTAAAGAAATAGTGCAGGAGTGGAAAATTTGGATTTCTTTCAAGGTATGTTCACTTTTAATGCTTGCCAGAGAGAATCAGCACTTCAATTTAACTTTGCTGTAACATTTCCAGAGAAAAAGCTGTTTTATCATGCTGACCATCTTTTTCCTTTTTTCCACTAGACAGCACAGCTGTTCACTGTATTATGTTGTCTGAAAGGCTTGCAGAATTGGACATAGCCTACCTGTCTCATTCATCCTCCCTATCTTCCTTTAGAAGCAATCACATGATTAGGCATATTTGAAAAAGAAAAGTTACTGTCCTTGCTATCAAAATGACAGCTTGGTTTGAATTCATTTATTTAATAAGTGAGAACAAATAACTCAAGAAATCTTACCTGCGTTTTTGTCCTTGGATCCAGTCAGCGTCTCTGGCTTAAAGGATGTGTGCTGTTTCTCTTACATTAGGAGTTCAGTATGATGGGAATGTTTACATGGTTCGGTCCTTTACTTCCCCATTCCTTTCACCTGAGAAGACAAATCTCTTCTAATACTTCCACCAACACTAGTTCTCTATTATGTTTCATGTAAATATATATTGATTTTTTTAATCTCATGCACTTCCTCTCACCCTGGCAGTTCAACGGTAATGAACATTCAACGTATTGTTGTGTAATGTATCATACTGTATCTTTGTATTATGGCTAGTGTTTTAGCTTTTGGCTAGTGAATTAGCTTGGTGTTAGTGTGCTACCTTGGGGCTAGTATATTACCTTGAGGGTAATGCATTAGCTTGGGACTAGTGTTTTACCTCAAAGCTAATGTGTTTGCTTGGTGCCAGTGCAGGGCTGCCAACTCTCACGTATAGCCTTGAGAGGGTATCCACAGCAAGAGTAAAGCAATTTTAGCCGCGTAAAGAGCAGGTGAACGTCCTCTTCTTATCAGCAAAATCAGCAAGTAGAATAAAATGAAATCAAAAACTGTCAACATGACATTTTGATACTCAATATTTTGCTTGTGGATTTTATCTTTTTTTTTTCTTTTGGCACAAAATGTACTCCAGAGTGCACCTAAGTGTCAGAGAAAACCTTTATAGAACACACTGCAAACAGATGAGAACTAAAGTAAAATGAAAATGTAAATCACAAGACTCTAAACACAATCAGTAAACACAGGTCTTAAATAAAAAGACAAGCATGAAACGACAGCGTTCATGACTACACACAGCAACACATGCTGCAAAAATGAACGCAGTTCTGTCTTACAGGTTAAACAGTTTTGGCTAAACTGCTAGGCCAGCTAAAAGCAGGCTACTGTTATCCATCCTAACTGTGTAGCTGTTAGCTTTGAAATGTGTTTATGAAGAACAAGGTGAGGAATCTGACCGCTGGTTACTGATACCAGAAACTTTCAACTGATCTATAGATTATATATAGATATAATATTCTATATTATCTGTATTTGGACTGTATTCTGCCCTCATGAGAGCAGGCTGACCAGGAGAGATAACAACAAATGAACAAAAGCAGAACCAGTCTGTGCTTTTCTGAAGGCTAACCTATTATCATAGTCCCCCCTGTGACAGAATATTGTTTAATAAGTTATATATTTTAATTAAAAGTAAAGGTTTTAATTTGAATGGATATTTGTAGTGTTGTGGAAACATCATTTGAGCGTGGGTAAAGATCTGATGCTGATACAATGTTTTTAGTAATATTTGAGATAGTTTCAGGCTGAAAATTTTAAAATGTCTGCATTCCTAACAGAATCAAATGAAATGAAATGGTCGACAAAGTGAATTAAACAGTTTTTCTGTATAAAATATGTTGGCTTGGAACTATAGTGTGTAAATTTAAGGCTAGTGTGTTTATTTGTGGCTATTGCATTAGCATGGGGCCTGCGTGTTAGTTTGCGGCTAATGTGTTAGTTTGCGGCTACTGTGTGCTGAAAAAACAGCTTATACCAGCATAAATTAGGTAATGCTGGTCTGGTGCTGGTTTAGCTGGTTGCCCAGCATGTTCATGCTTGTTGACCAGCATGCCATTAATCCAAAACAAAACATTTTGTCATATCACGCAAAAACCTTGTGTGTCTATTTATGTTTTTACTTTTTGCATAATTTGAAAACATTTGTTACCCTTTTATTGTGTTCCATGACAAACGGACCACAGGAAAGGGCCAAAAACATTACATTAACTTCATCAACTACATTAAATTAAGTTAATAATGTTTTTTCCTTGTGTAACGTCACCATTTTGGAGATACAAGGTTTTGTTCCTACAGCAACAATGTACTGTTTTTTTCTAGCAGGGAGCCTGAGTCTAGTGTGTTAGCTTGTGGCTAGTGTGTTAGCATGGCTAGTGCGTTAGCTTGGGGCTATTGTGTTAGCTCATGGCTAGTGCTTTAGCTTGTGGCAGGAACTAGAAGAAGACAGTCAATCAGACTGGTGCTGCAGTTGTTGAAACCATAAATCATAAATCATAACACATTTTCCTTCTATTTCGTGACAAGTTTCCAAGTGAAACACAGTATCTGGGAGGGTCTCTATAAACGTAAATGTTTTGCTCAGTGATAGGTGGGAGTGGACAGTGCACAGTACCATAATCAAAAGTGTTTTAGAGATGGGCAAAAGTTGCTACATTTTGATGGCAGATTACTGGAGAAAATAATTGCATCTTTTAATTGATGTGATATGATGAATTGTGTTTAATGTGACCAGGGACATTTCGTCCATGTAACTTAAACATAGTCTCATGTGATTTTCATCCAGTATGAATTTGCCATGTCTGTAGTTTTTAGAAGTCTGCTAAGCAATAATTCTGGAGCAAATTACTTATAATCCTACAATTTGCAGAATTCAGAGCTCCCTCAGTTATAGTAATCTTATTGCAATTGACATCACAGTTATGTGGTTAATAACCATATTTGCCATTTAGCTGATGAACATGTCTGCACAACGATGTTTCAATCAGGGCTATTTGGGGTAATGGGATCATTACACGGATCCTTTATCCCATTCGAATTGGCCAGTCAAATCAGGCACAAATGACATTACCAGACCTCCTCTGGTAAAACTAATCCAGTATAAATAGGACTTAAGGGATAAGGAGAGGTTGGAATATTACAATGTAAAAATGAATTTTCCCTGTTTTGGTGTATAAAACCAGACAATGTGGCCCCTTAGAGGAAAAGTAAAAGAATAAATGAAAGCAGGATCACTGTGACCTGCCCTTTTTTGGGGGTTTTAGCTCCAAATAGCCTTTTGTGCAGGACCACCTGAAGGCAATAAGAACCATAAACAGCCTTGTCATCTTTTTTCACACTGAGCAGGCCATTTACACCTCAGCGTGACTCTGGTGTGCAAAAAGCTAGTTTCACTATTTAAAAAAAGTTCTGAACACATTTTCCAAAATCTGAATAGCTTGCCTTCATCACAGATTTTAGCTGCAAATGCAACATATGCACAGTTTTCTTGGAATTTTTCCGCAAGTTAAATTATGAGATACACAGTATGTACTGTACATTAATACTCTACTAGGTGTTAACAGGCACTCATCTAATCTTTGTTAAGAAACCCTTTGTAACTTTAACCTCTTATGCTCCAGGGTATATTTTGGTTTGTCCATCTGAATTTCCATGACCAAATCTTAAGGCAAATTATTCAGTAACTGCATGAAATAAATGCAAATTTTTATTTTATTTATTTACTTATTTTTTTGTAAAAGCTCCCCTCAAATTAACAGAAAATGTGTTTTATGATCATACACATATTGCTATATGCTTACAATTTATTGTTGAAAGCCAAAAATCGTAGACGCTCTTTATATTATTTTATAAAAATAATTTTTACAGAGCAGATCACTTAAGAGACGCCATCTGTTTCTAGTTTATAGCCCAGATTTGTGAGTTCAGCTTCTTCTGTTATAAGGATTTTAAATTACATTACCCATCTGTTTGACTGGAAAGAGGACAGCTCTCATACGACACCCACTTTTTGAATGTAGCTTATGAAATATCAAAGTTATGAAGATTATGACGAAGTGCGTTTTGGAACCACCAGTGGTTCCAAGGAGCATAAGAGGCTACGAATGTGTGGAGTGTGAAGGTTTATAGATTTATTTATAGAAAATTTATAATAAATTTTAATAATAAAGAGAAATTTATAGATCTTTTAAAGATCTGTGATTCAAGAGAATCACATGCAAACCCACTGAAGTCAGCCTTAACAGTGCCATCCTTAAAATGGCTGACATCTCCTCAGAGCACATACATCTTTGCCCCTGTGTATAATATGAGAATGCTGTTCAAGTCAATGGCCATGACAAGAAATATGGTGAAAGATGTGGCAGAGTTTACTCAACTCAGAGATGATGTTCTGTAGTCTGATGCATCTGTAAAGAACATAACTGATTGTGTAGTAAGTTATTAAGCTAAGCCTAGTTTATATGCTAGTTTAATTTGATTTACTATGTTAAATGATAAGATTCTAAGGAAGCCTGTTTCCACCACTTGTAATAAAGAAAAGCATATCATAATGATGTTAATGAAAGTCACAATGAGAAAGTATGCCTTAATATCTCATATGTATTATGTAAATATGAAAAATAAATACTAAAGTTTTCATTATGATAGCAAGTCATATGAAACAGTATTTGTCATATTTAAGAGAAAATTCTACTTTGACTTTCTAAATGTTTTTTTTTTTTACTTTCAGTCATCTTTGCATCTGTTGTAAACATGCTTTCTTATAGCAGTGCTGCAGTAGTCTCTACAGTGAGTTTTTAGTTTTTGAAGCTAAGAAAGCTCTCGTCTGATGATTTTGAAGGAGGAAATCTTTGGGTGGATTTCTAGGAGCTGTTTGAAATGTTTGGGGATTTTTTCGTCTGTGTTAAACATTTCATTGCACCCAAATAACGATGGTAACTGTCTTCAGTCATCATTACAATAGAGAGAATGGATTACAACAAAAATAAGTCATCAGATGAGGAGAACAACTACAAGCTAAAAGCTAATGTTAGCATCCTGGCTAACCATACACTTTACTTCAGTTTGTCTTCTTTTTTCTGGCAAAAAGGGTAACTTGTCTCTGGCATTCATTTTGTGCTAAACACTAATGATAGCTTGGTTGTATTTATTAGCCTGTAGATCAGTGGTTAGGCTAGCGGTCAGGGATTCCCAGGGGTTGTATGATCGTGTACGAAATAAACGAAAATAAATTTGTTAGATGAAGTGAGGGATATAACTACAACTGTACCACAGATGTTTAACGGGCGAAAAAAGCTTCCACCATTTCCTCTACAGTGTGCCCAAAATTCAGAAAATGATGTGGGCCGTGTGCCTTTAAGAGAGTAAAGAAGAAGTTTTCAAATAAAATTTCTAGAGAAATCTGACTCAGACAGGTTTTTACAGCAGTCTGCATCTGTAGAGCCGCAATACCACAACTTTAGCCCCCACACCAGACTTACTGATTAGCCGATTGTTCACAAGGCCAATCTCTCCAGCTTAGCTGCACTACAGGCTTCCTTTATTTCGTGATCACTTAGGCTTAATCACAAACGGCTCCATACTCCTTATATAATGCACAACGTTTTAAAATAATGACTCCGGCTCCCAAAGAGTGCATAATATGTCTAAGATCCATTTGACACTCAAACACATGTGCACAATTCCCTACAGGATAGTATAGTACACATTTTTGGGTGAAGTCCAAATTTCATAATTCACATGGTGCACTATTTAGGGCATATGTGTCAAGCTCCAGTCCTCGTAGGCCAAACACTGCAGACCTCATCACACCTGCCAGTAAGCAAGGCCTTCACAAATTGAATTCAGAGCGTTAGATAAGGGTAAATGCTAATATTCAAAACACATTCATTTCCTGAACACAGAACAGCATAAAACATTTTAACACAACTGTTATATTTTTAAGAGCTTTTGAACTCAACTTATAAGTTATAGGAGTTTAAAATGACGTCAGTGAGCATGAACAGCCAATGAGTTGCTCCGCTCGCCAACCAATCAGCACTCAGTAGCAGTAATGCTAGCTTTCTGCTGCCCAAAACCCGTTTGCTGAGGAAAAAAAGAAATATATAGGTAGGTTTTCTATTTTTGCTGGTTAAAGGAAAGCTCTGGGCAAGTGATTAGAGATTGTTTTAACTTTTCATTTTAAGTCGTTTACCTCCATTTACTCCCATTCGTTGAGAACTCGCTCGTGGGCGCCCTCTAGCGTTATGCAGTCATGTTTTTGATATAATGGGGAAATACGAAAAGACCACACACCTCATAAACCAGCTCTAAGAGTTATGTTGCCTTCAAGTCGCGTCAGAAATATCGTATTTACGAGATGCATGTACACAAACGGCACCACAATGTGGTATTTACTAGTGGGAAACTCATATTTTTCAATGAGCCCTGAGTTTCCGAGTTGGGCCGTGTCAACAAAAAACCAACGAGCCGCTAAACTGACCGTATTTCAGTTATTAATCAGCCACAACCTTAACACTGCAGGCTAAAACCATCTACACGTGGAAATACAGATATAATGTAAATACACAGACTCTCTTTAATAACAGAAAAAATAACAGTAAACCAAAAACATTATTTCCACTTATTTCCAACCAAAACCATTCAAACACAAATTAAATCGTACTTATACGACCTCAGAGGTCGTAAGTAGGAACTTCCGAGGAGGATTGGCAGCATAAGACCCTTCTCGTACTTTTCCCTGCCTAATTGGCTCGCTTACACCGCTGCGCCGCTGTGTGGCGCTGTTGAACATTTCCACATATAAATCCTGATGAGGTTCAGGATCAAAATGTGCGTCTGCTGATTGCGGCGATTGCTATTAAAGCGTTATGGCTGAAAACACTAGTGACTCTCCTCAAAGTGGCTGCTCAGGTTGGGCCCTTAAAGTGTTCCGCGTCTGTTTTAGCCTTAATTCATTTGAGTGAGTTACCTGTGGAAATCGTCGTGTTTTTCTTTCACGCAGAAGAAGAAAAATCAGAAACAAATGATCCGTGCAAGCAGAAATTTCAGTGGGTCTCCAGGTCAGGTCACCGTGAAGTAGCAGCTGTCCGTCCTCTGCCGAGGATAGGAAGTAAGTCAGTCAGTCAGCCAGCCGCGTTTACTTCATAATATGTTTCTTTGGCTTTTCGTGGATGGTCAGTTTCTCAGTGGGGGTTTGTGTGGTTGTAGGTGGGTCACACGCTGCTGCTTCGTCTTCACCAGCCGGCCAAACCAGTCAGCTCGCCCGCTCAACTCCACATGCAGCGGCCATTTCACCAACACAGCTCGGGTTAGCGTCTCTGTTAACTGTAACCTGCAAGATGTTTTATTATTGTTATATATATATATATATATATAGTATATATATGTATATATATGTGTGTGTGTGTGTGTGTGTGTGTGTGTGTGTGTGTGTGTGTGTATTTTGACATTTAACCTCTTCTTTAGATTTTCTCAGGGAAGGCTTACCCAGGGTTCACTTTTACATGCAAGAACTAGATTTTCACATGTATCAATGACATTTTTACTAGTAAGAAAACCGATCAGGCATGTATTTAGAATTTCACCATGTCAACTTTTGAATTTCTGTTGTGAAGTAACATTGGACTGAAGGCTAAAGATACTCTAAAGTGGTCTGGCGCTTACTTGTAATTTCTCCAGATGTAGGCCAAATCCACAAGACAGCAGCTTGTTATTCAAACTAATGAATAAAGTAAAATTAAGTGGTTAGATTTCTCAGGGTTTTCTGATATTGGTGTTTTTGTACACTTGAACAGGCACCTGATGATTTGTGCCTCAAATCACCTGGGGGAGTGGATTTTAGTTCAGAGTAGGAGTTGAGTGGTTCTGTACTGAATGCTGCAAACATACAATGGCCAAAGAGCAGGTAATTGGCATTGAGAAAACTGTTCTCTACTGACTGAAAATAACATGTTGCTTTTTGCCTTTTATGGCTTGAAGATGGAGGCAAATGGACCGATTCAGTATGACTCAGCTACAGCCCTTCTCTTTTGACGAACGTGACTCCATGCAAAGAGTTGCCCGTGAAAAAAGGCTGGAGGAGCTGAGGCACATGGAGGAAAGTCGGCGGGCTTCGGTTGGTTTATCTACATCTTTAGTCACAGGCTTCATTACATACTTCATGTAACTTTTCCACACTATTCATGCTCTTGCAAAGACATTAGATGTGTCTAAAGACCAAGGATGCAACAAAAGTAGGCTGCCTTTCTTGGCTGTTAGTCCAATGAAGGGTTCATTTTGTAGAGTCTTTAATTTGTGAGAATTCTAAGGGCTCAGCTTCTGTAGCCTTCAAAACCTTAAATTGTTCACAATCCTTTTGGTAGAAAAAGTTGGGAATTGACGAAATGCTGGTACATTTGGTATATATATATATATATATGATGTTGCAGTGTTGAGTTAGTAAATCAGTAAGTGATGATGGTACAGCATACTAAGGCCAATTTCTTATACCTTTCCTAACAAGGTCTCACCTACCTCAGCTGTAACCTTGGCTATGAGACATGACTTGGCTGCTGGCTTGTATTACTGAAAATTATTTTATATAATAAAAGTCTGTTTTCTAGGCTACAAGGTTCAGAGCAAACCCAGTGAGGAGGTACAAACCACTGGTGCTGAGGCAGAGCACACGACCACTCACTGTCCCACGAGCTCCTTTCTCCCGTCAAGATTTATAAATACATGAAAAATATCTTTTGTTAATGTTGTGCTGTAATTATTTGTAAATGTGAGGTCTGTTTTTTATATTTTGTATAATAAAACGGTACAAGAGAAGGTTTTTTTTCAAACGGTGTCTCGTTTGAATCAGAGCTAGAATTGGCTGTGGTAGGCAGAATTTCTTAAATATTTTTCATAGCCTTTGACCAGTTTTCTATTTCAAAATATTCTTTCAAAGTAACATGCAGTTTAGGTCTATGTGGTTTATGACATTCCACCTCATTTTACAGAAGTTATTTGGCTAAAATAGGCAATAACAACCATGATCTTCAGTCAGTTCATGTCATAGCCAAAAAAAAAAAAGTCTGTCTCACAAAGCACGTTCAGTTGAGGCAGGTTTCCTGATTAAGATTCAGATTTATGAAACCCAGCATGCAATTAACGGTAAACTTCAGGGTGGTGGTGAACAAGTTTAGATGCTGAAGCTATAATTAATCCTCATGTATGTGAAAGCAGGACATTTATGATGAGCCTATCATGTGAGATGTGGGGTGGGTTTTTTTTCAAAGAAATAGAAATCCTCCTATGTAAATGTTTCATGCTTCATGCTTCATGCTTGATATCTGCTTCCTCTGTCCAAAAAGGTTTTATTTATTTTATTTTTTTTTTTAAATGCAATTGACACCACAGATGCCAGTAAAAAAAAACATAAAATGTAACCTGGAAAGGGCCAGTGAGGTCTGGAGGATGGCCCTGATTGGTCAAAGAGCTGTTCACAATTTGAGATCCTGAATCTGCCCTAAAGCAGGTTGGGTGTATGTCATAAATTGCCATGGTGATGCATCCTAGTAAAGCATAATCTATTGGCCTAAGACCAACAACCCAGGCTAAAGTTAGACAGCAAGAAATCTTGCTTCGTGAGACAGACCCCAGGGCCCTTTTACAAAAGTGGAACAAGAAATCCATCATGATGCCCACTACACCTCTTGGATCAAAGCTCATAATGATCCCAAACACAAATGCCCTTTAGACAGTTGCAGCTGCATACTATGTGGTACTGTATGTAGGCACATGCACAGAGGTTGTATAAATTACATACACTGAAGTTGCACATTGCTTAATCAACAAATCCCTTTAACAGGATCTTTGCTTTAGTTAGAATGTATATATAGTCTTTTTGTCACATAGAAATGAGATAAATAATGAGAAGAAATGGATAAAAGGTACATTAAATACTTGAATTCCTATCAAGGATGAACTACATCCATTATTTTGTCTCATTAAAACCAAGCAAACGCCCGTATTCTATGATTCTGATTATTTATGCAAGTAAGTAATTAATTCCCAACCCCCCCAACTCCCCCGCCGCCAATAAAGAAAGGTTGGCGTGTTTAATTAGAAATACTGTGCGGGTAGAGAGCAAATAAAGCCAGATTTCCGTTCATAATGGAATGAGTGCAATCTGTTTTTATACCTCCCTCAGGACTATGAAATATAATTGGATGTCTGCCAATATTTAAATGCAGAACTGTGTAAAAGTCATAGACCCTTTTTTATTATTAATTTCTAACTGTATCTATGTACAAATCATTTCTCACTGTCAACATTTAACAGAAAATTACATGGAAGCCTGAAAAGCTAAATACCGGTTTTCAGGGTTTAATGTGTCCACCCTTTGCCTTTATTTATCACAGCTTCCATTCTTTTCAGAGGGCGTGCTTACGGTTTTTGAAAGAAATCTGCACACCTCCAAAGTTTAGTCTCAGAAGTTGGTTGCTCTGTCTGCTTCTCACAGTCCCAAATAATCCCAAACACATGTCTGAACTCTGGGGTGATCAGCCCATTGTTCTGAGCACACCAGCAGCAAATTATGTTCTTTTTTGTCTGGTTCCTTTTCTCAGTAACAGCTTCTTTATAGCTACACATCCTCCCAGACCTGTTGAGTGGTCTTCTCACAGTGGAAGGACTGACAGAAACATCTTTGAATTATTTTCCAGGTCTGAAGCAAGAGTGGAGCTTGAGTTTCACCCAGAGATGAAAGCTTTAAGTAACGTTTATTTGAAGGGGACAGTTTTGGTGTCAGTCACGCACAGTTGTTAGGAGTCCTGTTTTCTCTTAACCATCAGTTACGGAAATTCCAGTTTTTTCCTTGAACTTTTCTCTTGAGTATACAAGTGGAATATCTTAGAAACATCTCCTGAATAATGAATGTGTGCTTAATGGCTATTTTGAATCGAATAATGGTCTCATTGACATTTGCACAGTACTGTAGAGCAGTATTTATTTTGCAGTGTGTTTTTCTCTTGCTGTTTTTTTCACACACTAGGAGAGTGCGAGAGGAGCAGAAGAACAGATGCACACAGGTCTATAATTAGACACTTGCTTTTAGGTGGGTGGGTTTAGAAGAGAAGAGAATTCACATCTTAACACAAAGTACACAGTCTGAATGAAGTCAAAGCTAGACCTGAAGATCAACCAAGAATAGAACACTTTTTTAAAAAGCTTGAAAAACATTCAGATTAAATTAGCTCAACATTTCAAAATAAAAAAAAAAAAACAATAAATTATTTCAAACAGGGCAAACTGAAATATTACAATAAATACAGTTTATCACTGTTCACAAGTTTATCACTCTCATGTCCATGTAGAGATTTTCATGTTGCAGAAAGGCCAGCAGCAAACACACTCAGACCTACATCTTCATAAACAACTTACTCAGTGCAGACATGACCTTTTTGTTTTTAAAAGGCATTTTTTGTGCGTAATCTACAATCAACACCCAGAGTACAATTGCTAGCAATCAAGTTACTGATACATCACTGATTTTTGCTGCAGTAAAGTCTTAAAAGCTGAGTACATCTATTTTTAAATCCTTCCCATTCTAGGGCGTAGTCAGACAGGCTGTAGTTAAAACCATCCATCAGAACAGCATAGAAACAACGTACTATCATAAGCCAAAGAGCAGCCAGTAAATCAGTTCTTACTGGAAATAACAAGCAGAGAGGCAATTACTGATAACACATTAAAAACTACTATTCCTAAATGAGGCACATGTGCCGGTGTTCAGAAAAGCAGCTGCTTGAGTAGTGCATTAATTAGTTTCCTTCCTTTCTAATGCATATGTAAATTCACATTTAAAGTTTTACAGTACTGTATGGACATTTATATGCCATCTTTTGTTCTTTAGTCAAATCTAGGAGCATAATACTCTTTCTTGGATAGAACTCAGTGGCATTTAAAGGGGAATCACACCCATCTTGTTGCCATGTAAACAATCATTCAGAGTAGTTTAATGTGAAATGGCGTTGTAGAGAACCTTACCAACTCTGATTTCTTTACAGTGCTGGTGATAGAACCTGCACTGTCTATGATGCCTATGATGCAATTATAGCCATTTTATACTGTCCAAACTGACCAGTGAACCTACATCCTTTTTTTAATGTAAATAATTGTAAAACAGTGGTGAATCTAAAACAATTAGTTTTCTATAAGGATTGTCGCCTTGCAGTGCATTGCATGTATCAGTCCTGACAATTAGTAGATTAAGAAATACATTTTAGGCCAAAATGTTATCTCAGCTATCATAAAACAATGTCAAGGGCATCAAGCAACATTTTTGAAACCATTTTTTTTCAGTTGTTTTCTGTGAGTTAGCTTAGGGGCATTAAACTTGTTGGACGTCTGTTTCCGATCGCCACCACTGTGAATTATTCTGACTGGTCAGGGTTCTCTAGAATGATGTACATGAAACCACCCTTAGTGACTTTGTTTACGTCTTAACAATCTAATTATACATATATGCTAAAAAATTGATGGAGTTCCCCTTTAAAATCTTTCACATTCTGAAGTTCAAGCAAAACGACATTAGGACATTCTCAAAGTGGCTTTAAAAGGTTCCACAGACGGTATGAAGAATGTCTTTTCTCAATATTGTCCTCAATGTCCAAAGAATGTCCCCATTTATAGTAAATGTTGGGAGGTAGCTTTTTGTACTTAACTGGACATTTTATAGTTTTTAAGTTGCTCCAGCTTTAGGGCACATAAACATATGAAACGCTATGTTTCCATGCATAACAACTCTTTGTACAACATGCTACAAAACTGTAGCAAAAGTTGATAAATGTCCCCTGATTGTCATAACTGAAACACATTGTTTCAAAACATACAGCTGACTTGTTTGTAACATTCATGAAGTTTAGTGCATTCAGTTATTCAGTGGACCATAATAAAACATCTGCTCATGGTAGGAGGATGTTGTTAGCTGGGTATGTTCACCTCATGGTGCCCCTTCCTCCACCAGATCAGCCTGGGTAGAGCTTGCCGCACCTCCTGGTTGCGGAGTCCATAAATCAGCGGGTTGATGCACGGAGGCACCTGCAGAAGAACCAGCAGTGTGATGTGCAGAACCCCTGCTGGGGTCCATCCTGGAGAGTCCATCAGCATGGAGGCCATGGTTGCGGTGCCCTCCAGCTCCCACAGGGCATCCGAGATGATCTTCAGGAGCACGGGGAGCAGCTGGAGCAGGAGCATGGAGCAGTAGAAGAGCACAGTGTTGCGCGCCCTGTGATTCACCTGCTGGAAGGGTTGCACCACATTCCGCGCCTCCTGGTATATGCGAAAGTAGGAGAACGAGTAGGAGAAGATGCAGAGCATGGTCACTACAAACCCTGACACCTTGCGGAAGATTGCCACGGAGCGGGGAAAGCCCAGGTGGATCTCCAGCGTGTCCGGCTCGCACAGGAGCCCAGTGGTGGACGTCCCCACCAAGGCAGCCTTGTGCCCTAGACTCATGAGGATCATGTTCACCGTGGCAGCGGACCCCGAGAGCAACCAGGTGAGCCCGACGATGAGACAGAGCCGTTTGTAGGTGAGGATGTGGAGGTAATAAATGGCCTGGCAGACGTACAGGTAGCGCTCCAGTGCCATGCAGGTGATGGTCAGGATGGCGCAGAAGATGCACATGGTGTCGAGAAAGTACTGGGTGAGGCACCAGGGGCCATACGGTAAGGTGCGCCTCATCAACAAGCAGGCAATGATGGTGGGACTCTCGCTCAGGACGAGCAGGAGGTCGCTCAGGATGAGGTTCTTGAGCAAGGTGAAGCGAGGCTCCCAGGACAGGTCCTCAGAGCGGCCGAGACCCAGCAGGGCGCAGCCGTTCACCAGCAGGGAGAAGATGGTCAGCATCACAATGATGCACACCAGCACCTGCGCTGCTGTCTCTGAAGGGAGGATGGAGGTGAAGAGGCAGTGTCCCAGCTCCAGCCTGGAAAAGTCGGTGGTGTTCTTCCTCTCCAGCAGGTTGGGACACGTGCTGGTGTGGTTCAAAGCCCTGACTCGATCCATCACAGCGTTTCTCGCTCTCTAGCGCGCGCACGGAGAGATGCAGAGCGAGCCGGTGAGATCTCCATTCATTCTTTCCTGCAGCTGCGCTCGCGCTCTGGAGCCCGTGAGCTTTAAACCGGATTTTATTATTTATTTTGCGCGAGTGACAGATGAGTGAGTTACGTGGGCTGGAGATTTTCCGCCGCTGGAGTCGCGTTTAATGCCGCACTTTATCGTGCGGGCTTTGGACTTTTGCGCCTTCGCCTGCGTCTATTTACAGAGCTGATATATTAAATGACGTCGAATCTGAATCGCTGAGGAAACACCTCTTGGCTCTTAAAGTTTTCAGACAAACCGCAGTAACGTCTATATCTGTTTGTCTCCAGGCGGGTTTGCAGGACCCTTCACTCGATATAATGAACCATTTTCAGCTCAAATACCAAAACAGAGCCGCCTTATAATGTGATGCGGTTCATATGAAGGTCGCGTAGACACTTTCAAACGATAGTTCTTGAGTAAAGGCAATGGTTCTATAAAGTTCTACATAGAACCCTTTCCTGTTTAAATGCTTCTCTGCATGTGTTTTAGGGTGTATGGTTCTATATAGCACCTAATGGGTTCTGCTACTGTTACGATGTCAAGCTTGTAACAATAGCAGAATCCTTTTCGGTGCTAGACTCTAAAAACAGATGTGTTAAAAAAAACAACACATTCTCTCTCTAACTCGACGCATCAGTGTGTTCAGTTTTAGACAACACAGTTTGAGTTACTTTTGACACAAAATGTGTTGAAATATTTCACACAATGTGTCAAATCAGAAAACAATATGACGCAAAAAGTGTTAAAATGGGTAACACAAGTACGTGTGCTCTTATTTAACACCTCACTTTTTAGAGTGTATGTAGAACCATGTACAGTACATTCTCCATCACCCTAAAAGAAACATTTCACCATGCAGAGCACCATTTAAGTATAAAATTGTTCTGTATAGAACTTATGGTTTTAATAAAGAACCCTTGAAGAACCACCTTTTTTAGTGTGTAGGAACCCAAATGTGATGGCGATTCAAAAACTAGTCCATGAGTCCCCTGAGCAGAATTATTAAAATGGAAAATTACTGTGAAATCATGCAAAGAAAGTATAAATGCCAGGATGTTCACTGTCGTTTTTCAAAACAAAGCAGCATTTTCTATGACAATTTTCCAGTTTTCAGAATGTTTTACTTTGTGTTGTTCTTTTTCAGTGTACACACTTTCAGATGAATCAATGATGCTAGGAGGATTTAAGGTGAGAGGCTCGTAATAAAGTAACTGATATGACTGGTGTGGTGTTGATCGGTGAGCTCTGCACCTGCTTTTAGCCAAAAAAGAAAAGAAAAAAGAAAGTCTTACGCAAAGCGAGTATTTCAGTATGCTTTTCCTGAAATAACCCCGGATCTAAACCGCACTGCAGATTCTGCTGTCCATGTGGCATGATTTCAAATGTCAATAGAAATGTATTAAGAGAGGGAGAGAAAGAGAGCAGCATTTTCAGGGTTTCATGCATCATCCTATTTACTAGAAAAGTACATTTTCAAACCTCCTTAAGTTTTACTTGCCACATGCATATTTCAGTGATGGCATCAGTATTTGTGATTTTTTTACCTTCACAGACTGTGACATGTGAAAAAAAGACATTAGTAGAGTGATGGTTCATAAACTATTGTTAACATTCATAATTCATATTTTGATATAAGTGGCCAGTTATCTGACGAGTTAGCTATTGAGTTAGCTAACATCATATGTTGGCAAGTGCAGCAGCTCGCTAATGTTTTATAATACTGAACTGAATTTTTGTGTATACTTATAAAGATATTAATTATAATTTGGTATTTGGTCAGTTGTTAAAGGGGAACTCCACCTATTTTTAAAAAATTCTGCATAATGGTTGAGATGTAAACAAAGTCATTCAGAGTGATTTGATCTGAAATGCTCCATAGAGAAACTTGCCGAGTCAGAATTGTTTACAGTGGTGTTGGTAGGAGCCAGATATCTGAAGAATTTATTGCCTTTTAGTACATGAAATGATTAGATATATGCTGCCTGATGTTGGACTCATTGTTCTATTGTTGTATAATAACATTTTGGCTTAAAATGTATTTTAATCAATTTATTTCAGTCCATTCATGGCAGAGGGTACAAGCAGCGCATTGTAAGGTAAAATAGTCCCCAAGAAAATGATTTTTTTCAGATTTAGGACTATTTTACCAATAGCATCATTACATATAAAAACTCAGAAGACACATGTTGGTTCACTGGTGGTTTTGGAGAGTAAATAAAAAGGCTATAATTGTGTTGTAGCCATTGTTACCCACCACCACTGTAATGAAATCAAAGTCTGTAAGTTTCTCTACAATAAACCACTTCATATCAAACCACTCTGAATGATGATGTTTACATCTCATGAACTGAATTATTCAGAAATTTTAAAGAAATTGTGTAATTCCCCTTTAGGTCTGCCACTCCTGCACTTCTCTCTACAACTTTTTTTATGAGCTGTGACTCATTCAAAAATGTAGGTTGTGGTTTGCAGGCCCCTGCCTCTTGACTCTGAAACGCACTAAAGCGACCTTCTTCACATGTCTCTGTGCAGGAGACCAGAGATATGCACATTAGAGGCCTAGAGAGCCAACAGAGGGCGCACTACTGAAGACTCGGGTCCTCAGAAAAGACTCAGAAATGCACACTTTGCAGAAGTTGTCCACTTATGCTTGATTGATTTTCACTGTTTTAAAGGTCTGTTTTTTCCAATATATGACAAAATCAAAGGTCTTTTTTGCCTCAAAGAACTTTTTCTGCAGAGAATCGAAGGTCTTTATAAATATATAATGCAATTTTCCCTTAAAAAGTAGAGGCCCGTGTCGCAACCGTCTAAGCGTTGGCCCTATCATCAGGAGATCGCGAGTTCGATCCCTGGTGATGCTACAGCCATCCGTAGCCGGGAGTCCGAGAGAGCACAATTGGCCTCGCTCTCTCTGGGTGGGTAGGATGGCCCCTCCCCCCATCACTCAGCGCGATGCTAGTCAGCGCTGACGTAACAGATCTGGCGGTTGGCGTTTTCCTCCGAGCGCGTTCGGCTGTCCAATTACGTTGCGCGAGCGGCCGTTCGAAAAGAAGCGGTGGTTGGCTCCACAGGTCTCGGAGGAAGCCTGTGTTAGCCTTCACCCTCCTAGCGTATGGGAGGCAAATCCAGCCAAAAAAGAAATTAAAATTAAAACCATAAAATGAAAATGTAAACCTCTTTTTGCCATTTCTTTTTCCAAACATCTGCGCAAATATCCTGCCATAATTGAAAATGAAATGAAATGCCTACATTTGCAATTTCATTTTTCACATGAGCACGAGCCATTTGTGACAAAAATAAAAATAAATGTAAAACAGCTATTTGTCATTTCATTTTAGTCGTTATTCTGGGTTTTTCATGGCCAAATCTAAAATGAAAAAGCTAACAGAGAAAAGAAAATCCAAGCTTCACTTTGGCTTTGGCTTTTCTCCATGAAGTGCAGAATACGGGTCAAAACTAAAATCAAAATGCAATGTTTACATTATTTCTTTTTCATAGCAATCGGCTGCAGATCTGACAAAATGAAAATGAAAATGCAAAACTGATAAATCAACAGCAAAGTGACGGTTTGTGATTCAGTTTTCGGCGTCGACGCGCTTTAAGTGTCAGAATGAAAAGGCAAATGCAAACGAACATCAGCGCCACCTGCTGGACTTTTACTTTTCATTTTCGACTTTTCGATTTCGTTTTCAAATTGACCAACATGCAAATATATGTTAATTAGCACTAGGCGGGGCTACGGGGTACATTTTAGGACATCCTTAGACCTCCGAGTCAGAGCGGCATCATTCCTCAAGCTGAACGACTTCGAGTCTCGAGAAAATCCATCGTGATGACTCAGATCTGGTGAAACTGAACGTCAGCACAAACACCGTCAGAAGAAACTGGAAATGTTATACTGGCATTTATATCGAGATACATAATAGTTTTCAAAGTTATATGAACCACTATATGCTCGACCAGGCCTGCGTTTGGTCTGACACCTTTTCTCTGAGGCCGTTTGGTCTGACGGTGTTTGTGCTGACGTTCAGTTTCACCAGATCTGAGTCATCACGATGGATTTTCTCGAGACTCGAAGTCGTTCAGCTTGAGGAATGATGCCGCTCTGACTCGGAGGTCTGAGGATGTCCCAAAATGTACCCCGTAGCCCCGCCCAGTGCTAATTAACATATATTTGCATGTTGGTCAATTTGAAAACGAAATCGAAAAGTCGAAAATGAAAAGTAAAAGTCCAGCAGGTGGCGCTGATGTTCGTTTGCATTTGCCTTTTCATTCTGACACTTAAAGCGCGTCGACGCCGAAAACTGAATCACAAACCGTCACTTTGCTGTTGATTTATCAGTTTTGCATTTTCATTTTCATTTTGTCAGATCTGCAGCCGATTGCTATGAAAAAGAAATAACAATGTAAACATTGCATTTTGATTTTAGTTTTGACCCGTATTCTGCACTTCATGGAGAAAAGCCAAAGCCAAAGTGAAGCTTGGATTTTCTTTTCTCTGTTAGCTTTTTCATTTTAGATTTGGCCATGAAAAACCCAGAATAACGACTAAAATGAAATGACAAATAGCTGTTTTACATTTATTTTTATTTTTGTCATAAATGGCTCGTGCTCATGTGAAAAATGAAGTTGCAAATGTAGGCATTTCATTTCATTTTCAATTGTGGCAGGATATTTGCGCAGATGTTTGGAAAAAGAAATGGCAAAAAGAGGTTTGCATTTTCATTTTATGGTTTTAATTTTAATTTCTTTTTTGGCTGGATTTGCCTCCCATACTAGCGTTGATAGCATCGTGTGATTGGGGGAGTCCTAACTAGCGGGAGGAATTGGAGACGACTAAATTGGGGAGAAAAATCGGGTTAGTAGAGGCCCAATGTCTTAGCATCTGAGCCCTCAAAAAATCCAGCAAAATCCAACATCATGATATAAAGTCAGTCAATGGAAAGATGGATCAGATAGAGTACATTCAGTTATATTAAATTTATTTCACAACTTTCAAAGAAATACAGCTTTTAAAAACACACCTACACATGAAACGTCTTACATAAACCCTTGAACTTACCTGTAATCAAAATGAACCATTTTACTTTGATAGTTCATATTTGTCATATTAAGAACATCATATTCATCATCATCATATTACGAGAGTATTTCCTTGTCACTGTTGTCACTGGCTTGCTCATGGAGGCTCTGACCTGGATTTTATTTCTGTAAAGCTGCTTTGTGACAACGTCTGTTATAAAAAACGCTATATAAATAAACTTTGACTTGAGTTAAAATTTACTTTAATTTTTTTTTCTCCTAATTTTTCATGAGGATATAATGACTTTTGCCCACCTCTAAAACATCCTCTAATTCTAATTGTGTGGAATAAGACTGATATTACACTCATGCAATCATTTTCTCTGTTTCCCTCTGTTTATATGACAACACGGTAGCATTGATGTGGGAGATTTTGTGGAAAAGGCTTTGTACTTTTTTTCTGACTGTCTCACAACCACTCACCAAATTATCTTGCAACCCTCCCTTGTGACCCCACAGGTTCTTTAGGGAATTAAAAGTGGTCCTTGTATGGCATTTCTCCAAAGAACCTAAATGTGTTTACTGATTTCATTCTTTATTTAACTAATAACTGTATTGCTTTCAACTCTGGCCATGTAGACTAAAGTGTCAGATTAATAAAGTGGCTCTAACCCTCAAGACCTCTTGCTAATCTGAGCATTTAAGGGAACATCTATGCAAGGTCATTTAAAGGGCCAGTGACATTGATAACTGAAGTTCCCTCATGATTTTGAAAGTTATTAACATCTATCCACATCTTCATTTACATATCTCTACCTATTCAGTGTATAGCAGTTTAGCCCCGTCCATTTACACTAAAGTTCTAAGCAGTGGTTCATCTCTGAGGGTTTTTTAAATGACAGGCAATGCAGGACAGCCAATCAGAACAGAGCTCATTTATCTAATATCAGTATTAAAGGCACGGTAACAAGTTGCATGTTTTGAGTTGCATGCAGCATCATTTTCAGTCAACTTGACAAATACACAAAGCAATTTAAAAGCAAAGTTGCATGCAACACATTCAACTACTCCACTAAATAGCCAGGTTTATAATTTTTACACACTGTATCGTTGTCACTAAAGTCACCCGTGAGGACTTTGTATACTTTTTCAGCTGTCATTGCTGTTCTTTTTTCTATATCTATATATTTGTCTTTTATCTATCTATCTGGGGTTCTTTACTATGTATTTGAGTTTATCTGTAGTGTGTATATTAAGCCTTTTAAAAGTAATGTTTCATAAGTAGCCATTATAATTAAATTAATCTGTAATAATTTTCATCCTTTGGATCCCAAGAAATCCGAGCTGTGTGTAAAATTAGAGGCATGAAGAGAGGAAAAAATAAATCTAACTACGTAAATCTTGATAACAGCAGGCCTAAGAAGAATAAACAGTGTGTAAACAGCTGTTACTCTTTGCTGGCTAGTTAATGCAGCTTGTTATAGAAATGCTAGCTTGTTTGTTGTCATGGCTCAAACTGACAAAAGGAAAAACCACCTTTAGTCAGTTGGGGGGTGGTAGGGATGGGCTGCTTTTTAACCATATAATAAACCATATGTTTCATTAAATTGTTCACTGATTGATCTGCTGATAGTATGTCATTCCATATGCTTACGTGGCGTGTTATGAGTGTTTTCATTGGCTGTTTCATGAAACTTTGTCATGAAACAGCCAATGACAGTTTAGACGCTTGCAAGTGTTATGGCTGAGTTTCAAATGAGTTGCAAGGCACTTTACGTTATGCAACTCAAG
Organism: Colossoma macropomum; assembly: GCF_904425465.1. Lineage (NCBI taxonomy): Eukaryota > Metazoa > Chordata > Actinopteri > Characiformes > Serrasalmidae > Colossoma > Colossoma macropomum. The sequence continues at coordinate 13,348,729 of NW_023494802.1, read as the reverse complement.
GGCAATTTTGTTTCATGTAGGATTCAAGCAACTGAAGTTTCATAAGAGTTTCACCATGTAAACCCAGCCTAGGGAATGAAGAGAGTTGGAAAATGGTCGTGTACAATGGATTATGACCATTATGGTCATTTAAAGTGTAAAAGGGAGCAGCTCACATAACAACTAGACATAGTTTTCCTGCCTGTTTTTTGTTCTTGTTTTTGTTTGTGTCTGGGATGTGCTTTAATTTCTTATTTATATATTTATTTTTTGGGAGTTTATCTTTGCCAGAAATAAACTGGACCGAAACTCCTTGTGAATTTCTTTGCGAAGGCCTTGTGCTTGTCTGTAATATGCATGTCATGATCATAATTGGAAAGATGTCAAAAGTTGTATTGCAAAGAGTTTCCTATTAGAGTTTTAAATTCAAACGTCTTATGCGTGTATAGAAAAAAAGTTCCAGATAATGCTAATCCTCTCTTGACCCAGTCTTTCTACTCCAGTGACTTTAAGGTATCCAGGGCAGTAAGGGCGTTGAAGAGGACAGAGGGGTTTGAAGAGGGGACACAGGGGAGGTCTCTCAGCTCCGCTTCCCTTATTTAGTTTGGAACACGTCTCCAAGGCTCCAGCTGCTCCTCTTAAGAATATCTAAGAATAGAGTGAGGAAAGAAGGTGGAGTATGAGAGAGACAGGGTGAGAGTGAGAGTGAGTAAGAGAGCGAGTGTCTGTCCTCCAGTTGTTGCTGTCAGTCACCCGAGCTGAAGCCTCTCGAAGTGTCTGTGGTCACTCCAGCTCCTCAAGGAGAGGAGAAGCTAGTTGACTGAGCCATCAGGTCATTTTAACTGCTGTGTGTGTGTGTGTGTGTGTGTGTGTATTACAGGCTCACTGGCACATACACAGTTCCAAACAACACTGCTGCACTAAGGCATGAGGATAAGAAGCAGTGTTGACAGGGTATTAAATATCAACCTCAACAAGCTTTACTTTTCCCTAAGACCAACTCTGCCGATGATCATATATTACTAGTATTCATTTAACCGTCACTTTTACTTTACCTGAGATTTGAAATATATTTTCACAAATGTGGACAAATTAGTGTCCTCACACTGAACTTCAAGCAAAAAAAAAGAACACTGGCATACATTAATCTTCCTGAAAAAGCTCAGAAAAGCCTTTCTGAAAAGGTCAGTTTTGTCTCACAGATAGCGCTTATTGACAGTTTTGTAGATGTTAAAAATAATAGAACAGAATATCTTCCAGTTGATGTATCACTTGTTTTTTCTCAAGCGCTCCAAACTAGCGATGTCCAATCAACAAGAACTTTTTCATTCAGAATATAGTCATATAGTCATAAATAGTCATATGCAAAAGTTTGGGCTCCTCTGGTCAAATTACATGTTTTGTTGGTTTTCTAAGTGAAAGTAGGTCAACACATCCTCTACAGAGAACACACTTCTTCACATTTTAGTGCACAATAAGTCTTTATTTGCTGAATTTTACCAGGGGTGGGATGTAATCTAATACAAATACTAGGAATATGTATTCAGAATACAGAAATTAAGTATCTTTATTCAGTCCAAGTTACATTTTGTAAAGGCTATGTACAAAATACAGTTACTTTTTACATCAGGAGAATACTCACCCACTAAACAAATATACACCATCAATGCTTGTTTATTAACTATTTTGAAGTCAGCAGACGGCGTGTATCAAACATTGTTAGATGACTCTAAAGAAGACCTCAGTTAAGGCTTCTTTACAAACATTGATGTTCCTGCTAAAGTCTGAGTAGACTGATAAATCAATGTAATTAGCCAGTTTTTAATATCAGTGTTACTGAGGTCTTTTACAGGATGATCAATCTCCTCATGTATTGGAGCAACAGTAAGAGAGACAAAAAATGTTGAAAATTTCAAAACTTCAGGATTTGCAGGAAGAAAACTGCAAACCAGAAACAGCAAGGAACTACAAAGAAAGAAACGTTTTTACCATCTGCCTTATCAAGATATGTTCTAAATGTATTCCTAATATATCCTGAATATGTTACATTTGTATGTATTGTAATGGAATACATTACTGAATACCTTTAGGACAATGTATTCAGTATTCAGCCATCACTACATTTTCAAAGTACTCTGCCAAAACATCAGTTTAACATATCAGGAAAAAACAAAGCATAAAATGTGGCCTGTGCAAAGGTTAAGACACATTTTACATTCTTTGCAAATACATAGAAATTATACACTAAAATGTGCAGAAAAATGCCTCAGTTAAGTGTGTTCTCTGTAGAGGATGTGAGAACTTAATTCTACTTAGTAAATAAACAAAACGTCATTTGACTGGGGTGTTAAAACATTGGTACACAACTTTAAATGCAGCATGATTAACAAAATGTAGACATTTTAGAGCAATAGCGCCAGCGTCATCTAAACATTCTGCTATTCTGCAGTACAATAAATATAACAACAAATATTGGTTTCAAAGATCAATCAAATCTGAATATCTGTCCAGTTCCAATCTTTTTTTCTAATATTGTCCTGCATCCTTAAAATAGACTTTAGTTGGACCACGCCAATTGGACAATAAGACGTACTTAGACTAGCAGTTTTAGTTAGACTCACATCGAATCTTTGAATGTAAATGTAGTAATAAAACCACTTGAAAACTGGACAGAGTGCACAGATCACTGCAGTGAACCTTAGAGAAAAGTTTAGCTGACACTGGCGTAGATATTCAGAGATCCATGGTGTTGCTCACCCAAATACAATCTGCATAAAAGTGTTTTCAACTGCAGAGGCAGAAAAGGCTAAAGCATACAGTAGACCTTCATTGGTCAGGGGCGTTTTGGAAGAAAGTCCTGGGATAAATGAGACTTTTCATCACAGTGACAGGTGAGAGGTTTGAAAAGAGACCATTTGCTAGCTATTAAGCATGTGAGTGGATTATGCGTTTGAGGTTATGTGGCTGATGGTGGCATTGTAGGAAATACTGAGCCAAAATACTTGTGTAAAAGAATTCTGCTCAATTTGATCAAATCCTTGAACAAAGTATCTCTGAATCTGTGAAAAAAGTCAGGCTGGAACCTTAAAGAGATGAAATATTTTAGCAAGACAGCAATATGAAACATAATAAATTATATGAAGACAACAAATGAAAAGGCTTTTGAAATGGTCCACAGTTTCTCTTTGCCTGAATGTAAATATGACTGTAAATCTGTGGAGAAAATCCAAAACATACAGATATCGGCTATCGAAGGAAAAAAGAATGGACTGATCGAAACCTGTAACAAATATACTAGTGAGTAGAGTCTACTTTTGGATGCTCTTCTTAAGTGAAGAGATTCAGTTAAACATAACTGTTTTTAAAACTTAGTAGTTTTTAAAGAAAACATGTCAGGTTGGTGTGTGAGTTGGTGTCTCTACAGCCTTTCCACTATCATGTTAATTATCTCTATAACTGTATGTAAACACCAATGCTCCATTTGCAAAATGATACCATGTTTACATTTGTTGCTTTAACCTCATTTTACCTTTAGCGAAAAGAGAAGATGTGCCAAAAAGAAGATAATGTTCCATTGGTTAGTCATGCCAACCAAGGTTGGGACGAGGACTCTGGCTAGAAAACAAACATAAGGCAAAGTGCCTAAAAAAAAGAAACATTGGAATAAGAGCACAGGCTGATCATAATGAAGATGCGGATGAAGGGCTGGTTATTTGATCCGTCTTCATTCATCACATTCTAAACCCATTACTGTGGGTATGCTGGCTAAATTTGTAGGAGCACATCCATTTAGTCTATTACCTGAGCATAATGATAAAACATCATCATTGTGCTCAGGTTTACCAAGTTTAGAGATCCGTCTTATGAATGGAGCTAAAGAACAGCCACTACAGCAGAACTAGTCCTATCCTTTCATAGCTAGAGATCTAACAAAGATATAAAGGGATAGCATGTTGTCATTTTGTCACAGTGGAATGTTTTGTATCAATATTTTTAGCTCAGATCACGTCATGCATGCCAATTAGACCATCTGTGAACAGAATTAGGCCTTAATGAAATGTGGATTGCAGTAGGCAATTTTTAAATCTAAAAGTGACAATCATACTGTGCTCTGTTTGTGTGTTTTTTGCCATGACAGACATGCTAATTAGAGCGTGTGGGGCCTTTCCTGTCATGTCATTTCACCGTGTGTTTGAAACGGAAGAAGATATCTTAGTTAGTGGCTGATTAGCTTATAGGCACCATCAGTCTCAAGCTCCCAACCCACCTCCGGCCCACGTTCCCACCTAGCGTTAATGAGCTCATTATTAAAGTGGTCTTTTTCATCACACATTCTAGAGTAAACACAGTCTGAACACATCTATTCATAGTTAAGGTTCCTGTAACTCCTGCTCATGGTAACTTCTTGAATGCGCCGTTGTGAAGTTGCTTGTAGAAGGATGGATGTTTTATTTCGGTGCCAACACTAAGACTGGGTTCTGTTTGCACAGCCAATGAAACCCTATCTAAGGATTGCTACAAGACACCAGATACAGCATTGACAGGGAATGATGTAGAGATTAATGACTGACGAGTACCTTCTTTGCTATGGCAGTGAAACATCATGGAAAGGCAGGTAAGCTTGGAGTGGATTTATCTTTTGAATCAATTCAGGGAGAGTACTTTGAGAAATATGATAAGTATTTATGATGACGTACCTTGTAAATATCACTGCTGTGTAGTACATATATCTATTTTCCATAGTCGTCCACTTTAACTTGAGTTCCTCAAATTCTGTGTTCTTTATCAAGCATTCCCCACTGCGGTCTAATTCCTGAATGCATTCTTTTGCCTTACTTCAAGGCTTTATTCAACAGCTGTGGAAGTCGAGCAGAAGTAGCCAGTGAGAGCAGACAGATGGAGTGATTGGCAGAAGAAACACAAGCATGTGTGTAATGCTACAAATCTTACCCTTCTCCCATTGCATTGCGTACATATGTGTGTGTGATGGCTAGTGTCCATCAGCTACTGGAATCCCTGTTTATCCTCTGCTAAAATAACCCCTTCGTGCCCCCCCTCCCCTCAATTTTTCTTGATAAATGGCATTGGGGGTGCTAGTCTTGTCCTTTATCTAAATATGGGGCAATGGAAGGTTCTCAAGGGAGGTAATGTATTAAAATGGGATGCTAGCGAGGGGTGGTATCTTTGATGCAACTAGTGCTGGCATTGGTCAGTACATCCCCAGACTAGAAGTTCTAACCCAATCCTGAACTTTTTCAGAAAAAGATAGACTTAACGAGGGGATACTTATTGGAGGAGCGTGCAGCCCCTCTCTTATCCGGACACTTGTGGGACACAAAGATCCTGATCTTTTGTCTTGTTCCTTTCAAGCACACTGTGATCACTCTGACCGGCCTTCAATATGGTAAGAGCGCTTGTCTGCAGTTCATTGATGGGGAGTTCATATAAATGGAAGAGGAGCTTTTTGTGCTGTTACCAGGAGGATTTTTCTGTTCAGACCACTCTGAAGATGCTGAATTTGAATATAGAACAGATGAATCATACTAAAGTCTGTTGCATAAGATGTGAATTGTTAAGATTGTGGAACGCAAAAGATTTTACAGTTGTTTGTCAAGTTGGTTTTTGAGCAAACAATGGCTGATTGGTGTAGTGATGGAGGTTTCTTCTCCTTCTTGTGCTATTATTAATTAGGCTGTTAGTGTAAGAGTGTTCAAATCAGTGTTAAGTGAATGAGGCTGGCCATGGAAGGTGTAATTACACCTTGTAATTATAAAATAGCTGTTTTCTGAGGGTTATTCTAATATTTCAGTGATGTTTCTTGTGATGCTAATGTTTGTCTGTGTACAGCAGTTGGGTGAAATTTACTAGAGCTGGTGTATGAGGGAGGTCAGGAGGCGGCGCGGTGACATTGGATACTGTGAACATTCGCATCAGGTTTTCTGAGTGATGTACAACAGTGTTTGTTTGCTTTATAACCCCTTTCTCAGTCTAGGGTGGGGAACTGTTAAAAACATATTCAGTTTTATCCAGTAACACTAAAGCTTTAACAGAGTAGTAAATCACATTGGATAAGTTTTGAAACATATTCTATAGATTGCTGCATCAGTGGCCTTGACGATTCAATCGACTGAAAACATCAACGAACTAGATGTTTGTCATTGGCAGCCTTTTAGAAAGGGATTGTCAATGCCGGCTCTTCGTTGATAAGAGCAAAGTTTTTTTATTTAATAGTGACGTTTACGCCGGCCCACACTGAGAAGGAGAGAGAGAAAGCGAGGAGGTGGGAGAAAGAGTATCCTCTGGCATTTGTGCTGTGAATTGCGGAGATGATGGACAAGAGGACATATGAGAGGAAGGAGCATTATCTTAATTCCAGCCTCCTTCTGTGACACTCTGGGGCTCCTGGAGGTATTAATTAGAGCTATATTAGTGCCCTGAATACACAGCTGGAGCATGTGCTCAAGTGTTAGGATCTCCGGCTTTTTTCATCCCGGGTCTGTTTACGGTTTCTCAGTCTTGTTGCACATGGGACCCTCAGAGGGTTTAAATAAGAAACTGGCGGGGGGAGCGCAAAGTTAGCATCAACATTTAGAAAGAAGGGTGAAACTGCACACACTGTTCCAACTTTAAACTGTCGTAACAAAACCCTGTATCTCGGAAAGGTTAACTTTATAGAGGAAGGAAAAATCTTTTTTAATGTAACAAGATTTTATTATTATTGTGGATCATTTACTACACTATGTTCACACAACATAATGTTTTGTTGTTATAGCAACGTACAGTTTGGTGAAAAAGGCTTAGGCAACTAAGCACACTGTTTCAAACCATTTTTTTTTGTACAAGTGTATATACTGTATAACAACTGAATAAATGCAAATATTAATGTAGTAAAAAAGTAACAGAAATTCTCCACGAGGCCTTCAACTGACGCATAGATTTGTTAAATTTCTTCACCAGCACACTTGATTTAATACAGTGAAGGACTGATTTAACCAAACTAGGTGTTGAATGATAACTACAAATAATACTGAGCTGCTCTGAGGAGACAGAAATGGTCAAATGAACACATTAACACAAAATCACTACTTATTGTATTAATGTTATTTGTAATTATTCTAACATTAGTGATTTACTGACCCAATAAACACTTACTGGCCAGATAAACAGATTTTTATATACAATATTCTTAGGTACCTTAAACTTTTGTTTAGCACTATATATAATAGTCTTTCTACAAATAGTAGATAATCCACCTTGGCCCATGTCTTTAGTTATTGGATTCACTTATTTATGAAACATGCTTTCTTCCTTGTTGTTCTGTGGTGCAGATATATTAATTAAATATTATTTTTATTTTATTTTATTCCACTTCTATATTCCTGACTGTTTCTAACCTCAGAACACATCCAGTGATGAAAATCAACCTTGATCATTTGCATTGGTTTAGATTCAGGTTTAAATTTACGTTTACAGCTTGTTAAGGTAGTAGATTGTAATGTTGGCTGTGTGCGTGTTTATTAGGAAGGGAAGATAATATCACATATAAGGCTAAAACGTTAACAAGTTCTTTACTTTAGAATAACCTACTCTAAATTGGAAATCTTTTAGCTTAGAATAAGCGACTCTTTACTTTTACTTATTTAGATAGTTTAGTTCAGTACATACAGGGGGTCCGGGACTTCCTAATTAACCTCTTGGACCCCCTGAATGTCTCAAAATCAAAATTCTGTGGGGGTCCCTGAAAATAAACTGGTTATGAAGTTATGCTGTTCATTAGGGAAAAACATGCGCTAATATACAAATACAGGGAAAGGTCGCTTTTATAGCTGCTTCACCTACAATCAGCGAGCTTCTGTCTTTGATATTCTAAACTAAATAGAGCTGCAGGACTGCTCTGCCTCAGGGTGGCGCTGTAGCAAATTGGTTCACCCAGTTGGTCCTTCATTCCCTAGCAACTGTAACTATGCCCAGGATACCACTTTACAATATGCTCTATTATGTTTGTAAATCTGAAAACTTGCCCAGTTTCATAAGAGACTGGTGGAAAGTGTGAATTTTCTCAAACCGAAGACAAAAGAGAAGTTGTGTAAGATCTCAATTTGTGTGGGGAAGAGTGCATTGCTAAACTAGAAAAGAGCATTTCCAAAAGAAGAGTTGCCAATGTTGCAGTAGCCAGCCAACGGGACCCCCAAATAATTTTGCACACTGGTTCATAGTTTTACTTATGCTCCTGTAGATTCTTTCTGTAGTAAAGCACTGACCAAGGTGTAACAGCTAAAGGTAATGAGCTCCAGTTAGGAGATGCCCTTAGAGTCTGATTAACAATGAGAAATTTTGAACATCCTGTCCATGTTGCTCACCCACAGTACATCACATTAATATTCTAATGAGACTTGGTTCCACTGTGCAGCTTGACTGCAAGTTAACCTTCACCTGAGGTCATTGTACCTTTTTCAGTTATTTTCATTCTGTTGCTACCTCCTCAGCCTACCGATGCCCAGATTGATGCCCGCTCCTTCCTGAGTGAGGAGATGATTGCTGGTGAGTGTATTAGCATGGCAATGGACAGTGATTGTCCATTATGCTCAATTTATTAGCTCAAAGTCCAACTGCATGATTGATTAAGAGCATAACTGGAGCGGAAAAAGATGGAGGATTCACATTGTTAATATGGGCTTTGACAAGATTAGCCTAAACGGCACATTCCATGCATATAAACTCGGCAAACTGTGTGAATAACATGCGCAAGTGAATAAACATGGCTCAGAATAGGATTAGAGTCTTTCTCACTGTCAGGGAACTTTGCTCACAAAAACTAAAAGGATTAAAAATAACTATAAGTAGGATTATCTTGTAAAAACAAGCATGTAATGCACAAGACTTGTAGAGCGCACCAAATGTACTCATTTTCTAATGCTTTACTGTTCATTTCTTACTGTAGAGTTCAAGGCCGCCTTCGACATGTTCGACACTGATGGTGGTGGTGACATCAGCACCAAGGAGTTGGGCACTGTGATGAGGATGCTGGGCCAGAATCCAAGCAGAGAGGAGCTGGACGCCATCATTGAAGAGGTTGATGAAGATGGTATGATTTGCAGTGAAAGCTATACAAAACTATGTCCCTGAAACTCCTTTGTTGTCTGTCGGACATGATTATCTTCTGGTCTTGTGCAGCGCAGATGCCAGCTGTGTGTCCTTATATCCTACATGGATACATACATTTGATAATTACTCCCATTCAGTTTCATCTGATATCAGCATGATGTGAAGATGTGATGTGTTTGACTCAGGCAGCGGCACCATTGACTTTGAGGAGTTCTTGGTCATGATGGTGCAGCAGCTAAAGGAGGATCAGGCTGGCAAGAGTGAGGATGAGCTGTCTGAATGCTTCCGCATCTTTGACAAGTATGTAACCGGCTCATGGTTGGGGAGGGTCACTTTAAAAATGTATTCTGGTACAGATTACTGATTACCTGTTAAAAAAACATCATACAAAATATAAATATCTAACCTAATCCATAGGATTAGTTCAGTTAGTAATGTATTCTGATTACTTTCCATTAGTTTTGGATTGCTGGTGCTTTAAGGTTATATAATTTATTCAAGTAGGGTGACCGTGCGTCCCCTTTTACCAGGAAATGTCCTATTTTTTAAAGACCGACAAAGTAGAACTGGCTGGAATATCTAAATTGCTTAACATGGCTGGGATTTGGCTTTGATTTTGGTGGGCTTTGATTTCAAGCTGACATTTCGTCCCCTTAGGTTCTATCTGGCAAAACATGAAAAGAACATGAATTTTCATGGAATTTTTTCATAATTCATTTTAAACCATACAGTTAGTGTACATTAGTGTATAACAGAGTGTCAACATGTATCAGAAAGTAAAATTCTTTCTATGACATTATTATGACATGAATGTTTATTATTTATTTATTGTTTAGGCCTTTTATTTCTTGTTTTAAGATAAACCATCTTTTTCTTCAAAGAAGCATCGATAGATAGATGATAGATGAAGTATAAGTGCTAAATATTTTGTCCAGTGTAGAGGTCAGTTTTAGGTAGGAACCATTGATCAGTATATAGACAGTGTGAGGTTTTTTTTATATCAGAAATGTTGATTCTAATGCACTGAAATGTCTTATTTTGGAAAAAAGAAGAACAAGTAAAGATGGATGAATGAATGAAATTAATGTTTATATTGTGATTAAGACCCCATCAAGTCCAATGTTCACTATTTAATTAACTTTGAGACTTTGAGACTTAAAACTTAGAACATGTTTCATAAAGTTTTAAAAACTTTGAAATGTCAGACAGAGCCTTATAATTCCAAGAGGATAATTTGCTTTTTACAGTCCTTCCACCGACACCCCCACTCCCACCGCCTGCAGTGTCCTCTTTTTCAAAAAAAAAAAAAACAAAAACTAAATATTGTCTTTCAAGGTAAAGACAACGGTGAATCATTTCAGCAGGATAAATTTATAATATTGTTAGTCATGTGGAACTGTCTGTGCTCTGGGTGCTAACGTGCATTTTGAAAAACGCCTGAGCATTTTTGTCATTTCAGGTATTCTAGTAAGGCATGCATATTCTGGAATAAAAAATATTGTGCTCTTTCAGCTTTACATTCCTGTTTTGTCCTGCAGAGTAACCTACCCTTCATGCTGCACTCCCAGGAATTACGTGGTATTACTGTGACACGCTAAAACATTTCACCCCAACTCTATTTTTAATGTCTAACTTACAACATTCCAATGAAAATCCAGACCTCTCTCCTAACAATAGCAACAGCAACATGAAACAGAGGGAAATGTTGCTTAACTTGGATACTTCACTTATAAGTTCGTATCACTGTCACGGTAAATACTTTGTTGTCAGTTGTTTTTCTTTCATGAGAGTTCACACTCACCACTGCATGCTGGCCCCCAAAGGGAGATGTTAACTTAAAACTGGATCCAAGTTGAGCTGAATTTCTCTTTTCCCATGTACAATACACTATGGGGAGTGATAAACTCTCACGAAATCCCATTACATGTATTCTTTTATTATCTAACTCTAACACAGCTATAACACTGAATCATTATATGCTTAGCAAGTGGGCAAATTTACATGCATATGGTTTCTGTCTCTGAGCTCCTCTTATCAGGTTTGGCTTCCAGACTGGATTCAGCCATACTGAAGAAGTAATTCACAAAGTCATTCAGGGTGGTTTGACATGAAATTCTCTGCTCAAAGGAAACTTACCAAGTCAGAGTTGTTCACAGCGGTGGTGATAGGAACCAGGTGTCTGAAAAGTTTAATGCCTCTAAAAGCTCCCTTGCTGAAAGTCACTACGTTAAATGGTCATGAATATGCTGCCTGATGACGAGAAAGAGAAGTATTATATTTTTTTTAAATGTGTTCATGGTGGAGAGGTACATGCAGGATGTTCTAAGACAAAATAGTACCCAAAGAAAGATTCAGATTTACCTCTATTTCTCCATTATGAACAATATATATAGAAACTCAGAGGACAGGTGTAGCTTCACTTGTCATTTTAGACATTAAATAAAAGTTATATTTGCACTGTAGACATCTGACCCCTGGTTACTATCACCACCACTGTAAAGACATCATGTAAGAAGTCAGCAAATTTCTCAACAATGAATCAATCTACTCAACCTAATCCAATCTAATCAAAATCATCTGATTGACTTTGTTTACTCTCATCTCAATGACTGAAATATCTAGTAATTTAGAAAAATCTCCTTTAAGATATAATCCAAACCAGAGGCAAACATCTAGTTGAACTATATGGTCCCATTAAGGCGTGTGGCTTTGTACTAGCACTTCATATACTTCACTGTGTTGATAATTTCATTTTGGTAATGGACACTTCTTCAGAAAACAATTTAGAGATTAGTATAAAATGACACCACCCCCTCAACATCCACTGGAGAGTGAGTTCTGAAAAACACTATACATAGTGAACATACAGAGCACCTATCACATGACAAACCTTCCACAGTGATATCATCTCCACATCACTAGCTTAATATAATTAGATGAGAAAGTCAGAGCAAGAGAGGGCACTTTAATATGAATACATGCTTTGTACTGCTCTGACCTACGCTGAGTAAACAATATATTTCATTTTTGTGAATTATTAATGCTTTACATATATTTCTATATTATTGTATGTAGATTTTTTTATTACTGTTTAATAAGCTTTATCATTTGTCAAGCACTTTGAGCTGCCATAAGTGATATATAAATTAAGATTATTATTATATTATTATATCGCAAACAAACACAGAGATAAACATCAAGGAGGTCTAATATAGTGCTATCAGAGCCTGACATGTTTGTAAGGAAATCAACAATGTGCAGAAACATGTTTATCCAACATGCAGTTCATTAAGACCAATTATCTGTAGGTTCTTAGCCATGGTTACCCAGAATTCAATTATAGGAAATAGCACTTGATTAAAGACTCACAAGAGGCCCCTTTTAATCCCTGCTTGTTCATTTGCTGCCTATTCATTAAACTTGGCCTTCAGCAATGATCAAATTTGCCAAATGCTTCACACAGTACTGACAACTAGAGTCTCATGTGTCCCCTCTGCGTTTACTACTGAAAAGAAATTTATTAAAAAGTTTTGTGTGTCTGAAAAGTTAGATTCTGTAGTTCTATATGGCACAAAGTTCTTCCCATAGGTCTTTCTGTATAATGTTCAAAATCCAGTTTCAGGTTCAAAATGATTTTGTACAATTGCAAGCATAATAAAACAGTTCAACAATGTACTCTGGTTATTATGTGAATTATAAATAGGGGTTTTCAAGCATTCACCAAAAATCTGTAACTTAAAAATGTTCTCTGTTATGTTGATTATCAGTATTCTGGCTTCAGTTATACGGTCCCAAGAATGTGGGAAGTGGGAGGGCTGAGGGCAGACAGTGTGTAGTGAGGAGAACTGCCGCTAGTAATGTCTTATGGGTTGGTTAAATGCTAGAGTGCCGCCCTCAAGCAAATACAAAATGAAATGGAGATTTTGGGGAAAATCATACATTGTAAATGCTTAATAATTTTTATAGAAGAAAAAAAAAATTTCTGATCACAGAACAGCATAAAACCTTTCAACACTGCAGTCATATTTCTGAGCGCTTTTGAACTCCAGTTATAGGACTTTCTAACAGTGCCAGATGTACGTATATGACGTCAGTGAGAGTGAATCCACCGATTTAAGGGGAACCTGACCACTTCTTATTTCTCACATTATATCAAAAACATGACTGCAAAACACCAGGTGGCGCCTGCTAGCCAGTCTTACATGAAAGGGGGTGAACGGAACTAAACGGCTAAAATATTTAAATAGTGTCTAACCACTTATCCATGACATTCCTTTAATGTTAGAAAGTAGAAGGATGTGTTTCATTAAAAAAGCAAAGAAAACTTATCTGTATTTTTTCTACAGCAAAACAGGCTTTGGACGGGTTAGTGAGCTGATCAGCTCATTGGCTGGGTGAAGCTCACTTTCATGCTCACTGGTGTCATAACTGGAGTTCAAAAGAGCTAAAAAATTATAACAGCGGTGTTAAAATGTTTTGTGTTGTTCTGTGTTCAGGAAAAAATGCATTCTTCTGTATAAAAATGATTAAGCTTTTCTAAACTATGATTTTGTTCAAGTGCTCCATACTAATTCATTCATTTTGGACTCGCATGGGAGCGCCCTCTAGTGTTTGACAAATCTGGAAGATGTTACTGAGTGGCTCTCTACACATTCTCTGAGTAAATCGCTTCATGAGCTGATCAGCTCACCAGCCAATTAGCACTTACAGCAGTAATGTTAGTCTTACTGCCCAAAACCTGTTTGCTGTAGAAAATCAGAAAGATAATGCAAAGTTTTCTCTTTTTAAATGGAATGCATCTTCCTACTTGGTCAAAAACACATACAGTTTTTTGTTTTTAGCCAATTAGCTATGCATATGTGTATATGCATATGTGTGTGTGCCAAGTTATATGATTATACATTCTGTTCTTATCTCTTAGAAGAAACAGTATGGAGAACACAAATGGAGAAGCAGTGCTGCATGAATACATTAGAGTTTCTACGACATTGTTGTTTCATTCTGTTGGAATACTTCACTTGCATGTATTCTTACCAGCGAAGACAAGAACAAAGAGAGAGTTTTTGACTGCTGTCCATTTGTGGTCCAAATATACAGGAATGGAGATGGCTTCATTGACCGAGAGGAGTTTGGTGACATCTTGCGCTCCACTGGCGAGCCAATAACGGAGGAGGAGATAGACGAGCTCATGATAGACGGAGACACCAACAAAGACGGCAAAATCGACTTTGACGGTAAACTTATCAACAGACACAATTATAAATAAACTGACTAACAGATTCCTCAGTTTGTTTGTTTTTTATTTATTTTTATTTATTCATTTTTTGCTATAGCTTTCAATTATCAACATGTTTCCATTCTTGAATACAGATAGCTTTTTATTCTATTTCTTTCTCTTTAGATACAAACATACAGACACTTTAATCTAGAGATTAAATTAATCTAGAGAATCTTGGAACTGTAAAACATGATTAACAATAACATGTCTACAAATATATAGCAAAACAGAGATTATGAGTCTAAGTTGTGTTTTGAAATAAATGCTTTATTCTTGCTTTTCCAGAGTTTCTGAAAATGATGGAGAACGTACAGTAAAGATGCTACATTCCACCCTTTCATCACCCAAATAAAGATCTAACAAACATTTTGAGACAACATGGAAGAAGGTTGACCTCCTGGAAAAGTCATAAAGTCATTGAAAAAGTTGTCTCTCATAGACAATAAGGAATGGATTGAAGGGCCCAGAGGTGATATCCTTCTGGAACTGTTGCAGTTGGACTAGAGAAACATCTATAAATAACCATCCAAGTCTTTTAAGAGAGAGCCACCCTACCCCTGCCCTCCCCAAACCACCTCCCATTTGCCCCAGCTGTCACCCTGTGCCCCAGCTCCTTCTTAAGAAATGATCTACCACCCCTTCAGACCTGCTTTTGCCCTATGTGCCCCACCCTGTAGTGTTCTAAAATAAACTAGCCTCAATATACTTTTATGCCTTATTGTCATGGTAAATAAGAAATCCTTCAATCCATTGATTACATGCTTGAAATTTATTTTTATGCTCTGTTTGTTTTGTGTTCTCTCAGTGACGTAGTATTTGCACGATGAATTGCTGTTTCTAAATGACACTGTTTCATTATGTCACAACTTTTTTATGCATCTAAACCAAAGTCCATCTTAGCGTTTAGCTTACATGTATAAGTTTGGATTCTCAGCAGGAGCTTGGGGAACATCTTATTTCTAATAACCATCCCAGAGAGACACGTGATAAAGCACCTCCCACCTCATTCACTCCACCTTCAGTTCATGACACCAAAGTTTACTCCATCATGCTATCCAGAGCAGCTCCATGCGTTGTCCAGTTTCAATGCTTCTTTGGTTCTTTCACCTTTTACTATCATGGTCTTGATCCTGTGCGGAGTCTCTGTTTTCCTCCCTGTTATTCTAAGCATAATACTGCAGTCTTCCTTCATACTTACCTGAAGTAAAGGGGCTTTCAGGCATCTTCATAAAGCCTTGCGTGTTATCATGTGAAGACATAACAGTTGAAAGCTGTCCAAAATGGAAAAGGGGTGGGAAAAAAAACCTTGGATTTGCTTTACACAGGCTTTTTCTTCATGTTGACTTAGCCATACAATCCTTTCACCCCTGCATGTCTTCGGCAGATGATGTGGGCGGTGATTGGAGCACCATGCCAGTGCAGTAAACGTAATCTCCAGAAGGGCTGTGCCATAGTGAGGTGTCACAAGCCAAATGCTAGGTTGAGGAACGTTCTTGATGAAGGTACAAGTGTTCGGTTTTACAGCACAGTGCCATTGGTCTTGTGGTGCTTGTGCTTCTGCTGCTGGGTATATAGTGCTTTACCTCCTCCCCTTCCCCACCCTATTAGCTTTTCGGCTGCAACTGTCAAATCCCCAGCTCATCATCCCTCCTTCCATTTCTCCAATCCACTTGCTTATGATCCCCCTCTCAGGAAACGCATGCCATAGAAGGAGTGCCAGGTTGAGGCTCATCAGGCCCAAAGCTACCTGCACTGCGGTTTGTTTTTTTGCAAAGGGTGGGGTGAAGCTTGAGACCCTCACATGTAGCTGGGAATCATTTGCTATTCAGAGCACACTGAAGTTCTGCACGACAGCACTTTTCCTCTGGGGGTTACTGTTTCACTCTGCTTATGACATGGATCTGAGCACCTCCCCTGAGTTTATCTTCACCCACAGAATATTCTACTCCGGCCATTATTCACATGACTTCTAACCTATATCCATGGGAATAAGTAATATAAGCCTTAAGAATATTTGAGTGTCTGCTGGAGCACTTTCAGTAGGTCAAAGCAGGGCTAGTGAACCTGAATTGAAAACACTTGCAGAGTTAAACTATTTTCCCTTTCACTTTCATGGATTTATCTCAGATGAAAATGTTCTCAGTTTGTATATCGCTGCTGTCGGAACAAAACCTCTACCGCCAGAAAGGTAACTTTACAGGACAAGGAAAAATGTTCTTAACTTTTAATGGAAGTGAATGCAGAAATATTTTTTCCAAGCAATTTTGGACCATTTCTGTTGGTCTATTTCTGCATTTCTGATACAACATAAAGGGCAACTGCCTTTTTCAAATAATGTCAACAAATGAAAAAGCACAAAAACTGAGACGTGAGGTTTTATCCCAACAGCATGATATGTTGGTACTGTTGCACAGCGCTTTACACCAGTGGTTATCATTTTCCTATTAGGCACGAGCAACAGCAACATGTCTTGGATTTTTTTCAGGTTTGAATGTTATCAAAGGTTTTTATGTCAGATGAAGGGAGAACTGCAGTAAACATGCTTTGTTTTGGGGCTCATGCTTCTCCACACTGTTCCCACTGCTTATGACGGGCAGCCTACAACTACCCTCCAGCACTTATCTAAGTGGTTAAAAGAGTTTAGGGCCTTGAATATTTTCCCCTTTCAAACCCAGATCTTCTGTCTTACGGATGCCTCCGTTGTACACACTGCGGATTTGGATTGGCTAGCAGCTTCTCAGAGCCCTAAAAGTGCAGCATTCTAATTCTGGAGGGGGCGTGTCCTCGCCAACCCGTTTAAAGTGTGTCTGAACTCTCACTTGACGTCTAGTCTGGCTGTTGAGGTGCGCGCGGATTGACCACTCCTTTGGCCTTGATTGGTGGATAATAGTGGGGAAAGCTAAACCACAACCATGGTAAGAAATTAGGAAAAAAACATGCATTCGGGTGTTTTGGGCCATCTGAAAATTTGGGAATTTAAAAAAAAAATCTTATTTATTCCATTTTTTAATTGCTATTATTTTCTCTCTAAATGAGAAAAACACAGAACTGTTACCAGACTTGTTAAATTAGAACTTACACATTGAATAAAAGCCATCCATGTCCTAAATTAACTGATGTCCCATAATACTTGAATCCTGTGCAAGTTATAGATAAGTAGGGCGTTAAATAAGGCATGCAGACATTTAGTAGACTGGACTGTTTTTTTCTTTAATTGGAAACTGAGCATGGGCCTATGTCTGTAGGATATCAGTGCAATTTAAATGATTTCACTATTTATGCAAGCTGTTAGCACACATGCTAGCTAATTTTAGGCCTAAATAATTGAATAGCTTTTGTTTGTGCATTGGATCAATCATACTTAATACGTATGCTGTTGTGCTTGTAATGTAGTGGTGTGTAAAGCCAAACTGGCAACAACTCAGTGAGGTGAGAGCAGGGTGGTGACCTGCCACTTGATACAGAGCTGGTCAGAGCGTGTGTGACCAAATTACTTGCTTAGGCGACACATTCCGGGAGTTAGATTTCGGAATTGCCATGTAGAGTCAGTGACTGAAGAGATAACCTGTTGATCCTTAAAATAGCAATAATGCACCAACTGCAGTGTGCGTGGCTAGGAAAAGGCCTAAAGGGAGCTATTCTCCTTGGCTTATAATTTAGTTACTAATCTTAAAGCTTGTTAATTAGTATCTACTATTCGTTATCCTATGACTATAATGAGACTATTAGGTAAATGACATAGTTATGAGAGGAATTAAAGTGTGGGCCCAGAAGTTTAAAGGGTTAAACCTTGAAAAGAAACAGAGTTTCCTTAATGAATAGAAGGAAAAGCTATTATTCTTGCCAGCATTTCACATCATCTGAATTTTGGCAAGGCTATATGTATTATGGTATATTTCAATAAATGCTATTGTGTGGGTTTGTAGACTGACGCACAGCAGGAGGCCCGCTCCTATCTGAGCGAGGAGATGCTTGCCGGTGAGTAGCCACATTTGTATTTGTCCGTTCTAAATGATTATTGAAGGGTTTGATTGTTATATAATAAGTGTTTGTCCCATCTTATGACAGAGTTCAAGGCTGCCTTTGACATGTTCGACACTGACGGTGGCGGTGACATCAGCACCAAGGAGTTGGGTACTGTCATGAGGATGTTGGGTCAGAATCCAACCAGAGAGGAGTTGGCTGAAATCATTGAGGAGGTGGATGAGGATGGTAAGGATATAACTGTGTACATAAGTAGGCCCAATGGGTACAATATTTAAGATGTTAGCAAGTCATGGAAGCTGATGGGACCATAACTCTGAGGAGAAATTTACTTCATTTTGTAAAATCCCAGGCAGCGGTACCATCGACTTTGAAGAGTTCTTGGTCATGATGGTGAGGCTCCTAAAGGAGGACCAGGCTGGCAAGAGCGAGGAAGAGTTGGCAGAGTGCTTCCGTGTCTTCGACAAGTACGTCAGCATACTAGATGCTTCCAGGCTGGAAAGATCTTTGAATGTTATCAAGTATCCAACTGATGTCACCCTTCCTTTTGTTTTGCAGGAATGCTGATGGCTACATCGACAGAGATGAGTTCGCTGAGATCATCCGCAGCACCGGTGAGGCCATCACAGAGGAGGAGATTGATGAGCTGCTGAAAGACGGAGACAAGAACGCAGATGGCATGCTTGACTTTGATGGTAAGACGGCCTTTCTGCTGATGATATTTCACTGAAACGTTAGGAGTCTACAGTACGCTCTGGTGAGAGCTCAGTCATAGTCTGTTCTACATTCGTTTACTGATACTGGAATGGAGGTACAGTTCATCACATAATGATAGTGGTAGCACCATTTTAATAGAGGACTATGATGCTCTTATTTTTCAGAATTCCTCAAGATGATGGAGAATGTGCAGTAAAACAGAGACTCATGGACATTCCTCTCCCCTTTGACCCCCTGTTGACTCAAGCCCATCCTCTCAAACCCACTTATGCCTCTCCTTTCCGTTTTGTCCACCATCTGGTCCGTTGCCTCTCCCCCTCCATCTTGACAAAGCTATGCCGCTTCAGCAGACACAACAGACAGACACCCGGGTGGGGTCTACCAAGGATCAGCACGCAAACGATCCTGATCCTGGGCTACGTTTGACCCGCATGTTCCTGCAAGAGCCATGCTGTGGTGTGTGTGGTTCCCAGCACCAACACACAATGGTGCCCACTACATCAAATACACATACCATGGTAGACCCCCCACGTTGCTGGGCGTTTTAGTCTAGATTTAGACTAGATCAGCAGCTTGTTATCGCTGCTTAGACCAATGCGAAAACCACTCTTACTTCACTGTATTTAAGAACAAATGCTTGAAAGTACAGAATAAAAAATAAAATACATGCTCGTGTTTAGTTGGTCTGTTTAGTCGAATCTGTAAGGTTTTGTTCTGAGGAATTTATCAATAAAGCCATTTTTTTCTTTTTTCTTCCCCAAGTCTTATTGACCCAAGTAAGTTTTAAGATGACTGGTTATTTACATTATTGGTTATCCTCATTTTTTATATTATTCATTATATACATTAGACCTTGGCCTATATGCCAAGTGTCTCTGCAGTAAGGGACAGAAAATGGGCATCATTTAGATTTTTGAGAATACCTTTTTTCTCCTAAGGAAGGTCAATTTTTACTCTTCCTCGTGTACATACCTGCTGCATTGACGTTTTAATCACCCCTCATCACTCTATCTGTAACAATTTTAGGCATTCTACACTCAACAGGATACCTTCAGCTTCAGTGGTGACGGGTATACTGGGCACTTTGGGCAAATCTAGTGACGAGTGAAAAATTATTCAAATGCGCACATGAAGACAACAGAATAAGTGCCTAGATGTGGTTTGAGACGTGACCTCCTTACTTTGATATTTATAACTTCACCCAAAGTTCTGATGTGAAATAAACCCTGTAAGAAACTGGTGCATAGTCAGTCTCAAGCTAAGGGTCTGTGATATTTTTCTCTCATTATTCTCTATATTGACATCATTTTGGTATTCCTTTATTGAAATATTAAGCATTTTGTTTGCTGAACCACACTTCAGTTGTATGATTTCAGTGCTGAGAACTGCATAAATATACATAATTACTAAAATGTGTGTCCTATATACATATATATATATATATATATATATATATATATATATATATATATATATATATATATATATATATATATATATATATATAAAAATATCAGACACACATTTTAGTAATTATGTATCAAAAGTGTTAACCATACACTCAGTCCACAACTGGGATTTCCCACAATATTTTCAACAAAACTGAAGAGAAGAAAAACAATGACTATGACTACATATGTTGTTGCACTACTTTCTAATGACATGAGAGCTGGAAGTCTGGTGAAGTGCCAGAGTGAGTTGTTGACAGGGGCTGATACTTTACCAACTTTGGTGTTCAAACAATGCAATTGCATTAGGCAGCATAATTAACAGATGTACACGGTCACAGTTTTGTATTGCAGTCCTGCAATGTCCCACCCCTATTATGCATATTACTTATCAAATAGAAACACAGCGGTAACAGCAATTACAAATACGTCTTTTGGCATTTTACAGCAGTATTTTTATTTAGTTACTTTTAAAAAGAGATTGACACATGCACTGTTCAAGTAATATGACAGATGTTACAGTCTGCTAAACATTTCAGCCTAGAAAAGTAAAAAACACATCTGCAATGTGCTGACCAATATACAGATATTAAAGGGGAACTCGATTTTTCAAAATTTCTGCATACTTTAATGGTCAAGATGCAAACGGTCATTCAGAGTGGTTTGGAGTAAAATGCTTAATTGTAGAGAAACTTACCGAGTCAGAACTGTTTACAGTGGTGGTGATAGGAACCATACGTCTGCAGTGTTTAATGCCTCTAAAAGCTCCCTCACAGAAAGTTATTACATGAAATGTTTATGAATATGCTGCCTGATGTCTGAGACAGTTTTACAGTAGTTTTGTGATAAAATTTTGGCTCAAAACATGTTACGGTCAATTTATTTAATCTATTCATGGTGGAGGGATACAAAAGCAGTGTTCTAAGGCAAATTAGTCCCCAAAGAAAACTTATTTTTCAGATATATGCCTATTGAACCATTGTCAACATTACATATAAAATGTCATAAAAGACGTGTAGGTTTACTGGTGGTTTTGGACAGTAAATAAAATCTTTGTATTGTAGACACCGGGACCCCTGGTTCCTATCAGCACCACTGAAATTTGAGTCAGCAACTTTCTCTAAAAATGAATCCCCCGATATTGACTGTTTACATCTCAACCACTGAATTATGCAGACATTTTGAAAAATCGGTGGAATTCCCTTTTAAAAGTCATTCTGGTCCCTGCTATGGTTTAAGCGACCATTACACCGTATTTGAGAGTTCAGGATCCATAGTTCGCCTCATCAAAAGCCTTGCGAGCTCTCTTCAGCTCTTCGTTCATGGTCAGCAGGTCTTTCACTCTCGCGAACTTTCTGGGGTCTTTGCGAATGAGAAACACGATGTCCTCGACCTGAACGCGGCCCTGGCGGCCGATGGACATCGCTTTGTGGGTCATCTCCGTGATGAACTCTATCACCAGGTCCTCCAGGATGTCCACTGACTCCGTGTACGGGTTCTGGTCGTCTCCAAAGCCGTACATCATGCAGCGCAGCTCTTTCGAGAACAGCCTCTTTCTTCTGCCGTGGCCCGACTCCACACCGTTTCCTCCATCGTCCAAATCTTCATCAAAGCCGGGATCATCGTCCTCCTCCGCCATGTTTGTGCCGGAGACGGAGCTACAGCTGAAGTGTTCTTTCAGCAGCTACTGTCAACAAAACACAGCGCTCAGATAAACAGAAACCCATGTGTTCAACTGTTAATACTCTATTCATATTAAAGAAGCCACACAGGGTCTCATAAAATCTGACTTACTGGAAGAAACGTCACCAAAACCTGGAGCCTTTCAGCGGCCACAAACAAACAACCGCTGCCTCCGTTTCTTCTTCTGGGGCTGTAAGACAGACTGGAGCTGTATTGGCGTCCCGCTGCCCCCTACAGGAAGCTGGACGTGTTTTCAATTTATTCACTTTTCTTTTTAAAAACAAACGGCAAATTATATCAATTACTTCATAAAATTGATTTAAGACGTACAAAAACAAACTATATACAATAAAATTAAATAAGTAAATACATAATATGTTATACACGTATAGATGTCAAATCAAGTTGTACACAGAAAACAAGTTAAATCGTTTCCATATGTGTTTACTATCCATATATTTTTAAGAATCATGCTTCACTTTCATCACTTTCTAAAAATAAAACACATTATGGTTTTCAAACAAGCATCACTGCACATGTAGGAGTCTCTCATACTATGGATGTGAAATGCCTTATAGCTTATTGCTTTTATATTAGTAAAGGATAGACATAGTTTTAACTGTCTAGTGCCTAACAATATATGTCAATACAAACCTACAGTGAAATGAAATGATGAGTCTGTCACTCCACCTTTTGTTTTGCGCATATTCTCATGGCTGATTTCCATACATATTAAATGTCTACTGGGACAGCAAAGGAATATCAAGGCATGCATGGAATTATTTGATTTTATGAAAAACACTTTAAACCAGAGGGACTTAGCTCCACACTTGGTAGATGGAGTCCATCATCACAGTTGGGAAGGTACCAAAAAGTTACCAATCAGGGCTGGATTAAAACCCACCAAGATCAGAGCTGAACACCCCTCACAGTGTTCTTCTATTTGATGTCATCTAAAAAATTTAGATTTAGTTTAAATACGAGTTGAAAATGTATAAATGACAGTATTACAGCTAGTGTGAATTTTATCACAAGTGTCCTCATTTTCAGAGACAAATGTGTGGCAACAACCGTGGTCTTTATGTGTGCTTCTTTATAAAGGCAGTGTTGTTCAATGTACCACTGAATCCATTGTGCATGTGTTGTATGAACGTCTCCATCAATATATACTACAGTAAATTCTTAAATCAACACAAAGTCACAAAAACACAGAAAAAAAGACATCTCATTCAGCTTAAAGAAATTTACACGACAGCTTTATTATCTAAAACTTTTTGAATTAATTGTATAGTTGTAGCTAATACTGCCATCTACACATGTTCAACTCGTATTTAAACTAAGTCACTTGCATTTTAAAACATTTTGGATGACATCAAATGGAAGAGTATAGCGTGAGGCGTGTTCAACTTCAATCCTGGAGGGTTTTAGTCCAGCACTGTTTGGTAACAGTAGATTACATTTCCAAACTGTGATGGACTTCACCCACCAAGAGTGGAGCTAAGCCTCTCTGATTTAAAGAGATTTTCATAAAATTAAATAATTCCATGCATGCCTTGATATTCCTTGACTGGCTCAGTAGACATGTATTATGTATGGAAATCAGCCATGAGAATACGTGCAAGACGAAAAGTGGTGTGACAGTCTCCTACATGTGCAGTGACACTTGTTTGGTATAAAACTCCATGTTTTCAGACAGAGGAGGGTCTGCTGATTTCAGTTCACTATGGGTTTATCTGGACACAATGTATTGTTTAGGCACTAGGCAGTTAAAACTGTGCCCATCCTTTATTAATGTCAGCGCAATAGGCTATAAGGCATTTCAGACGCATAGTTTGTGCAGTGACGCTAGAAAACATAAAAAAACTGCATGTTTTCTGACAGAGAAGTGTCTGGTTATTAAATTAAAAAATGAATGATTAGAAATATCTCAAATAAAATAACAAACAAATAATAAACAAAACAAGTAAATAAATACACAACCTAATAATACTAATAATACTAATTTAAAAGGATTACACAGACTAACAATGAACACTACCTCATCAGTGCCACCTACCGGCGGAATATGGTCACTGTATCGACAAGTGGAACACGTGTAAAACTGGAGTTTGCCGACTTCCACACTAACGTTATCGCAGATAATTATGGTAAAAAAAAAAATCATTATAAATTTCTTATGAAACCGAGCCCGAGTACGTGTATTTTTGTGTTATTCATTCCAAATATTTCACCAAAGACATCACTTCAGCACTGCGTTTGCACACCCCCCAAGGGGTTTTAATGCTCTGTTGGTTTATTTTGAAATGGAAACACTGGAGAAATGCAAAAAAGACCTGCTTCTGGTTACAATTGCGCTTATAACGTTAGTTATTAATTGAACGGAGTTCACTACGTAGGGTGTAGGGAGCCATTTGAGAAGCAGCCCACTTTAACAGTTCCCGCCGACTTCTGGGCGAGGCGGGTTGTCGCTTAGAGCGCCACCTAGAGTGTTGGAGGAAGGCAGTGGGACTGAAAGCATGAAGTGTGAGCACTTTAATACATAAAACACGCCTTGAATCACCCAAGACACAAAACAAAACACTAAAAATATTTATCTGCTACTTGTGACTAACAGAGCTTTATTTCTATTAAGAAAATTGTATCCTTGTTAGGTTTAAACACAGAAGATTCATGTAAGGGTATCCACATTTCCCGGGGTGCACCGCATGTACACGTCAGAGGTGCGTGGCTGCTGCTACTGCTGAAAGACCAAAACAGAGCTGTTAGTCTGAGTGATAATGAATCCTGTTGATCCAGGTTTCTTCACATTATACTTTCATTATTGACAGTTCCGGTTCTTCGTGGCGAAAGAATAGTTATGGTAACGTAACCTTGTTCCTGTATCCAGTTTCTCATTGGTCTCACTATCGAGGATGTTAATCAGGTAAGAGAATCAGATCACAGATGTTTAGCTGCTGTTATTAGCTAGAAGGTGGTAGTTAACATGGTGCGGAATTCACTCAGTTAAACGCTTCACGGGCCTGGACAGCACATGGTTAGAGCAGCTGATCCTACTCCGTGTGTCAGGTTAAAGCGAAACCGCCCGAGCCACGTCCTGAGATACTCCTGACACGTTGTTCATTTTGGTCTGTGTTTCCACTCGTATCACTTGTTGAACCGGTCGCCTGTTGAGTGTAACAGCAGTGCAGTCTAACTGCTGTATTATTACTGTGTAGCTTTCTCTCTCAGCATCGATAAAATGTGTTAAATATCTGTTGATCTAAAATCAGTAGCCCACTTTCACAGTTGAAGCTTAATAAGAACTAAAACCCGCTTAACATGCCAGTAATATGGGTTTGGTACACTGTTGTAGTGGAGGTGGACGATATGGCAAAAATACAGTATCGCGATACTTCAAGATGTTTTGACGATGCACGATATGTCACGGTATTTTTTCTGCCTACCGATAAATTGAAACGGACAAAATAAAACCAGTGAAGCCACATTTTATCAATGCTTTTAAAAAGTATGAGCACAATGATTTTTTTTACCATTTTAAACACTGGTCTGCCATAAATCCAATTAAACAGGACTAATTATGTCCTCTTTGTAATGAAGCATGCAGTTGGTCAGTGTTCTTGAAGTACTGACAAGATCACTTACTCAGAAAAACATGTTATGCCATACTATGCCATAATTTATCATGACAACAATAAATATCATTATTTTGTAGTTAAAAACCTGAGCAGCGCTCTTATTTATCCTTCTCTGGAAAAGAGCTAGCATTAGGACTAGGGATGTAACACCAATACACAACTTTTCGATACAACGTTTGATTCTAAGGTCAAGGTTTGCTTTGCTGTCGATATTTAGTTAGAACTGTCTTGATTCTCCTTGGCTCTAATTATATATTGCACAGGCCGGTGTTGCTTAATAAAAGCTCCTTAACAAAGTAAGGCTGAAAAATCACAACACTACAATGTATAACAAACTTTAGATCAACAAAAGATGTCACACTTACTAGGGCTGCTCGATTATGCCAAAAATCAAAATCACAATTATTTAACACGATTGCCTATTGACTTTGGAAACGTGATTTTATTGAACCTGTGCAAAAACTTAACAGATAGAGTTTCAGACGATTAACCCCTTAAATGGCCAGAGCCAAAGTTTTATTACACACTTCTATAACCTAAGAATGGCTCAGCCAGTTTGCATTGAAGTCCCTGTAGTTACTGAGTAATAAGCTATAGTAATCTTGTTTTCATACCCATTGGAAGCCAAAATTGTAATTAATAATACAATCTGATGAATCTGTAGTTGGCTGCAGCACGCCTCCAGCACAAGGAGGATTTGTTCTTGGTTATTGTGACTGACCCTTAAAATTTCATTTTCTAGTAGTTAGTCCTCTCATTCCTGTGTGGAAATCCGAAAAGCCCGCTGTGTGGGGATGGCATGCCCGGTGTCCGTCATCTGTCGGGCAGTCCGCAATGTGGGCTTGGTACTCATCTACTATGTCTTCTCAATTGGAATAACTTTCTACAACAAGTGGCTCATGAAGGTGAGGAAGACCTCGTTTCCTTCTCTCATATTTTAGATGTCCAGACATTCAAAGGGCCTTTATCATAGAGAACTGAATTGTCCCTGCTTTTTTGTAATGAAACAGTTTGATGTATCATGTAAACATTGTTTTAATTTCAGAAAGTACCAATTACTCTGGAGTTTATATTATCTATACAGTCAAATGCAAAAGTTTGGGTGCCCTTAGTTACATGTTTTGTTGATCTTCTACAGAAAACAAATGTCTGTGCATTTTAGTGCACACTTATTGTTTATGTGCTAAATTTAACATATTACAATAAAAATGTGGCCTGTGTAAAAATTATAGCACAATTTATGTAATATTTTTATATTTTTTTCTAAAATGTTAAACTGAGCTAAAAACTATGCATAAAAATTTGCAGAAAAATGTCATATTCAAAGTTCCATTATAGAGGATGTGTTCATTTATTTTCAGTATGAAAGTCAACAAAACATGTAATTTTTCACTGTGGTATTCCGACTTTTGCATACAACTGTGGAAATTGAGCTGCAAAAACAACCTATTTTGAATGAATTATTTTTGTGACATCTCACATACCAAAACATTTGCATACATCCGCCTATTTAGCCTATAACAGTTAAGCCCCGCCCATTCACACTGAAGTTATAAGGATGTTTTAGCCCAGACTGCATTTTGAATGAGGTACAACACAGAGCAGCCCATAAGAACAGAGCTCATTTACATATATCTGTCTTAAATGCACAGTAACAAAAACAGCCTGTTTAATTTAAAGGGATACAGAGAGGTGCACATATATAAAGAGAGGCCGTTCAATCACACAAATAGCCATGCAAAAATGAATTATTGCTGTTTTCGGCACATAAAACCACACAAACTTATAAGTGGACCTTACGACAAATGTAGGATATGGGTCCTTCAGCTCCATAATTCATTACAGTTCTTTCTTCTGTGTGATGTTGCTTTGTCCTTGGCTCTCCAAGTTTTTCCTTACTCTCATATTTTTATGCCTAGGGCTTCCACTTCCCTTTATTTATGACACTGTGGCACCTGACTATAATATTTTGCCTGTCGGCTCTGACACGCTGTGCCATGCAGTGCTGGACACGGAAGCCTCGAGTTACACTTGGTTGGAAAGAGTACCTGTACAAAGTGGCACCAACAGGTAGGACGTGAAGTCTTTTTGGGGAAAGAGACTTGTATGTCTCTCGGTTATAAGATAACGGTAGTCAAGGTGAGTGTGATAAGACAGCCGGGCTTATCACAAAGGTTTAAACAGAACTGAAGTCCATGCTGATTTTGATTGCGTGGCACATTCAAGAGCTGTTAAACATTTTACCTGCATTTGAAAAACTGGAGCATATGATGAAGTTCCATATCAGCTTATCAGTGCCTCCTCTTAATGTGTATTCAGTAAACATTCAGTATACTAACGTCTCTTCATGTAAAACGTATATCACAGTAACCCAGACAAAACATACATTGGTTGAAAATCAGTTCTCTTTCATGTGTACTATCTTTCAGCACTGGCAACCGCACTGGACATTGGACTGTCCAATTGGAGCTTCCTTTTCATTACTATCAGTCTGTGAGTATATGTGTAAAGATATAGCTCTTAACAACCTGTTTTAGTTCTAGTTGATGGCAATTCTTTTATGTTAGTGTGTACTCTCTCTGTAAGAGAATGTATGGATAGACCTGTGTCCAGTAACAACCCCAAGTGATGATAAAAATTAATTTACCGCTGGTTTAAAAAGATTTTTTTGTAATTATTTTAATTTTTTTTTTTAAGCATAACAAGTATTCCCTTAGTTGAACTTTTCAACATGTTGAGTGATTTGACTTCTTACATTAAAGCCACATTTATTGCATCTAGAATAGATAAGATTTTATCTAGAAACGTGGCTGTTGAGCTGCACTGGTTGAATGTGTTTGAGGCAGCGGGGCACTGCATGCTGTTGTGGCAGGTGGGTGTGCACAAATGGCGCCTGTAGTACAGCGTATATTTTAGGACATCCTCTAATCAGAGCAACAGACATCAGACAAAACAGCTTTGGGTCTTGGATGGAAGAACAGGGTCGCCTCTCAGCTCCAACAATTGGATAGCAGGCGAAATGGCCTAAAGTTAATGTGATAGTCACAGTTTGATTCTGTCTTACTAGATGAATTACAGTTTTCTGGTCAAATTAAAGATGACAGTATATTGTTTTACTAAAATGCTATTATGTTTTTTGATCTGACAAAGATTAAGACTCAAATCACGCGCTACAACCTCCTGCCCCAGTTTAACCATTTACGGCAGTTATTTTCCACATGGTTTCGTGAAATAAGACAATTCTGTTATCTGAACAGGCCTAAGTATGAACAAAACTGCTCAGATGTGGTGATTAGACTTTATTGATGTGCTTTTTGCAGGTACACGATGACCAAGTCTTCCGCTGTTCTCTTCATTCTGTTTTTCTCCCTAATCTTCAAACTGGAGGAACCGGTAAGCATTTGATTTGACCCCAACATGCATGTTTTTGACATTGTTGATATTAAAGTTCAGGTTGTTTTTCTTATGTTTTTAATGAGTTTTCATTATTGTTTCTCAATTTGCTGCCAAGTTCATGTTCACATGTTTAAAATAACACGCAGTGTTAAAGATGACACATTTTGTGTTACTTTTAATACAACCAGTTTGTTCAGAAAAATGAAGTCTGTGTCAGAAGTATTCTGATGCAAGGACAGTTGAAATCGTGATGGCACAAAAAGTGTGGTGTTAATTTTTAAATGTGACACTACTGTTGTGCTGGCGCATTTTGTGCTTTTCAGCTTCTTCACAAACCTCAGAAAAATTAAATATGTTACATTAATTATTTTGAAAATAGTTTCAGTATCCTGATTGTTGTGAACAGAGTGATATAATATTAGCAGAAATATGACCTCATGAAGACATTTTCTGTAAAATTGTTGACCTTTTAGCGCTTTTGATAGGAAAGTCGCAAGTGGGGTAGCACAAAATGAAATGTAGTGCTTTTAAGGTTTGTGAACAGATTGAAAGAGCCAAAATGCACCAGCAAAAAAACTTGAAACACATTTAGTAAAAACTTGTTTAAAGGAACACTATGTAAGATTTTTTAATTGAGAGGAGCAACATTACTGAGTCAGATGAAAAAACGCAGGGTAAAATATGGTGTGTGCGCTGCTGTGAGGCACCCTGTAATAATTCACAAGTCCGAGGAATTGGGATGGATTGCGTGGGAGCTTTTCAGACCTTGTCATATGTTTTTACGTATTAACGTCACACTCGATACTTTGCACATTAATGTCAGGCCTAAAAAGAAGGTAATTTAGTTTTCAAATGCAAAATCAAGATTATAGTGATAAAGATATAATGACAATAGTGGATCATTCACTTACATTCTCAGAAGACACATCCTTCACCAAGTTCACCACTGAGTTCTCTGAGAAGGGTTCAAAGCAGAACTGATGTTACAAAATATTCTTCCGCATGTTGCATGCAGTTACACACTTCCACCAAAGAGGTCCACAAATCTGCAAATCTTACATAGTGTAGCTTTTAAAAATGCATAGGAGTAGCATCAAGCAATTGGTGAAATAATGAAACAAGGTATTTAACACAATGGCCTGACATCTAATCAGCTACCTGTTTCTATTCAGTTTATGCACTGACTGTACACTGATTGTTGTTGTTTACAGGCTCTATAAATGATCTGTTTTTGTCGCTTTGTTGATTAGAACAATTAGAATTTAAGTCGCTGTGCTCAAATGGAGCACTTATTCTTATTTTCTTTTCATTGGCCTTAATTTACCAAGAACAGTTGGAGGTCTTTCTCCTATTTAGTGAAAGCTTTTAAGTTAAAAGCTTCTCTGGATCGCATGCTGTATTGCTTTGGATCACACTGTGAAGCAGTCAAGCCCATAATTATGGGCCATTTTTGTCTGAACTGTTAGGTCTAATGGTTCACTGATCACGTAACTGACAAATCAAAGTGTACTTGTTCCTTTTTGGCATGTGGTGCTAATGTAAAGCAATCATTTGGTAAAAGAATTATTGAAGCATTTTTGTGTGACTCATTGTTAACCCGAGGAAGTTAGATCATCATAAAGTTTGTCTTTCTTTTCAGAACCCATTCCTGATCCTGGTGGTGGTGCTTATAGCAAGTGGTCTTTTCATGTTCACACTCAAGTCTACACAGTTTAACTTGGAGGGCTTCATCATGGTCCTGCTGGCCTCCTTCATTGGTGGGATCCGCTGGACCCTCACTCAAGTCCTCATGCAGAAAGCTGAGCTCGGTGAGTCTGCATCAGACTAAAGCCAGGCAGACACTGTGCGATTTTAGAAATCTTAGAAAAGACTCACAGTACAGGTTTGAATCGTGTACAGCCAAAGCCTGTGATTTATATGGTCACACTGTATGAAAGCACTGATATGACACGACGTGGGTGCTCACACTGCACAGGAAACATATCCCTACAAACGGGCCTGTCTGCAGACAATTTCCAAGAAACCTGTCTCATTCAAAACATGTTACACAACCCACAGAGTACCAGGTAAAACTGGCAGAATCTCAAATGACTCTACATAATGCGCTACACAGGAATTAAAATAGTGGCTCCTGCACCCAAGCAGCGCATCATACACCGATCAGGCATAACATTATGACCACCTCCTTGTTTCTACGCTCATTGTCCATTTTATCAGCTCCACTTACTATATAGGTGCACTTTGCAGTGCTACAATTACAGACTGTAGTCCATCTGTTTTTTGGCCCGATCATAAAAATCAGTCTGCTCTGACCAACTCGGGCTTAAAACAGGTTAAAATCACATAATGTATGTCTGGCTTAACAGGGAGGGAGGATAATAGAGCTTTACATGGTTCATATTTAGGAAATTAAAAAATAAACAAAATTCTTCAATGACCTTAAAGGCAGGTTATGGCCCTTTTAATCTAAAGGGGCTGTTTAATGGCCAGCACTTCAATTCCTCACTCTTAAAACTACATAACTTGTATATTAGTGCCTTAGAAGTTACAAATAGTGGTTACTGAGTAACTAGTCCTATAATTTATGTAGATAACATGCCTGAGGTTTGAAGAGTTTCAAAGGTTCAGAGATTTGTAAGATGTGTGTTTGTGTATTGATTTATTTATTTTTTTTATTGTATTTTTCTGGTTCTCCTCTGTGCAGGGCTCCAGAACCCAATTGACACCATGTACCACCTACAGCCACTCATGTTCCTGGGTCTTTTTCCTCTTTTTGTTCTGAATGAGGGTGAGTCAGAGAGCCAGTTTTTGATTTAGAGTTCTTGATAATACCTAGTATAGCCAGGAGATGACACTCTGCTCCCTTTCTTTATTATGCACAAATATTCAGTTCAGATTTGTCTCTTTAGTGCTTTTTGATAGACATTGTCACAAACCAGCTTTACAGGAATCCATGTGTCCAAAACTGCATACTACTGTACATAAGCTACCTGGAAAAAAAAACAATTGCATACATCATTACTTCTCTAATGGGCTACTTGCACAATATAGTGTGGTTTAATGTGTTCAGTAAGCAGTGTGTGGATCACAACATCCACCAGTGTTGCAGCTGATTCTACACAAAGACTTTCTATCTGAGATTTTGTATATGTATATTGCATCATTCATACATCCTCTTCATCAGTGAGTGAACGAGAGTAGGGCTTCAAAATGTACATGGCGATTTGTATAGATAATTACAAAGGAAAGTTCTGTCGATGTCATTAAACTGTTAAATCCCTGTCATTCAGTAATCATTGTCTTTAGCTAGTATTATGGTAGTGATAAATTACTAGCAGACATTTTCAGGCTTTGTGTCATTCAAACCTGCAGCCAAAAAAGCTATCTTACCATGATGCACATGTTCACATCTGCCACAGAAGTCTCAGTAAATAGGCTGTGACATCCTCAGCATGCATGGCTAACAGCTCCTTCACTACTCAGTCATGTACAGATTACACTCCCATGACGGTTTTCCTTCACAAAGACTCAAAACTCGGCTGTAAAAATAAAAACGTCACAAAACAGTTCTGCTTTTTACCAGCAGTATTGCGTCACTTTTGAACAGTCTCATGTAGAAAAACTCATGTTCCTACATATTAGAGAATTATATTAAATATTAGGTCAGTGTACCAACTGAGACATTGGCAGATGTTGTTATGCACACACTGCTTATACCAGAAGTGTGCAGCACCATCTTGTGCAACTATCCAATGCTTAGTCAAGCATCCGATTGCTTTAATAACAGCACCAGTCCTGTCAGGTGATTATTACAACAGTCTCAGTTCCTGTGTATTGTAGCCTACTCTTCCCCACTAGCTTTGTGCTTCATGTCCAAGCAGTACACAACATTGACATTCCCATGTTTCAGGATGACAACTACAGGGTTATGCAACTGGTTCAACAGATATGAAGGAACACTTGGACAGTGGGACTGAGGCACTACACCTCAATCCTAATTCTTAATTTGGAACAGCTGATAGGCTGAAATAGATGCACACAAACTCTGGCAGTTTTGTGGAAGAGTGGGTAAAAGTGGACATGAACTGTCTCTGAAGGTGTAATCTTAAAAGCATTAGTGCTGTGATTAGTGCAAGAGGACACGTAACCAGAAGTTAGAAAATAAGTGATGCATGCGAGTAATTCTTTTGTGTGGTGAGCTTAAGGCACTCCTGAATGCACTGCTGTTGCTTGTGTTCTAGTTTAACATGCTATTTAGTTTAGAAGTAAGCGGTTTTGAATGCAGCCCATATTTTCCTTTTGAACAAGTCGAGGCTGTCTGAGGCAGGTACAGCTCCCTAAGAGCATGAGGCCAAGACCTTATTAGGTCAGTATGGTTTTGTATAGCAGTTTCTCTTCCTCAGTTGCACATGTGTGTAGACATTAGTTCTTTGGACTCTTTCATGAAGGAAGCCTACTCTACTTAGTTTTTAAAACGTTTGGCACTGGGGATGCACAAAGATCAAAATCATATTGGCATCAGCAGATAATTGGGTTAACTAAATTATCGCCATCACATAGATGTTTCAATGTGACAGATATTTGGAACCCTACAGACGTAAATGCCATATCTTTTCTGCAATGCTACTCCAAGTAGATGCAGCCCTGATTTATATATAATTCTTTATAATAACTCTGTTTATGTTTTGGCACTGGCAGATATGTACATGAAAGGTATTGAATATTGACACTGGCCTACAATGTCCATATTGATGCATCCCTTCTAGCCACTTGTACAGTCCATAGTGAGTTGGCTATAAATGTATTCTTGTATTTATATTTAGACGACTAGGTTATATTCATAGACTGGTCACTAGAAGAATCCTTACTTTCTCAAATCACATTTCCATAAAATGTTCTTTACTATTTTGTGTCTATTAATGACATACTTACTTGTTTATGCATGACTGGACAACCAATGCATTTGGCTCTTGTATTATGTATTTACTTTTCGGACTTTGATAAGATCTTAAATATGTGATCAGGGCTGGGTTTGAGCACCACAGAGAAGCTGTTCAGGGTGAGTGAGCTCCAGCCGTTACTCTACTCTCTCCTGACTCTGTCAGTGGGCGGATCGCTGGCCTTCGGACTGGGTTTCTCAGAGTTTCTGCTCGTCTCCCGCACCTCCAGCCTTACGCTCTCCATTGCAGGCATCTTTAAGGTGAACGCACACACCCAACTGAATTAGCATCTACTCATCTTCCTTGCAGTTGTCATGATCTTTATACTCAAGTAATGCTGACCATACACTAGAAGACTTTGAGAAGAATTTGTAAAGACTTTTGAAAGACTAAAATCTGACACCCTCTCACATCTAAAGACAGTGTCACAGTTTTTAGTCACAGACTATGATTTTGCAAAGACTGGGAATCTTGCAGGGTCACTATTTGCAAGACTGCAACTAGGTTTTTGAGTTTATTTCCCATCATGCACCCGGTGGAAATTTACAAACAGATAAACCCTTTCCTGCCACTATACATAATAATTAATGGCATAATTATTGTACTCTAGTAAAGCAGAGCATGTAAATGACACGGGGGTACTGCGCTGAAATATCTGCATTTTATTGCATTTGTAACACATAAATAAATAAATATTATATTTTGCCATAATGCTAATCCAGGTGGCTCTCGTCCCAATTTCTATATTCTATAAATGTGCTTAATAAAAAGCATTAGACATTGGCATCAGCACACCATGTTGGTGTGCCCTACTGTGATTACTCAAAAGAAAAAAACAGACATTAAGAACAGACACAAAACACCAAAAAATTCTAATAAAGGCAAGGAAGAAATACAAAAGAGAGAAAGATATGCTTACTAATTTCACAACCCAGCCACAGTATGTACGTATGTATGTATGTACATATGTATGTATGCCTTGGGTGACCAGTCTCCTCTGCGAAAGGCTGGTTTGACTTCATTCCAAACAAGGTTCCACTTGTTTTAATCAGTTGGTCTTATTCTTCAACAACATCATATGAGCTCCTGCTTTGGAATGAAAACCTGTACTGGCTCTTTCTAAGAACTGATTACTTACTACATACTGTCTGCTGTGAATAAACTCATTTGCTGAATCTTCATGTTTTTTCACGTTAAAAAATGATTGTTATATATTATGTCAATTGGATGGATAGTTGATGTTCTCTCTGTCTGTCTGTCTGTTTATAGGAGGTGTGCACTCTGCTGCTGGCAGTAGGGTTTATGGGTGACAAAATGAGCACGGTGAACTGGCTGGGCTTTGTTGTCTGTCTGTCCGGTATCTCTCTACACGTGGGTCTGAAGACATACTACAGCAAAGGTAGCGTTCCTTCAGTCACTCTTCTCTTCAGCAGCCTCAGTCAGAACCTGCATTATTTTTGAATGTGTTTTGTGTTGTGTTTTTTTGTCCTGGTAGCATACAGTTGAATACCTCCCTGATACTTAGTAAAAGAACTGAAGACATCTAAATGCAAGTCATAATAGAGGCCAATGGGAATGTATAGTAGCATCTGCACAGTGGCTTTTATTATGAGTGTCTTTAGAGGTAGTAGGTGTTCTTTCTTTCCTTAAGGACTGAGAAATGTGTCAGATAATTAGTAAAACACTAGAAAACTGTAAATAAAAAGAAATGTTAGATGTGTCTAGAATGATGAACGGAGCTAAACGAGAAAGCTGGGTAGCAATGAGAATTAAAGCTACCCAGTGTAAAATCTGGGGGGTTGGAGACCTCTCTGGTCGAAATGTGTAATTGCACCCAACCTGTGAAAGAACGTTTTGTAACGTGGGTTGTGGTTCGAACTCCTTTCTTGAGAGGATGAATCTGATGATTTTGAGATCTTAAAATACAAAACTTAGTGAAGGACATGTTTTCAGATAATGTAAGTAAATTATCTATCATTGTCAACATATCCATCAGTATAATGTTGACTTTGCATTTGAGACCTAAACATCGAGCTGGACTTCTTTTGGATCCTGTGCGCATGACGTTAATGTGTAAAGACTTGTGATATAGTCTCCAGGCTCCCGAGTGGCGCAACCGTCTAAGTGCTGGCCCTATCATCAGGAGATCGCGAGTTCGATCCCTGGTGATGCTACAGCCATCCGTAGCCGGGAGTCCAAGAGAGCACAGTTGGCTTCACTCTCTCTGGGTGGGTAGGATGGCCCCGCCTTCTCCCCCCATCACTCAACGCGATGCTAGTCAGCGCAGGCGTCTGTTAGCTGACGTAACAGATCTGGCGGTTAGCGCTTTCCTCCGAGCGCGTTCAGCTGTCCAATGACGTTGCGTCAGTGGCAGTTCGAAAAGATGCGGTGGCGCTTCACAGGTCTCAGAGGAAGCCTGTGTTAGCCTTCACCCTCTTAGCGTTGGTAGTATCGTGTGGTTGGGCGAGTCCTAACTAGCGGGTGGAATTGGAGACGACTAAATTGGGGAGAAAATTGGGTAATGACTCTCCAGAATTCATGATATTTCAAAGAGGAAATCAATTCTTAAGGTGTATATCTCGACAAAAAAGGAAAGTAAATAGATCATACAGTATATTACTTACCATTAAATTGACTTGACTGACATTGACTGATTCCTGAAATACTTAGTGGGGATTTTTTTCTCCTTTTTTATTTCAGAAAGAATAATCATTTGTGGTAACTTACTGTATGCTACAGATAGAGATTCCGTTGTAAAACACTGGAGTATTCCCATAATAATAATCTTCAGGTGCATTCATCACTGAGACTGTTACGCCTGTCAGGAGTTTCTGGTTGTTTATCTTCAGCCTCTTTGCTTTTTCTAGGTAATGGCCCTACATTAAGGCCTCTGCCAGGCAGAGACAACCCAGATATGGAGCTTCCTCTTCTTACATCCAGAGAGGATGCCTGTGAGGTAGAGGACGAAGAAGAAGAGGACTGAACTTCATGGACAATAGGACAAATAGAGGTTTTCAGTCTCCAGAATGAAGAAGGAGTAAATGGACCTTTTGGTATCATCTCCTTCATAATTCTCTGGATGGTCACATTGACCACAGACCCAGGAAAAAGTAGCACAGATGGCACAGTAACGTCATAAGAAGCTATGGTACAGACCTCACGCCGAAAGGCTTGAATTATAGAAAACCTGGGATGTTTCAGGAATAGACACATCCTATTCCTTGCTGGGAGGAGCCAGTTTAAACACTGATTGTGACCAGGTCTAGGGCTGCATGATTAATTTAAACAGTTAAAAGTATTTTCACAAAAGGCTTTTATCGTCAGAGTACCAAAAACTACGGCCCAAAATGCATTTTAATCCGGCAAAACAGAAATCTGGACATTTTAGCCAGACCATGGGCCATTTCAGGTCATATAAGTTGCATTGTAACACAAAATTATTTATCTTTTATTTATTTCTATCATGCAGCCCTGACCAAATTTGCATTCTCAGTCTGGACTCAGGACCAGTTTCTATGGGGCCTTATGTCTTTCTGTTTACATGAGAACTGACTCCTTTTACTAATGAACAGTTTTACTTTGCAAAGATGTAATAATTTTGTTAGTTATGTACTAATGATCTTTATTCATGTAAAATAAACAACTCATGCCAGGAATCCATGAAAACACATTTTTCTAATGTTCTGTTGTGTACTCTTCATGATGTATGGCAAGTTCGCATCATTTCACATCTGACCTGCAGACCAAAGTTGATTAGATTTATTCATTATGATGCCTCTTGGCAGAGAGCAAGTTTGCAAAAGCTTTAGCCTAACTTGGTTTATTTTTGTGTGTTTAGCATATTAACCTGCAATCAGAGAGCCTATTCATAATTCATCAGTCTGCAGGGAAGTGGAACAAGATGATGATTTTGAAATTGAACTGGGTGGTTTACCATGCACGTGTCAAGCTCCAGTAACAATGGGCCAAAACACTGCAGACTTGAGCACCCTGCCTCACTAAACACACCTGATTCAGCTCATCAGCTAATTAGCAAGGTCTTCATGGACTGAATTCAGAGCGTTAGATGAGGGCAAACGCTAATCTCGGCAGCACTCTGGCCTGGAAGGTCCCCGGTTTGACATGCCTGGTTTACCATGTTTGATATGCTAGAGACTGCTTTAAAATGTGTTGTCGACCTAATATTTGGAATTCTATGTAAAAATATTCAAAAGCATATTTGATTAAAATGGCACCACCACTCTGCTGACCATCCCAAAATCTGACATATGATTAGGATCAACATACATCATTTCTTGCTTCTTTTTTTAAGGGTTTGCTTTCTACAGCACCATCTTGTGGGGTTAAATGGAAAGGGCAGAAATAATTAATTGGTAGAAAAAGTTTCATTATGATTCTGATTGTTTTCTTTCTTCTCCATTAATTACATGTTTAATACAAGCAGAAGTTCTAGAAATTCAGTTGAACATGTGAAATTTTATTAGTACTAGAAAACTTAGAAAATATAAAAAGTGTGTAAAATATTAATATTTTAAAAATTAGGAAATACATTTTTACTTTGTAAGATTTTGCTTCTCACTAATAATTGGATCAACTTTTTGTGTTTCATTTTTAATGTGTGTAATTACTACATGTTTAAATAATTTCTAACTACTAAAGACAGTTTTTTTACATGTAACAATTCAGTTTTCATTAGTAAGAAACCTTTTAACAGTTCATAATTAGACACAAATCATAAAAATAACTTTTTAATTCTTAATTGTTCATTTATTACTAGTAATAGCAATAAAGGTAATATTTTACTTGTTTAAAGTAAATTTCAATAATCATTCTTCAAAAAAGATGGTTCTTCAAGGCTTCTTTAGTAAAGAAAATGGTTCTATATAGAACCATGAACACTCAAAGAACCCTTTTCATGATTAAAGGGTTCTTGATGGAGAATGTGCTGTAGATGGCTCTATATAGGACCTTTTTGAGAAAAGGTTTTTCTATTGTTATGCCAAACCTGTAACAATTGAAGAACCCTTTTGGGTGCTACATGGAGCCCATTTCAAAAAGTTTCTATAAAGAACCATGTACAGCACATTCTCCATCAGTCTGAAGAACCCGTTCATGATGCAGAGAACCCTTTAATCATTTTTGAGCATTAATGGTTCTATATAGAACTATTTTCTTTACTAAAGAACCTTTGAAGAACCACATTTTAAGTGTGTAGTACCATAAACACTTAAGGGGTTCTATGTAGTACCAAAGATAGTTCTGTGACTTTTTTTAATTAAAAAAAAACTCTTTAAAGAACCATATACAACAGGTTTCCCATCATAAACAAGAACCATTTATGTGTTCAAGTGGGCCCCTGAATTATCATGGTTCTTTAAAGAACCCTCAAAGAACCACTTACTTAAAGGATGTATCAATCAGGTGCCAGATGACCAAGTATAATTGAGTTATTCTCTCTGTTTGTCAGTGGTACCAGGTGTGTTGTGTCTAAAGCAGTATATACACCGATCAGACATAACACTATGACCACCTCCTTGTTTCTACGCTCATTGTCCATTTTATCAGCTCCACTTACTATATAGGTGCACTTTGTAGTTCTACAGTTACAGACTGTAGTCCATCTGTTTCTCTGCATACTTTGTTAGCCCCCTTTTTTACCCTGTACTTCAGTGGTCAGGACCCCCATGGACCCTCACAGAGCAGGTACTATTTGGGTGGTGGATCATTCTCAGGACTGCAGTAACACTGACGTGGTGGTAGTGTGTTAGTGTGTGTTGCGCTGGTACGAGTGGATCAGACACAGCAGTGCTGCTGGAGTTTTTAAACACCTCAGTGTCACTGCTGGACTGAGAATAGTCCACCAGCCAAAAATATCCAGCCAGCAGCGTCCTGTGGGCAGCATCCTGTGACCACTGATGAAGGACTAGAGGATGATTAGCTCATACTGTACAGCAAGAGATGAGCTATCGTCTCTGGCTTTACATCTAAGGTGGACCAACAACGCAGGTGTGTCTAATACAGTGGGCAGTGAGTGGACACTGTTTAAAAACTCCAGCAGCACTGCTGTGTCTGATCCACTCGTACCAGCCCAGCACACACTAACACACCACGACCACGTCAGCGTTACTGCAGTGCTGAGAATGATCCACCACCCAAATAGTACCTGCTCTGTGAGCGTCCATGGGGGTCCTGACCGCTGAAGAACAGGGTAAAAGGGGACTAACAAAGTATGCAGCGAAACAGATGGACTACAGTCTCTAACTGTAGAACTACAAAGTGCACCTATATAGTAAGTGGAGCTGATAAAATGGTCGGTGTAGATTTTAACAGTGAAAGTGATTCACCTCAGCTCCACTACTGGTTCTGCAGTCAGTCTCTGTGCACTGTCGTAATGTTAGGTAAACATGGTCGACTACAGGCAACTCGCCAGCGTTAAAGTAACATTTGAACACAGCTTTGCAGACCAGAAAAAGTATCACCCCTCTCTAAATTACTCTAAAGTTCGTTTTCCTTAAAATACCTAAAAATAAGAGCGCTGGTTCGACAGTCTTGCACCACCAGACACACAGACAGTGCTAGCAAACTGACGAGCTCCACTCAGAGCTGAGGCATCTCCCCGCCCAGATCTCAGCAGAGGAAGGTAGAGAGAGGGGCGTATCGAGTTCCTCACCTAAACCCCACCAGAGTGAGGACTAGATAAGGAAACAGAAACAGAGTGAACTAGCGGAGTCTCGTGTGTTCACATCCCCACCTGAGGAATGCAAATGACCGCTTAAAGCCTGGACTCTCGGACAAAGCAGCACAGCTTCAGGTAAGCCAGCTTTCTCCTCATCACGCCGCTCACTCTGCTTAGCCGCGGAGGGCGAATTGAACGAGTCTGAAAGAATGGAAACTTCACATTTCACACTGCTTAAATCACCCACCCAGAGGTCAGAGGGTGTGTGGAGTAGCTTAAAACCCACTCTCAGGTCAAAGTGTCTTTTTCTTAAAGAAATATTGACTAACTTAGAGGTTGAAGTAGCTTGTAGAGTTGAGCAGGAGTGAAAGGAGCTGAGGTTTGTTAGGCACTGTTCTTCTCTTTTTGGGAAAAATGAAATGCTAAAGCTCAAAAGTGAGAGCAACAGCAAGGAAAACCATGTGTTCAACAGGACAGAATGAAATTTCAGGCAAAATGAAATGGAGTCAAAAGAAAACTAATTTCAGCTGGGGCCCTCTCCTGTCCATAGAAGACACTTAGAAAAGGGCAAGTCCAGCAAAACTGGACTTTAGTATAACTAAGTAAAATGTAAACATTTACTACCCACCCTTCTCAACAGCTCTGCCTCATTTAGTAGTACATTGTTCTGTAGTTCTGAAGGCAGGTCTTTCTGTTCTGAGTGACCCTGTCAGGGTGGATAAATGTCCTGTCTCATGTTTCAGTGTAAAAGCCTGTGGTAAAATGTCTGAGGCCCTGCCACCTGTTTGACCCACACATGTTATGTATGAGTTTTCACCGATTCTACAAAAAGGCTTGGGCCTGCAGCTGGACTTACTACATGAATTGGTTATATAGCTCTTCAGTAATGTGATGTGGCTTGTTGTACATGTCTGATCCTGATTTATCAATGCTTTGAGATCAGATCTCAGATCTCAACTTTTCCTACATACTTTTTAATAGGGATGGACTGATTTGGGAATTGTGAGGTGATGCCAATATCCAGGATTTTTCATATATGCATTATGTGCATATCTGCAGATGCGGATACATATACATTTATGAAAT
The DNA here is from genome assembly GCF_904425465.1 of Colossoma macropomum. Lineage (NCBI taxonomy): Eukaryota > Metazoa > Chordata > Actinopteri > Characiformes > Serrasalmidae > Colossoma > Colossoma macropomum. The sequence continues at coordinate 13,306,802 of NW_023494802.1, read as the reverse complement.
GTAGAAATTGAGACTAGATCTACCTGGAGTAGCATTACATTGTAATTTTTTTCTGTGGGCTTGCAAATGCCCAGCATCACCAAAATGTTTTGATCTTTCAACATACAATAAATAGGTCATCACAATTCGTTTGAAATATCAAGTCAGACAAATCTAAACACCTGTCTAATGCTGATATTTTTGATATTAAAGTTTTAAAGTTTTTAACAGCAATTATCTGCTGATACCGATGTGATTCAGATATTATTGTGTGTCCGTACTTACAAACCTCAATTCCCTCTATGGTACATAATATCATCAGAAGATTAAGGGAATCCAGATAACTGTATGTGCATAAAGAGCAAGGCTAAAAACTTCAACCAAATACCTGTGAATCCCTCAGACTCTAAAAAATTGGCATGCTTCTGTGATGGATGTCACCATATGGTCTCTGTAGTATTTTGACAAATCGTTGTTAGTAAACACTGTTTGTTCCTGTATCCACAAATGCATGCTAAGACTGTTCTGTGCATAGTGCAGGCCATATTTCAGCGATGTCCAGCCAATTTCTCTGGACTCAAGCTCACCTGAAATGGACTAACTCACGGTGGAAACATGTATCGTAGTGTGATGAGTCAGCCTTCTCGGATTGCTTTTGAAGATAATGCACTTTTTGTTCTCCAGGCCAAAGAAGAAAAGGACCATCCAGATTGTTACCAATGTACAGTTCAAAAGCCAGGGTCTGTCAAGGTGGGGGGATGTATTAGTGCCTATGGCATGAGTAACTTGCACATACGTGAAGGCTCCATTAATGTTGATATATAGATACACATTTTTGAGCAACACATGCTGCTTTGTAGATGATTATCTTTTTTTAGGGACGTCCAGGCTTATTTCAACATTACAACTGCATGGAGAGTGTGGGTACTAGAATGGCCAGCCTGCAGTCCAGACCTGTCTCTAATTGAAAATGGATAGCACAGTAAAAAGTGCAGAATATGGCTACAGATTACTTGCATGATTGCGCAGCTTATATATCAGAAAAATGGCAAAAAAATCTGATTTTAAAACTGAATCAATTGGTCTCTTCAGTCCACAAGTGATACTAAGTGTTGTTTACAGAGTGATGCATGAGTTGTAAACAGGCTCCAGTCACAACTCTTAATACAATTTAATGTAGGCATTATATTGTATTGTTTTCAATTTAATACAGGTCAGTACAACACAATTTAATCACTGCTTTCTGTTTTTATTACTCCTAAATATCACAAACACACACCGTTTTAAAGATATTTTAACAGGTGTTCTCTTTTCCCACCTCTTGTCTTGTAATTAACTTCAGTGACTTAATGAAAGGTGCTGCTGTGGTCTGTCCTGTGGTTTCCTTCATGGTTAGAAATAAAGGTTCTGTGCAGGTACATTTTTCGTTCATCAAGGTACAAACAATGTAAATGTTTTCTCAAACATACAACAGTGGTTTTAAGGTCCAATTGTGAACCTTAAATACGTTTTCCTGGTGAAAAGTATATATTGGTACCTTTTCATGACTTATTTATGATACAATTATGTTCCCCAACTAAAGGTACTGAGATTACTGAGGGTACTGCCCCAGTGACAGTTTCATGCTTTTTTCTGAGAGTGTTCTGTGAGCACTGTGACTGTCCAGTGGCTGATCATTTTTATTACATTTTTATTTCATTTTATTTTATTTTATTTTTTTCCAACCCTTTTCGGTTTTGTTAAGAATGCATTACTTCATCAGTGTTTCTCGAATGACATTTAAGCCTCTATATTAGACACCAGAGTATATTTGAAGGTCCCTGTTTGGTCCAGATATTTTAAGTGGTTTGGTACATGACTTAACCATATTTATCATCATTCTGCGGTCTCAAAATAGTAGTCTAGTGACTGTTGCACGTTCAACTTTGGTTAACTTTGTTATGACAGTTACTGAATGAAGCATGTAATTGGTCTTTAATCTTCTCATTACAACTGTATGTTATGTTTTGCAGGTCCTGCAGTGATCAGGTCTTCTTTTGCCTGCTCTCACCTCTCCTCCTCTTTATCCAAGTCCAATGGCAGTCATCACTGGGATAATTCTAGTAATGCTGGCCTCTGAGGTTTATGCTCAAGGTAACATTCTGAGGCACCGCTGGTCAAATAACATGTTTTGTATAGAAGTGAAAAGAAGTGAAAAGAAGTTAACACATCCTCTACAGAGATTATATATTTAAATATATATATATATATATAAAAAATCTCCAAAATTATATCTTTACAGAAAAAGGAAAAAAACCTATATATATATATATATATATATATATATATATATATATATATATATATATATATATATGCGATATATATATATATATATATATGTGTGTGTGTGTGTGTGTGTGTGTGTATAATATATTAAACTCTGCAAATAAATAGACATTATGCTGTAAAATTTGCAGGAAAATGCCATATTTAAGTTTGTTCCCTTTTAAAAATAAATGTGTAACTTAATTCTTAATTTTCACCTAGAAAATCAACAAAACAGGCTATAATTTGACCTTTGCAGGTAAAGTGTCCCCAAAGTTTTGAAAGAAAGGCTACGTAGCACACATCTACACTAGATGTTTTCCTACATCTCTAGAAAAAATGGCCTGAAGATATTCCTGTTTTTCCATTATTTGGTCTTATATTGGTTTCCCTTTTTCATGCCATACACAATGCCTCTAGCGTTGCACATGAGCAGCAACTTTCAGACAGGTTCGTCTGACATGCAGGCTCTTGTAAGCACTCACGCTTGCTCAAAAAGCCTCACTGAAACACAGCGTCAAACAATAACCCCTCTCAGAGTGCACACCCAGGCATTCTTGCGCTTGCAGTTTCCCTTCTTACACACAAGTCATGGTTTAAGTTTAAGTATGATCTGTGCTGTGCTTTCTCATTATGCTAATAATATGCAGCCTCTCAGGAGAAGTGTGTAAGGAAGGGAGAAGTCCCTGTGAGTGATGGTTAGTATCAGTCTGTAGCACAAATCATACCTTTCTCAGCCGATTACAGGCCGTTTTAAATCCACCTATATTAGATGTTGCTGCATGGAGGAAATCTGAAGATGAAAGCATGAAGGTTGTTTTGGAGTTTGAAGTTGCCTGGCTAAACATACACATTAGGTCTTATAATTAGAGGCGCTTAGACTGCTGTAGTGATGTTGATATTTCAACCCTCCTTAAAGTGGAGATATCATGCACTCTTTTTAAATATTTGAATATTCAGATTAACTCTTATTTTTACATACTTTAGCTTGTTGACTTTCAATTCTTGAAGATTCCACAGGGGTTCTTAGGAGTGGTGCCGTAGAAAGTCAAATTTTGGTTCCCAAAAGAACTTCGAACATTTCAGTGGAGTGTACTTTAAAGTCTTTTCATAAATGAGATGTGTATGAGAATATTTTTAAAGTTAAAAATGTCTTTACATAATGTAAATGTTCTTAGGAACCTGTCCTTTGGTGTATTTCAGGTGTATTTCAAAACTGGACAATTCATGGTTTTGTTTCCTGAGAGTTTTTGAAATAAATAGAGATGCACAGAGATTTTGGTCACTGCAATTTTTGGGCTCAAAACAGAAAAGAGTCCAAAAATTTTGGCTAAAAAAGCAAACAAGTCTAAAGAAGTATCTAGTAAGATGTCAAAATCTAGGACCAGTAATGTAATCAGTCTCCTGCGTTGGTCAGCACAGATGTTTTAAAACAGGTTGAGCAGATAAACAGTGTAACCTTAAAACATTGTCCACTGCAGCTTTATTCTATACAGACTTTACTTGCTATTCAACATCATTTGATTAAATGAAATTCTGTAATAGAAATTACATAAATAATACTGAGTAACTCTGTGTTTTTCAGTAATACAGTTTTTAGCTACTAGTCTAGAAAGTCGTCACTGTAAATGAGTGTTTTTTAGCTCCTGCTGAAGTTTATAGCTGTTTCATTAAATGATGAACACTAAAGCAACTTCTGTGCTAATAGCGCAGTGCTGAAGAAACTTCAGACTGCTACACTGAACTTCCAAAGCCACATCCATGTGCTTTTATTAAAAAAGAAGCCTTTCCCTCGTTACAGCAGGGGGGTTCAGGAATTCAGCATTAGACACATTTGGGAAAGTAATACATTTCCATAATTTTACAGTTTTTAATATGTCATAGTATTTAGCAAGTTGTTTAAGATTAAATTAGTCCCATAGTTCTTTGTCAGTTCTCTCTCCCAACATCCCGATTATTTCCCCACATCGCCAGCATTTTAATTTAGTCTAAAAGCATAAATAAAATAGTGAATTATGTATTAAAAACATAATACATAACAATTTTTTTCACCGAATGTGTCCTGAATTTTGGGTGTTATTTTCAATTCGCTGAATCACTAACAAAAATGACCCTTTACAGTTCTAGGCCAGTCATGATTACAAAATCACCTGATCGTAGTTGTTCGAGCTGATTGCAGTCATTTTCCACAGTTTTTAGCTTTCACAATCATATGTTTACATCACATCAAACAGAATGCGAATTAAGATCTTTTTTATCAGTTTGGTTGAGGCAAATACACGTAATCAAAAAAAGTAGGAAATGCCTTTATTAAGACACATCATGGGCCTTTAAAAAAAACTTCTGACTGGTACAAAAACATGTTTAGAGTGTAGCAGTGTGTTTATTTGAGCTGTGCCTGTCAGTGTCCACAACCTGTGAGCTTGATAGCTGATCAACCAATTTGGCCACTTTTGGTACTTTAATAGCTGCATACAGTGAGCAAAAAAAAGACAGTTAAATTATTAATTATTTATTCAAATGGAAAGTAATCATCATCTTAAATTTGATTTTGATAGGCCTTTACATTTCTCATACCTTCTCTTCTTCATACAGTATGTGATTTGCAGCCTTCATTTGAGGGGTCACACCAGGCAGCTACTGGTATTGTAGTGGAGACCTTGCTGATGGTCTCCTCCTGGACTTGAACTAGCAATTTTTTGTTTAGGTTCATGGTTGCCTTACCACCATGACACTCTTCACAGCACCAAGATTCTTTTGATTTTACTTTCATCACAGTGATTTATTTGTTTCTCCAATAGTGTGTCTGCCTACATGATGTTGGCCTGCAGTTTTTTTGGCCTGGCGGTTGGTAGTGGTGTTGACTTTGGGCAGAAAACCTTACGTTTTGTCTGATCCTTTGCCAGTTGTTGCTGAAACACAGTGTTTCTCCATTCTTTTCCTTTTTCCACTCTCTGCCAGATGAAGATGCAGCCTAAAGACAGGCTGACACCACAAAGGCCTTCAGGCTACTGGAGGTCAGATTTTCTGCCAGTCTAACACTTGTCTGCACTGAGACTCTGACGTCACTTGCCCAAGGCGCCTCAAGCTAACCCCCTGAAAAACGGATTTCCTGTGCCCCTCATCCCTCTGTGGCCCCGTAGGACAGTAAAGACCCTGCTTTGAGTGATCGGGGACAGCTGGAGCGGGGCGAGACGCGCAGAGACAGGAGAATGAAAGAGGAGGATTGTTGGGAGACAGCGTGTGGAAATTATGCAGATCAGCCAAAGACAAGGACCGAGTTGAGCAAGGGATTTGTGAGGGAGGAAAAGAGAGGAGTGACCGCGGGAGACTCCCAGCGCTTTACAACCTCTCTGTGGAGAGGCAAACAGAAGGCATTGAGATGTTGTTGCTGTGGATGACTTTGATCTTGAGGCATCTCCTCTGTGTCTCGCCCCCAAAACCCCACTCCATGACCTTCTTTCCCATGGATGTCTGTCACTTACAGGCTTGTTTTTGTTCCGCAGTGGTCTGTATATGCAGGCGCCCTGCTTACACACTTTACCATTGACATGGACTTATGTTCAAAACTATCCAGACACTCTTCTAACTAGTGGATTCAGCTACTTTAAGGCATCGCATTGCTGACACAGCCATATAATCTCAAGGGAAAATCCTTGGGCCACTTGTCAGCTAGAGGGACATAAAGCTCCCTTGCATTGGACTGTGTGAAATCACATTCCTTGGAGCGAAAGAGGCGCCATCAAAACCTTTGGCATAAATTGTGAAGCAGACCTAATTGCCCAACTCATGTTCTTGTGGCTGAATGGAGTCAAATCCCGACAGCAGTGTTGGAGCTAGGCTTGGACGATTTGGCAGTATTATCACTGCAGTATCAATGGTCTTGACCAGCTTTGCCATTTTGCTCTGTGTGAATGTTTCACTGTGTAAAAAGACAAACTAGACTGTTTGTGAAACGCGGCAAGTAAAAATGAGAGTTTGTAGAACTGTGATCACAAGATTTACTACAAATTGTTAGTAATTGTTAGAGAAATTTTCTTTTGAGGATACTCAACATGTTTGACTCCCATTCAGAAACTTGCAGTCTCCCGGTGATTAAGCCAATGCTAAAGCTGTTGCACCACTTGGTATTTTTTAACAGAGCCAAATTAGGCCTACAACTACTGTTTTCTCTTTCTCTAACTGCTTAAAATTAGTATTAGAAGTGTGTAATAAACCATTGGGCCTGCGGGTGGGCCCTGGCCATATAAGGGGTTCAAATGAACATTCAAATTGTTCACTAGGACATTTAAAAAAGACAAGTTGTTTAGTTTAATAAAGGAAAATTGGCTAACACTGAACCAACATGTAGAAAAATCTGGAAATCCTCCCCAGAAGAATAAAGGCTGTTATAACAGCAAAGCGTGGCCAGCTTCTTTTTAAAACCCTTGATTTAATGAAAAATTGGATAAACATTTGTCTTGAGTATGTTTGGACATAGTCTGCACTAGTGTATGATATAATACTTGATGTACCATCTCTAACACAGTTCCCTATGACTTTGTTCTAGGCCGATTAAAGCTGACCGTTCTATCAGAGGACCGGCTCCAGATGAAGTGGAAGGAGGCTGAGGGGCCGGTCCAAGGCTACAGGGTCCGAGTGCGGTCCATCTCAGGTGAGAAGATTTTAGATAAAGCTTGTTGGTGTAATGGCCTCTGGCATTTTTTTTTTTACTTTTTCTGAGGTGCTGAATCACCTACACCTGCAAGGGTTCTATATAGAACTAAAAATAATCTTGTAACAGTAATGGAACACTTTTTGGTACAATCTAGAACCATTTTTAAAAGGTTCTGTATTTTAAAAAAACATACAACAGTTTCTCTGTCATAGAGAAGGACTGTTTAACCATGCAATTAAAACCACCAAATGGTTCTTTGGCATTTCATGGTTCTATATATAACCTTTGCCTTTGCAAAAGGGGTTTATATATGAATCAAACATATACCTACAGTATATGCTACTGTACAAGAGTTTATCTATTAGTCTATTTGTCATTTGTCATTTGTTTGTATTATACAAAACAGTAGTTCCAAACTTTTGAAGGGAAGTGTAGATACAGTTTTAGACATTTTTAATCATTTTAAATTCATCTTTTAGCTGACATTTGGTGTTGGGAGTGTGTTTGAGATTCCGCAGATTGCTGAGACAAGGGTCACGGAATTTTTATGACTTAACTGGAGGAGTTACTTAGCTAATGTGTAAAGTGGTGTAGATGTTGGAGCCCTAAGGCTAATAGGTTCTTCCCACAGCCTGGTTCTCTGAGAGCTGAATCTTTATATCTTTATATTTATATATGAGCATTCACAGATTTCACTACGCAGATGAACATGACTCACTCTTGACTCTGCTTTTTTAATGCCTTTTTTAATGGTGCTTGCTACCGTGCCGTTTTCAGCCTATATTTCAGACAGTTATTTTTGCTGCAGGCTAAGACTTTACTGCTGTTTCTTCTGACCTAAATGACCTAGACAGCATTAGTGGAAAGGTTCTCCTCAAGCCCTCATGCACCTGCAAAAGAACAGGAAGTTTGTTACGGCAGTATTGTGATGTGGATTTGACCTGTTAATCACAGGTCAGTTGTGATAGACCTGACTTTAACAAGCTGACTTTAACTGTCTTTCCATTCTTTTTCATTTTCTTTATCTTTCTTTCTTTCTTTCTCTTTCTTTCTTTCTTTCGTTCTTTCTTTCACCCTTTTCATTCCCTTCTTCCTTTGTTTTCTTCCATCACTTTCTTTGTTGTTTGTTTGTTAGTTTCTTTCTTTCTTTTTCCAACCTTCCTACCCTCCTTACTTCCTTTTACCTGCCTTGTTACCATTTTTCTTTTCTTTCTGTAGTGAGAATCTGTTTTTCGTTTTTCATTAAGTTCTCGTGCTCCTGCATAAGAACAGGAAGTTTGTTACAGCAGTATTTAAGGTGCATTTGACCTGTCAATCACACATTATTTCTGATAGACCTGACTTTCCATTCCCTTCTTTCTTTCTTTCTTTCTTTCTTTCTTTCTTTCTTTCCCTTTTCCTTGCTTTTCTTTTCTTTTCCTGTTTTTCTTTTCCATACTCCTACCTTTTATTTCTTTCATATTTTTTTTCTCAATCACGTCAGATATCGCTGACACCGAGAGATGGGGGGATATATTTTATCACTGATGGAATGAAGATAGGCCCGTAGCCAGCCATAACTACTCTTCATCTCCTCAGCCTGCTGTCTCTGCTCTCTCTCTCACCTTTCCTTCTTATCTCTCTCTCTCTCTCTCTCTCTCTCTCGCTCGCTGTCTCTGTGTCTCCTCTCTCGTTATCTCATTCTCTCTTATCTCTCTTCCCGTCCTCCTCTCTCTGAGGTAAGTTCAGACAGGTCTGTTGCAGTATTGAGAAATTTTGCACAGAAAAACAAACAGATCTTCTTCACAGTGTTGAGGAGAGAGGAGATGACGGGTGATGCGGAGGGGGCACAACCCAAAATAGTAATAGTGATTTATAACCAGTATAAAATCTCTGATCTTGCTATGACTCTATTTTGGTGTTTTAGGAAACGTTTCAACACGTCATGAAATCTGAAATTTGCAATTAGGTTTTAATTGTTTTGGTATGACTTAGAATTATTGAACGAATACCTGAATACACAAATGTAAGTAGTAGTACTTTAAGGCTGTTATATTTGCAAATGGCCTAAGAATGTGTGTATTTTACACCCCTGTTTATAATGCTTGAATCGCATAGTCAGTTCTTAATTGACTTGCCAGCTTCTAAATACATGAAAAGTACATTAAAGGAATACTTACTGTACTTTTCTAAATCCAGGGAAGTTTGTGGTAATCAGTCTTGTCCTACAGGTGTGGCCTAGAGAAATTGTTGCCCTTCGTGCTTTATGATACCCCTCTACCTTCCTCTTGTTCTGTTTCTGTCCTTCAGAAGTGCCCCAGCCAGAAATGATGCTGACCACAACGCGGGGCAAAGCCACAGTGGTAGGGCTGGACTCCAGACAGGAATACCTGCTGCAGGTGCTGGTGCTGAACGGAACTGGAGAGAAACTTATCGCCAAGAGACGCTTCACCAGTAAGAGAGATGAGAGGAAGGGAGTGGTGGGATGAAGCAGGACCACAGGTGTCCTAATGGGAAAGGGAAAGAGGGGATATAGCAATGGACTTCATAGCTACGTTGAGATTAAGGAACAGAGAAAAGGATAAAGGACAGCCAGGTGATGCAGAGATCAAATGATAGAATGAAAAATATTAGTTAGGACCAGTGAGCTTGAAATAACTGACCCTCATGTAGTTGTAGAATCTAAACTGTTATATAGTTTAGTGATAAACCTCTGTTACTTGTTAGGCACATTAGCCTCATAGCCACAGTGCAAATTTAAAAAGCACATAAGTCTGTCTATCTATCTATCTATCTATCTATCTATCTATCTATCTAGAGTGAGGGGAAACATATTATTGTTATAATTATTTATAATTTATATTTTTGTAATTATTTATTTTTGTGTCAATTTTTAGGCCGAAACATCTCTATTGAAATAATAATGATTTTTTTTTTTACTGATGATATCATTTTTATTGACTGAACATTAATCCATTCAGCATTTACGTTCAATTTTACAGAATTTTCCACTTACTGATCAGCCAAGATATCTTTGGAGTCCGAATTTTGTTTCTTTAGAACTGGAGCAGTGAGGCTAACATTGCTAATAAAAACTAGATCTCAGTAGTCACCCAAATAGCCAAATTATTTCTGTAAAAATACATACCCAAAACTTCCTTTAACCTGCTCAAACCACATCTGCTTCTTCCAAGCACCTACAAGCCACCTCAGGAGTAGGAGTGCTGGTCTAGAACCAGTATTTGTGAAAGTGACCATCATAAATGCAGAGGAGTTGGGCTATTTTGGTGACTATTGAGTTCTAGTGTTTATTTGCATCATTAGCATTGTAGCTCCAATTCTAAACTAAAGAAGTTGGACTTCAGACAAGTCTTGACTGATTGAAATGTCTGGGATAAGTGAACAATTTGGAAAATATGATTTTCCACCAAACTTTTCTTTAAAGACTGCAGGGAGATTATTAGGGTAAATGAAATTACAAGTAATTTAAATATTGAAATGTTTTCTGCTTGTGAGCAGCCAAACATATTGCATGTGAAACTTTTTTTGTTGTGACTGCAGTGTGTAAATCAAAAAGCTAGTCCCATCTCTTTATTTTACAACAAGATTTCTTATCTTTTCAAATAAAGAGTTGGGATGCTGTGCAAAATGTAAATAAAAACAGAATGCCATGATGTGCAAATCATTTAGACCCTGTATTTATTTGAAAATAGTGCAAATATATCAAATTTGATGCTGTTCAACAGTTCAGGGTCTCTTTTGTCGTGTTTTTTATTTCAAAATGCACCAGATATTTTCAATGGGTGACATGTCTGGACTGAAGGCAGGTCAGTTTAGCACCGTAACTCTTTTACTATGGAGCCATGCTATTGTGATACGTTTCAGGCCTCCCCTGAAAAAGACGTTGTCTGGATGGCAGCATATATTGCCAAAACTTGTATATATCTTTGAGCCTTAATGGTGCCTTCACAGATATGCAAGTCTTCCATGCAGTGTGCACTAATGCACCTCCATACCATCACAGATGCTGGCTTTTAAACTGTAAGCTAATAATAAGCTGGATGTTCCCTCTGCTATTTATCCTGGAAGATACAGCGTCCATGATTTCCAAAAAGAATTTCAACGTTTGATTTGTTGGACCACATGACACTTTTCTGCTTCGCCCCAGTTCATCTTAAATGAGCTTGGGCCCAGAGAAGGTGGTGGCGTTTCTGTATCTTGTTTATGTATGATTTATTCTTTGCATGGTACAATTTTCACTTGTAGAATTGTGTCTCTTTTAATGCAGTGCAGCCTTGTCCCTTTCATACAGAGATTTCTCCCGATTCTCTAAATCTTGATTGATATCTTGAATGATATGTCGTTGATGATGAAATCCCCAAGTTCTTTGCTATTTTACAAAAAACATTACTCTTAAATGGTTGCACTATTTACCCGTGTGCAGTCTTTCACACAGTGGTGACCCCTCCTCATCTTTACTTCTGAAAGACTCAGCCTCTCTGAGATGTTCTTTTTATAACCAGTCATGTTACTGACCTGTTGCCAATTAACCACCAGGTGTTTTTTTAGCATTACACAACTTTACCAGTCTTTTGCTGCCCCTGTCTGAACTTTTTTGAAATGTGTTACATCATAACACATTTAAAATTTCTCAGTGTCAGCATTTGATATATTATCTTTGTACTATTTGCACATCATTGCATTCTATTTTTATTTACATTTTGCACAGCATCCCAACCTTTTTGGAAACAGGTTATAGCAAATATGGAAGTATGCAAAAATCATACATCATCCTTCATTTATATAATTTCCAGTCAACATGGCCATAAAGTACAAATTATTCGTTGTTCAGCATACGGGGAAAAAGCAGAAAAGATGCAATTAACAGAAAATTACACAGAAGCATCAAACAACTAAATATGGTATTACTTTTTAATGCTAAACCCTTTGCCTTTATAACAGCTTCCATTCTTTTTGGAAGACTTGATTTGAGCTTCTCAAAATCTAAGTAATCTCAAACACATTCAATGATTTTGTCAATGATGAAGTCTGGGCTCTGAGGTGGACAGTCAGACATTGTTCTGAGAACACCAGCAGCTCCCTTAATGGCTCCTTGACAGCTGCACATCCATTTTTTGAACTTCAGTTTTGAAAACTTATTTCACTTGACTCTTTTCTTCCTTATGCAAGTGAATTTATTTTATATTCGATCTTCTAAGAAATATCTCCTGAAAAATGAATAACATACTTAATAGCTATTTGGACTGGAATTAAAATAAAAGGAAGCTCTCTGCACAGTACAGATGTTACTGTAGCAGTCATGCAGGGAATTTTCTGAGTGCCTGGTAGGCTCAGGGCCTGTCAATGCAATTTCCCCTTTCAACACTGTTCATAACATACATCACTTTCAGCATGCACTACATATGTATAGAGGTATGCACACACACACACACGCACAAACACACACGCGCACAAACACACACACACACACCCTTGTACACGCCATATGTTCCTCTCCATGGGATGTCTGTAATTGTCAGTGTTGAGGTATTGGAATCCTTTAAGATTACAGGCTGTGGTCCTCTCAGAAAGAAACTGTGAAATGACGCGTTTGGCTATACAGGCGCAGAATGCTTTTAAGAATGTTTTTAGAACACTGCAATTTTCCTGCAGAGTCACTGTGAGAAAAAGTAAAAGTGCAAAATTACCTACCAAAGGCCCTTATTTACTGTTGAATGCTTTTTCAGGACTCTTTACTGTGAGTGCTGTGTTGTTCATTTAAATACATGCATTACTTCATGGTGAGAGCTTTTTCCCTGCTCTGTGTGTGTGTGTGTGTGTGTGTGTGTGTGCACATCACACACTTCACGCCACACTGTTCCCGCTGATAAAGCCGTGCGCTAGACTGTACCTCAGGGAAGAGGGCCTGGGTGTGAATGGTGCTTGTAGGTTACTGTGTCGAGTGCTGCATGTTTGGACAGGATAGTCGTGCGGTTTGGCTGTGAGGCCAGACTGCTGGGCTCAGAATTCCATTGTTCCTTCTAGAAAACACCCAGACTCTTTTACTCCAGCTTAGTTTTTCCATGTGGCTGACTGGATTCCCCTACGGGGCATTACAGATAAATTGAGATATTTATCTTTAAAGCAAAAACATTTTTTTTCCTTACCTGAAATGGAGTCAGTCAGCCAGGACTGTTTCTTCAGTTTTGCACATTGGCACAGTGATGGAAACTAGCTTTGTGTAAGCCTGCATACCTAAATCATCACACACTGTGTCAAGTTGTCGAGTAGACTTGTTTGACTTATCTGTGAATTATTCTTAATATGTCGTCTGTGTCATACTGAAGGACATTTCACCTCTGCCCCAGGCCGTCTCCTCAAACATAGTCGTGAGAACACAGATTTGGTTCTAGTGTTATAGTTGTGGTCCATCAGGTAATTCAAACGCTATAGAACAAATCCAAATGTTTCTAAACAAAGGGCCTTGCAAAGTACAACGTGCCCCAGCGATGGTTTAGTTTGTGGCTGTAATGTCATGTGTAGAGCCTGCGGTGATTTAGGATTTGACCATTTGCCTGCTAAAAAACGTTAGCACAAACATGAATTTGAGGCATTCCTTGCTGGGCCTACTGCTTTTGCTGTCTTTAGACTAGATCCTTTTTATAATTAACTAATAAAATCAAAAATCACATTAAATGACATCAAACGTTATTAGGAAATAAACTTTTACTTCCCGTTTGGAAATTTGAAACTCCAACCATGTGCACATTCAGGAGCTGCTGCTGGTTTGGGCTTCCTTTCTCTCCGTGATGACAAAAACACGCCCGAGTACTATTGTGTTGTTTTATCTACAGTGTTTTGATTTGTGCTACTTGTGCTACCTGCTCAAGAAGTTGATCTTTGACAGTGTATGAGATACTGAAACTGTGTCTATAACAATAGCTATGATAAAGTATAAGGATATATAGAATAAGTAAGTGTACTTATGAAGTAGAAATATGAAAAAACTGAGGCTTCAAGATGGCTGCTTTGACTCTTATTGTGCATTTCCATAGATAACAGTATGTCATAGGTGGGAATGGCTCTGTGACAAAAATCTCTGATTATTTTTATAAGGAAACCAAATATAGTGAATGTGTACATAAAATAAAGTGTCTGAATAAACCTCAAATTCAGCTTGCAGCCTTCACCAGGGTCCACCTCCCACTCTATAATAATGCACGGTAACACATACAGTGTGTTTGGAATATGAAAGTAAGAAACTCCACAATCTGTTAGAAACGTCAGTGTTTCACTTCACTCTAATTTTTCAAACAATGTCGCCATTCATTCAAATGTTAAGTGTACTCAATGTATTTGATGAGGACACTAAACAGGCCTTAATTGATTTGCTACATTATTTGGGATATAGGAAAAACATGCAAATTAGATTTTTTGCCGAACTATTACTTTAAGGTTAGATTGCACTGTGCATGATGTGCACTTAAGTGCAGTTTAAACTTAATTCTTAGGAACAACTCCATGAACTCATGCTAGTTACTGAATAATTTATAATAGTGAATAATAAGATTGATAACTGTATATTAAGTCTGGAGTTTACAGGGTTAATTCCATGTCTTTTTGTCCTTTCTATTTCCCCTTTTTCTGTCGTTCTGTTGCTATTCCTCTACTTCCACTATCTCCTCTCCTTTCCGCTCATACCCACGTGAAACGTGTTAGTCAGCGGGCTGCGGGAGGAGGAGCTGGTGCGCAGCGGCAACCGAGAGCAGAAAAAGAAAGCGCTGGCCGTGGGCTCTGGCTCCGGCGAAATAGATGATGTGACCGAAGCGCTGGAATCGCTGCCCACCGTGCTCTACCAGGAGCCCACCACCACAGGTCAAACCCACTTCAACACAAACCAGCTCAGACCTCCAATACCATATTTCGTTACACCTTAGACTACATTTCCCATCAGCACCACTTACATCACTCAGCCTATCACTTATGACACTGATGGATGAAGATGTAGAAGGAGGAAGTGTAATAGTTTTTATAGTAATTTTATACTTCCTGTCACTAACTGTCAGAAACGCAGAGGACCTGCAGTGCACTAAGCGCAGTCTTTCACTCCCACCTGGATGCTCCCCTGTTATTACATGTGTTTTATTGAGGGGAGTTACAGATGCTGGAGTGGCGCCAGGTCTCCCACTACCCTGATAATAAGAACCCTACTCCAGCATCATCACACGCACACCTGTTATCAGCTCTGCTGCTGTGAGATTGGGTCTCAGGTCAGGGGAGAGCTGATTGTTGAGTGTCTCAGGACAGTTCGCTTTTATGTCTGTTTATACGTAGAACAAGAGGAACAGAGGGCGGGTGTCGTTCCTGGCTCTCGCAACTACATCACTTACAGTACTGTGCAAAAGTCAGATAAACCCTTTCCTTTGTTTCATTTCCAGTCAAAAAGGGCATTAAGTACAAGTTATTCAGTTTTCTGTGTCAGGAAAAAGGCAGGAAACATATGTTTAACAGAACATTGCACAACAGTCTCCAACGCTGAGTATAATAACAAATCTATCAGTATTTAATCTGTCCACTCTGCACTTTTGTGCTTCTGTCACTTTGACTTCTGTCCTTCTAATTTTAGAACCAAAAAGTTACAGCTGTGCACCCACAACAGAAGGTGTTACTGACATTATGTCCATCTTCAAAGAGATACTGACATTCAAACAAGCAACTGCCTAAACACACCTCACCTGCTTTGCAGATTTTTTCGGATGTGCTTCAAAAAGCTGTGTGCTGAAAAAAAAAACAAGACTTTCCAAAACTGGAGTTCAAAAAATTATTAAAATATAGAAACAGAACTCTTAACAGCTGTGCAGAACCTGTTACACCACCAAACCGCCCTCATCCGATAAACAGTACTTGAGCCTTTGAGAGAGAAGAGAAAATCAAGCTCCACTCTCGCTTTAGAGCTGAAGAAATCCACAGGTGTTTCTGTCAACACTGTGAGAAGGAAGTTTGCACTAGAACCCCAAAACTGGACGTCTGATATGTGGAGTAAGGTTTTATGGACTGATGAGTCTAAATTTGTAATTGGGATTCAGATCATGAGAAACAGAAAATGAAACCAACTTTTAAGACTGAACTTTTAAGACTGAAAGCAAGTCTCCTAAAAAGAATGTAAGCTGAAATAATAAGTGGACACACTAAATACTGAAAATTTTGATATTATGGTAAAATGTTAAATAAATCTGTTTTCTGTTTTTTTCCGGACAAATAAATAACTGAAGTACTTAATGGACAGTTTGAATGGAAATTAAATTAAAGGAAAGGGTGGTCTTTTACAAAGTACTGCACATACATGAATTTTTTTAACTCAATCTCTGCAATGTAATCTCTGCATATCAGCATTTTTCATCCTAATCTTTATTGCATCTGTGTTGTATAGTTGATTAACACAGTCAATCATTAGAAAAGAGAAGAAAACCTGGTGACTTTAACAAACTTATAATAGAAGCCAATGGCCAGTTAAACAGGTGTGTTTCTAGTCAGTATTTTTTTTTGTTTGTTTGTTTTTAACCACATGTAGGGAAACATCTGTGGTAATCAGCTGTATGCTACAGATGGAGCAGATAGAGATCGCGTTAAAAATTCTGCTATTTCTTTAGGCCTAGAGTTTAATGGACAAATTCCATTTCTTGTGTCTATTCTAGCACAACAGCAGGTAGTAGGTAGAGTGATTTACATCATTTAAAATCAGAAACTGTAATACTGTGTGTTTTACATTGAATGCTGCGTAACCACATATATGATGTAGTGTTGAATTCTGCCTCTCCAGAGCCCCCTACTGCAACTGAACAGGAAGAACAGGAGGTTGAAAAGAGTGGCAAAGATAAGAAAAAGAAAAAGAAAGACAAGCATCATGCAAAGTCAGAGGAGAAGGAAAGGCAGGTTGAAAGCAGAGAGAAGTCTTCGGAAGAGGACGACAAAGTCAGAAAAACAGCTGCCACCCAATCTGTCACAGGTAAAGTACATCATTACCACAGCATAGATGCAGTGTGTGAAAACAGTATTGCAGTAGTATAACCAGCAGTACTTAGGGGTTCCCTCAGCCACTTAACAGAGCTAATGAGCTGTGTTGTCTTCCGCTGTGCTGGCTGTGAGTTTAATGGCTTGCAGGGCTGATCTAAGTCCTGTGTCCTGAGGGACTGATTCAGTTCGCGGGGTGATGACAGGGTTAATGACAGAGTGATGGAGGTGGTCGTTAACTGCCCCCTTCTGTAGCCTGAGGAGTGAAATGTGGCTCATGCTTCTAATCCTGCTGGAATGGCTTTAGTTTCTAATCCTTAAGGCTTAAAGCTTCTGCTGATACGGGTACTTGCAGCCTGGAACACACACAAACTAATTTGTAGACTTTTTAAAGACTGATGTGGTTCATAATGTTCTAGGAATGATCCATGCACAACTGAGATAGCCAGACTTTTAGAGGTCTAGAGCTGTTAGTATTACTGTTCTATGCTATTTAGATATAATGACATTTTTAATTAAACAGTTATTAACATAAGGAAATACAAAGCACTATTTTCATTAAGATAAAACTTTCATTAATAGAAATTTTGTTGCAGGTACATGTATAAATTGATTTTATATTATTATTATATTGATGCAGTGGTTTTACAGTTTCACAGGTTTTAACTGATTTGTAGGAAACTATAAAAAAAAAAAAACAGAAGAAATGTTTCCATAATGATGAACTGAGCTGAGCTGTTAGACTAAAAATAACATCCAGAATGCCGTATGATTCTTGCTGAATATTAAGCAAATATTCCAGAACCTTTCAACCTTTTTTTAAAAAATAGTGATCACATCTCATACAGATAACTTGAAAGAAATGTCTAATAAATAAATAATTACAGTATATTGTTTATTGTTATGCTTCTAACACTTTAAGGTAGTTTATGTTATTTAGCTTTTAGTATTTCAAGCTACACTGTATAAGTTATGACTGAAAAAATAGTAGCAATTATTTAGAACAGTGTAGATTTGATTTACATTCTGTACTGATAAGTTTAAGTCTGCAGTTCTGACTTTTCTGCATGTCAACAAATGACAAAAACAGGGCAAAGGATTTTTTTAAGCTGTGAAACAAAACTAAAGTCAAGGTTTATTTCTAACATTTCTAACAGGTGTTGTCGCAAAGCAGCTTTACAAAAAAATCCGGGTCCAGGCCCCCATGAGCGACAATGGCAACAGTGGCAATGAAAAACTCCTTAAGAGCAAGATGAAGAAACTCTTAGAGGAATCAAGACTCAGTAGGGGAACCCATCCTCCTCTGGTCGACACCAAATAGCAAACAATAACACAAGAGCAATATGAACAGAGAATAAGGTTTTAACATTGGTGTAAAATAATAACATTAGACACAGCAGTAACTTTTAGAAAGTTTGGAATTGAACGTTTAAATGTAAAGTTTAGAATTTGTGTATTTGACAGATTTTCTCCATTTATTTCAATTAGCAAGAAGTTAGAAATAATTAACTTTCGTTTAAATTATGTAGGGGTGGGCAATATGACTGTTCTATCATCACTGTGATAAATGATGGCAGAAAATGCATGTCTGAGCATATCATGGATATCATCAGAATATAAAGAACACTAGCCAACTGCATGTCATTACAATGAGTGCATAAGTCTTGATTAATTGGATTTAGTGAAGGGCAGAGTGTGAAACTTTGAATAAAAATTGTTGTATGATCATCACATTCATCCTTTTTCACAGTATTTTTTTAAATGTGGCACTGCTGGGACTTTTTGTCTGTTCCACTTATCAAAAACCTAATATCCTAATACGTATCGGGAAAACATTTTTGAGTGTCCTGATTTTTACTATATCACCCGCCCTAAAATAATGTAAAATTCTAACATACCTTCATGATTACCATGATAACTGTAATCTCTGTAGGTTAAAGCTCCAATCAGGGATTTACTCTGGTTTAGGAGTTTACTAACTAACATAGTTTGTTACAAATTTAGTTTATCATGACCATTTTCCAGCCTCTCTTTATCCCTTAGAATTAAACAAGCAGTTTTTGTTATTGTGCCTTTGAGACAGATATATGCAAATAAGCATCACTCTAATTGGTTGTAGGTAAGACCCAAAGGCTAACAGAAAGACATTATGAGACACGCTTTATCCTATCGTACCTCATTCAAGAATCACTCAGAGGTGAAACACTGCTTATAACTTCAGTAATAATAGGCAGGGCTAAACTGCTGTAAGCTGGTGGACAGATGTAGATGAGTTGGTTCTCGTGACATCACAGAAGCAGTGAATCCAAAAAGGTCTTTTTTTGCAGCGTGTTTTCCATAAATGGACTGTATGTAGTGGTCATTAAATGGCATGGTTTGAAGTTTTAATAATGTTCGGTTATTACATCAAACTTAAAAAGGCAAAGGAAATTTGGTTTTCGATGTTTTAAGCCATAACAAACAACACACAAGAAATTTCCCCACACATGTGATCATATGTTTGGTTTATTAGCACTCTTGTCATCGTTTCGTGTTACCTCTGTCTTTATCTGTCCAGCTGGTACATCACGGAAGCCATTTGAGTGCAGGGCCGGAGTGCAGGCGGATCTCGTCCTGCTGGTGGATGGCTCGTGGAGCATCGGCCGCACCAACTTCAGAAAAGTACGAGAGTTCCTTGAAGGTCTGGTTACCCCGTTCCACATCGGCCCAGACGGGGTACAAATCGGTAAGACATACCTTCAGGCTTTGTCATTAAAATGTCATGAAAATATTTTCATTATTTTTATTATTATTTTTAGATGTCTGTAGTTGTTGTCATTTTGTTGTACTATTTAACATCGTGGTTTAAAACTGCCCTTCCAGTTTGTCAAAAAATGACAAAACGGAACAGAAAAAAAAACACACAAAAATAAGTTTTCATCTGATTGAATTTGTGAGTGATTTCTGATGATTAAACTACAAAATAACCTTTTTTTTTTTTACATTTTCTCCTTTAGTTTTAGTGTATAGTGCTAAAATGTTATAGAATGCTAAGGTGGATCTGTGTCTGTTTCAGCCCTATCACAGTACAGTGGAGACCCTCGCACTGAGTGGCAGCTGAACAACTTCACTTCCAGAGAGCAGCTCCTGGACGCTGTCCGAAACTTTAGATACAAAGGAGGGAACACCTTCACAGGTGAGCGAGACACCTTTAACAGTCTGTTCTGTAAGAGATGTGACGCTTTCAGAAAAGTCCCTTTAGCTCTCTGGAACACTTTTAATCTGATTGAAATTCACCCAGTCTAGATGATAACTTCTTATTCCTCTTTGTAATGTGTCTTTATGTGTCTCAGGTCAGGCTCTCATTCATGTTCTGGAGGAGAATCTGAAGGAGGAGGCAGGGGCTCGGCCAGGCACCCCTCATTTTCTGCTGCTGATGACTGATGGGAAGTCTCAGGATGATGCCATCGCTGCTGCGAACAGACTGAAGAATGCAGGAGTGGAGATCATCGCTGTGGGTAAGACCCAAAGGCTAACAGAAAGACATTATGAGACACACTTTATCTCAAAACACACACGGTACTGTGCGCAAGTCTTAGACAGCCGTGAAAATTGTTTAAAATTATCTTGGCAGAAATTGTGTTTTTGCCAGGAAAACACAAAATAACATTAGAATGTAGACATATAAGCAAGGATACAGTAAAATCTAAGGCTAGCTAATGTATTGGTTTACTTTTACATTTATGACATTTGGCAGACGCTGTTATTTAGAACTTTAATGAAGGATTGATAAGCTGGGTTAGGTGTGGGTTGGTAACTGTAGATGATTATTCTAATACTCTAGTGTTGTTTTGACTAAATGAGTCCTTACTTCTAAGTAAATGCCTTTACATATTTTCTCGAATAATTAAAAGTTATATAAAATGGTTTTGTGTGTTTTTTATGATTTTTTTCTCCAGAGTTGAGCCTGAGTACTCCTGTATGTTTACATTAATGCTTGTGTATCATATCTGTGCATCTTTAAAGTCACCTGTTCTTCTCTTTTTCAGGTGTAAAAAATGCAGATGAGGCTGAGTTGAGGCAGGTGGCATCTGAGCCTCTGGAGCTGAATGTGTATAATGTGAATGATTTCCCTCTGCTCAGTAAATTGGTCGGTCGATTAGTGCGTATTCTGTGTGGGAAGATAGAAGACCGCAGTAAAGCAAAGCGTAAGTTTATCTCTCACACATAAACAACGCTGTCATAAGGAAACCTTGCAACTCCATTTGTAATTTATTATTTACACCATTTGAAACTCCACTTGTGGTGCTGTCTGTGGAGCAGGAATGGAGCATCCCACTGTGGACCCTGTGCTGTCATACCCCAGCCCCACCGACCTGCAGTACTCTGAACTGGGTCCCAAAGAGGTGCGTGTGAGCTGGACTGGGCCGAGTCGCATTGTGCAGCAGTACAGGGTGGTGTTCCACAGCAGTGAGGGACAGAGCCCACAGGAGGTCAGCTTCATTCCTACCCTAAAGCCAAACTGCTAGCAGAGGCGTAACGCCCAGCCTTGTACTGTAAGTTACTCTATGTTCTTTATGTCTCTGTTTTATCAGGTGGTGGTAAACGGGTCAGTCTCCACAGTAATGCTGACTGAACTGTCCTCTCAGACGCAGTATCACCTCTCAATCTTTCCTGTGTATGAAGACAACGTGGGCCCTCCACTTAGAGGCATCTTCACCACAAGTAAGAGTAGAAAACACGTGGTGGTCCACTACAGATGCTGTACAGATGTTTAACCTGTCATGAACTCTTTAATCCCAAAGTGAAAAAAGGGCTATTTATGCTTTTTAAATGACTCTCCACAGTGCCGCTGGCCATGCCACACTCTCTGGAGGTCACTGCATCTTCTCCCACTAGTCTGAGGGTGAGTTGGAGGCCAACTCCTGGAGCTACCCAGTACATGGCACTGTACTCAGCACTCACTGATGGGGAGCCTGATGATGCTCGAGAGGTGAGCCTGAATTCTTCTGTGTGGTTGTGGTAATACTTTTCCTTTAAACTGGAGAATTCGGATCGTCATCTGGGCAATGACATTATTAGAACAGTTCAAATGAATAAATGAAATAAAGGGACAAACTGTGACTGATCTGAAACACTACTCTTCCATAGCACTGATCTTGTTGGTGTGCACACTTCGAAAAGACGGTTCTTCAAGGGTTCTTTAGTAAAGGCAATGGCTCCGTTTAGAACTATGAGTTCTATGTTGAACCATTTCATGCCTAAATGTCACTGCCATGATTGGTGCTATAGGTGATGCAATGGACAGGTTCTTTACGTGGTGAAATGGTTCTTTAGATTGATAGAGAATGTGTTGTATATGGTTCTATATAGCACTTTTTTGAAAATGGTTCTATATAGCACCAAAAGAGTTCTTCTATTGTTATAAGCTTGACATCATTACAGTAGCAGAACCATTTTTGGTGCTGTATAGAACCGTTTTCAAAAAGGTCCTGTATGGAACTATACACAACATATTCTCAGTCAGTCACAAAACCATTTCACCATGCAGAGAACCATTCAAGAACTTATTTAGAACTCAATATTCTAAATAGAACCATTGCATTTACTACAGAACCCTTGAAGCACCATCTTTTTTAAGTGTGTGCGTTCCTGTCAGTTTCCTCCCTTTCAGTTATGCATACAAAAGCTACTCGAATGTTCCCACTTGTGGAGAATCTTCAGCCTGTTAAATGTGAGGGAGTGAGTTCTAGATCCTGGTCCAGGAGGTGCTTTGCATCAAAAAATAAACAAGAAGAATAAAGAAAGCAAATGAATAAGGAGAAAAAATTAAATAAAGAATCCATAAACATCCACTGATGAACAATGCCATTCCCTATCCACTGTAATATAATTTTTTTCCGAAGGATTTAAGATTTGTTGTTTTTGCTGTTTTTATCTCCACTGTGGCGAGTGTTGTGTTTTTGTGGTAAGTGGAGTGAAATGTGCTTGTGTGTGATCTGTGGCAGGTGAAGTTTGGGGCTGATGAGACAGATGTGGAGCTGCAGGATCTGATGCCCTCCACAGATTACTCAGTCACGCTGTACGCTTTGTATGATGAGGACCCCAGCGACCCTGTCACAGCCGTCGCTACCACATGTAAAACCTCAAGCACTCATTGACCACAAAAGATTCACATTTCTCTCTGATGCTTCTTTAGCGGACAGATAATTACCATAGAAAATACATTTAGAGCATTATGCTCTTCTTAGGACCCACTCATAAGACGTTGCCAGTTCCTAATAAACTAGTAGCTGGTGATCGGTAGTAAACATTTACACTAAACATGTATATGAACTTACTTTCACTAGTTCTTCAGTAAAAGTATCTGTAAATTAAGCTGTAAATCTTTTTCAATTTTTTTTTTCAGACTAGTTTTCCACAGGGAAGAATTAGTGGCAGTTTGTTACCAGTAAGTGGAGTTTCACTGACTCCTATCTGAGCGCAGTCAGTACCAGAAAACCTTAGCAAAAGAAAAGATAACCAGAACTGCTTATGATTATAGTTTTAAATTTGCATTATATAGTTACACATTTAATATATATATTTAAATGTTAAATGTTTAATCATGAAATAAGCAACTTACTATTTTTTTCTATTATCAGAAGGTAAGTATTCAAGTATTGTTGTCTACGGCAGAATTTCACAAATCTGTGCAACTTGTGGCCCACACAACTGACCACAAAAGTTTCTGCTGCCAACAAGAAAGTTTAACCAATCTGATCATTTCAAATACAAGCAAATATAACACAGTAATCAATGCTGCTTGTCAAATTTCGCGTAACTGTATAATCATGTAACATAATGAACACCAAAAAATCCTACCATTTTCTCTTTGTAGCCATACATTGACTTGCACTGGAAGTATAAATATCTAGCTAGCTATGGTGGTTACATTGATGACGCATTTTTCCAGACTAGTCACTGAGTTTGACCTAAATATTCAATTATTATTGAGTTTTTGGTTTTTGTTTTTGCAAATAATTAACAATAACATTTGTCATATTTAAATTTATGGTTTGTGTACATGTCTGTATATTGCAATGAAGTTTGGTGGTTTAAAATAATAAATAAAAAATGACTGCCAACGGCCCCCTACCAGTACCACCGTGGCCCACAGGTTGAAAACCACTGGTCTAACTAATGGATTGGTACAGATGAACTAGGTCTCCTTCTCTAGCGACCTCTTTGTTCTTGTCTGCCTGATTTCTCTCTCTCTCTCACTCTCTCTTTCTCTCTTTCTAGTCCCATTGCCATCTCCTCTCAGTATGCACTTCCCTATGGTGAGTCACAGCACTCTGAGGGTCACATGGGTGCCTGGTGCCGTCAGTGTTCCTGCCCATCGCATCACCTACAGCACCAATCATGGCAGTGACGTCAAACAGGTGGGGGAAAAGCACTGCTTCAGCAGCTGTTAGGATATTTCTTTTTTGTGTTTAGATTCTCTAATATATAACTGTTCAGTATTATTATTCTCAGTCTCCCCCCTTTCTTTCTCTTTCTCTCTGTCTCTCTGTCTCTCTCTCAGGTGGAGGTAGCCGGTGTGAACACAGTCCTGCTACAGAATCTGGCCTCTCTGTCCAGGTATCTGGTGTCTGTGCAGTCCCACTATGAAAAAGGCTTGTCCACCCCACTCATTGCCAACGTCACCACATGTAAGTCACATGCGAACTCTTTGTCTTCGTGATCCAGACATCTTCTTCTTATCCTTGTGGTCTTTGTTGATCCATCACTAACTCCTTAAAATGTCTCTCTCTCTCTCTCTCTCAGTAAGAGTGCCTGCTCCATCTGAGCTCAGAGTCACTAACTACTCAGAGAGTGCTTTAACAGTACGCTGGGAGCCAGCTGCAGATGATGTGACCTCATACCTGATTAAATGGATCTCTCTCAGTGGAGGAGACCTGAGGCAGGTCAGCACCAGCTCTCACCATTGAGCTCCAGCATTTGGACCTGTTGAAATGTGTGAAAAGTCAAATGTACTTAATTTTCCCCTTACCCCAAATGTAGTCAGTCAGCCAAGACATGGTGTCAGAGATTTGCTTCATGTTTTGCACTGAAGCTATGATGATATCGTAACTAAGAGCTTAGAGCCACCAATTAGCATTGTGCAAAGCTCATGCCTAAATCACACGCTTGCTTCAAACCTGATCACACCATGTTACGTCATTTAAAATAGCAAGTGGAGAAAATAGAGTACTGTGCAAATATCAGAGACCCCCCATTCATTTATTTATTTTCCTGTCAAAACAATCATCAAGTACAAATGATTCGTTTTTCAGTATCAGGAAAAATAGAAAGTTTATATTTAACAGAAAATTACACAGAATCCTCACCATCTAAATACAATCACCATTTTCAAAAAAGTGTCCACCTTTTGTCTTTATTATAGTTTTGGTGTTCTGGTGCAAATTTTCTTCTTTTTTGTCTGTTTCCTTTTCTCAGTAATGGCTTATTGGCATCTACACATCCTTTCAGACCCATGTATCTCTACGTATTAACGTCACACGCACAGGTTCAAAAAGAAGATCTGGCTCGATGTTTGTAGATCTCGAATGCAAAGTTCACATAATACTGATGAAGATATGATGACAGTAGTAGATAATTCACTCACATCCTCAGAATCATCAGATACTTTCACTCTGAAGCACAACCGACGTTCTTCCACTCGTTGCGGTCTCCATATCCCCAGATCCTACATAGTGTAGCTTAAGTCACGTAGTAGGTTAAGGTGCTGTAGTAACCGAAGAGTTTCAGTCCAAAATGCCTTCTATCCGTTTGTTACATTTTTGGATACAATGAATTTTTGAAAATAAAGACAGTTGATGTTGATGGAAAACACAATTCATTTCTCTTATTAAGGTAGTATTAAACATAATATAACATTGCTATTTTTTGGTAAACCCCACTTCCAACATCATATATCATGGAAAAGAACATTTTTGAAAGTGGTCTGCAATGCGTTTTGCAACAAAATGGCTCAGTTAGTGACTAAATCTAATCTTAGTGCGGTGGGTTTCAGTGTGATTATTTGTTGGATTTTTGGTGATGATGATTTTGGTTTTGCACTGTAATGAGGTCCTTTGTGTGATTGTGTTTCCAGCTAAAGGTGGATGGGGAGAGTGAGGGAGCCATATTGGAGGGAGTTGAGGATGACAAGGAGTATCAGATCTCGCTGTCTGCTCTGTATGCGGATGGAGCACAGAGTGAGGCTGTGGCTATACGATACAGCACATGTGAGTATACACTAAAGACACGAAAGTATTAGACTAAATTTTGCATTTATGAAGAGCATCTGCCAGTAGCATTTTCAGACACATCAAGACCTGCTGCTGGGTGGCACTAGCTGTATAGCCGTTGTTTTGGCAGTACTTCCAGCTCAGCCAGTATTTCAAGCTGGAGTCACAGCTTGGAAAAAGGGCTTAAAAAAGAAAAGTTTTCACAAAAAACAAGTGGATTGACAAAAGAACCCAAAGAACCTTACAGAATAAAATTGGGATATTATGGTGCATATTATTCTTACAATTCACATTGTTACAATAATCTGACACTGAGAGGTTAACTCTTATCGTGTAGTACACACATGTACACACATTCACTACTGTTCAAAAGTTTGGAATCACCCTTTTCAATAAAGTGAAGCCACTTTTCTGAAGATGCATGTATAAAATTATTCGAATATATATTTTATAATAAAATTAACTATCTTGTATTTGAAACATAGTGATCAAATCTCAGATAACTCATCAGGACCTCACTGTAAATAAATAATTACAGTAAATTATTTATAGTTCAATTTTTTTAGTCTTTCAAAAGAAATGTTTGGACTCATCTTCAAAGGCCTTCTGGTATCTTGCTTATTAAAATATTTATTTCAATCTGCAGTTGTTATTGAATAAAATAACAGTAACCACTAATATGACAGGTGATTCCATACTTTTGACAGGTAATGTAGATAAATATGTTCTATGTGAGTGGCCTATTTTTCCCCTCTGTGTTTCTGCTGTCGCAGTGTCAGGGGGAGGTCCCAGCTCTGTGTCCATCTCTGAGGAGACAGCGGTCAGCATGCTGGTCAGTTGGGTTCCACCTAACGCACATGTGCTGCAGTACCGCATATCATACACACCTTTAACTGGAGGAGAGGCACGAGAGAACACAGTGAGTGCCTTCTGGGAAAGGATGAAAATCTGCACATCTCATTAAGTAGAAAACATGTTTTTTAGGGTCTTCTTTCCATTTTCATTTAATTACAGTGCTTTTAAATCTGAATGACTGCTGTGTACAGCCTATGAATGTACAAGCCTACATGTGTCTGCTTGAACATAATACCGCACTGCATGCAGGCTCACTGCTAAATAATATATAAATCTTGCAGAGGATTTTGTGTTGCATCTTGGGTAATGTAGTCTTGGGCATGACTTGGCTTGTAGGTGTCGTTGCCAGGCAGTGAACGTCGTGTTCTGCTGCAGTCTCTGCTGCCTGACACTCGCTACAGTGTGCTGGTTACTGCTGAGTACCGCAACAGAGAGGGAGGCAGTGCCTCAGCACAGGGCAAAACCAGTGAGTCTGTCTCTCTCTCTCTCTCTCTCTCCCTCTCACTTACATGCACACACAGCTTTTAGCGATAGGACAGAATGAAAATTTACTGTCATATCAGTGACCTTAATTACCACAGTTTTTATTATTATTATTATTTTATTGTCAAAAATATACAGTACATTTCTAACACCAAAAAATGAACTACAGTTTAAGTAAATATGAAATTATTAAGGATGTAAAGATATCAGTACATTATCAGAATATCAGAAACATAACCTTCTAAACAGTGTCTTAAAATTTAAAACTCTATTGCTGGTTACTCTCGGTTTCTTCCGAGGTGTTTTCTTTTGCTGTTCTTTCATGAAAACCACTGTCACTGTTCAAAACTAGGCATATGCGTGCATCTTATCGGACTTACGCGGTGAGGAGGGGTGGGGTTTATGCTATATGCACACTTACATTCAAACAACTGGGCATTTTTTTCCTGAAGTCACCTATAAATTCCAGAGGTTCGTTTGTTAGAGGTCTGGCATGTTTTAACACATTAAATATTGAAAATCAAGTAACATCTTGACTTCAGAATAAAACATCATATCAAACCCGAAAATATGTGTATCTATACATAATATACTGTTTAAAAGAACTGTGTGACCATAGTTAGCAATGTAGGGTCTTTTATTAAAAAAAGTCAATTACAGATTACTTCTCTCAACTATAATGGGATATAATTATTTTACTTCCTGGAAAAACTCTTTACTTATACTTTACACTCTAAAACAATCACAATAAACATCATTTAAAATGCTGTTTACTGTCCCTGCTTTTGAACAAGACACAGACAGTTATGCTGAATAAGATTATGAACCACTGAAAACTCGCCAGTAGAAACAGTTTAAAAAACAGCTGCCTCTAAATAGAATCCTGGTGAGAAAGAGCTGTTTATGAAAATCAAGTGTGGTCTGTTTAAATGAGGTTGAGGCTCTCTCTTCTTCAGTGTGGAGATCTTTATCTGTCAGGTATAAATTAGCGTGATTAGATGCTTTGACAGATTGCTTGTGGAGTTGACTGCTTCCCGCATTCGTGCTGTGCTGTTCATATTCACAATCAGAATCAGGCAGTCATGCTGTCACACTTCACATGCATGTGCATGTTACGTAAAAGAACAGGCACAGATAACCTACAGTGGGGTCCAAAAGTCTGACCGCTACTTTGCATTCCTCTCTAATTTAATACGAGGTATTTCATTACGAACGGTGTTGTCAGCATAACAGTTTCAGTAAAAAGTAGAATCTTTAAATGATTTCAGGATTTTTGAGTATTTGGTATGTTCCTCTTTTGTTTTAATGACAGTGTGCACTCAATTTGGCATGGACTCCACAGATCTGTGCAAAAGCCTCTGATTAGTAGGTCAAATCTACCTGAGAGTCATCTGAGCATGTGTTTCAATAGAAAGAATATGACCAAAAAAATCTGACCTTTTTTGTACAAAGGCCTTAACGTAGTGTTTTTTACAAATTTGCTTCTGTTTGAATCATAAATTAGAAATAGTGCAGAATTTCAAACATTTCTTCTGCATTTTAATGTTTTCAGATTTTAAGGATTCCAAAACTTTCTGTAGTTTATTTCCAGACTTTCCGGGGTGATCTCAAGCTTTTGGACTTTCTCTGTTGAGGAAATTTATGTTCTAAATTCGCTGTGCATGATTAAAATTGTGTCCTTAGACACATGAGTAAAGCAAGAAACAGATTTTTTATTAGGTCAGTAGCTGTAATGTGTTACACTACTTCATTACGAAAAGTATTCACATTACTGTAAAGTGTTACTTTGTATCGTGTTGCCCTCAACACTGGTGTTTAAACATGTGCATGTTCCGAAGAGAGACTAGCAGTGGGCTGTGTACTTCTACTGTGACTTTTAAAAAGATGGTAATTGTAAACAGTTATCAGAATTGTATGATTATCATTGGGTTTTATACCTCAATATATCATTAAAAATCTGCTACATGTCCCTAATGGGCACGTCTCTGCATTCTCATATACAGTGCACACTTACTCTCACATTCATTCTTACACATGTACACCAAGATATATTCCATCAGCTTGATAGCCCTGTGTCTGTTCTTTCCCTGTAAAACCAGCCAGTCTGCGTGTGAGCAGTGTGAGTGTGGTGCGCTCCGACCACTCCAGTATCTGTGTGTCCTGGAGGCCAGTAATAGCCGTTACAGCTTACCGCATTGTCATCCAGGCCCTCAGAGGTACCAGTACTGTTCTCTACTGTACAACACTGATCCATGCTGCTGTTCCGTTTAGAAACATTACCTGTATTCATTTTATTGGCATTTGTTTCAGGTCTCTTTTGTCTCTTTTTGTGTTAATCTGTTTTTTTCTCAGACAAGCAGATAAAGGAGGAAACCGTGGACTCCAGCAGCAGCAGTCACTGTTTCTCTGAGCTGCAGCCAGAGACAGTGTATCGCATTAGTGTGCACTCCCGCTTGGGGACAGTAGAGAGCGCTGCTGTCACTATTCTCCATCCCACAGGTTAGACCACAAAGCAGGTTTATTTCAGAATCAGAATCAGAAAGCTTTATGGTCAGGTATGCTTACACACACAAGGAAGGTTACAGGAGCTCACAGTGCACAGTATCTGACAAACATTTACATGTAGTAAATAAAATAAAAAAAAATAACATAAAATAAAACATGCATTTCTACTATCACTCACTCATACACACACATGCACACACACACAGTCATACTTGTAAACCTTTTCTGACAGCCACTGCCGTGTTTGCTTATGTATCGAACTAAAGGTACAAGTAACTTCATCAATTTTGAATTGTTATCATTGATTATAATGAATTATATTTAGTAAAGAATGTGCTCACTCTTTGTCCAAAAACTTGTCACCTGCTATTCTCATAAAAATCCAAGAAAGCTTTATGAATTGTTTGTATTGTCTACTGTTCAAATAGTTTTACCTAGTAACTATTTCTAATGTGTTTATACTGTTGGTTCACTTAAAACAAATGATAGATGATCCAACAAGACAATGCGAGACGCCACACAGTTCATTAAGTGAATTTTAGGCTTGGTTTAAACCCACTGGGATCTTGAGGGTCTGGACTGGAAAATGTGTGGCAAGGAAGGATATAATCACTATGAATTGTTTGTGGACTGCAGTGAAAAATATGTGGCAAGAAGAAGACTATAAATTATTTAAAATAAATTTAAGAAAGTATGACATAGCAGTGTGAGGTTTTCTTTAACACTAGAACACTAAAATGAAAGCAAATTAGGAAATTCACACTTCATAGTATAATCAGTTTGTGTTTACCAGCATTTTGTTGTCTCTCTAGTTCTCAACCTCACACTGCTACTTCTCATACTTTACAAAAGTTTTTTAAAATGAAATTGAATGAAAAGGAGTTGCTTCCCACACATTCTTCATTGCTGTCCACAGACCATTCCTTCATTCGTGGTTAGATTCTTGTATAGCCCAACAGGATCTCAATGTGTTTTAAATCATGCCTGAACTTCACTAAAAGCAATGTGTCATTCTGCATTGTCTATTTGGAATATCTGTTATTTATAGTTGTTGGTTTTCCTGCTTTAACTCTATTGAATCCAGCATCTGGTCAGTGATGAAAATTTGACAACAGCCCCTTTAACTCGTTTAAATCTACTTGCAGAGTAGTTGGTGCATGTGCATTTTCACATTGGCCACAGTGAAACCTATGAGCTTGTAGAACCGGTGCTTTCTGTGAGCTGCTGTGTTTTCTGTCACTGTATGAAAGATGCATGAGGCTTCCTTTACTGCTGGATGCACTTTGATTTTTTTCTAAGTGAGCATGCAGCCTCACTCAGAGCACAGTAAGGTTCAGTAAGTGATAATTATTATTTGATTTAGAGTAATGATAAAATGTGACTCATGCGTTTTGTTGTCAAAAAATCTAGTTTGAGAGCACTTCTTTTTGACCACCATTGTAATTCTGAATCTTGCACATATAATTCAATCGAAGAATTGAATGAGATTCTTTCCATCTAACTCTTTCCCAGCCGCAGCACCTGTGAGATTACAGCTTCCTCCACGGCTGCATCCCATACAGAATGAAGGTGAGTATACAATAGTACACGTATGTACTGGAACATGTTTATATGGACACAAGCATGATCTAATGTGCTGTGTTTTCTGTAACAGTATGTCCTGAGATGACCATCAGAAACAATGTGATAAAAGGTAATCAGTTAGTCTCTGAATTTTCCCTTTTACATATTTGATCATTTTGTGAACAAATGGCCTCATTGGCACTGTTCCCAGAGAAACTGTGTGTTTGTACTGCAGGTTTTAATATGATGGAGGCGTTTGGTCTGACTCAGAGAGCTCATTCCACAGTGGAGGGCGTGGCAGCGGAGTCTTTTATCTTCAGCTTTTTACCCAGCTACACCCTCTACAGAGACACACAGCTCACCCAGAGCACACGGTCAGACGCGCACACACATACACACATTTAAAGACACCATCTTCCCTTTACGTCTTGTTAGTATTTCATGGCGAATGGGCCAAATAAACATTAGAGTTGAACCATATTGTAGGGAAAAAGTTATATTGCAATATTTTTGGTTTGCAAAAAGTTTTATTATGTTTGAAAAACAAAAAAAATTGTCAAAAAATTACCCAGATAAGGTAATCCCAAAGGCAGCTAATTATCCCTCTAGCAATGGAAAAGGTGTGTTTAATGGGAGAACGAAAGGGGAATTCCACTGATTTTTTCTTTTTCAAAATTTCCGTATAACTAAATTGTTGTCATTTTGAATGCTATAATATGAAATGCTCCATTCTAGAAAAACTTGCCGAGTCAAAATTGTTCACAGTGGGGGTGAAATAAAGGTTTAAGAGCATTAAATTCCTCTAAAGGTTATTCACAGACAGTTATTAAATGAAATGGTTAATATGCTACCTGAAGCCTGAGGCAGTGCTTTACAATAGCTTGGAACAAGGTTTTGGCCTAAACCAGATTTATTTTTAATTAATTAATTAATGTTGGACAGGTACATGCAGTAATGTTTTACCATCATAAACATTACATAGAAAAACTCAGAGGAGACTATAATTGGTTATTCAGGACAGTAAATAAAATGGCTAAATAAAATGGCTATACTTATGTTGTAGACATTGAGACCACTGATTCTTATCATAACCACTGTAAGTTATATTTAAGAGTCAGTAAGTTTGTCCACAGTTAACCATTTCATATCAAACTCTAAATAACCTTATTTACATCTCAACAACTGAATTATGCAGAAAATTTGAAAAATCATTGGAGGTCTTTATTAAGGCATTAGTTCAGTATTCTTATTAGGGTTGTACGATATGGACAAAATACCATTTTGCAATTGTATCGCTATGTACTTGATACCCTTAAGAAGCAAAAAAAGAGTTTTTTATGATGTATTATTTATTGTAAATATCTAAATGTAATGTATTTCTAAACCTAACCTTCACTTCACTTTGCAGATTCATCCACCCTGCCGGCTTTGCTCCGGAGCATACCATCAGCATGATGTTCCGCCTGCTGCAGGACTCTCCCACAGAACCTTTCGCCCTCTGGCAGCTCACTGACAATGATTTCCAGCCCAAGATGGGGGTGGTGCTGGACCGTGAGTACAGGGCTGTTTTGGGGGAGCATGAGCAAATTCTTTTTTATTAGTTTATTAGTATTAGTTATCCTAATAACTACATTAAAATATCCTTTAATGGGGACTGGTGACCTGAAAGTGCTTCAAAACTCATTTAATCATAAAGACCGGCTCATATTGTCCGACAAGGCAATAGTATTTTAATAACATTGTAGATGGTGGTTTTAAAGAATGGCTATAAATAAGAGTTCACATGAGAAAACAGCCTTGGATAAGTTGAAAGCCTTGGATCAAGGCTTAGATTTGTATAGGGATCCATTTTAGCATCTCTTCCTTATTTACACCACTCTGTAAATAAACAAAAACTTTTAAATTGTTGTAGTTTTGTGGATATTTTGGCTAATTTGTTGCACATGTCGCTGATGTAGTTTTATTTGGCTTTCAGCTGAGAGGAAAGTGTTGCTGTACTTCAGTCTGGACTACAGAGGAGAGGTACAGGAGCTGACCTTCGACCAGCCCCAAGTCCACACACTCTTCTATGGCAGCTTCCACAAGGTGAGTGAGTGAGTGAGTGAGTGAGTGAGTGAGAAAGTGAGTGAGAGAGAAAGTGAGTGAGTGAGAGAGTGAGTGAGTACTATCTGCAGTAGCAGAATACCTGTGATAAAGGTGATAAAGACGTAGTTTGTTAGGAAAAGAGACATTAGGATTATATGCACCATAAACTGGGAAATGGATGTGATTATGGGTGTAGCAATTTTAATATAGTATTGTGTCTTTCGTGAAAATCACTGTAACTTTTAAAACATAAGATTCCAGAAAACTAGGTTGCATATATATTGTGTTATTTATAGCTCACTTGTCATATAAGGTCACTATTATGTGTAAATACATGGTACTTTGTGATCTTTTGTTTTTAATAAGATTTGTATTTTTCTGTGGTGTCCAAGCGGTGCGACTATCTACACGCTGACCCTGTCATTGGGAGGTTATGAGTTCAATCACTGGTGATGCCACAACCACAACAATCTGTGACTTAGAGTCCAGCAGAGCATAAATGGCCTCACGTCTTACTGTGTGGGAAATATCGGCTTATTGCAGTGCTAGCTAACATTGATGTCTGTTAGCTGGCGTAATACGTTTGGCGTGCTGAGCTGTCTAGTAACTTGTTAGAATGAGTATGAAAAGATGCTGTGGTTGGCTAGTATGTGCTTCCTCAAGGTCACTGGACAGCTCAACGTGTTTCGAGGAGAACGCTTCACCCTCCTAGCTTGGTAGCATTGTGTGATGGGGGAAGACATATCCAGCGGATGGGAATTGAATATAAGTGAATTGGGAAGAAAATTGAGGAAAAAAAGTTGTGTTACATCAGAAGAGCTCTGTAAAATCCTGAATTTTTACTCCTAAATAATGAAAATTTAATCAAATTTCGACCCCTGAATTAAGAATTGTATTAAACGTGAAAATATGTGTATTGTTGCACCTATAAAATTGATCATTACGCACTGTTCTGGGACATTTTCTGAAATTCTGTTTAATGTGATTGGCAGATTCACCTGTCTGTTAGTCAGGTGAGTGTGTCCCTGTCTGTGGACTGTCAGCGAGTTGGAGAGAGACCTGCTCGTCCTCTCGGAGCGCTACCTACTGACGGCTTTGAGATGCTGGGCAAACTAGTGAGGACTCGCGGGCCCCGAAGTGGATCTGCTGCTGTGAGTATGATATACTGCATGAAACAATGTGAATCATGCCTATTAACTTTGTGAGGTTAAGAGATACTGTTGTTTTGCTATACGTTTGATTTGTGTTGCATAATTAGTTTTAGATGTAATTACATAATTATCGGATTTATTATGTAGTTATGTAATGAGATACATTCACATTCAATTCTGTATCAACTCTTTTGAATCTGCAGCTTTTTACTTGTTACCACGTAAACAAAAACGTTAAGTCGCTGGAATAGCAGGAGAAAAAAAAGCCCACTGAGACGAAACACAGTCAAAATGACCACTGTGGCCTTTCAAGGTAGAAATACTCAGATAAGGCAGGTAGGCTACTAAATAACTGCTGCCAAAATAATGTAGGACTAGTGCTGGAAAAGAGATCCAGCTCAAAGAGACAAAACACTGTCTATATATGTAATATTGATCTCATAATGTCAGATTAAAATCTTTTTTTTTTGGTCAGAATAATCACATTTTAAAAAACATAAAGCAGTCAAAACGACCATTCTTGGCCTTTCTAGTGTTAAACACAGCATACGAAGAGGGTTTCATGGTATATACTTTAGGGGGGACCCAGGAGGATTAAACTTTAAGTACACAAATTAATTCCTCATAGTGGCAGTTGGTGCTACAGTGGTTTCTGCATGGTAGGTCAAAAACAGTTCCTCTTATCTTCTTATCCACAGTTCCAGCTACAGTCTTTTGAGATCGTGTGTAACACCACCTGGGCTTCAGAGGACACCTGCTGTGACCTGCCCGCTCAGGTGAGAGACCACCCACATGCTTAATGAATCTTTCCATAAGTATGTGGTTGAAATAGTGCAGACAAATATGCGGATGATGCAATGATACACTGAACTATGGCCGCACACGAAAGAGGAAGGTTCGTTTTATGATATGTTAGTTATGTACAGAGATCTTTTTTGTTTTCTACAGAGGGATGAGGAGAGTTGCCCTGCTCCCGCTTACGCATGCACCTGCACCTCCGACATCCCTGGAGCACCTGGAGATGCTGGTCCTCCTGTGAGTCAACAACATATACAACTTTTAATAGGACCTGTTTGATATGAAAATGTTGTTACCAATACCAGTAATTGAGATAATTGGTGGTAATGGTCAATATAATTTTTTTTCTATGGACAAAAATTTAAAAATCTCATAGTTTTAGTCAAACAGTTGTGGAGGAGGGGGTGTAGTCGAGCATCACATGTAAGACGGAGAGCCAGTCACACCGAACCAGCAGGCTGAGTAGCTGGTAAGATTCACCCGGGTGTTGTTTCTGCAAGCCTGGTTCTTCATCCATGTCTTTTCTCAGTAGGTGGCAGAGCTCAGAGAGAGAAGGAGATGAGTGGAGACAGAAAGAAAAAGACTGAAAAGTTCCTGCAAACATGCTCTTTAATTTTGTTAACTGGGTGAAAAGCTGAGTGATTTGTGTTGTTGTCAGAATAAAAAGAAAGCTCTGTGTCTCCACACCCTGCTCGACCACACCTCCTCCTTCACAACAGTTTAACGTGGTATGGTGCAGTATTGCAATCATTTTCACTGTGTATCTGTGGGATTTCTGTCATTCTGCCAGTAAATCTGTGGAACCTTAATAACAGCTGATTTTATCAGTCAAATGATATATCAGTCAGGCTTCTAGTTTCTAATGTTAATTAGATAATAACTACTGTTAATTATGGATTTGTGGCATATTTGTCTGCTCATATTCTGGTTTTACCTCAGGGCAAACCTGGTCCTCGTGGGGAGAAAGGAGAAAAAGGGGAGGAAGGACAGAAGGTGTGCTGTCTCTTTACTCTCTTTTTCAGTCAGCTGTTCTTCTAGGTGCATGTATAGATTAGTTTTGGGCCAAATGTTGCAACAATGGTAGTTCTTCTTGCTCTAATTATACCACAATGTCTGTAGATGTTGAGCTAATGAGTTTACCCATTTTTCTTTCCATCCTCTGTGCCATCCCAGGGTGAAATGGGACCCCCTGGCAAGGGAGGGCCTGAGGGAGGCTTTGGCCCTATGGGGTCTGTCGGCCCCCGTGGAATAGCAGTAATGGGTAAAATGGTATGCACACTTTCTAGCATAGCATGCTTGTACCAGAATACTAACTTATATGGTGATGAATTAAAGTCTCTCTCCATGTTTCTGTAGGGGCCTCCAGGGATACGGGGCGAAAAAGGAGATATTGGACGGCCTGGGAATCAAGTGAGCCTGATGTGTCTTTCATTTGATCAGAAAGATGAGGCATTAAGTGTTTTTAAGATACTTTGCATTATTTCTTTGTGATCACCCCTCTTTATTTTTAAGGGGTTACCAGGACCACCTGGCCCAAAAGGTGAAGAGGGAAAACCAGGACCAAAGGCAAGTCCACTTCATTTAAGAAATAGAGCATTCGGCTTATGCCTGTGACCACATCACAGCGTTGATGTTATTCATAGTATCACAGAACCTCAAATGTTCTGTTCCTTTCAAACAATAGTTTTGAAAAGTAAAGAAAAAGACAAAGCACAGAAGTCCTGTATATTGTTTAGATGTTTTAATATTGGGTGATTTCATCTGCCAACAAGCTACAACAGGCCAACCATGTTGTTACTTAGCAACTGACGGAAGGCTAGTGTTGTAGGGCCAGATTTGATCTCGTAACAAGAACGTCTGGAGACAACAATGAGAAATTTTGTGCTGAATGTGGTTGGGAATGTAGACTTACTATGGTGGGATCAAACTGAGTGTGAAATTTTGAAAACAATCCAGCATCTCCTGAAGACAGAGCACATAATAGGGGGTCTTGGTGCACCCTCTACATTGTCTGGGCACGGTGGATGTAACTAAGTAAGCAGTAACCCTAAAATACTCCAGTTATGTAGATATGAGTCACATATGTAAAGAACACAGTACATGTGGTAGAAATAAACATTAACTTGCAAGTTGTAGTGGTTTGTTTTGCTTTGTTATTAACTGTGTTCTGAATGTTTAAAGAGCACTAAGCGTTCGGGGCGGGTTTTACAGGGTTGTACCCTGTACAGCAGATTTGTTGTAGACAAGTTGTGTCCAAACATGTATTCTCATTATAAGATCTCACCTGGCCCTGTGAGACTAGTGGTAGGCAGAATGATTGAACATAGTTTAAACAAAACACAAAACGACATCAACACTGATAGAGCGTGTTCTCTTAGTCAGAGACCTTCATACTGTCACATGAAAAGAGGTGAATGATAAGCATCACACTTATGATGTATTATGTATCTTCTCTTCGTATCTGTTTCTTTTAGTCCCATACCTTTCATTCTTGCTCTTTCTTGTCCATTTTTCTCACCAGGGGACCAGAGGTGTGGAGGGTAACATTGGACCCCCAGGGACTACTGGACCAAGAGTAAGATATCAGAGTCATAGAGACTGCATTCTTCCAGATTTACACATTAACCATGTTAATATGTTGTCATGCTCTGCATAAATTTCCACCTCTTTATTGTATCTTTTCCTCATAGGGTTTCCAGGGTATGCCTGGTCACCCAGGACCTGTTGGAGAGAGGGGACCACTAGGACCTGTAGGGCCAACAGTGAGTGCAGAGACATCCTGGATTTTATAATGCTGTTAATCACCCAAGTTTTTAGACCTTTTTTTCTCCAGTATTTGGGGTATTAACCTTAGTGTTACGACCCAGTCTAGGGTCAGGCGGTAACAGAGAACGTGGGAGGGCTCTCTCCCCAGACCTGCTGCTAGACCAGACACCGAACACCATTTAAACCAGAAAATGACAGGTTTATTTTCTTCAAAAGCTCAAACAAGCTGGGTTGATGGCTTCAGGGACAAGCATTAACCAAAATAACAAACAAAACAACTTGATTTCAAACTTAACTAAACTAAAAACAAAAGAAACAAAAGACATGTAGGCTACCCTGACTCCCTACCTTAAACAGGAGAAAAGGTGACCAAAACAACATGGCACCTGTCCCCTACTTTCACCCAGCTCTCAAAACATATCAAACAGTCACAGTTGTAATAATAGCAGCAAAGCAAAGCAGACAGAAGTGAAGAGTGCTGGGCTGGTCTGGACAGGTGTTCTTCCAGGTCAGGTCAGAGGGGAGAAATCCCTGAACGTCTCCCAAGATGGTGGCTCGGCGACCTCTTATACCTCTGTGCACCCCCGTCCGGCCAGTCATGTACCTGCACATAAGGGGACACACAACGGGGAAAACACAGAATGCCAGCACAAGGCACACAAAGGGTATATTACGACCAGGGGTGGTAACACTTAGTCTAGACTGTTTTGCTGTCCTACTTATATCAAAATACATAATTACAAAATCAAAATGAATTACATTTACATTTGATTAACATTCTGGTTTGATTCTGACCCTTTTTTTTCAATGTTTCAATGTTAAAACTTTGACAAATACTTGGCAAAAATGAAAAAAAAGTGAATTATCTTTATGCAAAACAAGACTGTATACACAACAATAACCTTAAATCAAATTCAAATTATAATAAAACATATTTTACTTGAAAATGCAAATGTAGTATCAGTTGAAAGAGTCTGCACTACTGACAGAATTGTGTTATATATAAGAGTGTTAATATAAATTTGCTGCATGCTGTTTTTATCACTGGCAGTAACAGCGTTTTTCAAAGGTTAATTATGTGACATTTTCAGACTGGAATAGTTAAAGTCATCATTAATGATGTCTGTTTCTATTGTTAGGGGCTTCCTGGAAGTAAGGGCGAGAGAGGAGAGAAGGTGAGTTAAAAGCGCAGTATTCCTCATGCTGTATGCCAGCTTCATGCAGCACCATTTCTTTTTTGAAGGATACATTTAATTATGTTTTGTGATGCAGTTTAAATGTGCTTTGTTGACAGGGAGAGCCGCAGTCTCTTGCCGTTATTTACCAGCTTGTCACTCAGGCTTGTGAGAAGCTGGTGCACAGTATGTGACAAACCTTTCTCTATTTAAATCTTCTTTGTCCATGTGATGTATTTCACTATTTCCATTGTTGCTGCACTACGACATCACATCTGTATGTTTTTATTGTTTTATACAATACTGTGCAAAAATCAGAGACCACACTTGCTTTCCAGACAAAACAGCCTTTAAGTATAAGATATTCATTTTCTAATGGCAGAAAAAAAAAGAAAACGTATTAAATAGAGAATTATCCATAAACATTAACAACTAAATATATATATATTTTTATATATATATATTTTTTCACAGTGGAAGGATGTGCAGAAACACTCATGGATTCTTTCAGATCTGAAGTGGAGCTAGGTATCTCCAGCTTTGGAGACTCCTGGAAAAAAATACTCCTTTTTTTCATGTGTTTTCCTTTGAATTTCCCCTTCCTCGAGCAAGTGGGTTGTCCTTTATCTGATCTCAATCTCCTCAGATATTTTGTGAAAAATCAACTTGTACTTAATGGCTGTTTTGACGGGAAATAAATGAATGGTGGTCTTTGCATAGTACTGTATATAATCCACACTGCCTGTAGTGCCCCTTTTTTAAAAATAGCGTTTCTTTGAGCCTCTGATATCTGGTCATCAGAGTATTCACCTGTTATAATGCTGTGCTTTAGATGAAGTGCTGAAGATAGACGCTTTCCTGAATGAGATCAGTCGAAAGCCTGTGCCCATCCAGGAGCCGGTTGGGCCTCCAGGAGAGCCCGGAATCCCAGGTGGGAGAGGATCCCCAGGGCCAAGAGGCCCTGAGGGACGACAGGGAGACAGAGGAGAACAAGGCAAACCAGGGTATCCTGGCGAGCAGGGTGAGACTTTTAAGCAGCTTATGGAGATGTATTTGCAATCTTTACTGCACATGGATACTGGCAAGCAAAATTTAAAGCAAGGGTTCAGCCAAAAAAGAAATGTATACTATTTTCCTTCTTCAGAACACATAGTCGATTAGCCATGACCTGTTTGATGTCTGAAGTTTGCTTTTTAGTTTTGTTCTGGACCTTTATTGGTGGCGAGCTGTAACAAATGGAGCTACAACACAACATGGCCAAAAAGTAATAGAAGCTTTAGGCACCTTTTACATTGTGCAAACTGCCTGCTCATTTTGCTTATGTGGTTTCTGAAACTATATGGCATTAATGTTATCTATAAAAATAGACAAAAGCAAAGTTTTGGCTTAAAAAAGCTGCTACTAAGCTGCATGTGATGATTAATGCAGGCAGCTTGCTTCCATTATTGGTTCGTTTTCATTACTTGTTAGGTACATTAGCATTTTAGCACCAGCATAAAACTAAAGAAAACTTCAGATACCAAACTTTGCTGATCGACTACATTTGGTGTAAGGGGAAAACTTAGTAAATTCGATTTTTGGCTGATCTATTGCTTTAAATGTAGCTAAGTTACTAATAATTCAGGCCTAGCGCTGCAACTCATCTCATCCCAGAGATCCTAATTCTGCTCTGTACCTTAAGGACGCAGAGGTTTGCCTGGTGAGAGAGGAGCTCCAGGGATTAATGTTCAGGGACCACAAGGAATGAAGGGTTTTGCAGGTATAGAGTGTTTCTTATATATTTAAATATTTTTATTTTTAAGTTTTAAATTTCTGTATAATTAAACGGTTAAGATGTTAGCAAAGTCGCTCCAAGTGGTTTGATGTAAAATGTCCCATGTTAGAGAAGCTAACAGAGACAAAATTGCTCACAACAGTGGTGATGTGATCCAGATAAAGTATTTAAAAGCTTACAACACAAAATTGTAGTGAATACACTACCTGATGCCTGAGACATTGTTTTATGGTAGTTTTGAGAAGTTTTTTGCCTTAAACCTCTACATTTTAAACTACTCATAGTGGAGATGTACGTACAGGGTGTTGTAAGGCAAAATAGTCCCCAAAGAAAACATATTTTTTCAGATTTAATTCTACTTTACTATTATCAACATTATATAATAAAAGCTCAGAAGACGTGTAGGTTCTTTGGTTATTGTGGGCCATTAATGAAATGGCTATATTTGCGTTGTCATCTCAGCCCCTGGTTTCTGTAACCATCACTCTAAAGAAATGTGAGAAGCACTGTTTCTCTACAGTGCATCATTTCACATCAAAACACTCTTAATGCCTTTCTTCACATCTCAGAAATGTTGACACATCTGTGGAATTGCCTTTTAAGCAACACAGTAGCAAATACAGTGATGATCTAAAATTTTGTGATATCTCATAACCCTTTGTTGTTATGCTGTTATGCAGTTTTGCAAAGTAAAGAAAGAAGTTCAGCAAAGAATCCTTGAACATTGTGTCAAAAAGATGTTTCAATAATGCACATTTCTATCACCAAAAAATATTTCCAGTAGCTTAGGATAAAAGACCATTGTTGTTACTTAGCAACCGACGGTCAGTGGAATGATACAGGTATGGTGAAAAAAAAATGTGTTGTAAACAGCTGAATCTTAGTACAAAGATGATTATAAAATGGTAGAGCGAGCATCGCACTGAACACTCTCTCTACCAGTTAAGATGCTTTTTGGAAATGGGGTCCAGGTTGTGTGGTCAGAACTAATTGTTTTATAATAGTAGTCCACTGTTAGTAACTGCTCACGACACTCTTTGTGCTGTGCCAGGGCTTCCAGGAGAAACCAAGACAGGGATACAAGGCCCTCGAGGTGAGGATGGTAAACCAGGTTTTCCCGGTAATCCGGGGGGTGTGGGTCAGCCAGGTGAGATTGGACCCCCTGGTGTGTGTGACAGTAGTGGCTGCCATCGAGGAGCGCTCCCAGCAGGTGCATATAAACATTTTCTCCTTTGTGCAGTCATTATCAGTTGATGTCCTCCTGTAAATAATGCATTTTCTCCTTATCTTTTAAATGATTTTTTCAGTGGATCCATACTTTGGATACCAGCCTTGATCTGGATAAAAATGAGACAACATCTGAATATTTTCGAGTCCTTGTATTTCTTTAAGAAGAAGCATAGAGGCGCTGTTGGTTGTAGCGGTTAAAAACTGGTTTGGCATGCAAAGGACGTGTTGTACCAAGACCAGTTTTAGACTTCCTCACTGTGTGACACTGCTAATGCAAGCTTCAGACTGAAACCTCTTTACTCTCCAGCTTCTCTTCATGTGACATCTCCAGAAGCCCGAGCCGCCTTTCCAGACATTTTATCCCTGTTTTTCATTTAATGCCTATTTAAACTGTCATTAATCTGGACGTAGCCAGTGCCGTGAATCACTAGAGCAAACTCTTGAGCAGGACTCATTTTGTGCTGCATTGAATTCAGTTTGACACCAAAGAAGGATCCCACATCATTTCAGTTACATTTAATGGAAGATATAGCCATATTTATCATCAGTTTACTAAATAATTTCGCACTGAGAATGTTTTTAGATCTATTTTACCAATGCTGTGGTTTATTTTTTGTATTTATGCACTACAATGTATATGTTTTTAAGAATATGTTGTTGAAGGCATATTATTCCT
Organism: Colossoma macropomum; assembly: GCF_904425465.1. Taxonomy (NCBI): domain Eukaryota; kingdom Metazoa; phylum Chordata; class Actinopteri; order Characiformes; family Serrasalmidae; genus Colossoma; species Colossoma macropomum. Next base: position 13,263,554 of record NW_023494802.1, on the reverse strand, counting down.
TCTGCATATTTGGGTCCCCTGATTTTGTTGTTTTAGGGTGAATTTTAAACGGACATGTATTATAAAACAACACTGTGATCATTTTGTGATGTCTTACTGTCTTGCATATGCATAATGCCTGTTTTATTTGAATCTGCACAAAGAGTTCTTGTAGTAAAATTAACACTATATAATGTAAATGTCTAAACATTGAAATACTGATTTTTTATGTTTTCTAAATGTAAGCATTTAAACTGTGTGTGAGTGTGAGAGTGTATGTGTGTGTGTGTGTGTGTGTGTGTGTGTGTGCGCGCATGTGTGCATTTGTGTGAGAGAGAGTGAGAAAGGAGGGGGATAGAGGACGGGAGAAGTACATAGTTATTGACCTGTGTGAAACCAAACAATTTTTAAAAATTAAAATGATTTCTTGTGGTACTGAATGTGCTGTGTCAACAAATTATTCCTCTTAAATGTAACTTCCACTGATTTCCAAATACAGTTTCACTGTCCTGCATTTGTAAATCACTGCTAGAAAAGTTATCCCATTAATGTCCATTTGTGAAATTTTAAATGTTCTTTGCTTCATGTGTTCTTGGAGCTTGGCTGAGCACAAATCTGAAGAGATTTTTCAAATGGATCAATATATGACTTAAAAGTGGGGTTTTATGGGGTTAGGGAACCAGCCTTGTGACCGGAAGGTCGCTGGTTCGATCCCCTGAGCCAACAGTACATGACTGAAGTGCCCTTCATAGTACTGGGCTGCCCACTGCTCTGGGCAAGTGTGCTCACTGCCCCCTAGTGCGTGTCTTCACTAGTGTGTATGTGGTGTTTCACTGCACGGATGGGTTAGATTGCAGAGGTGAAATTTCCCCATTGTGGGACTAATAAGGCTCACTTAATCTAATTAATCTAATGTAATCAAAAATCTTCAAATAGGTACTGCTACATGTCCAAAGTATAACAAAATTTAATCATTTTAGAAATTGCATATTAGTATTGTTGGGTATCTGTGGGCTAGTAGAGTGTTTGAGTAGTTTGAGCATGACAGCTTACTTTTAGATACTCATCAAAAGAAGTGCCTCAGTTAAAATAGCTCATTTTGAAACTAGAGATGGTACCATCTCTACTCTTCTACTAGTTCTGTGGCAATTTTCTTTTTCTTCTTGGACATGAATGAGTTAAAATGGTAAGTAAAGTAGATGTATATTAGTTTCCTTTAACCTCCAAAAAGCACATGAAGTGTGCAGACAGTGTTGTGCTCCTCACCCTAACTGCACACAGCCCTGGGCTCGCAGGAACCAATAATCGGGAGCGCAGATTGCAGCGGACCACTGTCCTAGACACACATCCGGTGTGTAGTCCTGTCCAACATGGCAGGTTCTAGGAGCAGTAAGAGAAACAGAGAAGAGGCTGATAAATATTCTGTGCTGTTACCGACATACAACGAACGGGAGAACCTGCCCCTGATTGTGTGGCTGCTGGTGAAGTACTTTGGGGAAAGGTGAGGTGAATATTTAGCTAAAGCGAGCGGCTCAGAGCTGAGCTGCCTGCTAATGATGAGCTGTCACTGAGAGTCGCTGAGCCCGTTTGACTCCACACAGCTCAGTAAACACGGTAACCTGGCGACCTGGCAGCGGTTCGTACTGCATAACCGTTAAAGATAACTGTAGCACTGGTGTCATTACTTTAAGATAGAGGATTCCTGTGCGTTGTCGAGTAGGGGAGTAATTTACGCACCGCCGATTTAAGTTCCTAATAGCTACTATAACGTTAAGTGTATAAATATTGTAGCGTTTGCCGAAATTAAAGGGTGACACAGCTTCTGCACAGGTTGTTGTGCTATATTAACCCGCTGTTGTTGGCCACAGCTACACCAGACACAAGCAGATATAACAGTTCGCTCTGGCCTCACCATGTCTTCTCCCCTAGACGTCAACACTGGACTGATCTCAGTTTGTCCTGATCTACACAAAACACAGACAGCAGGCTAAACCTGCTTTCACAGTTAGAGTCCTTATAGAATAACCCGGCAAATAAATGCTCTAGAACTAATAACCTGGAATAAACATGCACACATTTCTTGTACATGCTACACTACCAAGTCTTTGAACCAAACTGGAAGCCGCCCCCTCCTCCTGGGGCGTGCTGGGGTGGGCGGCTCTCGGCTGAGGAGTCATCCATACTAGGTAGCTGGACAACAACTTCATGGTATCCTCTCCGTCAGTGCACCTTAGCAGAGAGTCTGAAGCAGGGCGTGCGGCTGCTGCAGCAGTCCTTTCTTTACTGTTCACAGCAATGCATGTACAGCTCTTCGTCCTCCTCCTGGGTGCGCTGGAACTTCTCACAGCTCATAGCATCAAGCCTGGTGCCACTGGGAGCACTGCAAGCAGCATCAGCAGCAGCACTTCTCTCAACCGCTTTCTGTTGTCGTTGTCTGCGTTGTCGATGCCGGTGGGGGTGCTGCTCATGTGCTCTGCCCATTAAACAGCCGTGCTGCCCTTGACCTGACAGCGCACTCCGCCCTCAGAGATCCTCCAGCTGGCTCTGATGTTGCGTGTTCCACTATGCACTGGGTATCCGGTGGCTTAGAGACTAAGTTGCCCCAACTGTCAGCGTCAGCTGACGATCTCCCCACCATCAGTGTTAGCTCACCTGTCACAGTGTGGAGATTAACTGCTGTTCTTTCCAGCTCAAATCCAGCAGGTGCCACTTCTGGTTGGCCCACTGTGACCGATGACCCTGTGTTCATCAGAGCAGTGCATGGAACTCTTTCAGTGTCGATGGAAATGTGGCAGAAGTCTGATATGGATGTTCACCCCACCACAGCCACTGTTTGTTCACTGCCTGTGCTGTACTTTTTGGCTAGGGCAGCATTCTTACTCGCTCACTTCACCCCCAGTAGAGGTGAAGCCCTAACCATATGTCCCTGCCGGCTGCACATCCAGCAGCAGTGGCCCCACTGGCTGTATGGCTGTAGGTGTGGCTAACAGACAAGCCCTAGCCAGATATCCCAGCTGGCTGCACATCCAGCAGCAGCGGCCACGTGCCACTGGCTGTATGGCTGCGGTTATGGCCAACCCTCAGATCTGTTCTGTCATCTACTCTGTCCACACTGACTTTGGTGACTCACTTGACACCTCCACAGCTCTGACTGCAGGACTGGTAACATCTATGCACTGTGCAGCTACTGACAACAACATTTCTCTGTCTAGTGCCTTCTCCAGTCTGAGAGAGAGTCTGAATCTCTCCCATTGGCAAAATCTTTTGCTTCTGACATCAAAAGTAGCATTCTGCTATTAAAGGAGACGCAGCTTTTGCACGAGTAGTTGTGCTTTATTATAAAGCTATGATAAACACAAGCAGAATTTTCTCTAACAGTTTGCTTTAGCCTCACTGTGTCGTCTCCCCTAGGTGTCACCGCTAGACTGATCACAGTTGTTCCTCGTCGCAGGTGCATGGCCAACGGACTAGCCCCACCTTTACAATAAGAGTCCTTGTAGAATAACGCAGCAAATAAATGCTAAAGAACTAATAACCTAGAATTAATATGCACTCATTTCATGAACATGCTGCAGTATAACTGTTTGGGGGGGGATTGTGTGTACTTACTGTGAAATTAAGTCATATTTGTTCACAGGTTTGGCATGGACAGAATAATAAACCATAAACCAATGCACAGTTAGAGAAAATACAGTGGAAAAGCAGACAATATTATTTTATAACACAAAAATAAAAATGTTGTTGGGATAAGATGCCCCTTCCTGAAGTAATAAACCCCACTGAGGGGAATCTACTGTCATCAGATTTTTATCATCTCATGTAATTTTTTTGTATTAATTATGATATTTGCATTCTTCAAAGAATGTGCTATTTCTCTTAAATACAACACTGAATATCCTGTGTTAAATTGAAAGGTCAATTTATGTCTTAATGATTACACTTTTTTATAATAAGCTATGACATAATTATAATAAGCTTCTGTTCACAGTAAACAGAAATAAATTATAATAATAAAACATAAAAATTAAATATAAGTATAATAAAATAAATTCCCTATAATCATATATTTAAAAACTTGTACAAGTAAATGTAAATGCATATATTGCTATTATTTGATGACAAAGTTAGATCAGCTGAACTAAAACTCTTATTTAGAGCATAGTCATTCAGTAAATGTGCTTGAACAAATGTCATGTTGTGTTGATTTTCTAAGTGAACGTTTGTACACATGCTCTACAGAGAACAAACTTAAATTTGGCTTTTTTCTGCCCAGTTCTACACTGAGTTTTAACATATTTTTCTGCTTAATCGTGTATAGCACTGTTGATTGTTGTATATTTTGTTTTCATCCATTTTATGTGTTTGTGTGTTTTTGGGACACTATGTATATTTATATTTTAAAAAGAGAGGCCAAAGACAGTCTAACCTAATCCAATCTATGTTACCAGCCTGTTTTATAGCTAACTAACCTAAGCCTTTCTGTTTTACCCTTTTCATTCCATGCAGTGGATACAACTATGAGATTATAGTCATTGATGATGGCAGCCCTGATGGGACACTGCAGATTGCTGAGCAGCTACAGAAGATTTATGGAGATGATAAGATTGTGAGTTGTAGTTGATGTCTTGGTTGTGTTGTATGCTGATGTAATAACTAATTAAGATATGGTTGAAACTGTTTCTGCTTTAATATTAATTATTCACTTTGTGTTTCAGGTGCTGAGACCACGTGCAGAAAAATTAGGTTTAGGTGAGTCAGCATTATCTACGGTTTACCTTGTTTGACTGGTGTGGCGTGCATTTAGGCTATTTTCTTTCATTCTTTTGAACATCAACCTGAGGTCTTCAGCTCCAGGCCTTTAAAAAATCCAGAATATCCAGGACTTGAAACTGGATTTAAGGTCTGGAGTTGAAGACCACTGGTGTAGACTAATTACTAACAGATATGTGTAACAGAACAATAACAGGGTTCCTCAATTGCTACTCAGGGACAGCATACATCCATGGCATTAAGCATGCCACTGGGAACTTCATTATCATTATGGATGCTGATCTCTCTCATCACGTAAGTATTAAAACTGGAGATCACTTTGTGCTACATGGATCTCTCTTTGGTTTTGACATTTTGACATTAAAAGCTAAATCTGTTTTTAAAAATCATTGTAGGTTTCTATTTATAACAGATGTTTGCGTTTGATCGCATAATTATTTTTTTCTTTATATACAGCCGAAGTTTATCCCAGAATTTATCAAGTAAGTTCTACATCTCTAAATCTATTTCTGTTACTGAAATAACATATTGCTTAGAAAGGCAGCTGCTTTTAAGATCATGCTATGATGCTTCTGACTGTACACTGTGAAGAGTAACAAGGTAGAACTTCATTTATAATGTTTTTGATGTTAGTTTTGGGAAAAAAAATTAGCTTTCGACCATTTAAGCTGTTTATTTTGCTTTGCATTGTTTGAGCTCCTTTTTGCCACATTAAGCCTTTTTTTTTTACAGTGCACTTGTGTACCAATCAGTGCTGAGTTTTGTTTACTGTTCAGGAAACAGAAAGAGGGTGGATATGACCTTGTGTCCGGAACACGTTACAGAGGAGATGGAGGAGTGTATGGATGGGACCTGCGCCGAAAGCTCATTAGGTAATCTGTCTGGTTTCAAACTGTCCTGCTGTATTTTGGAGCAGCTTAAAAGATGTGAAAAGATGAATATGATACAAAAGCACTGATTGTCACTTTTAATATTTCTGGTCATGCATGAGTTGTTTGGCAATAGTATCTGTTTTTTCTAACTTTTCAGGTAGTCACAAATATTAGGACAGTTCGCTGACCAGAGCGTATTTACATGTTTAGAAGTTTCCTGCTTCACTGACTGTGCACATGATGTGACTGTGATGGTTTTAGTTTTTAGCTCTTTCCTTGGAAGTCAGCAGACATAAACTAACATGGAATTATTGAGCTCAGGCTACTTGCTTACACAGTACATTCTAAAACTGTGTACTGCAGTGCAACAGTTTGCATATGGAGGTGGGATTCATCAGGTGTGTCCTGTTGTGCCATGTAATGCAGCTGCATTGTTAGAACACCAAAGGTCACAGTCAACTTAACCAACTTCAGTATAGAGCTTTAGACCGGCCTGAAATTGTGGTCTGAATTTAAGTAAAGCCTGAGAATTTTATGTCCAAGTCCAACCCGGCATCACATTTGGAGTCCAAATCCAGATCAGGCCTGACAAAATTCTGTTCAAACTTGACCTGAAAGTGACGAGTCCAACAGAATTTCAGTTCAAAATTGACCTGAATTGGCTCCAAGTGCAGAATAAAACTTAATATTGTAGTGATTAAATTATTGTGTATCAGCAATAATAGCCACCATTAGATGACAAATATAAATACAAAATAAAGTCCCACTTCAGCTAATTTATTCATCAAGTAATGCTTTCGAACATTGTGAACATTCTGGGTCTGGATAAACCTGCCATAGTGCGCTGTTCTCACCCTGTGCCGCAGCAAGATATAAGCCATCACCTGTTTAATAATAAAACCCTTATTCCTTTATATAGAACATGTTACATATAATATGTTAAACATACAACAAGAACTTTTTTGGCCAAACAAAACATCATTTTAGCTGCACTAAACTGTACTTTTCTGAATAGAGTCACTGTTTTAATTTCCACACATCCACTTTCTACTGAGCGTAGACCTCGTGGATCTCGATGCTAAATTGTGTCGACAACACAAGTGGGTGACTCCAGCATGCAAAATTAAAAACTGTTTTAAGGTGGGAGAACGATTTAAAAATCGGAAAACCAAGAACATGAACCTAAACATCAAAAAACCTGACCTGAGCCCATCATGTATTTGGAAAATGACGGACGAAATGACGGTTTTACAAAAGCAAATCTTGGGTTTGTGCATTATCACAAGTGACACCATGGCTGTGAGGAACCTATGACCAAATCACAGCCTGATGCTATTTGTAATAACATACTCTCCCTCTCGTTTTTCATTACTTAATAATACTCATGGAGGACTGTGTAGCTGTGGATACATTTTTGAGGATTGGTTGATATTTTGTCTTCTGCTACTGAGCTGTGTGCTTATAATCTGGGTGCCGTATAATCAACAACATATAATCAATAATCTGTCTAGTAAGTCTTCAGTGTCTTAACAAAAGTATTTCTGAAAGGATAACTTCACTTCAGAATGGTCTCTAATTTGTACATCTTAATGTAACAAGATTTAAAATGCAAATAATTTCTGTTCAATCAAATGTTTACACAGCTGTCTTTTTCATGACAGCCATGAATTACTGATCCTTGTTTTATATATAAACTCTCCTGTCTTTCTTTCTAGCCGTGGGGCTAATTTCGTCACACAGGTGCTGTTGAGACCCGGAGCGTCGGATCTGACAGGAAGTTTTCGGTATGTGCTGTAACACTGTCATCATAATTCTTGATTGCTGTATAAACAGTCATAGTCTGTTGCTCACATTGGTTCTCTTGTTTTACCAGGCTGTATAAGAAGGATGTGCTGGAGTGCCTTGTAGAGCGCTGCGTGTCTAAGGGCTATGTCTTCCAGATGGAGATGATCGTCCGTGCTAGACAGCTAGGCTACACCATTGGAGAGGTCAGTCCCTCTGTTCTATGTTTAAAGGCCAGAGCACATCCAATCAAACAAACACAAATAAACATAAATGTTTGGTTGGCGTTTTGTTGTTGGAGCTTTTCGAATGTACTGGCATCGTTCACTCTGGTTCATTTGTCTCATCAGGGACCAGATTTACGAAAGCTTTTCTAAGAAAAAACTTTACAATGCATTTTAAGACAGACACTAAGAAGGTCATAAGAATGGTCCTAAATGCAGTTCTCAGAAATAAACTTTGGTTCTATATAGAACGATCTACAGCATATTCTCCATCAGTCTGAAGAACCCTTTCACGATGCTAAGATTTTCTTTCTTAAGACACTCTTGTGAATCTGGCCCCAGTTTTTCGGAACTTTCTAAAGATAACTATAGGCATTAAGGTCGAATTTTACTTCTGCATATGTGTATCTGCAATCATGTGCAAGTGTTTTGTGCAGATAGTCGCATATGAGCAGGTATCTGCCAGCATATTTACATGTAATATAAATATGTACACTAGGGCACAGTGTGCAAACCACAATTTACAAAAAATTAAGAGCAAAGTTTCACATTTTTCCTCTTATTAAGAATTATTACTTGCTTGTTTTTATAATATTTTGAAGAACTGCACCATTTGATGTTGCTCAAGTTCTAATTCAGGTCAAGTATTGTTTAGGCCTTATCCCGCCTCCCAGTGCTCCTGGAGAGTCAATCAGCATTTGCTTAACACAAAGCTTCACAGATTCGTATAATGTGTAGTTGAGATTTTGGAGGTTTGCACATTATGGCCTCTGTAAACTGCACTTTCTCACAAACCCCTTCTTTGCATTGAGACACAGATACGTTTATGTGCCTCTTCACAGAAGAATAAATCAGTTTGTATAATGTTGGTGTTCATTGAAGAATGTTTGGTGCTGTAGCCTGTTGTGGATCTTTCATTCCTTGTTTTCGCATCGAACAACACCACTAGCCACGTTTACGTGCAGCCTAATAATCCGTTAATAATCCGACTAATAGCTCAGTCGGAATAGAATACGTCCATGTATACACCTCAGTCAGAATAGACTAGTCTGATTGAGGCCATTCGGAATACAATATCTATCCAATTGAATGAGGTGGATAATCCTGTAAATAATTTTTTAAATAGAAGAATAATAGCCATGTAAACGTCTGTATCTGATTACATTCCCAATCAGAATGTGTAAATTCATTCTGCGTCATAGCGAAAGTTTAGAACGTTCAGTGGTCTGCAGAGGAGACGAAGTTTACACTTTAATCTTTAAAAGACGGCGGTGGGACAGGTGTCCAGCTTATGTGTCTCAGAACATGACGTCTTCCACTCGGCCTTCTTTAGTAAAGACATGTGAAGTGCATTTTCTGAGTCAGCCATAATTTTTAAAGCGATTAAAACACAAGCGTGTCAACTGAAAACTGATCTCACTCTGACTAGACCTCACGTGATGCTTGTCGTCATGGTAACGTTTACACTAAGTGGTTCTCTACGTGTGCACGTCATTTTGGATCTGATTACTTGTAGTGCGCATGTAAGTGGAGATTTTCATCAGATTGTTGAGTAGAGTGAGATATAAACACCTCAGTTTTAACCTGTAATCAGTATGTATTCAGTCAGATCTTTGCATGTAAACACAGCCACAGCCAAGGTTTTTGACTGGAATTGTTCTATTACTATGTTGTTAGAGGTTCTTCAGATGTTAGTATACTTCAAAAACATCCATTCATTTATACCAATTACATATAATTAAGTCAAATTTAAACTTTCCTGAACTTGTTTTCTGCATTCTACCTGTCTGCTTACAGTGCTCATATTCCATGTACACACAATTCATGCTTTGTCATTTTGCCCTGCAGGTTCCGATCTCGTTTGTGGACCGTGTTTATGGGGAGTCCAAATTGGGAGGAAATGAAATCGTCTCTTTCCTGAAAGGATTGCTCACTCTTTTTGCCACAACATGATCCGATTACCGGCTCTGTGTTCTGTTACGTGATGTGGCATGTATGCAAATAGTCTTAGCATCGCCATGCTGCACTCACCTGATGCACTCTGACTGCTAGTTCTTGTCTAATTAAAGAGAAAGATGTCAAGTTTACAGATTGTAGCTTTTGTGACACCTTTTGGTCCTGTAACATAAGACACTATGGAGTACTGACGTGGAGTAGTGTTGCTGTTCTGCTTTGATTGAGGAATACTTTTTTCTGGAGGTCTGGAGATACTTTACAGGTATATTTGTGCAAAAAAAAAATATCAATTTAAATGAACCTTAAAAGGACATGCACTAAAATCTATGAAATGTTCTGGACCAAACCTAAGGAGTGAAAGAAAATACTGGCATCAACATTCAAATTCTAAGTCGTTAAGTATAAATGATATCTTTTTGGAGGGATGACATGCATAACTTCACTTTGTTAAAGCATAAAATTAGTTAAAAGCTAAGTAAGATGTTACAACACATGCTATATTTTCAATCAGCATTAGTATGCAGACTGTTGGAGTTGGTTTTACACCTTTTGATGATTAGTCACTGCAATGACATGAATGTTGAGACATTGCGTTGTTGATAAATAAATATTTTACATGATTTCTACCTCCCTGTATGTGTGAAATTTGTCCATACAAACAGACACATCTTTCTAAAGTTCACAGAGTATATAATTACACCAAATAAGCAGTTCTGTAAATGGCTGGCTACATAACTTGTTTTACTCTCGTTAAACTATTAAACTATAATTATTTACTAGAATGTCACTGCAGCCCATTAAATGCGTAACTTGCATCTAATACCCCAGTACGTTGCACGTTGACATCTCATAGTATATTCACAATATGATATTGGCACAGACATCAGCAGACCAAGACTGCTCACGGTAACAAAGTTCATCTTATTCCAGTGTACTAATGTGTCATAAGGCCTTTATTACACCTTTATAAGGCAAACTGTCACTTGGTACGTAATGACAGAGGAGAAGAACTCCTTGTTTCCTTATATGGCCTAATGCTACCAGACCATTTCTACAAGGCAAAGCATTTTAGCCCCTGGTGTTTGGGATGGGCGCAGTGTCCTGTTTCACATAGAAACTTGTATGGGTGGTAGTAACATGTTGTATTATCATTCATTGACTGTTTAGGGGAGGTCTACCTGCAGGCACTGGTCAGATTAAGGTTTAATTTGGTGAAGGTGCGAGCTGGGGTGGGGAGGGGAAAGGGGGGGGTCCTTCCAGGATCCATGTGCCTGAGATACCCCAGCGCTTCATGCACAGAAGTAGTCCCGGTGAGTTGTGCACAAAAGCGGTACAGCGCCACCACCTGAACTGATAGTACTCCACGCTGGGTAAGTACTCAGGCACTGTATACATCCGACTCTCTGCGGGGGTAGATACCAGATGCAGGACTGACGCATACGACTCTGTCCAATCACCTTTAAGAGGATGGCGCCCCCTATGGATATTTTGCGCGTTACTGCATCTGGGGGTTGTTTACACCAATTCCCGGAACGTTGAAGAAAAAAAAAACCTCTGCGCGAAGACAACCGGCTTTTTTGGAGTCCCTGTTTATTCCAGGTAAGCTAAAGAGGGCACTCTCGAACAGGTAGATGTGTGAGTGAACGACTCCTCTCACCACCAACGTCCCGACTCAACGACTCTCTCTGTCGGCACAATGATTTTTTTTATTATAATCAAACACACATGTCACTTCCGCCCTTTTTCACACGCCATTTTGGACAGAACATGTTATGGATAGGGATGCATTGTTAGAGCTAATAGAGCGGTTCAGTTAAGTTAATTGCACTCAATTATATCGCAATTGAGATTTTGCTAAGCTATCGTGAGGAACCAAGCCCGCTCTCTTCCTCTCCCTCTCTCTCGCTCTGGCTAATTCCCCCCTCGCCCTTTAAGCAAGCCTAAGCTAGATGAGGTGCAGCACATCCCCCGGCAGCCAAGCGAGCGGAGGCAGACAGCTCCGGGGTCGGACAGTGACAGAAGTGGAGCTCCCTCTTTCGGCGTGGTGTGTCCGCCGCTGGGATCGTCGCTTAGTCCAGACCGCCCCGTGCGAACCAGAGGAGGAGGGAAAGTGATCCCACCGCTGGCTCCGCTTTGTCTCTCGGCAGTTGTGCGGTGCGAAGCGACATCATTGCTACCTCAACGGGAACCCGGTTCAGAGCCAGGTGAAGTGTCTCTGTCTGTCCGCCGGCCGCCTCCAGCGGTGCTGAGCTCGTGTTCAGGGCAGTTAGCCAGCAAGACAACAACTGCTCCAGGTAGCCCGCTAACGCGCTAACATTGCAGATCTCGCTAAATAAACGGAATTTGGTCAGTAAAACGCTGGTCAGCGTTGCTAGCTAGCTAGCTAGTCAGTCAGTTAAATTGTTTCTGGCACCGCTGGTTAACCAGCCAGCAGTTAACAGCAAGCTGGCTAACAACAAGCAATGGCTCTGCTTAGCTAAAGCGCTAATGAAGTAACGTTACTGCGGGAGATACTGAAGTAAATAAAAAACCGTTACGCTTCAGAGTGGCGTATACAAGTAGTCGTAGCAGTCCAGTCAGAACTGAACAGAGACCGGCTACAAAACCAGACTCATTTAGCGGGCTAGCTAGGAAGCTAATGATAGCCGGTTGGAGAGGTTGGAGATGGCCATCCATCCAAACCCGTTTGCGCCCTGTAACAAGCGCAAGGAGCAAAGCTGATCGTGACTTAGCGAACTAGTTGATGTGATGCATGGACAGCTTTCGTCTCACTTTTCTAGAAGCTACAGAAGAATGTAGGTCTGTCCGTTATCTCTAGCTACCTGGACGATGCAGGCAAGGTCCCTACTGAAGAGACAATTGATAAAAGCCAGTTACCAACTGGGTATTCAGTGCAGTGCTGTCCTCTCCGCATGTCCACTCCATTGTATGAGCCAGGTTGAGCTACTGTACTGTGTTAATAACTTCCCTAAATCAAAAATCCAGCGAAGCTGCGCTTTAGCAAGCTGCCTCCTCGATTGATGTCATCAAACAACTCGGACGAATGGCAAGGTGTTGATCATTTTGTGACACTCCCTCTGTCAGACCTGTTTCGATGGTTCGAGTTTGATGGCTTTAATATATAATTTTAGAAACAAACTTTAATATATCATGAAAAATATACTGAAAACCTTTTATTAAATCATATATCTAGTTATGATGCATACTGACCCACAAGCACTCTCAGATCGGTATAAGTCTTTCCTCTATATTTTGATATGTGACTTGTTTCCATAGTTATCAAAAGTGCATCATGGTCATGGTTTATGATTTCAACATATAGTTCATTTTAATGACTGGTGTATTTTAAGGACATAGTAGACCTAATTATGATATATAACATGTTTACAAGCTCAGTTTGATTTTGCCTCATTTTCAAGGTTTGCCTAAAACACAGTCGAAATATAGGTACATGTTTCCTGTATATATTTTATGTTTTCGTTATTTGTCTGCTTATTTATTCACTTTTTACATATTGCATACTCCTTTATCTTTTTCAAAAAGCGAGTGTCAAGGCCCTTTGCATCAGTTATGTCTTTGTTTTCCAATGAGTGACCAGAATCATTCAATTTAGGCTAAATTTGTGGGTTATTCTAGTGTCTGTATGTGAGATTAAGCCTATTCTGTAATAGTCATTTCGTCTTCTCTTTAATGTTTTTACCGTGCCTAAATCATGATTGTATGAATATTCATGGCTGCCTACAGTAAGCTGGAGAAGCTGAAAATAACCCCCACCCAGAAGAGTCCACTGCAGACATTTGCACAGTGCCACTGCTGCTGCTTCAATAGGAGGCGCCATTCCATGATTGCAGTTCAGGAGGCTGCACAAAAAAAGAGAGTGGAAAAGGGGCAGGCGGAGTAGGGAGAAGCTTATATAAGAGGTAGAGCTGTTCTCTAGCGCCATCTACTTTGGATGGGAGAAAGGTGGTGTGGCGAGGGAGGCTTCACTGCCAGATACAGAGCTGAGCTACCAGGCAGAGCAGTGATTCAGTTGCTTGTGTTTGTTGAAGAGCACAGAGGTGTTTGTCAATGGAGAGGCCAGGACCTGTCACTGCTTCTCAGTTAAAGGGTCAGTTCAGCGCATGAACTCTGGCCCGTCTTGATCTCGGTCGTATTTTATTTGGAAAGAATAGATTACATTATGTCTTTTGATGAAAGACTACCTGATCGGACAGACATAAAGAGAATGATTTACTTTGTTCTAATTAAATTTGGCCTGATCTCCATACTATTTATCTTGATTTGGACTTTATCCTTGTACTGTTTATGTACTGATGTACTGCAGTACTTCCATATAGTTTAAGTGGCTCTATTTGCACTCCAGGGGGTTTAGGATAAATTGACTGTTCCTCATTCTTTTCAGAAATAGATTGAGGCTTTCAAAAAGATGTGATAATGGAAAAATTGCAGATGATGCTACATTAGGAAATAGCAGCAGGGCTGGGTGATATATTGTCTATATGGATATTGGTGTCACACAGCAATTTTTGCACTTTTGCACTTTTGGGTGCTTCAGATTGTTTTGGAAACAGAAACAAAATAAATAGTAAGTTTCCTTTCTACCTAGTTATCCTTTATAATACGGTATAAAGTTTCCTTTGGCGTAATTTTGGGAGAAGCAGAAGAGAACAAAAGCTATGTCAGGTTAGTATAACATTGTTTTGCCGTTGAGTAGCAGCATTCAGGAAGCAAACTGTCCTCCTCAGTGGTTGTTCTTTAACATGTTTCTGAAGCGAATTAGAGCTTTTCACAACTGTGATCTTTCTTTTGGTCTGTTATGGTATGGATGCAAAGGTAGACCTGTTAGTTTTGTCCCAGCTTACTACAAGTGCATAGCAAGTACCAATAGTAGCACCAGCATTTCCATTTTAGTTAGTGCGTGATTGCATTCAATGCCTGTTCGTGGATGTTGTGTTTCTATCTTTATGTTCTTCTAAAATGTCTATGCTCAACTTATTTATTGATGAAGCGTACCATCATTTTCTGAAGTCAGGATGGCCCAGTAATGGTGTCCTCAGTGCATCCTTTGATATTAAGATTTTAGAAGATGTCAACTCAGACAGCTTTCATCATTGATCACTGCGTTCATCATACATCAAAAGTTGTATAGATACTGTGCAAGCAGTGTTTCACATAACTTGAATGGGCTGTGAGTTTAGTCCTACAACATTCCCTATTCTCTAGGCACCTAAAGCTGTTACCTTTCTGCCTTATGTATGAACATCTTCAGGCTCTGCCATCAAGACTAAAGACTGCACTGTGATGGTCTTATTGTATCACATATATCACATGTCCTCTGGTGTGTTGATGTCATCTGACATGAATAGTGTCAGTAATTCACATTGTTTGTGATATTGTGTAGAATAAAGTAGCATTTTATAATAACTCTCAAAATGAAGTAAGGTAGCAGTAAACTAATAATTACCTTACGAATTTAATTCTTTAAGCAACTCTGAATAATTTAGAGCAAACTCAATTTCCAGTGTGAGCTGTGGATCTTGGGAAAAAAAAACTGACAAAAGAAAACTATCTTTGGAGGTGTGATGTGTTTAGCCAAAGATGGTTTCTGTGGAGGCTGATGTTCAAAAAAATTGCAGGTTTTAACAAATAGGGTAAAGTAGGCTTTCCATAAACCCCTTACAAGATTTCACAAACCTGGTAGTTTACTTTGCAAATATACCCCTCAGTTTTCACATGTTGAGTATTTAAAGAGCTCATCTTTAAATACAGGCACACTCTTCAGGATTTAACATTAATTAGCACAGTTATGATTGTCTGGTATGCCTTATCGCACAGTGATGAACGTGGGTTTCTAATGGACCACAAGCCTGTACAGCTGTAGTTGCACAGACATAATGCTTAAGTCTACAGAAACTCAGAACTTTAAACACTTATTTGATTTGCTTTCTTCTCTGTTGTGTTTTTTGCTCCTTTAGGTGGGCAGTATGTTCCAACTCCCGGTCAACAACCTTGGCAGTTTAAGGAAAGCTAGGAAAAATGTGAAGAAAGTGCTGGGGGATATTGGCTTGGAGTTTTGCAAGGAACACATTGATGTGAGTATTGTTGTTGCTGTCAAAGCCAGAGTTAAATGATACTGATTAAATGATACAGCTAAATCATAGTCACAGCTAAAGTTACACTGCCAGTAATTCTGCTTTGTTGATGCAATATAGGTCAGCCGATGCTATTTTATTAAAACAGAATAGGGATGACAGTGACAGTATGGTGTATTTTACAGAACTAAGCAGGGCGATCAAACCCAATGGCATCTTGGGTAAAGTGTGGGGTTTTTTGTTTGTTTGGGGGTTTTTTGTTGTTGTTTTTTTTCTTTGGTTGTTTGAATGACAGCATTCTGCCTATGTTTATTCACAGAGTCTTTTTTTTAATGCAGTAAAAACTTTGAAAAACTCACAAAACAGCTGATCTATGCCCCCATCCAGTATTTAGAAACAAATAAAATGAAAAACTGTAGATAACACATTTGAATCATTATTTTAAAAACAGAAAGGATATAATTTTTTTTTACCTTTTTTTGTTTCGTTACTAGTTGTCAAATTTGGCAGGAGCTAATTTTTTACTATTAGCATGTCTAATGCACTGCTGTTCCACCTGATATTGTTTGTAAAGAAAATGTCTGTGCTTCATGTTTACAAAAACCCATTGTTTTGTTTCAAGAATAAACCAGAAATTGAATGAATTTATGATTGTACTCTGATTTCTTAAATCCTGTCATAATAAACATGTCAGTTTTAGTGTTCAGTAAATACAGTGTTTTCTTCAGTTATTCTATAGTTGGAAATACGAGTCATTTAAACAGTTTGACCAGTAACCAACCAAAAAAGCTAAACTTTTCAATTTGACTCCTGTTCTACTTCAGTATATTGTAACCATGTTAATATCATGATGCAATGCTGTGACCTTGTAAAAAGCAAATGAGAACATACTTGCAATCATATAGCTAAATGGAGAGAAAAAAGAAGTACGATGTAACTGACTGACTACCTTAAGACTTGTTGCACGTAGAAGATGTTAGCAATCAATTGCACAATGTATTCAGTAAATATGTCTTTCTTATAGTCTCTATGTTTAATGTAATGGCATATATGTATTATTTGGCTTTTTCCCCCCTTGCAGGACTATAAAGACTTTGTGCCCAATGAGTTCTACATCAAGAACACCACATGGGATGACGTGTGCATGTGGGATCCCTCACTTACCAAAACACAAGTGAGTATAGCTACTCTGTTATGTACACAGGTGGAACAGTTGCAGTCAAGATGCTATTCTTTATATTGTGTCATTTTTTACTGATCATTTTTTATTTTTGTGTTTCTAGGAGTACCGGTCAAAGCCATTCTGTTGTTCAGGCTGTCCATTCTCCTCCAAGTTCTTTTCTGCTTACAAGAGCCACTTTCGTAATGTCCACAGTGAGGACTTTGAGAATCGAATCCTCCTTAACTGCCCGTATTGCACTTACAATGGGAACAAGAAGACCCTGGAGACACACATCAGGCTTTTTCACATGCCCAACAATGTGACACGCCAGAGTACTGGTGGCCTCCAGGGGACAGGAGCCGGCTTGAAGGATGGTGTTCGCCTGGATAAGGCCCGAGACAGTGTAGAGCAGGCCGTGTACTACTGCAAGAAATGCACTTATAGGGACCCACTATACAATGTGGTGCGAAAGCACATCTACCGAGAACACTTCCAACATGTTGCTGCTCCGTATATGGTCAAGCCTGGTGAGAAGGCAGCTACACCTAATGGATCAGCAGCTGGTTCTGACACAGGCACAGGGAACACTACAGATAGTAATAGCACTGCGGGTGCTGGGAACAGTAACAGCACAGCCATTCACTGTAAGCGCTGTCTCTTTGTGCCACGTACCTATGAGGCACTAGTGCAGCATGTCATTGAAGACCATGAACGCATCGGTTACCAAGTTACGGCTATGATCGGACATACTAATGTGGTAGTGCCTCGTCCCAAGCCTGGTATTATGGTGTCCCCTAAAGTCCAGGGAGAAAAGAATGTCATCGGTGTTACTCCAAAGGGCACCCTGGTAACTGCAGGAGTGCGGCCATTGTCTGCTCAGCAGTTGAGTCGCATTGTCATTCCTAAGGGAAGTTTGAATTCCTCTGGGGTCCTGTCAGGTGTTCACTTGAAGCCAGGTACAATTAGTCTGAAGCCAGGCACCACCCAAGCCGTGTCCATTGGGGGGCAACAAGTACGTATTACCTTACCAGGCAATGCACAGCTTTCAGTGCCCCAGCAGTCTCAAACAGCCCGACCTCACCTTTCTGCTAGCCATTTACGCAGCCCGGTTTCTGCGTCAACATCCACTTCTGTTCTGAAGATTCCTTCATTGACCTCACGAGTCCAGGCAGCTGCTGCTAATGTATCATCTGCCCCTCCCAAGAAGGGGGCCTCTGCCCTGGGTACATCCTATACCCAGAAATGGAAGATCTGCACAATATGCAATGAGCTATTTCCAGAAAATGTGTATAGTTCACATTTTGAGAAAGAACATAAAGCAGAAAAGGTGCCCGCTGTGGCCAACTACATCATGAAGATCCACAACTTCACTAGTAAATGCTTATACTGCAACCGCTACCTGCCAAGCGACACACTGCTGAACCATATGCTAATCCACGGTCTGTCATGCCCACACTGCAGGGCTACTTTCAATGATGTTGAGAAGATGGTGGCACACATGCGAGCGTCACATCCCAATGAGTCTGTTGGAGTACGCACTGACTCTCCACTGACTTTTGATCTGACTCTTCAGCAGGGCAACCCCAAGAATGTCCAGCTAATAGTCACCACTTACAATATGCGGGATGCTCCTGAAGAGTCTGTGGCGTTTCATGCCCAAAACAATGTCTCACCTATACCACAAGCAAACAAGCCTGCAACATCACACATCCCAAAGATCCACAACGAAGCCCCAGATGGGACACATGTTAGAAGTGCACCGCAGGCAGCTGTTCCTTATAAGAGGGATGTGGGTAAGACCTTATGCCCACTTTGCTTTTCCATTCTGAAGGGCCCAATCTCCGACGCCCTTGCGCACCACTTGAGAGAGCGACACCAGGTAATCCAAACAGTGCATCCAGTGGAGAAAAAGCTAACATACAAGTGTATCCATTGCCTTGGTGTTTATACCAGCAACATGACGGCCTCCACTATAACTTTGCATCTTGTACACTGCCGTGGTGTGAGCAAGACTCAGAACGGCCAGGACAGCAGGCCTGCTCCGACTACCAGAGTAGTTAAGGCTCAGGGAGCTTCCTTGAAAAGAGCCGGGTTTCAACACGATGAAGAAGCTGACCCGAAGAAACGGAAAATTGGGCCAGGGAACCAGGCTCAGCCAAGCCTCCCTGCCTCAGTTGAGCCGAAAGAAGAACCTGTTGTGTTGGCTATGGACCCAAAGGGCCATGAGAATGAGTCATATGAGGCTCGCAAGGCATTCCTTACAAAGTATTTCAACCGGCAGCCATACCCCACACGCAGGGAAGTGGAGAAGCTGGCTTCCTGTCTTTGGCTGTGGAAATCAGACATTTCAAGCCATTTCGCAAACCGAAGAAGAAAGTGTGTTCGCGACTGCGAAACACAAAAAGTTAATGTTTTGCTTGGGTTCAACATGCACAGTCTTGCACGGTTGCAGCATCCAATGGACTTTGATACGAAGTGGTATTTTGAAGGCCACAATCAGGACCAGGAAAGTCGGACATCTAGGGATTTCATCGGTAGATCTGCCAGTGCAATCAGACGGTTTCACGAAAACGCTACTACTAATGGTGATATGCAAGAGACGGAGGAGGCTGGGTCTACTGCCCAAGCTTCACCTCACTCAAATGGTGAAAAGGCCGCCCTGGGGAACAACTGCAATGATTCAGTCAAAATAATCGTAAAACCTCGGGGGGTTCTAAATTCAGAGCCCATCTCTGTGGACTCAGACAGTGAGGATGAGAATGTCAAGGCTGCAGAAGAAAATACGGACTCTAAGGTGAACAACCAGCTAGCTAGTGGGGTGGAAATAGAAATGGAAAGTAAAGGAGGTGCGAGTGACTCTGAGCCAGAGGACGCCCTCAATGGTGAAAATGGTTACGGGTCAGAGGACAAGCTGCATACAAGTGGAAGGCCCAGTGAAGAGGGCCAGACAGGCATTGTGGCCAAGCTTGGACAATCAGGAACAGGAACCTGCCTTGGCGGGCAACAAGTCTGATTTTTTTAAATACAGTTATTAAAAATGCACATGCATACACGTCATTTGTTACATTTGCCAGACACCAACAATGCTGCCTCACCTGAACTTAGGGACTGTGGTCACAGGCGGCAGTGGGATATGCTTTCCTAAACTTCCTGAAGCCATTTTCAAGGGCAAAAAAGTCAGCTTTTTGACATGTAAAGATGAATGCTAGATTGCTGAACTGAGGGTGAGAAGCGACTTCTCCTCAGGGTAGAGAAAGAAAACACTGAAAATGCACCAAACAGTAGAATATGTTTTGCCTTCTGTTTGTTTCTTTGAGAGGTTCACATTAGTACTTAATGTTTGTTTAGCCACTGCTGTGTGGCAGAACGAGTGTTTATTAGGATTACAGGTATTCTTGAACTTCATGTAATCATATTAGAATAGTTAGTGTATATTTGTACAGTCTTTTAGATATGTCTAAGGAGATGTTGGTGTAGGTGTACTCAGAGATTTGCTATTCATTTCGTGCTCACGTTAGATGGTCATACGTTCTACATTGGTTCACTTAATGGATGTGACTTTTGGTGGCTATTCTTCATGGTTATTTTTTAACAAAATATAGCATTTTGCTAATTAATATATCTATATATCAAATGCAGTTTAAAATTAACATAATCTCTTGCTTTTTATTTTTACTGTTTATAACTGAAGTATTCCTTTTTTACATTTGCCATGACACCTTTTGTTCTACTGAAGGGCAGATTCCCCTGACACCATACGCCTCTCCCGAGGTCACAATGAGGAGCCGTTTGACTGATGGCTAAGGCGCTGTGCTGTGTAGTCTAATTGTATTTAGTTCAGACTTTGCTGAACAGGACTTGCTTTCTGGCTTCACTTTCAGCAGTTGAACTTGTTTGTTTTCTTCTGTGAATGGACTCTTGCTACTGCCCACGGTGCACTGAGAGCATTCGCCATCAACCTGACTTCGTTGTGTCTGTATGTTTTAGTTTGTGACCTAAAATTTATGTTCGTATGTTTTCGTTCTGGTTTGTTTATTTGTCACTTAAAGACTCTGAATAATAAAGTGCTGTATTGTGCTTCTCATAGTGGTTCCAACCCTGCACTTCTGCTCTGGACTGTCTCACTAATCCAGATGTCTGCTTCCAAGTCATATTTCATATTTCATGTTTGTTTTAAATCATCAGAAAAAAGAGCTAATATTATCTATAAAGCAATAATTTAAATTTTGCATTGTGACATCAGATTAATAATAGTTACACACATTTTCGTTTTCATCAGAATTTTCATTAATTCTTTCTAATGCAACCAGACTTTAATTGCATTTTCCTAAAAGTAGTTCACATATTGGGAAAAACAAGGGATATCATTTCTTTTCTCCTGCATAAAAGAAATACTATGGATATTACTTTTTTTAAAAAATGTGTCTATATTGGTCCTCATTCACCAATCGTTCTTAAGAAGATATTTCTTCTCAAAACCCACTTACGTAGTTTTCACAAAGATTCTGACCTTCATGTTTTCTTATTTGGGAATCTACATACATTCAATTGCACAAAGGTGTGAACAGTTCTGCGGTTTAAGCACACATCATAAATCTTCTTCTTCTGACCTTTTTCTAAACACATTTAAGAAAAAGCGTCAGAAGATATTGGTGAATGAGGCCTAATGTTTCCTGTTATAAAAAAAGTTTCATGTGTATAAACACTACTAATTGAAATGAAACCCATAATGCATCATTTGAGGCAGGATGGACGCAACCTGTTCTCTCTTCCCTCATGTTATCAATTGCTGTCAATTTGTTTTGCAATCAATTTTTATTATTGTTATATTATACCTGCTAGCATTCATTGTTAAGTAACTTAGCTAAGTGAGCTTCATTACCGGCAACCTCCATAGTCGTGTCTTAGTTCTGTAGTCAGCATCATTTTCTCTGTGGGGAAAGATTAATGCCATTTTCAGAAATTGCTACTGTCGTGCCCTTTGTTACCAACTACCACATTTGACAAAGCTGGCTGGTTAGTGTGGGGGGTTTTCATGAGATTGCCGGTCTAATGATGTCAGTTCAGTGCACAGTAGTGTTGGCTTGCATGTAGCAATATTTGTATTTCAATTGCTGAATGACTTCGTAATTCAGAGGATCCATTGACATTCAAGGAAAAGTACACACAGGACAATGTTATTTACCACAGGGCACAAAAGTGGCAGTTTTTGAAAACACTATTTTTCCCATAGAGGACTTTGATGGGGTCTATTGCACATGTATCTCATTACCACTTACTCTTCTATCAGTAAAAGCATCATAGTATGTTTATCTCACACATGTAAACATTTTAACCACACTGGGTTTATTACTTTATAAAAAATGTGAGAAAACAGCAGTTTTTCATAGATTCTATGCTGCTAAAGTAAGACACAAATATGAGCTCTAATAGACTAACATGGAGCACAGAACTGCATCCAGTGTCTCCAACAAAAAGATCTTGTACAGATGCAAGTATGCAAAAGTGCAATTACAGTACAGACATTACATTGGTTATTGTGCGAATTACAAAGAATGTGCTGTAGATGGTTCTATATAGAACCTTTTTGGAAAGGTTTGGTTCTGTATAGCACCCAAAAAGGGTTCTTCTATTGTTCCAGTGTTCTATAGCACATTCATGCACATTTTCCATCAATTTGAAGAACGCTTTCATGATGCAAAGAACCCTTTAATCATGCAAAGGGTTCGTTGAGTGTACTTATTTGTCTGAATGCCTGCATTCTGAGTTTGTGGAAAGTGATGACTGATGAGGTATAGAAACACATCACTACTCACAACGTTTAAAAGAGCACAGAGCAGTAAAATAAGCCCAGGTGAATTGTATAATTACATGCATTCTGTACTTCATCAGGGTTTTCTATAATATACCGTAATGCTGATTTGTGGTAAATTAATAGTTTCTAAAAAGACATTTTGCTGTCTAGTTCGGTGACAGTAGATATCAAAGAAATTATCAAGTAAATTCAAGAATTCAAAAATACTTTTCATTTGGGCTCCACTATCATTTCTTATCAAACGTTCTTCTCGTCTCTGAGTTTACACTATTATCAATGTAAACATTTTGGTGTAAACCAACTAACTGAATTTTGTTGGGATAAGCAAATCAGTTCCTTAGAAAATTGAACTATAGATGAATTAACCAGTTCCTCGTGCATTTACACTTTTAGTGAAACAAATCAGTTCATAAATTTTATTTTTAAATATTTAAACACTACTGTTAATGCACACATAATATATTTCATGTTTGTCTAAACAGTAAAACTTATTTTGCATTTCTTTATAGAATATGCTGGTAGTGAATACGATGTTGGTATCACTTTAAATTTTTAATTTTTAAAAGTTTGCTTTTATATTTTATCAAGTCACACAACAAACTTTCCTTTTTACTTTATTTGGATATGATGTGAGGTTCACTCTCATCCACACTCGTTTAAAAATCCATTGTTGGTATTTTAAGCAAGAAATATCTAATAATGGAATGTACTGATGAACCTGATTCACACTGTGTTTAAGGTAAAAGGTCTGCTTGGTGAGAAGCAGAACCACACCTGTTCTCAGACTGATGCTACACGCTACACACAAAGATGGTTCTTCAAGGGTTGTTTAGTAAAAAAAAAATGGTTCTATATGGAACCATGAACACACAAAAACCCTTTACATCATGAAGTGGTTCTTCAGATTGATGGAGAATGTGCTGTAGATGCTTCTATGAAGAGTGTTTTTAAAAAGGGTTCTGTATAGCACCCAAAAGGGTTCTTCTATTGTAACAAGCTTGACATCATAACAATAGCAGAACCCTTTTCAAAAAAAAGGTTCTGTATAGAGCCATCTATAGCACATCAATCTGAAGAACACTTTCATGATGCAAAGAACTCTTTAATGTGTGTTCCTGGTTCTGTATAGAACCATTTTCTTTACTAAAGAACCCTTGAAGAACTGTCTTCTGGTAGAGGAGTCACATGTACCATACAGCCATGTCCATCAGTCTCAAAAACCCAGCTCTTGCTGCTCAGTCCCCTCTGGCTTTGTAGGGTCAGTTATTTAGTGGACTGGCAAATGGAGATCACGTTAATCTGGTCACTGGCATTCAAATGATTGGCAACCTTCCAACTGGTCGCTGCTTTTGCATACCAGTTTTCTGTAAATAGACCAGTGGTCCAGGGCCACTTTAACATTTGATACCACTTTGGTGAACATTTCAGCTGAAATGAAAAGTTGAACCATTTCTCACATCCTACAGCCGTGTGAGATTTGCCACTGTAAAGACTAGAAAACCTGCTTTTGGTGATGTATCTTGAAAGTAAGTTCTTGGGGGTGGGCTGTTTGAAATGTTTTGTCTTCTTTAACTTCTTTAGCTGGTGAATTCAGAAGGAAGGCAGAGATCTAACATTACTACTAAGAAGCCAAATATCCTATAGCAACCATATAACTGTAATAACTTATCTTCAAAATATAATTAAAATGGGGAGAATGGATCACTGAAATGATGGAAATGACTCATCAGATGAGGAGGACAAGAAGTTACAATCTAACATTAGCAAGCTAGTTAGCTATGCTAACTAGATGCCTTAGTTTGGCATCTTTTCTTTGATGTCCATCTTGTGGTGAATAAAGATAGAATCACTGTTTTCTTTCTGGTTTTGTTTGGTGGCTGGTATAACTGAAACTAATGCTAGCTTGGTTGTATTTATTACCCATAGTAGCTGGGCTAGCAGTCAGGATTGGTTGACACCACTGGGATTCCCAATGGTTGTAAGATGTGTTTGTGCAATGCATGCTGGGTAATGCAGTGATAGAACATTGATGAATGAAAGTATAAAAATGATATAAAACTGTGAATTCTGGCAAACTGATGAGGCGGAGGGATACGATGCTGTGCTACAGTAACACTGCAACTATATATTAAACTCCTGTCTTAGGCTAGAATGCACTTTTACATGATACACAACTGTCAGATCCCATTTTTATTTAGTCATTGATTATTTTGGAGGGGAGATATATTTAATCAAGAGGGCTTCATTTGAGTCCACCATGGCCAGGCCTAATGGCTGTGTCACAGTCCCAAAAGACAGACACCACTGCGACTGATAGCTAAAGCATTCTTGTGGAGACTATTTTGTTGCAGTTACCCAAAGGCCCATGAGGCCCAAAATCTTCTGTGGACATCATTGTCCAGCTGATTGGAAGTGGAGGATCTCAAACTCTTAAGCCCTATATTAAAATACCGTATACAGTCCTGCTGCTGTACTAATAATAACAATGTCTCATGAATGGTCTCTGTATTACCCTTTGATGTGTGGCCAGTGTAAGACATTGAGGTCAGGTTCAGTCTGAGCTGTACTTGGCTCTGTGGACTCATGGTTGCTCTTCTCGCAGTGAGAGAGGCCTCAAAATGGAGGGAAAGTCTGAGAATGTCCCCCCTCCCCCTCCCTCTCACTCCAATCTGCTGTGCTAGACTGAGAGAAAGAGAGTGCAGTCTGAGAAAAAGAGAGCGCTGGTGTGCGCGTGTGCGCGCGCGTGTGTGTGTGTGTGGAAGGAAAGGAGGCTCCGAAGAGGCCTGGCTGGCTGATGGAGGCCCTTGCAGCCTTGTCCGCAGAGCAGCACTGACGTGGGGGAGGGGAGACAGTGGTGAGCCCTCAGTAAATGCTCTGTACTGCCTCCTGTTGTTGAAGAGGAAAACTTACTGCAGTGGTGGGTGCAGGTACTATAGTACAGTACAAACACTTGAGGTCACACAGTGTCTCTCACTGAATTAAGCTTAGACAGTATTGCCCAAGGTATCCTAAAATGGGTCAGGGTGACAATTGACACAAGACCAATGAGTGTGATTATGTTCCAAGAGTAAAATCACAGACGATCGCCCTGTGGAATTAAGTAATATGACTACACACACACACACACACACACACACACACACACACACATATATATATATATATATATATATATATGAAATTGAGGCAAATTGCGTTCACAGCTCCTAAATGTATGCCTTTCACACACTCTGGGAATCATTTGGAGTGATGACCGACACTGCAGCTGTAGGTGTGACATTCAGATCTTGTGGTAACAAAATAGTCAGTAATGAATAGACAAATGTCCACAATGGGAGAACCAGGCCAATAGGTTAAAAGGTCATAGAAAGACAAATTACATGCAGACAGAGTTGGATGGGAGCATATGTGCCAGAACAATGGAGCTAGAGGAGCACCTGCATCCCCACAGTGGGGGGCAGCAAAATGAAAATCGCACAACATTATTATGCTATTAGTCATAACATTCGACTAATGAGTGGATCTGATAGATGCATTTTAGTTTTGACATTAGTTGGATGACTCACATTAACTCGTTTTTGCAGGAATTTTAAATAGAATATTTCACCTAGAAAGACCTGCAGTTTTGGTCAGTGGTCACTGTGATTGCTATACTGGGTCTTAAGATATGTAAAAAAAAAAGTCCAAGAACTCAGCTCCCAAATATTGTAGGCTTCAAGCATATTTATGGAGGAACTGATGGGTTGTGGCCCATCCTGGCTTTACCAGCTATATATTCATAGAAAAATAGAGTGTAATATGTCTTTATGTGTCCAAAGTAAAAGCTAATGACTGTAAATGAAGTAATGAGTGAAAATGGTTTTCTAGATTTTATACACTGTGACCAGGAAGCACATTAAAGAAGTTGCCAAGTTATTAGGTACAAAATCCTACATTCTAGCAAGTGATACTTCACATGGGTGCAATGGGTGGTAAAAGTCCAGCATATATCTGTATTTCTAGCATCAGTTACTGAGTATTGGAATGGGCTGAACAAATGTGCTTAGTGACTTTTAATGCCTGATGGTCAGGGCTGTGGGTGTGCCCATGTGATAATCTCTCAAACAACTGTTGTCTAAGAATGGTGCAAAAAAATAAAAAAATCAACCAGCAATCCTAAGGATGAAAGCAGCTTGTGGATCAGAGGGGTCAAAGCAGTATGGCAAGAACTGTGCTAGCAAACAGATGTTCAACAACCAGGCAAATCACATTGGTGTGCAGACTGTCATCTCTTAATGCACCACTTATTGCATTTTATTGAATGGACTAGGACTATAACAGTGGAAGACCATACCAGATTTCAATGCTGTCAGCAAAGACTGGGCACAGGAGCATCAAAACCGGACAGCTGAGGACTGAAAAAGGTAGACAATTTCCTTTAATATGACACTGAGAAAGATCAGACTTTGTTGCACACAACATGAGTCCATGCAGCCATCCTGTTTGGTGTGAATAGTACTGACTGGTGGTGGAAGTGATGGTGTGGAAAAGTTTTTCTAGTAAACATTAAGGCCACTCATACACAGTGGAGACCTGAACCCTGGGTCTTTGGGATGAGATGGAAAGGGCTGTTAATGGCAAGATTTTGCAGCCTTCCAATTTGCAGTGATCATGCATTGCCATCATGTTTTAATGGTACAATGTTTCTGTATAAAATGTCCCAACGTCTTGTAAAATCCATGATCACGTGAATTCATGCTCTTTTTAAAGACCAAAGAGGTGCAACATACTACTAGATTGGAGAGTAAATATGTACTACAATGCTATATTGCTGGATAAGGTGGGAGAACACATATAAACTCCAGATCCTTCAGACCTCCCACCTCCCTACAAAATCTCTTTTTCAGTATCTCCTCCTCAGCTCCAGCCACAGATTTTCAATAGGAAAACCAGCATGGTGTGGATGTTTTGGATTACTGTCCTGCTTGAAGATCTAACCATGGCCCATTCTAGCCATCTGGAAGAGGCAGCCAGATTTTTATGTAAAATCTCCTGATATTTGATGCTGGCCCAGTTCTACAGGGGTGCGAAAGCAAACATTTACACTGTCACTTAGAATTTTTGCAGCACCAGTTGAGCTTTGGGCCAAATGTATTAAGACAACCTGCCTAATTACTACCTAATAACACTGCCATAGAGTTCAGATAACCTTTTAGGTTTGTGCAACAGTTCTGAGACTGAGACTCAACTGATCTAAAATCTGTGTATTTGAATTATATATTTAGGACCTTGCAGCTTATCTAAGAGAGATGAGATAGTATTGATTGACTTCAGTACTTTTGCTTGTTCTGTGCCTGTTGTAAGTGGATGGATACAGTGTTTACGTCATATTTGCTCTGTGCTTAATGCAGAGTACAAAGAGACAGATCTACTTATGCCAATTTGACCAAATAGACATTTTTCTTTCTGAGCTGCAGGGGTCTCTAGGGGTCTCTAGCAAATAATTTCATATAATTTCACGTTTCATCATTTTACTATTTCTGGTCTGAGCACATGGTTTTGTTAAAAAAAGGGAAAGTCAACGATAAAAACAGCATTTAAAAACAAAAAGAAGAACAGAGAACTCTGTGTTTTATTCCTCGTTTCAGTTTGAAATTGATGTGTCTCATCTGTTCAGAGTCCGTGTCACATGTCAAAAGTGGAAATGTCAAAGTGCCACTGAGAAACAAAACAGTCACTTTAAATTAAGTTACTGACAAAACTCAGTTGTTCTTTAAAGACAAAATAATTACTAATAAACACAAAAGCGTAGTGACTCTATCATTATAGAACTTTTATTCTTTTTTAATATATTTTTTCTGATGGATCTTTGTCTTCTAACTTGTCCTGCAGTTTTTGAGATATTGGCTGCATCCAAAATTGCATAATAACTTACTAAACATGCTGTATTTCTGAATGCATTACTATTGGTGTTCAAAGTGGTAGTATGCAGTTCTGGATGCAGCCACTGACACCAAACCAACTCTGGAATGTTTGTTCTGGTCAGGATGGTAGGTTTGTATATGGCTTTTTGATTAGAGATACACTGTTAGAAATAAAGGTTCTGTGCAGGTACCTTTTCTCATTCATTAAGGTACAAACAGTGTAAATGTTCCCTCAAAGGTACAACAGTGGTTTTAAGGTCCAATTGTGCACCTTAAATAAGTTTTTCCAGGTGAAAAGTACAGATTTGTATCTTTTTATAACCGAATGTTTTAAAACAGAACAATAAAATAAAAAGTCTGGAGACGAGACGGGGAGTGTGGAGTCAATACAGCTTAGAAAATATCATTTCGTGCACACAACGGGGAGTCGGATTCTGCCGGTGAGACAGAATTCAGCAGAACACCAGCAAGAGAAGAGAAAGAACCGCATCGACTTACTCTACAAGGTAGAGTAATATTAATAATATTACAGGATCTTATTACAGCAATCTTTCAAGGATTATTTGGTGTGATATTGATATCGATAGTACGGAGCCCAGTAGGGGTCACTAATGAGAAAAGGAAAATGAGAGAGGAAAATCTGTCCCCGCAGTTTAGTAATCCATACTCTAAGTTTATAAACTGTACTGACGGATTTGTAAACTGTGCTCTCGATAAGCAAAACTGTACCGACGGATTTATAAACTGTGCTCTCGATAAGCAAAACTGTACCGATGGATTTAGAAACTGTGCTCTCGATAAGCAAAACTGTACCGATAGATTTAGAAACTGTGCTCTCGATAAGCAAAACTGTACCGATAGATTTATAAACTGTGCTCTTGATTAGCAAAACTGTACCGATGCATTTATAAACTGTGCTCTTGATAAGCAAAACCTTACCGATGGATTTATAAACTGTGCTCTTGATAAGCAAAACTGTACCGATGGATTTATAAACTGTGCTCTCGATAAGCAAAACCTTACCGATGGATTTATAAACTGTGCTCTTGATAAGCAAAACTGTACCGATGCATTTATAAACTGTGCTCTTGATAAGCAAAACCTTACCGATGGATTTATAAACTGTGCTCTTGATAAGCAAAACTGTACCGACGGATTTATAAACTGTGCTCTTGATTAGCAAAACTGTACCGATGGATTTATAAACTGTGCTCTCGATAAGCAAAACTGTACCGATAGATTTAGAAACTGTGCTCTCGATAAGCAAAACTGTACCGATGGATTTATAAACTGTGCTCTTGATAAGCAAAACCTTACCGATGGATTTATAAACTGTGCTCTTGATAAGCAAAACTGTACTGACGGATTTATAAACTGTGCTCTCGATAAGCAAAACTGTACCGATGGATTTATAAACTGTGCTCTCGATAAGCAAAACTGTACCGACGGATTTATAAACTGTGCTCTCGATAAGCAAAACTGTACCGATGGATTTATAAACTGTGCTCTCGATAAGCAAAACTGTATCGACGGATTTATAAACTGTGCTCTCGATAAGCAAAACTGTACCGATGGATTTATAAACTGTGCTCTCGATAAGCAAAACTGTATCGACGGATTTATAAACTGTGCTCTCGATAAGCAAAACTGTATCGACGGATTTGTAAACTGTAGCCTCGATTAGCAAAACTGTACCGACGGATTTGTAAACTGTGCTCTCGATAAGCAAAACCGTACCGACGGATTTGTAAACAACTGGATTTGTAAACTGTGCTCTCGATTAATAAAACTGTACTGATGGATTTGTAAACTGTGCTCTCAATTAGCAAAACTGTACCGGCCATTTGTAAACTCACGGACCTCACGTACGACCATGACGTCTGTGAGCGCAAACAGCCAATGAGCTGCTCTCAATCAATCAGCATTCAGTAACAGTAATGGTAGTGTTCTGCTGTCCAAAAAAATTTGCTGCAGAAAAAAGGAAATATATAGGTAAGATTTCTTAGTTTTTTTAGTGAAATACATCCTTCTACTTTCTAAAATTAAAGGAAAGTTCTGGGCGAGTGATTAGAAAATATTTTAACTTTTCGTTTTTAGCCATTTAGCTCCATTTACTCCCATTCATTGAGGACTTGCTAGTGGGCACCCTCTGGCATTTTGCAGTCATGTTTTTGATATAAAGGGGGGGGGGGATAGGAAGTGGCCAGGCTCCTCATAAACCGGCTCTCATCGTAGTTTTTGGAGCCCAATGTGGTGCCGTAAAGCATTACACAGTTCTTGTGAGAGGTCTCGTGCCCGCTCCTCCTAAGTTACATAGCGCTATAGCAGGCATTCTGGGCCAAGCAGCAATGACAGAGACACTATTATAAGTCAGTATACCATCAAAATGATTTTAAAGCTGTCATTTTGAGGTGAAATTGTTACATAATGTTGCTTTTATTTCTCCCGTATTATTTATTTAATTATGTATAACATTTAAACCTTTACAGTCTTCATAAGGCACCCATGTGAAAAAAACGACCAAAAGTCATCTGATTAAAAATCATTGAAAATAGAGCCAAAGCTTAACATATGCATTATCTATGTAATAGTAATACATGTATAAACCAAGAGAGAAACATTTCCCCAAAATAAGAACATTGAGTTCGATTTTTTGACTTAGAAATGGTCAGTGAGTCAAGTAAAATGGCTGTGTTTTCCTGTTCAGCTGATGAAATCTTCACCTTGTATCAGTGTGTGTGGGAGTAATAGTGTGTGGTGCAGCTCTTAACAAAGTGACAGGTGAGGAGAGAAGGCTGTTATGATGCTCAGGTAGTGAGTGTTATTGCAGCCTGATTTACAGACTGTGTCTTATTTCTCTTTGGGTTGTACTGAATGCCTTGAGGACAAATAACTCACAGGCTACAAATGGCTTGTTAGGACAATAAAAGTCAGTAAAGTCAGTACACCATCAATGATTTTGAAGCTGTTATTTTGAGGTGAAATTGTTACATAATGTTGCTTTAATTTCCCATTTTATTTATTTACTCATGTATAACATTTTAACCTTTACAGTCTTCATAAGGCACCAATGTGCAAAAAACAAGGGTATATTGGGGCAGGTAGTGACATCATCACAAGGCCCACAAAAAAATCTGATTAAAAAACATTCAGAATAGAGCCAAAGCTTTGCAAAACACATGCATTATCTATGCAATAGTAATAACTGTATAAACCAAGAGAGAAACATTTCCCCAAAACAAGAACATTGAGTTCGATTTTTTTACTTAGAAATGGTCAGGACCAAACGTTTATTACACAGTGAATAATGAGCCTTAAGATGTAATAATTCTGGTAATTCAGGGAGTAAATGAACACGGCACCAAAGTGAACCACCGAAATAAGAGGTGCATTATATAAAAGGCTTAATAACCAGTTCTTCGTGGAGTCCATAATGTTTTCTGATAACATTCACATTGTAAGACTTTTTTTTCTCAGTATCAGCCCCTAGAAAATGTAACCTCTGTCTCTGCACCGCTAAAGCCATGACCTGTTTGTAAAAAAAAAAACATTAAATAACTGTTTAACAGTGTAGATCTCTAGAGTCCCTGCCTCCAAACCTCCTCTTTTTACTCTGCTTGGTTTTCTGTAATGAGCCTCATTTCATCCTTAAAGGCCTTCTGTTAGAATGGATCATTTGTGTATAATTATAATGCATGCCAAAGAGATAAGTGAAGATCTAATATCACTTTGTGGAATTTTAAAGGCAAAATGATCAGTTTGTTTAAAAATATATTACTGTGCCACACAAAGCCTTTAATACAAGCGTTTAAAATCCCCAAAGCCAAGTCCAAATGACGTCCATGAAGCAGTGATAATGAAAATACCGCAGCTATTATACACCAAAGAAAAAGCACAACCACATTATGCAGTTCAGTTTGGATTTGACTTACTTGCTATGAAGGTAAATAGATATAGTGCTGTGTCTGATCCACTTGTACCAGCACAACATGCCAGCACCAAATCAGTGTCACTGCAGTGCTGAAAATGATCACTAGAATGATCGGTGTGTATATACCATATATACCATATCGTCTATTTACCTTCATAGGACCACCCACAAGACTGAAGAAGCGAGTGAAATCCAAACTGAGCTGCGTAACGGGGTTGTGCTCTTCTCTTACAGTCAGTAGATGTCAGTGTTACCCTGTGAGTCAAGTAGAATGGCTGTGTTTTTGTTAAGCTGATGAAATCTTCACCTTGTATCAGTGTGTGTGGGAGTAGTAGTGTGTGGTGCAGCTCTTAACAAAGTGACAGGTGAGGAGAGAAGGCTGTTATGTTCGGATGCTCAGGTAGTGAGTGTAATTGCAGCCTGATTTACAGACTGTGTCTTATTTCTCTTTGGGTTCTACTGAATGCCTTGAGGACAAATAACTCACAGGCAAACTGCCTGTTAGGACAATTAAAGCAGTGCACTTTTGACTCTTGTAATCAGAGCTTACCTTGGCTGGCCTTGGCTGGCTCTGCTTTATCAGACAGCCTGATTGCTTTGCTATTTAACCGAACTACAATATATGATATAATTACGCTCCTAATCTTGGAGGGCCATTCGCTGAGTGTTGCCCCTACTCTTACGCACCCAATTCGACTTATCAGCTGAATATCAAGCCTTTCATTTGTGACTCAGATTTGGAGCCTGGTAGATCCTTAAAAGGGCTGAGCCAGAAGAAACCTGGATGTTTGAATGCTACACTGGGTAGTTAGTGTCTCAAACAGTCAAGCACTGTTAGTGCTGGGCGGTACTAATAAAATTCAGTATTATGACATTTTCCAATATGTCACAGTATCAGATGATCTTCAAGTTGGCGTTAAGGTTAATGAGCTCTTGCTTCCTCAGTGCTGCAACTCCATGATAAATGAATGCCTTAAAAAACAGCAGAGATAACCTTTCACAGTATTGTACACATTAATCAGACAGAAACCAGATTCCCTAAAAGGCGACTTAGTATTTATATCACTTTTTTGCATATTGAACTGTTCTTTCAAAACAATCGGAAGCGTCCAGAAAACAATAATGCAGTTAACCATGTTTCTGTTATCTAAATCCTGCTGAAAGTAAAAATCAGTATTGTAGAGTAGAACCAATACTTGTATACCTGCATAGGTAATAGCTACCTCAAGCTATTGAACTTGAATGTGAAGCAGGTATGAATCTTTGAGCTGTGAATCGATTCAATTCCCAATTCATTTGTTTGTGATTAGATTTAAGTGATTTTTAAAAATTACACTAGCCAACGATTTGGCTCAATCGATTCAGTCATATGCAAAGGTTTGAACTCTCTGGTCGATTGCATGTTTTGTTGATTATTTAAGTCAAAATAAGTTCACATCCTCTACAGTGAATACATTTAATTATGGTATTTTTCTGCAAAATTTCATGCACAACTTCTGTTTACTTCTTTAACATTATGTTCATTTGATCAGGAGTTCCCAAACTTTTGCATACAACTGTATATAATACAGTATATAACATTATATATTATTTGTGCTTTTTATAATATTTTTTAAAACCTTTACAACAAATCTGTAATATAGTTATTGATTATATGAATATATCAAGTAATGTTGGAAAGTATGTAGAACATAATTGTGCATAGTTGCACTTTTACTGGTCTCAGATTCTTCTATATTTTGCATATTTTGCTGGGTACTTTGCATTTTATATTTTGCATTTTACTTTGCACAGCTGCACTCATTACAACCAGATTCCACTATATTGTTGCAAATACTCTCTACATTTAGTTCACATACTGTGAATGATGTATATCTATGTGGTTGTGTCTGCATTTATTTGTATTATTTGTATTGCCTACCATTGTGTTTATGTACTAATTTCAGTCGTGACTAAATCCCAGTATGTGTGAGTGTGCTTGGCCTGTAAGGTGAGTCTGATTCTGCCATTTGAAGTAGCTGTAAAAGTGAAAGGCATCATCTTGAGGTCATGATGTGCCTCACACACCCATTAAACTGGAGCAAACACGCCTCAGAGGCCCAGTGTCTCGAGCCAACAAGCTGTCCAACAGCACAACATGCACATAGTCACGAAACGCCTGCCTACTGAACATGACCCAGCCGTGCACCTGATTCCTCTAATCTGCTTCTTTTCTTTGATAAGGAGAACAGCTCATTAGTGAGATCAGTTTTCAGTCAGTTTTGTGTTGTACACACTGCAGTCCTATTTAAATAGGACGTCCTCAGAACCAGACCTGCTTCTAATGACTCGCCCTTCTGCTTTAATTGACAGAATATATTCACTTGACTGTCTGATCTAACATCACTGCTGCCATATTAAAACCTCATAACTCCATTTTACATTTTTTAAAAAGGCCAGCTGACCTTTACATTGTGTGAACGTTTCAGGATGAATAGACCCATAAAAGGATCCATCCCACTTTCTCTCTCCTAATACTGATTTTCCTGATACCTGAATTTATTGGAGTACCAATCCAATATTAATGTTTTTCTTTTATTCTAAGTACCTCATTGTGTGGTATTAATTGGGATCATTCTTCTGCGTATAGAGTAACACGAGGCAGTAACTGTCTCTTCTTAACTGGACAAGATAAAAGATAAAATAAATACATGTATAATGTGCTGTTAGAATTTAACAACAACTAAGAAACAGTATTGAAATGTGTAGCAGTTATGTCTGACCACTATTCAATCCTTAACATCGGGGTTCTCAACTCTGGTCTGGAGGGCTTGTGTCCAATACAGTTTGGTACACCTGATTACCCTGATCTGTCAATTGGCAGGTTTAGCGGGTGTGTTTGAGTAGAGAAACTATCAAACTGTGCTGGACACTGGCCCTTTGGCCAAAGGAATTGGTTCAAAATGAAAAATAAAAAATTATATTAAAGTGTCCATATCATGGAAAATAAACATAACATTCCTCAGTTCATACAGTTGATATTTGGAAACTAAGCTGCAAAAAAACAGTCTTTTTTGAATTCTTTGTTTTTGCAATGTGACAGAAAGCAGTGCATTTACATGTACCCACCTATTCAGGCTGCAGCAGTTTCGCCCCGCCCATTCATGCTGAAGTTATAAGGAGTGTTTCAGCCCAGACAGCTTTTTAAACCAGGCACAATACAGGGCAGCCATTTAGAACAGAGCTCACTTAAAGGCACAGTAACCAAACAGCCGGTATAATTGTAAGAGCTAAAGAGATGTTGGAAAACAGTCATATAAAAATAAATTCTGATTGTTTTTGGTATGTAAGGCCACACAAACATAACAAATAAAATATGAGAAAAGTGTAGTATATGGACTTTTTAACTTGAATGTGTTTTTTTTTCCCTTCTTCTGTAAAGCTATCAACAAGGCTAACATGGGACATCCTCTAAACCAGGGGTGTCAAACTCAACAACTAAAGGGGCCATATTAAAAAAATCTCAATTTGTGGGCCAGAGAAATTCAAATTTCATTTTTAATTCAAGGATAATTAATTGTGCTATAAACTGACCTGGCCATTGTTTATTCAAAATATGCAACAAAAAAAAAAACAAAAAAACACTTCAGCAGTAAAATACAGACACTTGTAGTAGACCTTGTAATATTACATGAATACTTGAAATATTTAAAATTTGAATGTCCCCAGTCTTTTAAACCTACCAATCTGCTTGAACACCCAGCATCCTTTCTTTGCTGCAAGCATTAAGACTTGGGCTCAGTTTCTGAGCTGCTGAGCTGATGTTAGGTATTTATGTTGGTTGAACTGCAGCTGAAATGCAGCTAGTGTGTTTGGTTATATAGACCATAGATTGTTGTCGGGGTAGGACAGTCAGAGCACACATTACATTGCAGTGCATGTTGGGATCTGTAGTGCAGCACATTGTTGAACGGGCTAATATTAACAGAAAATTAAAATACTTTTGCGGGCCGAATAGGATCGTGTCAGGCCTGCGGGCCTTGTGTTTGACACATGGGCTCTAGACGTTAGCATTTGGTGCATTAAATAATGTTATGTGTAT
Organism: Colossoma macropomum; assembly: GCF_904425465.1. Classification (NCBI taxonomy): domain Eukaryota; kingdom Metazoa; phylum Chordata; class Actinopteri; order Characiformes; family Serrasalmidae; genus Colossoma; species Colossoma macropomum. Next base: position 13,226,987 of record NW_023494802.1, on the reverse strand, counting down.
AATGTTAGCAGGACGTACTAGGAGCTTTATGAATATTACAAACAAGCACGTTATGTGTTCTGAAATGATGTTTCAGACACTCACTCGTTCATCACTGTATATTCAGAGGATATTATGCAATTGATGGCCTTTCTATCGTCGTAGCAAACTGAATTTGTCATGTGCTGAAACATAATGTATAATAGGTTTACATGTCTTAAGTAGGATATGAGTTAAAGAGATGGGAAAGCATCTTAAGCATTGAAATAAGTCATGTCCTATAAACATTTTTCTATTATATCATTGACATTGTTGGAAAGCTGTGAGGGCATCAGCAGAGACATCCTTCATACCACAATACATAATACTGTGCTTACTTCTCAAAGTCAGTCTGACAGTGTCATTTTGTTAGCTGGCAGTGTTTTGTTATGACAGCCACAAACAAAATGGTGCTTTGGATCGAGCCAGCTGAATCGAAAGCCCTACATATGGCTGGATGGTCGTGCTATAGGTCAAGTTGGCCAGCGCTGAGCAGCGTGGTTATGTAAGGAAAATCGCAGTGGGCCTGTCCAATGCACAGTTGGAACTTTCTCTGCTCAGTTCCTGTTCTGGTCCCTGGCCACAAGAGCAATCTGTGCCCTCTTCTGTCTCCTGTATCACTGTGTCCTCTGTCAATACACTGTTTATCAAGATGAGATCATTTACCAAGATTAGACTCGACGCAGTTTCGGCGAGCGCGCCCCTTCTTTCTTTTCAGACTTCTTGTCTACGCATGTTTATGCATTAAGCTGATCAAGGTGGAGGAAGCCTTTTTGCATATTCAATGGAGAATTAACATTTTAAGATGTCTTTTAAAAATGCATGATTGATTTCCACTCTCTGAGAATTATTCCGTCTGAGAAGCATGAGCCCATCAGGCGCGGTCTCTTTACATATGGCACTGAAGATGTGCGCTATATGCATGTGTTGATTTGTGAGCTGATTGAAAAGCCTTAAGCGCAGAGATTCATTTATTCTTTAAGCAGAATACGGCTCGAAATCAGCTCCCTCCATTCCACCACACGCCCTCTCTTCCTCTCTCTGCCGCTCGCTTTTTCTATCAAACACTCTCACACAGAACCTGAACACGACTTCCATCTCCAGCCATGCTAACTCTTTATTCTTCACATAATAAAAGCTCAAGGTCGGTGGATTGGCTGGCAAAAGCTGACATACAAAAGCATCTGCTACAGTCCACACTGAGGAAGGTGCTGCTGCAGCTGTGTGTGTGTGTGTGTGTGTGCGTGTGTGTGTGGTGTGTGTGTGTGTGTGTGTGTGTGTGTATGTGTGCGTGTGGGATGAATGTCGGATTTCAGATGTGCGTTGCTGATCAACAAAAACTGGATGTATCCATCAGTAAACAATTCTGGCACCTTGAGAGAGACGCCTGTGAAGACAGTTCAGTTTAACCCTCTTTTCATGCTTTATGAGAACCATGTTCAAAAACGTTGATCCGCTGATCCTCCATAAATTAGACCTGATCATTAAAATTAAAACAAGAGTGCAGGGGTACATTTGGATTACATTACCTTGAGGCAACATAGCACAGCAGTGGGGAGATATATACCAAATACCAAACACCAAAAACGCAGCAAATAACAACAGTGAGTCTTTCTTTTTCATGTCATTTGCTGGTGACATCACTTCTTAATACGTATAATGCATGGCCTTGCTAAGGCATGGGAATGGGATCCTAACACATGGCCATGACTAAATAAGGCGAGGGAATGAGATAGTTAAGTCATGGCCATAACTTAGAAAGGCATGAAATTGAAATAATAAGTCATGGCCACAAGTTAGTAAGGTGAAGGAACAAAATAACGAAATCATTGCCGTGACTTTGTAAAGCTTTTACATGAGATAATTAAGTCATGGCCACAAGTTAGTAAGGTGTGGGAACGAGATAATTAAATCATGGCTACGACTTAGTTGAGTGAGGGAATGAGATCATAAAGTCCACGATTTAGTACGGTGAGGGAACAAGATAACTAAATCATGGTCATGACTTAGTAAGGCGTTTAATTGAGATAATTAAGTTGTGGCCATAGCTTAGTAAGACATTGAAATGAGATAATTAAGTCATTACTACAATTTAGTAAAGCAAGGGAACAAGATGACTAAATCATGGCCATGACTTAGTTGAGTGTGGGAATGAGATAATTAAGTCATGGCCATAGCTTAATAGGGTGAGGAAATGAGAAAATGAAGTCATGGCCACAAGATAGTAAGGTATGGGAACAAGATAATTAAGTCATGGCCATGACTTAATAGAGTGTGGGAATGAGATAATGAAGTCATGGCAACATTCTCACACCTTACCAAGTTGTGGCCACGTAATCCAGCCCCTTGCCATGCCTTATTAAACTGTGGCCACTCAATATTTTGATTAAGCTAACAGTAATTTAATGGTTTTAAAAACAGTTTTAAATACCAATAAATATAATTATGTAACTAAACTGATGACTCTAAAACACAGCATGCTGGCTGCTACATGACAGAGTTGACTAGAATGGGCTTCTAGCCACTAATATTCCAACACATTAATACTAAATAAGCTTCTAAATAAACAAAACCACAAAAAATTCTAAAAAAAAATTCTCAATGAAAAACCATATATAACTACAGTGTCTCACCTGGATAAGTAACACATTGTTTGCAACTAGCTAAATCCATTCCACTGTTGTTTACAAGCAACAAAAATGTTTCATCAGTTTCTCATAACAAAATTTATTTATATGATACATGATATAAAAATTAACTAACATATGTGAATCTTATTTTCAGATGAATAATTTTTTTTTTTTTTACATTTTGAAAAATTTCTTTGGGGGAAATTGTCCAGTTAAGAAATGTGTCTAAAGAAGTTTAAAATGCTTGTAAGGAGATATTGTGACCAAACACATGCTTATCATTTTTTCCCCAACTCTTCGGGACACAGCCTCTATCTTTAAGTCTAGGCTAAAAACTTACCTGTTTAGTCGAGCTTTTGGTTAATTTGTTTTTCTAACTATGTCCCTCTCATCCCTCCTCCCCTCTACCCCCCCCCTTCCCCCTCCCCCTCTCTTTCCCTGAGCTGAGCGGCTGCCTGTCCTAAGAGGGTCTGACCTGAGATGCGGCCGGTGCACTGCACAGTGGTGTTAAACTGTATCCACTATACTGTTTTGTGTCTGTCCTCTTATCCGGTGTCGACCAGAGGAGGATGGGTTCCCCTATTTGAGTCTGGTTCCTCTCGAGGTTTCTTCCTCTTGTTGAGGGAGTTTTTCCTTGCCACTGTCGCCAAGGCTTGCTCACTGGGGGCGTGGACCCGGATTCTTTGTAAAGCTGCTTTGTGACAACATCTGTTGTAAAAGGCGCTATATAAATAAATTTGACTTGACTTGACTTCCCTTCAGTCATTAAATGTGTATCATTTCATTGTAAAGTGAGGAAAATGTTTGTTACCCTGAGGCAACAGAGGGTTAATGTATCACACTTTTACTGACCAATACCACACGGAATTAAACCCTCGCTCTGCTTTATGCTGATTATGTGCATGCATGAAGGCGTATTTTATTCTCAGGTGGGTTTTTTGTTTTTTTCTACACTCTCTGCCTTTCTTGTGCAAGACAAATGATTTTTGATGCGATTTTAACGTAATTTGGTAGTCATTACTGAGCTATTTGTTGTCAACTAACCCACGCAAATTAAACCCTTAATGACGAACGACCAAAAACATCCATTATCATTATTTACTTTTCTCACCAAATAAGAAAACAGCTCTGATTAATGGACGTATTAACTCCTGTGCTGTGCACTGGAACTTTATTATGATATTATGTACTTTATTGTTGAATACTTCATGAATGAAAATGAACACGGCACTGTACCCCTTCCAGAAGGACCCACTCAGGAGTGGAATGTCATCTCTGACCCAGTTCATTGTTTCCTTCCTTGTCATTTTATTAATAACCTCCAAAAATCTGGGGGAAAGACTGCTCTGGGCCACTGGTCTTCTTACTCACACACTCACACCTCACAAGTGCAGAAATACGTGTGTGCATTTTCTCACAACACAAATTGGAAAGCCCTTAGCTTCATGCTTACACATTTAATAGTCCCACTTTCTACATTTTTCTTTGTATTTTATTTTTTTCTGAGGTCCACTTGAGACCTTTGTTTCAATTTATATACCATAACCAGTCAGAATTCATGTTTACATGACCATTTCTAACCACTCTTTATCCCTTTGAATTCAATAGGCTATTTTTGTTACTGTGCCTTTAAGACAGATATATGTAAATGATCTCTCTTCTGATTGGCTGCTCTGTATTTTACCTCATTCAAAAAGCATTCTGGATTGAAACACTCCTGGATAGAACTGAATGGGCAGGCCTACACTGCTGTGGGCTGAATAAACAGATTTATGTAAATATGCTGGTTTTCATGACATCAGAAAAACAACAAATCCAAAACAGGCTTGTTTTGCAGCTTATGCTGCTTTCAAGTGCAAGTGGGGCAGTAGTCTCCTGCGAGGAGGAACTCATTCACTCAACGTGTGCATACGTGTGGTTTATTTGAGCTGCGTGAGCTAAACAGAGCACTGAGGTTGTGAAATCTGCGTTGTTCAGGTATTGGTTTTTGGATTTTACTGGTGTTTTCAGCTCATACGAAGCAGAAATAAATGTGAATTAACTGTACATGTTTACAATTTTCCTTCCCAGTACCATTTATCATACTGTTACAGTTTATCTTGTTGGCAAAGACTTTTGAGAGTTCCTTGAATGGCAAAGAAAACCAACAAATGGATCCTTGAGCAAATCAAGCCTCACCTTTCACTCAAAGCCTAGATAACCAAACTGAAGCTATTTTATTTTGGATATATTCTGAGAAGAATCAACAGACCATTATGCTTGGAAGAGAAGGTAAAAGAGGAAGAGGATGACCAGCAGCAGGATGGATGGATACAATTAGAGGGATCATGCACCAGCCACTCAGAGGCCTGAAGACCCAAACAGAAGACAGTATATTCTGGAGAAACATGTCCAAATGGTCGCCAGGAGTCAGAAACCACTTGATAGTACAGTTTATCTGATTGCATTTCTTTGTTTGACTCTTCACTTCTATCCTCCTGCATGATAAACATTGCGTTGAAATCACACCTTGAAAATGTTGATGTATAACATCCAACTTCATAGGGTGTTGTTTACGTGGTGCCTTTTGGTGGGAAACTCATTTTTCTAATAAAAGCTGAGACCACTTGAAAGCAGCATGAGTGGCTCCAATTTTTTTTTAGACATTTGTGCAGTACTTAAAGAATGTATGAAGTTCATTGTATTAGGAAACAAAATGTCACACGAAATAGCATTTATTTTAAACAGACTTTTACAAGACCTTCAGATTCGGATTATTATCCTGCTGAAAGATCCACTTCCACTTCTGTCATTTGAGCCGTTTTTGCAGACTTCTGCAGGTTTGCAGCCAATATGCCTTTGTACCCATCTTTATGATCCCATCAATGAGCACATGAACAATGAAGCTCAGCAACACCAGCGTAAAAAGAACAGCCCCAGACTCTGACGTTTTCAACGTCTCATTGTGCTTTACAGAAACCTTCGTGCAGTCTGGCTGGAATTCTTCTCCAGTCTTTCTCCAGACAGCAAGAAGGGCCTGGGTTTGGTTCCCCGGCCAGGCAACCAGGTTCCTTTCTGTGTGGAGTTTGCAAGTTCTCCCTGTGTCTGTGTGAGTTTCTTCCCGGTACTACGGTTTCTTCTCACAGTCCAAAGACATGCAGTCAGCTTAATTGCCACTAGGTGTGAATGTGTGTGTGAATGTATAAGTCTGTCAGTCTGCCCTGTGATGGACTGGCAACCTGTCCAGAATGTTTCCTGCCTTCCACCCAATGACCGCTGGGATAGGGTCCAGCAACCCTCAGCCCCCACAACCCAGAAGGATAAGCGTTTTAGAAGACGTGTATGTGTGTGTACTATTTGGGCCTGCTGTATATGGAGGGTAAGGAGTAGAGAGTGAGTGGAACATTTTGAATCATTAACATTGTTTGCACACTACATCAAACTCTTCCATTAAAAAAAAATGTTTTCAGTTTTCCATGATGTAGAGCCTGCAGAGGCAGACACTGTGATTTTAGAACAAGTAGCAAGCGTCTCAGTCGCGTGATTTAATATAAAGTTAATAGTGAGGGCTGAAGCTGATGGTGCTCCAGGAGCTAATAGTAAGAAGTGCAATAAAACGTGCTGCAAAGCTCTACTTATCTCATTTACATTATTGTTATGAACAGTTGAACCAAAAACTTGCATAAATTGGCTAATAGTGGGGTAAGATGACATCTTTGAGCTCACAGGGCATTTAAAAGGTATTATCTTCATGAACAAATGTATGCAATAACAATGATAAAGACAAATGACTTTAGAAAACCTCAGTGTGATTTTACGCTAATGGCTACAGGTGCATTATGCATAATGCATAAATGCATAATGGCTGCCGACCTCAGAATGATTCATTCATCCCAGTTTCAACGTGCCACTAGTAAAAGTATTGCTCACTCTTTAACTGTTCCGGAAAAAAAAGCATCCATTACGCCAGTGCGCCACAAAGCTCAATCAATTTCTTACCCCATCAACTAAAAGAGTGTGAAAACTGGGGTTTGGAAAGGGTCCTTTTCTTCAGGGGCTATTTTTGGTGCTAAGACGACAGCTATGTGACCATGGAAGTGAGTGTGTGCTTCTATGGTTTTCTGAGAACTACAAGACAAAAGAGCATGCTAATTGGAGACCTTTGTCTAAAGACAAGACAGCTGAGTGGATAAGGGGTCGAAAATAGCACCAGTATCCTGGAAGCTGATAAGGAAAACAATAAGGAACCAAAAACAGAGGTTTCTAAATAAAAATGCTCACCTTTTCTAAAATACCAGCCACCACACGCTGCCCCACTTTTCTCCAGCTTCCTCACTAAGATGTCTGCTTGATTAATGCAACTGTCCTCGCTGACTTTGGTCACTTGCGTGCCAGGCCGTCCAGGATGACTCACATGGACCACTCGGTTCTAGACATTGAAGTCTCATTCAGAAGGTCTCCAGTGGGAATGTATTCACTTGTTTCTTGCTGGTTATTGATGTGGTATAATAGAGCTCTGAGGAGAAGCTGTCAGTTTTGCAGTTCTTCTGGATGAGACCCAGATTAAAGCTGTTTTTGTCTATTGAAAAAATGAATGGCGTCTTTGAAAATCAGCCCATGTTGCAAACTGTGGTAAACTGACTAGTTCCAAAGCCAGTACATTTGTATTTGTCCAATGAGGCCATTAAGTATTGGCATATGTATATACATGCTAACACATTTGCATGTTTTAATTGATATAAGGCTGGTTCCCTCATCAAAATGCCCCACAAAAACCAGCAAGCTTTTCTAATGTAACTGTCAAGTGGCTTTAGCACCACCAGACTGAAATGTGAAGAGCTGCTGTTGTCATTTAATGGTGTTGAAGTAGTGTATAGCAGCTGCTACCCCACCTCAGCCTGATGAGGCAAGACAAAATATTGGGTTTCGAGTCGGGCCCAGACCAAGTTTTTATGTACAGCATTGTGCTTGGGTCTGTTTTTTGTTAAGGGATTTAGATGTAGTAGACTTGTTTTATTTGAGAATATATGCCTGTGTTCATTTTCACACACTCTCTTGCATTTTCTCTTTTATGCTCTGTCTTTCTCTTTTTAAGTATTGCTGTACCTGCTAACCATGTTCAAAATAGCTGGAGTTTGAGGACAGGGTGAATGTGACCCTCATGAAACTGGTGATAAAGTTCAACACTACAGCAGTCACAATCATGCCCTGGATGATGAGAGGAATGTGTTGGGTTAGTAGGATGGTCACTCTGATCTTTCACTCTTTCTTGTTTAGCTTGGATTGAATTGTGTTAAGCTTTCTACAGTAGCAGCAGTAGCAAAAGGAACTTTAACACAGTGGATGGTGAATGATGTTTTCTGCCAGGTACGATCAGTAATTTCACAAAAATATACTCATAATAACTCCTGTTAGTCATGCCCCTGCAGACCTCTGGTGCAGTTGAAGGATTTTGTTCCAAAAAGGATTTTGTTTGTTGGTTTGTAGTATGTATGTCATACTCCATTATATAGTATATACATTATATGTTAGCTTTACACAAACAAGAATGCTATATTATGACCAATCCCACCTTTATTACAGAAATAAACACATTATATGTGTTTCCATGTGCATTTCCATGTGCATTTCCATTATAAGTCAGCTGTTATTCTTACCAAAAATTGTTGTATCCAATATTATTAATGACAAGACAGCAATTTGGAATGAAACTCTTCAGTTATAGCCTTACTTTCACATAACTAACGTTGATAGCTTTTGTGAAGTGTGTGTGTAGTATTATTAATTTTTCGACTATTTCATGACCTTATAATTTGAAGGACCTCGTCCCATTTATGGGAAAGATGTACAGAGACGTGTAACATTGTTCTGTACCACAGGGAGAAATGGCAGTCATTTTCCCATAGACAAAAAAGGCTTAGGCCCGTTACAAAGTTAATCATGGCCCCTGAGGTCTTATGATGTCCAAATATGAAATAACCAAAACGGTCATGTCCTAGACCCTTTACTGAGTCTATCACCTCTTTAAGTTAATATGAGAGTAATCCCTGCCCTACATCCCCATTCAAATATAGCTTTACAATTAAGGCCGTTCAGCTCAAGGGGCCATTGTGTCATTAGCGTGGGGAATGGCTCAATTTATACAGACTACACATCCATGAGAAATCTAGGTAATTAAGGGTATGTACAGTTATGAGATACATTTTTTTGGTGATTTTAAGATGACATAATCCTCTTGTTGAAGAGCGGATTATGATGTGAACTCTTTTTTTGTTTTTTATTTTAAATTTGCCTTTCAGTTTTAGTACGTGTTGCTATAGCAAGCACTGAAATTTGCTCCTCGACATCATTCTTGTAACTGTTGCGATGGCAAATATGGAAACAGTGCCGGACCAATCTCTTTCTCTCTCTCTCTCTTTCTCTCGTCCATCTCAAAATCCATGCTGTCCGTAAGCATATGAAGGTACGACACCACATGCTTACCTTCACATACACATACACACACCACAAACAAGCGAGCTCATGCACTGTAGCCCTCTTTAAATGGATGTCATTTTTACAGAGAAAAGAACATTTCACAGACTCAAGGCCACAGGATGAATGTGTGTGGGCATAAATTGCAGACAGCTTTTGCACCAAATGGCAGAAAAACAGCGTAGCATGTACCGAGAGCCTGCACCATCCAACATGAGGATCAGAATCCATTGTAATGATAATAAACACACAATGACAATGAAGTAGTTTGCATCTCAGTAAGGTTCAGTAAAGTGAGTTCAATAAAAGGGTTATTTTAGTCTGATCATTAGCCTGCTTAAAGGCTCTTATTATTATGTGGATGACCATATGCTGGAAAACTAAAACTGAACGTTCATTTTCTCTGTGCTAGACTGATAATGATGCTATAAAAACGCAAAAAACGAAAAAAAAAAGGAAAAAAAAATCCACATTTGGAGCAGTCACTGCTTTGGAACAGTAATGTGTAATGTGAGGGAAAGAACAGTGTAGTGTCGCTGAATGGAGCGCCTGTGGGCCGATTATAGGTTGCCTCATAATGGCCTGCCAGTAGGCCGTCACCAACAGCACCAACAGCATCCGGCCAACCCACATCTGACTAATTACACACAGACTTTCATTTTTTGGGCTCATGGGTCAGTAACCAAAATTTTCCATTTGGAAGTGTTCAAAGGACCACACTCACACATATTTCACAGTGAAGGAGATGTCTTCTTCTTCAGACTGCTGGTCTCTCTTTTCGAAAATACTGTGCGCTGACAGCCAATTTCCTCTTCACACGCTTTGCCAAGGTCAGCCACTAAACTTTGGGATTTGTGTGCTGCAGCTCTGAGTGGCTGTGGGCACGAGTGTGAAGGCGGAAAATCTTGGCTGACGCTTTGTGACATGTTGGCCATGTCAAGGTGAAGGCTGCTGATACTGTATGTGTGCATAGATGTTCACTGCAAGTGCCTGCAGAGTCTCTGGAGATGCTAAGTTCAAGATTAGTGTCAGTGTCTGTGGTGGGTTTGGAAAGTTTGGGAAGACTTTAACCAGTCAGAATTAGAAATGGCACAATACACTGAAATCTCAAGTATCAGTTCATACTAGAAATGGCACAATGACACTTTTTCAACACAGATAATGATGTTAAAATCTTTAATATATCCTATACCAATAATAACCTGCTATTTTCCCTTTAAAAACTATTAACCTTCAAAATTAAGGATGACCAAAATTTTGGCTGAAAATGATCAAATATGACACTTTATGGTTTTTCAGTCAAAAGAGAAAAAAGGCCACATATTTAGGCTGAAAAACTCTCCAAAAATGAAAAATGGTCTACAACAAAGTGTCAAAGTCATTTAATAAACACTTAATAAATATTTATCAAGCGTTCAAATAGATTTGCATTCAAACCGATCAGCGAACAAACAGTCAGCCATGTAGAACTACTTCACAGTTTCTATGAGGACATTAGACAAGCGATTTTATGCTGAGTATCAAGAGGTGGTACAACTGCCAAGAACCTCTCCAGCTTTGAAAACACGACATCCCTCTTGATGTGCAGAATACAGCAAAACAACAAAAGCAGAAAGGAAAGTATCTGCTAGCACAACAACAGCATCTGCCGCCTTAGATTTTGAAATGAAAAAAAATTCACAAACGTCAGCCAAAGTGCAAAGGATGGATGACTGATGGATTGGATTTTGTAGGCACATTCTGTCTGTACATTCTGTTAACTGTTATTACTTATTGCCAACTCAAATTGTCCTACTGAAAGCATTTAGTGCTTTAATTCAGGTTTTAAGAAACAACAGTTCAGGTTCAGTTTCGGTCTTTAACTGAAGCACTTCACTTACGGTGAGCATCTAAAAGTAGGCTATCATGCTGAAACTACCCAAACACTGCCACCTGACACCATCACACAATGTGAGCTTGTGGTATTTCAGGCTAGATTCATTACAGGATCAGACTTATTCTTTTTCTCTCCAATATCTGATCCAGCATCTTCTGCTGGTATCTGCCTGTCGATACCCATCGATACCGATATGCCATCTCTAGTTCAGCTATTTTTTTTATTAAATAGCTTCCTTTATGATGGTCGTCTAAAAGCACCATGCTTAAACTGTTCAAACAAACACTCTATGCTTCGCCACTACAGAAAGAAATACATAGCCAACAATATGATGGCATTTTTATCATTTATCTATTAATGCTTTCTCAAGAAAAAACAGAATTATCACTTACAGTGCAAGTGTGTGCAAACCTGTGCAGAGTTGGGAGGGTGCATAGAAACATGATGTTGATCTATTTGTTAATGTTATTGTTCCCCGGCCACTGGTTTACGGTGATGTAATCAAAAAATTACATTTTGATGGAAGATTATGGGAAAACAAGAATTATGTCTGGTACATTGTTAGAAATAAAGGTGCTGTGCAGGTACATTTTTCGTTCATCAGTGTAACAACATAAATGTTCCCTCAAAGGTACAACAGTGGTTTTAGGTCCAATTCTGTGTGTTAAATACATTTTTCCAGGTGAAAAGTACATATTTATACCTTTTCATAACCTAATGTTTTAAAACAGAGCAATAAAATAAAAAGCATGGAGACGAGATGGGGTGTGTGGAGTCAAGGGTTAGGGTTAGAAAATGACATTTCAATGGATTATGGTACAGTTATGTTCCCTGACTAAAGGTACTGAGATGCACCCCAGTGAAAAAGGGGTACTGCCCCAGTTACAGTTTTGTACCATTATTTCTGAGAGTGTATGATATGATGAATCATGCTTAATAATCACCGGAGACATTAACTAACAAAGTAAAAAGGCCCATTTTGATGTAGCTATATGTGGCTACCTTTGCTATCATATGACCTATGTTAGTTTGCTCTTCGTTACATTGTGCTACATATAATTGTGTGACATCTCAGACTAGATTTGTTACATAGATTTGTTCTTTTTTGGCCCTCCAGTATCAGATTCAGCATTTACAGCCGGTATTGGGCTGAGACTGAGAATCAGATCAGTCTCTTCTCTTGTCACAATCAGTTTCATTGTACATCGCCTATAATCACCCTATTGATTCATCGGCTTTTGTGATTCATAGATTCATAGTAGCATAACGGCGCAATATTACAGGTTTCACACAGACACCACTGATTTCCTTTAAGTCGCATCCTAAAGAACAAAAAAAGAAGTGACTGCTCTGTTGCATCATACCTAATTATGCTGAAAGAAAGGAAGAAGGCCACAGCATACAAAGCATACCACGGTTAAGTCTCCTCTGCTGCTGAATATTCTGAAGATTATGTAAGAATATTTAGAGTGCAGCAAACAAAGTAGCACTCATGAAAGTCAGTCTCACAAGATATCGGACAGAAATGCTACAGTTCTTCTTAGAGATTTACTGCTGTCACTCAGGCCTTTCTATTTCAGGATAAACTCCATCAATTAGATTCACAGCAATTCATTCTTCCTAAAATACAGATGTAGTGTAAACCTATAAGGCTGGGCTGAAAAAACTGCTTTACAGTAAATGTTTGGAAGACAGCTGGCTTCAGCACTGATAGACTATATTGCCGTCTCCAGCTTGGTATTTTAAGAGCTTGAAAACCAGGAGCTGACATTAAAAATCACACACACACACACATACACACATACACTCACACACACACTCGGGTTAGTTTCTGCATAATTACACAGCCATCTGTCTGTAGTCCATTGGCACACAGTAGTGTATGATTGCTGCTCTGCCGCGGGGTAGTTCAATGGCCCATCCGCTTAAGCAGAGTCTCACTCTGTTACCCAACATGACCAGATACTCTTAACAGGAGAACATCCTCAAAGCTCTGTCAGAGAGAACGACCCACTAATGGCTGACACTAACTCTGAAAGATTTAAAAACACTTTTACTTCCACATTTATGCATTGCTTCTGTAGAAATCTTCTAAGGTCTCCTGTGACATCTGACCTGACCCTGTTAGTAATAAAGCCCATCGGTGTATGTGTCTATGTGTTGCTGCTTTAGAGTGAAATAATGGAGTTTATAGCTTCATATGAAAAGCACTGATCACATGAATGCAAGTGAAAGACTTCAGCGATTACGCCAATGTTTCTTCCTCCTGATGCGCAGATAATGCAATGATGTTTGTTGCATTTTAATCCCATGCGCTAATCCTGTCCACTCTCAATCTGCTAGGCGTGGTGATTTTGTGCACGGTTGGTGGACTATGAAATAGGCCTGCTTGGAAACTGGAGCATGCCGCTCTCTCTTACGCCGTCAATTTTTGTTCAGTGAAATGAGTGATGATGATTATAGACGGATGTGTCATCACCAAAAACCTTTTTTTAACTGTATTGCTTTAATATACTAGGGGTCAACGGGGTCAGCGTTTCTGTAATTCACTGTAGGGAGCAACACACTTCACAGCAAACAGTCAAAAATAGATAGATAGATAGATAGATAGATAGATAGATAGATAGATAGATAGATAGAAAGAAAGAAAGAAAGAAAGAAAGAAAGAAAGAAAGAAAGACATGGCCAAAGTAAGATACACATAGAAATATAAATGATAGATAGATAGATAGATAGATAGACAGATAGATAGATAGATAGATAGATAGATAGATAGATAGATAGATAGATAGATAGATAGATAGATAGATAGATAGATAGATAAAGAAATAACCCAAAAGAAAGAGAAATAGACATACACATATGTATACATATATAGCTTGAGAGAAAGAAATTGTGATAGTGATAGATAATAGTAAATAGAGATAGATAGATAGATAGATAGATAGATAGATAGATAGATAGATAGATAGATAGATAGATAGATGGCAAAAGTGAGAAACAGATATATATATATCTTGAGAGAGAGAGAGAAAGAAAGAAAGAAAGAAAGATAGATAGATAGATAGATAGATAGATAGATAGATAGATAGATAGATAGATAGATAGATAGATAGATAAAGAAAGAAAGAAATAAGCGAAAAGAAAGAGAAACTGAGAGAAATATGTTTCCACATATATAGCTTGACAGAAAGAGAGATAAAGAGAGAGAGAATGAAAGAAAAGATTAAAGAGTGGGAAACAGAGATAGATAGATAGATAGATAGATAGATAGATAGATAGATAGATAGATAGATAGATAGATGTCAATGGTAAAAGAGAGAAATAAAAGGTGAAAGAGAGATATATCGAGAGGGGAAATATAGATAGATAGATAGAGAGAGAGAGAGAGAGAGAGAGAGAGAGAGAGAGAGAGAGAGAGAAAGAAGCCACAGACTCTGGGCTCCAGATGAAAGCTGGGGTTTTTAGATTATTTCTTGTTCTCGTGCTGCTGGTGGGCGGGGCGGAGGCGGCGCGTTAGAGCGCGAGCGGCGCGCGACCACTTCAGCACTGTCAGAACTACGAAACAGAGAAAACAGAGAGAGGAGAGAGAGAAAAGAAGAAGAAGGAATACTAAAGTCTCCGTCAAAAGTTGGGCTCTGCTTTTCAGCCTCGGAGCGGCCGCCTGTCTTTCAGCCCGAATCCGCGACCAGAGCAGGTAAATCAACTTCAGCCCTGTTCCGTCTGTCTGTGTCCGCTGGAATCCGCTCAGCTTCTCTTTTCTCCCTAAATTTTGTGGGGAAACTACAGCAGCTTTCGGTGAAACTGGAGTCGTTCGAGCACTGAAACTAGAGCGGCTTCATTTCTTTCTGAGTTTTCTTTTCCTCCGTATTCACTCCGTCCCGGTGTTTGAGGCGCGGTAACCGGCCAGCTGTGAGGCTCTACAGTCTTACAGACTGAGGACATGATCATTATCACAGCCTTCAGCTGAGTTCTGACTGCAGTTTTGCCTGAAATATTAATGAGAGAGAGAAATACGTATATAGAAAGAAAGAAATAGGAAAGTGAGAGAAACAGACAGATATATACATACAGAGAAATAGAGAAAGAGAGAGATAGGATAGAGAGGGTGAGAGACAGTGAGAGAGAAGTGATGACAGAGAGTTAAATCAGTCTCTTCTCTTTCAGTTTGCAGTTGTTTGGTGTGGAGGTGCAGCAGAAGCAGCTCTGTGTGTGTGAGAGAACATAGTCTGTCCTCCTCTGTACTGGAACACTCATGCTGACCTCATGATAGAGCAAGAAAGATCTTTTTTCTTTGATATTTAGACTCAGATCTCTGTGATTTTGTCACTCCGACACGGAAGAAATGCTCTACCACGGTGGTGTAACTAGGATCTCATGTGCCTCAGTTAGACAATAGTGGCCCCCTCATATAAAAGTGACTCAATGGCTAAAAAAATATGTTTTTCTTGTTTTCTGTTGAGAAAATTATTGTTTTCTCACTATTGCAACGTCTCAAAGAAACTGATGCTCTCAAGGCGTGCTCCACCCACCAGCATACAAGCTTTACATGAAATGCTTACATTACAGTGACTATTTAATATTGTAGAATTGTAAATAATGACTATATCATGTCGCAGGTTGTGAAGGATCCGTTTGAAAGCTGTTGCTATGGATGAGACACATTATAAATGAGATGGAGATAAATAGATGTCAGGGCTGTCTGTGTGGTGTTGATGGAAGCTGACTGGTGGGATATGTGCACAATGTGCAGTTGTGTCAGTATCCATATAGATATATCTGTATAGATTTTTGAGGGCCTGGTCGGCGTGGCCCTCCCTGTACTGTGGGCCCCAGTGCAATAACACCCCCGCTTTACCCTCCCATTGCCATAGTTCCAGCTATATGAGTTGTATTTTGATTTTAATATTTCATATATGTTTGCAGCCTAAGCATTGCATTGCATTCACCCACATGCTTAGTGCAATTTCTCAATACATTTGCTTAACCATTGTGTTATGAAAGTCCCATATGTCTTATTAAAAAGAACAGAGTAATTATGTACTCTCTATCCGTCTTCATTGTACTTACCTACAACAGTCTTAATGGCACACTAATTGCTTCACAGCCCTAAGAAGGTCAGTTTGACTAATGAGCTACACTGTGTTCATCCATATGAAGGTAATAGACCAAACATTATGACGGAAAGCTGTCATTAATTAAGCATTTGTGTTACACTGAATTGACTACCATACAAAGAGTAGATAATACTTCTTGAAGTAATTCAGACATGCACTGTTATTAACCCCCACATGTTTACACGATAAAGCTTCAGGCAAAACTGTTTGAGGGTTCTCGTCTCAAGAAGTGGTTCTACAGGGCACTGAAAGGCTTTCTATGTCGTAACCCAAAAGCTTGGACTATATATCTTGGAGCTAATGTCGCATTGACAGATTTCAACTTCTTTTTTCATCAGTATTTCCATCATCAGAACACCAATGACTACATTTCATCCCATGCGAGTCCTCTTGCAATCCTGCAGCCCTCCTCTTCATCTCCCCCCCCGATCTTTCATCTTATGCCTTTGATAAAGCATGAAGGAATGCAAACCTGTAACCTTGTGATCGTAAAGGTTCCACAGCCCTATTGCCATGACTCACGCAGCTTCCAGAACAGTTTTGTATTATTGTTTTTATTACTACATTGATGAGGTTAAGGCTGCAAAGAACGTAAAGTAACCATTAGAAAGGTTTTATATTGGAGTGATTGTATCCAGAGCTTCATGACAGACCTTTTATGAACCTCTTTTCGGAGCCTACGCTGTAGGAAACTGCTGTAAACATACAGCGGAAATCCTGCAGTAATCTACTGTTTTTCTTATGTACAGATTGAAAGCAGCAGATTGCTGTGAAGAATGATGCATTCTGGGAGACACAGGTCAAGCTTCTTGTTAAAGAAGTTAAAAGCTGCGTCCTGAAAGCTAGGCTGCTGTCCAAGTGGGCTGCTTTTTTAGACCGCTACGTCATTGAAGGCTGTTACAATAAGAACGATCAATTAAATGCAGTCAAGAAATGCAGGAAACCTTCTGGTAGTTTTTAAGATGCTGCTGGAACATCTTTCATGGTGTTCTGTCAACCAGGGTCTTTTGCACACACTTTTTGGCCTCAAGAAAGAGAAAAATTCCAGCACCAACTACACATGGTTTATAAAGGATAGCAAAATGTTTAGTAAAATATTCCATTTCTTTATTGGTGTATCTGCTTAAGACAGTATAAATCGATTGCAGGATGTGAAATGCACCTGCTTTTAATCAGTTTTTAGATTGTAAGATAGAATTTAATTACAAACAAGTTAGTCCTTTGTCTGCCATGTTACATCATTTGCATCAGTGATTTGCTTGGCCAACAGAAAATTATCCAATCAGGATTCTTTTTCTCTGTGGTATCTGGGTATATACAGCCCTAACCCCTATATATAAAGTCCTAACCAATGGGAAAACTAGCTTGGCTGTATCTAGGTAGATCTACCTAGATACAGCCAAGCTAGTCTTCCCATTGGTTAGGACTTCAGGAGCTGAACGAAAGGCCTAATGTGTCAAATTACCCACCAGCATATTAAGAAGTGACAGTAGAAGCATCTATTCATGTTTTGATTTTCAATGAGTGGTCACTCCAGGCTTTCTGGAATTCCTAGATACATCACTGCATGGTAGCTTGACCAATGCGCTTCAGTTAGATGTTAGAAATTTAGAGTACTGGCTCCTTTCCAATAATGTGACAAAGTGGTCTTCGTAGATTGTTCTGTTTTGCATTAGTTAATAATACAAATATATATATATATATATATATATATATATATATATATATATATATATATAAAAATACAAATGAGGAACCTTCATAGGACAGTGCTACTGACATGGCTTGGCTGCAGTCTAGCGTTTGGAACACAGTTAAAATGTTGGATTTTACAGTAGTTTATTATATAGTTTATTATATTATTTCTTCATGTACAGTTCATTTTACCCAGGTTTTTTGTTTGAACTTGTTATTCATCAAATATACATTTCAGTTAGCTAATTCATCCCGTAATGTTACATTAAACCGAACATTGGGTTAAAAGCCTTTGTTAGGCATAAGATACTGTTTGCTTGAAATTGCTATAACTAGCTATAAACTAGATATAAAGGTATTGACCTTTGTCAACACTATGGTATCTACAGTAGACTACAGTTTTATGTAATTACAGTTATTGTTTCGAAAATAATAAATTACAGTACATTGCAATGGTACTGTATAAACAATGCCTGTAAATAAAAACAACACATTAATACCCTGTATATTTGGAATACAGAAAAGTGCTGTAATTGTAAATCGCAGTATCAGTACTGTAAATAAACATCACCATACTAGAGAAACTGCTGCCAGTAATAACTGTCCTTTTCCAGGTACATTTTACAGTAATATGCAAGCTTTTATCCCCAATTGTGCCAGCATTTTTCAAGCTTGTGCAAGTATGTGCCTGTGATGCTGTTTCCATGAGCACTTTATGGGAACCTTCTAGACTTGTTATCTATGGGGTGTAGCTGCATAACACATGCTACTGAATGTGGCGGTGAAGCTTGATAGGAAAATGGCTCTCTTCACACTTCCAACAGCCTGAGAGGTGTTTCTGAGAGTGAGAGATGCACCCACAGGTGAGCTGTGATCTCGACTGAACTCGCACACATCACCTCAGCACAGCTCAACTCAGCACCAGGCAGGATTTCCCAGCACTCTTCCACTTAGACCTGCAGATTTTTACAAACCCCCAAGCCACTCTCAGAGGTTAATAGCTGTGATGGCCATCGTTTATGAAGTACAGCATGTGAGGCCACACACAGGGCACAGAAGATTACCAGAAAAACAAACAAACAAACAAAAAGTCATATGTGGGATTAGCACAGTGACAGTGCAATCGCATTACACGCTATCTTTGTCATTAGGGGGAGATGAAGAGGAGAAGGATTCGCATGAGATGAAATACAGTTATTGGTGTTCCGATGATGGAAATATGGATAAAAAAAGAGGCCAGCTTATGCTTCCCACTGAAACTACAGCTCCATACTGTGATGTGCTGAACACAACGTGTCAGAGGTCAGATTTTGACGCCAGTTTCTTTCTTCAGTGTCCAGCTTTTGCCATTCTGAAAGATGCAGTGTAATTTGACAATCTGAACATTAGATCCAGCTATCTAAACATAGTCTAAATGCCCCTCATCTTACGTCCTGTCACTCCACTTCACTCCTACTATTCCGTCTAGTCCACTGTTTACACCTCTTTAGTTTTGTAGAAGTGTTCATGTTTACCCCATAATTTCGGGTCGACATTTCTCAGATAATATGATATCATTAGGTTAGAAACATTAAGATAAAGCCTGGTAAGCAATGAGTCACTGAGGAAGATGATTGTCTATATGCGCTGAGTTATTTATAAACATGTTGATACTCATTTGCATGGTGACGGAGAACATTGTTTTCACCTTTTGGAGGATGCCAATTAATTGGTTATTCAATTCTGGAAGGATCTCACTAATCTCACTATAGCAGCTTTTTCAGAGTCTCTAAATTATATTGATTGGCTTGTTGGTCTCTTATGGGATATACCTTTTATTAAATAAAAATAAAAAAATTTAAAAATTGTATTAATTTAATTATGCCACAGATTTCCATTCAATCTAATAGAGTAAAGTCAGTATTTGCAGTCAGTGTGTTACCTCAACATAACACGCATTTGCAATTAATGCCAACATATTTTCAGTCTTAGTCAAAAAGTCCCTTCAGCTCTCTTTTTGAGTATGTTTATGCATTTTGATGTGTACTCAAGTTTAAGTAACTGGTAGGATTTATGTGGGTTCAGTTACATTTGTAACCGCAATGACACTGTGCTGAAAGTTCTGTAGGCCACATCTGATGCAAAGACTAGATATAGACATCACCTTTCGAGAGGCCGTATTCTGCCTTAGCCTACACGCAGCACACCACCCACAGATCCAGAAGTGGAAAATGAGAATATGGATGTCTGTATCGCAGAACTGTGTGCTCCAAAAATCTCTTGTCCAATATTTAGCTCATAACTTTCTGATGAACTGTTTACAGCTTAAGCCCTAATGATGTTAGCAGTTATTAATCATAAATCAGCTTGCACTGAGTGAACCGTTCTCTCTGACAGACTCGTCTCCCTTCATCAGCCTCTCCCCCGTAATGACAAATAAAATGAGGTCCATAAAAGACTTGGGACTGGTATTATGCTTATGAGCGGCAAAGTTCCTATCCAATGACTGTTAGTAGGAGTCATAATGACTGTTTCACACTCTGCTTTACTGGTCTGTAGAGATGTAGAGAAGAGATATGGAAGGAGCAGAGAAGCTAGTAAAGTGAACTACTGTGCGCACACACACACACACACACACAACACCTGGCTGTTAGATTTATGTAACTGTGCGCCGTAGGCCACACCTCTGCTCTGCTCGTGATCGTGTTCCTGAGGAGGAGAAAGAAGGAAGGTGTAAGCTGCATGAGACGAGCTAGAGTGTATCGTGATGTCATTACAGATGATGATACTAGTTTGTAGTTCTTTCGAGTGTAGTGCCTTTACACCAGTCATGAACCATGACTACTAAGAGCTAGACCTTCAGCTAAGACAATAAATGCCAACGAGAAAAAACGAGAAAACACCTCTGAAAAAATGTTAATTTCTGCTAGTGTCCCAATGGGATTCTAGTATGATGTTAGTGCTCAGCTAACGGCAGTTTGCATGAACATTTTTGGCTGCCATAGATTAAATGTGGACATTTGAATCTTGTAAAAGACATTCCATATTTAATTTGAATTCAGAACCATCAGCCTACTGTGTTCGCACACAGAGGCATTAGACCTCTGCATTTAACCCATCCGTGCAGTGAAACACCCACTTACATGCACACTAGTGAACACACACTAGGGGGCAGTGAGCACACTTGCCCTATCCACAGTGCCTGGGGAGCAATTGGGGGTTAGGTGTCTTGCTCAAGGGCACTTCAGTACTGTCAGCTGAGGGGATCAAACCGGCAACCTTCCGGTGACAGGGCTGGTTTCATAACCTCCAGCCCACGACTGCCCCCATTTGAGGCTTGAAACAGACATAAAGATATATTTTAACTTGCAGCAGATTTATAGTGACTCTCAGTAAAGAGCCCTGGCACAGAACTACCACTGTTTTCTAGTTTGTAACATCTGAATGAAACACAGTGGTCAAGCTACCATGCATACGTGCAGTCAGTGATGTATCTAGGACTTCCAGAAGGCCTAGAGTGATGTACGAAATTGGTCCTATCCATTGGAAATCAAAACGTTTCAAGAATTTAACCCCTTTGTTAAAACCATTAACAGTGAAATAATCTAATTATTATAATACTTGGAGAGTTTAAATGTAACAAGCATAATAATTATTTTATTAAATAAAAATGAACTAAATATTACACACATGTATTTTTATTTATTTCACAGAAATCATTGTGCCTTCTCTGAGGGCCTACAGCGTTCCCCACTGCCTTACACCCCCTTATCCCATTTGTGCCAGCTGAGACACTTACCCATGCCCTCTCTGTGAACCCCCTCCAAGGCCTACAAACAGAACAATATTATTTCAGAGATTATAAAGCTGTTGAGCTAACGTGTGGCTGTGCACAGCCCTTATAATTTTCACTCTTCATAAAGAGGACCAATCAGAGCTTAATAACCCACTTTAGACTATTACGGACCGTAGCTTACTCGAGAGTTAGATAACAGCTAGCTGGACTCATCTTCAGCTGCCTTCTAAAAACGTTACCCATAAGACCAGCACAGGCCGCAAGGGCTACTGTGAAGATAGCCCCCTTAACAGGAACTGAGTAGCAATTACAGTGTAATTGTGAACACATGAATGGCCAAAACATTACAGGGATCATGGAGCCTTACTCTACCATTTAACCACACACACACTTACTTGGGCATTCACGCACACACAACCACACATTTTCCTTTCTCTCCCTGTCTAATTACTTTTAATAATCAGCTGGACGTAATTTCAAGTAATTTAGCCAAGAGGGTCTGATCAGAGGAGCACAAGTGAGCAAACTTGTTCTCACTTAGCTGCCTTTTGTCAGCAACGTTTTGTCTGATCATGTGTGAAAATACTGAACTGTCTCCACTTTTCCACAGAACAAAGCAGCAAACGAGAGAGAGAGAGAGAGAGAGAGAGAGAGAGCGCAGGTGAGGCTTTTCCACATCACAGTAAAAAGCCAACACTCTTTCCTGCATTCTTTTTTTTTTGGTGATAGATTGGAGCTTACTATTGGATACAAAGCGTAGTAAATACATGGGCAAGATGAGAGGGAGCATGAATTAGTGATGAGTGCTCTTCATCCTGCAGCCCCCCTTTGTATGTTAAGAGAGAAGCTGGGAGAGAGAAAGAAGCAGTACAAGTGCAGAGAATAGAGAGAATGAGGATGAGGGAAAGACTGAGAGAGAAACAGGTCATCCCTTGATCCCTCAACACTATAGTTAACTGTATGTATTTCCCATATCATCCTTTGCCAGCTTCTTTCACTACGTCTTTCTTCTGCCATTCTTTTTTTTTTTACTAACTCTGTGCGCTCATTTTCCTTACCTGCAGATGGAAATCGGAAAAGCATTGCCTGCAGAATTAATTTACAGTACAGTCAACACTTACAGGATAAGATAACTATTTTGTAGGAATTGACTGATAAATCATTTCCAAGATAATCCACAGTTAACAATTTGTTGTGGTCGATACTTTAGACAGGTTAATAATTAAAATTCTGAAGGTGGACCATTGATTGGTCAATGAGCCATGACACAGCTCAATTAGACACATCAGTGATAGACATCTACCCTTTTCGATGCTTCTCTTAGTCATGTTAAACCAGCCACCACATCTTTACAAACTGCCTCTAACACATCGTCATTGGGCGGCTCAGCAAACTTGGAGGAGAACACTAACTGCCAATTCTGTTACTGCCAATTCATTTACTATGATTGAGGGTCATCTTTCCCACCCAGACAGAGCGAGGCTAGTTATGTTCTCCCGGCCACGGATGGCTGTGGCATCACTGGAGATGAAACTTGCGATCTCCCGACAAAAGGACCAACACTTTGAACTGAGAGCTCATTAACATAATTCCATGTAAATTGTTTATCTTATTTAACAGATTTCTACAGTAATTACAATAATAAGTGAATACTGTGTTAGGAGTCTTGACCCGTGCTCCTTTTGGTAAGGCAGTGGCATTCCTGCCTGAGCGGGGAATCAAACCTTGAATCTTGCATGTTGTGCCATGCCCTCAGAAGGCGGGGCACAAATCCACTGAGGGACGTGAGTAACGGTGTGAGGAGGATGTCAGCTGCCAGAGAGGGGACGGCGACAACGATGGCGGCCACAAGAGGCACAAAGCCAGCGTTCGGGATTCGTGCCCCACCTTCCCGGTGGCTCTTGTGGCTGTCATCGGGGCCCGGGGGATGGGTGCATGGCACACGTGTTGGTGGCGTTATCTAGTATACTGTTTATTTGAATGAGTCAAAAATAATAGAGTTGTCCAGCTCTAGTGCGAAAGAAAACTAGGGCACTAAATTATTGGTTGTAATTATCGGCTGTAATTCCAATATCAGACCAATAATTTTCTGACTGAATTTTTCAGATCTCTGCACCGCATATTGTGCATTTCTTTTATTAGCATTATTATAACAAATTGTTGATTGTCAGAGCTAGAACTGTTTCACAACTCTCCAGCTGTGAAACTGATGTTTCCTTTGTGTGTACATTTTTTCCTGCTGGAGTGGTAAAATGATTGATGATTTTAATATAACTGTGTCTAGTCAAACATGTCTCTCATTGTAAGACCGTTTTCAGTATCTGACTCATGTTGTTGCTTCCTCCTCCAGCTCTCCTTCACCCTCTAGCCTCTCGTCTCCTCTCTCACATCACGCCTCTCTCTCTCTCTCTCTCTCTCTCTCTGTTTTCTGCGTGTGTTCTATGTTTTCCAGTCACTACGACTTTACGTCCAGCACACCAGAAGGGCACAATCATTAACCCGTGTGCAACTGTTGTGTGAACTGTTGTGACATATAATGCGATCACAGACACTTTACGTGTTCCAATTTGCTCATACAGTCGTGCACAATCTCCTTATTCTGTAACGACGCTCACACTTCTACATGCTGTCCCTCTGTGAACTTTCTTTAAATAACCAGACCTTTCATGTCTAAGCCGATGTTCTAGATAGGAGGGCGGCGGAGACGATAGACTGGAATCGCAGTGGAATAACTCGGAGAGGAATAGGAGGGGTATTACGCAACAGATTATTGAAGTGTCAAATGAATAGAATGTGAGGGAACGGGAGCAGAGTCTGCCATGCCTTTCCCTGACCTGGTTTTAGATAATCCACCTACTTAAACCTCCAAAAACGTCACCTCCGAATACTCTGCTCAGCAGCACTGTAAGCAGCACGCTGCAGTCCATGAAAGAAGCGGTGAGATGCTGCATATTTGTTCGCTCGCTTCTGTGCTCTGCACTGTAACGTGGCAGAGTCAGCTCCAGCTCAGTGACAGTTTACAGTGCGAGGACGCAGCCAAAGCTTCCAGATGGGCGCTGTCCAGTGACGGCAGAGGGGACTTTGGCTGTTCTGTGCCCTAGGCCCTCAGTTGGCAGTCTGCATGTGCTCCTTCACTTTACACATTACTTCACACTCACTTCCAGCCATGCTCGGCTCACATACATATGGAATGGCAGCCAATCGTCTGTTTCCTTAACCCCCAGAAATCACGAGTTATAGCTTTTGGCTTGTTGTACTATTAAAATATACTTATGTAGTAGGGGTGTTAGGATATGCATGTTAATATTCATTTTTTTCGATACTGGGTTTGCAAGACAAGCTGTGAATCGAATATATGTGGAGTTCATGCTAGAATATGCATGGTAATGGGAATGGTTTCTATAATCCTGTTTAACACAGTCCATGATCATTCTAAAAGTGATAACTCTGGACATTCCACTGCACAGCTTTCGAAACTGGAAAAAAACAGTAGCCTACCTTGGATGGTTGATTAGCCAAGCTGTTTAAAACGGTGAGCTTTCTCAGTCAAATACAATAGTGATGGACAAACAGTGGTAGACTGAACTATGACAGTGTTGCGTAATGCAAGGATCAAAATCTTGTGCTGATACCTCAAATATGCCAACTTATTAGTGAAGACATCATCCAAAATTCTCAGTTACTGGAGCAATGGGAAAACATGAAGTTAGCCAGCTTCTTACTCAAATTTTCCATTCTAACTTAAATGAGACAGCATTAACATACTATTTAAGGCCGAATTAAAACTTTTATTAAGAAACTGGCAAATAGGTAGCCAACTTCAGCCTCATGTAGAAGACTAGAATCTCAGCAGCTACTTCTCCCCACTCAGGATTCAAACAGCTGCTATGTGCAGATTCTAAACAGGCAAAACAGTTGATTCATTCTGTAGGGATGCTAATAGATACTGATTTTCACCTCTATTTGGTTGTATAGTCCACCTCTATTCACTGGTAGAGAGTCCACTTCTAATTCAGTTGTGGATTCTGCAGTTTACTGGGAGTGATTGAGCCACATTAGAAAATTCCTTCAAATTAATTTCAGCCAGAAGGTAAGAGTCACACTTTCTATACAAACTCAAGATCAGTGTGCAAATGTTACGCGTAATTCTCAGTTCATATAAAATTCAGATGCAGCTTTATAGATTACATTTTTGTTTATTTTTATATAGATATTGAACCTTTGTTTTATTTATTTTATGTCCTCTAAGAAAATGTCTTGTGCCCATTCCTTCAACAAGCACCAGCATCTTTTAGAGACAGCAGTGGAAATAAAATTCCAAAAAAAGAATACATACAAAAATAAATGTTGAAGTTATGTTAGCATTTCTTTACTAATTCGGAAATGTGTGGTATGCAAAAATAATAATAAGTATCAAATTGTGAAATTTGTGCATCGTTACACCACAATAATGTTATTACTTGATGTCAACCTGAGATCAAAATGGACCTTTTCACCTTTTTAATGACACTGGACATATAAAACACAATTCATCATATCATCATTTAAGAGACAACATTCTTGTTTTCATATTCTATCAAAATGCAGCTTTTTTCATCTCCTACAACATTTTGGCTAGTATTGGGCTAGTATATCATTAGTAGTGGCCGGTCAAAAATAGTATCAACCAATAATATCACTTTTCATGTCTCCCTAAGACCCCAACTAAAATCGAGCAAAAGCACTCAGACCTCCCTTGATCTGTGTTTCACTCAGAAATATGGAAATGCATTATGATTTACTGATTCACATTGACTTTAATTAGTTACATGGAGAGTTACGAAATTAATTCAGTTTACATTTGATTTACAAATGTGGATGAAGCAAAAGATGTTTTTTCCTTCCACAAAACAAGAACAAGACTGTATGTACAAAAATATCTTTTCATCAAATTCAAATAAAATATCTCCTCTTCTGCTTATGAATGCAAATGTGGACTTGACTGAAACTTTAGCATCCACACCTTCACTAGGATGTATCTGCTTGTTTCTAGTGATGGTAGGAATGAGCAGGCAATCTTAAGCGTTCTGTTTCTTTTGGAACCCTTGTACTCAGGGCAAAGGTTTCTAATCAGTTCTCAGCATCATCACGTATGGGCTTGTATCAGCTCGCTCCAATCAGAATGACTTGTGCCTCTTCTGCTTCTGGATGCAATAATGCTGATTACCAATCTTATTCTTGTGTTTATGGAAACTGACATAACATTGTTGAAAATTAAAGCTGGAAATTTTGCGTATTTTGTGTTTATCATTACTGTTTGGGAAAACATTTGTGAATGACAAAAATAGATTGATAACAGTGGTTGAATGAAGTGGTTAAACAGGCTAAGCTAAGTACAGTTATTTTATTCCACACACATCAAACTTATGAGGGGCTCTATTCTTTACACAGAGAATATAAATATGTAATGTCCAGTTCAGGACGTAGACAGTACTGCTATCATTGGCCTGTGTGAGTTTAGTTCGTTTTTGAACTTCAGTTTTCGGAATTTAAATGGGATTATTTCATTTTCCTTGAACGTTTTGAATGATCAGTTTTAGCTTCATTACTTGTTTCAATGAGGCATGAGTGACAAATCATTGATATCAAAGTACTCCGTGCTTCTGTCACCAGCAGCACTGACTTCTAAGGGTTAATACAGACTAACCAAGGCCCAGTTTTCTGTAAGCATCTTTGTGTTAATGTGTACTTAACTCAGGGGTGTCAAACTCGACCACTAAAAGGGCCATATAAAAAAATCTCAACAAATCCATGAGCCAGAGAACGGCTATGTTTTCATTTCATTTTTAATTAGCCTTTTGCTATAACCTGAACTGGCCATTGTTCATTCAAAATACATCAAATTGTCAACAGCAGAATATAAGCACTTATAGTAGACTTTGAAATATTACATGAATACTTGAAATATTCAAAATGTAAATGTCCCAAGGAGCTCAGTCTTTTAAACCTACCTATCTGCTTGAACTAAACAACTGGCATCTTTTCTTTGCTGCAACTTCATTAATGCTTGGGCTCAGTTTCTGAGCTGCTGAGCTGATGTGAGGTGCAACCGCTGTCCCATAGATTGTTGTTGGGGTAGGAGAGCACATTACGTTCCAGTGCATCCTGGGGACTGTAATGCAGCGCATTGTGAAACTGACTAATATAAATAGTATTGAGTCATGGGCCTGATCTGGCCTGCGGGCCTCGTGTTTGACATATAGGTCTCAACTGTTAGAGAAAGTGTTTAAAGTCTTAATCTCTCTACCAATTTGCATTGTTCTTGCTATATTCTGTGTTATTCTCTGGAAACTCACTCCACACATTCAGAATATTTGATGACATACTAGAGGTGGACAATACGGCATAAATATAATATCGCAATGCTTCAAGAAATTTTCACAATACATGGCATGTCATAGTATTTATTTTTCAGACATGTGATCAGTTGGAACAGAGATAAAAGAACCAGTAGTGCTACATTTTAAAAATAATCCCAAAAACTGTGAGCACAATAATTTTTATTCAATATTCTGCATACTGTGTGGAACTAAATCCAAGTAAATGGGACTAATTCTGCTCTCTTTATAATAAAACATGCAGTTGTTCAGTGTTCTGCAAGTACTGACAATGTCCACAATATGTTCAGAAAAGCATATTTTACTGTATTGTGACATAATTTATCAGAAAAATGATATATATTGTAATATTGCCAAGCCACGTGCATACTATGAACTACAGTACATTTCATCTACAGTTTAAAGCAGCACATTATATGTGCTGTTTGATAATGCATCATGTTGAATCATATCTTTATGGGTCTTAAGTCAGGGCACTTATGCTATGTGTATGGCTAATGAGCATGTTCTGTGTTATGAAGCTTTTATAAGAGCGTGGGAAATGGGCTGTGTTGAGGTTAATGCTCTTCTGTAGGCAAAAAGGAGGATAAATGACGCTGAGAGTTGCTGTTACTTGGCCACCATTATCTCCACTTCAATCATTAGCGCTGTCTCTCCTCCTGGGAGAGGATTTCACCACTGAATATTTCACACTTTTCTTTCTGCGCTTTTATTTCCTCCCTCTATCTCTTTCTCTCATGGCTAAGTTTCTCATGATCCTCCCAGCTCTTGAACATGTGAAGCCGATGCCTTTGCAGCAGTTCTCCCACCATTCCTCCCCCTAGAGGGAGTCATAAATGTCTCTGAAGCAGTTTAGCTTTGGAGTATTGATGTTGCCCGCCTCTAGCTCCTAATTGTCCTCACGCGATTCTGTTCTCTGTAAAGCACTGCTGTCCATTCACAGGCAGACATGGACCTTTCAGTGACCAAAACTCTGGAGAATCGTAGAAGATATTGCTCAGATAAGTGAGTGGTTGCTTGATTGTGACTTGTTTCGCAGGGTTGGTCAACTGTTTTCTTCTCAGTGTTGGAGACCTGCAGGAATTATTTTACAAAATAGCATATTGTCGCTGTTGGAACAAAATCTCGTATTTCCAGAATGGTGACTTTACAGGAGAAGGGTAAAACTTTCTTAACCCTTTTAAAATCTCAGTCTTAATACATACTAAGCCTCATTATTCAGTAACTACAGGGACTTCAATGCGGACCCCGGTGGGCCCCGGCCATGTAAGGGGTTAACTTGTAATGGATTTTAGTGTAAAAAGATTTTTTCCAAATAATTTTGGACCCTTTTTTTTGGTCCGTGCAGCAATATTTCCACACAATGCAAAGGACAGATGGTGTTTTTAAATTATCCCAAAAAATAAAAAATGACAAAAATGGATATACAAGGTTTTTGCACAGCTGTGAGATTTACTACTAAATTATACTGCTAGATTGTTTTCAAATAAGCAGAAGCAGTGATAAAAAGCATATCTGCTCTGAGTGACTTCACGTGATTTTAGCCCATTAAACTGCAGGCATATTTTCCAGTCATTAATCTTAAGATCTATTGTTAAGTAACCACTATGAATTATTCTGTCAATACTGTGAAACTAATATGCAAATTATGCGGAAACTGAAGTGTGGGCCCAAATACAGGTGGTAAAGGGGTTAACGCAGTCCTAGTACAGTGTGCATTCCTTCGCACTGCCTCTCATGAATTACTGTAATCCATATGTATTTATGTTAGATTTTTATATTTGCCTCCATGACACATTTTCACAAGGCCAACTAGATTCCCATTTCAAGTTTATTCCCACTGGAAGTCCCTAAATATTTCATAGTTCTATTCCAGCCACAGCTAATTACCCCAGTACAGTGTCAGGCAGGCCCTACAGTACAGAGAGAGAGAGAGCGAGAGAGAGAGCAAGAGAGAGAGAGACTGATAAAGCACTATTTGAGAGTGATAGAAGTGTGAAAACAGGAAGGAGGGGTGCAACATCTCTGTTACATCTTTGTTCCGCTATATGAGTCTGAAAACCGGGTGTTATTGGGATTGTGATATGGGGTAGATCATGCTCAGGATTCTTCCCTCTTATTATTGGCAAAGCTGAATCCTTCAGCTGGAACGTCATTTTTCTTTCCTTTTTCGGTCATGGTCACTTATTATAGCCATACAGACAGAGGTCAGAGGTCAAGTCTGTCAGAGTATTGAGGCCTGCTGTCAGTGTGAGGTTTACTCGTGCCGTTTTAACTTCATCTCTCTGTCATTCTCTCCTCTCTTTTGTAACCTTCTACTTTTCACCCCATCTTCATCTTCTATTCTCTCTCCCTCTCTCTCCCTTTCTGTTCTCCCAGGAGCTCAGCTGACCTATTTCTCAACCAAAGGCATGTACTTGCAGAGCCATGCTCTCAAATGATGCAGCTCACACTGTACTCAGTCTCACCTAATGAACATCGATAAACCACAGCTGTACACCACACTGTCATTTAATGACTTTGTTGCAGCCCATTAAAACGACAATAATAGCTGGAAGAAGTCCCAGATGTAGAGTCCTGGTGAGTGTTTCTCCACTTACAGATGCTCTTACTCCTATTGAGAGAGTCTTCATTGGAGTGGAGGCCTGATTTAGCTTCGCTCACCTATGGGAATAGAGTGTAGATCAGAGGTAGTGCCTAATGAGTAGCTTACTGTAGTGGGGAGCATGTGCTGAAGTGGCTGTGCTTTGAATGGAGCCTGAGGCTACAGGTGCAGGCGTCTAGTGTACATATTGCATATACTTGGCCTCAGTTGGATCGAATTAGAGCTTCTATCACATGGTGACAGAGGATTCTGAGATCAGCCTGAGTGCTGGACAATGTATTGTTTGTTAATCGTAGCTGTGCTCAGTGATTATTAACTCAGTTATCATGGTGATGGTAAAAATTCATTTACCACCAGTTAAAAATGTGGTTCATTTATCGATTTATTTCATGTGAACTATAGGAAGACACTAGTATTCCCAGTATTGATCTTATATTAATACCACATTTATTATACCTAACATAGATGAGATTGATAGAAGCCAGGCTGTTGAGCTGTGCTAGTGCTCGGCTCTGCGGGTAGAAATCACGCCTAAAAAACATGTATATGTCATAAATTAGGGCATCCTCAGTTTTTAGGCTTCAGACAAAATAGCTTCAGGTCTTGGGAGAACAAAACACGAGTAAAGTCATGTTTCAGTTCTCAGACATCAGGCGAAATGGGCCGTTTCAAATGGTCTCAGGTGAAATCAGTTTCAGCTAAGGAGCTACAAACTCTCAGATGGTTTCATTTGTGTGACATTCGCAATTCCGTTCTTTCTCACTGGATTAATTACAGATTTGTGGGCAAAGTAATTGTGACATACTACAATCACAACTTGACTGAAATGCACCTTTATTAAATTCTTTTATGTGACCAAGATTAGGCTTCATTTCACGTGCTACCATACGCTTCTGTGTCCACGTCAGTGTTAAGGAACGTCTCAGAGTTACTAAAACCAGACCAAAACCAGATAAAATATCAAATGCATCAAACATTTGTCTACATCATGTAGCCCTAATGCATGCATTTATTTAGATATCCACATAGGGGACCCCTCAGAGCTTTTTCTGGGCATTCAGAGACGGCCCTAATGATTTCTGGGAACTTAAAAAATGTATGTGTGTAATTTTCAGTTCATTTTTTTATTAAAAAACATCATGATTATATTTGAACTCTGCGAGCCTGTTTCATACTTCAGTTTTAGATGGAAGCAAAATGGTTAAATTCTTCAACTGCCAAGCAAAAAATTGGCCAATCAGGAATCATTGTCTTTCATATTTCATAAGCTACATTCAAAAGGTGGGTGTGATATGAGAGCTGTAACTGTCTTCTTTCCAGTCAAATAGATGGGTAATGTAATTTTAAACCCTTATATTAAAAGAAGCTGATCTCTTTTTTTTGTCTACTGAAAGTCGACCCATTTTTCCCCAAATCTGGGCTATAAACTATAAACAGATGGCGTCTCTTCAGTGATCTGCTCTGTAAAAATTATTTGTATAAAATAATACAAAGAGCGTCAAAGAGTTTTGGCTTTCAGCAGTAAATTGTAAGCATATAGCAATATGTGTATGATCATAAACTTTCAGCATAATTACAAAGTGACAGAGGAATCAACCAAGTTTATGTATTGATCTCCAATAGGCGAGACCTATTTTGTAAGAAAAAATGTTACCTTAGGCCCTCTGGAGGTCCTAGATATGTTGCTGAATACAGGAGGTCACCTAAACAGTGTGTTGTTAGAAATGGACAACAGCAGTAGCAGCTCTACACCAGGCCTCTCTACTCAGAGTCACTGTAAAACTTCTACAAGGTAAAATATATTTTAATATGTTTGTTGTCACAAACTTCAAGTAAAACATGGAATGACGTTTAAAAGCATCAAATGTCCATGCGAATCGCTGTTAGCTTAGTGCTGAGAAACTACTAGAATCCCATAGGGACGCTAGCAGAAATTAGCATTATTGTAGAGGTTGAGTTGGCCTAACTGTCACTGGGTATCCAACAAATCCAAGTTTTCTTTTGTTAAGATTGTATTTTAAAATTAATTAGTGAATGAATTTGGTGAAATCAATAAATACATGTTTGATGGAACAATACATACTGAATGAGATGATGCTTTGTAAAGCATGTTTTCGTGACATCTGGTCTTTTTTTCAGTTGCCAGTGCTTCACATTTAAGGCTAGCACAATGTTCAACATGATGTCTTTGTTCATTCAGATTTAGATCTGAAAATAGAAGCCCTTGTAATTACATTTTGATTGTTCAGGTTAATGTGTGACACTTAGCACAAACAGATCTGAAACAGATGGAGAGCGCCGAGCGAAAGAGAGCTGGAAAAATGAACAATGGTGGAAAAGATCAAAGAGGCTTCATGAAAACAGAGTGATGAAGGTGTACGAGGGAAGCTTATAGGCCTGTGTGCAGTTGGACTGTGTGAAAGTAAGGCTTTTTTCTCTCTGCTTCAGTAATGCTTGATCTTAATATTAAATGAAAAGAATAAAGTGATGGGGGAAGAGCAGATAAAGCGTGGCAGCAGACAGGAGCTGTTTTTCAAACAGAATCTTGAGCAGTCTACGATGCAAGTTTAGCATCACAGCTGGTGAAGGGGGTTTGTGTGTGCCAGAGGGATATGTGTGTGTGTGTGTGTGTGTGTGTTTGTGTGTAAGAGAGGAACAGAGAGAGAAAAAGAGATGCTACTTGTCTTCTTTCTTGTCTTTGAGAGATTTACCAGGTGTTAATGATGTAGCGATCACACACAAGGCTGGGTTTGTCTAAACAGACACTTATTTAGGGAAGAAAAGCACAGAATCAGTGCAGTCATTATTATCATTAATGAAACAGTACAGAGTCAGGGCTGTTCCGAAAGGTGGGCATTTCTGTGTGTGTGTGGGTAAGTGTGTGTGTTTGGTATTGAGCAGGGATGGATATGAATGTGTGTGGATATGTGCAGGTAGGAATGTGTTGTGTGTGTATGTTTTTGTATATTTTCAGGTCAAAACTGTCCAGACTTTACAAAAACCAGGGGGAAAAAGAGAAGCGTTACCTACCTTATCAGGACCATCAAAATGATCCCGACACAGACCTTATTAAAATGTTTTTGACAATAGCTATATGTTTTTTTTAACTGAAAGGACAAAACCATTTCCTTACTGAGGTTATTGAGGTTATTTAACAGAAAATTAGACTGAAGCTTCAACAACTCAACAAATAAATTTTAAATGATTTCAGTATTTAGTGTGTCCATTTTTGTCTTTATTATAGCTTTCATACTTTTCATGAGACTTGCTTTCAGTTTCTTAGATATTTTTCCACACCTCCACAGTTCAGTCTTAGAAGTTGGTTGCATTTTCTTCTTCTCACGATCCAAATAATACCAAACTCAGTTAAGTCTGTTTCCTTTTCACACTAAGAGCTTCTTGACAGCACATTGAACACATCCTTTCAGACTCATAGCGCTGAGTTGTCTTGGATGGACAGAAACATCTGTGGATTTTTTCAGATCTGAAGCAGCTTGATTTTGATTTTCATGCAGGATTTACATGGTTGTTAGTAGTCTCATTTTCTCTATAGCTTTTAATAATTTTTTAACTCCATTTTTGGAAACTCCTGGTTCTTCGGTTTTATGCACTTATTCACTAATATCTAATATCCTAAGAAGTATCTCCTGAAAAATGAATAACTTGTACTTAATGGCCATTTTGACTGGAAATTAAGTAAAGCAAAGGTTAGTCTCGGACTTTTGCACAATGCTGTAAAATGTTTACATTTACATGAAGTCGCTGTCAGAACAAAACCTTGTATCTTTAAAATGGGAGATTACAGAAGAATGAAAAAAAACTCCATTAACTTTTAAAGGAAGTTAATACAAACAAATGTAATTCCAAACAATTTTTGAGCATTTGAAGTTGTATACTCATCAAGGAAATTTTACAGAACATAAAGGGTAACTGGTATTTTCAAAGCATGTTAAAAACAAATAAATAAATACAAAAATTAAAAAAACAAAATTGAGACACAAGGTTTTGTCTTGACAGCAAATGATTTATTATGGGGTTTCATTCTGGGTGAAGGACAAGCAGACATGAGCTAGAATTGTGTGTAAATATATATCAATTATATCGATATATTAATCAAAATTTATTTTGGTTATCATACATTTTATTATACTGAATTCATTAAAAGTTATCTAGCAATGGTGCTGCTCCACATCTTTACTAACAAACAGCTTAAAACAACCAGACAAATCAAGAGATAACAAAGTAGTTAATGTGTTTTGTCTGTCGTCCTTTGTAATATTGTTAGCAGATCATACAGCAGAAAAGAGGAAAATTCATTCAATTACATGTGAAAAATATGCTCTAAAAATGGACATGAAAAATATGCTCTTAATCCATTCAAATGATAGTGTGAATATCAAGTGAAAATAAAATTCAAATTTAAAACACAATAAAATTGCAAAATTTTGTCAGTTCAATCTCGTGCTTACCAGTGTTTTTACCTACCAAAGAAGACAGACAAGCCAGGCTACAGTCGAATGGGTGAAAGAACCAGCCAAAGTCAAATACGCTCATGCAGGAAACAGTTTCTTATGGTGCCATAATGTCTCTACATACTTAAAATCCCATCTGTTTTCCAACTGTTAAACACAGTTTCACTATTGTGGCTGTTTTCAGACTCTTCTGTGCAGTTTCACTACCGTGGGGGTGCATCACCCCTCCAACTTTAGTTTTTGGGAGGGCCAGTGACCCAGTGACCCCCCTCCCCCCATAGTTGGCACCTGTAAATGAATATCTTAGAGCCCCTCATTTCTATTCATGCTTTTTTTGCTTTTTTCTTTGTAATGATGTAGCACAATATATTTATTATACAATGAAATTGTTATATTTATTTCCATAGTACCATATTGTCATGGTGGTGTAGTACAGTAGATAGTTATACTGTGAAATTAAGCTGGTCAGATGCTTATTTCTTATTTCTCATCTCATGATTTCTCATCATCTCATCCTTATTTATTTGTTTATTCATAATATGCTGATGATATTGACTGCTCATGAAAATTTCACAAATATTAGATTATAATGTGTAGTAATAAATGCAATATAGTGTACTAAATTGTATTATACTGAAACAGCTGATAATCTTCTGCAGTTTGAATCTTCTACATTCTAGTTTGGGTTTATTTACAGATGGAATCTTAGATTATTCGAACTTAAAGAGAGTTCTCAGAATTACACGGTTCTGCCATCAGTTCATCCTTCTTCCTGGAAGAGGATGTTTCTGAATGTCCAAGGATTTTTCATTTTAATTTTCAGCTCCTCTCAGAACTGCATTGAACTCAAACTGAAGTCTGTAATTCTAAAAGCCACAATATATACAAATACAGGACACATGTATGACGCCACATCCTGACTTTGTGTGTGAGAGTAGAAATATGTGTGTGTGTGTGTGTGTGTGGACAGAAACCTCTGAATGGGTGCCTGCTTCCTTTCAAACTCCTGTCCCTCAAGCTTTATTCTTTGCCATATTTGTCTAATTATTCCCCATGACTAGTACGACATGCGTTTTGTCTGTCTGTCACTTCTAATCTATCAGCTGCCAGGCTGATCTTTCAGCCTTCCGCTGACGTGATTACAGGAGTGTAACATCCAAGGAAAAAAAAGATCCCCCAAAGGTGCTCCACAAATGGCACATTCAAGTGCCAGTACATGCCGAGCGCCTTCATAAAGTCCGTCACTGCTAGCATGCGCATCAGTGATCAATATTTACATACAAATAGGGAGAGCTGAGGTTAAGAACTCTAATCATTACACTGTGTTTCTGTGTGAGTCAGTTAAGGTCTCAAAGGGAGAGCTAGTGATGATGGGTATGTGTTTGGGTTAATGAAGTGAAAGGCGCTTGAGGAAGAGGCACGGTGCCTACCGTATCCTCCATGTCCTCCAGCCCATTAATCCGCTTATCTGACTGAACGTACGCCGACGACGCGTGTGGGTGGTTTTAATTTCTGGGCTGCACTCCCACTCTCTCCATACAAACACACACAATGCTGCAAACATTAGACTTTCAAATCATCAATGACTGGAGAAATGGAGGGTGGATTACATTTACTGTTTGTAAGTCAGCCTTTTTTTTAGTTTAATGCTGAATATACAGTATGGCAGTGCTGTAAATTACACATAATTGCATTTTGATGTTGTTCCATCACAGCCATTACATTTCAATAATTAACTAACGAAACCGTAACATCTATTAACTGAACAAACCAATAAGCGAGTAAACAAACAAACAAACAGATTCCTGGGTCTATCGCGATTTGTGCTGTTAATTCAAAAAACCTTGTTAATCATGTTTGCAACAGTGCACAGTGAGCTGCAGGAAGCTATCTTTTTTATGGTGCTAAAAGCTGCTATTTTGTTTCATCCAATGATGCTGATTCTGCTTTTCACACATCAGCATTCTATCATCATTACCAGTCTATCATCACAAACATTGCCAAGCGTACACCAGTGCAGTTAACACACAGTGATCCCAGGAAATCTCATGAAGGTGCTCTAGATTGCATCACCCCCACTCTCAAGGCCTGTCCTGCCTTTAGGGCCAGGGTTATATTAAAACATATAGTCAGCTCTAAGCCCATTTGATCCCAGTCTTGATTGTTTGGCCCAAAATCAGCTTTGAAGCAAGAACATGATAAACTGAGGCTCTGCCTCAACCTCTTACATGCTAACCTGCAGCCCTCTGTATATACACCGCTGAGGCATAACATTATGACCACCTCCTTGTTTCTACACTCACTGTCCATTTTATCAGCTCCACTTACTATATAGGTGCACTTTGTAGTTCTACAGTTACAGACTGTAGTCCATCTGTTTCTCTGCATACTTTGTTAGCCCCCTTTTACCCTGTTCTTCAGTGGTCAGGACCCCCATGCACCCTTACAGAGCAGGTACTATTTGGGTGGTGGATCATTCTCAGCACTGCAGTAACACTGACATGGTGGTGGTGTGTTAGTGTGTGTTGTGCTGCTGGAGTTTTTAAACACTGTGTCCACTCACTGTCCACTCTATTAGACACTCCTACCTTGTCAGTCCACCTTGTAGATGTAAAGTCAGAGATGATAGCTCATCTGCTGCTGCACAGTTTGTGTTGGTCATCCTCTATTCCATCATCAGTGGTCACAGGATGCTGCCCACAGGACGCTGTTGGCTGGATATTTTTGGTTGGTGGACTATTCTCAGTCCAGCAGTGACACTGAGGTGTTTAAAAAACTCCAGCAGCACTGCTGTGTCTGATCCACTCAGACCAGCGCAACACACACTAACACACCACCACCACGTCAGTGTTACTACAGTGCTGAGAATGATCCGCCACCCAAATAGTACAAGAACAGGGTAAAAGGGGGCTAACAAAGTATGCAGAGAAACAGATGGACTACAGTCTGTAATTGTAGAACTATAAAGTGCACCTATGTAGTAAGTGGAGCTGATAAAATGGACAACGAGGGTAGAAACAAGGAGGAGGTCATAATGTTATGCCTGATCCGTGTACTTAGATATGTGTATAGAGTTTGTGTTATTGCTGCATGATATGGACAAAATACCAGTTTTGTGATTGTATTGGAGTTGACCTGTATGGACACAAATGTTCTCTTTCTTAGCAACTGCTAGAGGTTCAACAGACTTTACAATATGCTGGAAAAATCCTATTCAATCCACAGAATTTAATTTGGAGTTTAGGTTGACTACATCACATTATGTTTCCAGTTTAAAATGCTACATTACTGGACTGGACTGTTGTTAATATAGCTAATCAAAAGATAACAAACATGTGATGACCCATTTCTGGCCCACATTTACTTCTATGTCATTTTTTTAATTAATAAAACTACTGCTTCAGTTATACACTGTGTAACATTAGATGAGAGCCAGTCATCGTCTTCTGTAGAAGGGCAGTTATTTTCTGTTCAGTGGATGATGTGGAAACATGTCGGCTTGTTGACATAAAAGTGAGAGCAGAGAAATAGTTCTCTAACTTCAGCAATCATAGTTAGTCTCGCCACAGTGCTTCAGACGTCTCAGCAATGTCTGTGGCACATAAAGGCACTCGTGTTTAGTGGTAGCAAGTAAATAATACACAATAATGAGACACTGAATGAGAAGGGTCTGCTGGTCTTATAGCAGCACTGAATTACCAGTTTAGACTCATTTTTTACGGTACATCAAATAATCACAGATTAAAATACCTGATGGGTTGCTGGGCGTAAAGCTGAGATGCAACTATAGTAACACAGAATAAAGTTTTGTACAGTGCCAACTTTTTCCAGCACCAGCTTTTACTAACTACAGTGCTACATGTGAAAAGTTGACCCTGTGAGAATCTTGCATCAATGTTTATCGTTGACTTTAGCTATTTTCATTATGCTGGTCTATCCTCCCTGGAAGAAAACACAGCATAGACCAGCATGACTGGTCACCAGAAAAAACAGCATATGTTGTGTTTTGGGTGCTGGTATGCTGGTCAACGAACGTGACCTTTCCGGGTGACCAGAACGTTCTGTAAACAACATTCAACATTTGATAAGAAAGAACATAGTTATGGGTGAAGCAAGGATAGGTCAAGTGACCAGTTGCAAAATTCTGAAAAGAGTCCTGCCTCTTTTATTATTATTATTGTTTTTACATCTAATTTTCAGTTCAGGCATCCGCTAGCAACACTTCTGCTAACAGACTGAACAGTTCGGTAGTACAAAGGAAAAGGAGGAATACATTTTATACATTTTCATTTAAAAATAAACTGGCTTTACAAGATGTTCAGTGCCGACATTCATATTTAGTAACTGACAAATTATGTATATAGGCCAGTCTGAAGTGAACAAAAGTGGATTCTGGAAACCATCAAACCAGGGAAATCATTTAGTCACTTGACAGAAGCAACCAACGTTGCCCTTCAGATGAGCGAATGCTGAGGCTAACACTGGAGCTCGTCAGAGCAATTTTAGATGCTAAGTAGGACTTTTCATCTTTTACTCTTTGACACAATACAAAGAATGACATATGTACAGGTGTATTAATATTTATCTTACATATTAAATATGAAACACAATGTTTTGATTACAAATGTGAGCACTGTGCAATCTGATTAATGTATCAAGCTAACAGTCAGCAGCTAATTTGAAAAAGCTAACCGGTAACACGCAGGGGGTAGCCAAGGGTGATGTATGGCCGCCCCAGTTACGCAAAGTGAGACAGCAATCATCAATAAAGCGGTCGCCAGAGAAATGCTCTACTACCCACTCAGTGTGCCATCAAATATGCCATCAGGGCAGTTACTGGTAAGTTCCAAGAATCAGATGGTGGTGCAATAATCAGCTTTACTGAGCAAACGGATGAGTGAACGCTGGTCAAAGCCTTAACATTAGACTTGTTCATTTTACATGATGTTCTTTATGACAAACATAATGCATTTTTGTTAATTAGTTGATTAGAAGGTAGATTAAGGTTTTATTGAAGAAAATTAAATAAGCGGTTAATAGTGGACACATTAGGGAAATAATCATGTGGATCACATGATTTTAATCAGTGACAGTATTCAGCAGTAAAAATGATGCAAGGAACAAAACAAGCAATATGTTTTACTGAACTTGGTCAAAAACAGGAACAAAATTGGTTTCAGCTGTTTTTAAAAACATGGTTAACCACTAAAAAACTGTTAGTTTAGTAATGTAGACCTAATATAAGCACAGAAGAATGTCATTAACTGCTGTTTCATTTCATTTTTATTCCAAGTGAAAAAAAAATGAATTGGAACAGCATTTAAGGCCCAGGTTAGAACCAGTAGTTTTAGCCACCCTACTAAAAATGCTGGGTCTAACCTGACCACCCCTTTGTAAACATTCTGGCTACGCCCCTGCGAACACACTGAGCTATGAGTTTGGTCTTCCACATAGATTAATGATATGAAATTAAATAAAAACAGCACCACCCTCCAGACGATCAGGATAGCATGTGTTAGACATCATATATCCATCAGTAACACATTTCCATCACATCTCAACCTGATAATTCGGACTAATTTTTTGTCATTGCCATTCTCAATGCAGCGTTCTTCCTTCATCTGACAGAGGAAGGAATGTTTAGAGATGATGTGATTGGCTGAGAGGCATGTCAGTCCTAATTTTGCAGATGGTTAGCTGCGATACACCTTGCAATATCTTAAACAATGCACATATGTATGTAGTAGTTTGTTACTACTGATGTTGTGTGGTTAAAGATCTGCCTACATCATTTTGACCAAAATAGCTTACTTTCACTGGATTACATGAATGCTTTGATTCATCAAAACTCCCACAGAAACACTCAACTGGTGCTTCTAGCACTCTTTAAAAAAACATTTTGATTGGTGAGAGGCAAAGACTTCTACAACATCAGTATTGTGAAGGCGATAACAGTGATTATTGGACAACACTGTGCAGCCCTATTGTGTAAACATGATTGCGCGCTCATATGGCAAACCCACATGAACCGACTGCTCTGTAAAGTTTCTAACCGTGGCATCTCTGACGGTGTGTTTATGCAACAGATTTATATAATGCCTCCTGTAGCTCTCCTGCGTGCGTATGGGCAGCTATAGCTGCTCCTCCCCCAGCTGATTAATTTCTGCTCCCTGCTCTCCTCAGGTAGTGGGTAGCTTTGTCCGGCAGTGCCTACAGACCAAAGGTTACGTGCTCAGGCCCCCTCCCTCTGGGAGTTGGAACTAAAGCTGCTCCTGTAGCGAGGGAGAAAGGTAATGATGTGGATGTCCTATACGGCCCCGGCAGCGAGGGCCCCTGGAGACCTCATTTAGACCCCGAGACAAATGGCAGCCAGGACACAGGCAGCCGAATGAAAGGCAGCAAGGCTTGCTGCAGGAGGGTCTCATAAAGGGCCGGTTTTCTCCCCGGCCTCCATTTACAGCCATTATTAGCCAGACTGAGGAAAAAGAGATGTCTCCTGTTGTACCAGCTCTGTCCGTTGAATAATGGCAAGGGGAGAGGTCTGTCCTCCTTTAAGCAGACTGAGCTGGGCATTAGGGCGCTCGATTTGTGACAGCACTCGAATCTAAGTGCGTGGTGCATAATAAAATGCT
Organism: Colossoma macropomum; assembly: GCF_904425465.1. NCBI lineage: Eukaryota > Metazoa > Chordata > Actinopteri > Characiformes > Serrasalmidae > Colossoma > Colossoma macropomum. The sequence continues at coordinate 13,185,337 of NW_023494802.1, read as the reverse complement.
TGTTGTTGCAAAGGAGCAAGTGTCATTTGCAACTCCCCAGCGCTACAAGATCAGTGATAGCCAGCCTAGACGCAGCCCAGGTACAGTAATCCATCTATAAGGCTTCATTTGCAGTTGGTGTGCTGCAGTGTTTTAAAATATGCCCATAATTCTATGACAAAATACAGTGGGGTTTCACTTGGATGTTATGAATTTGCATCAGTGCACTTACTGCAGAGTTTCCTTATTAAAAAGGAATGTGTCCATTATTTTCTGCTCTATGAATTGCCTGCAGTCAGAGCCGTGATGAGGGATGCGGTCTTCTGCGCAAACGGGGAGCTTACTGATTATACTTGGGTGAGTTGTGCTCACATGCAGTTAGAAGACAAAAGGAAAACACAATGGAAACATAGCAGTTGGACTGTGTGCGTTGTGTGCGTGAGCACATGTGTACATTTGCATTGCCATGCCTGCAGGACTGTTCTTCAATTGTGCATTTTTTTTCTTGTACTGATGCTTCTGTGAAATCAGATTGTTGTAGCAATTAAAGGCAATAAAACTGCAGCAAGCTGTATTTCCAGGAGATGAATGAAAGATTTCATTGTCCTTGTCGTTTTAAGTGAATACAGTCTTTCTTCCCCAGCAGACCTGCTCAGTGTTCAGTATCCATGCCTGCATGTCCTATAATTGTAAATGTCATTAGAGAAATTGTACTGCTTCCAGTTAGTCACTGGCAATATCATTATTTGCATGGGAATTTACAGTACTTACTCATCTTAGTCTTACTCACTGCCCATAAAATCTTGCCTGGAGTACATAGAAATCTCAGCAATTTATAATATTCCCATCTGTTATAAAGTCTTCCTGCTGTCACCCAGCTTTTTATCCTTCATTCCTTCTTTTGCCACTCTTCTATATTCACCTACAGTATGTGACATTGTGCATAACCGTCCTTGGCACTGGCAGCAGTCATGCGTTCCAGCAATGAACAGCATACATGACCTTCAGAAATCAAGAATCCACATGCGTGTCTCAGTCGTCAGTTCGACTCAGATACCAGCGCTCCACTGGGGGCAGAGGGGGGGTTATTGATTTAATCTGGGCCTCCGCTGCCCCTCCTCCATTGAAGCTGTCTTTTTGCATCATTTCCAAGTTCATGAGGAGCAGACTGTCTGGATGAGTAGTGCAGTTCTGGATGAAACCCCACCAAACCCCCCCTGCATTCTCAGAGTGTCCTGCCGGTTCGCACACAGCTGGATGCGATGACTCTGCCTGGGTGGGATCTGCACTGCCCCAGTTAAAGTCGTGACCTCTTCACATTCTGAGAATCCAACTACTTTGTCCAACATCTGTTTAGATACTGTGTATTGACCTACACTTATTCCACCCAGTAATGTTTTGGTTCACAGCACCTGTTGGACTTACAATGAGAAATTGTTGCACACATTTTTAGTTTGAAATACCTCAGTGTGTAAAGCTGTATCCATTTACAATGATATGTAGTCAGTTTTAGTGGCCTTGAGTCAACAGGAACGCTTGTTCTAAAATCTAGATTTCTGATTGGCTCACTAAGTTATATTCCATCTGTGTGTTATTAGCCTCAGTGCTTCTTGATCTGTTACAATTGTGCAATCTGTTGCAATCTGATTGCTACAACAACAGCTCGGTACTGTAGCATTTCAAACTTAACATTATGTAGCAACTCCAAACGAAGATCGCTACAGTTTCTTTTAATGGGATTTTTGCCAATGTGCTGTAAAATGCATCCATTGTAGCAACAACTGTTTTAAAAGAGTGCATCAGTGGGTGAAGCATGTATAGGTCAACTCCTTTCAATTCATATTTAGGGGAGATCTATAGGATGAACCAGTGGCTATAGTTTGAAATCCTTCAGAGACTGAAAGAACACAGGAGAGTTAGATAAGAGAACATGCTGGGTAAATAACTGTCATGTAAGGCAAGTGTACAGTATCAGAGACTGACAGTCATGAGCCTAACAAGTATATAATGCATTGAGGGGAAAGCTGCGGTTGGTGCAGTGCAGTGGGTAATACTGCTACCCTCTACACAGCAGCAGGTTCAAATCACCTACAGCTGTTACATGATTTACCCTTTTTCACATGGATAGAATCCCATTCCTGCCTGTTTTGGAAGTCCTGCAGTTTACGCACTATACACTTTTGTTCTTCAGTGACACACACACACATTATCTAAGCTGCTTATCCTTCTGGGTCACGGGGGTTGCTGGAGCCTATCCCAGTGGTCATTGGGCAGAAGGCAGGAAACACCCTGGACAGGGCAGACAGACAGGCTTTTCAATAACACTGATATATTATTTTATATTTTGATAGAAATGTGTTTGTTTTATAAAACAGCAAATGAACTGGGATTTTCCTTTGTATGTGAATAAGCAAGTCAGCATTTAGTAAAAGTGTTTTTATAGTGTTTAAATGCTATTTTTATTGTGGCAGTGGTTCACAATATTTTGTTGTGCTGTCTGTTTTATCTCAACACTGCAATCTTTGGTATAAATTGTAACTCAACGCAGGGTCATAACATTTCACACACAGAGAGCCAGCAGTGTCCTGAGTTACAGGGAAAAATATCTTATTTGATTAAATTCATTAGAAATATCAGAGTCAGCTTGCACTCCACCAGCAGAATGGCCACTGTTGTGCTTGAAGAAAGAGGTTAAATTGTAAGTTGCTCTGCATAAGAGCTTTGGCTAAATGCATAAATGTAAATGTAGCAAGATTTAAAAGATTGATTGCTATAAAGAGTGACATATACAGCGATAATTTTGCCTCGATACTTCTTTGATTGTGAACTTCACACATTGGGTACAGTTTCCCAGAGAGATGAAGCCAAATCTTGGGGTAATTTACAGTGTCCATTCCTGCCGATTCACCTAATCCATGTCAGGGAAAAAGCCTGATGTGTATCTTTTCCCCCTTCATCAATTTTTTAGTGCATCTAGGCGAATGAGCTGACGTATAACTCTTCCAACTGCGTTGACCGTTTTTTACAAGCTCTGAATGCACAGCAAACTCACTAAGGTGATGATTATTAGAATACATCACTCTGTGGGACGTTCTGTGGTAATTTAGCAGCAGATTAAGTAGAGGAGAGAGGGTGGCAGGGGGCAAGACAGTACTATTAGTGCACCTCTAACCTCTCTACTGTTGCATGCATCCTTGGGAGCTTATTGCTGTGTGTGTGCGTGTGTGTGTAGTTTGGTGCGTGTCTTGGGTTCAAATGTGTTGTGCGAACAGTGTGGCTCCTCACATCTATCCTGTGGGATTCGGTGTGGTGTTTAATGTGTGTGTCTCTGGAGATGAAGATTCATTGCTTTAATAAGAGCAGTCTCAGACAGGGGAAAGAGGAGCGCGAGCACCATTAGAGAGAGCTAGCCTTGGAAGGGAGTGTGGAGGGGGTGCTTTTTCTGCTCTCGTAGCCTTTAATGTTGGAGGGGGGGCATCTGTTCTGTTCTAGTCTCTGCGGAAGGCCCCCTCTCGGACCCTCTGAGCCGCTCTCATCCTCGCCTCCATCTCTCTCTCTTTAACTGTGTCTCTGGTGGACATGCCTTCTGCTGCTGAGTGTGGCCACTGTTTGAATGCTAATATTACCATGATAGATGAGTGCCTGCATGTGTCCTGGTCTGTGTGTGTGCATGTGTGTGTCTGAGTGGGTAGAGAGAAAGAGAGAGGGAGAGAGAGAGAGGCCAAAAGAGAGAGAGATAGTGTAGAAGGGGTGCAAAGTAGAGCAGTCACTATGAATATTCATGTCCCCAATCAAAACTAAATGCATTAGTGGTGGAACAGATTCTGAAATATTATGTGTAGAGTAGATATCATACCGATCCAATACCCAGTAGTGGTAGGAGGCCAATACTAGAATGGGAATTCTGAAGAAAAATGAACAAATCTGGCCTGGTTCTGGTTCTATTAATTTAGCCTGAAATATCACAAAATTGCTTGTCGCACAACATACGTAAAGAGAAATATAGACGGTTACGTGGTAACGACAGTGGCAACATGTAGCATAAGGTTAACGTGAGAATGTGTCCAGCTAAGTGCTGCACTGGGAATTACAATTCCTTTATTAGAAATAGTCTAATTTCAAACACATTTGAACTATAAGTGATATGTCTGTTTCTCACCAGGCAAAGGAGGAAAAAAAATCAACTACATTTTTCCAAAAATTTCTGATCTCAATATATTGACTCATGTTGTCTGGACATTGTCTTAGCATCTCAAACTAGTGATGTAGTTTTTTGAAACAATAACTTACTACGTTATTGTAATGACTTTTTATTTCTTGAAATTTTGATGAAGTGCTGTGAAATAATGACTCAACATTTAAGTCAAAATTCTAAGAAAATAAGTCATTATTTCGATATTGCAAGTCAAAATGTTGGGAATATTTGGACTTAATGAGTTAAAATCCCAGGTAAAAAGATCATTTCAAGATACCAGTTTAAATAAGCCTTAAAGAAAGTAAGTCATAAAGATAGTAAGTCAAAATCTAAAAAAAAAAACATTATTTTGAGATACTAAGTCAAAATTTTTGACATACTGCTGCCAGAAACAGAGAGAAAACAGTTCTCCTCTCTCTGAAGGGACTGGGCTTCCATATATTGGCTATATATTTCTTCCTGTATGTTAATAAAGTGTTTCAGCAGATTAAGCATAGTACCTTTAGTTGCCCATCATATGTGAAATAGCCAGTTTCAGAATCAGTATTGCAAAAGGACGTGTGTTGTTGTGCCTCTAATATAATCTCTAATGTGCTCCTCTTTTTCTTTTCTGTCTAATATCGCATTAATGAAGTTCTCTCTGCATATTGTAATGTTCAAATGTACACAGATAAGAAAAACATACTTATGATGCACCTGCATTACACAATATAGAGGTGCATAGTGGCCCTACATGTGTAACTAACCAGGGCAGCTGTCAGACCTGACCTACCCATGCATGACACCCGTCAGACATAATGCATGCTCGTCACCTCATGCTTTTTCACGCATCTCTGCAGGGAGGCCATCGCATGCAGCAGGTCTTCCGTGAGCATTATGATTTTCGTGACCTCTCCGAGCGAGCGCTCTGGTCTCATGGGGATAGTGCTGAGATACTCTAATATTAGTGCTAGTGGGTTGTGTGTTAGTGCGAAAGAAGGATCATTACCTCACATTGGCCTTACCATTGGCAGGTTGAAGAATTGTTTATAGAAAGCTCAGTTTACCTTCGTTCTTCATTCACAAACTCTTTAAAAGGTCAACACACAACAAACTCTAATGGAGATGGAGAAGCTGTGAATAGCTGCAGCACAGCGAGCGTAAAATTATACATTGAATGAAATCACGCAAGACGTGGTGTTGCTGCAAAGTCATTTGGGAGGTAAGACATAAGTAAGACATGTATGGTGGAGTACAAACATCTGAGATCACATTAAAATCTGGTATTTTTTCCACTTAAACCTGAAAATAAACATGAAGTTTTAGAATTTGAAAATTTTGATACAAAGAAAAATTATGACAATTAAAATGAAGAAGATACACTGGAAATTCTGCACTATCGCAAGGTCACCATTCAAAATGAAGCAAATTTGTGAAACTGACCGTGTTAAGGCCTTTGTACACAAAGGTCAGATTTTCTTTTAGTGTTATTCTTTCCTTTGAAACGTGACTTTCGGGTAGATTTGATTTACTGATCAGAGGCTTTTGCACAAATTTGTGGAGTCCATGCCAGCTTGAGTGCACAATGTCATTAAAGCAAAAGAGAGAGATATCGAATACTTAGAAATTCGAAATTCATGCATTAATAAAAATAATGCATGGCGACACCTTATTAACGGGAACGAGATCCTAATGTGTTGCCATGAGTTAGTGAGGCGTGGGAATGAGATCATGCCTTACTAAGTCAGGCCATGACTTAATGATCTTGTTCCCATGCCTTAGTAAGTTGTGGCCATGCGTTATTTTTGTTTATACAGGATTTATAAATGGCTCCATATATTTGTAATGGAAAAAATGTATCAAATTAGAAAGGAATGCAAAGTAGATGTTTGCAGTTTGTTTCATGAGGAGCAAAATACAGTTTGGTTCCAGTTTTCATTTTCATTCCCAAGTACTTCAGAGCCCTGTTTATAACACCATTTTTTCTTTATTTCTTACACCATTAGAAAATGCCAGCTGTTCTGCTGTATTTTGGCCACACAAAAAGATTGCAATACAATTTTCGATGCAAACACTTATCAATACTTATATATAGCTCAGTTAGTTGACATTAAGCCCTGACTTGCTAACTAAGGTGCTAAATGCGCAATTCATTAAAATACAGAAACAGAATGAATGAATGAGCAGAATTCGACACAGATGTTGCGCACACACAGCAAGATCGCCAGTGTTAATATAATCCCTGCAGAGATAAACTGATCTCCAGCATAGACTGCACAGTTACACTGTCCAAATGTCTGTGCACACCTCCTGCTTGACCATCAGGCTCTTGGCATTTAAAACAGTGTGCAGCCAGTTTCTATCTTAAGGGCGGTTCAGCTGTTCAGAACACATCTTTTGCCAAATCAGCAAGCGAGATCACGCGGGCATGAGAGCTTAAGGAGGCCTATGTGGATGCACAGCTGTGCAAGCCTGCCTCCGGGTGAAATGTGCTTCCTCAGACTGAACGCACGCCACCCCTTTCGGTGCCTGCATTCGTAGAGCCAGGCAAGCAGAGGGCATTATGCCCAATCCTTCACTTCTGTCAGTGCACCAGCCCCAAAGTCAATTTAATAAAATGTGATTATGTAATGTATCTCTGCGTCCGTCCACCCCCCAGCCCTCGCCCAAGCCAGGTCGTCCCACATCCCACCCCTCCCCACACCAACCTCCCAAATCTGCATGCAGGATTAAAGATTAGAGGAGCAGGATTACACAGCAGCAGGACAGAGTTCACAACCGTCTACTCTCCTCTGCAGATGATGCAGATTGTTTTCACTCTCATTCTGCTCTTCCTCAGTGTTAATGTTAGCTGCTAGTAGTTTTAATGTCACTGCGTTAGCCAAATTATCCCGCAGACTCTTACACACACACATGGAATGATTTGGAATGATTTCATACCGCTTGGGTAACTGACGTCATCTTCCTTCCTAGCCTTGTAGTCCTGCAATTACTGGACTAATTTCAAGTTACTTACAGAGATCACACCAATCTGAAAACGTTAGAGGGAAAAATCAGTTCTGTTTCTGTTATTGATCTCATCTGAAATATCACAGATTGCACAGCTTTTAGAAATATAATACTAGAATTACCACTGCTTTATTTTAAAGACACATTTGCATCTTAAAGGGAAATTACACCAATATTTCAAAATTTCTGCATAATTAACAGAGAGTGGTGTGGTGTGAAATGGTTCATTGTAGAGAAACTTAATAAATCAGAATTCTTTACAGTGGTGCTGATGGGAACCAGGGGTCACAAAATCTACAACAAAAAGTAGCCATTTTATTTACTATCCAAAACCACCAGTGAACCTACACGTCTTCTAAGTTTTATATGGAATGTTGATGATATAATACACGTTTTTGGGACTATTTTGCCTTCCAACACCCTGCATGTACTGCTATGAATAAATTAAAAATATGTTTTAAGCCAGAACTTGGTCTTAAAACTATCATAAAACAATGTTTCAGGCATTAGGCATATTCATAACAATTTCATGTAATAACTTTCTGTGAGGGAGCTTTAGAGGCATTAAATACTATGAACATCTGGTTACTATCACAATCACTGTTCAATTCTGAATAATAAAAGTCTTTTTTCTCTAGAATAGAGTATTTCACATCAAACCACTCTAAATGATTTTGTTTCATCTTTGACCATTTATTTATGCAGAAATTTTGAAAAATCGGTGGAGTTCCCCTTGAAGGATGCCATATGTCATCTGGTTGGGTCTGAGGACATGTTGTATTTATTCTTGTAGGGTGTTAGAGTGTTTAAGCAGTTTGAGCAATGGCTTTTTTATCAAGTTTTTTCCCCAATTTAGTCATTGCCAGTTCCACCTGCTAGCTAGATCCCCCCATCACACAATGCCACCAAGCTGGGAGCGTGAAGGCTAACGTGCTTCCCCTGGGGACACTTTTTGAACTGCCCTCCTACCCACCCTTAAAGTGTGAGGCTAATTATGCTCTCTTGGACTCCGTCCACACATGTCTGTGCCACCACTGGGTACTGAACTCTGGATCTCCTGACAATAGGGCCTTAGAGGTTGTGCCCCCTTAGATTGCCCTTAGATGGCCATCTTAAATTAAGTGCTTCATTAAAAATAGCTCATTTTAAAGCTTAGGTAAGCTTAGTATCAAGCTTAAAACTTGGGATCAGCTTCGGTATTGACAAAAATACTGGTGATGACAAAGTGCTATTGTGCCATCTCTGGCTGTTTACTTATAGATCGATTAATAGTTTCGAGAGCGAAGTGAACACTGGGAATATGTGAGGCACATGATCTTACACAAATCTTAGACCTTCAGGGATTGGAATGCTATACCGTATTGCGTTGTGTATGGATGACGGCTTCAGTCTTCAGTGAAGCTAAGCTGTTGAGACGTGTGTTGTGGGTTGAATGACACTAGTTTTATTGAGATGGGCATATTTTCTTCCTCTCTTCCTGCATTGCATAGGTGGATGCTGTCATGCCATTTGGGTGCCTTGCCCTACGAGATGGGCGGACGTACCACAGCCTATCAGACATCACAGACAAATACGAGATCGGACAGGTCCTAAAGGCGTGAGTGTCAATACACAAATCATTATCTCCCTGTGAATAGCAACCTGCCAGTTACAGTCTAATGACCTCATTATACCGAATGATGTTCATTATCGTCCATTAATGGGCATTCATAACACCTTCCGCAGGCATAAATTCATTCAGTAAGGTCGTGCAAGTGGTTAGGTTTGTTTATGTGATCATATGGTGTATGCAGTTTGTCATGATTATATCATGTAAATGAACAGTTTGGCACCAAAGGGAATTACTCTTCAGTGAAACACAACACAAGGTACTGTTTTCTCTGCAGGAAGGAGTTTTGTGAGCTGTGCCTGGTGAAAGAACGGCAGACGGACAAGGTCTATGCGTGCAAGAAATTCCTCAAGAAGGATGGCAGGAAAGTACGGAAGGCAGCCAAGAACGAGATCATGATCCTGAAAATGTACGAGATAATTCAAAACATCAACAGCTGATGATGCATTTGTTAGAGTGTGCGCCTGAGAGAGAGAAAGACAGAGAAGAAGAGAATTAGAGAGCATAGTTCTGATGGAGAATGCAAGACAAGAGAGCGAGAGAATTGTATATACCTATATATGTATATGTGTATGTGTGTGTGTGTGTGTGTGTGTGTGTGTGTGTGTGTGTGTGTGTGTGGAGAGAGAAAGCAGGTGAGTTTTAAGAAAGGAGAGGACCGCTTCTGTGCATACCTTCCTCCATGCTGAGCCAACTGCACAGCATGTTGCTATTTTTGAAGCACCTCTCTATTAGTTAGAAAATAAGGTGACTGTTTGCTCTGATCTCTTCCATACAGGGTCAACCATCCAAACATTCTGAAGCTGATAGATGCGTTCGAGACCAGGAAAGAGTTCTACATCATCCAAGAGCTGTGAGTCTGACCTGTGTTAGCAGGGATCATTCATAATTCCCACAGTGTCATGCCGAGCCAGAGACTAATCTCTTTTAAGTCTGGTATTAAAGGGACTTTTTTCATGCTAATATTTCTATGAGAATGACACTCTACAGTTTGAACAGCACACATTAGTTAGGTCTAATGGCCTCATTCATATCAGTGTGGGTGTTGACAGTTATGTCTTTCTTTTATCACCATAAGTGACAATGAAACCCCTACAGAGAGTAATATTTTCATTAGACAAAGCCAAGAGAGATATAGACAATCATATAATCATTCAAATCTCATGTTAGAAGATTTTTATTATTTCTGTTGCAGTGTATGTACATCTTGTTTCACTGAGTGTGTCTGTGTGTGTGTTACAGGGCCACAGGTGGAGATGTGTTTGATTGGATCCTGGACCAGGGGAACTACACAGAGAGAGATGCTGCCAACGTAATCCGGCAGGTCCTAGAGGCAGTGGCCTACCTCCATTCTCTCAACATAGTCCACAGAAACTTAAAGGTGGGCTTAAGATACATTACTGTTCCGGCATGTACCTAACGTTTTACGTTTACACTGTGGATCAGTTTCCCAGGCAGGGATTAAACTTCTCAGACTACTTTTCCTTTCAGAGGAGATTCACCATTCAGAATGCTGTGTAGTTTAGGAGTAGGCTTAATCTTTGCCTGGGAAAGCGACCCTACATTTCACTGTTGACGGAAGAAAACCTCCAAATGGTAACTTTGCAGGAGGAGGAAAAACACTACTTTACTTTTAATGTAAGTTAATGGAACCAGACTTTTTTCCAAGTCATTTTGGGCCGTTTCTTTTGGTCCATTCATCATTAAATTTACGACAAAAAATGACAAAAATGGAGATACAAGGTTTTCTTCCAACAGCAGCGATATATAAGACAGTGTTTCCCATACATAGGTTACGAAATGGAAATTGGGTATTGTTAAAGTGGGACGAAACGTACTTGAGCGACCGTCAATATACTTGTGGGGGCAACCAAAGGATATTTCATCCCATTTTATTGCACGTTATTCTTGAATTGTTGCACTATTTTCCTGTGCAGTCTTTTAAAAGTGGTTTACTCAACTTCTCTGGGATGCCCTTTTTATTCCCTATTATGTTACTGAACTGTTGCCAATTAACCACCAAGTGTTTTTTTGGCATTACACAACTTTACCAGCCTTTCGTCACCCCTGTCCCAACTCTTTTGCAATGTGTTGTTGGGATGAAATTCAAAATGGGCATATATTTTTTCAAAAAACAATAACATTTCTCAGTTTCAACATTTGATATGTTGCCTTTGTACTATTTTCTATTAAATATAGGGTTTAAATGAATTGCTCATCATTGCATTCTGTTTTTTGTTTACATGTTGCATTTTTTAAAAACAAGTTTGTAAGAGCTACTCTTTGTATCTGAAAATCTTTGGTTAAACTGTGATTAAAATGCAATGACTGTATTTCAAATTGTACACAGTAACAATATTACTTGTGTTTTATATCATAGTATACCTTATTATTGACTAAAGGCACATATCTAGTTGTGTCTTACCTTTTCCTTAACGTTTATTTATTGGTTTTGTGTTATTTTTGATTCCTGCAGTGTCCTATTCATTGGTCCATGACTTCATCAATAGCTCACTGTTATGTAAGCCTGTAGCTGATAATAACAATAGTTTGAGGATGTGATTCATAAGTTGTTAAGAGGACTTTTTGTGTGGAGGGTCCATGTGTGCACACTCAACTCTGTCACTTCAGGGTATTTGAAACAGTAAATAGTGATATTAACCAAACAGTAAACAGTGATATTAACCAAACACTTAGCCCTGTTTGACTCATGAAGCTGAACAACTGTGATAATACAGATGGCTCCTTATGGTTAGTTTTAATGTGCAAAACTAATGTGAATGGAATAAATAGTGTTGCAGACTCTAATGGCCCTAATCAATCTCTTAGTAGTCATTAATGTAATCGTGCTCTTCTGCTGAAGAGTTTGACATGTGTTTATAGTGCCCTCTAGTGCACAAATACAGTACAAGAGCTCCTATACTATATCTGCTTTTTAGGACACTGCTTCTGATGTCTTAATGGGGTTACTGACTTTCATCATATATAATACAACAGTGTGTGCTGAGTGGAAGAGATACATGAAGATTTCAGCAAATTCAACATCGGTTATGGGTCTGATTTTATTTGCCAATGTTTTCAAATATATGCTCAGAGGAAAGGATACATATGATGAATATCTTCTTTTCACTGACAACTTCATATTATTATTATTCATTTAATTATATATAAGTCATACAAATATAATTTCATTTCACTGTCTGGTCCATGTCAGGTACATATATTATTCCATCCTGTTTTACAATGAGTGTTGAACGATGACTTAGTGGGAATATTACTCCAAGAGACAATAAAGGAATCAGTCTTTTGGGCAGCCTTTAACTTTTAAAGAAGAAAGGTCTATTTAAAATGAGGGCACTCGTTAGAATTATCCTATAGTATGGTTTAAACGTTCTCTATCTTGAGGTCACATCTGTATTCCATATAACAAAACACACAATTTACAAAGTAGAAGAATTCTGTGTTTGAAAGTGGCTGCTACACTCTTAGTACAAGGCATTAATGACAAATGTTGATCAATCTTAAATTACTTTATTTGTGTATTTTTGTTTTGTCTGTTTTTCCTTCCTTGATCTTGCACCTCCTTTCATTTCAGCTGGAAAACCTGATGTACTACACGGAAAATAACCACAACAAAGTGGTTCTGCGGGATTTCTACCTGTCCAGATTTGAGAATGGCTCCATTACTGAACCCTGTGGAACGCCGGAGTACCTGGGTAACCACAAAACTAGCAGATGATCAGTGGATATCATATTTTTGCTTGCCTTGACTGTTCTCTGTTCATTTTCATGCTTCTGTCGTTCCTTCCAGCCCCGGAGGTGGTGGCTCGACATCGGTACGGAAGGCCAGTGGACTGCTGGGCTGTAGGGGTCATCATGTACATGCTGTAAGCTAGCTTTAAGTACAATTAATAATACTATATGCCATTAGGTAACTTGCTTTTCCTTTAAAGTTAGCATGACTTTTACTGCACATCTCCAGAAAATGGTCTTGCAGAGTAATTGTAATTATTTATTGATCTATATTAGTGAAAGTTTCATAACTTATAGGTGTTAAATATGTAATACCATTATTATACTTCGTTTTCAGGTTGTCAGGAAACCCTCCTTTCTATGATGAGACAGAAGAGGAGAACACAGACATGCACAACCGTATCATCTTCTGCCGGATTGTCGCTGGAGACTTTGAGTTTGACTCTCCTTACTGGGACGACATTTCACCTGCTGGTACACAAAAGAGGCTCATATTTTATAGCCTACACTACCAAAAATGACATTAGGAGAAGTGAAAGCTTTCAGTGACAGATCATGTCTTGCAGGGCCCCAGGGCACAAGAGTCTTTGGAGGAACCCCCCCACCCTCCAACAGAAACATGTCAAAAAAACAACGCTTGTGCTTTTTTTTGTCTGCACCATAACAATTCTTAAGTAAGATTTGAAGATGTTTATGTAAGATTTGAATCAAGATTTTGTCTTTTGAACCATATTGTAATTGAAAACAGATACATTTGTATGCAAAAGTTTTAGTGTCCTTGGTCAAGTGACGTTTTGTTGATTTTCAAAGTGAAAATTTCAGATGCACAATTACTGAATTTAACATACCGGGAAAAATAATACATAAATTGCGGCCTGTGAAAAGCTTATGGAAATTGTGCAGTAAAATCTGCAGAAAATTTAGGTTTGTATCCTGGGGAGGATATGTACTTTTTTCACTTGGTTCACCAAGGTTGTTCACACCTAGATCACTCTTAATACACGTCACACTTACACTTCGCACATATGACTGTATTTCACTTATTTACCCATTTGTACATGATCAAGTGCTGTTTGCTCATGTATATATCTGCAATGGATTGACCAATCCCTCTTGGGCCTTGTGATCTGAGGCCCTGCCAAGCCCCTTGGCACTGAGAGGCCCCTGTGGCCCTGTTAGTAATCCATCCTTCAAAGCATCTTAAATGTAGGCATTATAGCTAATATTTCTCATTATGATGAGTTGTTGTTGTTGTTGTTGTCTAAGAATATTATAAGAATATCCACCTCTATGAAGGCATTTTCATGCGTTTTATTGCCAGATAATGTTTCTTGTTTAAAGAAATCATTCTTGAAGGAAATATAATGATCTGTAAGTGCAGCAAGACCAATTTATTAGATCAAATTGGTTGGATAATTTTCTAATATTCTTACAACAATCTCATAGTGAGAAATATTAAACATATTACCCACATTTAAGATGCTTTCATTTGCCAAGCTTGTATATTCTACATTGGACTGTGCAGCCTGTCGTGTATTTCTATTTAAATATGTGTTTCACAGCCTACTCTAATGAATAAAATCAAATGGCTCTTTCTCCATTCACTTCTCCTACTCCTACAGCTAAAGAGCTGGTGTGTAGGCTGATGGAGGTTGACCAAATGCTAAGAATTACAGCACAGGATGCACTGTGGCATGAGTGGTAAGCTGCATATAGAGTACTCACACTAACCTGGATGACTTATCTAAACATGCTCTTGTTACTCAAAGCTCAGAGTTATTCTGTGTCACCAACAGGATTGCTGGAAACGGTGCCTCAGAAAAGAACTTGAAGGATGGCGTGTGCGCTCAGTTTGAGAAGAACTTTGCCAAGGCCAAGTGGAGGGTAAGAAGAGTCTGTACACTCACAAATCAGCCTCTGTGCCTGTAAACAAATTTGCTGTTCTTGTAAACAACACTGTAAATAATACGGGTGACAAGGACAATGATGATGATGAGGTTGTGCATGACAGCAGTGCTGGTGATTAGTGTGACAGTAAGAGTTCTGATCACTCTGTTGATCGTTTCCTTTCCCCTCGCATGGGATACCCAGGAGTTGAAGGTACTGTTGATCTCCGCAAGACAGTACGGAGGCCCAGACTCTTTTCTTTGCCAAGACAATCACCGACTTGAGCACTCATATCTATGCGAGTGAGAACACAGTGTACTAGCTCTGCAAAAAAACTATATATTGGCAAGTGAAAGCATCTTAAATATAGGCATTATGGCTAATATTTCTCATGAGATTGTTATAAGGTTAGACTTTTATTACTATTTTACATCATTTTGTCTAGTGAAATTATCTTAGTGCAGGGGCAGATAATGTGGCTTGTTTCAAGAAATTCAACTAAAATGATCTGCCAGTGCAGTAAGACCAATTTACTTGGTAAGATTGCTTTTTATAAGTAAAAATGTCCAGAAAAAGTTTGAGTAATCTAATACAATCCTTACAACAATCACATAAGCAGACATATTAGCTATATTCCCCATATATAATGCTTTCGCTCGCCAAGATATCATTTTTTGCAGTGAAGAGTCATGGCTCCAGTTTCCCATGACCCGGCTTTTAGACAGCGGTCACTGTGAGGAAATGTGGAGTTCAAGTGTGATTGCCGAAAAGAGTCTCTCTCTATTGAAGCCTCCTTCTGTCCATAAGTGGCAAGCCTATCACTGCCCAGCTGCTCCCATAAGCCTCCAGTCATATGCAGCCTGGCACTACCCACACTGTCCTGGATAGAGTTCTCCTCAGCCCTCCACTCTCTCAGACTAAACTCCAGACTAAAGTTTCATCGAAGTGTCACATGTATGTGTGTATGAGGAGCTATCGTATGTCTGTGTATCTGTGTGTGTATAGAATTCATATAAGTGTAGGGCAGAGAGAAAGACAGTCAGACAAAGAGAGACAGACAGAGAAGAGAGGGTCATTCTATCACTACATGATTGACTGTGTCCCTGATCCATTGGTCCAGTTCACCTCGTGCTTCAATCAGATTTCAAGTACTTATGTAAATAAGGTTCTTTCTACACTGAAAAAGCAGTGCATTAAATTTGCATTGAAATATCATTTCCACATGAATATATTAGATCAAAACAGTTCTGCTTTTCAGTTCACTTACTTTTAGCAGTAATTGTGTTGATGTAATAGATTTTATTCAGGTGGAAATGATGTTCAGTACTGTGCAAAAGTCAGAAACATTTCATTTCCAGTCAAACCAGTCATTCAGTACAAGTTGTTCATTGTTCAGGACATATTTCTAAAGAGGTTAGATATAAGATAATCCATTTGCATAAGGATGAGGAAAGTCTGTGATAAACGAGTTCAAAAAATTATTAAAAGATGTAGGCAATGCAGGGAAAGATTTTTATTTAGCACCTTTCATACACTGCTGTCATTCAAAGTGCTTTACAAATGAGAAACTGCAAAATCAGAAAATAAAGTTGTTTGAAAAAGTAAACGCGAATAGAAAAACATAATTAAAAACATGATTAAAACAATAAATTTAAAAGAGAAAGTCATTCAATTAAAAATCAGTATGCAGAGAAAATGGGGCTCCTAGCAAGACATGGAAGACCACCTAAACTATCACCATCAGATAAACAGTACCTAAAGCTTTCATCTTCAAGCGCCACTCTTAAGATCTGAAAAAGCTGTTTCTGTCCATCCTTCCACTGTGACAAGATAACTTAATGCTATGGGTCTGAAAGGATATGTAGCTGTCAAGAAACTGTTACTGAAAAAAGAAAATAAACAAAGAACTTTGCAAAAAAATTTGCGTTTCAAACAAAGAAGTTGCTGGTGTTCTCAGAACAACAGACTGACCACCCCAGAGTCCAGACCTCAACATTAGTGAATGTGTTTGGAATTGCTTGGATCATGAGGCGCAGAAAATGCAACCTAAAACTGAACTTTGGAAGTGCAGAAAAATATCCCTGCAGATTTCTTTAAAAACTGAAAGCAAGTCTCCCAAAAAGAATGGAAGCTGTAATAAAGGCAAAAGGCGAACATACTAAATAATGGATGTTCCGACTGGAAATTAAATAAATCAAGGGTCTCTGACTTTTTCACAGTGCTGTACACATTTGAATCAAGTAAATTCAATGCATCACTTCTTTCAGTTTAAACTCATTGATGCAGAAAAAAGATAACCTTTAACTTGAGTGTTGAAAGCAACATTTACACTTTACCTATGAAATCCAGGATAATGACCACTCAGATAGTCCAGTGATGATGTTTACTCAAATCTGACATGTTTGTCTACTGAATGAAATCTGACTATTCCTTGTATTCCCTGCTCTATTTTCCAGAAAGCGATCCGAGTCACCACGTTTATGCAGCGTCTTCGCGCCTCGGACATGGGCTCTTCGGAAGGGGCACCAGAGGGGCAGGGGGAGGGGGTCAAAGCTGATGGAGTCGAGAGTAAGGGTGTCTCCGCTGAATCAGTGACCGTATCGCATGAGGTGACAGTGGAAAACAGACCAGTTGAGGATCAAGAGGAGAAAAAAACGCAGGAGGCAAAAGAAAGAATAGTTGCTCAGTCAACGGCTGAGGAGAAGAAAATACAAGAGAAGAAAAAAGATCAAGGAATTACTCCTTCACACTCTGAAACGATGAAGCCCTTTGCTCAAACAAGCTCCTCAACCCAAACACAAGGGGAGGAGCAGGACAAAGGGGAAGAAAAGAAAGCGACTGGGGATGACTCTCGCAAAACGGCGGCTCCTTCTGGCCAAGACAAACCCACCATCACTGAACCCACCAAACCCTCTGACTGTCAAGGGAACAAAGTCACTTCAGAGAAAGAAACCTCTACTCCTAGCAGCTCAGAGAAGAAAGCGACATCTTCCCCCGATACCCCAAACCGTCGCAAAATGGCCGCCAACCTTTCTCTGGATCATGGCTCAGGGGCTGGTCCCAAGATTAGCAGTCCAGCGGCTGCTGACAAAGACCAGCCGGGGAGTGCGGCTGAGGAGAAGGCAGAAGTAGCAAGAAAGCAGCAGGAGGTATCTCCTGATAGCTGGTGTCAGACCCAGCTTCCAGAGGCAGTAGCAGAGAGGCAAGTAGGGGCCAAAACAATAGGAGAGGTCAGTCCAAGGGGCAGAGACAAGGAAGGAGGCAAAACAAACAGGTCCAGTCAGTCAGCTCAGTCCGGAAAACATGCGCATTGTCCTTATGGAGTGGTAGGCTCCTCAAGTTTGGGCCGTAACAAGACAGCATATATGCAGGAACAAAGAGAGCTTGGCCATGGAGCTTCATATGGAAGTTCGTGCTGCTCTCCCTACTCTGTGGGCAGTGGGGCAGTGTACAGTGGTCTAGAGCAAGCCGGAGGAGCCAGTTCTGACTGGCAAATGGACAGCGTGATTGAACAGATTGAAAAGCAAATGGCCGCAGTGCTTGAGAAGATCGAAGGTGATATGCCCTCACTATTGGAGCAGATAAGCGACTGTCCTGAGACCCTTCCAAGGGCCAAAAGTGCCAACTCTTCTCCCTCAACCCGCCCTCGCTCCTACCAACATCATTCCACCCCACCACCTCTTCCCACCACCCCTCGGCCACCCATGCCCTCTTTACCGCACCTAACCATCCCCCCACCTTCCTACCCACCACCATCCCCACCCTCCCATATCCAGGTGCACAGTCAACCGGCTGCTGACCAGGAGGAGAGAGATGGGCAAAGAGGTGCTGCACGACTGGGTCAGTCACCAAGGGGAGGGGTGTCAGGGAGGGGTTTATGAAGCCTACATGAGCGCAGGGACAAACCACAGTAGGTAAATCTTGAGAGAGACTTAAAGGAATACTCCAGCTTTTTTGTCCTAATCTCTGTCTGCTGCATCTGTAGCATGTGGTCAGTTAACACAGACAGACATAACAACACCTTATGTTGTAAAATGTCAAAAAGAATGAAAAAAACATGTCCATGATAATGCTAATTGATTTGTTAGCGCCTCTATGGAATTGTAAAGTGTTAGCGCTAAGCTAACAGCAGTTCACATTAGCATTTTTTGGCCGTTCTAGATTAAACAGGGAGATTTGAAGCTTGTAAAAGATATTCCATGTTTTATGTAAAGCTCTTAACAGACATATTAACATATATTTTACCTTGTATGTAGCAGTTTTGCAGTGACTCCTTTCAGTAGGCCTGGGATAGGGCTGCTGCCACTCTTTTCCATTTCTAACAAGTGATTGAATCCTCACCATATCTGCAGGCAGTGACGTATCTAGAACTTCCAGAGGGCTTTTTCTCACAAAATTGGTCCCACACATCGGAAATGAAAAGGTGATTGATTCCATTGTCAGTTCTTTATTATGTTAGTGGTTAATCTGATGCTGGGCCTTCAGTTCAGCTTCTGAAGTCCAAACCAATGGGAGAGCTCACTTGACTGTATCTACCTAGATGCCACAGAGAAAAAAAAGTTTTTTAATTTCATAGAAAACATTAGAATGGATCCTCTGAATTTACAGAAGGCTCTGAGGGTTCCTCTGAGAGCTCCTTCGGGTAACAAAATAGAAAGCCCATTGACATTTTAGGTTTTTCTGACTGAAACACTTAAAAACTACTGTCTGTGGAATTTGACCACATGCTACAGATGCATCAGTTAGAGATTAGACCAATAAACACTGGTGGGTGTTAGACCATGGATTTCAAAGTAGCAGCTAATATTTCAAGGCTGTACAAAGTTTTTTTGGGGGGCGTGGGGTGGGTGGGGAGGGGTGCACTCAGATACAAATTATAGAATAGCTTTGTTTTCTTAGCATTTGTTGAGTCATGACCAGCTGCGTGAGGAAGGTTGCTCCTTGCAGAAAGGGACAATTACATGTTTGAGGCTTTGGGGACTGTTACTAACACAGAATTAGAGTGTAACATCCCTTTGTGTGCATGTTCAGACCTACACCACATAACGATCGACCCTGTGCTGAGGCCTCTGCCGGAAACAGCTGTAAATACTTCTATTCTGGTAGCAGACGCTGATCATTTCATAATCATTTACCACACACAATCAGAACAGAGCTTATGAATGCAACACCCTTATAGATTTGTACAGTCTAACATAAAGTTTAACCTAAAACAGATATACTCTTATTAATGTATTTATATTTTTAATGTACTTTATCCATCATAGAGTTTGCTTTAGATACATTGAAGATGAGGCAGTGCACCACTGCCATGGTACAACGTTGCAATATGAGGTGCCATTTGTTCATCAATGAAATAAACCACATGGGGGCGCAACAGGCTGTATAAGGAAAAATACTATTTTTTGGTCCAATTTCAGCCTATTTGCAATAGCCACTGAAATGCCTGTTGGTTTATTCTTATTCTTGTACAGTTCATTCTATACAGACCTTTTATGCATGTCTTTCTACTCTCTCTCTCTCTCTGTTAAGTCGTAATACGATAAACTGTACAAAAAGATGTATTATGTGCGTCCGAATATTAGTAGAGTCATACACCTATCTGCTAACTTCAGGAGGCTAACCAAGACTTTCCCTTCTCCTTTGTTTGCTGTGATGTACATCCTCCATGTTTGGTCAATGTTCTTTTTTCTCTTGCTTTATTTTTGTTATTATAAATATGACTAATTTTATGAAATGTATAGTTATTTATTATAATCTTCCCAAAGTCTAAGTGTAACAGCCTCGCTTCTGTGTTCTGTAACTCTAGCGTCCCCCTTTTCAACTACTTTGTCATGGTGATGTGAAGACTCTTCCAAGCTACTTTTGCACTCTTTCTGCCAAGATTTCAATAAAATGTAGACTATATCACATCTGTCATTGCTTTGTGTCCTGCTCCTGACTTGATAAGACCTTTTTCCTGCACACAGACTTTAAAGGGGAATTCCACCCATTTTTCAAAATGCTGCCATAAGTCAATTGCTAAGATGTAAACAAAGTCAGAGTGGTTTGATGTGAAATGCTCTGTTCTAGAGAAACTTACCAAGTCAGAATTGTTCACAGTGGTGGTGATAGGACCCAGACATCTGAAAAGTTTAATGCCTCTAAAGGCTACATCACAAAAAAAAGTTATTAGATGAAATACTCAGCATGATTCCCAAGACATTGTTCTATGATAGTTCTGAGATAAACTTTTGGGCTACAATGTACTTTTTAAAAATCCATTAGTATTGGAGAGATACCTGTAAGGTGTTATAAGGCAAAGTTGTCCCCAATAAAACTTTCTGTTTCTAGATTCACCACTATTTTAACATTATCAGCATCAAATATATACATTTAAGAAGTGTGTAGGCTCACTGGTCGTTTTGGATAGTAAATAAAATAACTGGATTTGTGTTGTAGACATTATGACCCCGGTTCTTATCACCACCGCTGTGAAGTCTGTAAGTTTCTCTACAATGAACCATTTCACATCAAACCACTGAATGAATGTTTTTACATCTCAATGATTGAATTATGCCTACATTTTTTTTAAATGGGTGGAATTCCCCTTTAAGCCTGCTTTTCAAAAATAGGTTACTGCTTTAAACTGTAAGCTATCTTGCTGTCAAATGGTGAAAAGCCAATCGTCTTATTTGACTCGAATCATTATTCACTAATCAACTGAATAAAAAATACCTATGTTTTTTTTTTAAATAGACCAAATTCGATTATAGGATTTAGACAACAAATTAACTTCCCGACTCAAAAATGGAGCGTTTTCGCACTGCGTTTCCCGCCATGCACAGCGCCCATGTAAACTGTGGGCGAGCTCATTTCAAAGTTGGCAGGGGGATTTAACGACTTGCAAAAATACATTTGTATCTTTTAAAGAAATACTCCACAAGTATCCCTTTAAACATTCTTCTTTTCAGTAACAGATTCTTTATAAACAAGTAACAAATCAAAGATTTTTTGATGTTTAATAAGAAATGCCGATTTCTGTTCCACATGCACACCTCCAACAGTCTGCCGTTCCTGACTCAAACTCTGCACATGTTGCTGCTTCGCTCGTGAACAACTGAAGAATAGAACTGGAGACTTCTCGCGCTCGGAGCTGTTAACGGTAACTGTAACGGCGCGGTCGGTGGCCGGTCAGACGTCAGTCCATCTTCTCCTCAGATTGGAAAGTCAAGGAGCTCCAGCCACTTCGATATATTAGTGACATTAACGGTCTGACTAGTTGCTTTGTTTTTTTGTGTAGCCTGAGAAGTATTTCTGTGTTCATTGCCGAGGAAAGGCCCGGGTAATATCGGATGTGGTGAGTTCTGCATACTTATGTGCCTGGCTAATGCTAACTAGCTAGCTAGCGCGTTTATAAGAATAGATTCTTGCTGCTAGCTTGCTAGCTAGCTTGCCGACTAGGTGGTAAGAAACTGACGCCAAGACTTCGCCATAAATTTAGCTACTTAGATAACCTAGCCATTCTGAAACCCAGCCGACTGTCGTCGCAAGACAATGCATTCTGTGTGTCCTTAAAATGAATACATTTGTAACCTGAGTCTACCTTTGCAACAAACTTGACACAACTCCCATCATAAAGCTCATGATTATTATCGCTGGCTAGCTGTGTAGAAATGCCTTATGAGGTGAAAAGGCGCGCTAAGCTAGCCAGTAAGGGTCCCTTGTGCTGTCGAAGGCTTCAGGGCTCTGTGTGGAGCCCGCTGTACCACACATAGCCGTGGAGCTAACAGGCTACCGAAAGAAGGCATGCTTTGCTTTTCTTGTTTGGCTCTCGCATCTTCAGGCAGCTATTAGCTAGTTAGCTAACATAGTGTTGCAAATTAGTCAGCCATCGAACGGTTATCAGCCGATAAGATACCGGTTGTCGTTTTTTGATCAAGGGATGCTAAAGCTACAGCTGTGGTTGGGGTAGTTTGAGCACCGGAATGTGAATGAAATGGGATAAAAGTTGAAGGAATGGGAGTCAGCGGGACTTACTCCGCTGTCTATGTGCCGATAGATAAGCAGTCAACCAAACAACGCATGATGGCCGTTATTCGCGCCACTGGTACCGCCAGTGCTCTAGTATTGAGATGATCAGCTAACTGTGTTTCGCCGGATCCTGAGTATAGCTCGAAAGCTACCATGCTGCTGTTTATTTTGTTCTCTTAAGTGACCGGTTCACGCTGAGCGATCGATATTCACTGAATAGATTACACGCAGGTGCACGATACACCTGGACAGCGTAACGTTAGTGATGTGCGAGGTGTGCAAGTTGCACACATCGTTTACCCGGGGAGAAAGCCGCTTACAGCGAGAATGTGAGCCCCTGCTTTGGCCTCAGATCCCCATACACAGCCAAGAAAACACGGCCCTCTTGGGCCTTTGTCACAAGGTATCACTCCCTCCCCCAACGTTTATTCGTTTTTCATATAGATGTGTTTTTTATAAGAATGCTCACGCAGTTGTTTTTGGGAGGTTTTGTGTGGTTTAACTGCAAATATTGATAGAATAGCTATCGATATCTATAGATAGCTCCTCATATGAGCTTTGTTGGAAATAAACTACAGTCAACAGCTGGAAGGGTATAAATCATTCTATTAGCTTTCCTTCTTACAGTGAGTTCAGGCGTCATGCAGCTGTGAATTATAGGTTAAGGCTAGCTGATACATACCATAGACTTTTCAGTGGTAGCAATGCACAATATCAAAATTATACCAGTAATGGCAGATTTCAAGCAAAATTTATCAGCATCGGGCAGATGATCCACTTTGACCGATAATTCAGACCGATATTTGACAGTGCATTTATTCTACCCTGCAAAAGCAGAAAGTTGAGCTACTATGCAGAAATGTTTCCATTTTTTATTTTACTGACTTGTAAAAAATAGGTGTTAGATTTCTTTGATATGGCAATCAAGCAGAAGTTGCCCTGAATTTCTGTAATTTATAAGGGTGTAAGTATCTGCATCAGCATCAAAAAATATGCAAATAAAAAAAAATATATATATATATATCATGTCCTAATAAATGGTTATGCTGAAAGAATTCTGTGTAGCTCACAGCATCGACTAAAACCCTCTCAAATAAAATAAACGACACCAGGAGGAGGCCTGCGTAAAACATGCTCCTACTGTTTTCAGTAGTCTTGTGTAGGCTGGATTATAGCATCACTATTTTACTGTTTTCTTCTACAGTCATAAGCAAAAGTTTGGACGGCCCTTGTCAAATTTTTTGTTTTTGTTTGTTTGTTTATTTTCTAAGTTAATTGTTTATGCAGAATTAATGTTTATTTGGTAAATTTAACATATTGACAAAGACAATGTGGCCTGTGTAAAAGTTATGGTATGTTTTATGGTGCATATATTTCCAAAATATGTTAAACTCAGCAGATTGTTCCCTGTACAGGATGTGTTAATTTATTTTCACTTAGAAAATCAACAATGTGTATGCAATGTGACCGGAGGTATTCAGACTTTTGCATGCTGTACCTTTAAAACCCTGGATGTACAGAGTTCTTAGGATAGGCGTCTTCTGCGCTAGTGCTAAATTGGTAGTGTAATTTCAGTAATACTCTTTTACAGGGGTTGATTTTTACTTTCTAGACATTTTAGTTGTTTAGTTTACCTGTGTAATTATAGAAAAGTAGGTTCACACTGAAGCATGTACAGGTGCAAATGAAAGAAGAGTCAAAGTGGAGCAAGTCCTGCCTCACAGGGCAGGTTATTTAAATTCACTGAAAACATCTGCTCGTGACAGCAGAGTAAGATATTTCGAGTAACATGCCTTTCCCTAATCTGACACGTTTTAGGGTCTCAATGAAACAAGCAGAGTAGTGCAAATAGACACTGTCAGTACTGCCTGAATGTTAACATATGTTGATTTTTGCTCACAGAATCTGTGCTAGTCAGTGCTACACCAGTATAAAAACATGCTGTCCTGCCATTAACCCCATGCCACGTTAATTCAGAATACCCATCTTTGTGAAACAAATTTATATTTGTGTCAGTTTTTCTTCTTGAATCACCCAAAGTGGCACCAAATCTTAATAATAGGACGTCTGATATAGAGTGTCCCAGCACTTGCAACCTTTTCTACTTTGTTTTTTTGAAGCTAGAAGTATACAGACATTTTGAAAGAAAAAAAAAACATTAGAACTTCCTTTAAAGTGACAGTCTGTTGATAATGGGAATAAATATCTGCTGGTTCAACTATTTGGATCTCTATAAATGTATTCACTGAGTAAAAATAAAAAAAAAAATCAAACCTTTTGATAATAGCAGTAAGAATACATGTCTTCCTGTTTTATCAAGCATGATTCAGTTGAATCTGTTGACATACACACGTAACCTATGACTAACAGGTTACAGCATTGTACTATATTTATCCAGAGGGAACTTATTATACTGGATGTGCAAACATAACATCTGTTATTGATTGTTAGTACTTGCTAATTTCTCCTCTCTTATTTTCTAAGCTGGTGGCATTTGAATACTAATCTCAGTAGCTGCTCTGTAGTAAACTCTGAATTTTCATATGTGTTTTAAAGGCAGTTGCCTGCCTAGCGCTGCATGTCAATCTGCAGATACCGATACTTTGCATGTGGCGTAATTATCTATGCTGTGTGATTTCAGGGAGATCTTTCTACTAGTTTAGATGTGCTATCAGATACTGTTGGTTTGTATTGGTATAGCAGTTCGTCATAATTTATATATATATATATATATAGTACACAGCACTTCATTTTGATACCTGTGCTGTTTTTCTTTTTCTTTTTTTGGGGGGGGCATAGTATCTAGGCTTGGAATCTTCAGAGTTGCCTCAAAGAATACATATATGAAAGAAAAGCACAATGAGTGTTAATCATTTTAAGTCTCCATCGGTCTGGAATTCACTTTTTTTCCTCATAATGAGTGCTAAACATACAACATTTTGCCTCTGCTGGAACAGCCTGCTAGCTTCACTTTTGAAGTTTGAGGAAAGACCTAGCAGTTTGTTGACATTTGTAATCCGTCAGAGTGCTACTTGATTTCATTCAGAGACTGTCCTGAATTATACATGATTTTAAAGATTTAATTTAATGATGAAACAGTCTGAAAGTTATAGTAAGTTCTGCTAACTTAATTTCCAGATTTCAGATCTTGAGTGAAAACATTTTATGCGTCAGTCTGACCCTTAATACAGATTGCTTTTTATGAAGTGCTCAGCTTTTTCAAATACTTATATGAACATGGGTCACATATAATCAGTTGGCAGTTTCAATGCCATTATTTTTTTTATGCTTTTCTGAGTAAGTACTTCAGAAATATATTGGCACTGAGTAATATGTCCGTTCATCTAGTGAGTATACTGCTTGAAATTCAATAGCTATTAGTTTTGTCGATGATTATAACTGTGTCACAAATGAACGCAGATAACACAATGCACATGCAGCCAAAATAGGCTAATTCCATCAGTGCTCATGTAGTGAGTCTGAGATGTTGGTGAAGTTGTTTTAAAAGGAGTAGAAGACAGAATGGAATGAATTAAAGGGGGGGAAAGAGAGTGGAGGGAAAAGCAATCTTTTGGGGTTAGCCGTTAGCCATAAGCCTAGTGTGGAGTCTGAGACTGAGATGCTCTGCAACTTTTTAGGTAATGCTGATGCCGCGAATGGCTTGTCATATTTACCAGATTCCAGCAGATTCTAACTAGCAGTAGATATAAGAGACACATGTATGAGACAAATACATTTCGGATGCAAACCAATATTAAGTGCTGTTTTTGTCGGGCTCAGGAAAGCCGCTGTGTTAATGTTTTTACTATTTTGCCTAATTAAATTTTTTAGCTTGATTTCAGTTGTTTAAATATGGTTCTTATTAAAACGAAAGGAACATTGTAGAATTGTACACCATTGTTAATCTACAAAATAGTTTTACTTAATCAAAATTATTTTATTTGAAAAATATTTGTATAAACAGAAATACATTATACTGAAATTGTCGGTAATCTTCATTATACATATTTGGCCATACTGCCCACTGGACCTATCGACCTGTACTTGCCTTATATTTGCCAACTTTGTAAAACGAGGCATTTCACCAATAGACAGTAACAGTAAATAAACTGTGTAGCACCTTTCATTCATAGAAGCATAGATCAGGGTGCTTTATTGAACTTATGCAAGTGTAAAAGGAAGGACAGTGGCAAAAGAAGAAAATGGAATTGGTAATGTGTAGGTAACATTTTTTTTTTTGTGTGTGTTTTAGCTATATGCTAGCTGTGTGCACTTTGATGGTGTGTCTGGTCCTTATGTTGAGTGTCAGACTGTGATTTGAAATAGATTTTCTCTTTGAAGGGAGGCTTCATTCAGGTTTCTTGGTGGATTCCTTACAGGCCGTTTATTAGAATTTGTAGTCCAGGGGTTTCCAGTCCTACACCACACTTTCCCTCATCCTAGCACACCTGATTGAAATAATTAATAGGCGTTTTGTGTGCTCGGTGTCAGGTAGGTGGAAACAAAAATGTGCAGAGCATGGGACCCCAGGACTAACTCGGGCGACCACTGTATGTCAGCGTTTGTCAGTTCAACTGCTTTCCTGTCCTCTGTTAGTCATTAGGTTCTCATTCACTTCATCAACACAGATGAACTCTTCAGATCATAGCACTATGAGCAATATGCGTTCTAGGTTTTACATTATGGTTGATGTACCAGTACATTGAATTATTAATTCCAAGTGAGTTGCAGGGAGCCTGCACTTTCAGGGGCGGGCGTTTCCGCAGGTTCAGTGCTGATGGCCAATGAGTGAGTGGTTGCTCAGCGGGCCTTGAGTCCTCCTTTTCCTGTTGAATACACGAGCAGCTCCGCCCCTGCGCTGCAGCTGCCATTTTGGTTTTGTTCCGTATGCTGTAGCGAAACCAGAAAGGCTCTCAGTGCGGGGCGCAGGGCGGACCAGAGTGACTCGGCAGGATAGCGAGGGGGGCTTTTCCTCACAGCGTCTCCTCAGGCAGCGGTGCCGTCGCGCTTTGTCGCTTTTTTCCTTTCTTTCCCCACCATAATTCATCTTACCTGCCAGCAGTTCGCACCGTCGACGTTTGAAGTTTGTTTCACACGAGGGAGCGGTTTGCCGACACTGAGAGAGTGGACAGAGAAGGGTTATTGGTAAGAGCCAAACAATTCAACTCCACAAGCCAACTCGGGGCCAAGACCTCTAACTTCAGGCTCTTCATTTATTCATTTGGCCGGCTGGTTTATTCCGTTGCGGCGGCGCTGGCCATGAGAGGCGGATCGGTCTCGCAGATGGCTTTGCCTAGGCCACCTGGAATAGCCGGCCTGCCAGTTTCTCTTTTAAAAACACGAAACTGTTTCGTTTTCGTTACCGCTGCTAACAGTCAGCAGGTCGCGGGCTAATCCGGTTACTGTAAGTGAGCTAGGCCTCAGACCAGGCTCAAAACCGAGTCCATCCCGAACGTATGGTGTAGCTAACCTAGCTAGCTCCTTTATCTTTAAATGGACGGGAAATAAAAATGACCAAATCCGATTAGCGACCCGCGGTCTGGGTAACTTGAATTTAGCCTCGAGTGTGATTTTTCATTCTGTAATTTACACCGGACTGCGGATGACTGAGCGTCTCCCATTGACGAGGAAGTGCTGGGCAGGATCGTTGAAACGGGAAAAAACGAAGCTTGGCTGAAAATACAAAAAGCAGGTGTAATGTAATGTAAGCCAAGGGTGCTTTTCTCCGTTTTGGCAGCTCCGGGCTTATCGCCTTCAGATTTCATTTAATTTTTCATCGCTGGCTAATCCAAGTTAGCCATATTTCCCTTCGTTAACGATATCGCGACCCACATAATCTGCTTTTGTCCAAATGTGGATGTGTACAGTCTCATCGACATATTGACTTTTCCCGTTTTGTCTTTCTGTGCGTTATTGGTTCTCTGCGGGTTTTCCACTGTGGTGACAGCGCGGGGCCGCTCGGTTTTACTGTATTATTTTTTCTTCTGAGCAGAGACGAGCGATTCATTTCCAATTCTGCCGAAAGAGAATCAGCAGATGCAAACTCGGACGACTGTGTAAGGCTACTAAAATACACCATCGTACAACTCTGGGTTTTCCTGAGTTTAGTAAATGCAGCTGGTGAAGTGGCTGTGGGGCAGCAGTGGGTGAACTTGGGTTTTAATGAATCAGCGTTTTTGTGCGGTAGAATGGGCGAGCCGGGCAATAAACAAAGCGTTTGTGTCCACGAGCTATTTATAGCAGGCCAGTTACCTACAGCTTGCGGCAGAAATGCAGGACCTGCCCGTGCCGTGATGAAGCAAGAGCGCTTGTGTTATAGTGAATGCGCTTGTAGTGTGTTAGTGAAATGTGAAAACATCGGGAAAGTCTTTTTAATTGGTGTTTATTTTCTAGTTATTGCAAAGAGTGAATGTGTAGCATAAATAAATAAATGTAGTCTGAATTTTGTGGGGGCTTATTTGATTAATTTATTTCTTTTACAGTAGCAGTACTTTTGGGACGTGCCAATCAGAAGAACTGACGCTCGCTTTTGCCTTTTTCTGCCCTCATGTGATTTGTTTGTTTTTGGTCCTGCGATCATTATAGACCTTGTTGGGTTTATACATGCTATTTTGGGTCATTCGTTGCAGGAACTGTCCAGTGCTGAAATCCAATTTATGTAGGTCCGGATTATCATAATCTTTGTATAAACTAGAGCCAAATTGGAAAACCACTATCTTCTGGGGAAGATAAGTGCTAATATCTCTTCACTGGTTTCCTGTTGCGTATAGGATTCAGTTTAAAGTACTTACTCTTACAGATCTACTTCACCATTTATTTTTCTGCTTGTTGTCGTAGGTCAAATAAACTAAGTGTACTGTCTGTTTTACATACCCGCTCAAAAGACCTGTGGTGAATGAGCATTGGAGGTCATAGCATCTAAACTGTGGAATGCTCTGCCGACTCTTTTAAGGTCTGCTGATTCTGTGGAATCTGTTAAAAAGCAGCTAAAGGCATATCTTTTTAAACAGGCGTTTGGATAATCCATATGCACTAGGTCAGCATTTTATGTGTATTTTAAGGTGTAGTGTTTCTTGTAAAGCACTTTGTGACTTAGCTCTGTGAAACAGACCTTGTGGTAAGTGTTTGTACTTGATGCAGAAAGTCATTATGTGAATATACAGTTCTGATCAGTAGGTTATCGCAGAAGTAGTTGTACAACAAAGTAGAACTGTAAAGTTTTTAAAGAATTTGTTCAGCCTGGTGGAAAGAGAGAAATTAGCATTGTTTACCCCAAATCATAAAGTTCAAATGATAAGCTGCAAGCTTACTGCTTAAGTGTTCAGCCATGCCTTCCGTTTAGTTCTTGAAGATTTATGTAAATGGGCCAGTTTTGTCTTCTTTAACCTTTTTATTAATTTTAGTCATTTTGAAATATTAATTACTGAATTCCTGTGTAATTAGGTTTGACATTTTTAGTGTTCTTGTTTATAAACAATGTATATGAAGCTGCTAGGTTTCTAGGATATCATGATGGACTCCACCTTACATTATGTGGTGTCTGGTCCATTATTTGTATGGTTGTATTTTGATTCATGATTTTCGAGGTGGAATACTTTGACTGTCAAAATAGATTTTCATGTGAAATAACTTAATTAATTTTGCTGATGTGTTCTGTATGGGGCATTTGTTAAATTCTGCAATCACTTAAACCGCTTTTCTGTTCTCGGTAAATGTGGCGATTATTTGGTTAACTAATTGAGTTCTCATGCACCTTAACACAAGTAAAAGTAATATGTAATTTCACTGACTTTTGTTATGATTGTTTTTAGTGTCACATCTTTTAAGTTTAATGTGTTTTTTTTTGTAAAGATGTCCAGCTCGCCGCTGTCCAAGAAGCGTCGCGTGACAGGATCAGAGACGAAGACGGGATCCCACTGCTCCTCCTCAAACTCTGTCAGAACTGAACTACCCCACACACCAGCTAACGTAAGTAACTGTCTGTTTGCACTGACCTGGTATATTTTGCCCCGACATTTTGTTTGGTCATTTGTAGTAATTTGAAGTACAGATGGTATTTGGCAGATACTCATGTGTTAGATATCTCTGTGATGATTTCTAGCTGTCTTTGTTATAGGCTGCATTTATAAAGCTGGCTCTTATGCTCAAAATAGGATTACCCCCCGTATGTTTAGACTTTAGTGAAATATCTGTGTTCATGTAGTTAAAATATCAGAAAAAAGATCAGCTTTGTATATGAATACCTTTGATTTGAATGTCTAACAAACTGCAGCCATATAGGCCTAATCCACTCCTGTTGGATAAGGAGTGCAGAAGGTGGAAGACTCGTGTGGCGTAGTCTCTGACTATGAATCTAAATTAGCCATTTCTGTATATGGTCCACTAACTGCTGTGCTGTATTCCCACAGGGCATGGCTAAGAATGGAAATGATGCTGAGATTGATGAAGGCCTGTACTCCAGACAGCTGTAAGTTCTGACTCTGAATTTTTTATAGTTTGGCTAATGCCTGTGAACTTGACTTATCCTCAGTTCTTTGGAGGAAGTAATACTGAGACTATACTTCCGTACAAAGGCCAAACACCGTATCTACGGTTTTGTTTAAAACTAAGTTGAGAAGTTGGGTCTGAGGATCAGCTTTAGGTTCTGAGGTTCTTGGTTCAGTGATGCTCCATTTGAAAGAAAACAGTGTGAAAATTGTCAATCTGTGCAACAGAAATTTTAAAGTTGTTTTTCTCAGTTTCACATGTATTTACTGCTGTTTGCCTTTGTTAATAGTAATTGTGTTAGTATAGACTGTTGGTTGATGTAAACTGTCTGTTTGGCAGGTACGTGCTGGGTCATGATGCCATGAAACGCATGCAGAGTTCCAATGTGCTGATCTCAGGACTGCGGGGTCTTGGCGTGGAGATTGCTAAGAATGTCATTCTGGGTGGAGTCAAGAGTGTCACCCTGCATGACCAGGGTGTGGCTGAGTGGCAGGACCTCTCCTCGCAGGTCAGTGGAGAACTCTGTCCTGGAGTACTGTGGTATTGTGCTCAGGATCATTGTCATCCAGTTTGGCTGATTAGGCATTTTTAAATAGGCATGTGGTGTGTGTATTTATTTATTTTTTTTCTTCCTTCAGCTATTGTGTGCAGGAAATGACCAAACTGTAAGAGTAACATGGGAAGGCTAATATGCTATAATACCACTGCTAAAAATGATAGTAGTGCCTTTTCTGTACCTATGGTTGCTTAACAGAATCAGCATAGAATGAAAGCTTTAAAAGGTTCAGTAATGGATATGATCAGATGTTGGGTATAAATATATTTGCTTTAGGTGATGGTGAATAGTAGCATAACATCTAGTTATTTAATGTTGCTTTGGCCTGTTTACCTTAACCTGTTTGCCTTACTGGGGATGAATGCATGAATCAATCAACCAAGTTTTATTTTAATATGCAAGTACATTGAGGGTGACCGTCATTTACAGTGTAGCCAAGCAAGTTCAACAGCGATTGAGGTTGAGACTTAAAAAGATTAAATGAACCAAGATAAATAGAAACTCAAGAGGTAAAAAGAAAACTGCATTAAAATAAAGTGATTGTGTAAAACAGAACAGTAAAAGAACTAATATCAAACTGGAGCAGGCTGAGTGGAGGTGCATAGACATTAGAACTTTAAAATGGTCGAGTGAGACCGGTAAGCAGAGCTTTAGAGTTTTCTTTGAATGTATTCCGGTTTGCTGCTGTTCTGTAGCTAAAAGCAGATTTTCCCAATTCAGAATAAACTCTAGGTATCCAGTCACTACAGCGAGTCTGATAAACAGAGAGCATAGATATACAGGGTGTTTTTTACCAAAATTCGAGACAAGAAATTCAGATGGATGTAGATTGTGTAACCGATTTCACAAAGCTTCACAAATGTAATATCTTCTGATACTGGTGGTCGTCCAGATCCCTTTGCCCTGCACAGACAGCCTTCCTCTTTGAATTTTTTGTGCCATGTCCAAATCTGCTTTCCAGTTGGTGCATTTTTATTTAATTTTCTCAAAAATGCATGCTGCACAATCTTGTTTGACTGTGTTCGAGCATATTCTAACGCACAAAATGCCTTCATTTCTAGTGAACACCACTCTTCAACCTGAATAAAAACATTTTAAAAATTAAACTTGCTTAGTTTTTACACATTTTGTTAAAATTTGAGATCATTTGAGGGAGAATTGGCTATGTTATTAGACTACAAAATTGTAAATTTTTTTGGGACACCCTGTACAATCCAGTTGGTCATTGTATACGAGTCCCTCTGCTTGTTAAGTCCAGCCAATGATCATGTGGAGGGATGGGAAACCATGCAGTGAAATGTGAAACTGATGTTGAACGTTGTGTGTGTTCTAGTTTTACCTGCGTGAGGAAGACCTGGGAAAGAACCGCGCTGAGGTCAGCCAGGGCCGGCTGGCAGAACTTAACAGCTACGTTCCTGTGACAGCTTACACTGGCGCTCTCACCGATGACTACCTGACACAGTTTCAAGTACTGCATAACATGTTCTTATAAGTCAACTTGAACAAAAGTCCAGCTTGCTTCATGTCAGAAAGTGCTTTGTGATTATATTTTGGCCTATGGAATAATAGTAGCGGCTTCAAAGAATGGTATGGTTAAACGTTAATACTTTTGCTTCTCTTCCCCATGAAGTAAATGCACGCAGCGCTTTTTGTGAACCCTGTGCGTCTGCTTTTAAATTATGAAATTCCTCAGAGAATATAGCCTAAAAATAGTTTTCTGCTGGGATGTTGGCACAAAGGGTAGCAGTCTTGTATTGAAAAGGATTTGTGTAAGAGAAGCTTATTTTGACCAAATGGCAAAAATAATCATGGGTCAACTTATCTGAGCAACATTTTAATATAATCAGTGAAGTGCTCAAGCAGTAACCAAACAGTGTGATAAAGGTCTAAATGTGTCTCTGAGAGTAGCAGTATTCAAATGCACCTATTTAAATGCTGTTTTTGAAAGGTCACCTCAATTTCAAAGGGGTATATTTATCTTTCGTTTGAAATGACTGTTCTGATCCTTGCCTAGTGTTGTGAATGGCTAAGAAAAGTTTCTGCTTTGATACATTTGTCACAGAAATGCCTTTTTAGTTAAAGAAGAAAGACCTGATTTTTGCATAACAGCTATACAGTTGGACACGTGACTATCTGCGGTCTTTCAACATTCCTGTGTGTCTGCTGGTACAGGTGGTGGTGCTGACGAACTCTACACTTGATGAACAAACTCACATTGGTGACTTCTGCCACAGCAAAGGCATTAAACTGATCATTGCTGGCACACGTGGACTGTTTGGGTGAGGGAACAAACATTTGTTTAATTCTTGTCAAGCTTTTCTTTATTAAATTTGGGGGCATGTCTGTAACATGCAGCATTTGTGTTTGGACAGGCAACTTTTCTGTGATTTTGGGGATGAGATGGTGGTACATGACACCAATGGAGAGCAGCCTCTAAGTGCCATGATCTCAATGATTACCAAGGTAACCACTGACGGCTTATCTTGATGATGCAATAACCAAGATATTGTGTATTTTTGAGCACATTTTATTTGTGATGCGTAATACCAAATAGTACACTTTTTTTTCCTAACAATACATACAATACTTTAGCAATTATTTAGTATTGGTTTGGATAATGTGCCCATCTTATTGATCACTAGTGCCCAGCTCAGTGTCCGCGTGTGACTATGTTAACAGGACAGTGCTGGTGTTGTGACCTGTTTGGATGAGGCCAGGCATGGCTTTGAGACTGGAGACTATGTCACCTTTACAGAGATTCAGGGCATGACCGACCTTAATGGCTGCCAGCCAATTGAAATCAAAGTCCTAGGTGAGTCTGTATCCACTCTACACATCTTGTTGGTGAAACATAGTACATAATTTATAATAATGGATGGTTTAATTATAGCAAATAGAAGGAGAATTTATCATGTAGTGCAACACTGATAGAATATCAGTGGATTAATCTTGACAACCATGTGACTTCTGGTTAAAACTAGCAATGTGTCTCTTCAGGGCCCTACACTTTCAGCATCTGTGACACCACGTCTTTCTCGGACTATGTGAGGGGTGGTATTGTGACACAAGTCAAGATGCCTAAGAAAGTTGCCTTTGTAAGTGCAATTGATTGAATATTTTGCAAGCAGCAATAAGACTCTAAAAAGGGATCCAGTGTTTATGCAATTTTTTCCCCCCATTTGCAGAAATCATTTTCCTCCTCGATATCTGAGCCTGAGTTTCTGCTGACTGATTTTGCCAAGTTTGATCGTCCTGGCCAGCTGCATGTTGGCTTCCAGGCTCTACATGCCTTTGAGAAGAAACACAGTCGTTCTCCTAAGCCATGGAGTCAGGTTAGCCTATTTAATTATGTACATAATAAAAGTTGCTTTTATGGGTTTTTTTTGTGTATTATATAACTTAATACTGTGCTATTATGACCTTCCGTATGACTCAGTCATGATGACAATATATATGTAGCTTGTTTCGTGCTTGCTGCTGGTTTCTGTTTGAGCATGCTGCGGTATTGCTTACTGACTCAGCATGGTTGTCCTCTGTCCTCTCTGTGCCGCAGTCGGATGCTGACGAGCTTGTGGCTCTGGCCGGTGATGTGAACGCAGCACAGTCTGGCTCTGCCAAGCAGGAGTCTCTGGACCAAGCACTGCTTAAAAAGCTGTCCTGTGTAGCCGCAGGGGACCTGGCCCCGGTCAATGCCTTCATTGGTGGGCTCGCTGCCCAGGAGGTTATGAAGGTAATAAAGTTTCCCATTATCTTCTCCCATCCACTCATGCTCTACTGCAGATATGAGGAGCAGCCCAAGCTAACCAGATATTCTCTTTATTAGAAATACATAAATATGATCATTACTGTGTGATCATAATTTAATATTTACTGGTACCAACATGTTTTCTTTGATTGAGTAGTTGTTTTAGGGTGTGTATCAGGTTTGTGTAGGTGTGTGTCTAATCCCAGTGTCTTTGCATCTCAGGCGTGCACAGGCAAGTTTATGCCCATCATGCAGTGGCTGTACTTTGATGCTCTGGAGTGCTTACCTGAAGCTGAGGAAGCAACTTTCACAGAGGAGGAGTGCGCGCCTGTGAGTTTTCTGAGTAGTTCATTTTTTTTCTTGAATTTTGTCTTGCACTCCGTATGTCACTTTTTCTTGTAGAGAAACAGCTGTTACCTTTTACAAAATGCCAAACCATCTGTCTGTCTCTCTCAGAGAAGCTGCAGATATGATGGACAGATTGCTGTTTTTGGGTCCAAAATGCAAGATCTGTTAGCCAAGCAGCGATACTTTTTGGTAAGATTTATTTATTTATTAATTTATTAAATCTGTGGATCTTATTTTCAGTGCCCTTGTTTCCACCTCTTCCATATGACCATTTTATACAGTCATACCCTTCTTACAAATTTTGAACAGTCACCGACACTGTTAAAAACAAGCCAGTCCTGTACTTAATTCAGCTTATTCTGCCTGATCTTTTCTTGTATTGCTTTTTTACTAATAGCATGTAAGTGACTGACTGACGTTTTATTAAACTTTATATAAAAACTGTTGGATGCTCTAATTACTTTTAGGTGGGTGCAGGAGCTATTGGCTGTGAGCTGCTGAAGAACTTTGCTATGATGGGTCTGGCCAGTGGGGAGGGAGAGGTCATTGTCACAGACATGGACACCATTGAGAAATCAAACCTCAATCGTCAGTTCCTGTTCAGGCCGTGGGATGTAACGGTAAGATAAGTTGTAATTTGCAGGTCCTATAAATCTAAGATAAACGTAATTTTTAGAGTAGCGCAATCTGTTAGAATAGAAGGCCCTTCGCCTTTTTTTTTAGTTTGTTGCGATGCACAATATCTTACGTTTGATATTGAAACAGTTTTTCTATCAATTTTATGAACTGCCTGTCTGTTTTTTCTGGTGTCGTTGAAAGTGGGTCATTTTTGTATAGAGGGCTTTTATGTACATTACTCAAACTGAGCTGCTTTAGGACTAGTTTGTGTGTGTATGTGTGTAAGGACTGTTGACTGGGATCAGAAATTAGCATTTTCACCTTTTTTTTTAAATAGAATATTTGACGTTTTTGAGGCGATAAAATAAATAGGTCACTAGACCACGTCAGGATATTTAACATATAACAAAACAGTGATTTACAACCAAGGTGTTTGTAAGAAAGTTATATGGACCTCCTCTGACGTGTCTTTTGAAAATGACTCTTTCATAAACTGTCCTACAACAATATCACAGTCATTATAAGCTAAAACAGCATGCGGCTGCGTAAATGAGTGTCCACTGAGGGTAGCAAATAAATGTCTGTAACTGGCATTAATGGCTGTAGTAGCAGCACGCCAAATTAGCAGCTCTCTAATGGATAGATATTACTTGGTTATTAGTTTATTACACATCCACATTTGGAGTGTTGGTTTGTCAAAAACTTTGCTGAAGCAGCCCATTCGGTTACCTCATAGGCAGACGTATTTCTGCATATTATCATGTCATTCTTAATGAAGTGATCTGTGTACCTTTAGCTCTGTGCACTCTAAGAATTGCTAGAGAGCTTTTGAATCTTTGCAGATATGCCCATACACTTTAATGCAATGTCAGCGCCTTTTTGCTCACCATTAGCAGAGGATTTGGAGTGTTTTTGAGAATTGAATGTCATCAGGGACAACGTGAAATTGGTCAGGAGCAAGAAGTCTTCTGTGATTCTCAGTTCCAGTCCTAGGCACACATTGCCGTACACACTTTTATGGTTTCTCTGCTTCACATGAAACTGGAGAGCAGTGTGTTGTGGTGCTTGGAACTGTCACTTCAGAAGGTTTCAGCTGCAGGGAGCGATGACAGTGACTGTAGGTGATAATTGGCTTTTATGTGTCATTTCCTCCTGATGAGCAGAAGATGAAGAGTGAGACAGCCGCTGCTGCCGTGAAGCAGATGAATCCGTCTATCCGCATCACAGGCCATCAGAACCGTGTCGGGCCTGACACAGAGAAAATCTACGACGACGACTTCTTTGAGAGCTTGGATGGAGTGACCAATGCCCTGGATAATGTTGATGCCCGTAAGTAAAACCTATAATATGAAACCTAAGCTAGCAGAATTTGCTTAGTTTTTAAAGCTGATAACTTTTGTATATGCAATATTTTAGATTCTGTTTTACAGTTGGTAGACATATCACAGTGACTACATTAATGCCTCTTGGTCAATTTTTGTCTTCCTCAGGTATGTATATGGACCGTAGGTGTGTTTATTACCGTAAGCCGTTGCTAGAGTCTGGTACTCTTGGCACTAAAGGGAATGTACAGGTAGTTATCCCCTTCCTCACTGAGTCCTACAGCTCCAGCCAAGACCCCCCAGAGAAGTCCATCCCTATCTGCACCCTGAAGAACTTCCCCAATGCCATTGAACACACACTCCAGGTGAGATGTAGTCACTTTTAGACACATTTCATAATACAAGTCTGACGGGCTGGTTTGCTAACGTTTGGCCCATCACAAATGCTATTTTGGTGTTTAAAAATTCATTTTTGCATTTACCAAGATTGATTGTAGGTACTGGCCGTAAACTATGTAACTTACTTTTTTTCTGGTATGTCAGTGTCTCATTTTCTTGAAATGCTTACTTGTGTTTTTTAAAGACATTTACTTAACACTTAACTGCTGTG
Organism: Colossoma macropomum; assembly: GCF_904425465.1. Lineage (NCBI taxonomy): Eukaryota > Metazoa > Chordata > Actinopteri > Characiformes > Serrasalmidae > Colossoma > Colossoma macropomum. Next base: position 13,147,227 of record NW_023494802.1, on the reverse strand, counting down.
TCTTATTGTTGTGTCTCATTTGATGAGGGGAAATAATTAAAAAAAACAAAATTTATACTGCTGTTTCGTGATATTTTGGGCACAATTTATAACACTATCAAGGAGCAAGTTTTGCCTGTTATTAAAAGCACACATTGAAACTGTGGCTCTGCAGTTCCTGCTTTACTAAAGCTACTCAGTACTTCAAATTTTTGTGTGCAGTGGCAGAAATGTCCTCTTTGATACACTGCATGTAGCTAAGAGGTTATGCTCAATCATACAATGGGTACGCTTGATTAAATTAAACAGGGGATTTACAGTATTGTAAAATTAAAATGAGCATTCAAAATTAAGTTGAAATAAGTGCTTTACATTAATCACATACTTTTTCAAAGAATAAACTCCCCTTTTTTAATTTAATTGTTTTTCTGACTTTTCGTAATGCTTTCTTGCTAAATTGCAGTCTTTAGAAAATAAGTCATTATTTTGACCTTGTGAGTCACTGTTTGAACTTGAAACAGAGAGAAAGTACTTTTGCCACCCCCACCAGGGCAAAGTGCCAGTAGACTTTTGGTGCTTATTGCCATTGTTGGTAAATTTGCATTTAATTGTCAATGTATCTGTAGATATGTACTCATGCACAGTTGATTTTGAATGCTGGCTTAGTTGTGATTAGTTAGATGTAATGCTTGCTCCTCCTTTTTTTGTTAGTGGGCTCGTGATGAGTTTGAGGGACTTTTCAAACAGCCTGCTGAGAATGCCATGCAGTATCTGACGTGAGTAATTAATGGGTGTTCTTTGATGGCAATGCCCGTCTTATCTTACGTCTTATCTTTTAGTTGACCTTGATGCTGAGGTCAAATCCAGTTCAGTTTTTATTAATAGGACCGCTTCTCTTTTTCGTTTTGTAAACTGACCCACCCTCAGAGACCCTAAGTTCATGGAGCGCACTCTGAAGCTGCCTGGTGCCCAGCCTCTGGAGGTCCTGGAGGCAGTGTATAAGAGTCTGGTGACAGATTGCCCCCGTCGCTGGGAGGACTGTGTAGCCTGGGCCCGCAACCATTGGCAGTGCCAATACAACAACAACATCCGCCAGTTACTGCACAACTTCCCTCCTGACCAGGTGAGAACTTTTTTTCTTTTTTGTCTGTGACAGTTTTTGTTTGTTTTTAGTGAATGTGAACCTTGAATACATACATTTTCTATATTTGGGGAAAAATTTTATTCTGAAAATTCTGAAAAGTACTGCAATTACTTTAATACTCAATAATCCTAATTTTGTGTTTTCTCCATTCCTGTTTCTAAGCTCACAAGCTCTGGAGCTCCATTCTGGTCAGGTCCTAAAAGATGTCCTCATCCTTTAGAATTTAGCACTAGCAGTGTGAGTATTCTGTGGTCTGAGCTAACCTAGAATTGCATTGCAAAAATTTACCATGTGCAAAGTAAAACTGAACATATTTCTTGCCTCACAATCTTTAGGATCTGCACATGGACTACATCATGGCTGCAGCCAACTTGTTTGCCCAGACATATGGTCTGCCAGGTTCCACTGACCGTGCAGCTCTGGCCAAGTTACTGCAGGAAGTCAAAGTCCCAGAATTTACCCCCAAATCTGGAGTTAAAATACATGTATCTGATCAGGAGCTGCAGAGTGCCAATGCTTCTGTTGGTAAGGGACTTTGGTCATTTTAGTTACCATATATATATATATACCATGATATAATCAGAGACACCATGCTTAAATCAAGATACATTCTGTGGATGTATTATTATACAATGATCTGTATTGAAGTGTGAATAGCCCTAAGTGTCAAACATTGTTCTGTTGTAGATGACTCTAGGCTTGAAGAATTGAAGACCCTGCTGCCTCCTGTGGAATCTGCGTCCCAGTTCAAACTCTGTCCAATAGACTTTGAAAAGGTACTATTTCCTATTTGTCTCAACTGAAAAAAACTTTTTAGGGCGTGAGCTTGATTAACTCACGTTTCCGTCCCCACTCAGGATGATGACACTAACTTCCACATGGACTTCATAGTAGCTGCATCCAATTCAAGAGCAGAGAATTACGATATTCCTCCAGCAGACAGACATAAGGTGAGCATTTGACTGAAAACTTGTGCTGACTGGAATGGTGGCTGTTTCAAATAGAAATTAGTCACTGATGTAAATGGTGTATTTGTAATGTCTTTCTACTACAGAGCAAACTAATTGCTGGTAAGATCATTCCTGCCATAGCGACGACGACAGCTGCTGTAGTAGGCCTGGTGTGTCTGGAGCTGCTTAAGATCGTTCAGGGCCACAAGAAGTTAGAGTCGTATAAGAACGGCTTCATGAACCTCGCCCTGCCTTTCTTCGCTTTCTCCGAGCCTATTGCTGCTCCCAAGCACAAGGCAAGTTCTTGGAATTATGTTCATATCTATGAAGGGTGATTTTAACATTTTTCTGAATGTTATTCAAATATTTTTTATTTTTTCTCCCCCTACAGTACTATGAAATTGACTGGACGCTATGGGACCGCTTTGAAGTGAAGGGCATTCAACCAAGTGGAGAGGAGATGACACTCCGGCAGTTCCTGGACTACTTCAAGGTATTTGGTTGGTGTTCTGACTTTGCCTATCACTGACTTGCATTTAAGTTTTGTTGTATTGAGAATCTCTCTCTGTCTCTCTCTCTTCTGTTCTCTCCCATCCTTAGAATGAACACAAGTTGGAGATCACAATGCTCTCTCAGGGTGTCTCTATGCTTTACTCTTTCTTCATGCCTGCTGCCAAGCTCAGAGAGAGACTGGACCTGCCGTGAGTATTTATTCCTTATTCATTTCCACAGTAAACAAAGGATAACAGATTCAGGCTTACTGGTTCAGATCAAAGAGTCCAGTATAATTGATGCTCTTAAAGGAATGTTGTGGCAGAAAAATCTAATTCATGCTATTTTCCTATTGCCCAGATGTAGTTGATCAACTGATGTGTTTGGTGTCCAAATGTTGCTGCTTTAAAGTAGCACTGGAGCTAGAAACTAACTTTGCTAACAAACACCAGAAGTCAGTAGTCACCCAGATCTTTTCTGTAAATACATCTTCAAAACTTCTCAGCTTGCTCAAACTGCATCCGGGTCTTCATTAAGGTCACACAGACATGTTGGTGTGGTTTATGACCCAGTGTGACTTGTGGTGAATATAAAAATCAACAATAAAAGCTTCAGTGTAGCTGTTGAAGTCAGTCGTTTTAAACGAGAAGTGTTGGCATGCATGCTCATTACACCGGGTAAATGAATGCTATGTTCATGATTTTATAAGTAATTGTTAATCTTGACAGACATACACATCACACACTCACACTCACACCTAGAGGCAATTTACCATATCCAGTTGGCCTGACTGCATGTCTTTGGACTGTGGGAGGAAACCGGAGTACCCGGAGGAAACCCATGCAGACACAGGGAGAACATGCATGAAGATTTAATCTTAAGATCTGCAGATGTTTCTGAATAGAAACAACAGAAATTGTGCAAAAGCTAGCATCCCTGTGCCTGCTTTACATGAATGATGCACAAAGGAGAGTCTGGTTTTGCAAGGCATGTGGAAATCACATGTCTAAAATGGCCTCCCACGCTGTCCAGGTACATAGTGACGTTTCATTTACCGCAGTTAGTCATACTGATTCTTACACCACTTTGACAAGCCTGTGATGTCAATGAAGACTTGGATGCGGTATGAACAGGTGGGGAAAGTTTTGGGAATTATTTATAGAAAGGGTTTGGGTCACTAATGACTTGCAGTATTTAGCTTATAGCTCCAGTTTTAAACTAAAGGAGAGAAATTTGGACACCAAACATGTCTTAGCTGATGAGCTACATCTAGAGTAAGTGGGGGAAAAAGTGAATTTATTAAAAAAAATATTATTTTATATATATATATATATATATATATATAACTTAATTTTGCTGAACCATTACTATTATTGGATGTGAAGCCTGATCTAATTGCATTTGCATTTCTGAAGAATTTTCAGTAATTTTCATTTTTTTTTTTAAAGCATGACTGAGATAGTGACAAAGGTGTCGAAGAAGAAGCTGGGGAAGCATGTTAAAGCACTAGTGTTTGAACTCTGCTGCAATGACCTGACTGACGAAGATGTGGAGGTTCCCTATGTCAGATATACCATTCGCTGAGAAGACATCGGGGGCTGTGGGGTCAGGGGGGTTGGAGGGCACTAGGGGGTTTCAAGAGGTGGCAGAAAATGAGTTGGTGCTTGGAGCGATGGGGGGAGTCCAAAGTTTAAATAAATAATAAATAATAAAAAAGTGATTGGGGATGGTTATTGGCTCCAATCCTTGTCTTTAAACCTTGCTTGACCCCAGGGGTCATACCCCCACATTTTAAATGTCTTAGGCCTGGTGGGCAGTGGGATGGATGAGGTGGGGTTTGGAGGGAAAGCAGGTGAACGGGACCTTTTTTTGACTGTAGCTGTTATTTAAAACTGGTTGTATTAAAGCTTCAGTGTATGAATTTCAGTATGTTCATCAGCTTGTGTAAAGAGAAGACTGCTCTCATCTTTTTTTAACAAGTGTTTGGTTCCACTCTACTGCACTCTCTGCCTTCCTGTTTGATGAGCAGTCTTGCTTTACAGTTTTTAAAAAACAATTTCTAATAGCAACTTCAGTACCACAGATAAACCTTGGAATGATGCCAAAAAGAAATTGCAAGCTGGAGATGAAAATAACATTGAAACATCTGATCGGTTCTCTTATTTGACACAGTTTGCTAAACGTCATGGTTTTGAAATATATTTCCGCTACTATAGCAGCACATTACACATGCCTATAAGGGAAGTTGTGGGTGTTAATTCTGGTCAGTCTCAAAGTGAGTTGGTCCCCTCACGTTGAACCCCTTCTCTTCCATGAGCCCAGCGGGAGTGTCCTTTCGCCTCTCTGGCTTCTTTAGGTTGGGGATAGGGAACCTGCACATAACTTGAGGGTGTGGATTTCTTTTCCTTTTTATTTTATTTTATTTTATTTTATTTTTTTCTTTTGTTTTTTTTGGACTTGACACACCTTGTAGAACATAAACTCTTTATTCTTTCTACTTTGTTAAACTCCTGGAGAAACATTACAGTTTAAAAAAAAAAAAAAGTGATTTTACTCTGTAATGGGAGCACTTAGTGTGATTAGTGAATAAAGTTGTAAAAGATTCCCTGTCTTCTGTTCTTGTTTTTAGCATTAATGTTAGAGTGCTTAGAAGCTCTAGTCATTATGGCTTTTATAGCAGAATTAGAATAAATTGTCCATGATAACTTGTTTGATTTATCTCACAGAAACAGGTCTATAGGGGATGCATTGATAAAATTGAGTTCCAATTGAGTAAATAATGACCAATCTAATGGCTCATATGAGCTATCAGAGATACCTTTTCTGCAGAGCTTTCTAGCCAAATTTAAGTAGAGTTTGAAATTTACCTGTTAATGGTCACTAAACTGGGCCGAGTGAGGATGCTTGTTGCCATGTTCCTCTGGGACACAGTGTGTCTTGTGAACAGCAGTTGTTGCATATTGTTATCTAACTTTGGAAATATAGCACTGTTGTAGTGCAACATGAACTATTTGCGTAGTTCAAAATGAGCTGTGGGTAGGTCTGTTCCACATCCCTGTGGGATTTACTTTTTTTAAAATGTGTATATTTTATTTAGTATTAGATTAGCAGACACCACACATTCTAGAAAAACTAGAAATTTAAAGACTTGGTTTTGAGTCAAGGTATCGTGAAAAATGGGAATATTCAGTAAGCTAACATCAATATGGAGTTGCTTTCAGCAATTATGTCTAAGCTTTATAACTAGGCTGACTTCTTGTTGAATTAGTTTTGTCTGAGAATGGGTGCAACTTATATGTTTTCAGAGTTGGCGTCCAAACTGCAATAATATAAAAGGGATGAGCATTTTAACCGTTTTGCGGTTTGAATATGAATATCAAAATTAAAATGTACTTTTAAATAAACAGTTTATCTCTAAGCAAATTAAAGACTTAATATTGTCTGATATTCCCTTCCCATTTCCATTGCACTCAAAGCTTGCTGCTGTGGGTCAGGCTCAGACAGTCTTTGGGCTGTGTTCCAGTTGAGACCAAAAATATCAGGCCTGATTTAAGCTCAAATGGAGGATAAATCTGTTAAAGGAGGTGGGCAGGAAATGAGAAGTTGGGTCCAGGACCAAAATTTCTTCGTATCTTAGAAGCTATTAAGGTGTTTTACATGTTTCATTCAATGTTTAATGTATTTGGTGAACAAGAACTGAATAAAATGATATTGTACTTGCATACACTGATCAGGCATAACATTATGAGCACCTCCTTGTTTCTATGCTCATTTTTTTAAAGACCTCAGTGTCGCTGCTGGACTGAGAATAGTCAAGTCAAATTTATTTATATAGCGCCTTTTACAACAGATGTTGTCACAAAGCAGCTTTACAAAGAATCCGGGTCCACGCCCCCAGTGAGCAAGCCTTGGCGACAGTGGCAAGGAAAAACTCCCTCAACAGGAGGAAGAAACCTCGAGAGGAACCAGACTCAAATAGGGGAACCCATCCTCCTCTGGTCGACACTGGATAACAGCACAGATACAAAACAGTGGATACAGTTTAACACCACTGTGCAGTGCGCCGGCCGCATCAGTTACGTCAGACCCTCTTAGGACAGGAAGCCGCTCAGCTCAGGGAAAAAGAGGGGGAGGGGGGGATAAGAGGGACATAGTTAGGAAAACAAATTAACCAAAGGCTCGACTAAACAGGTAAGTTTTTAGCCTAGACTTAAAGATGGAGGCTGTGTCTGAGTCCCGAACACAGACTGGTAGGTTATTCCAAAGCTGGGGGGCTTTGTATGAAAAGGCTCTTCCCCCTGACATAACTATTTATTCTGGGTACTAATAATGAGCAGCACCTTGTGATCTAAGTGGGCTTGTCGGTTGTTAATAGGAAATAAGGTCACTGAGGTACTGAGGAGCAAGGCCATTCAAAGCTTTGTATGTCAGTAGAAGAATTTTGTACTCAATGCGGAATTTAACTGGCAACCAATGTAAGGTACACAAAATTGGGCTAATATGGTCGAATCCCCTGGTTTTGGTGAGAACTCTGGCTGCAGCGTTCTGGACTAACTGAAGCTTGTTAAGGTTTTGGCTGGAACGACCAGAAAGCAGAGCGTTACAGTAATCTAACCTGGACGTGATAAAGAATAGTCAATTAACCAAAAATATCCAGTGACCACCAATGAAGGACTAGAGGATGATTAGCTCATACTGTACAGCAAGAGAAGAGGTATCGTTTCTGGTCTTTACATCTACAAGGTGAACTGACATGGTAGGAGTGTCTAATAGAGTGGACAGAAAGTGGATGCAGTGTTTAAAAACTCCAGCAGCACTGCTGTGTCTGATCCACTCGTACCAGCACAACACACACTAACACACCACCACCACATCAGTGTTACTGCAGTGCTGAGAATGATCCACCACCCGAATAGTACCTTCTCTGTGATGGTCCTTGGGGGTCCTGACCACTGAAGAACAGGGTAAAAGGGGGCTAATAAAGTATGCAGAGAAACAGATGGACTACAGTCTGTAACTGTAGAACTACAAAGTGCACCTATATAGTAAGTGGAGCTGATAAAATGGACAATGAGTGTAGAAATAAGGAGGTGGTCATGATGTTATGCCTGATCGGTGCGTGTGTACAGTGTGGCTGAGGCCAACAAAAATAAAGCATCCATGAATTGAGTGAAAACTGTCTTCCAGTAGCGGTGTGTGCTACAGTTGGTGTCAGAAGTAAGTTTCCACCACTGGGAGGCTTGCCACACTCAGTCTGAACACTGCCAGCTTCTGTACAGAGCGAGCTAGCCTGAGTCTTCGACAGAGATGTGCATCTACACATAGCTGACCCACCCACGCAACTGGCCTAAATATCTGGGGTTGGTGCTGGAGAGAAAGATGCGGCCGGCAGCTTCATGGTGCTCAGATGTTACCAGTCCTGCAGTCAGAGCTGTGGAGGAGTCAAGTGAGTCACCAAAGCTGACGTGGGCAGAGGAGATGACAGAACTGATATGAGGGTTGGCCGTACCTGCAGCCTTACAGCCAGTGGCACGGGGCCGTCAGTGCTGAACAGGCGTCCGGCTGGGACATTTGTCTAGAGCTTGTCTAATGGGGATGAAGTCAGCAAGAAACATGCTCGGGTTGCAGTGAGTGGGACACTGCAGGCTCCTACATTCACGTCCCGCTTGTCCCAGAGGGAATGCTTCTCTAGCCAAAAAGAACAGCACAGGTAACAAACAGTGCCTGTGGTGGGGCGAACGTCCATATCAGCCACATGTCCATCAACGTTGGAAGGTGTTCAATGTGTAGCAGGTTTGAATTGTAGCTTTCATAATTTCACCTAAAATCTTCCTCTTTTTTTGTCATTTAAATACATAAAAACATACAATTGTTTGTGTCTATATTTTTCTTTTCTTTTGCCCTTTCCCTCTCTCCCTGTTCGCTTGTATTTTGGTAGTGAAGCCATCACCGCCCTCAGTGGGGTTTTCCCTCGGTCTGCTCTGAGCATGGCTGAGGAGAGCATATACGATAAGACAGAGGCTGTTAATCTATTGTTCACTGTATTTTATTCATTTCATTCAGTGAACCAGACTGAACCAGCAGACAGTGTCCAGCATGTTTCTCTGAACAACTGTACACAACGCGGAGTTGTAACTGTCTCTTGGTGATACAGAAAGACTGGTTACACATGCACTGTTCTGGTGGACATAAGGTGGACAGTCACAGTGGCTTGGCACCTCCAGGTTTCAAGCTGGAAGACACGGCAGATCATCACCGTACAGGGACTGGTGAGCCACCACTGTGTGCACTGGGAGGAAATGGTTGATGCTCACATTCGGGGGCACCACTTAGTCTGGATAGCTGAGGTACATGACAGGACTTTTTAAGAAACAATGGGTGCCAAATAGAGAGTGCCATGTTGGTTTTCAGAGGAGGCCATGTGGTGATGATGATGCCATCGTATGTCCAAAGCATAATTGAACACGCAGCTTGTCCCAGGGCTTATTGCATGCTGAGACTGGAGTGGCTGCAGAGCATAGACCTGTAGTTGCATACTGAACCTCAGTTACTGCATGCAGGGCCTCCATTCTAAGAAAGGTGTGAGGGAGGGGCCAAGGCTGTTTGCAAAGTGCTCGCCCCTTCACCCACAAGAGCTTCCCCCCTTTCCAGTGCACACTGAGCCTGTTAGCTCACGCACCACCGAGCCGGGCCCAACCGGAGGCTCCACCTAGCAGAGAGGAGAGTAGAATGGCAGCATGAGGGAAATCTGGTAATAGAGTGCTGGTGAGATGGACGAACAGCAACAGTAGAGGTTGTGGCAGATGTTGCTACAGTTTCAGGATTGTTTTGCATTTACTGAGGAGGAGTTGGGGCAGAGTCACCTAGTGCAGCACCATATCACAGGGAATGCTACACCTTTACAGCAGCCACACGGCTTTCCCCTGTGTCAACAGGAGGCTGCAGACCAGGCTTTGGAAAAGATGCAGCACACAGGCATCATAGAGCTGTCGGAGAACCACTGGGCATCACCAGTAGTCATGGTCCCAAAGAAGGGCAGGTGACCTAAATTGGACAGCCACTCAGTGGGTCCATACTGGATCTTGGAGATGTTAGTGGAAGTTGTGTGTAGAGTGCTGCTGCCTCCCTACGCGTGCAAAGTGGCATACTACTGTGACAGGCTGGCCTGGAGCTGCACAAGACCGCAAAAGACACAGCTGCTCTGGCAATATAGGCAGTGTCTCAATCCCCTGCGTCACAAGAGCAGCCATGTGCAATAACCTGTCCAGGCAGGGCAACTACTGGGGTCCGGAGTGCCCTTCGGATGCATGCTCTCAGCACCAATCACTACAGATAACTCCCCAGGTAAGGGGTCCCTCTATCTCAGCACGCCCCGGAATGAGGGAGCAGCCCCCAGTTCAGTGTGTGTGTGGAGAGAGGGGACATGAGCTGGGTGAAAGAATGCGTTATTAGAGAGAGAAAAGCTTTGCGTGTGTATGGCATGGCTGTGGCTGACAACAGCTGGAAAATAAAGCACTACGTCTTGTGCGAAAGCTGTGTCTCTTTTAATAGTGGTGAGTGCTACCACTATATGGACAAAAGTATTGGGACACCCCTCCTAATTATTGAGTTCAGGTGTTTCAGCCATACCCCTTGCTAGAGGATGTGGATCAAACTAAGCACATAGCCTAGCAGTCTCGATAGACAAACACTGGTAGTAGAATGATTTTGTACTGATGAGCTAAGTGACTTTAACCTCTGCCACAAGTCAGTTGGTGAAATTTCTGTCCTGCTAGATCTGCCCCTGTCAATTTAAGTGCTGTTATTGTGAAACGGAAGCAACAGGAGCAACAACAGCTCAGCCACGAAGCAGTAGACCAGACTCACAGAGTGGGGCCACCGAGTGCTGAAGCGCTCAGTGCCTATCCTCTGTTGAATCACTCACTAAAGAGTTCCAAATTGCCTCCAGAAGGAACATCAGCAAAAGAACTGCACATTAGGAGCTTCACGCAATGGGTTTCTATGGCCGAGCAGCTACACACAAATCTTAGACCAAACTGCACAACTGTGTCGGGGGGCAGGTGGTGTAAAGCACACCACAACTGGAGCGGTGGAAGCACATTCTGTGGAGTGACGAATCAAGCTTCTATATCTGCCAGTCTGAAGGACGAGTCTGGGTTTAGCGAATGCCAGGAGGACGTTACCTGCCTGACTGTGTTGTGCCAACTGTAAAGTTTGGTGGAGGAGGGATAATGCTATGGGGTTGTTTTTCAGGAGTTGGTCTAGAACCCTTAATTCCAGTGAAGTCTTAATGCTTCAGCAGACCAAGACATTATGGACAATTGTACGCTTCTAACTTTGTGAGAACAGTTTGGGGAAGAACATTTTCTGGACCAAAGCAAGGTTCCTAAAGGCATGGCTGGGTGAGTTTGGTGTGGAAGAACTTGACTGGACCTCACAGAGCCCCATCAAACACATCAAACACCTTTGGGACGAACTAGAGTGGAGATTGTAAGCCAGGTTCTCTCAACATCAGTGTCTGACCTCACAAATGCTCTTCTGGATGAATGGACAAGAATTCCCACAGACACACTCCAAAATCTTGTAGCTTCCCAGAAGAGTAAAAGCTATTATAGCTGCAAAGGAGGGACCAACTCCATATTAATGCCTATGGATTTAGAGTAGGATTCATAAAAGCCCCTGCAGGTGTAATGTGTAGGTGTCCCAAACCTTTTTATATATATTCTATTATCAGTTAGAGGTCCTTAAGGGCAATATAGGCTTTAATGTTAAGAATGTTGGCAGATGCAGGTCATTCTAATATGACCTTCCCCGATAAACAGCTATCATGGAAAACGTCCTGGAAAATGATTTCCTGAAAAGAGAGGGAACGCTGATTAAATATCTGACAGAAAATTTAATCCACTCCAAAGGTAAAAATGTGATCAAGCACCTTTTTTAAAAACTGTCTCCAGGCCTGATTCCTCATCTTGCCTGTTCAGGTCATAAACTGGACCTTTCTTCCTGTTGGTCTTCTTACAGCGATCCTCAAAGTTCACTGAAGACTGAATAATGATTACACAATCTTTGCAAAAGAACCATGTTGTATTCTGTCTTTGTTGGGGCTGTGATGTAACTTAAGAAGTAGCCCTTAAAACTCATGATAATCCACAGTTACGGCTAAGAAATTTTTAGAGATCGTGTCATTTCAGGAAAATGGGTCACTGGGCTTGACTTCCTGATCACTTAACATCTCATCATTTGTGAATGTGTTTTAAAGAGAAGGCTAAGGACCTGAGCGAGCTAAATAAGTTGTGTGCTAACAGGAAGCAAGAACTTTTTTTTCTCATACAGGATGTGGGTTTCAGACATGCAAGTGTAAGAGGAAGAGAGGAGGGGTAGGGAGTGAGGGTGCACATCAAAATTCTGCTGTCTTCTACTTTCCACGAAGAGGTGGGACAGGTGTTTCTGAGGGGGACCAGACGTGCAGATTTCTGAAATAGTCTTTTATCGTCTACTTCGGATTTGCCCGGGTGTTGATCTTTACAGATGAAGATGATATGAAAGAGACAAAGATGGAGCTCGAAGAGACAGAGGCTGATTCATCACCATCCTGGTAAGAGCCCGTCTATGTGCTCTTTTTTGTTCTTCTTCTTTTTGGACCTGGGTCCTTTGACCCTGTAGTAACAAGTTTGTTCATTCTACTCAGTCCTTTTAATTAAATTTGATCTGGAATTGATCAGAATTCGCAGCTGCTACCTTGATATAGTTTATTAGTTTGCTAATGGACATAATCTTTGTTGCTGTATCTTCAAGATCTTTTCTAAAAGAGGCATGATTGACAGTGACTTCTTCCATAATTTCCATGTGCTTGTTGACCTTCAATTTGTATCTCTTTCGGGGTTTGTTAAGGTCTCCAATATCGAGAGATAGGCTCCTTACATATGCAAACCTCTCGGACATTGCAGGGGTAAGTCTCTTTTCTCCACGCACGAAACTTTGAATAGCAAACGTTGAAGGGTAGGCCCAAAGTGTCTGCTCCTTTGAGGCAAATCACTCTGTTGTCTGTTGCTTTCTGAGCAGAAGAAAAGGAAACAGGACCCCAGCAGTGATGCTGAAATTTCAGCCCGAGCCTCAGACGACTATGTGAGTTTTTTTTAGTGTAGGATTTCAGTAAATCTGCTGAAATTGCTGGAGAGACTTGATCAGATTCACCTCTAACTTGTGAATGATGTTGCATTTTTAAACCAGAACATGCACTCTGGCGTAAGGGTCTCATGATTTCCAGTGTCCACTAATTACAAATCTCTGTTTGATGCCGTGTCACCCTCACTCTCTTCCTCTGTCAGTTAGTCGTGTTCTTCATCTTGCCCTCTCTTGCCTTGTGCTTTCTGCTGTCTCTGCTTTGTAACGGAAACTTGGCCACAGGTCTTGCTGCTTAGAGCAGGTGTGTGCGTGATTCGCAGCACATGCAGTGGTTTGTGTGTTCCACCTAATATACCGAATGCTCCCACCATCAAAGAGATTATTTACTTGAGAAAAGTGCGTCCTTAATCTGGAATAACAGAAGCAATGAATTAAGCCGCTCTCTCTCTCATTTGTGGGTAATAACTTGACATTTTACAACTCTGTTTCCTGTATCGTACCGGAAAGAGGCCTCTCCATGCATACAGCTATCTCTGACTCTTGCTTTGTCTCTTTCAGTTCTATGCTCTCTCACCACCTCTCTACCATTTTATATGCCACACCAACACCCATTGCTCTCTATCATGCTTATTTGCTGTAATCATATTAAGCAGAGCTTTCACACCGTTCCGCCTGACAGTAACATCAAGTGTTTTAAACGGCCCAATGTCAAGAAAAGCTGAATTTTCCTCTCTTTTGTTTCAAATAAGAGCATGTAAAAGCATGTAAAGTTTCAAAACACACCATTCACTCCCCAGTATATACAGTCCTTATCATGCTGTCGGACCAAAACTGCATATCTTCAACCATTTTTGTTGTTTTTCAGTTTTTGACCTAATTTGAAAAAACCTACTGTCCTCCATATTGTCCTCTATTTCAAGATGAATGGACCAAAAGAAACGGCACAAAATGGCTGGTTCTATTGACTTACATTAAAAGTAAAGTATGTTTTTTCCTTCTCCTGTAAAGTTACCAGATACGAGGTTTTGGTCCAACAACAGCGATTTATTGAAATTAAGCTGCAAAACAGCCTGATTTGAAGTTAGTGTTTTTGTGGCCACCCAATCCATCACATTTACCTACGTGCCTGTTGAGTCTACAGCAGTTTAGCTCTGCCCATTCATACTAAAGTTATAAAGAGTGTTTTAACCTGGACTATTTTTTAACTGAGGCCCAATGCTAAGCAGCCAATCAGAACAGAGATCACTTACATATATCAGTCTTAACAACAACAGCCTGTTTTATTCTAATGAATAAAGGAAGTTGGAAAAAGGTGATGTAAAAATAAATTGGTACAGAGGACCACACAGAGGTTGTAAGCAGACCTCAGACAGAGAATAATGTAGGACACGGGCCTTTTAAAACAGTGTTACTTTGAGTGCTATCTTTAAACAATCAACCGTGAAAGACTCATTGTTATTGTATTTGACTTCTCCATCAGCAGATTTACCCCTGATTATGCGTGAGTCCTTGCGTAATCTCCTCTAGTGTTTCCCAGTTCTGATGTAAATGCTTTGCCTTTGTCTTCCAGGATGAAGATGACTTTCCCATTGACCACCTGCAAGACTCTGAGGTACAGTGAGGCATAAGGCTCTAAATGATTTTGATCCGGTATCAAAAAAATGGACAAAATGAATGTTGAAAACTGGCATCGTTGAGACTTCCCTCCTCTGTCTCCTCTGAGGGTCTCTCGTCTGCCGTCTTGCGTAGACAGCTCCTTCAGCGATCAAAATAAGGCTTCTGGTCGCATGGTGTCTATTTTTGTATTGTTTATACCTCAGTTGCACTATTTCAAGTAGAACCACTCTGCACCGTGTATAACTGGAACCATAATTGTAGAATCAAGAATCATTGTAATGCATTAAATGTTAAAAACAGAACAGAATTATAAACTTAGAATCAAAAATTGTATTGGATCTGAAAATATGTGCATCGTTACACAGCTGGTGAGGCTATGATAGCCATGTAGTTCACATAGACACAGTGGCATAATTACTGTAGTGGGGGGAATATATATATTATTTGCTTATAGATACAGATACAGTTGTACACCCTTAAAATCACCAACACTACACAGACAGCGCTGACATCTATTTATCCCCCTCTTATACATACTTGTCTCATTCATGGTAACCATTTTCTGGTAACCATTTTCAATCAGATTCTTAATCTACGGCACCATATGTTTGTAATTTATGAATTAAAAATCTTAAATAGTAAGTCTAACATATAAACATTTAACATTTAGCAAACGACACTGTAATTTTTTACATTACTTGAAAGTAATCGGATTGGGGGGGTGGGGGGGTGTGCATTTTTTGTTCTTTTGTGCAGGGACCGATAAAATCCTAGCTACACCACTGGTTTGACAGGTTAGAAATGTGCGAAGAGTTATGGTGGTGACACATATTGTATGTTATTACTCATTTTGTTTAGGGACCTTGCAACAAAAGAGTCAAACCGGTGGACAGAAGTAGTGAAGTTACAGGCATCATAACACCAGTGAAGACCCCTGCACTGAAACGCTTGGGGCAGTCCATCCAGGTGAGCCACACAGATTTTTTTTTGCCTGCTTGCTATATGCTTCCTTTATAACATGATTTGTTACATACAGCTATACAGTTCAGTGTGTATGACATGTTATATAAGCATATAATCCTCAATTATGCACAATTATGTCATAACTGTAATATTCAAATAATTTTCATACACATTAGCAGTGATTGTTAGCAGTGTAAGTCACTCCTAATCACCATCTTCACCGTCTTTTTTATTTGACCTCTTCAGCGTTCCATCAGCTTCCGTACAGAAGCCCGCCCGTTGCCGCCAATGCCGATCCGAACACGTCAGAAGGCCTCCTCATTCCCCCGCCGCCGCAGCAGCCAGCTGTGGAGTGACACAGTGGACAGCCTGAGCCAGGATATGAGTGCCAGAGAGATTAAGAGACAGGAGGTACATCAGGGCCGCTTCTGTGGATTAGCACCACACAGCACGCACCCACGGCCAATACCTTTTCAGCAGGGCCTCCAGCTATAAATGCTACATTAGGGCCGTGAGACTAAAGGGGTAACGAGTTGTTTATCAAGAGCTCGCTCACTTTACGGCCTTTGTGTGTTATGAAACAGGAAGTGAGCTGGCTTAGAGGCCATGTTCTCTTTTTCGGATTTCATCAGACAACAGCCCCACCACAGCAGACACAGCACTTGGCACAACTTTCTGTGAACATTCACAGTTTTTAAGTGGCATTTTAAAGTGCTGGCTCAAAGCATAAACACTGCCTGCCAAAAGTTTGGGGACACCCTGCTTTCTCTTGAAATATTCAGAGAAATTTTGACTCTTACTTTTCAATTAAGTAAAACACATGCAAAGGGTTTTAGTAATATAGGTTTTAATAATGACATAAATAATGACAGTTTTCTTTTCTAAACTGCTATTAAAAGTGCAGATGATGGTTAAAAGTCAGCAGAAACAGGAAATAATAACGCATTTTCCTTCCATACCATGAGCTAAATTAGCGTTTTCACTCAGTGATAGGTGGGAAGTAAAATACAAAATTATTGGTTAATATTATTTTTTCTCTGCCAGCTGTTGCACAGCGACATGAGCAAAACTTGAGAAGTCGTTTTAGATGCTAGCAAAAGTCACTGCACTTCAGTCATACAATATGGGAAAAAGATTTTTGTTGTTTAAATGGTGTGATGAAGTTTGCTTAATATGACCAGGGACATAAACCAACGAGACTAAAAAACCATCAGTTTTGATTTCAGATTGACTTTGATAAGTTAAAGAATGTGAGTGCTGATTAGCGCTGACCACCACAAGTTGTATAAAAAGTGTATGGCATTATTGCTAAAGTAGCACTTTTGTTGGTTCCTTCGGTTTTTAAATGTTACATTATTGCAAACTGCCATTCTCATGTAATGAAAAAAAGAAAAGTTAGGTGTCCTCAAACTTTTGACAAGC
Organism: Colossoma macropomum; assembly: GCF_904425465.1. Lineage (NCBI taxonomy): Eukaryota > Metazoa > Chordata > Actinopteri > Characiformes > Serrasalmidae > Colossoma > Colossoma macropomum. The sequence continues at coordinate 13,130,535 of NW_023494802.1, read as the reverse complement.
TCTAAAGCAGCATGTTTTTACTGACCTCTATACAGTGTTTCTCAACTGCCGAGATACATTTCTTGAAATGATGCATCATTTTCCCAAAACTATAAACACAAAACCAGAACCACACCTTAATCATTTTCCCAGAACTATAAATACAAAACTAGAACTGCACACCATTATGGGTAAAACCTCACACTTCCATAGCAAAATCAAATACTTCAGTCGAACACATGTTATCTTCCATCTCAGTCATACCGTGGTACTACAAAAACCACACTACAGCAGAAACTTGTTAGTGCAGTGAACAAAGGGACGCTGCATTTCTCAGAACAAGCTATACAGTTTGATTGTGCTACTAAAAAAAGTATGACAGTTGCTTGTGTGAAGGTACAGTGAAATAACATTCACACATTTTATTCTATGACTGTACAGTATAGTGCACGTTCTGTTAAGTGATAAGCGAAAAGGAAGAGTAAAAAAAATAATTTGAGTAATAATAATAATAATTAAATAATTACAGTAGCTAACCATGTAAAATAAGGAATATGGTATAAAATGTGGTACAATCTCCTTCTTCCTCCTCCTCCTTAGCATACTTTGCCTGAGCGGGGTCAGGAATGGTTTTGTCTATAGCACATGCAGCCCCCACACAGCAGGGAAGAGCCCCCTGTTGTGCATTAACCACCCCAGAACACACTCCTCTACGGTGGTTTTACACCCATCATTCTACACTAATGTACTGTAGTCAGAAAATAAAATAAAAAATAAAATAGAACTTTTTTTATGTTTTGCTATTTTACTAGAAATTTTGCTTATTTGAAATTCTTCTGATTGTTTTGGGGTCATGGGATGGTTTTCAAGAAAGGACATAGCTGAGTAGCAAAAGAGCTAAAGAGCTGTAAGATATCAGTTATTATATAGGCCACAATTTAAAACTTTAAAACCAAAATAGGTTGTTATTTTCATTTAGTTATAGCCAGTAATGACAAAAACTGGAACTTGTATCCTTCTAATGTACTGTGATCGTTTGTTGATTTAGTCCTATCAACATATTTACCATTACTGGGATATTTTGCAAAAATATGTATAACAACATGCAGGTCAGACTTTAGAGACACAGTGGGCAGAGAAAAAAACACCATTGTAATACGCAACAAAATTGAATCTCTATGTTAAATATGTATGATATTTTTCCTGTTAATAATACATGTTTTTGGGTTTTAATGTGGACACATAAAGCATGAGATATGAATATGATAAGTATGATTGTGGGTATATTTTGTTTACACAGTTTTACATTTGGATTGCTATATGTAAGCTATGGCCCTGTGACGCTGGTCACCTCTCAGACCAAATTCGCACCCCTGATGCTTGATCTATATAATTGATTGGCGCATGAACAATTTTGCTCGGCAGTGTGGACATTTGGAGGTTTATGTAATAACTGACTTCAAGTTTTAATGATTTGATTATTGAGTTCTAGTGCTTTTGTAATAAGTCCATTCTGATGCTGACATTTGATCTTTTTCACATTAATGTGTAGCAATGCTGATACATACACAATTATAAAATATAGAAATAATACATTGACCTGGATCAGCACTATTTAGAAACATAACATTTATTTCTATAGGGCTACAAATGAAGCAGAATTAATAGAATTCAGGTCGGTCTGAAATATGAGTCAAATCTAATCATCTGTGCAGTGCTCTTAAATTCTTTTAGCAAATAACAAGATGGTTCCGATATCATCGTTTCTTCCTAGAAATTAGTCTTTCTTTTGGCTAAATTGGTTTGGGATATTTGGCTCAGAATCAGTTTTAGTGTTGGAGTAACTGAGTAAGACTGTAAGAGGTTTCTCAGTATAACTTTTTATGTGTGTGTTGTCTTTGTGTTTGTAATGCTGGTGCTGTACATTCCAGTCTCTGTGTACTGAGGTTCCTGATTTGTTTTGTCCTGCAGGTGATATATGAGTTGACTCAGGGAGAAAAGCAGCTGATAGAAGACCTCAATTTAGTCAAAAAGGTTTGTTGAATGCCTTAGTCACGTTTTGAAAATTGCATCTTACCCCTGTTCTAGTGAAAGGTGTTTTATGCTGCTCTGTGGTCTCAGGTTTACTATGAGCCCATGCTGAAACTGGACATCATGACCGAAAGTGAGCTGGGGCAGATATTTGGAACTCTAGACTCTTTGATTCCTCTCCACGAAGGTGAGTGTCAGCAGTTACGTCTAATAGCCACAGAAAGCCCATGAACTATGGTTTATTGGTGTTTGTCTGCTGGCTCGTGTCTGTGTGCAGATTTCTTGGCACGTCTGGAGGGGCTTCGAGGATCGGAGAAGACTGTGGGGGAGGTGGGGCCAACCCTGCTGGATTGGGTGAGTGTTACCAAGGAAACAAACGTGAAGACGTAGTACTTTCAGAAAGAAAGACCTTGAAAAGAAATGTGTTGGAAACCAAGTGTTTTTAGATTGTATGTTGCCACTGTCGTAAGAAGACCTTTTATCTTTGAAACTTGCAAAAAATGTCCATTCATCTTGAAATGTTCACACAGTGGGTGGTATTTCACGCACTGTGAAGGGCAGTTTTTCAAATCATTAAATAAAATAGCAAAAATAAAATAAACGTACATGGTTTTCTTATGACAGCAACCGTATATGACACTGAATATTTATTGTCACTGTCCAAAAAAAAGCATCTGCAAAATGATAAGTTTCCAGAAGAAGGCAAAAGTGTCTTAACCTTTAATGTAAGACACTGTAAGAAATTTTTGTTCCAAGAGAATTTGGAGAATTTATATTGGCCCATTCATCCTGAATACATTACACAATGTAAAGGACAGCTGCTATGTTCAAATACTGTAGAACAAACCTTTTTTAGAGATACTTTTTTTTTTTTGGACTGAAATGATATGATATTTACTGTACGCATGCAGGACTGTTCAAGAGTTTAGAATCACTTGCCACATTAACATTTTCTGTGTTTTTATATCCAGTAACATCTTATACATTGTATATTTAATATAATTGTATAACCTATTCGCCAAAATGTACTTAGATGTTTTGTTCACTTTTTCTAGAATTTAGTAAGCAAGAAATGATTAAATTATAAATAATATGCTGCAATTATCTATTGATCAAGTTTTCTGCCTTGAGATTTGATCTCCATTTTTCAAATATGACAAATTATGTTTATAATCTTATAATCTAGGGTCTTGTATAGCTCTGTCAATCATTCTAGACACATTTCGAATGACCACATTTTTATTTAAAGCTTTGTAGTGTCCTACTAAATACTTGAAAGCTGTGAAGTTGCAAAGAACTGACATGTTAGAATCATTTTACACACTTATCTGCAATTATACTGGTTTTACATTATTGAAAGCAATGAAACTTTTGAGTGGTAGAGTACATCTATTAGTCAGCTTCATGTAGTTATTGATATAAAAACAAGTTGCTAGCTAATCTGCGCAGTCATAGATAGACTTTCATGCACATCATGTTTGAGATCTACCTGCTGATTTTCATAATATCAGAATCTGTGGATGGTGAAAGTAATTTCAAAATCCTAATCTTGCCTTTTTTGCAGTAGTTTATGGTTGATTTTGGATTGTTGTCTTGTTGTAAAAGCCAGCCTCTTTTCAACTTCAGTTTCTTCACTGACTGTGGGACAGGATTCTGCTTCAAGGATTTGTTGATATTTAGTAGAATCATCTCCACAACATTTCCTTTTCCACTGCCTGCCACACAACCTCAAACAGCAACAGTTAACAAGGTGTTCTTTTCATCAAATGCTGCACCTTTTTTTCTCTGAACATGTGTGGTGAATGTAGCCACAGAATTCGTTTTTGGTTTAATCAGACTTCAGACCTTGATTTCAGAGTGCCTCTGGCTTATCTCAGTGTTGTGTTGCATATTTCAGATGTTGCCTTTTTGTAATTGGATCACAATTAAGTAGACCCTTCCATGTAGATGATGATTGTTTAACAACACTCCACAGTGGGCCAGTGTAAGCCAAATCTTCCTGCTCATCTTTGACAGTCATGTGGGGGTTCTGTATTGCATACCTGACCAGTCTATGAGCATTTTTTCAGATATTTGTTTTGGTCGTACAGATCTTATCTTGACTTAACAGGTCTGCTTAACGTACATTACTTAGGGTGCGTTTATACTTCCTTTGATCCTGACCAAAGCGTTAGTTAGTTTAATTTTGTTAGTGTTCACACCAACAAATTTAACATTGAACCAAAAGATGCAAACAAATGTCATTCGAGTGAAAGCTCACAACCGATCGGGCAGATTTTATGATGTACAATAACTGTGATAATGTACCCTAAACTGTGATAATGTCCCTCGGACTATATTTATGTTTTGTTTTATCTGTCTTGTCATATTAGAGCAATGAGCTACAAGACTTCCTGCGTTATTATGATTTTGCACGATGCCAGTAGGGTGAAAGCCCTGTAACAGCCTCGAGTGGCTTCCTGCTTTTACAAAACAGAGAAACCTTTCTGCCTTAATACATAATATAATTTATGCATGTGGTGAAATGTGAATATGGAGTATTTTATAATGACTCCAAACTTGACTCAGCCTCATTTTAAAGCCAAAACTATCTATTCTATAATTACCAATTCAGACCTTTGAAGAGATGATAAAACAAAAAGTGTCAAAACAGCAACAGAAACTCATCTTTTCCATGAACCAAAGATGTTCTGCAGAAAGGAGACAATGTTTCATTCTGTTTTTGGTCCATTTAGACACCTTCAGTCTGTATTGTGTTCATACTTCATACAAAGGCTTTGAAGCAAACCAAGACCAACCGTTCAGGGTCTCGGTCTGCTTATTTGGTGGGCACCAGGGTTTAGAGTGCAGCATTCTCACTTGATCTAAAGATCTGTATTAACAGAGCAATCACAGCAGGGGATGTTTTAATCGAACCACACTTGACATTTTAACACTGAAGACTGCAAACAGAAAGTATTTAGATATGTTTTATAGTTTTCTTTTTGTGTGGTAAGAGTCAATTACCTTTAGTTTCAGATCCTCAGTCAGCCGCTTAGATGAGCCCATGGCTGTTGCAACACTAAATGCAACACTTTACACTTTTTACGCTCTGGAATTGTCTATACCTGACTTGGATTTAGGCCTAATGGGTCAAATAACCATGCAAATAAAAAGACACTAATGGATTAGCTGAGAGGGTGCCCAGACTTTTGCACACATTACATTTTATTCATTCAGGTGTTGTGTTAATTTCTTTTTATGTGCATCCCTTCCCAGTTTCCCTGCTTGGAGGCCTACATTACCTACTGCTGTAATCAGGTGGGCGCTAAGGCTCTGCTGGACCAGAAGAAGCAGGTGCGCCGCGTGGAGGAATTCCTGCGCCTGTGCCAGGAGTCGTCCTTCAGCAGGAAGCTGGACCTGTGGAACTTCCTGGACTTGCCCCGAAGCCGCCTGGTGAAGTACCCTCTGCTGCTGAAGGAGATCCAGAAGACCACCCCGGCTGAGCACCCTGATGAGGACACGCTGCCACAGGCTGTGAGTTCCGCTCAGACCCCTCCCTCAGCAGCCAGATTAAAAATGGACAGGCTGCTCATTCTCATGATAGAGTGTCCATTAAGCCTCTTCATGTTCTGTATTGATCATCGGAGTAGATCAGATTTTGCACTCACTAAGTAAGTGCCCTCTGCTCTGCACTGTCTGCAGATGGAGCTGATCCAGAGTATTATTACTGAGGTAAACCAAAAGACGGGGGAGGCGGAGTGTCAGTTTTACAGGCGAGGTCTGAGCTACCCTGAGGAAGGCCAGAGAGTTCCTGAGATTCAGGCTTCGCGCTTCCTCTACTGCCATGGTGAACTCAAGAACACCAAAGGACAGGTCAGTGCACTCTAATACTGTTTGTTGCCCACTTATTTGTGTCAGATATTCATCATTTGTTACAGTTACAGTAGTGCAATAGCAATAGTTGTAGTGCTTAGGTGTTATTAAGAGTAAAATATTTATGTTGTCACTCAAATAATAACTTTCTGTCTGTTCAAAGTTTCTGTTGATTCATTACTCATGAAATGTGAAATGTTCCCACATTATATTACATTGTGGGAACATTTTATATGTAATGATGAATGGATCAATAGCAACTTTACTTATTGTGACAGCATCAGTTTTTCTCTGTTCTGCGTTGGCCCTACAGCACTTGTATAGCTTTGTTTGCAGGCGTTTTTTTTCCTTTGTGCTAATTGTACCAGTTTGTCTTTATCCCCTGCAGAAGCTACATGTGTTCTTGTTCGAGCTGGTGCTGGTGTTGACCCGACCGGTTGTGCAGGACAAGGACGGCATGGTCCAGTTCCAGGTTTACCGTCAACCCCTTCCTGCTGACCACCTCCTACTTGAAGACTTGCCTGATGGAGAGGCCAGTAGTTCTGGATCTTTCCGTGGCGCCTTCACTGGCAATGACAAAGGTATTAAAGACGCTTTTGCTCTGTTCTTTACTCTATGACTTGTTCACTGTATAGTGCTCTATTTCGTGAGGCTGTCGTTTTGTATTGGTGTCCGGAAACAGTGGTGATTAACTGGTGCGCCCTAAAAATCACACATTCCATCACAATAGATACTGTGCAAATACCCATCGTGCCATATGGGATAGAATGTGTCTACAATCGCAGAGCGATGAGCAAACCTCTGTAGCGTTAGACTGAGTTTTAACAAAATAGTTCATTTGAATTTTGTTCCCTGTAATAGTGCTTTATATAGTGTTCCTGATTTTTAAGTGTAAGGAGTAAAACTACTACTACTACAACTACTGCTACTACTACTACTACTAATAATAATAATAATAATAATTATTATTATTATTGTTATTATAATGATAAGCTTACAATCTCATGTAGCTCTATCAAAACAAGTTTACAAAGTGTTTTATGGTGCATAAAATAATACACAATAGAATAAAAAAAAAACAATAACATTGCAATAACCAATGTTATAAAAATGAAATGTTATAAAACAATAATGAAAGAATAAAAATAAACATAAAAAGAGAAATAGATCTCAAATGATCTAGAAGGGAATTCCAGAGCTTAGAACCTTAATAACTAAAAGCAGTCTCCTCCCTCTCTAGCCAGGTTTCAGGGAAGATTAGAATTTAATGATCAAGCTGGAGCATATCTATCAGTCTTATCGCTGACATAGGGACCAGCAAGGCCATGGAGACATTTGAAAACTAATAGGATTATTTTCAAATCAATTCTAAATGACACAAGTAACCAGTGAAGGACTTTATATGGTTATATTATATGGTCTCTCTTCTAGAACGTGTGAAAACTTAACTCTGCTCTCTGTACCCGCTGCAAATAGTAGAGCTCTTTGGTGAGCCAAAAAAGAGAGCATTAGTTGTAATTAATAGTAATTGAGAAGAGAAAAAGGAAGAAAGAAGATAGGTCAAAAGGAAGCCACAGACCTTAGACATATAACGCAAATGATAGTAAGCTGTTTTGCAGCCATTACTAATGTGATTCTTAAAGTTGAGATTGTTGTCAAAAATCACTCCTAAGTTTCTGACATTGCTGGTTTTTAATTAAACTGACGAATCCAAATATAAAGCAATTTATCTTTCCTCAGTGCTTCTCTTCCAAAGACAAGGACCTCAGTTTTGTCTTAGTCTAGTATAAAGAGGTTTTGTGGCATTAACTAGTTAATGTCATTTATACAATCAAGAAGAGAGTTGACAGATTGATGGGCATCAGGCGGTAAGGACAAATAAAGCTGTGTATTATCTGCATACTGCTTAAAACTAACATTGTAATTAGTATTTATTTCAGCAAGCGTTAACATGTATAGATTAAAAAGCAAGGGGCTTAATATTGGCCCCTGTGGGACCTCACAGGACAAAGCAAAGGCTTTCTAAGTCTGATTCAGAGAGCTCAACACACTTATAAAGCTGATTTAGTACAATTGAATGGTCAGCTGTGTCAAAAGCAACGCTAAGATCAAGTAGAACCAAGATAGAAAGACTAACTGAATCCAGAAAAACCCGCAGATCATTTAGTACTTTAAGAAGAGCTGTTCTGGTGCTCTGGTAGTTCCAAAAGCCAAACTAAAGCATTCATTTAGATTATTCACATTCAGATGACTGCCTTCTCCATGATTTTACCAAGAAATGGGAAGTTAGAAGTAGGTCTGTAGTTACTAAGCCTGGAGTAATTGAGATTACATGCTTCTACATTCTGGATTCTCTGCTAAAGTAAATATTGAACAGTGTTCAAGAGCTCATTGGAGAAAACTCCAAAAAAAAAGTGGGTAAAAAGAGGGTCTAGTTATTAAGGGCACATTTAGAACACGGCACTTCTCTCTTTTCATAGTGCAAGACAGAAAAAGGTCAATGAATAGCAAAAGCAAAAGCCTTGTACATTGTTCTATCCCTCAAGCAATGAACAAAAAAAAAACCCACAAAAAAAAAACAAAATGGATGAAAAAAAGCATCAATATTAATCTCTCTCTCATGCTCCATCTCTCCTCTCAGTGAAGAACGGCTTCCGTGTGAGCAGCAGAGGGCGCGCCAAGGCCCAATCGCACAGCCTGCAGGCCAACGACTCCTTCAACAAGCAGCAGTGGATTTCCTGTATACGCCAAGCCATCGTCCAATCACGTGACAGAAACGCTCAAGCAAGCCAGTCCAAAGCCTCAGCCCGGCTAAGCCCTGACCCTGCCCTCGATCACATCGCTGAACTGAGCCTGAATTCTGATGTGGAGATGCCAGACACATAGGCCACGTCTCAAACAGACACCATATAACTTTACAAGGACAAAGCAAGGTTTCCCATTCCATCCTGGGAGCTGATAACTTTAGCTTTTTTTTGTTTTGAAAGTGAAAAATATTTATATGAATGTTTATGATCTTTGATGTGCAGAACATCCTCTATTATGAATGTGTTAGGTGTGTGTTCTGAGCCTGAACCAGTGTCTGACTGCAGTTAATCAGAGCTGAAGACTGCAGTTGATCAGATCTAGTTCACTTTTACACGTGTGCTCCAATGCGTTGAGTGAGTGTGTTAGACCGGTAGGCCGAGGACTTGCACCTGTACTGTATGATCTTTGTACCTCGCCTGGTCAGTACTGATGAAAATGTGGACTTTGAATTGTGTATAAATGATATATTGTATGTGTTCATGCATGTCGTTTGTTTGACAACTGATGGTATATTTTAGCTGAATGTCATTGCTTTTGTATTTTACCCTCATATGAAGAAGATATGAAGATATAAAGTATTTTTATAATGTACGTTTTTTTGTTTCTGATGAACTGACAGTGTGCATGAGTTTAGACCTATGCAGTTCTGAGGCCAATATGAGAAAGTAGCTGAGAATGTGAGATATTTACTTACAGCTTTTGTCCAGCATACCCTGCTGTTTCCACTGTTATTGTGTAGCCTGTAGACATATAACTGAACTTCAAATGATTTATAAAAAAAATCACTGATACATAACTTGTGCATAACTTGTTTACTTATCAGTTTGTTTGTTAACAGTAAATATAAGTTGCAGCAGAAGTAGATATGGACCCGGCACTGCAAGTTATGGGGTCCAGCTCACAGGTTTAAGCTGTTCCAGCTATGGTGAGAAGACTTGGCTAAGTATAGACAGTCGTCCAGGGGAGAGGAAAGATTAGCGATGATTAAGGGTCACTCTCGGTACGGTGGCCAGGTGAGCAGCAGCCTGCAGTGAGAGTGGAGAACCTTGTCATAAATAGCGTACGCTTGTTCAGAAATTTTGTTCTACACAACTTTAAGCAGATGTTTTGAACGCCTGCTGGAACTCATGTGGAGCCTGACCGTCGGAGCCATGTCCATGTGAGTAAAGACTACATAACATGCACTGATAGCTAAGAGATAGGAACACATCTTTTCCCCCAAAACAGCTAATAAATTTAAAACATTTATTCACATAAATGAATTTATTTTACTTCACAAAATGGTTTGTTTTTATGAGCTTTCTTTGTGCCTTTTTAGCCATGTTGTTTCCTTAAATATTAGATTATTCACATTTAGATGAAATCAAGGTGACCTATTCCAACTATTGTAGTTTTACTTAAAGCCTTTAGTCCTCTAGAGCTATTGTCATTTTCCTACTCGTTTGATTTATCTCTAATTACATAATTACATAATGAATTGCATAGTTATTTTATGCAATGAGTTACAATACTGTGCAAAAGTCGGATCTGTCATTTATTTATTTTCCCATTAATATGGAAAAAAAGTACACAGAAAGTGAAAAAAACATGTTTCCAAAACTGGCATTAAAAATCATTGATATATGCAGAGAAAATGTGGCTCATGACAACCATGCAAGACCTGGTAGACCACCAAAACTGTCAGCATCAGATGAACAGCACTTAAAGCTTTCATCTTTGAGAAAATCAAGCTCCACTCTACTTCAGATCTGAATGATTCTGTCCATCCTTCCACTGTGAGAAGACAACTCAGCGTTATGGGTCTGAAAGGATGTGTAGCTGTTAAGAAGCCTTACTGGGAAAAGAAAATAGATTAAAAAAAGATTTGGACTAGAACACCAAAACTGGACATCGGAGATGTAAGTTTTTAATGAGTTTGGACTGGATTTATATTTGGGATTATCTGGATTGTGAGAAGAAGATGTAACCAACTTCTAAGCCTGAACTTTGGAGATGTAGAAAAAATATGCTTGGATTTCTTTGGAAAAACTGAAAGCAAGTCTCCTGAAAAGAATGGAAGCTGTAACGAAGGCAAAAAACTGGACAAACTAAACAGTGAAAATAACTGTACATTTACATTCAGTTGTTATTCTGTATCCTATGGACACAGCTAAAAATATGTAATTAGAATTAAAAGAAATGCAAATAAACTATTCATATCTGCCAGCGTGTTAACCATTTCCAAAGCTCTCCTTGAGGAAGCATTATTAACAGTTACTTATGTCTATTCTGGCTAATCAGTTCTTTATGAAATGAAATCGCTCATCTTCTGTCCTCTGATATTCTTTCACAGGTAATTCAGGCTGGTGCTACATTGCCTTTCACACACATCTCTGTGCACTCTGCCTGGCGTGAGTTCACTCTGTACTAGAGCCAAATGCCGAGAACAGCCTCCAACCACATGGATAACTCCTGTCGGGCCTTGTGCCGAACTCTGCTGAGCCAAAATGGCCTCCAGCCTGAAGGCACAGACATCTCTCAGTCGGTCCTCTACACATCCCTCATGGGTCTGCTGCTGGTGGCCGACAGGGAGGTGAGCCGTGCTGCTTCAGTAGCAGTAGCTGTAGAACGCCTCAGACAGACAAGAACGCTTCACCAAGGAACTGAAGTTATGTCTTTAAAATGGCCTCCACATGTAGAGACACCCACAGGAGTTCCACAGCCCTCCCTCCTCCTGCCAGATAAACGCCTTTGGTCTTGACCTCTGTGATGTCTAAGAATGTGTCTTCCCTGCCTGAGATAATGGGATCAGAGATCTATAAATGGAGTCATCCTAGACAGGGTGCAGTCCCTGGGGAGCAAAGCCAGGGAGGATATTTTGAGGAGATTTATATTTAAAACTACCTTTAAAACTATGTTGTGGCTCACTACATTGATTTGTATTGTTTATAGCTGGAATCAAGGGTGTAATTAGGATTAATACAAGTAACAACAACAACCACAATCATAATAATAATAATAATAATAATAATACAAAAATGATCTTTAATTAATACAAAAGGTGATGATCCTATGGGTCCAAGTGCAAAAAATAATCTGAAATATATATATCGCTGCTGTCAGGACAGTCCAACATTAATTTGAAATAAATATTTCTCCATTTACTTCCATTTAAATTTAAGAACATTTTTCCTTTTCTTGTAAAGAGGTTTTGTTCTGACAACAGTGACATATGTATCTCTAGCTCTCTCTCTCTCTATATATATATATATGTACACACACACACACACACACACACACACACAGAAATACATGTGTACATGACCACCCAAGTATATTTTGTCCCATTTTAACAATATCCAGTTTCTTCCAGAGATGACATATTTTGTATTTTGATGAATACACCTTTCCCCCTCACTTTTCCATGAGGTGCTACATACCTAAAAACGAAAAACATGCCTTATTTAAATACTTGAAGTAAACAAATGCTATGATGAGTTTGGATATCCATATTTTCAAATAGCCACCCCTCATGCAGCTCCCCCCAGGTTTGTTTCAGACATGTGGAAAACAATAAGTATTTGTGTCATTGTTATAAAATTGCATAAGTAGCAATATAGAAGGTCCTGTGAGGGCTTTGGGTGGCCTGGTCATCACAGGAGCAGCACTACAGGCCCCTGTGCATTTTCTCTACACCTACACTGGTGGTAGTTACACCACTGGTTGGGATGTTGACCATTTTGCTAAGCTCAGTGTGTAATTGTGAAATATTCATCTCACAGAAAGAGCTACCATTGGGCAGTGGGCAAGTTGGACTGCGTAACGTGGGGAACACAGTATGTTACAATACAAAATTCAGTTTTGTACATATTTTTATTTCTTTCCTTTTTCTGTTATGAAATTCTCTCTCTCCCTGTGCACACGTGTCTTGACTTGCAGTGTTTCCTGAACGCCATTGTGCAGTGTCTCTCACACACTCGGGGTCTTAGAGATTACTGCCTGACTAAATCCTACCTCCAGGACATGTGCTCCAGCCAAGAGCCAGAGCTGATGAATGGTGAGCCCACATCTACAGTAATTCACGCTCTCCACTCCACTTTCATATGTTCAGCAGTGCTTACCTTGTTATGAACTGCATCACTTAATGTGCTGCAGAACTTGATTTAGTTGTGTGGAATAAATTACCTAACTGTTCATAGCTTATCATGGTGAGGTCTAACCTGTAACGTGCTCTTTGTACTCTGTGGCAGAGATGTGAAACTGGGTCCCTTTTGGGCCAGAGTTTAGATTCCTCATTAGACATATCTAATTTAACTCATCAGCCATTTAGCAAGGCCTATGAGAGTTCAATTCAAACTAAGCTGCAGTCATACGAGAAATTTGCAATGAAAATATATCTTCTATTTTGGTGCAGCTAACAAGCTAGGTAAATCGCTAACTATAAGCAGCAAACACAAAACTGTACACATATCAGATAAATTTGCTGCAGTGTAGTGCTACACGCTGATCTGCAGTTTAGTGTAGAGTAGAGATAACCAGATAACTGGTGTGGTTGGTGACAGTCAGGTGATTTGTGCACAGCAGCGGTTAGCCAATGAGCTAACATTGCAGTGAGCAAGCTGGCTAACATGTCTAAAACTGCAAAAGATAATAATATAGTCTCTTGACTACAAGAAGTCTTTTTTATGTGTTTACTTACAGCCAGTGAGGAAAAACATTTAAATTAGCAATTCCTCCATTTTGGTTAGTCTGTGCTACTATATTGAGGTCAACACAGCCAAAGAAGTAGCACAAAATTTCACCCCAGAAGTCTGTGACACAAAACTGCTCATGGTGGCAAATTCCATTGAAATGAATGAACTTTCGATCACGAAATTTCTCTGGCAAGCACTAATATGACTGGGCCTTTAGGAGAGGGGAAACACTAATGTCCGCAGAGCTGTGATCTGCAAGGAGCTCAGTCTTACACCTCTGCACTCCATTACAGAACATCTTTATCTCTTCACTTTTGCAGAATTCACTAAAGTGTTAGAAGGTCTGTGGGATGTAAATGGAGGAGACACCACAGTGAATCCTGGGAGGTTCTATCGTGTCTTTAAAGAGGCAGTGCCTTACTTCAGTGGTTACAGGTGTGCAGTATAATAATTCATATTCACATGGCATACCCTTGCTGTTATGACATTACTACATTTATATGAACCATCCAAAGTTACAGTTGTCACCAGTGGTAACAAAACCACGTGTTGGTATTTGATATTACTTATGACTCACTTGTAGCTCATTGACCCTTTTAATCTGTACCACATTTGTGTTTGTAAGCAGAAGAGGAGATATTTTATAATTATTTGAAATTGGTGAAATTTTTTTTTATATTTTTTTTTAAACAAAGTTTTGTGGACAAAAACAATCTTTTTTGCCACTGAAACAAACAAAAAATCAAAAGTGCAGATTGGAACCTGTCGATACTGAATCTAAATTGAATGTAAATGGAATTCATTACATAGTTGGGTATGCAGACCACATATAAATAGTTATGTAATATGAGTATAATGTATAGGTAAAGGATAGTAATATGGAAGGGTAATGACTTTGGGCATAGCTGCAAACTTTGAAATATAATATCCTAAATTCATTGGTGTAGTTTATATATTTTTTATGTACATCACTCTTAGCAGTGCATTGGTGCAACATGTAGGTAAAAAATCTCTCCCTCGCTCTCTCTCTCACTCCTCACAGTCAGCAGGATGCTCAGGAATTCTTGCGTTTCCTTTTGGACCAGCTGCATACAGAAATTAACCGGCGGCCTGCTCAGCGTCACTCCATCTCTCCCACTCCTGAGCCCACCTACACCCGGTTCAGGTACACTGAGAAAATCTCATTTGAATAGAATTGAGTCATTCAGCTTCGTAGCGTCATTCACACCCTCAACCACTTATTCCAACCAGGATTTCAGAGGAGGCCTCCGCAATGTGGAAGAGACATCTTGACAGGGATGACAGCATAATTGTAGGTAAGCAGTGGTTGTCAGACTGTCAGCTTTTACTATGTTCTCTTGTTTTTTTAGGTGAACCGACAGAAGAAACTGGACTTGATTTGTCAGTGGCGAACTGTGACTATTAGAGCTGGACCTTCTTTTCAGTCCATAAACATCAAAACAGTCAAAAATAAAGAGGAATAAAGGACTTTTACAGTAATGCTAATTTCTGCAAGCCTCCAAGTGGATTTCCAATACAATGTTAACTATGATAACTAACGCTGGTGCATATGAACAATTCTAGATCTTAAAGTGCCATTTTTCAATATTTAACAACATCCTGTTTAAACTGCTTGTTTTTACAGTCAATGGTATATATAGGGATGATAAAAAACTTCAGCACTATTTCGACAGGTTTAGTTTTACATATGAAGGCAGAGAAATGTCAATTTTACCAGCATTTCTCAGTGATTTTAGTCCAGTTCGAATTCACCATGACAGCTGTTCTTACAGGCTGTGCACTTCCACATCAGTAAAGATTCCAGTGCCTTGTTCCTTTAATAAAACTAAAGACAGGTATAACCCCAGGTTATGTTAAACCAGTGTGAGATGGCATGTTGGTAAAATTGCTATCATATTCCATGGAAAAGGAGTTTCTAAGGCATGAAGGCACTTAAAGAAGCTTTCACTTGTGTTCTCTGGCTAAGATCAAGCCAATATATGCTGTCGTCCTCAAGTATACAATTCAGAACATAAAAATATGTAAGAATTACAGAAACAGTTTTATTTTATGCAGTGATGTTGACTGTTAGCTGTGAATTCCCAGGCTAATGACAATGCTAATGACCACATGTTCACTTAAGCAAGACAAATTGGTAGAGTAAGCAAAATATTGACTATATTAATCTTTTTCCCCAGTTTTCACCTCACTTTAGATGTATCCAATTCTACCCACTAGTTAGGACTCCCCCAGTCAAATGATACCACCAGCGCTAGGAGGGTGAGGCTTCCTCTGAGACCTGTGAAGTGCCACCGAATCTTTTCAAACTGCCACTAATGCAACATCATTGGACAGCTCAAAGGAAAGTGCTAACTGCCAGTTCTGTTATGTCAGCTAACAGACGTCTGAGCTGGCTAGCATCATGCTGGGTGATGTGGGGAAATGCGCAGGCCATCTTATCCACCCAAAGACAGTGAGGCCAATTGTGCTCTGTTGGACTCCCGGCTACAGATGGCTGTAGCATCACCAGGGAGTGAACTTGTTTTGACATGTTTTTTTAGTCTTTTCAGTGCATAAAATTAAGTAGCCACTCTTATCTCTGCCATTTATACCACCTTATTTTGTGTAATTTGGACATAAACATTGCGAATGTGGCAAACTGGCATTAATCCACCACCATATAGAAAACTAATGCCCATCTGAACAGTACTATTCTCAGTAAATTGATCCCTCTAATTGTAAACCAAAACATGTTTGGATGATTCCACTTCCACTTCTTTATTATATTGATAGTCAATCTAACACGTAAGGCCTTCTGTCCAGCTCCTGAAGGTCTAACCAATAAGAGAGCTAGTTTGGCTGTAACTGCCGATTTGCCACAAGAAAGAAAAATCCAGAAATGGTTAGGCCTTTTCTGAAGGCCTAGAAGGCCCTAAGGTTTCCCTCTGGGATTTATAGCAAAAAAAGTAAGACTGAGCACCGGGGTGAAATAAGAGTTTCCTTGAATAGTCCTGAGAGCTTGCAGCTACTGAGTGTCAGATGAATGTTTTCAGTTCATTTACACTTACAACCAAGTGTCTGGAGTCAGCAGAATCTTTCTATTCCCCACACTCTGCCTTGCAGTTTAGCAGTGCCTTTCTCGTTCTTTTCTCACCCATCATAGATCTGTTCTCAGGGCAGCTGCGCAGCTCCCTGCACTGTTCCGTCTGCTCCCACTACTCCAACACCTTCGATGTCTTCTGTGATCTGTCGCTGCCGATCCCGAAGGTAAAGAAGCTTCATCTTTTAGGCCCAGGCTGAAACATGCACATACCTGCTCTCATCTTTCTTTATCTCTGCTGTTTCAGAGGAGTGACTCCAGGGTAACTGTCACACTGAGAGAGTGTTTAGATCTGTTCTCGCAAGAAGAGAAACTGGAACAGGAGAATTCGCCTGTACGTACAGTGCTCTGTCTGCAAGTTCATCTGTATTCATCTGAAATGCTGTATATGTATGGTCACTTAGTGTTTTGTGTGCTTTTAGATGTGTGAAAGGTGTAATCGTCGCACAGAGAGCACGAAAAGGCTGACCATCCAGAGGTTCCCTAAAATCCTGGTCATACGTATCCTTCACATGTCCATGTGGTGGTGAAGATCACTAAACCTTAAAGGGCCTATGAACCTTAAAAGGTCAATTTTTCCTGTATTGTATTTGTTTTCCCTGGAGTCCATTTTTTTTCTGAAGTCCACCAAAAACAGTGGTAATTCATTTTTATATGAATATTTCCAGTCTGTCTTTATCCTTTAGAAAAAATTGGGTTGTTTTTGTTAATGTAAATGTAAGACAGGTATATATAAATGAGATCTGGTCTCACAGACTGTTCTGTATTGTGCCTCATTCAAAAAGCAGTCCTGGCTATAACACTCCTTATCACTTCAGTGTGAATGGGCTAGCTAAACTGCTAAATAGTCTAATACAATGGTACACAACTCCGGTCCTGGGGGCCAGTGTCCAGCAGAGTTGAGTGATTTACCTGCTCAAAAACACCTGATTTAACTCATCTGCTAATTTCCAGGTTTAGTGGGTCCGCTTGAGTAGGGGAGCCACCAAACTCTGCTGGACACTGGCCCTCTAAGACCAGACTTGTGCACCCCTGGTCTAATATATGTAAATATTAAAAAAGTGAATTCAATATGGCTAAACATTCTTGTTAACTTAACTAACTGCCTCAGACTTAAACCGGTTTACCATGACAAGGTTCTCATTCTGCAAAAGCACAGTACCAGTGTTGTTCCCTCTCAGTGATCTGGATTTAGGACCTTTCGGACCGGTTGATTGTGGTGGGTAGGGCCTAATGAATAGGCCTAAGTATGAAAGACACAAATAAAACTTACATTTTCTTTAAGCAATAACAGTAAAAAACAAATCAAATGGATGCATTTTTCCCCTTACCCTAAATGTACTCACATATATATGAAAACTCTTTTCCTCTGGCAGTTGAATCAGATGACATGTCTCTTTTGAAGACTTCTGAATATGTGTAACCAGGGAGGCATGAAAACAGGATGCAAGTGTGAATTTCTTCAGGTTTAAGGCAGCAAGCATAGCAGAGATTTCCTGACAAAAGAACAAGAAACAAAACCAAGACATCAGAGAAAACGAGTAGACTAGAAACTGAAAAACAGAAAACAAACCAAGAAACTAAACTGGAAGGACAGCAAAGTCAAATAACTTATTCAGGAAATACATAAAACAATGACACACAATGCACAGCAGGGACAAGGCAGATCAGAGGGGCTGAAATATACTGAACAGAACCAGACACAGCTGGGAGTAATAAAGAGAGGGTGGGGCTACAGACAAGCGACAGGTAAGGCAGATAACAAGGAGACAAGAACCAAATTTTGGTGCTAATAATATCATACAGATGTCAATTAAAAAGGACATAGCTAAAAGTCAAAGCAGCCATCTTGAAGCCTGTGTTTTGTCTGTACTTTTTGTCCATTTATGTTAGTCTTGTAGCTTCAGAGCAAACTAAAGAAGGAAACTTCAGACATCAAACAGGTCTTTTGTGGTCAGGAAATTTGTGTAAATTTGTTTTTTTGACTAACTTTCTCTTTACTCTTCTTAATGAAGACGAACTTTAACTCATATGAACCCTACAATTTTTTCTTGGTTATTTACCTTAAGACAGGGGTGCCCAATCCTGGTCCTGGAGAGTTTAGGTCCATCACACCAGGGCTCTAATACTCAGATGCCCCTGAATGCCTGGTGTTTGATTAGGGCTGGTAGAACTCCAGGACCAGGATCAGGCACCCCTGGCTTAATACATTATTCAGCAACTACTTTGAATCACTTGGTAACTGCTATGAATCACTTGGCTGTGAAACTAATATGTGAGTTGATAGTAGGAAACTGAAGTGTGGGCCTGTAGGCTTTAAGGCATTAAAAATCAGACAGCTAAAGTTTTTCCCTGACTATAATTTTTTCCACAGCTTTTTTAACAGTAACTGAGTCATTTTTAAATGTGAATGTGAACAGAGGTGTATAAATGTGTGTAGGTCCAGTGCTGTATGATCTATATGCTCTGTGTAACCACGCGGGCACAGTGAACATGGGACACTACACAGCTGCCTGTCGGGAGGAGGAGGGTTGGTGCTGCTATAATGATTCCTGGTGAGTGTGGCACTCTTTTTACACTTGCTGTGTGATGTGATTTTGCTATTAGATGGTATTTTTCACAGCTATGACATTGTAACTTTTGGGTACTACTTTGTAAAGGCACGCTCAGTGATGTGCCGAATTTAAAACATGCCTTTTTATGACAGATCTATAAAAACAAAACTGATGCTGTGCTCGCCTTCTCTTGCAGTGTCACCCAAATATCTGAAGACCAGCTTCAGTCCAGTCAGGCCTATGTTCTCTTCTACCAACTAAAAAACAGCACAACCACCAGGAAATGAGTCCATCACAGCAGACAGCACTGGTGAAGACTTTGGGGCTAGTAGTTCATGTGGCACATTCCAGCAAGAGCTTTTCTGCAAGAACCAGAGAGAAGTGAACTGTGGACCGAGTCAAGCTTCCTGAACAATACAAACAGAAACAAAGCATCTGATTCAACTTCTAGAACAAAAGTTATATATTTCAACTCAATCACCTCAAATATCAGTATAATGTTAATTATACTTATTAATTAATGAACTTTTTTAAAAGTTTGGTTAAAAATGTATATTTTCTACTAGACCACTGTCATTGCTTTTCTACCAAAAGTCAGTTTCTGCATTTTAGACCAGCAGTGACTCTTACTTGTTGTTGTTGTCATAATATACGTCTATTTTGGTGTTTATTTATATTTTTTATCAGTTAGTTGACAGTGTGGAAGCACACACAGTGTAATACAGACAGTGTTTTTGTTTTTCAATATAGTTGTTTGTATGAAACGCATTAAAAATAAATCCTTTGTTTATACATACATACATACATACATCATCTAAACCGATTATCCTTCTGGGTCGCGGTGGGGTGCTGGAGCCTATCCCAGCTGTCATTGGGCGGAAGGCAGGATACACCCTGGACAGGTCGCCAGTCCATCACAGGGCATCCTTTGTTTATGTTTTACATTTTGTTTATTTACATACATCTGACTTGTATTACAGAAACATCCTAACTCTGAAATCAGCTTCAGTTAGGACGGAATTTAGGACTGTAGCTATTATGAAAATTCGTCAGATAAAATATTACAGTGATGGTGGTGAATGATGAGGAGACAGAGCTGAAAGTGTGGCTGTTTATTAGGAGGAATAGCATTAGTGCTGCTGAGTGTTCCAACAGTTTGTCCTACCCATCGTGTTGCCCTACTGAGCCCGCACATATCATTACTATAGTGGAGTAACTTAACGTTTCAAACATTTTATTGTTTTTACTTTTAATTCAGTACAGAATCCGCTTAATATTATTACTTACTTCATGATGAGGTGATTTAAGCAATTAAATATCATAATTATTCTTTTAATGCTTTCTGTTTTCTGATAAGGAGATTTAAGCTAACACCTGACAAATTATCCTAACTTACCTATGCACTTCAGTGCTGGTAGCATTTTCTGACAGGGTAATATTGGCCATCAAAATATCTTACGTACAGTTCTATGTAGAGTGCTACCTAAGAATATGTGGTATGATTTTAAGATTTTAAGGCATTTCATGGCAGCACAATTCATCAGAACACAAGCTAAAGCGTTTGGTAAACTGAAACTGGGGAGCATCGATGCTCTGAAGAACAGCAGGGACCACTGACATACATAATCACCATTTTTTGCACTTTCGTTTTTTTACCCTTTTTACATTACATTTTAGCAATATTTTGATTATGTGTTTACGTTTCCACAGTGAAGGCTAGGTAACATGACAATTGATTGTCGATTGAGTAAGCTAAGATTTCCTAACCTAAGATAAAATACTATAAGATAAAAATTCCTAAATTAAGATAAGATTTGCTTCTGTAATACAAATTTGTGAAAAACCTAGCCCTAGAACTCTAATGTTAAACCCTGTATTTCTAGGGGTGGACAGATCAATATTGATGGTGATATTTTCGATCCCGATGTGATCTTTTGAAAATCTATTCACACTTGAAAATATCAAAACCATTTATTAGAGCAATAAAATATGTATAATATAGCACAGCATAGTATAGTAAAATACTTACGTAATTGTACTTTATTATTGTAATTAGGGTCAAAAGAAAATTCAGCTGACACTATGATTCTGCCATGAAAACAACCCTTTTATAAAAATGAACAGACAGAAAGACATAATGTGCAACAACCCCACAGGGATCACCACCAGCCACAGGTTTCAACATCATAGTGACCCCCCCTCCACACACACACACACACACACACACACACACACACACAATAACACAGACACACACACCTTAACTAAAAGCAGCAACATTAACAACAATAAACACCATAAGTAGTGCCGTTTTTAATTGGGGCGTGCTCCTCCCATGAGTCCCTTCCTGCAGCTCTCTGTGATGCCTCACATTATTTTACTTTTGTATTCTTTTAAAAGATTTGTACTTTACCAAAATAGTATTGCAGTTGAATACTTGACCTTTTACTTATTTACGTTTCATTTAAACATTCAACATACTTGTGTGAATTTTCATTTACAGGCCAGGTGATTTTTATCTCTTTCTCTTGCCAGTAAGTTCATTTCCTGTTTACTCTAATTTACCGTGTTCGTTAAAACATCCAACCAAATTAATATCAGTGTGAAATGAAACACAATAACCATACTTTCACTGAAGTATGATTTCTCTGCACTTGTTCCACCCTTATAGTATAGTATAGTATATTATTGTGTAGTGTAGTGTGTAGTTTTGGGCATGTTAAATGTTCCTTAAGCAGTAAACTGAATCTCTCTCTCTCTCTGGTTGTGTGTGTACTGGTTATCTTGGTAATTGATCTAAAAGAAACGCTGTGGTATCACTGAGACCTTCAAGATGTCGACGAAGTACTTTACTCAGGTAACTTTATCAAGAGTTTCTACTTTTATTCAAGAGCGGAACTACCCCTGCTGCTATTTACGAGGCGAGCGGTGCTGTCTGCTCTGACCGGCCTACAGAAAAAAGTTATTTGCAGTAGCGCCACCTGTTGGTCATGACTGTTTCTACATTTTGTGTGGTTAGTTCCCCCTCAGGCACAAATAATGGTTTATTCCGTTGCCAAGGCGCTCGGCCCAAGCTCCGCACAAACTCCGCTGAAGGCCAGCACGAGCCGTCTTCAATGTTGACAAACACGGCCAAGCTAACGGACTATTCCTAATTTTTCCTCAGAAATTACAGCTTTTTTACTGGACTTTGCTGACTAACTAAATGTGTATTTCGACTGCTGCGCACTGTTTCATACTCGTAACCTACACGGCTGTACTAGATAGCAAAAAAGCTAACGGTAACTTTTGCTAGCGAACGAGTTTGGCTACAAGTGGCGAACTGTGAGGAGGTGGCTAGCTAGCTAGCTTGCGTGCTAATTGCCCGAAGCTAATTCGGCTCAGTAATTTGCGTATTCGAAGCGGTATTTGAACACAGATATCAGCGTGTATGTTTTATAACTATGTCTGAGTAGGTTACGTTAATGTTAGCAACTTGGCTATCTCGCTCACACCGACGTTGTATTGTGCTTCATAACGGAACATCTCGAGTTCACTGCCGAATCCCTAACTTACTAGGAACTTAAACCAAATGTGTGACTCGGATGAGCAGCTGTTCGCTGTTAGTTAACGTAATTGTATGAAGGGAGAACCCTTGGACTTGATTTAGCGGATGTGGCATATGGTATGTCGAATCGTCGTCGCCGCTGCACCGGTGGCCTCTCCCATAAAGGAATTTGCGTTTTTCTGTGTGCTCCATAGAAGGAATGATGATGATGATTAGGAGCGTATATGGCTGCTGTATTTTGGTAACCAAATGTTGGAAGCCGTCTGAGGAGCTTTACTGTCACCAGCACAGTGAGGTCATTTGCAAGTGATGCGAGGACTGCTGTTCAGCTTCACTCGGCCATGGAGCAAACAGAGGTAAGAATTCTCAGTTTTATTATTACACTTCTCTATATAAGCTTCGACGATTTTCAGGCTAACCTACTTCATACAATGTGTAATAAAATTATATTTGTTTCAAGCAAAACACATTTAGCAGAACATGAAACGGCAATATGTGTGTGGAGAAAGCCTGGAGAAGAATTCCAGCTATGATAGTGGTAGCAAATGACTGCTGGCCCAGTTCTGGCCCACACCTGCTACTTTCATTTGAACCAAATTTAAATTGTAAACTATGATATTTTATAGTGTACCACAGGCCAACATGCGGCCTTAACTCTGCAGAAGTGGCCCAGATCTGCTTGAAGACATGTGGGACAAATATTACTGTTTTAATATGGGCTGCTTTTGGCTCATGTGCAGTTTGCCAGTGTCAGTGTATAGGCAGCACTGCCATATCTCTGCCAGAAGTGACCCAGATCTGTTTTAAGACATGGGCCAAATATGCATGTTTTAATGTGGGCCACTTTTGGCTCACATGCTGCTTGCCAGTTCCTACAATGGGCCAACAGTGCCATATGTTTGCCTAAAGTGGCCTGCATCTAAAGGCTAACTGGTGGAGAATGAGCAGTTTGTTAATTATGGCATTAAGTGCAGCTGCATTGTTTGACCGCCAGAGTTTGTAAACAGCTATCATCAATCAACACCCCACTTCAGCATGTTCATTAGTAAGCTGTACAGCAACTTCAGGCCTAGGTTTAAGGTTTGGTTTAGAGAATATGACATGTGGGTTGTCATTGTTATTGCAGTACAACAACATGGATACAGTCATTTTTCAACATTTTAGTATTTTGTTCAGAATATTGTGATGGTGTAGAGAAGTGTCATTACACCCATACAAAGGGTGCTGAAAAGCTCCGAGGTCGAAATGTCAAAGTCTGATGCTTTTTTTCGTACAGTGTTTATGGTAAGCTTGTGTTCATTGATGGGATCGTGGCATTTTAGATGCAAACCTGCACAAGTTTGCAAATAAATTTCTCAAACAAAAACTGTAACACCAGCCGCCTTTTGAAAGAATACTCTGTCAAAAAGAAAATTTCAATCTTGGAATGGTCGGTTTCAAATAAATGGCGCTTGGATCAACGTATTGTTTCATAACACGAACTTACCATACATTGCATACATAACATCAGTAAAGTTGATCTTTTTTTCACTTCGCATTGATTTTGAATGTTGTATTTTAATAATGGTGTATAAGGAGTTCCAGCCTTCCGCCCAGTGACGGCTGGGATAGGCTCCAGCACCCCCTGCGACCCAGAAGGATAAGCGGCTTAAAAAATTGTGTGTGTGCATAAGGAGTTTACAATTTCTTAAATTGTACTTTCTTCTCAATTACTTTACGCCGAGCAGTGTGAAGATGTTTTGGAGTTAACATATCAAATAACTGTGGCATCATTCTCTGCTCTGTCAGTTCCTGTGGACAGGCCAAAATTTCAGTATTGCAAATATAATACATTATTTTATAGTAAGCTATTGTTTTTTTTTTTTTTTAATTCTTTGTCAAGGAGAAAGCCGAGATGCAAGAGCTCTCTGTGCACTTGCAGGAGGACGGCTTGTCCCCTGAGGCCTCGGCGGATGAGCGGCAGCGTCACCTGTGGCGTTTGCTTCAGCGCAGTGAGGGCAGCTTGGCCGCGGCCACAGAGGAGCTGCAGGCGCTGCGCACACAGCAGGCCAGCGAGATGAGAGAGGTGAGCCTCCAGATGGCAGGCTGGGGGAGGTACTTTAAAGCATAGCTAATGATTTCCCCTTTCATCAACATTTTATCATGACTTTACAGTCTCTTAACAAAGACAATTTGTTGCCGTCAGTACCTGATCACATACCCTTTGTAAATAATGCTCTTTTTTTGTTGTCTTCTTATTGTTTGAGTTATGAGAACCCACAGTTGAATTTGGTACCTGGAATTTTCTTTCAGGTGGAGAATTATGTGGAGCACATTCGAAACATGCTGGAGGAGCGCGAATGTCTGACAGCTGAATATGAACGTGACAGTGAGCAGCTTCGTGCTGAGCTCGCACAGATGAAGCACCAGCAAGGTAAGCTTACTATGATAATCTTCTCATTAGTAATACCTCCTTAATAGGTATTCCTCCAAGATATTATCTACACCTGTCTACATCAGAAATTAGTCTTGTAAATTCAACATTGCTGTAGCAGTCTTATATGATATTATCCTAAATTTATGCCAATAAATCATTGCCTGTGTGTATCCCAGAGTGCCAGTGTAAAGAGGTGACGGAGATGCTGGAGCAAGAAGGTCTAGCTGAGATCAGTCATAGCAGCGCCAGTGAGCAGGTGGCCTACCTGCTTGTGGAGAGAGTTACCTTGTTGGAGAGGTTGGAGGCTGCAGAGAGGAAACTCGATACCCAGACCCTCACAGGCAACCTCAGGGAGGTCCATCTACAGGTACAACTCCAGAACTTGGTGCATGGAGATACCATATTGACAGACTTGTAATAGATTGTGCCCTCCATAGATGAAGTCTGTTTTTTAAAGGGCATATAACATGGAAAACCAAGATTTCCTGCAAAAACAAGCCGTTGTGAATTAATAGTAGTTATGACGTTAGAATCATAAACAAATATACATTTGGCTGCCCATTCAGCCTACAGCAGCTATTAGAGCAGAGGTGGCTGTAAATGATTAAATGCTGTGTTGTCAGGAAGCAAATGTATTATTGCAAACTTCCAAAAGATCCAAACATCCAAAAAGAGTGTGGCTGATTTTTATTTTTAACGACATCCCTGAAGATTTCAGTCTCATCTTAACGGTAGGGCTGAATGATTTGGGGAAAATTAGATGACTGAAAACTGAGTTCATGAGTGAAGTCTTTGGTGTGATAGTAACACAAGCTTGCTAGGTTAGTATTTTGACTGCATTCTCTTATGGGATTTAGGAGGAGCTAGACCACATCCGGCACACTCTGGAGGCGGAGCTAAAGCAGCAAAGGGAAACAATGCACCACACTAAAGAGAGCATAAACAAGGTGCAGGCAAGTTTGTATTTTATGTTTGGCCAATGCGAAAATGACTTTGTGTGACATAACCTTTATGACTTTACATCCCTGGTTTTCATCCCAAGGGACAGGAATCTCCAGCTCAGAGCCCCTGGAGGAAACTCTTTGGGGTGCGCAAGGCTACACAAAGGGCGCAGAGCCTTACTCCTGTATGTTCCTGGACCTGCCATATTTACTGTTCACTTGAGTTTTCATGGTGGGCAAGAATGTATAATCAGTTTAAGAAAGAGGAGTAAGTCATTTTCACTGTGCTTGAGACCTGCTTAGAGCAGTTTAGATTTTCCTCAGCAACCCCCATATGCACATCTCACTGACCAGATGGTCTTATCTCAAAAGAACAAAGTGAATCTTTGCAGCTTGTGGCATGACCACTCTAACACTGCAGTCTCCTTATGTCTAACCACAAGAACATGAATTTAAGAAGCTACTAATCAAGGAATGTTTTTACCTGTTTTGGGTATATTGGCCAATGGTGGCTGATAAAAGCTCTGTTCACAATAAAGCATGTTTCCCATTCAGCTTCACTCATACTCAGTGGGGCAGTTGCATGATGAGCACAAGCATGGACACTGGTTTGACTCCTAGCAAACACCACTTCTGCTAAGGCCAGAAAGATTTTCTGTTTGTGATCGTAAAAGTCTTTTTCTCCTGCAGGCCCACAGTGAGGAGCTGGCACAGGAGCGCAAAGAGAGGCAGAAGCTAGAGAGGGATCTGGAGGAGGCGTCCAGCAGACTCGCTATGGCTCATAAAGAGATTCGCAACCTGACCAATGAGCTAGATCTGGCTCGGAAAGCCCAGACCATTTCTGGTGAGTGACCAACCAACAGAAAGAAACGAGTGGTCGTCTATAGTTGTTTTAGTTCACTTATTTACTCTCACTCTCTGAATCTTTTATTCTAATGACTGATTGTATATCTTAAATGTCAAAAATGTGTGTCCAATTCAGGGCCTGACCTGCAGACAACAGGTGAAGAAGTGGCACGGCTGAAACAGGAAGTAGAAAAGCTGAAACAGTGTGGTAAAAACATATTAACTGTCTAAAACCTACCTATCTGGTATCATGTGATGTTTTAACCCCCTGATCCCCAGGTTGATTATTCAGTTATTAGTCGTGAAGCTTCTTATTCAGTAACTGCTATGAATTATTCAGTAACTACTATGAAACTAAGTTATAATTTACATATGTTATGAGAGTGTGCAGCTGATAATGGGGGCCCTCCTACAGGTGGTTTAAATTTCTAAACTGAATATATTTGGCAGATATGGTGGAGCTTCAGAAGGCAAAGGAACGCAATGAAAGACTTGACACAGAGATTCGGGTCCTGAGGGATAGAGTGCGCTCGTTGGACTCTGAGAGGAAGACTCTTTTGAAAATGGTGGGTTCCATCTGAGTGTTTTGAGATGTTGCTTTGAGACCATGTATTTCCGCAGTACACTTGTTTTTTTTTCTTAGTGAGAGTTTCACACAGAGATATTTTTTGTAAGTTCCTGACAGAAAGAGCATGTACCAAATCAGCAAAATGTTGGGCTTAATAATATAACTTCTTGTCTCTGCCACAGATTGAAAATTCTAAGACAAATTCTAATCATGGAGACAACATAGAGCATGATCCAACTCATTCTGCACAGGTAAATTAGCTGTAATGTAATTATAATAAAGTTTATTTTCACTAACAGTAAAAACCAATGGATTTAACTACTAACTGGTGCTCGGAGACACGCAGATTTAGTAGTTTACCCTTTTAAAGAAATAACCAGGAGATGTCTTTTTCAGGTTGATGGCAATGACAATAATCAAGAACTGCCAGATACAACACTAAATGATGAACAAGAACAACTTCATAAAAGGTATTTAACTTTTAGTTGTTTAAACTCTTAACGAAGTATCTATTCCTGTTTAAATTGGTCTTCTGCTTTGATAATGTTTTGAATTTCTCAATGCTATTGCAATTTTATTTGCTTTTATTTTGTGTCTCAAATTGCCTTTTTGAAATCATATGAATATAAGTCATACATCAGTCTCATTTCATTTTTACTCTGATTAGGCAAATCAGTATTAAGCTCTTACCAATCTGAACTGTGCTGCATGAGCTTACATGGTCACTCAGATAGCAACACAGTATATCCAGCAATAAAGGAAATCTCATGCATTTTTATATAGTGACAGAGAAAACGTAGCATACAGAAAGCTTTACACGCTGATACATTTTACTACAGACAGCATAAACGTGACCACGCTGTAACTCCTCTGGTGGCAGATTTAAGCAAGTGAAAGGACACATTAACCCTATTTGGATTTGATTAGTTTATCAGGATAACTCCTGTAAAAGTGTTGGATCAGAGATCAGTGATAAAACTCTTGCATCCAGATGGCAGAGCAAGTTTCTAGTGGGTTGTATTTTTTTTTTTTTCATCGAAATTTAACATCATATAAGAACTGACAGTAATACAGCTAATCATTATTTCTAAAGAGCTGTTTAAAGAACTTTGCAAAAAACATGATGATTGGTGCGCATGTGAACATAAAGTAAAAACAATGCTTTATATCTGCCCCTTCATCCTGCATCCTCGTTCTCATTGATTTTATTTTCTTTATTTCTCTTTATTTCCACCCCCAGACCAAAGTAAATAGTTGAGTATTTCTTCAGAAGCATCCATTTTTACATTCTTTGCGATTTGGATAGTGTTTCATATTAGGGGTGGGCCTCTGATATCTGCACTAGGAGGCCAAATACTGTTTGCAAGTAGCAGTGTTCAGATTTTTTTTTTCAAATGTGAGGTGAGACTAAAATGAATAATGCGAAGTTTCATGAAACACTGTAGGTAATTCAGTCTGTAATTTTCTCAGGGGAATAGGGAGAAAAAAATCACCAACATGGCCAATCGTCAGGGCAGTAAAATAAAAGAGTAACACCTGGAAAAGAGGAAATTATCTCATGTAAATTTAATCAATTAAATCAATTAATCAAATAAATTGAATCTTAATAAACCTAAATTAGATCTAAATTAAATAAATCTGTAATAAACAAAACAGGATTTTACTTGACTGTTCACATTTCCATTACTTGTCATTATATATACCATCTGAGATATCATGAAATATATATTTTTCTTATTACAGAGAGCATGTGATTCTACAAGCTTTTTGTATTTGATTCTGCATTACATAGAGGAAGTGTCCCACCCCACTCAAACACACAGGCCCACTCAGCCACCCTGCATACCATTACGGAATAAATACGTCCACTCACCCAACCTTCATACTTTCACAGTCGCAGCTGCCGTTTCACTTACACAGACATCTCAGATGGACAGGGCAATGTAAAACAGCAATGTGACGGCACATTTTGGAAACATATATTGCCAGCAAGACGTTTGATTTGATAGAGTTAAACTGGTAATCAAGTTATCAAATTGTTGAGAAACGTTTAAAATTTAGCTTGTCCACATTCAGCTATTCCATCCAATGCTTTTTCAGCTCCATCCAGTGCATTTCAGTGCAGAGTATTTACACTTCAGATGACATACACAGAATGTCCACATGTTCACAGTGTGTGTGTATGGATACAGGTGTCGGAGAGAGTCTGAAGATAAGGACTGTCGTCTGCGGGAGCTGCAGAGGAGGCTGCAGAAACAGCAGCAGGAGTATGAGGAGCTGGTAGAGAGGAATGAAGAGCTAGAGGCACTGCTGGGAGAGACACAGAATAAGGCTAAAGAGGAACGAGAACTTCATGAGTGTGAAGTGGAGGGCTTGCAAAGGAAGGTCAGACTTCTCTATACTGTGAAAACCTGCTTTTCTAGATGTATTTTTTATATGAAGGTGTTAACATTTCATTTAAAGGTTGTAATTTTAATCTAATCCACTTTTTTCTTTCATTTGGCTCTGACTGAAAAGTAAAATCAAGTTTATTGCCTTCGCAGGTTAAAAATATGGAGGTTGAGCTAAATTTAAAGATGCCTGTGAAAAAGGAGAATCAGACGAAAGAAGCAGTGCCTGAGGTAACCAGCCTGTGGTTGCTCTCAGTTTTAGTGTTTGTGTGTGTTAGTTAAAGGTGTGTTTTAATGTATTATAATACATTTATTTCAAAGCACAAAGATAGTGGTATTCAGGAGAGGCTGACATTTCTGGAGAGTCGTCTTGCTGAGGAGAAGGACTGGAGAAAACAGTTAGAGGTGGACTTATCTGTAGCTCAGTCTTCCCTTAAGAAAGAGAAACAGGTAACACACTTGGGATCGATATGTAGAAGCAAGGAATTTTTACTTTATACTGTCAATCATTTAAAGAGGTGTCGTTGTTAAAGTGCTTTTAATCAATTCAGGAGGACCCTGATGAAGTATATTGATATTATGGACTCCTCATCCTCAGACAATGCTCAGAGACCATGAGGAGCTGAAGAGATTGCGCTTAGAGGTGCAGAGCTTGCAGGCTGCTTGCCAGCAAGAGAAATCCCTTAACAAGAATCTCACACAGATTAAAGGAGAAAAAGGAATTCTGGAAGAAAAGGTGATAACATCAGTGTTGACTAATGACAGATTACTCAGTAAATGTTGGCTTTATTTGAAGAAAATTATTGTAACTGATGTGGATACCATTTGTTCATTGTAATTTCTTAAGCATTTCAAATGCACATAGTTAGTCTGTCATTTATTTGTGTCATTTAACAGGTGGCCCAGTTGGAGCGTGCTCAGACGCGACTCCAGGACGACCTGGCACAGCATACAGAGAACAGCAGAGTGCAGGAGGATCTGCGAGAGAGCAAGGAGCAGGTGACACAGCTTAAGGCTCTAGCTGAACAGCTGAGATCAGAGCTGTCTACACTGGAGAAAGAACACAGCACTCTGAGGTAAGGAACTCTTCAGAATATAATAAGCTGTTACTTCAAAGGATCATATTACATTATACAGTATACAGATCAGGTCACTTTGTTGTCATGGAGGTTGCTGGGCATTTATTGCCTAGCTACAGTATTTAGTGTTTTGAGTAAACTGCTTACAGGACCTCATATTCGTGAAATCTAGATTTTTAGTTCTTTCAGAACCTGTACTGTATTTTTTGTCAAAGCTACTGTAGACTGATCAGAGATGGTAATACAGTGGTAGATTAACTGTACTCTGTGTAGGGATGAGCTGGTGGAGAAGCGCAGGCAGGTAATGGAGCTGCAGACTGAGTTGAGCGTCAGAGCCCACGATAGGCTGCAGGCTGAAGGTCAGACAGAGCGGCTCAGCCTGGAACTCCAACGCGTAAAGGAGCAGCTACAGGCCACAAGTCAGGAAAAAGCGTCTGACCCTAATCCTAAACCACCTGCAGGAGACAAAGGGCTCAGCCAGGTAAGACTCTAACATGCTGCCTGAGCTGAAAAGAATGTCAAGTTGCCTATCCTATATGGAATTTATTACACATTATCACCCTTTTGAGCTAGGAATGCGTGATGATATTGGATTCATATCGGTAAGGGCAGATACATTGCCATTCACAAACATTGGCATTCCTGGCTAACATGAGCAAAGCAGGCTTTAAAATACATTTATTACTGCTGATCCTTTTGATCTTTCATTTAAAATATTAACAAAAAACTTTTATTTGAAGTACAGTGATTGGAAAAAAAAAGACTAAATCTTATCAGGAAATAAATATTTTTCTCGATTCTGTGTGTGCCATAATTGTTGGCTCCCCTTCATTTTATACTTTGTGCAGCCTATGGGGTTTAGGTCAGGGGACTCGGGTGGCTATCGCAAAACCTTGCTTCTGTGGTCAGTGAACCATTTTTTGTGTTGATTTTGAGGCATGCTTTGGATTATCGTCCTGCTGGAAGATCCAAATTATGGCACACTTTAAGCTTCTTGGCTGAGGCAGTCAAGTTTTGATTTTATTTCTGCTAAATGGACTATGTGATACCATGTGTGATACCATGTACTTAAATAAGTTATCCAGGGCTACAATATCACAGATCCACCACCGTACTTCTCAGTGGGGATGAGGTACCCTTTTGCATGGCTGTCTTTGTGTCCACGCCAAACTCACCTCTGGTGAGTGGTTTGTTGCCAAAAACCTCTGTTTGGGTCTGACTGTAGAACACGGCCCCACAGAAAGGTCCAGTAACGTTTGGCAAACTGTAGGTGTTCGAGTTTGTTGGTTCTTGACGGCAGAGGCTTTCTCCTGGTAGCCCCCAAACAACTTGTGGTTATATAGGTGGTGTTTTAAATGTGGTCTGTCCCCAAGATGTAACTGATTTCTGTAGTTCTTCATCTCCAATCCTTGGAGATTATTTGTCAACTCAAACCTAACATCTCCGGTTGTTTTAAACTTCTTAATTATTGCACTGACAGTAGAAATGGGCATTTTCAACTGTTTAGATATTCTCTTGTAGCCATTTCCTGATTTGTGCAGCTCAACAACCTTTTGTCGTACATCATTGCTGTATTCTCTGGTCTTTCTTATAATGATGGATGACGGATCACTCAGCGCGACGCTAGTCAGCGCAGGCGTCTGTTAGCTGACGTAACAGAACTGGCAGTTGGCACTTTCCTCCGAGCGCGTTCGGCTGTTCAGTGACGTTGCGTGAGCGGCAGTTTGAAAAGAAAGCGGTGGCTGGCTTCACAGGTCTCGGAGGAAGCCTGTGTTAGCTTTCACCCTCCTAGCGTTGATAGCATCGTGTGATTGGGGGAGTCCTAACTAGCGGGTGGAATTGGAGACGACTAAATTGGGGAGAAAAATCGGGTAAAAAAAAAAAAAAGGCATTAGACAAATGTTCAGACTTATATGTTCAGATTGATATTTGATGTTGTATTTATTGTATGCCGGATGTCTGTTACATTTTTCAAATGTCTGCGTTTAATCTAGAGAGCAGCTATAAAATGTAAACATTCACCACCAGTTTCTTATTGCTAACATAACACATAGTTATAGCCTAAGTTTGTACATTTTATTAGCGTTTATGTATTGGCACTGGTACATATGTATGTGGAAAATATGGGTTGTTGGCATTGGCCCACAAATCCCGTAGTGTATACCTGATTATAGCATACAGTAATTGATTTTTCCTGCATTTATTTTTCCACACTCATCAAACATTTATCCGATTGTGTGGAAGGCTGTGCTGTAGGTGCATCGATGATACCATGATACATTGATCTGAAGGTGACAATTCAATATGCACTCAATTTTTACCAAAGCAAAATTCTCTGGCTGTTTTTAAACATATTGTACAAGACTCGAGACTGCGACCAAATTTTTTCAGAGTGCGTGAATTAAAATTTCACATGGTTGCATTTGTCCAAGTGCATGATGATCATTAGGCTTTTAGGTGCCCCTCTGGCACAGGTACTGCATTAGCCATTGTGGTTGAAAGTACTACTTCTTTTCTTCACTGGTACAGTCGGTCTGCCAAAATTATACTCCCCCTTATTTGTGGAGTGCAAGGTCTGATTCAAATCAAATTGAATCGTCATAATGTCATATAAAGCATATGTCTCTAAGTTCAACAGTGAGGATTTTGTCAGGGGGTAGAATTTTGGCAATGCTGTTTTGACACCTTAGAGTACAAAAAAAAACAATAAAAACATGCATGTTGTTATGCTTTGCTTTTATTTGATAACATTGTGATGTTTTCTTTTAAAATTATATAATAAAAGATGACCTATTTTGTCAGCCACTGCTTGCGGCAGACAAACAATAGCCACGTTTACATGCAGCCTAATAATCAGTTAATAATCCGACTAATAGCTCAATCGGAATAGAATACGTCCATGCATACACCTCAATCGGAATAGACTAGTCCAATTGAGGCCATTCGGAATACAATTTCTATCGGATTGAACGAGGTGGGTAATCCAGTAAATAATCCATTAAATAGAAGATTAATGGCCATGTAAATGCCTGTATCCGATTACATTACGAAAGTTTAGAATGTTCAACATGGCGGGAGCAGAAACTGGTCTGCAGAGAAGACGGTGGTGGGATGGGCATTCAGCTTATGTGTCTCAGAACACAACGTCTTCCTCTCGCCCTTCTTTGATAAGTACATGTGAAGTATGTTTTTCTGCCATAATTTTAAATCAGTTAAAAACACAAGCTCACCAACTGAAAACTCATCACACTCTGACGTGATGATCGCTGTCATGGTAACATTTACACTAAGTGGTTCTCTACTCATGCATTCTGTATTCAATTGAATTGGCAAAAATCAAAGACAAGATCAAAATATTGCACAAATATCAAGTCTCGAGTTACTGTCAATCTTTATATTAATGCAAAACTAGGGTATGGAAATGAAGACAGCTATTCATCAACATGCAAGGATTAATATGCAAGAAAAAAAAAAGTTGTGACCAAATTGTGTGCTGGAGCAACCAACTGAGAAAGTTGGTAGCATTAGTGTGATCAGTGGAAAAGTTACTTTGGACCCCTGTTGTATGCAATGTTTTTTTTTTTTTTTGTCTCTATTCCACTCTATTCTCCCTCCAGTCGTGTATATTCAGGTCATTTTAAAAATAATTCTGTCTTGTCCCAAAATGATCAAAATAGATTACTCGTGGTTGAATTTGAGATTTTATAATGCATTAAAATATTTTGTAAAGAATTGTAATGATCACAAATAATTGTCGTGAGGTCTGTGGTTTTGTATATGACACTGTATGATATTTTATCTCAGAATTTTCAGTTGGTTACTTGTACATGACATTTCAGTTTGTAGTTGTTCTTGGCTGTATAACTGGTGCCTGTTGATGAGCTGCTGTGTAATCTGTGTACTGATATATGCTGCACCCCCAGGTGGCATGTGTGAGGTCAGAGATGAGCAAACTGCATGCCACCCTGGAAGAGGAAAGACAGCTGGCCACCCAGCACCAGCTGGCCCTGCAGGCTCAGATCAGCGAGGCCCAGGCTCGGGCCAAGGTCAGCCATGCCATTCATAAAAAAACACACCCAATCTCTTACAGGGCATATACTGGGTGGCCCTGGGTTGCCTAACCTCTTGTGTTTTATATATACAAGTTTGTACTTAATCTTAGCAGTCAGTGTAACCACTTTGTGTGCATGTCCTCAGGCTCAAGACTCTCTCCTACAGCAGAAGGGCGAGGAGAGTAAGCAGCTAAAGCAGGACCTTCAAAGGACCCAGCATCTCTTTACTTCAGCTGAGCGGGAGCTGCGCTACGAGAGGGAGAAAAACCTTGACCTAAAAAGACACAATGCACTTTTAGACCAAGAGAAGATGAAGGTATTTCAGAAAGGAATTAATGATGTAGATTGTATGGACAGTTGTGCCTGATTGTTCACTTAAAGATATTTAACCCATTTGTGCCCCAAATTTCTGTCATTTTGCACTTGTTGATGTATATTTGATATCAAACAGGGTCAATACTGATTTTCCCTAAAGCCATGAAACTCATTCTATACATTTGTATTCTTTCATATTTGAATATTTAAAAAGGTGTAGAATTTTTAACAAAAGAGAACGAATAGCATACACTGTGGCAACTTTAGTTGCCAGTGGGCTCAGTTCAGTTAACATTTGTCTGAAACATTCTTGCCAAGAAACTGAACTTTTTATTGAAACTATGCCCTGAAATTTCATGTTATTTTCTCCCCGTGGCCAAATCACACAAAGATAATGACTTTTAAAGCCATATAATCATATTTTTAAAATGTTTTTTTCCTCAACCAGTTAGACAGTGCTGCCTCTGGCCTGTTGCGGTGAGTATTACCAGTCCTATGCTCTTTAGCTGTGTGCAGAGCTCAAGCAGACCCTGGCTAAACTGGCCCAGGTGGAGGCCAGTGCAGAAGGGCAGGCAGCAGAGTTGGAGCATCTGCAGCAGAGATCCAGAGAGTTGGAGCTGGAGCTGTCCAGGAGCAGCCAGAACAGGCAGACTAGCTGCAGCCTCAAAGAGGAGCTCAATGCTGAGAGAGCCCGCGTCATATCTGCCGACAAAAAGGTTAGTGTTGAGGGCTAAAGCTCTTGTTTATGTATGCCCATCAAGCTTAGACTAATGTTTATAGTGAATTTAAATGCCTTGCAGGTTCAAGAAGGTTTGATGTAAACATCTGAAGGTAGATGTCGGCTGTGGTATGTTCAAGCATGGATAATGTTTTTTTATTATTTTGAATGACAAGGTTGGGCTACAATTCCAGTTAATTTAACAGTATTTCAGATATAAATCTACAATCAAGGCGCTATTTTCAGCAATCAGGTGATGGTTTATGGTTTTAAAATCAAGCTGGAAGTCATTTTCTCACAAACAAAGCCTGCCAAAATCGCGTACAATTGCATTGGGTTTGCAATATAATCGTAATTGAACACAGTTTTACCTATAATTCTGCTTTGTAATTGATAAAAGATGTGTGGTTGGCCTGAACAGCATTTTACAGGCTTCTAATACTCGTTGTTATTTCTGAACAATTTCTTGAATACTCATTATCAAAATAACCCTTAAAAACAACAATATTTACATTTCATAATTAGCCATAATTTTAAGTATGCCTGTTCTTGAAATTCAAATGATATCCAGTACACTGTGTGTGCTGTGTGTTGCTCTGATAGAATTTATGATTGATGCCTTCTTACTTGTACATATCGTTTGAGTCACTGTTGTTATTAATTAAGTTTCATTTGGATAGTTTGGTGTTTTTTTTTATCTTGGAAAGTAGCACTGAGTGTGACACGCAGGGCAAGCTGAGCTCAATCATAACCACACTGTGTTTAGTCATGCTGGCTAGAGTGGCTAAAGTTAACTTAACCCCTGCGTCAGACTCTTTTGCCTGAGAGCTTCCATGACAGCAACAGCGCCAGTGTTCCTCTTCTCATCCACAGTGACAACTCGCCACAGTAAAGAGGTTTGAGGCTCTAAGCTATCCTTTTTAGTGTCGCTCTCACCAAAGCATAACGGTACTTAGATAGGTAAAGATGAACTTGTGAATACTATGTGGAGAACCAAATGCCAATGTTACAAACAAATACTCAAGTATTCAAATTTTTTGGGCTAGCCCTAAAAAGGTGTTGCTGCAAAATATCTGTCATGCTGCTTTATAAGTTTTATATGGAAAAAATAAATGAATATGGCAAAGCTGTCTGATACCTACATACCTTGCTACTATGTTTGACTGGAGGTGTTGGAGCTTCAGCAGCAGTTGAAGAACGCTCTGCATCAATTACGTCTGGAGGAAGCCAGGGCAGGAGAGACCAGCAAGCTGGAGAGAGATACCAGGGACATGTCCGATAACCTGTCCGCCCTCCGAGCCAAACTGCAGGAGGAGCAGCTCCAGAGGTGAGCTCCCATGACGCACCATAAAAGAGGACGTGTATGAGACGAGTTAACCTCACTCACCTCACAACCTCACGAAAACAGACAGAGCAGCCAAATTTCATCCAAACTGAGAGTTATTAGAGTCAAGGATGAGTTATTATGCAAGATAATGAGAAGTTTATTCAGAGCCCTATTGCTATGTTGGAGGTTCTTTAGTTCTTAGCAAGCTCACCAATTTCTTCTCACCTTATACTGATAGAAAGTTGCTGGAGCAGAGGGAAGAGGAGCTGCAGCAGCAGGTACGCTCTCTACGTATAAAGGAGGCCAACCTCAGCCGCACTAACTCTGAGCTCTCCCACCGCTCCCAGCAGCTGAATACACGGCTAGAGGTGCTGGAGAACGAGCTGACCTCCACCAGAGAGCAGGTAGGTATTCAGCTCTTCAGAGTGAAGGACACTGTTAAGTTTTCTCAAGCTTTTCCAGGCTCAAGGCCACCACTCTGTAGTTCTGTTGGAAATGGAGGCTTAAATGGGCATTTAACAGGCTGGGTAGTGTAAATCCTAGGTACTTGATGTGATTTATTTAAGTCACAGTCTTTATGCTGCATCTGACATCTCCTGCAGCAAAGGCTCAGTCAGAAGAGCTGCCACGAGCTGGAGGAGCAGCTCATGTCTGCCCAGCAGGAGTCAGAGAGATTGCAGCAAGAGCTGCAGCAGGTCCTCCACCAACTCGACACTAACATCAGGTAAACTCCATAACCATAATCTTGCATTAAACAGATTTGGTTATTTTCTAATTCCAGGTTATGGTCCTATATTTGTAAAGATGTATTGTAACAATGTCTATTGAATAAGCACTGCAAAGGTTTTACCGAATTGGAAAGATATTCAGTGGCTGCTAAGTGAAGTTAGAAGGCTCATTTTGAATTATTTTATGTTTTAGGAGATACAATGAAAAGCAGTCTCTACATAAGACCAAGCTGCGCAGAGCAAAGCAGCTGTTCATGAAGGCAACCACCCAGCGAGACCTGCGGATCCAGAAGCTGGAGAATGATCTGGCTCTTGCAACGAGTCTGTCAGAGAAAGTAAGTTGTGTCTAATTCTAAGCATTAAGGCTTTTACACATTGAGTGTGATTTATTAGTACCGTTTATTTGGACGACAATAAAGTAATTAGAGCGTGTTTATAAATGGTATCTTGTACACCAAAACATTTTTTGGACGGTGAAAATGAGACATTATTTTATTCATACTTGGTTCAATTTTTGAGAGCAGGCGATGTGAACTTACTGACAAATTACTCTTGTCTCTGGTGTTGGCATGGTGACGACTAAGCTGGCAGATCAGTGGTGTTCCAGCAATAAAACTTTTTGAGAAACAAAAAAGGATACTGCTTTGCCACAGACAGCACTTCCAAAAGTAGCTCAAATGGGGCTCAAACTGGGCTATGGACATCCGAGTTATATGTGTAAGCACTGATAAAGTTTCAGCTCCAGGCTGAAGCAAAATGGAGAGTAGCCTGCCCATTGTCGTTGGTTCATTTTGTGAGGATATCTTTTTGCTTTTTAAGACATTCTGTCCGTTGCTTCTTTTCTTTCACAGTGTAAACAACACAAATTGCAAAAAAAAAAAAATCATGTTACATCTGGTGTGTATATTTTTGATGCATAAAATAGGGTCCGAATATTACACGTTTTCACATTGTTTATTCACATTGCGTTTGGTGTGTAACGGCCTTTAAATTTTGAAGTGCAACATCCAAACCTTGCTTCTAACTGCCTTTGCGATGGTCTGGAAAGGAAAAAGACTGGATTAGGACTGTGACAGAGGAGAATGATCAGCTCCTGCTAGAGAGGCGAGAGTTGCTCAGGAGGATGACTGAGGCTGAGGAGATGGGTAACAATGGAATGAGAACCGCAACTACCATACAGCAAAGGTATGGATATTTCCTCTTATACTGCTTTGCAACTAAGAAAAACACCTAAAGACCCATGTTAATGCCCCCTCTGTGTCTTAGGGTGAAGTTTCTAGAGGTGGAGAATAAACAGCTTCAGGAGAAAACACTGAAGCTGGCCAATCAAATTGGAGTTCTCGAGCGTGCACTGA
Organism: Colossoma macropomum; assembly: GCF_904425465.1. Classification (NCBI taxonomy): domain Eukaryota; kingdom Metazoa; phylum Chordata; class Actinopteri; order Characiformes; family Serrasalmidae; genus Colossoma; species Colossoma macropomum. Next base: position 13,091,252 of record NW_023494802.1, on the reverse strand, counting down.
GAAATCTTCAGTCAGTGTGTACTGTTGAGGTAAAGATGAATTTATTTAAATTTATCTGCATGATTTTCTGACTAGTTGTTCAGTAGTAAAATAGATGTGTTTGTATTAATTTTTTGCTTATAAATGTTTCTATCACAGGAGGTAAAGAAAATCTTTCCTTCTGGAACACACACTGATGGCCTGTTGCGAACGTCAACTCCAAGGTACACTCTTACCCTTAGAATTGACTGCTTCTGGTATAATATTTAGACTTCATTGTGATCTTTAGACTTTATAAATGTTTAATAACGTAAGCACAAATTGCACCATTCTGTGTTTTAAAATCTTGATGTAGTCCGAAGCCAGGGCTGTGTGACTCGTGGGGACTATTGGATGCCATCCGCAGAGTTAAAGTGGGAGAGCATGTAAAGAGCTTGGAGTCATCTCTCTCCCTGCCCGCCTCCCAGCCTTCAGAGATTGGCTATCTAAATGTAAGCTCCCCCATGGCTCCCAGCGCCACACTGGACCAAGAGGAGGATCACAGTGCCGCAAGTGAAGACACCTGAGGAAACTGCACCAGCTATTATTACAGAGATCGCCAGTCATCCTCAGATTCATAGTCAAGTCTAATGAATGGTTAAATCACTGGGTCAAAAGGTGCCTACGCTCATTACAGTTGAGTGAACTCAAGAATTTTGTCAAAGTAGTCTTTATTCCTGCCATTAGGAGTCATATAATGACATATAGCTGTGATACAATTTCACTGTGGAACTGAGGTGAGTAAATTTGATATGCGTGGCATAAGAAGACTTGCAGCAGCCTTGCCACACTTGCCCTCTGGCCATTTGATGTACTAGATGAAAATTCTGATTCCATACAGTGCTGTTACCTGGAAATTGAAGCTAATTGGTAGCCAGATTATATTTATCAACCTTTCTAAGAGAGGTGGTGCATTACAGCTTAAACACTGACACTGTGATTGAAACAATATTTTTAATATTTTTTTTTTTTTTGGTAATCAACTATATTGCCCATGCTTACTCAGGGTTATTACTGCTGAATTGAGTTTGTCTTTGCCACTCATATTCATTACAGCAGAAATCTCCATTCTAGTCTTTGAAGACCCTCAGGCAGTCAGTTTTCTTCTATTCAAGCTACCCACACACCTGAACCATGTAGTCAAAATTGCATAGCCTCTGATGTCCTGACTTTGGTTTGGTAGGTGCTGAGAAAGTTCAAAGAAATGTGATTCTGTAGGACCAAAGTGAGAGCCTCAGAAGTATAGCATGGAGATGAAGTAACTCCAGGAAACTAGTTATATGCCTTTTGCTGCTCTGCCCCCTACAGACTGCAGACTAGAGGAATAAGCAAGCTGGACTGATGTCTAAGGCAGAGACAGAACCGAATGTTTGAGGTTGTGAGATATCTGCAAGCAATATAATTCAATGGATGTCAAGGCCAAAGCAGAATGTACAGCCTCATAAAAGCTGGGGAAACTATGAGGTACATTTTCTGTAACATAGCGGTTATATGCTATGTGTGTGTATATATATATATATATATATATATATATATATATATATATATATATATATATATATATATATATATATATATAATTATAATTTTTATTTTTTGATATTGACAATCCAGAAAGGGAGAAATGATACAAAACAGGGCTTAGCTGGAACACTTTTATTTGGTCAGATTTTTTTTTTTGTTTCCTGTTTACATCAGAAAAACACTATTGCCTTTTGGGGTATGTAGTTTAAATCAAGCACATTTGTGTCCTGGCTAGATGTGGTAAAAGGTATAAATGCCACCAGACTACAAATGTAATTAAATTGTCTGAAATGTTTTTACAAGGTAAATCTATGTATGTATCTACATTATGCCAAGATGCTCCTTTTTTTAAGGACATTAACTGGGATTAATGTTCAAAAACTAAAGGCTTCTTTAGGATCATAACATCTTTTAAGCAGTTTAAAGCAGACATTTTAACATTACGATATCTTATTTCATCGTTAGCAATATTCTCTAGTCCAAAGAAGATCTCAATCTCAGATCAGTACAGAGTTGGTGGATGTTTTCGACCTGAATTCCTAGCCTTGGTCCTGCCTCATGGTCTTGACTACTACAGCAGTAGAAATTTACTATTTCTGCAGGTGAGTGATGCTTTTTGCTAATCAGAAGTGACCCCACTTAAAGTGGCTTGACACTTCACCAGTTCACCTTTGAACATTTTAGACACTTCAGGAGACTTTTGAGATTAATTTAACCCACACAGTTGTCAGCATTAGGATGTAATAATTCATTTTATTTTAAAACTCTGAAAGACCCATGTCTGTCTTATTGCACTAAAGAGTCAATGACAGAAAAGTCATGTGGAGTATTGTATAAAATCATCTACAGTCTTACTAATATGAACAGCCTTACAGTGTTGTTTGTTATATACAGAATGATGTCTGCTGCATTTTAAGCAGAATCATAAATATTGGGGGTTTTATTGTGTCATATTTTGTACAAATTCATATATTATACATAATTTCCTTTTGATAGTTATCTGGTACCTGCACATGAACACTAACCACCTATTGCATAAAATAGGACTTATAGAGTGAAATCTGTCTGAATTTAAAAGGATGTTTGATATAAAGGAGTGATTGTTGTAATATACATACGTTATAGCTATTTGCAGTATGAAATCAGTAACCTGCATGTTTTGACTGACAAAATGACAAATGGCGATGTGATTTCTGAACTGCTGCTGATCAGCTTTATTTTAGTGTGATGTCCTTTTCACAGTTTATATAAGCACCATGTGAAAACTCCATGAACAATTGGAACAACAGTTTACATGTAACATGAACAAAAATATTTATTTTCTTATTAAACAAGTATATTTTCATTGTTGTATAATTTGTGTTTTTTCAGAAGCTCACGCATTTGATCGTTATATATTTAGTTTGAATTTCTAAAAACGATAGCAGAAGTCACAAAACTGAACTCCTAATATGCATAATTTTAGCTTTGATCACCATATGAGAGATATGGGTATTAACCCATGTATATGCAGGTATTAACAAACTATGAAGAAATGCTGAGATGTAAAATTCTCCAGATAGTCGTTTTCTGTCTGCAGATGCTTTCATGGCAAGGAATTGCAAATTGTGGATTTTGTAACAAAACCTACTTTTTAAGAGAGAGTTGCTTCTGTAGTTTGCAGAAGTCCAGCATTTGCTGGAATACAGAACATGTGATTAAGTGTTTTTAGTTTGTTACAGATGCCACAAATGCGCCAGATTGTAAAGGGTGATCATGCAGGCCCAAACATTTGATCATAAGCTGTACAGCAAGGGTTCCCGAAGTCAGTGCTTGGGACCCCATGTTCTGCACATTGTTGCATTTTCCCTATTCTAACACACCTGAAGGACTTGTTAATTAGTTCATGAGCCAAATCAGATATGCTGGATGAGAGGAAAACACAAAAAATGTACATGGTGTAGGACATCTGGACTGACTTTGGGGACCCTTTATATAATGTAACATTAAAAACAACAGCAGACACGACTCCTGTGACAACTGCTACCTTTCACCTAGCCAGTCAAACGCAGCTGCCAGCACTGATCACAAGACAGAACTAAATAAACTTCTTCTGTATGTGTCATTTAAAAAGGAGCTTTCACCAGCTGACAAGCATTCTTTTAAATTCGATTAATTTCAAAAAACCATGTGGGCACATATATAACAGTCTGAGTTTATTAAACAAGATAAAGATACAAAGTGTCCTCAACATTGATATTTTCTAAATTCATTTTGCTGTATTGTCTGTGCATATTGAGCCAAATCTTGAAGACCACAATGCAAGACAAATGAAGAAAAAAAAGTAATAATTTCTAGACATATATAACAATGCCATACATATGTTAACAGTTAATTAATAACGATTACGGTCAGAGAATTCCATGCGGAAAAATAAAAAAGGCTTACTGAATACTGAAAACATCAACATGGGGGAATAAAAGGAAACACAATTGTCATTCAGTGAGAGTAAAATTAAGGCTTACAAATAAATGATGGATATTAAAAACAATCAGTACTTACAGAAAAAATTATTAATAACTGGAAATACAGATACAAAAATGAACAAAGTACAGTATCTAAACCTTTTAATTTGCACTATTAATGAATACATAGTATACTTTTATAGTAAATGTACACATTGTTTGATTTAGGGAGATTTAGCAAGTAAATACATTGGGTCAGCTCAACATGTATTGTTTCCAGGCAAGTGGTCAACTGGAGTCTAATATTACAGGCCCAGTCAGGGTGTACTGGGTTAGAGCTAAATGGCATAAATTAAGCACTGTTAATCTACTACTACTAATGTAGAAAAAATGGAGATTAAAATCAATCTCTACCAATCTGCAAAAACCTAACCGCCCAAAATGTTCTGATCAGGGCACTGATATGTAAACATGCTCGAGTTCCATCATATAGCTTCTGTTGGATTTTTATAACACATAATGAGAACATTCTTCCTAGACGTCTGAGTGTCTTAGGCTCAAACCGTTATTCAATAGAGACTTATTATAATGAGGGAAAGTTGTACAACTCTGGTTTGCACTCTGAGTTACAATTAAGGGAAAGGTAACTGTAACAGACAGGAATTGAAACATCAGTTATCTGCTGAGGTTTTTAAACATTTCTTAATGTAAGCACCAACAGATAAAATGAAAGCAACATTGGGTTAACTGAAAGTAAAACATTGCTCACATTTACAGACTATTAAAAAATCATTTGTATGAATCAGTAAACCATTACTGTACAAATCATTATTTAGGGCAATGTATATGGGACATATCAGGGAGCAACAACATATGGTCCTATAAAAATAAGAACAACAATAACAGTAATAATAAAAACAATTCAACATAATTTCTGGCAGTTTTTTAAATGTTCATCAATGAAACAGTATGAGCTTAACAAGTGACTGGTATGGTATGACTGACTGAAGACAAACAATAATGGAAGTGACGTAGCTGCAGTGTTGTTTAACAACACAAAAAAATGACACGCTGACAATTCAAAAGACTAGTTATGCACTGAATTAGTTAATGCAATATTAAAAAAACCTTTTGGTCTGGTGTAGTTGTTTTTTTTTCAGAATTAACAGAGCTATACATTTAAAGATGTGTTTAAACAAAATTACACACGTGTGTAGAACGTCATTACCAGTAAGCACCTGCACATTCATTTACCAACAGGCTGTTTGGGCCCACCTTCAGGGGAATTTCTGCAAAATACTGAATACTAATAACTTGTACTCCACACTAACTATACCGCACACAAAAACAATAAAATATACTAAAATCTAAACATGAAACTGTTGTAACCCACCTCGCCCTATTTGCTGCCATTACTGCGAATATTTGGATTATGTCTGTGAGGCCACATGGAACGTAAGGCTAGACACAAAGCACTAGAGAACCAAAAGGTCCACTCATTTTACTTTCAGTGAAACAGTGCTAAACGTTAAATAAAAAATTTAGAAATTAGTAGTACCACTATTTTCAGAGAGGGGGGAAATTCTGTATAGAAATGTAACATTTTCACAACAAATGTAGATTCTAATTAAGCATACACAATAGTTGACAGAGAGGCAGTACTGTTCTTGCTGGGACTTTAAATAGCATCCCTAGTGACTGCTGCAGCACAACACAGTGGTACATGTCTAAACCAAATTGCAGTGTCTGGCAGTAATTTTTTTACATTCAAAATATGTTTCCTAAGTTGCTTGTTTAAGTGACAGATTCCCTTTTAATACTGTTACAGTTTTTTTAGATGTGTTTTTCTACATTACAATTTTAATACTTTATATTTCAAAGTACATTGCTGAATTAGGTGCTTGGTCTTTAAAGCCACAATAAAGAAAGATCTGTTGAGCTATTTATGTGTACATCAGAACATTACTGCACTGTGAGCAAAGAAAGGGAGCAAAGAAAAATAGCTTGGAAAGCTTAACAGAGTACGTAACATCACAGCTTGGCCAGGGCATGTGGTTCTGGTTATGACATTTCACACTTGACTAGCACCGCTGTGTCATTACATTGCTTCATTAAAACAGACAATGCAATAATGCAATTAGTATGATCGTCAAGTGCTGAACAATTTGGGGAAGAAAGTTTGCCCTACAAAAAAATAGGATTAACCTTATAGAAAAGAGAGTAGAGGAAATCAAACTGATTTCTATGACATTGCACAAATATATATATGTAAGTACATCTGTGATGTAATTAATGCAAGCAGTTATTTTAGAGAGCATCCATTTACATCAACGCTCTTTTATTTGCACAATTTCTATGGAGTTTCCAGAGCCTCAGAGTCCTTTCAATTTAAATGTCTTTTGAGACAATAGAAAAATAAATGGGCTCGTAACACACATAAGATCAGGCTCACTAGATCTACAGACCATGGGAGCTAGCTTTTTAGAATTTAACATTTAAAATGTGGACATTATTTGGAAAATGGAGCTTATAATATCACTAGGCATCCTGTAGGTAATATTGATAATTTATGCAAATATTTGATGCTTTCCTGTTTATAGCTACAGACTTATACAAAAGTTTGGGAATCTCTGGTCATGTTTTGTTTTTACTTAGTAAATCGACAAGTTCATACATCCTCCACAGCACACGTGTCAGGCTTCAGTCCTTGCAGGCCAAAACACTGCAGCCATCAGCACTCTGCCTCATTAAACACACCTGATTCAGCTCATCAGCTAAATAGCAAGGCCTTCATGAATTCAGGGTGCACTCGAAGGTCCCCAATTTGACATCCCGCTCTACAGAGTACTTGTGTAACATTTTTCTGCACATTTTAGTGCACAGTTTGTACTTATTATTTACATATCTTTGTGAAAATAAGTTCACACATCCTCTACAGGGAACAAATTCTGCACATTTTAGTGCACAATTTGTTTTTATTTAGTGAACTTATTCTAAAAAATAAAACACATTTTCCCTCAATATGTTTAATTTAGTAAATAAATAGAAACTGTGTACTAAAATGTGCAGAACTTTGCGTTCTAAAAAGGTTAACTTACTTTCACAAAAAACAAAATTATTTTAGCAAGAGTGCCCAACCTTTTGCAAAAGACTGTATACTCAAACATATTCGCGCCCACACTTTGTCATAAATTTCTTGGTTTCCTCCCAGGATCCACATATCCTCTGAACTGTCCTACCCAAACCAGTACTCATCACAATGATGCTGCATCTAACCAAGATTCATACATTACTTCACATTTTTTTCCAAGGTCTGATATCTGTTAATCAAGGATTACACAAGTTTAAAGTGGAGGATTTGTCATGTCCACACTAAAACTAAACACGCTACCCTGTAAAACGAGATGGTGCTCATAACTAAAAATGGAGATGGAAAACGACAAACAAAAGAGCCACTATACTTTAATAATCATAGTTAGCCCCAAAGCTAAAGCCTGACTTCCCCTTGGAAAACTTCGAACTTTTGAGCTAACCCCGAAACTGGAAAGTGCTTTAAGTTTATCTTTGGATGTCTCCCTAACACACCCTTGATAATCTGAGAACAAGCAAGTAGGAAACAGCCTGTTGTTCTATTCTTGGGATGCATGTTTAGATTCCCATTTAGACTGGTGTCTGGTGCTGACTCACCTTGGACACCAGGTGATGAGATGTAGCCAGTCAAGCAGCTACATCAATTTGTACTAAATGGCTAAAATATAGAAGAATATGGCAGACACAGTGTCCTTTGAGAACCGGGGTGCTGCATATTCCTTTTCTGTCTTCTTATTCTCAATAGAAGAGCAGCCTGGCACACAAAAGACAAAACAAAAAAAACAACCTTTTTGAAAGGAAGAGGAGGTAAAGAGAAGAGCAGAGGGAAGCTCAGATGAGAGATACGCGTATGGGGATACTGGGAGATTCTGTTCTCTGTGGAGAATGGTGGCTAACAAGATGCTCAACCACCGTGTGTTTGGACATGTGCTTCATAAGGTAGGTCTCCTAAAAACAAGAACAAACAAGAAATGTGTATATTGAGATTTGATTAGAACATTAGCACAACAGCTGAATGAACTTGGTAATGAATCAAAGTTTACTGGTTAAAGGTGCAGTTTGTAGTTTTTCATAGTGATTCTAGATCTGTAATCATGTAATTTTTAAAAGCATCACGGAAACACTGATGCAGCATATTATCATGCACTGGATCTCACTAGTTTCTTTGTCTTTTTTGTTCACATTTTCTAGTCCTGAAAGAAGCCCTGCTCAGCCAGAATGGAGCTGGATGGGAGCAGTTGGGAGAGAAGGAAGCAAAGTGTTTCACTTCAGTTGCAAAGATAGGTGCTGCCACAAATGTCAAACTCCACCCTTAAGCACAGGTATGCTTTATATTAAACAGTAGTCTTTAAAAGCATCAAAATTTGTTCTTGCTACTTGCTTTGGAAGTATCATTCATTTTGGCAATGTGAGGCATACTGCAGTGCTGTCAACATTTTATAATTACAATTTATTGCTTGAGGATGTTTAAGCTCATTATGATGTAAGGTTTAGCCTTGGTCGGAAGTAGGTAGAAATGCTGGTACTCACCGATGTGTACGCGCGGCCACACATACTGCAGCAATAAGCTTTAGCGTTCTTCACAGCGTGTGCTGACAGGTGGATCTGTAGGGAGGCCGAATCTGTGTAGGCACGGTAGCAGTTCGGACACTTGTATGGTTTGTCTTTATTGTGCTGCCTCTGATGGGACTAAGAAATATGAGAGAAGTTACAGTGATGCGATATGGAACTTAAGGTGAATATTAACCTGTCAAATGGTGCTGGAAAAAGTAATGGAGCAACTGCTCACAACCTTAAGCGCAGGTTCCCAAGTCTGATCTTGGAGTACCTGCTGCCCTGCACATGTTAGTGTTTTCCCAGTACCCACCACACCTACTTCAAGTCATGTAGGGCTTGTTAATGAGCTGATTAGGTGAGTCAGGTGTGTTGGGAGCACTGGAAACATTAAAACGTGCAGGGCAGGGGATACTACAGGACCAGGGTTGGGAACCACAGATCTAAAGTATGGCACCTTGACTGGAGTCAAGTAGTGGAGGTAGTGTCATGGTTTGGGCAAATGCAGCTGCTAGTAGACCTGTATTGCTGTATTAGTGATGTGACAGGGAAGATACAGATCATCTGATAATGTCTTAAGTTTGAGACTTAAGCAGTTATAAGTTATCAAACAAATGCATTATACAACACTATGCAGTGTAGTGTTCTTAATGATTTGATTATGGCAATATTCTAAACAATAATCATATGCCTTATTCCGCTTTAGTATGGAACTAATGTTGGAATAAATATATTGTAAGAATACAGTATTAGTCAGTACTACTGTCTTACCAGTCAGTCACACTGTGATCTCTTTTTGTTATACTCACCTGTAAATTTGAGAGCTGTGTAAATGCTTTTTCACATCCAGGTTGGGCGCATTTATATGGTCTATCCCCAGTATGAATCCTACAAATAAATAACAAATAATCATAAACACACGAGTTCAATTTTCCACTGGGTTCTGCACTTTGCATTGCATTGGGTAAAATATGGTGCTGGATGTGGTTGAATGGGTTTCATCAAAGGCTCTGACCTTGTGTGCTGTTGCAGGTGAGACAGCTGGCGGAAGGAGTTCTCACAGTAGGAGCAGTGATAAGGCTTTATCCCTAAGTGAATCCGGAGGTGCTGCGCTAGGTATGAAGCGTTGGCAAAAGATTTTGAACAGTGAGGACACTTATGGGGTTTGGCCTCTGTGTGGGACTTGGAATGAATCTGCATCTCTGACTTGTTGAAGAAGGTGAGTGGACAAACTTTACACCTGCACAGAATACAAACATCCAAGTATTAAAATAGTACGGTACATTCTGGAGAACACTGCCACCAACTTGATCTCAGGCTCATATCTATTTGAATGGAAAGATGTCTGTAAACCTGACACTAATAACCAGGCTCAGGGTTCGAAAGGTTTTGGAAGTCACTGGTTAAAACTGACAAAACACACAGAAATAGTCGGTGGTGTTTGTCTCAGATTATGCATATGTTTTTTATTCTGGCAATTACACATGCACATATCTCCACAACAAATGGCTCTTTCTCCCACTTAGGTCTTTAGCAACACAGTGACAGGCTGTATTTGTTGAAGGGTGGGCCTTTCCGTAATGCAGCATTTTGACGGTTACAAGCTCTCTCATTTGTATTTCAACCAGTCTTATTGTTATAATGTCTCCATGTAACAAATATGTATCATATAAACATTACAGAACATAAAGCTTTGCTCAAGATGACATAACACTGACAAAGATTCATTTACTTTTTTGACTAATTAATGCAGTCCTTCTGTAAATTCATACTTATTATGGAGGTCTAATACAGACACTAAAGGTCTTATAACCTTGAATAGACCTTAAATATTCAAACCTGTAGGTTTTCCCCTCTTTGGCGATGGTGACTGACTGGTCAGGGCCTGAGGCCAAGATGGGGTAGGGCACCACCAGCAAGGGACCGGTGTTGTTCTCTGCTTTGATCTTCTTACGGCCACGCGGGGCTTTCGGCTGTGGCCCCAGCATCCCTGCCAAGCTCCCACTTTTCACCTGATCCATGCCAGGAGCGCTGGCCAGGCCTGAGATCACATTCAGGGAGGGTGCTCCTCCCAGCCGGTTCTGACTGCTAGACGTCGGGGTGGTGGGGGTCATGGCCTCAGAAGTGTTGTGACTGTCGGCGCGAGAAGTGGCTACCAGGCCTGTGTTTGAACAAGTGGAATGCAGTTATGTTCCTTTTTTATTTGATTCCCTTAAAACCTAAAGGCCTGTTTGTGGGTCCACAATTTAACTACATAACTGCCATGTTAGTTTCAAAGTATTTAGCATCATATTATTTACCAAATAATTCAGCATAATGACTGAATAAAAAGCCATTATATTAATAACAGAATAATAAACCTGCAGTTTAGGGGCAATAATACCCAATATTCATAATCAAAAATTTGGATGTAATGACTATAATGGCTATAAAGGGCTGAGCTTCCCCAAGAGGCCTTTGTTGTTTTCCCAAAACCAGTACAGTCACACTTTATGCTAGACAGACTGATATTACAATATTTTTAATACATACTGTTATGTTGCAAATATTTTGGAAATAGAAAATTTAAAGAGAGTACCAAAAATGCCAATGTTTAATCCAAAGAAAAGTAAAAAGGCTTACAAAGGTAGCACTCTTTTCAGGAGTCGGAGCCAGATATACACAAGTGTCTTGTTTTGTGTTTTTGTTTTGTTTTACCTGAACGATGGTTCACTCTAGCAGCCTGGTCAACAGCTTGACGCATATGCCAGTCTTCCCATAATCCTTTAGCTTTCACAGCTGACTTGTCATCCATGTTCAGCTCTAGATCATCAAATACAAACGTATTGCTCATTACAATTCCCTTTAATGCAGCTTAACCCACTGTATAACAGTGTTTTCTATAAAAATGGACAACAGTACAGTGCATAGCTATAAAGAACCACAGCAGCTACCCGGAAACCTGATACTTATGTCTATTTTTAGAGATAAGAGATTGTCTTTAACAGTGTATTGTTTTGACAAGTACCTGCCACGGTGCTGGAGGCGGGGCGGGCGTGAAGGGCAGTGTCCGGCTGGGAGGAGTTGTGGGCCTGCAGCCCCGGCACCTGCTGCAGCTTAGGGATGGACATCACATGCTGGCCAGCATCTGAGGGCGGTGAGGCCACCAGCAGGGTCTGCTGAGAGGGAACAGTGGAGGATGGCAAATGCGGAGGTCTGATCTTTTCTGCCATCAGCTGCTCTTTGATCTTGTTGATAAGAACCAGGTTATCCAGCTGTAAGAATCATTCGTTATGCTCAACTGGGGACATTGACATTACTTGGTATGAGCGGTCTATGGTCACCATATAGCAGAACTTCGTAGCAATGGTGCATGTGTATGCAACTTGTAATGGATAAATTTAAATAGAAATAAAATTTACATTGCCCTATATTTTATGGAAGCAGTAAATAAGAAATCAGATGACTGGCTAAAATAAGACAAGTTCCCCACAACCAGACATTTCTGGTATTTAGTACATAATGTACAAATTAGGGTTTATTTTATTACACTACTGTGGCTCCCACTAGTGGCGATATTTCTGAAAAATTATTGTTTCAGTAACTGGACAGGATAAAAACTCATTTATATTCAATAGGCAGACTGTCACACACGTTAGTCTGATGTGTGAATATCAGTGCTTGTTTTAAAAGAGAGGCGTAAGGTGAACTCACCTGACCAGGCATGGAGGGAGGTGGTGGCCAGAAATAAGGATTATTGAATCGAGGCTCCGCCATCCCTTCAGTGAAAGCAAACCAGATCATTTTAAAACAGGTTAAAAATCACAATGAGAACAGCATAATAATGGTTAATACATAATACACTAGTTTTAGTAGGTACTGTAATAGAATTGTTGTTTAAAAATGCCTTTGCCAATTAAAGCATTATAACTACTATGTATAAGCCATCTGTGTGCTATTCTTAAAGAACAACACCAGTAATGTTATATAAACATGTCTTTGCCATGTAAAGCATGATAACAACTAAGGCTGTAACGATTTCAATACACTACTGAGAGGTCTAAATCATTATTGGTTGAAACGTTGTATCGCCTATTAGAGCTGTCAGACAGGCTTAGAAATTAACATTGAATTTTGTTCTTGCTTATGTTTCCATTTTTAAAATATATATGAACGTTAAATATATTATTTTTAAAGCTGCAAAAAAAGAAAAAAATTTGGATACATAATTACAGTAATCAGCATTTTTAAGTAAGTGTTATATGTCCTACGCCAACAACTGTGTGCTTCCAAAATTTCCCAAACGTCACAAGATAGGAATAGCACTTAGCCAAGCAGCTAAACTAGCAGCTTCCTTTGCTACCTTATTTGTGTAACATTACTTGATTATTAAAGGGGAATTTCTCTGATTTTTCAAAATCTCTGTATATTTCAGTTGTTAAGATGTAAACAAAGTCAGTCAGAGTGTTTTTGTTACTGGGATTTCTTTGCAGTGGAGCTGACAGAAACCAGGGGATGCAATGTCTATATTTTATTTACTATTCAAAATAACCAGTGAACCTACATATGTCTTCTGAGTTTTTATATGTAATGCTGATAAGGGCAAAACGGTGGTAAATCTGAAAAGGAAAAAAAAAAAAAAAAGTTTCCTGGGCAACTATTTTGCATTAGAACTCCGTGCATGTACTTCTCCGCCATTAAAAATGTGTTTTAGCTTTCTGATAAGGCTTTGGCCTGTCGTAAAAGAAATAATTTCATGTATTTTAAGTGAGGGAGCTTTAAGATGCATTAAACTCTTTGGATGTCTGGTTCCCATCACCACCATCAGCAAGATTCTCTAGAATGGAGCATTTCACATCAGGCCACTCTGAATGACTATGTTTATATCGTGTATCTTGTATCAAGAAATGTTGTCTGGGGAATTCCCCTTTAACTTACCACTGAACAAAGTGTCTACAACCCTGTTTCCAAAAAAAGTTGGGATGTTGTGCAAAATGGAATGATGTGACAATCATTTAAACCGTATGTATTTAATTAAAAATAGTACAAAGAGAACATATCAGATGCTAAAACTGAGAAATTTTGTTGTTTTTTGAAAAATATTTGCACATTTTGAATTTGATGGCAGCAACACATTTCAGAAAGGATGGGACGGGGCATTTTTACCACTGTGCTGCATCACCTCCTCTTTTAACAACTCTTTGTAAGCGTTTGGGAAATGAGGAGACAAACTGCTGCAGTCTTGCTTGATATAGGATTTCAGCTGCTGAGTTTGGGGTCTCCTTTGTCGTATTTTTCATTTCATAACACGCTGAATGTTTTCAATAGGTGACAGGTCTGGACTGCAGGAAGGCGAGTTTAGCACCTGGACTCTTAATACAGAGAAATGCTGTTGTAATACATGCAGAATGTGGTTTGACATTGTCTTGCTAAAAATAAGCAAAATCTTTCCTGAAAAGACATCATCTGGATGGCAGCATATGTTGCTCCTGAACATGTATATATCGTTCAGCATTAATGGTGCCCTCACAGATGTTCCTGAGCCCATGCATTGATTTCCACTACAGAACTGTGTTCTGATTTTAATGCAGTGCTACCTGAGGGCCCAAAGATCACGGCCTGTCAGTAGTGGTTTTTGGCCTTGTCCCTTGCATACAGAGATCTCTCTGGATTCTCTGAAACCTTTAATGATATTATGTACCATAGATGATGAAATCTATGCTATTTTATGTTGAAAAACGTTATTCTTGAAATGTTGCACTATTTGATCGTGCAATCTTTAACAGAGTGGCAAACCCCTCCCCATCTTTACTTCTGAAAGACTCAGCCTCTCTGGGATGCTGTTTTTTTTTTTTTTTACCCAATCATGTTACTGATCTGTTGCCAGTTAACCTAATTAGTTGTTTTTTTAAGCATTACACAACTTCACGTCTTTTGTTGCCCCATTCCAACTTTTCTGACACATGATGCTGGCATCGCATTAACAATGGGCATATATTTTTCAAAAAACAATAAAAAAGGTCTCTGTGAATTATTTCACATTATCGCATTCTGTTTTTATTTACATTTTGTACAGTGTCCCAACTTTTTTGGAAACTGGGTTGTACATGTGGAGTGTTGTGTACACTCTAAAAGTTTTGTCATCTGAAGCCAACCTGTTAGCCATGTTCAGCTTAAAAACAACGCATCAGTTTGTCCAGATTAATATGCTAAATTTGTGTTTGTTTGAGCTCAACCAATATGTGCAATACATAGAAAAATATAGCCATTTAATAAGTCATAATAATGAGAAAGTTTTCCATAACTGTTATTAATACTTAAGGATAACTTTAATTTGTGTCTCATAAGTTTGACTTGCTATCTCAAAATAATGAGACCCTCTCTCTTAATTGACTTAGTATCCCATAATTATGATTTGCTCTCTCATAACAATGAGATTCTATCTGTTATTACTTCTATTTCATAATTATGACTTAACATTTCGTTAATATGACTTTGCATCTAAATCTAAAATATCTTAAATTCACTTAAACCGTAAATCCACTGCTATCTTCAATGCACTGGGATCCTAAATCTCCTGTTACCTTAAATTCAGTAGTATCTTTAATACACTGTTACCTTAAAACCAGTTCCCTTAAATCCACTTCTACCTTAAGGTCATTGGTATTTTAAATCTACCGATACCTTAAATTCACTGCCATCTTAAATCCACTGCCTCCTTAAGTCTACTGCTACCATTAATCCATTATTTGTGCTGATACTGCTGTGCATTAGGCTGTGTGTACTGTGTATGAGTGTCTGTGTGAGAGATGTGGCAGTTAGATGTGAATGTCCCGAGCATTCTGCCATTCATCCTGCAAAATTTGTTCTAGCTCAAAAACTGCAGGAAGAGAAACATTAATTTTAGCGCATAATAATAACAACAAGAAGGAGATTATGAAGAACAGTAACTTGGCTTTTCCAAGCCAATTTAGGAATGAGATGCCATGTCATAAATATTTGTTACTAAGTCATAATTGTGGTAAACTTTCTCATCATTATTTACTTACCAAAATGCTATATATTTTTATATATATATAAAATCAGATAAAATCTTCACCTCAGAGGCTAAAATCATATGGAACCATAAATATGCGTACTGTGACCGTAACTCAGTGTCAATGCCACTGTCCCCAAAGTGTCAACGCCAGAAATGTCCACTTAATAAATTAAGCTCACCAAATATCTATAAATGAACGTTTTTTCCCTTGACAGGGACACAAAAGTTGCAGAACTTTTTCGTTCTTTCCTGCTACCAGTTCATATCCATCGTTCAGAAAAGGCTGGAGAGTGAAGTTCACGCAGCACACTGCACTCCACACGAGGCTAAAGTCAGCTTCTTTCTAATTTTCCCGTTCCACCTTAAATGGTGCAGCAGTTACATTGTGGCGTCTCGGACGCATTATAACTGTGACTCAGGCGCCAGAATGTAACTGCTGCACCATTTAAGGTGGAACGGGGAAATCAGAACAAGAAGCTGGAGAATAGGAAGCCAACTTCAGCCTCGTGCACGCCACACACATTAACACGGCTTCAACAAAACGTTTCAGACAAAAGAACAAAAAAAGAAACAACTAAAATGGCAGCCTGTCTTTATTTTCATAAGGAAGGGCGCCATATTCTGCGGAGCCCAAATTTGCCCCTCGGTTTGTGTTGGACGGGGATGGAGCAGGCAGAAAACCGCAGGACCTGACTGTGGTGTATGTGTGGGAATGTGGCTGTTTGTTTATGAAGAAGAATTGCACCTTTGAATTGCCCGGCCCCTCTGGAAAAAAAACCTGACACTTCCTACAACAATCCTGCCGTGCAAAAACACTCGTACGGCAGCTACTCGCAGCTCGGCTCCATCATTTCCCACACTGTCTCTCTCTGCAGCGGCGAGGTGGCGAATTTCCTCACAAAAAAACCCTTTCACTGCAAAAACCATCAGCCGCGTTCGCTTTAATGATTTTTGGGGAGATTTTTAACCTCCCGCGTACATTAAACACCACCGATACGGGCTTTGCAGGCATGCACTGCCACTAAATATTCGCGTCGCGTCGGCAAGAAGGAGTAAAAACGTGTTGGACAGACCTTTTATTCCGGCTGCAGCTTTTTTCCCTTCGCAGAATAAAAAGCTAAAAGCGCTTGATGTTCTTTCTATGCGCTTCTAGCTTTCACCGCTTCCGGGTCGCCGTTCGTTCACTTCTGGGTGTTTTTTTTTTCACGAGGCTCAAGTTGGCTTCCTATTCGCCAGCGTCTTGTTCCAGTTTTCCCGTTCCACCTTAAATGATGCAGCAGTTGCGTTCTGGCGCCTCGGGCGACAGAGTGTAACTGCTGGACCATTTAAGGTGGAACGGGAAAATTCGAACAAGACGCTGGCGAATCAGAAGCTGATTCAGTTTCGTCTCTCTCTCTCTCTCTCTCTCTCTCTCTCTCTCTCTCTCACATATGAAGTCCAGAATCACGAAGCAGTTTATTATTTTTTATATCATGGTCCTTCAAACAGGGCAAGAAAATCACTGCTCTGACGCTAAATATACTGCAGTTAGAGCCTGGAGTGCTTGGGTTTTACCTAATGGTCGAAATATGCGCAGATAATGCTAAAATGAGAGCAGCAGTGAGTAGTAAAAAGGAAGAGAGAGTTAGGATGATCTCTCTGCACATGTCTAGGAAATGCAAGATACATCTAACTTCGTGAAAAATACACACTGAAGAGCTCAAAACTGTGAAACATTTGCTTCGCGAACGTGCCTGATGTTCCACTCGCCGCTAGATGTCGCTGTTCGTCTTGATAAATTATGACGCCTGCAATGGGGACGCTTTAAAGGGCCCAGATTTTACGCTTGTTTTTGTTTCTACTCATAACATTTATGTGGTTTTAACAAACCTATTTTACACGGCCATTTCCAGGATAAACCTCTCTATCCCTCAAGGCCTCAACAAACATGAATTTTAGTGTTTACAAGAGTCCAGTTCCGAGACCACAAATTAACAGTCTTAGTTTTAAAACCATTTGACACAGTTTTGTATCAGGAAGGTCAGAAATAGCTCTCTCTAATTAATGTTTGTAGGCTATGCATTATTTAAGGTTAGATTTTACGATATACACTCACTGAGCACTTGCACCTGTACACTCACTGAGCACTTACACCTGTACACCTACTCATTCATGCAGTTATCTGATCAGTCAGTCGTGTAGTAGCAGTACAGTGCATAAATTATACAGACCTGCAGCTTCAAATAATGTACACATCAACCATCAGAATGCCAGGCTGGTTTGAGTATTTCTGAAACTGCTAATCTACTGGGATTTCACACACAACAGTCTCTAGAGTTTAATCAGAATGGTGCAATAAAGAAAAAAACATCCAGTTTTGTGGACAGAAATGCCTTATTGATGAGAAAGGTCACCAGAGATTGGCCAGACTGGTTTGATCTGACAGGCTGTGGTAACTCAGATAATCACTCTGTACATTTGTGGTGAGTAAAAAAGCATCTCGGAATGCACAACAAGTCAAACCTTGAGGTGGATGGGCTACAACAGCAGAAGACCACGATGGGTTCCACTTCTGTCAGCCAACACAGAAAGCTGAGGCTGCAGTGGGCACAGGCTCACCAAAACTGAACAGTTGATAACTGGAACACATAGCCTGGTCTGATGAATCTCAATTTCTGCTGAGGCACGCAGATGGTAGGGTCAAAATTTGGCACCAACAGCATAAATCCATGGACCCTACCTGCCGTGTGTCAACAGTCCAGGCTGGTGGAGGTGGTGTAATGGTGTGGGGAATGTTTTCTTGTCACACTTTGGGCTTGTTATTACCAATCAATCGATGCCACTGTCTTTTTGAGTATTGTTGTTGACCATGGGCATCCCCTAATGGCCACAATTTACCCATCTTCTAAGGATTTCCAGCATGATAATGCACCATGTCACAAAGCAAAATCTACCCAGTATTAGTTTGGTGTTCCTAATAAAGTGCTTGGTGAATGTATATTATGAAACAATATTTTTTCTGTATATCATGTATAACTTACAATAGTGAATGCACAATGAAGTACATTTTTGTTCTTTTCTTCTTAATTTTTAATATTCTGAAAATATCTTCATCTGGTCTCTGCCTTGACGTGTGTCCAGGTCTCAGTCTTGACTTGGCTTGAAGTGAGTTCAATTGCGTGTATAATTGATGGTATCTTGCGACCCAAACATAATTTTTCAGATGCAACATTACTTTATTCACCATCTGTTTGAGTTTTGCAAACTTTTGCTGGCAGTGTGAACTCATTGACCAGTCATCTGCCAGGAATCTGCTCTGCTTTATCACAAATTGTGCCAGCATCTTCAAAAACCAGCTCAAACTGAGTTACTGAGTCTGAGCTGTGTGTTAAAGCTCGTATAAAGTTCCAGCTCCTGAATGAAGCAGTGAAACTCTCACTTTCATGTAAAGGTCATTTGAATTACACAAGCTGTTTTTTGTTACTGTGCCTTGAAGAGTGATATGTGTGAATAACCTCTTTTCTGATTGGCTTATAACTTCAACATGAATGGGCTGGGCCAAGGTGTTGCACCCTGAATAGGTGGATACATGTTGGTTATGTGACATCACAAAAACAATGAATTCAAAATATGCTGTTTTTACATGTTCATTTTCATAGATGGATAGTACAGACTAGTGAAGGCATGGTAAATTTTGAAGTTTTAACAATGTTTACATATTACATCAAACTCTTTATTTCAAAGTGAGCAAAAGGAGTTTTTCAGGATATGAGCCCTTAAAGAAACTGAAGTTTATTCACATTTCATTTAATACTTACTAGTGGATTATTTCTAAATGAACAAACAAAATATTGTAAGTAGGCTAATATGACTATATAAAACACTGTATTATATGACCATGTAACTCACTGTCTTGTACTAGCTGACTTCTCAATATCTGAATTCACCAATGTAATGAGTTTCTGTTGCGCATACAGAGGAACTGAAGGGTTGTAGGCAGTACCTTAAAGACTTCCTCTGTGACAAGCCTAGCCTAAGCTTAGCCTACCATCCCAGCCCAACATGCACATTGGTCGGTTGACGTGTTTTCCTGTCTTGCTTTTCTGAGAGCTCCTTTCACATTTCTGCCACATAACGTTTCAGATTGTCAAGGTGCAGTTCACTGTTTTCGTGGAGGGTCACAACTGCAGATGCACGTGTCTGGACTTATAATGTAGACAAGCAAAGTGAAATAATTTCAGATCTCTTGGTTATTTACTTTTATTTGTTTGCTTGTTTTAATAACAGTGAATCAAATGTGATTGCAGTCCACGTTCCTGTTCATGGTCACTGGAAATTTAAAAATTGTCTGACCATGACCACGTCTCCAATAGTTTATGTTTTGGTAAGTAACCTAATGCTTCACTAACCTAACTCTTCACTAGCTGTTATTTTTGACAAATTCAATTCAATTAGTTAATTTTACAGATTGGCGGTAGTAGATCTACAACAGTAGAACTGTATATTAAAAAAACCTCACAAGATAGTCTCAGTACTAGTTAGTTAGTTAATGCATTCTTACTATAGATATTTTAACCCCTCCTCGCTTTAGACAAAGATGTTCCTGAGTATACATCGTCTAATTCTATATTAACTACAATGACAGCCTAAGAGCTTCACAACTAAAACATTAGAGCAACTCTCTAAAACATTTGATAACAACTATATGATATACTGTTATGTAGCGACCACTCTCTCTTGTCATTTTTAGATTTCTTCAGCATTCTTACATATGCTGTTATCTCAGTCATACTGGGCCCTACATATTAGTTTTACAGTAGTTATTGAGTAATCCATAGTAGTCACTGTATAAAAAGCCTAAAGATTTATAACCAGACAGTTAGCTTGGAGTTTAAGGGGTTAATTTCTGATTATATCAAACCAGAATATACTCTTGATGAATCACTGTCAGTACAACTTTGCAGTCATCATGTTTCCCCGACAGGCATTTTTGAAAGCTAAAATCTTTTGCCTTGTTCAAAACTAATGTTCGTTTTTAGTCATTTATCATTTTCATCATGTATTTCAATTTGTGATGAAAGGTCTTTTAGGAACCTTATTATTCACCCTCAGAAATAGACCTGTACCTTTCAGGGTACAAATGCTGTCACTGTGGTTGTACCCTTTTTAATACCTTTTGTAAAAAATACATAAAAAATACCCTATTCTGTTATAGTTACAGTTTTTGAGTTGCATTAACTTCATACACTCTGTCTTGACCCCAAGATTCTTATATTATTTCAGTTACTTAAACATGATGTCATAAAAAGGTACAAATATTCAACTTTCCTCTGAGAAAGTATGTATGTATGTATTTTTTGTTCAACTCCACGTTGTATCATATGAAACTGGTGAAATATTATGTCTAAAGCTGTAAATTGTAGTTTTTAGTGTAATTATGGCAGCATTTTTACATAAACATTGTATTTTCTGTTTTTGCTTCTATTTCTATAATTCCATACAGTCATCCTTAAACAAATCACTTCGAAAGGTAATTTTGAACCCAGTGTATAGCACATCCACTACTTACTGACTGTGAATTTCCTAGAAGAACCTTGGCATAATAAAGTGATTCTTCTATATTATGTGCTATGACAAAACTTACAACTGCAGCAGAGTGAATATATCATAGATTATGATGTGTGTGGACACCTATAAGAGCTTGTTGCACATCCCATTCCAAAACCATGGGCATTAATATAGCCCCACTTTTACAACTGTAACAGCCTGCACTCGTTTGGGAAGACTTTCCAAGATATTTTGGAATGTGTCTGTGGGAATTTATGCCTATTCAGTCACATTTGTGAGGTCAGGCACTGATTTTGGACAAGAGGCTTGGCTCGCAATCGATGTTCCAATTTATCCAGTCCATGTTCGATGGGGTTGAGGTCAGGGCTCTGTGCAGGCTGCTGGAGTTGCTCCACACTTGTCAAACCTCACTTTCTGCACAGGGACACAGTCATGCTGGAACAGTAAAGTGCCTTCCCCAAACAGTTGCCACAACATTGGAAGCATATAATTCTCTGAAATGTGCTGTAGCATTAACATTTCTTTCCACTGGGACTAAAGTGTCAAGCCCACACTGTAAAAAACAGCCCCAGACTATTATCCCTTTTCCACCAATCTTTACTGTTGTCACTGTGCAGTCTGGTAGGTAGTGTTCTCCTGGCCCAGATTCGTCTTTTAGACTGCCAGATAGTGAGGCGTGATTAATGACTCCAGAAGACACGTTTCCGCTGCTTCCCATTTAACAGGCTTATGTTTAGGCTTGTGCGCAGCTGCTTGGCCATGAAAACCCATTTCTGAAGTTCTTGACGCAAAGTTCTTGTCCTGGTATTGCTTCCAGAGGCAGTTTGAAACTCTGTAGTGTGTAACTCAACAGAGGACAAATCATTTTTTACTGACTATATGCTTCAGCACTTAGTGGCCCCACTCTGTGTGCTTTGTGTGGTCTTTCACTTCGTGGCTGAGCTGTTGGTGCTCTTAGATATTAGCACTTACAGTTGACAGAGGCAGATCTAGCAGGGCAGAAATGATCTGTGACAAAGATGGTATCCTATGGTGTTTAAAATTACTGAGCTCTTCAGTCTTACCCATTTTACGGCCAGTGTTTTTCTGTGGAGACTGACTGGCTCTGTGCTTTATTTTCTACGCTTCTTAGTAAGGATTGTGGCAGAAACATCTTAAGTCAGTAATTAGGAGGGATGTCCCGCCTAGTGTATATAATGTGTCTTTTAGTGTTGGGCTACTTTCTTAATGTGCTGATGAGTTGTGTGTGCTGATTGTACTGCAGGCACTGGCTCTGATTGCAGTCTCTCTGTGCCAGACTGGACACGACTCGGAATGTCAAAGGCCAATGGATGGACACCCTGGGAAATCAGGAAAATGTCCACCAGGTAAACAAAATGGCTTGCTTTGGACATTGTAATATTAAAGATGACATATATAAAATTATTGCATAATACCTCATTTATATAAACACATTTTCAGTTTATCAGAATAAAATTGATTTTAGGCATTTGTGCCTCCCAAAGCCCAAAGTTTAAAAATGTCAGGTGGTGCAACCGTCCAACCATATATTCAGATTTGTTAAACTGTTAAAAAGGATCATTTAGTCATATAAAATTCTAAATAAAGCATAACATGTTTCAAACATAAAAATCACAACTTGTTGTAATGTGTTCCACTTTAAAAGTTTTCAACTCTTTGAAAAACTTATGTGTGTCAATTCTTTTCCTCCCCTTGAACTCGAGCCAATATCCTGTTGAAGTGCTTGGCTGTCCTTTTCAGTGTCCTCAAAACCCTCAAAAAGGGTTTTGTATGCCATAGTAGAACCACTTTTTTATGTTTGAAAAAGAGATTTGCAAGTGTGAAAAAGCTTATGAAGGTTCTATACCAATTTAATGTTTTTCCCTAGGACATTTACATTATGTGCAGGTCTTTGAAACAGTAAAACGGTTCTTCCCACTCAGTTTTGGTTTCTCTAAAGAACTGTTCACTAGAACCTTTGTGGCATGTTTTTTTCAAGTGTGTGTTAATAATGCAATGTCATGATTTGTCTCATAAATGCATAAAAGGATTAGGAAATGTCTGTGATTCAAACTTTAGCAACTGCTGCACCAACCATACAAACCACATAGGAAAGGGTTGACTTAAGTATTTCTTATATTTGAAATTATTTACAAGATTAACTAAATAAAAATGCATGCACTTCAGTTTTGTGTTCCTAGTGTTTTGGAATAGCTCTTGTACTCCACATGTAGGAAAACATTGCATTTGATAAATCTGTTGTATTTCTGTTCATTCAGGCTGTCACACTGTAGGATCATCATCAAAAGATACTATCTGCAAGAAATGTGGCCCAGAGACTTACATAGATGCAGACAGTGCACTAACAACATGTCATACTTGTAGATCTTGTGATGCTGGGAGTGAGTAAAACACTATAAAATGTCATATTAATTGCAGTTATGTTAGATGTTATATAGATGTTATAAATTGGCATAAAGGTTTTTAACGATCTCTCTTGGTTTTACAGCTAATAAGATTGTTAAGAGTGAATGCACACCTCAGAAGAACCGAGTATGTGGCTGCAAAGATGGCTTTTACAGAACATCCAACTCGGAGGATGATTTTTTCTGTAAGGATTGTAAAAAGTGCACAAACTGCAGCTTGTGTAAGTAACAAAAAGTAAAAAGACATAAAACATTTCTTATGACTGAACTTAGAATGTCAAATAAATTAGATGTGCTCTTCATATGGCATTTTTGTTGTCACTGTAACTAAAACCAAGCCAATTTCAGAGAGGAACACGATCTTCATTCTTTAATCGCTCTATAACTCATTTGTCAAGCTTTGTGTGATAAACTGCAAAAGGTCTGAAATCCAATCCATGCAAAATTAAGGCAGTTATTATCACACGGTAACATTTTTGTCACTGTCTCAGGATTTCCATTTCTTATGGTCCTACAGGCCCTGATTGTAAAGATAAATGCGAAAACGTGTCTTGCCAGCACGGCCAGTACTTGGATTCGAAGGGGAAATGCCAGCCATGTCCCAAGTAAGAGACATCATGGAATTGTTCTGTAAATTTCTCCTCATCCTCATTGCCTACTTCTGGTTTTGTCAAAGGCCTTTATCTTCTAAAGAAGGGTTGACTGAGATATCCAAAATATGTTGACCAGGTAAACAAAATGTCTGGGCACTGGGGAGTTGATTTAAACTAGGCTTAATTCAGAGATTATTCTTTTGTGAGTATCATGGGCAGCAGCATATTTTGCTGGATGTTTAGGTCATTACTTTTCAGTTTCAAGTCAACTAATCCTGGATTAAGAATCTTGAGAGCCTTAACCACTTCAAAAGTTTATAAAAATGTTTCAGATTCTGTTCAAAGTGGAATCTTGAAGCATATAGGTTAGTGGGTTGTGGGTTTCCTGTATACAGAAGCAAGAATTTCCTGCCATTTTACAAAGTTCTGCAAATCAGCTCTCTTGAACAAATGTCACAGTCATGTGTGTATGTGCAGTACACATACAGTGACCTGTTTATTAGGTACACCAACTCTGTTGCTGTGCCTAATAGGTTATCATACCACTTACGGTCAATTTTTGAGTCATGATGGTTAGACTGATTCAGTTAACAAAGTCATTAAAATGTGTTATTACTGTAATAATGTTTATTTATTTGAAAAATTTAAGGTCAAGTTTAAGTCACCACTTTTGTGCTCAGTAATCGACTGACTGACTGTACTGGAATCGTAAGCTTAGGCTGTGTAAACAGAGTTTTTAAGGACAAGTGTGTGATAGACTTTTAACATATATCTATAAAATACTTTCATGAATCAGTTTATTTAAATATAATTGAAACAAACATAGCTCACACAAAAGTGAAAGTGAATGGGCCTGTTATTAGCTAAGCATCTCCTTTTCATCAAAGACTGCTTAGTCTGTGACGGGGGGTGCGTATGTCAACAAAGGCTTTTGATCGTTTTATTGAGTTTTCCTGCCCCTGTAGCCAGCTCCTCTCATATACGATGCAGATCAAATTCACATGCATTACATCACATGCTTTAGCTTTATGTATATTTTGTACATTTTTTGCATATATACCTGCTTTATCAGAAATGCATAAAATCATAACATGTTTCAAAATATGGCAACTTTAAAAGTTTTCAACTCACTGAAGAACTTGTTGGTGTAAATTTTGATTTCCTCAAATGCCATGCATCACAGCCATCAACAAAGGACTTTTATTGTGACATGCTTTTAAAAAGAGTGGGCAGAAGATTGCATTATAAACAAGACCCCTAGTGAGTGTAATTTTTGAGTCATGATGGTTAGGCTGATTCAGTTCACCCACTCATTAAAATGTGTTATTTGTATAATAATATTTATTTATTTGAAACATTTATGTAGAAACTTGAGTCTATACACAGAGAAGGATTTATAGAGGTGTCAAAGTACAAAGACTAAATTATTTATTTTTATTAATGTGTGGTTGCGCCACCTGGGTTCAGTATAAGAATTGATTTATACTCTAATAACACTATGATACAAATATCACTATGTTGGATGGATTGATGGATACTGAATGTTCATTTTGCTGCTCTACAGTTAGAGACCATTGTCTAACTGCTGCCATGCATCATTTGTTTTAGTCAAAAATAGTGGCCAGTTTCTGACCTCAGAGCCATTCTTGGCTGGATGAGTTTCACTTTCAACCCCACAGTGACACGTGTCCAAAACCTCAGCAACACTGCTGTGCCTGGTACATTCTTACCAGCACCACACACACTACCATGATACTACAATAACACTACCAAGTTAGTTTCACTGCTGTACAGTGTTCCACCACCAAAATAATATTTGGTCAACAGCAATCCTGTCAGGAACTGACCAATGATTAAATAGGGTAGAGGGTGGCTGACCAATTGTGCAGCAACAGATTGGCTACACTGTGTAACAGTCCAACTATACAGTGGATCTGTGAGATGTACTGAGGTAAAATGTATTTCATAAAGTGGCCAATGAGTGGAAGTACAAAGTAGATGTTTAAACTAAAGTAGATGATAAGAGCTCATACAACTACATTAATATATATCAACAAAATATATGAACTCAACCTGGCCAGTTGTCATAAGTCATTCATGAAACAGGCCAGTATAACACAATACAACACAACACAAAAACCACCAATATCAACAAACATCAGTCCATTTACAAATCACCATCAGTCAACTAACATCAACAAACATCAGTCAGTTAAAATGTATGTCATACATAAGTTCAGTCGACTTACTTCAATAAACTTCGATCAATTAACTATTTATCATCAGTCAATTAACACCATTTTACATCAACAAACATTGGTCAATTAACCCCAATTAAAATTAGCAAACAGTCAATTAACATCCCATTGTCAGTAAACAAACACCAAGTAACATCAACACACATTAGTCAATAAACATGTCGTCGTCATCATCAGTAAACAAACACCAATTAACATGAACACACAGTCAGTTAACAAGTCATCAGTCAACTACCATCAGCAAATATCAATGAACATGAGTCAGTTAACACCAATGAACATCAAAAAACATTAGTCATTTGACAATAAATCATCAGTCAAATAACACAAATTAATCAACAAATAGTAGTAAGTTACCATTGATTGACTAACATCAATAAATTTCAGTCAAGTAACTAAGTAATTAGGTCATCATCAGTCAACTAATATCAACTAACAAACTTTAGTCCCCTAACAAGTTACTGTCAGTTAACTGCCATCAACTAACATCAACCAGTATAAACAAACATTAGCTAACATCATCAAATTCAGTCAGTTAATGTCAACAAACATCAGTCAAATAACAAGGCCACATCAGATAACATCATCAAACTGTCAATAAACAAGTTACCATCAGTCAACTAACTTTTGAGTACAAACGTGCCGGAATGATTGGATTAAGCTTAAAATTTGATTTATATTAAAACCCATCAGACAACTTTAGAGTAATAAATAAAGTGGCCACTGAGAACATATTTATCTGGAAAAAAGTTGTTAAAATACACTGTACGTTCAAATTTTACCCTTCTTATTTTTTCAGTAACCAATGCAGTCACGAGTCCTGTAAGTCTTTCTGTATAAAAGGTAAGAGATAACACACATTTTATTAATACATTTCAGGAATTTCACATATGATCACATCTATTTGTGCTGTAGGGAGAACTGGAAGGCTCAGTAGGAGAGCCTGATATATCAAAATGTTTGCACTTATGTGTGTATATTATATGTACATATACATGAAGTCGAATATACTGCAGCCTGTGTGTTTCCATATCCCCATGTTACCATATAGTATGTAATATTTAAGAAGTTTTCCATTATAATATGAATGATGTCATGGCTTGTTTAGACGAGTCTGGAAATTCGAGGTTGGAGCTTGTGATCATTCTGCCCATTCTGCTGCTACTGCTGGTGCCTCCTGCTGTCCTCCTCATTTGCTGGGCCTGTGGGAAGAGAATGTCTTGCAGCTTGGTGTGTAAACAGAACAGAATTTTACACACCGAACGTAATGGAATCCTACCACATGTGCAAATACCTGGTAACTATATATATATTTTTGCTGATGTTGAAGTGGACTATTGGAAAGTTGGTGTTTAGGGGATGTATGGGTTTATTTGTATACATTGAATAAATTGTTATTATGGCCAATATGTGTGGTTGGTATATTGTCATTTTTGTAGGCAGAGATCCTAATTTCTATATTTCTTATTATTTGCAGTTCAGCGTCATGTACACGTTCAGATGCCACCGGTTTGTATCCCCTAATACATTTCATCCACCTCTGTTTCAGTGTCCTTGACATTTGAAAATGATGTTTATTTCTCTGTGTTTTAGATCCTAAATGTTGAACCTTCCCGAGATACAGAGACAAGACAAGCACCAAGATATCACGACATGGTCGAGGGCAACATCGCAACTCCACTTATTGGAAATGGAGACTCAAAAGGCATAGTAATTATATTTCATTATTTAGGAGTTTTTTTGTGCTAAGCAATTATGTTGTGAGGAATGTATCACAATGGGTCATATCTAAACCTCTGTTCCACTCATTTTTTCCTTTTTTATAATTTTTTTTTTAACTTAAAGCCCAGCTGTCCTTCACATTGTATGATTATTTCATTATCAACTACTGGACTACCAGTAGAACTTGGAGACTAATAAGATGACAACAGTGTCCACTATGGTCTGATGGACACTTTAACCAATTGGTTGGTTAAGGTTAAGATTTTATTAAGATTACTATTAAGACTTATTTATATAGCGCTTTTTAAAGTGGACATTGTCACGAAACTGTTACAAAAAACGGCACAGCTACTGTGTAGTGAATGTAGATAACGTTTACTCTCAATCTCTAAATGTATGTTTCTCATGAATCTTTTTTGCGTATCAAATTGAGAAAATGTACGAGAAAACACAGTCTTTCCTGTCAGCTCAGAGCTTTATCCTAATTACAATCAGGTGGGTGTTTATGAGGGTGTCAGCTAAGCTTGAGGCACAGTGATGAAAGCGATAGGAGGACTACAGAAAAGCTGATCCATCAGATAGGACAAATCGTGTTGTTCTGTCCTATGTCTCTCACACTTCCTGTAGCCTCTGTACACGGTTCAACTATCATCGTTAAATTAACTTCCACAAAAACGTGTAAGCTTAATCTTAACAAACAGGCCTCATACATCATCTGTAGGAGTTCTTTTAACATGGCAGGGCATTATTAATACAATTTTACTGTGATGCCATAACTTGTATACTTTCATAGGTGTAACATGATATTGGGAGAAAAGAAAAAGTAATTGTAAATTATAATGATAATTTACTAGTCATTTAAAATGGCTTGAGTTACATTTCTCCCAGGTTACCTATATGGTCAGATATATTCTGTACATATTGATTTAGATTCAGCACACAAACTCTAACAGTCTGCTGGGAGACAGCAAGTTACAAAACATATTTTATCTCAGAGGAATCTGATTTGAAATATTCAGGGTTTGCACAACCGCTGTTATGCACTGTGGTGAAACATCAGTCTGTGGGCCTGTTGTGGAGAAAACTAAAGAAGGCAAAAATGATAATGATTGTAATGGTCTTCATCTACAATGCTGCCCTTTTAATGCCTTAAACCCCAAGATAGTTATGTAGTTAATAACTCTTTTTTATAATCAAGTACTGAATAGTTCATAGTAGTTAGTCAATAATAAGATCAATATGTACTGTTTAAGTGGTTAAAAGTACTTAAAATTGCAGTCTTCTAAAAACAATATAATAACTAAAATACCACTGTTATAACATATAACCAATAGCATTGAGTTAAGAAACAACATTTAATAAAAAAGCCATCTAGCACAGTCTTGCTTGCCCACGGTGTATTAGTCCTTGTTCATTTGCTTGTTTTTTTTTATGTTGAGAAGGCTCATTTGAAAATTCCTCGAAAAGTCCGGATGTCCACAGGCATTTATTGAAATAAGGTGATTCATCTTAGAAGTATATTCATGTGTTCTTGGAAAAGAAAAGCACTGGTACTACTGTCTTCTAAAAGCATTTGAATATAATCCTACAATGAATCACCTTGTTTCAGTAAGTGTCTGTAGTCTGCCTGACTTTTTGTATTGGTGATGAATTAGAGTTGCCTGTTTATCTAACAAGAATCTTAACAACAGAATCTTGTTCGTGCATGGCCTCGCCAATAATGCTTGCCAGTGCTTGCCAGAGCTGACTAACACCTTAGTTATAGGCAAAGGTCACACTCATCTGGAGAAACAAAAAATGTTTTCAAGGGAGAATATTACAGACAGGAGTTTTAAAGAATGCTATCACTGAAAATGAGCATCTGCACTGAAACAACGGTTGTAGACGGGACATTTTCTAAAACTCCCTGAGTAATTTGTTTTCGGTTCCTTCATTTTTTCTTTCCATTCTTTCTGTAGTCTTTGGTTATTAAATAGAATGGCAGTATTGTCTCAGTGCTTTTGTTGCTGGACATAAAAGAAAACAGGGAATAGTGATTTTTATTACTTTGAAGATCCCAGACTTTTCCTGAGGTCCTCTTATGACATTTGTGTGGTTTATGAATCACAGTTAACCATTTTCCAACCTCTCTTTATTTCTTAGAATGAAATAAGCTGTTTTTGTTACTGTGCATTTAAATGACTAATATATGCAAACAACTGTTGTGATTGGCTGCCTCATTCAAAAAACGGGCCAGGCTGAAACACTCCTTGTAACTTCAACATGAATCGACAGGGTTAGACATTTAAAGACATTCATAATATTCATATTCTTAATATGGGCACCTTAAATTGTATCACTGCAGTCATGCAATGATAAATGGTTTTCACATAATTGGAGAAGGAGCTCTTCTGTCCATAATTGAGCTATTTTTATTTATAAATTGGTTTGTAAGTTTGATGTGTGTTGACTGATCTGGTAAAGAAGTGATATAACATTGTAAAGTTGGAGTTTAAAACAAAACATCATTCAGCTGCTGGCATCCAGTGGCCTACATAAGGCCAGAGGACACAGAGGACTCCAACCCAGCAAGCACCACCCAAGACCAACATGTACAGAACTTACAGAGAAAGAACTGATAAACCAAATCAACCAGTGTGAATGAGGAGTCTAACACAGATGGCACCCCAACCAAACATTTGGGTTTGTTGGTGTTTGTTGCCTCAGCGCTCTATGAACTAGAAAGTTCACACTTATCAAGCTGCCCTTTGAAACATTACCACACTGTCTTGCCTTATTAAATCTAACCTGGGCTTTAACCACTTTGCCACACATGTCCTTCTGGCCTACAGACTGCACTTCTGTAAACACGCATCCTCTTTCTCCAGGATGGAACAAGTACGAGGCGCAGAAAGAGACCTGGCCGGCTGCAATGCTGTATACCATCATCAAAGAGGTCCCCGTGCGGCGCTGGAAGGAGTTCTTGCGGCTGCTCTCGGTTTCTGATGATCAGATGGAGAGAGTGGAGCTGGAGGCCGGACCCTCGTATCTAGAGCGGCAGTACCAGATGCTGAGACTGTGGAGCCAAAGGAGCGAGGTGGACCTGGAGAACATCTACTCTACACTACACTACATGGACCTGTCAGGCTGTGCCCAGGAACTGCAGAAGAAACTGCAGCAGCTACAGGAGGTTCTGAAGGTCGACATGGGCACGACCTAAATAGATAAACCTGCAGTTACTGTTTTTCAGTTTCACTCCAGGTCCTGACCTCTCAATGCTTAAGTGTTCTCAAGAGTGTACATGTCCAAGGTTAAGTTTGGTTGAGTTTATTGAACGGTTAACAGAAAGCACTGGACTTCATTCAACATGTGTCAGTTTACTAAGGAAGTTAAATGATGGCGACCCAAATTAGTCACGGGTACAATTATTTTGTGTAAATGACTTGAAAAACTACAGTGTACTGTAAGAGCAAAATGACTAAGTAACAATCCAGTGTAGCTCATACTTTATTTTTTAAAGAAATCTTGAATTATATTTTAAGGAATGTCTGAAATTGTATAGTTAGTTGTGTTAGATTATAATCACATTTTGATTGTAATCATGTTTCCAACAATTATAAGTTGCATCACAGCGTAACTGATGTAAGAACTATGTAACAGTATGTAACTACGGTACATTATACTTAACATTATTATACTTATGTATGGAGTAACATACAATTAAATCTAAAAGAGATGGTAAGGGTGAAGCTGTGGAGGCACGCGCCTGGTAGTTGCCAGTCATTTATGATATTGCAGTGTTCCAGGTGTTAATGTTTGTCCACAAAATCCACATATTTCTGAAATGATTAAGAGTTACCAGGATTATGCATCTGCCGCCACAGACGGTGAGCCGTGGGTGAAGTACAGTATTTGACATTTCAAAAAGTCATGCCAGCACATTTTGTGCTTATACCACAAGTTGTCATTCACATTTCTTGTCTTGCCTTTTGTATTTTTGTGTTTTTGTATTGATACTACAAGGTCCGGTTACAGCACACAGGCTGTGCTTTTATTTTTATTTGTCTGTAATAGAACTGTTTGTGTCCATGTATATTTGTGTGTGTGTGTATGTGTGTGTGTGTGTGTGTGTAAGAGTGAACAAGGCTCATATCTACTTAGTGTACTCAAGTCCGCAGTGTCGGAGTCCCCAGGACACATAATGCAAAAGTCCCCACATGAAGGACAGCTGTGGATACTGGGCAGTGTGGTTACAGCTAGGAGCACGAAAGGAAATCCCCACCCCTCCTTCTGTGAAGATTAATATCATGTACATGAACCTTTGCTCTTCGTAGGCACATTTCCCTCCGAGCTCACCACAAGAGCAGCGCAGGACGTCAGTGAAGCACGTAAACTGAAGGGGAGCTGTTTTCCATCAGCCTCTTTGATCTGACGTTCGGCCTGGAGTTGTGCTGTAGGTCTCAGTGACTCACTTGACAACATTTCCCCTTCTCTGTTGCTTTTTTTTGGTTTCACACGTATGAGGTGCTGCAGTTTGTGATTACTTCAGCGTGTTAATACGCCCATTCGAAACGCATTTTTTTCCATCTTATTTTCTTAAATTATATTTACCTGTGTTTTTTTATGTTATAGACTGAAAAAACGGTCTTTGAAAATGTTCTCATTAAAAATGAAGTACCAAGTCCTCTTCACTTCAAGACTGTTTTCGTTCTTCAGCACTGAGGTGGTTTGTCGTTTCCATAGCAACTACAAGACACACGAGCGTGTGGATAGTTTCCAACTGGTAGCCACTCGGACCTAAGCTCGCTAGGTTAATGGTCCAGTTTAGTAAAACAAATCAACTTTAAATAACGTTACTTGCTATACTTATTTGCTTTTGATACAGCAAGCAGACAAAACTGGTGTTGAAGTGTCCCAGGGTGGTTTCTTCTAGAGAACTAACGTTAGGAAATCCAATGAACAGGTGAGCGTCAGAGAAACTGTAGCTAAGGTGGCTAACTGGCTTTTACCCATAGATTTGTAAACACTCGGGTCTCTCTCGTGTTCATTATTTTCTCCGCGGTAGCCGAAAGTTCCTATCGAGTTTCTACCATGGGAACAGCATATTGTGTTTCTGTTTGGGTCTCCTTAAGAACACAGACAAGAATGCGTGTGTTTTTGTGTTTTTAAATACATTTTACCCATTACTTTCAGTGAAGAATGAGTTTACCTGTGTTTCTTTCGTCTCAGACCGTCAGTCGGACCGACAGACTTAAAACCTGTTAGCTCCATAACATACAAGGCTGTTTTACTGTAGTACAGCAGAAAAGCCCGAGGAAGAAGTAAGTTAAGTCAACACCTTCTGTAACTTTAACATGGTGTTGTCTGAGATGCTGTTTGTCTGCTACTGCTCTTTATTTCCTACTGAACTGCTGCCCTGTGACTTTTTAAAGGGGGGAGAACAGGGGAGACATTTATTTAGGCTACTGTTTTTTAACCCTCTGTTAAAAAAGGTATTCTAAAGCAGGCTTTTGGGGCATGGATTTAAACTCCATCATTTTTTTCACAATTTCTACATAATTAAATGGTTAAGATGTAAAGAAAGTTACTCAGAGTGATGTAATGTGAAATGCTTTGTTCTTGAGAAACTTACTGAGTCAGAATTGTTCACAGTGATAGGAGTGTGAACGTGTGAAGAGTTTAATGCCTCTAAAAGCTCCCTCGCAGAAAGGTATTACACAAGGTGGGTGAGTTTTGTGATAAGGTTTTGACATAAAACGCCCTTTTAATCCATTTATTTTAATCCATTCACAGTGTAGGGGAACATACAGGGCGTTGTTAGGCAAAAATGTCCCAAAAAACACTTATTTTTTTTAGATTTTCCACTATTTGACCATCATAAACTTTACATATAAACACTTAGAGGACGTGTAGGTTTACTAGTCATTTTGGATAATAAATGCCAATATTTGTGTTTTAGGCAGTCATATTGCCACCACTGTAAAGAAATCGGAGTGTAACTTTCTCTACCACTAACCATTTAACATCAAACCACTCTAAATGACTTTGTTTACATCTTAATGACCAAATTATGCAAAAAATTTGAAAAATTGGTGGAATTTCCCTTTAAGCCTGATCCTTTACTGAACTGTAATTTTAATAGTAAATTCCTATTGTAAAGCCTTTTTAGTCTTGGTTAAAATGAACCCAGGTCTGCGAAACAAGCCCATTATGTATAGATAGATAGATGTACTTTATTGATCCCCAAGGAGAAATCTGGAGGCTACAGAAACGAAAAAACAAACAAAAAAAAAAAACAGACCACATAATAAATACACAAATTGCGCATACTGTACAGTTTTACAGTTGTGCTAGAACGTTTGTGTATCTGTGATGAAAATGTGATCAGATCCTCATCTCAAGTCATGAGAATTGATAAAAATAATAATAAAAGAAATAACACAAAGTATATAATTTTCCATTAATTTATTAAACAAAGTGATCCAACATTAAATGTCTTTGTTGGCAAAAGTATGTTAACCTCTGCTTTCAATGTTGTTTCCCCTTGAGCAGCAAAGACCAATTGTTTCCTGTAACTGTTAATCAGTCCTGCACATTGACTTGGAGAAATTTTGGCCCATTCCTGTTTACACAACTGCTTCAACTCAGAGATGATGGTGGACTTTTCTCGCTCCATGCTTCTGGTCCTGCCAACATTGACTCTGCCGTTCCAAAGCATTTTTTTTGCTTTGATTGGCTGCTGTGTTTAGCACAGTTGTCTTGCTGCAAGACTCATCTTCTGTAGTGCTTCAGTTCAGAGATGGATGCCTTACACTCTCTTGTACAATTTCCATAACGCACAATACTGTCAGTTGCTTCTAATTCAATCACCCATCAAAAAGGTACTTACATAAATGCACCATATTCAATTGCAATTATATTTAAGATGCATTGATTCTGTACACCCTGTCTTAACTCCCGGCTATGGGCCCCGTTCCCCTGGGAAAGTGTGTGTAGTGTACCTTTAAACCCAGGTAATGTAGACAGTTGAGGTCCAGTCTTTGAGGGTATATTTTGCTGCTGTAGTACCGAAACCTTGTATTTCCATTTTTTGTCGTTTTTCAGTTTTTGACGTAATTTAAAAAAACTACTGTCCTTTATATTGTGTGTAA
Organism: Colossoma macropomum; assembly: GCF_904425465.1. NCBI lineage: Eukaryota > Metazoa > Chordata > Actinopteri > Characiformes > Serrasalmidae > Colossoma > Colossoma macropomum. The sequence goes on along the minus strand of NW_023494802.1, from coordinate 13,055,928 downwards.
CTTTCAAGGTGAATGGACCAAAAGAAACAGCCCAAAATTACTTGGAAAAAAATCTGGTTCCATTGACTTGCATTAAAAGTGAAGTATGTTTTTCCATTCTTCTATTAACGTATCAAGTTTTTGATTCGACAGCATCAAGTACCATGGTGAACAAAAATGTACTTGTACAGTGCCCTTCTTTCTGACAGTGACTGATTGGACATAATTATCTCCTATACCAACCTGGTAAATCTAGAGGTTTGTATACTTTTGCCATCAAATTTAATATCGGATCACTTTGTTCAATAAATGGATGAAAACTTTACAACTGTTTTTGTTATTTGTTTTATTGGCTTCATTTGTTGATGAAGATCTGATCACATTTTAGATCAGAATTATGTAGAAATTCTGAGAATTCTAAAGCGTTTACTAACTTGCATAAACAAGGCAAAGTGCAGAAGACAACAATAATTGACATTCACATTCTGTGGTATCTGGAATATGTAAACAGTAATACATGCAAAAAGCATTAGCAAGTGCAAAAAAAAAAAATAATAATGTATGCAAATTTTTACTAAAGTCCTTAATAGTAAATGAGTGGTCTGCAAATGCTTCATTTAAACCTGTATTATTTTGACAGAGGTGATGCCATGTGAACATTACAACAGCATAAAGCACAATGCAGAAAAAAGAGACGGATGCCCTCCAGCAGGGTTTAGGAGCTCTGGAGCTGTGCAGACAGGGAGACAAAATCATCTGGACTGGAGATGTTGGGAGAGCAGCAGCTCTGTATACTAGAGCATTTGGGAGTCATGCGGGATCAACTATGGCGCATATGCGCAGCTTGGATAAGTCCTGTTTGGACCAGGTGATTTCTGGTCTGGAGGCCTGGCTTGATGGACATGAGGTGTCACAGAACTCAATGGAGGGCCTTAACAAAGGGCTTGCTGCAGTGTTCCTGTCAACTTTGTGCCCCAATAATGTTTCTGCCTCTCTGTTTAAAATGGAGTCAGTCTTGCTTGGGACTGGCCAGGGCTCAGATGAGATCTTTGCTCGATGTTCAGCTCTTCTGGAGGGAAAAAGAATGCCTCGTGCTGAGGGTCCTACGCGTTTAATTTTGGAGCTGACTCGAGCTCTTGCCTGCTTGCTTTCTGATCCGTCTAACCACAAAGGTCCTCGGCTCTATCTGCAGGCTTTCCTTGGAAATAGATCAGAGACAGTACGACTGGTCAAGGGTCGGCAAGTGGAGCACGTGCCTCGAATAGTCAAAGCTTTTTTTGAGCAGATGTCGCACAAATTCCCCATTCTTCATGATGGATGCAAATTGGAAAGGACTACAAACTGTAAACAAAAGCCTGATGAACTATCTCCCTTGGAATCGGTTGAGTTTCTGGTTGCTATTTCACCTGAAAACATTTTGGTGAGGGAGCTTCAAGCAGCTGTCTTGTTTTCTCTTAATAAATTTGAGGAAAGTGCTGAGACTTTGTCGTTGGCTTTGAGGTTGGCTGAATCAAGTGACACAAAGTCAAATCTGGACTTGGCTGCACAGGGAATGGCACCAGAGAGGGAAGCTAGTTTGTTAGTCGCCAGAGCGGCTGCCTATTTTTCCACTGGTGGACGGGCAAAGGAAGCTTGTTCAGACCTTGGTGAAGGGTTTGCCGTTCATCCAGCGACAGCCAGGTTGCAGTTCCAGAGACTTTTCTCCGAAAGTGGGGCAGGAGTGGCGGCCCGCATCCAGCTGCGGCAGCAGGCCGAGAGAGGTCTGTCCAGCTTCAGGGAGACGGTATTAGTCAGGCCTGACTTGCGTTCCTCTGAGGGATTGGAGTTATTGGACCCTGTCATCGCTCAGCTGCGAGCTCTATGCCACTTAGAGCCTGATGGAGGGGGCAGGGAGCTGCGGGTGCGGCTGGCAGACTGCCTGCTCCTCCGTGGTGAGTTTAGAGAGGCCCTGTCTATCAGCAGCCAACTAGCCGCTGCTGCCCCGACCCAGCAGAGCTACCAAAACACAGTGCAGGTGCTGCGAGGCTTTGCCCGTCTGCTCTGTGAGGACCATAAAGGAGCTCTGGAAGATTTCCAGGCTGTAATCGAGCACAATGCTCCTCACCCTCCGAGTTGTGTCCGTGCGCTCTGTGGCAGGGGGCTGTTGCGGATGATGGCTGGCTCACACTACCTGACCGCTTTGGATTATGTCACAGCAAGCCGGCTCCAGCATCAGGACACAGCGCTGACCGTGAGGTGTCTGGTGCCGTGGAACTACCGAGGGCTCCTGTGCACCGTGCTCCTGGAGCAGGGAAGGGCTATGCTAGAAGAAGTTGTAGAGCAAAGTAACAGTTCAGGTACCAGTGCAGGCCAGGATCATCAACTGAGCAATGAACAGCCCTCTACGCAGACAAAAGAGAGTTACGGCATCAACAGGGAAGGGTACTGTATCACTGCATACTAGCGGTGTAAAAGGATATATTTGAATATTATTATAATCAATTCTATTCAGTGCTCTATAATATTGATCAAATTATATAATTATAATCCAGCTTTCCAGAATCAGTGCAGCTGAATCATCACCTTCAGACAAATGCATCCCAATGGACTCTGTCTTCCTAGGAACTGGGGCTCAGATGAGATCTTTGCTCGATGTTCCTCTCTTCTCGAAGGGAAAAGAATGCCTCGTCTGAGCACTAAACACTTGAGTTAACCTGAGCTCTCACTTGCTTGTTTTCAGATCTGTCTAACACCAAAGGCCCTCTGCTCTATCTGCAAGCATTTCTTGGTAATAGAGCAGAGGCAGTAAGACTTGTCAACAATGCATTCAGATGAATTTGGTGATTCAACTGCTTTTGATTTTGGAATCGTATTATAATTGTTTTTACTCCAAGTGTGTAAACGGTTCCTTCTATGATGTGTGTATTCAGTGTATTTTTAAAGCTAATTCTGAGTCATGGTGAAATCTGACATTTCATGATGCCCTAAAATGTTTTGTGAATAACTGTAATAGAGTTGAATGAATTTGTGGACAGATTTTTACAGAGATATTAGTACTTATGCACCCAGACAAGTGAAACAGTTCTGGTTCAAATCTGTTTTAATGTCTTTTTCATATCATCCTACTTTTATTCAGAGTATCAGAATGATCTAGACCTTCCAGTTCCTCCCAAAGCTGCAAGTAATCTGGCATATGGTCTAGACAAGAGGAAGTATTATTTATGCCAGTGTTACCATCGCACTGGCGCCCATGAGCTTTTTCACACTTACTCAGACAGGTTTTCCTGTCACTTTGCTTTCGACAAGTGCAAGAGTCAACATAATCAGTATACTGTCAATGTGTAAGCGTCATGTACTTGAAAAAAAAGTGCCTTCAAAGGATTATAAGAAAAGCACGAGGAGTGTGAAGTTTTGCATGATAAATTAGATGTAGGAACTTCCAGTGAAGCCCCATTGTTGTTCTCAAGACAGATATATACTTCCTTATACTCCAGTGCCCCATCAGTAAGCACCTCAACAGCCATAATGAATTCTTAATAGTAGACTAGGAATACATTGCATGTAGTGTTGTTAACCAACACCATAACTCATCTTGTTCAACTAATATGACAAATGTAGTGTGCCTGTATTATGAATGGAACCTGTGCAACATGGAGATGCAAAGGGTGACCAAGGAAAAGTGTGCTCACAAGAATTTTAGCTTGTGTTAGTTTAGAAATCCCACCTGTAGCTATTTTAACCTCTTAAACTCCAGGCTTCTTATTGAGCTATTAATCCTAAGATATCTTATTTAGTTACTACATACTGAGTTACTTTAATGGAACTTTTGTATGAGTTGTGTAGTTACAAGAGAGGAATAAAAGTCGAGTTGGAACCACCTTCTGTTCTTTGGAATTTAGGGCTTAAATTATATAAAATGATTACATTTTATCTCTTTTAGCTCTTTGTGGAAAACCTTTCTTGTTATTTCTTTATGATTCAGAATGGCTGTAGGTGTGCATGCTCTCGCAGTTCTCCTGATGGAGTTGCAGCCAGGTGTAGATGCAGCCCAGATCCTCGCAGCAGATGCTTTGTACAAGCTGGACCGCGTTGAGGAGGCATACCGTCTTCTTCTGTGCATGGAGCACTCGTCCCCACGCTCACCAGTCCTCATCCGGCTGGCTCTGCTTCAGCTGCATCGTGGTTTCCTGTACGATGCCAACCAGGTACCTTCTAGATCTCTCCTGGAACCCATCAATTGTCTTCAAATAATTCAGCATATGGTTACAACAATTATCATCTCTCTGATCTTTTTGTGTGGTGTGGTTTACAGCTGCTGAAGAAACTTATCCATTGTGGGGACACTAGCTGCCTACGCCCTCTGCTTTCGGTGGCAGCTCTAAAAGACAAGGCACTCCTGGAGAAACACTGTCACAACGCATCCAAACGCATTCTGGACAGCCAACAGGAAGAAAGTGGCATCAGAGAGGCTGTGGCCTATCTGTCCATTGCCATTATGGCTTCAGGTATATATGAGATGGATAAATGATATAAAAAACAAGTCTCTAGGTTAATTTGTGACTCAAAGAGTAAATAACCACAGTAGTTACCATGAACTAGGGATCCGTTTTTGTCAGACATGACCAATGGTGTCAGTGGAAGAAATTATTTGTTAGTCTGACTGGGAAAGGCTGCTCTGCGGTATTCAGAGGAAGTTGAGTCTACTGATAGTAAATCTGCGTCACATACAGTACTTCCTGTATTGTTACTTTAGAAAACCTGTTTACAATGATATCCAGGAAGGTGTATTTGCTTTTTTTTATTAATGATATTCATAATTTGCAAAATCTCTTTTATAGCAAACACAATGCTAAAATAATCACTGTTTTCAAGGTGATTATTTTAAACCAACTCTGATCCTTTAGGTGGTGAAGCAATTGACTCATTGTTGGAGAGAGCAAGATGCTATGCTCTACTGGGCCAGAGGAAGACTGCCATTTTTGACTTTACTTCTATCCTTAAAGAACACCCAAACCACGTGCAAGCCTTGTGTGGGAGAGGGTTTACCTATCTCATGCTAAACCAACAGAAGGTATGGTATCGGAGCAAGGCCACTGAGGCTTTTAGACATATCATAAGATCTGTATCTGATTTATGTTTTGAGTGTTGGCTTATCAAGCTGACCAACAACACAACAGAAGCAATTATTTGAGAGCTTTTAGGCAGCACTGCCCCCTGTAGTTGTTAATGCAAATTACTTCAACTTACCTTTGTCTGGTTAAATTAAGTGTTTGATTCTAAATATTAGTAGCTCATGTCGATGAGAAAAAGAGTTAGGTTAGACGTGTTATATTTTTTTCATGTTTTTAATTGTACTGAACTGATATTAGTACTTTCATTTCAATTGTTTTCAGGAATCCACGCAAGACATACTGGCAGCTCTTCAGGTTGATGCAGAAAAGGTCACACAGAGTATCCTGTCCCTGAAAGACAAGGCCCAAAAACTTATTTGTGAATGGCTTCAGCAGCACTGCCATGCCAGTCTTTCCACAGTTCTGTCAAATAACCCTGTACCCTGTCGAGAGGAGTGTCTCAGAGAAGCCTTTCTTACTAGCGGAGCGCTTATGAAAACTGACTATAGGGATCCGAGGTGGCACCTCCTCTACATAGACACCCTGCTTGCTCAAGGTGAAGTTTCTGTCTTACTTCAACACTCTTCTCTCCATTCTTCTGCCATAAACATTATCATGGCTGTAGATGAGACAGAACCTCTAACTCTTTGGAACTGTCTCAGGGGAGGTGAAGGCAGCAGGTGTGCATCTTCGGCAGGTCTTTGGGCAGGAGCCTCGTGATGCAGCGGCCCAGGCCCGGCGGGGAGTGGTGGAGAGCTGGCAGCAGAACTACAGACTGGCAGCCAAATGTTTGAGTGTTGTGTCTGAGAAAGAGCCCTCGGTACTAGACTTCCTCCTGGCTCTCATGCAAACCCAGCAACGAAGACGCCTGGCACAGGTAAGATTTTCGTCAGTGGTCAGCTTCTGACCACAGGTTCTGTGGTGATGTATTTCAGATGTATTTGACAGCGCTTACTGGTTTGATTATTTTGATTCAGAATTATTTGACTAGAGGACCTATTCATACAGCAGTGGAATACAGACCATAAAAACAATAAACAAAGACTTTTAGCCTGAGAATTTTCTTTTGGCCAAAAATTTGTGCTTTATTCAATATTATTAGAATCAATTATTATCAATTCTAAAATTCTAATACCACTGCAGTTATCTAACCACCTTCAGATTAAAAGTGGGCATTTTGACTAATTACAGATAATTAATTATCTGGAAGAATTAATGAAGAAATATTTGGTATAAGCTATGATTTTATCTCATTTAATGGGTGTTCTTAGGAACAGTGTGAAGCGGAGTGCCTAAAACATCCTTACTCATAGTAAAATTACTGTAACGCACAGGATTAAGTGCTGTTTTGCTTTTATAAAACAATGACATAATAAAATATGATGCCATGATGATGACAGTCATTTTTAATAAGCAGTGTAAGTTGTAATTAATTACAATTCTTCCACCAAAAAGATGGTGTTTATAGTTTATTTAGAGTAGCCTATTGTTGCCAAACAACCATGGACTGCTAAAAGCAGGACAAAAACTTTCAGTCGCCCATCATTGTATGTTGCAGTCATTAATATGAACCCTCTCAGTACTTGGTTAACCACTGCAATTTGATTTTCCTCCAGTCAGTGGCGCATCTGTTTGTGTTTGATAATACAGAGAAGTAATAAACTAAAATACTGATTTTGTAGCAAAAGAAAATGTTGAATGAGCACATAACATTGTTCCATGCAGCATGTTTTTCTTGCTTATAATAACTCGGGTTATTCAAACATAAATTCAATAAGGAAATCAATGTTTTACTTATTATTTTCACCTGACTACCTGTAATGCAGCTTATTGATCGCCTAAAAAGTGATTTATCTTGGTATTTGTACACCCATAATTGTCATGGTGAAGCTCAGTGTCTAGATAAAGTATTCTCCTCTCTTTCCCCTTCCAGGCAGCATCTCAGGAGGCCAGCGGTGTCTCTGAGAGTGGACAGTGGGAGCGTGCCCTAACTTTGCTGACGGTTGCTGTGCAAGCAGTGGGTGGCACAAAGCTCCAGCACCTGCGGCAGCGTGCGGCATGCCTAGCCCACCTCGGCCTCCACGAGCGGGCAGTATCAGACCTGGACCAGGTCATCTGCTTGCACAGTCCGGACAGCAGCGAAGAACCTGCGGTGTGGGCTGAGGACCTGTGTCGACGTGGCCGCAGCCTGCTGCTCTGCTCCCGCGATGAACTTGCTCTGCATGACTTCTCTCAGGCCCTGGAGCTGCACCCGGAGCAGGCGCTGCTGTGTGTGGACGCTGGCCCAGGCAGGCCCCGCCTGGCCGAAGTCTTCTTGCGATTTGCCTTGCGCCATTATGGAGAGCAGCAGCTGGACAAGGCCTGGTACCTGATAGAGAGTGGCCTGAAAGTGGACAGCAGCCACACAGAGCTGCGGCGACTAAGGGCCAGAGTAAAGCGGGAGGTCTCTGGTCCATGTATTGTACACTAAACAGCAGTATTGAGATACAGATGGAGCTTATGAATAAGCTAACCAACAGTTTGCGTCAGTAACAGATTACCAACTGTGGCTGTAGGGCATGGGTCGAGGGGCCTTGACTTAGCCTAGATTTATAATAGCTTATTTTATTAAGATGTAGTGAGTTGATATAACTTGAGCCAATGAAAGAACAGCTTTAGAATTTGAAATACATTTGGACATGTTATTGATGTGTATGTCTGAATTTATAACAAGCAAGTGAAATGTTCGGTTGGGTCCTAACTGTAAGCCTGAGCTAATGAGTGACAGTTAACATAAGTAGTTAATGATAGAATATGATGCTAGTCGTATGGTGCATATGGTGGGTAAGGACTGGGTGTTGTGGAAAGGGGGTCCCATGGAGCACAGGGGCCCAGGATTTATTAATCCACCCTTGATTTGTGTTGTTTGTAAAATTCTCAGTTTCCCAATCAGGTCCTCATGAACCCACAAACAGTCCATAATTTTGCTTTGTCCCAGCTCCCAGCACAGTTGTTCCAGGTACTCAGTTTTGACCGTTTAATTCAGATGTGTTGGAAGATGAGACAGAGCCAAACTGTATGGAGGTCCCTGAGGACTGGAATCAAAACAAACTAACTACTGCAATCATTTGCAAGTTGTATCAGTCCGTACCCATTTACCTTGTTCACACTTTACCCCTATTTGGCCTCTGATTTATCATGGTAGGAATGAATATATGGCGTTATATGGGAATACAGATGAATAGTTCTATCATATTATAGCAAAGCGCTCTAATGGGATAAATGACATCCTCATTTATGTTCATAAAACCGAACATTACATTTTAAATTTAGCATTCTATTCAATGCGCTACAGAGCAGACAGACATGCTGTGTAGGGTTTCAGATCTTGTTTGATATTCACTTCCAAATTTTAGTTCATTATTAATGTCATAAAATGATCATTCATCTAAATACATGAAACACATACCTATATCTCACAACAGCTGTAAAGATTTGATTTGCTTTCAAAAATATGATCTACAGGTCTAAATAATATTAGAAACTAAAATGTTCTGATGCAATATGTCACAAACAGACAGTTAATAAAATCACAAAGTGAAAAAGGCCTACTGTGATGATTTTCGGGAACAAACTTAATTCAGTGCTGTCTCATATGAGTCTGAGTTACAGGATAAAGTAATGGCGCTGGTTTAATTACAGTACACATGTTGCACCTGGAGCACAGAGTTAATTTAATTCCTTAGCTGTAAACCTTTCCTATTTTAGTCGCACTGTAAATGACTACTATTTATGCTCAAACTGTTCTGCACTGCTTATTCTCTCTGTTGCAGGCTGTCTGCTATTTTCGCTTCATTGTTCTGGACTTGCATATTTCTTGGAATTTGTTCCCACTGAAGTTTCAGTATTTACTTAATCCTGTTTAATCAGCCTAATCTGACACTTGAGTGGTATTTGGTTGGTGCAAACACTGTAATTTACTGAAATACAGCACAGAGAGAGGGGGAATTCAAACACAGTCACACCAGTGCAGGCTCAGGTTCTCCTGACAGTGTCACTAAAGAGCGTTGAGCCGCTGTCCGTGCTCTGAATGGCATCAGCATCAGCAGTTACTCCCACGGGTTTGGTCATGTGCCAAGGACAAAGTTAAGCTCCCAACATCACTCTTAATGAAGAGGAGAAGAGGAAGAGTGGGGGCGGCAGAACATAAGGCAGCATGAACGACGGAAAGCTGAGAAAAGAGCGATGGAGCGCGGTGGAGATCGGACTCTCCGTGCTGCTTTTGGCAGTCAGCTGTGCGTTAGCGGGACTCAGCGCCATTTACGTGGCCACAGTGAAAGGTGAGCGCGTTTCACACGAGGACAGTTGCTAAGCTAACAAAAATACCACACGTTTAGAAGATAGAAATGTAACAAGACACGCCCTCATTATTAATATTACATATTTATTCGACGTATTTCACTTTTTTCTGAGTAGAAGTTAATGTTGTATGTGTTTTATTGAGCCCTGTCCTCACAAAACGGTTTTAATTATTGTTTAATTTCTCCAAAAGGTCAATTTGGCAGTGCAAGAGTGCTGAGGAGTGTAGAGTCCTCAGAGGGTAAGCCTTTAAGCCCACAGGTCAGAAAAACACTATAATATTTAGCCCAGTGATTCTGGAGGTCCACAGTTGAGAAACACAGGAGGCCCACTTCCCCGCACATTTGAGTTAGTTCCCTTCCACTTTAATTGAATACTGAGCTGTTGAGTTGGATCAGGTGTGTTGGAAACAGGGAAAACACTAAACACTGCACAAGGAAACCCTGCTGTGGTCCATTGCACTACAGCAAGGGTGTCCAGTCTTATCCGCAAAGAGCCAAAGTGGCTGCAAGTTTTCACTCTAAACAAGCTGAAGCACACCTGACTTGTTGGTCTTAGTCTTCAAATGTTTCATCAGGTGACCTCCTGCTTTGTTGAAGAGAAAACCTGCAGTCAAATCGGCCCTCCGCGGATAAGACTGGACACCCCTGCGCTACAGAGTTTGGTGCTCTTCTGCAGATTCAGATAATGAAGGACTTGATCATCATTATCTAATCATGTGACTCAAGTGCAGGAGAACTGTGCAGTGCAGGACTTCACCTGGGAAACACTGGCTGTGTCCAAAAACACCACCACCCACTACTGTATTATTTAGTGAATGCCCGACTGTTGGTGGTGTCCTTTTTTGGCCTTTATAGTACAGTAACGTGGTTTTGGACACTGCCCCTGACTTAGCCTTTGGGAAATATGCCAGTTTGTCTCAAGTTCAGTATAAATATTCAACAGCCCATAATCTGGAAGTGGACTGTTTCCACTTGTTTAATGTTGATGAGCCTTTCATTAGATTTTCCTCAACTGTAATCTGCTGTTTCATCATCAGTGCTGCCAACAGAGGCTACAATAGCACGGCTGACACAGCTGAATTCTAGCAGCACACAGCCAACAGGCCCCCCCCTGGACTGATGTGCACAAAAACAACTCTACAATAGCACATTACAATCTGGCATTATTCTCTTCAGTGTGAATGGACAAGTTCATAAAGACAAAAATATGGAAAACCCTGATATTGAGTTTACTGCTTTGCATTTCTAATCCCTTACGTAAAAGATACATAGTTTTCCATAACACAAATGTCCAGATATTTTTTTTTGCATAATCTAGAGCAGTTATTTTGTGTGCACAGGATGTCAGAGCTACAGAAATGTCTGTACCACCCCTTCCTGTGTTACTTCGGGTAAGTGAAGTTTAATTGCTCACCTGCTGATTCTAGTTAGCATTTCTAACTTTTTTTTTTTTTTTTGCACAGTAAAACCATAATTGTTCACACAATCTTACAGAGTTAGACAGAATCCTGAGATCAGTTTTAAACCTATAGGCAGTGTTTCCCACACACAGGCTAGATTCAGTACAATTATATTGACAGCCACACAAGTATATTTTGTCCCATTTTATTAATATCCAATTTCCATTTTGTCCTATTTTAACAAATTCCAGTTAGAAGATATTTTATGCTGTTACAAATAAACGGGTACAGTGCTTCACATCTAAATCCAAAGGAAATGGAAAGTTTAACATTCAATTACTCAAATACCTGATTAAGTAAACAATTGCTGTGATGAGACTGGACATCCTTATACTCACATAACCTCTCCCACCCCCTCAAGGTGCTCCGCCCCAGGTTTCGACTACTGATCTATAGGCTAATGAATACAACCAAGCCGGCAGTAGCGTAACATTAACCTTAGTTGTCGAACAGAATCACAAAGAAAATAGTGATTCTATCGCCATTCAGCACAAAATGGACATCAGAGATAAGTTTTTTGTCCTTTCTATGAGAGAAAAGAAGCCAAACTAAGGTAAAATATCTAGATAGCCAGCTGCCTCACTAACGTCAGCCTTTAGTTTGTTCTTATCTGGTGAGTCATTTCTGTGAGTAATCAATTCTCTCCATTTTAGTGGTGATTTGAAGACAGTAACAGTTACTCAGTTGCAATAAATGTTTGATTTCCTAGCAGTAATTCTGTTTAAGAACATCAAGACAATTCAAACAGCCTGTCCCTAAAAATACACCCTAAAGCAGTTGTAATTTCCAAATTGTAATTGTAAATTGTTAAAAGTTCCTCCCACCTTCAAGATACATCACCAGGAGATAATTCTCCTAGTCTGTAGACCAAAATTCTAAATGCGGGACCACTGCAAGATGCAAGTCAGCTTGTTTTTAATGTAAGAAGAGTTACATTTTGTGTTTTACTCATAGTGATTAAACTGTGATATGTTGCTTACTCCACTATTGTAGTGCAGATCTATATACTCAATGTTTACTCTCTGTTTTAGCTGCACGACTTCTTCAAAACATGGACCAAGGTGTGGAGCCGTGCCAGAACTTTTATAGATACGCTTGTGGCGGCTGGTTGGACCGTCACGTGGTCCCAGAGACCAGCTCTCGCTACAGTGTCTTTGACATCCTCAGAGATGAACTGGAAACCATACTTAAAGGTAAGGGCTGCTATTATATGGTCCAGAGTCTCTTGCTATCACTGTGATTAACCTGCTCAGAGACATCAAGATTAAGATTAAGAACAACTTTAATATCAACTCATTCATATTGTTGCTGTCTGAATCACAGTTTATCTCCTTACAGGAGCAGCAAAAACAAAATCAACTTTTAGTGTAACAAGATTTTATCCTAAGTCATTTTGGATCATTTCTGTTGGTCTGTTCCTTAAGAAATTTTGATGCAGTAGAAAGGGCAGTGGAAATTACATTGTCATATTATGTAAAATATAAAGGAAAACAAAAATGGAGGTACAAGGTTGCAATATGTTTACAGTGGAACAAAACTGTTCCTCCAGAGCGTTGGTGCCACATAAAGATAGAGCAATAACTTTACAGAGAAAAAAACATTCTTAACTTTTAATGTAAGATAAAATAAGGTTTTGTCGTAGGTCATGTTGCTGTTGGTCTGTTCCTCATGAAATGCTGACACAGTAGGAAGTGCAGTGGAAATGATATTTTCAAATTATGTAAAATAAAAAAGGTTAAAATTAAAAGAAATGGTAGAGGTACAAGGTTTTGTTTTGTTTGTGATGTTCGCAGTGGAACAGAACACATGATATGACAGTATTTCATGACCAGAAATGATGTATGTAGATTATATTTTTCTCTTGTAGGTGTTTTGGAGGTAGAAAGTGAGCTGGATCGTGAGGCTTTTCAAAAGGCAAAGGTTCTGTATACGTCCTGCATGAATGAGAGTGAGTTGATACTGTGGTATGATGCAAACTAAAGTATTTGCTAATTCACTAATGATATAGTAATTATGATTATAATAATAAAAATGGACCATGATTTTGTAGCGTGCATGTTCTACTGCTCTGTGCTGTCTTTTGTGGTGTTCTGTTCAGGTTTAATTGAGAAGCGAGGTTCTCGGCCTTTGCTGGCCCTCATTGATTATGTTGGGGGCTGGCCTGTTGCCTCCGACGACTGGAATGCTACAGCAGGTCACTTCATCCACCTTCATCATTTGTGTACTGTATTAGACCCTAAAGGTGCACGTGAACAGTGTAGTAAGGAAGGAATGAATATGTCTTGAGTTAGATAATAGGTTTAATATGCATTGGTAAAAATAATTGCGTAAATTTGTTGTGTGCATTAATCCTGATTATACACAGTTACATTAAGATGTATGTTCTCTGACTGCCATTTAACTCTTGCTTATGAAAAGACTATGAGTGGAGTCTGGAGGACACATTGGCTATGTTCATCTCCCATTTCCACAAAAGGGTACTGTTTGACCTGTTTGTGTGGACGGATGATCGGGATTCAAACCAGCATGTCCTCTATGTACGTTAGACTGAAATTATTCTCCATAATTGGATTCTTGGATTCTTTTTAACTGTAATTACTTTGCAGAGATAATCAGTGTCCTGTTCTACATTGCTTATGACAGATTGATCAACCAGGACAAGGGTTACCAACTCGAGATTACTATTTCAGCGAGGAAGGGGAATATAAAATGGTACTAGACCTTACAAGCAGCAAAAAAGTATTTATTTTTATTACCACATAGTGCAATGCATGTGTAGGTTATGTATATTAGTTCTGCTTGCATATACTTTATACATGTCTAACAGGTGCGTGAGGCATACCTTCAGTTCATGATATCGGTCATGCAGATGACACGTGAGGCCAGAAACTTGACAAGTGATGAGGCCAGGGTTCGAAAGGATGCATTGCAAGTGATGCAGCTGGAGACGGACATTGCAAATGTAATAGACAAATACAGCCATATTCAAATAGGGTTAAACTTTTTAAAGGGGAATTCCACCTAATTTTCAAAATGTCTGCATAATTAAATGATTACAATGTAAACAAAATCATGCAAAGTGGTCTGATGTGGAAAAAAGTTTCTAGAGAAACTTATCAAGTATTGTTTACAGTGGTAGAGGTGAGGAACCAGATGTCCCAAAGCATTTACTACCTCTAAAAGCTACCTCCCAGGAAGATATTGCATTAAATGGTTCATGTTTTATGATTGTTTTCAGATAAAGTTTTGACCTAAAATATACTGTAAAACCCATTAATGGCAATGAGATACATTTAGGGCTTTGCAAGAAAAAAGGTCCACAAAGAAAACGTGTGTTTTCAAAATTTAAAACTGTTATACCATTATCAGCATAAATCATGTGTAAATTTACTAGTTGTTTTGCATTGTAAATAAAATATTATTTAAACTGTTTTCAGTTATAGACATCATGATCCCTGGTTCCTTTTACCACTACTATAACAAAATATGAGTTAGTAAGTTTTTCTACAATTAACTGTTTCACTCCAAACAGTTCAATTATGCAGACATTTTGACAAATCAGTGGAGTTTCCATTTAACATAAGGACAGCTTTCCATTTTGAAGCTGGATTGTATTGTTAACAGTTATAATCAGCTTTACTTTTTAAGCTGAATTGTACTGAACATGTCTGCATGGATGCAGCTGCCCTTGTTTTTCTCAGGTGACCAGCCCAGCTCAGGAGAGACAGGATGTTACTCTTCTCTATAACAAGATGACGCTACTTGATTTACACAGAACATTCCCTCTAAATGTAAGTACTCTGATGCTCTTTTCCATTGTTTTTTCGGTAGGACGTGCAAGGTAGATGTTTCTTTTCCTCTGCAGGGGTTCAACTGGACACGTTTTGTGCTTGGTGTCCTGGCAGAAGTGTTCATAAAAGTTCAGCCTGATGAGGAGGTTGTGGTGTACTGCACACCATACTTGCAGAGGCTTGGTGAGGTGCTTGCCAGATACAGCAACAGGTGAGACCTCTAACAACATCTGTTAACGTGGATAGGGCCGCCCACTGCTCCGGGCAAGTGTGCTCACTGCCCCTTCGTGCTCACTGCCCCCTAGTGCTCACTGCCCCCTAGTGCAGAGGTGAAATTTCCCCATGGTGGGACTAATAAGGGTCACTTAATCTTAGCTTAATGTCTGTCAGCCCTTGCTAGGGGTGGCTCTATACCACCTTTTCATGTCCAATACCGCAACCTTGAGTTTCTGCAGATACCGATACCAATCTTTTCCCTCTCTTAAACAGCTAAGCTGTTAATAATATATTTGTCTGGATGCACTTTGCTTCATCTAGCCATCTAAATAATATCATGCTCAAACTGTGAAACACATATTTTACTCCCCTAAAGGAAGAAATACGTAGTCCACAACATGACTCTGCTGTTTCATTTTGTTTAAACTGTTTTCACACACAGTATTTTTGATTGGTCAGCAGAATTCAGACATTCAAAATAAAATTTGAAGAGCAACTTTTAGTGTTAAAGCATTTGCACAATGTAGCCTATACCTCAGTGACAGCAAAAAACAAGCTGCAGAGTAAACCATAACTTATAACATTTTATAAAAATAATAGCGTTTCCAGTATAAAATGTGCAGTGGAACACAGTACGGTGGACATGGCATCTTAAGGCACTCACAACTGAAACTTTGAACTATTACATTTCATATCAAGTTAGCTGCATGACTCCCTGACATGACCATGCTGCTGAGAGGCCTCATTCATGTCCAAGCTACTGTTCACATTACACATGCTGCTCATTTGTCTCAGGACTAGGGCTGTCAAAATTGGCCAAAAATGAGTCCTCAGGAGCACTGAAAGGAATCGGCACCTAACAACACTGCAACTACGGCATTTAGAAAAGGTTTGAGAAAGGTGTAAATCTTTCTCAAACCTTTTTTTGAGAAAAAAAAGAGTGTGAATTTGAGGAGGAACTGAATCAGATGCATTTGGGTGCATGTGTTCAAGAACAAGCTCTGTGTGCGGAAGTGAATTCATGTAATCATTGTTTTATCTCACAGATCTCTCCGCTGTTTGTTCTGGATAGCTCTGTTTAAAGAAATCAGAGCAAACAAACATAATACTCATTAAGTCTCATCTGTTTATTTACTATCTGGTATCAACAAGAGGAGGACGGAAGCTCTTGGGGAGTTTTTCACCCTAGGCTTATCAGAGTACTGAATATGGAATTGTAGAGAGCTGCTTTGTGACAAAGTCTGTTGTAAAAAGTGAATTGAATTTAATAGGGAATTGGAAATATGGGATATGGGCAACGTGGGCTGATGCCAGCATCCGATATTTTTTGCATACAAATGCGCTGATACATAAACATCTATAAAATTGGGACGGCGTCTACCTGGATTGCCATTATGGAAGAATGAAATTGTTGTTCTATAGGATTACAAACTCAAACTCAAATTCAAATACAAATTCATTCAATCAGTACAATGCAGACATTTTATTACAGCAGCCCAGCGTCGCCTCCAGAGTACAATAATAATCAAATATCAGTTAAAAAGCAGTCAAATCTAAATGTCTGTTTGATCCTGATATGATTCTGATATCATTTTACATCCCTACAATATAATGAATTGTTCTTTCCGGTTCTGCAGGACTTTGAGGAACTATCTAACCTGGCACCTCATCACAGACAAAGTCAGCAGCCTGAGCCGTCGCTTTAAGGATGCCAGGGCACAGTATAGAAAAGTGAGTGACAGCACAGTACTGGAAGGTAGTAATACCAACATGCTCTGTGTTTGACTGAAACAAAGCCCTGTTGTCTGCACTAGGCCTTGTACAGAAACACATTAGTGGATGCACGTTGGAGAGACTGTGTTCGCTACGTCCAGAACTCTATGGAGAATGCTGTCGGAGCTCTGTATGTCCAGCAGACATTTGCAGGGGAAAGCAAACGCATGGTAACCAACTCAATGCACATCCAGGCGGGGATGCTCATTACTGATCCTGGAGATCTACCACCTAGCTCCACTTCTAATCTAACACACCTGAACCAAGTAATGAAGTCTTTCAAGGGGCATCTGAATATTAGAGCCAGGTATGTTGGATCTGATCTCTCCCTGGAGTGTGTGGCTGTAGGGATTAGATCTCCAGGACCATGATTGGGCACCTCTGATTTAAGGTGAGTCTTTACACTTCTGGAGCAAATGCTCTATTTTCTGTTTGATAGGTCCGTGAGCTCATCAGTAGAATTCAGGAGGCTTTCGTAGAGACGCTGGAAGAGCTGAACTGGATGGATGATAAGTCCAAGCGTATGGCGAGAGATAAGGCAAGATAACACCACAAAAAGGCAGTATTTTTTGTGCTATATAGTAGGAGAATTCATATTATTTTCTTTAAAAAGAAAACTGAAGGAAGTAGTTCAAACATACCTATTGCAAGCAGTTGTGATGACTGATGTTCTGTAGAGCTAAACCTGATACTAATTTGTGTTTTAGGCCATGGCTATAAAAGATCAGATTGGTTACCCTGATTTTATTCTGGAGGAGGAGAATGACAGACTTGATCTGGAATATAAACATGTACTAAGGAAACAACTCCTGCTATTTCTTCTCTATCCCACACAGTCTTATATGAGAATCTGACTTATTCTTATTAAAAACGTATTTTAATCTTATTTATTTTCAAAATGATGTATATTCTCTCTGTGAATACAGCTTAACTTCAGCAAGGATGCATACTTTGAGAACATGTTGAAAAATGTACGTGCAGCTGCTCAGAAGAGCCTGAGGAAACTGAGGGAACCAGTAGACACAGATTTGTGAGTTTATCCCTAATTTGGCATGTATTGGAGGGTCTTTACTATAAACTTTGTATGAAGATTTCCTGTCCATCAATAAGGGATTTTCTAACAGCTGTTGTTTGAGGAGCGTCAGACACCACCTGTGATTGCTATTGTGTACATTGCTCTGACAGTTGGATGATTGGAGCAGCAGTGGTGAACGCCTTCTACTCACCCAACAGAAACCAGATTGGTAAGGACTTGTGGATTAGAGGCTATATTCCATATTTTTTCTTGAATTTTATGGTTTTTTGTATGTCTTTGCATTAAGTATGTGCATGTGGTGATTTATCTATTAAAAAGATGGTCATAATTCATTTTTACAAAAGCATTTTCCAGCCTTTTTTATCCCTTTGAACCAGGATAGTCAAATAGTGGCTCATGGGCCAGATCCAGCCCCAACCCTTTCCTAATGTTTTTTTTTTTTCAGTTTCAGTTTTCAGTTATGTTTAATTTCTAAAAGGATAAAGTATTGAACACTGTTCTACCACCACTAACTGTTGCAACGTGTGAGCACATATAGGGATATTGTAGCATTATTTAGCATTCTAGCATTATCTACTATAGAAAAGAGTTTCTTTTTTCACAAGATAGGAGCCCTGGTGCAGAATGTGTTACAGAGGCTAGTTTATGTGAGCTGTGGCTGATAGCTGTGATCCTCTTTTATAATAGCAACTATTGCAGATCAGACAGGTTGGCTTAGAATTTCAGAGTGGTTGCGTAGTACAGACTTTGATTCATGCCATCAGTTTTCCTCCCCAGAGATAATGCTAATTTCTAGCAACAACACATTAACAATGTGTATATTCACTGTTTCACTAGGCTTAATATCACTTATGGCAGCTTTTTAGACATCATAATGTGAAGCATACAAGAGGTTTCTGGTCTGACGAGCTTTTGCTCTCTGTGAATTTTTGTTATTTTATTTTTAGGACCGAGATATCGAAAATGACCTCAGTTTTGATGGGCTTGTTCAAAAAGCAGCTTAGCAAGTTTAGACACCAAAAAAAAAACTGAAATCTTAGACACTTTTTGGATGTCTAGATCTTTTGGAAAGCTGCAAAGATGCATTTGTTTTCTGACAGTCAGGAACATTTTACCCCACATCCTCACCTAATAATGCTTTTTTTGTGAATGGGCGGCTAAACCGTTGTAGGTTTTGTAGGTAACGGGCAGCCATATGTACATATATGAATGGTTGTCACAGCATAACCAGGATGAATTCAGAAATTCTTTGCAGCTCAGTGTCTAAATTGACTAATGAGTGAATGGTATGTTTTGAATCTATTTACGTTGTCTGTCAAATTCATTTATTTCAAAACGCCAAGAAAGTGCAGTTTCCTGTTATATAAACTGTATTTGTGCGGCATTGCACTGATCAGTAGACGGTTCAGTCCGTCAGATTTCACAAATTATAAATTAATATTTATAAAAATATTATAACTGTCTCTCTTTTTAACCACCCTGGCCTGGTCTGTCTTGTTGTCTGTGTCCTACAGTGTTTCCTGCTGGGATTCTACAGCCTCCCTTCTACAGCAAGGATCAGCTGCAGGCCCTCAACTTCGGAGGGATCGGGATGGTTATTGGTCATGAAATCACTCATGGTTTTGATGATAATGGTATGTCATACTTAAAATGTGAATCCAATCTAGCAGGCTTTAAAAATACCATAGCTCATCTGTAACATGTCTAATGCAGGACGGAAGTTTGACAAAGATGGAAACATGCTGAATTGGTGGAGTAATTTCTCTGCTGAACACTTCAGGGCCCAGTCACAGTGTATGGTGCAGCAGTATGGGAATTTTTCGTGGGACCTTGCAGGGGGGCAGAATGTAAGTTTACAAGAATCCTATCATGAGTTTTGGGTTTCTGTTTGCTTCTTGTAACTCAGGTAGTCAGCTAGCACAGTGAGTCTGAAACTTTTCTTTTAAAGGAAAAATTCATGTTGTAGTTCTTGGGTAATTGTAAATATAAACCTTCTCTGTGGCAGGTGTGCGGCATCAGTACGTTGGGAGAAAATATTGCAGATAATGGAGGAGTACGCCAGGCATACAAGGTACATGCACATTCATTCATGAGGCCTCTATATGATTTCTTAGATACAGTTACAATTAAATTTTCCCTGCAGGCCTATAAGAAATGGCGTGAAGCAGAGGGAGAGGAGCCCTACTTACCTGGTCTGGATCTGAACAATGAGCAACTCTTCTTCCTGAACTTTGCACAGGTCAGAGCTGTGTCAACCCTGCAATTTATCTAAATAATCAGTTTAATGAGAAAATATGCTGACACTGTTGTGACATTACAACCATATTGATTTAAAAACAGGCTGGTTAGTTTCCATATATGAATGTAAGTTTCAAAACTTGCAATGTTTACATACTTCATGGAACTCTTATTTAAAAAAAGCAGGATTTTTTAAAATTATTTTTCAGCAGTTATTGACCCTTTCATATTTAACAGTGCAGTAGACCTTAGACACAGCATGCAGTAATACCTTACTGTGATGGATCAACATGATAGAGCATTTTTATTTGAATTGCCAGTGCCGTAACCAGAGCGAATTATTTCAGGTTTGGTGTGGCACGTATCGGCCAGAGTATGCCAGCCAGTCCATCAGGACAGATTCCCACAGCCCCCTGAACTACAGGTAAACAACTGCTGCTTTTCTCATCTGCTGAACTCTCACATAGTCCAGTTCATCCTCTATCACTGCCACTGCTGTCTGTTTCTGTTCTCAGAGTCCTGGGATCCTTGCAGAACTTTGATGCCTTTTCTGAAGCTTTTCACTGCAAACCAGGTAGTCCAATGAATCCACATGTGAAGTGTCGAGTATGGTAGGCTTTTCTGATAGTCATCAGTAGGAACACAGTATTAGATGCTGGCCTGTTTGATTTATTTTTTATTGTTGGTGTGGCTATAGCACAAGACAAACAAAACTTATTTTAATTTATTAATTTAAATATGTATTTTTTTATGCTACGAAGTGGTTTCCTTTATTTAACCCCTAAACTTCAATAGGGGGAATCTCCATTGTACCTGTTTTATTAAAAAAAAAGACCTGCAACACTTACATACCGCAGTTATAAATGAGGCCACTGTGACACAAATGTGGTGGTAGCAAAAAATGCCTAGAATTAGTTTAGGCTTAGGGCTCCAGAAGTTAAAGGGGCACTCCAGCCAAAATGAAAAATGTAACTATCGCTACATCTGTTGTAAACATGCCTGCCCGCCTCCTACAGCTGTAGTCTCAAGACTGAGATTTTAGGGTTTAAAGGAAAGAAAACCCCCGGTCTGATGATGTAGCTTGAAGGTGGGAAGCACTCATGCAAAACTATACGTGTTTTGGGGCAGATACATGAAGGTGAGCTGTTTGTCCGCCTCCCCCACTAGCTGGCAAATGCAAGTATTGTACAGCAGTGCATTTCTTTATAGACATATTTATATGCTGGGTATTAGTGAGAGAACACTAGTGGATGCAAAAAAAAAATATCACAAAAATGAGGCTGAAGGATGGAATACTGATGGAATGCTTCACCACAGAATTCTGAATAACACAACGAATAACATTAAATGCTAGTTTTAGGCCATGATGCCCATTTATTGATGTTAAAGACCAAAACAATACAGAAGTGTTAAGTGTTGTTATTCACTGACAGTAGGTGGGTATTGGGTAGGTTTTCATGTTTTTAAGATGCTGTAACAAGTTTGGATCCTTACATGAGAGGTTTTTCAAAATGTTTACTTGTTTTTGACGAAGTCCACTGCAAGCCCCATGAAGTGCATTGCACATCTCTACTGTCTGAATAAAAACTGAATAAACTGGTATTTAATTAATGGGGTGCTCCCGGCTGCACCTTTTAAAATGAGCACTGTTATTTATTGTTTTGTGATCTACATTTTCACGTTTTAACCTGAGCTTGTAGTGGACTGTTTCACTGTGCAGAAAATGTATATTAAAGAACTTGTATATGGTATTGTCATTGCTAATATTATGCTTATCACTATCAAATACACGTTAATAGTCTATTGATGAATTGTTTTAAGTGACAGAAATATAATGTAATGAACATATTGTGTTGTGCCAATTACTTTAAGGCTGTATACAGTAACTGTGCCAACATGCATATTAATAAATTGCAGTGTTTGTCATACAGAGATAAATGCTTTTTTTAAAAAAAAATAATTTGTCCTCTTTAGGCCATCTTCATTTTGCATTACTTATATTAATGCACTGTTTATGAACCATGATTTGAAAGTAGAACAGTCTGCTAAATAGCAGGACCAGGGCTGCGCCCAAAACCGCATTCTACCATACTGCTAAATGCACTACTATTGGAGTTACTGTTTTGATGTGCTATGGCTGCAGAACCGCAGCGAAGTGCCTTCAGTAGTATAGTATTTATAGTATAGTAGTACATGGTTTTGGACGCAGCCTATCTAGTAGGTTAGTATGTGGTTTTGGATGCAGCCCATCGCCCACATAGCAAATATGTTTTGGCCCAGATCTGCTGAATCAAGTTCAGAATCAAATTGCACACTGGGTCCAAAGTAGATAGATTATGTATAATAAAATGTTAAAGCAACAAAATATGACCTGAGTGTAAGAACCAGTAACAGTGTCCTAAAATAGAAAAATCACAACAAATGTGAAAGTTATGTAAAGATAATTTTAATTGATGCAAGTTTATTAGTTTAATGCCTTCTGTACTGTACAGTACTTATCTGTAACTGCTGTTTTTCTGAACTGTGGAATAAAAAGGCTGCCTGAAGTTTCACAGCTTTTGTTATAAGTAAGTTATAAGTGAAGTAAAAAGGCTTTAAAATAACTGGATTTCTTCATGTTCTTTGTGGAATTCCTGCTACTGTGATCATGACCTGGTGCGTCTATTATAGCTTTCGCCACAAGATGGCGGCAGAGTACCAACATTTTAATTTAAACTTCAACTTAGTTTATTTTCGTTGACATTTACGTACGAAATTCTCGCATTTATGCGGTTTATCTTAAAAGATGGAAGAGCAACAAGAGGAGATGTTCCCATTTAAACCCAGAAGTATTTCAGTGTCCTGTGTGAGTGATGTGAGGATTCGCCTCATGTCCGAGTTACTCAGTGTTTCTCCACACAGCAGCAGCGCGCGGGACGGTGCGCGTGTGGCTGTAACTGAAACAGTCGAACTGAAGTAGTTTAATATTCGGGTGATGTTTTACTGCTGTCTGTGGACACAGGGTGGTGGGTCCTGCGGGAATATGGACTCGTACACTGTTGTGTTGTTGTTAATGTTAACCGGGATCCCTTCACCCTTCGCCCTCGGAGCTCTGCAGTCCTTCATGTGAGTAAATGATGCTTATTTACTCTGTGGACTTGTTTTGATGTACGTCTTCATGTCCTTTACACTTGGAGTGAACCTGAAAATCTCCACTAGCATGACCCATAATTGTAATTAATAGAATTATTTTAATTAATGATAATTTTATTTACATGTTGAACATTTTTTTCTGAACTAATTATTATAATTATGCACATGTAACGTGGGTTGATGTAAAAAAGCTGATGTAACGTCTGACACTTATGTGTAAATGTATGGACAGCTAAGCTAGGGGTGTACTGATTCAGCCAGCTACAAGACTCGATACAATACAGCGATGTCTCAATTCAGTACGTTTTTCCGATACAGTGCGTGAAAACGTGCCTTATGTTGGCATATTATTGTTTCTATTTTCTGTTTATTGGAGCATTCAACACAAAAGTACAATGTTTAAGACTTTACAGTGGCATCGCCAGACCCATGACTGTTTATTTGCATCATAGAAACACTAAACAAAGCTTACTGCATCGACCTGAAGCCCTTTTCACACCAGATGTTGACCTCGGTTGTTGTTTTCATGCAATATAAACGTCTGTTGTCCGTTTATCTCATATAAACTTTATGTAGATGACATAAAGAGATCAACGATGAAATCTTGACTAGCTGCCGTAACTGTTGCGAGCTTTCTCACCAGGTGACGTAGCTCTATATGAAGAGGAGGGGATGCTGTGTGTTCACAACATTAACCGACTCGAGGCATTTCAGTCAACCTTTCATAGAGTTAAACCCATAGATACACATATCTAGATGCCGCGTTGCCTGTTGTTCTCTATCTGAGGCGAATTGTCTGCGCGTCCGCCATGTTGGAGCGGTCAAGATCCGCTTGTGAACAAATCCACTTGTATTGAGAGATGATGAGTCTCAGGATTAAATCGGCCACAGCTTCCTTATTACTCAACCGATTTTCACTAAATTTGTTTCGTTATAATCCTCAGACACAGATTAATAGGCTTCTCTCAGTATCGTGCTAATTAGCCGTCCGGACCAGCAGAAAAATATTCCGCCTGCACCTGACGTTAAAAACCAAGTTTAGCACGAGAAGAAACACTAATCTCATCAGAAAACGAAATCAAAGTCATCAGCAAACCCATCAATGTGTGAATCACTTCTAATCTTAATACACGTAAAAATAAAATACCACTACTGTTTCTGCATAGAAACTGCCAGCATGCCGCGCGCGGCACGCGTCAGAGATAGACCCACAACGTATTTTTGCGCTTCACGCGCGCGGCCGGTGTGAAAGGCTACATTGATTAATATAAAATAAGGGATTAATATAAATTAATATAAAATAAGGAGCGTACTGCGCGCGGCACTGCGCGGCGCGTCATGTGGTGCGGTTACCGCGTCTGGTGTGAAATGGCCTTAACACGCTAGTCAGAAGCTAATATGCTCGAACCCAGCCAATAGGAAATGACCTGTCACACAAAAATGTGGGAAAAAGGCTTATTTTATTGTGATACTCACACTTAAGGACCTATGATACATGTTGATTGGATTGTTAAATAGTTTAAAGTGCTGATGTTTGTGTGCTAAATTTTACATTTCTGATGTTAATATTAGGGATGCACTGATGTGGGGATTCTGGGCTGACGCTGATATGCTGATTCATAAACATTTATTAAATGCAGATGTGTATTATGTACACATCTGCTAATGCTGACATGCTGATTCATAAACATTTATTAAATGCAGATGTTGGAATTATATTCCCCTGGAGTAGCATTACAGATAACGGTAACATTTGGTGTAACATTTATTTGATTTGTGGAAGGTTACAAAAGCAATAAAATGGATAAATTGCAGATTATTTAACATAAAAGCTCTGTGTAGCCTAAACATTCTACACAGAGTTGGGCGATATGACAATATTTATCAGTATCGTGATAAATCACGCCACATTTCTGAGCAAATCATAGATATCGTACTTAAAAATCACTTCCCAACTATATGTTTGATTATAGAGCATACTTGGTCCTGTTTAATTGGATTTAGTACAGAGTGTGTGATATGTTGAACACAAGTCATTGGATTCACAGTTTTGATAGTATTTTTACAATGTGGCACTACTTTATCTATTTTAATGTGTGTCAAAAAAAAAAGTGACACATCCTTTATTGTAAAAAAAAAACTTCCTGAAGCTTCGCCCACCTCTACTATAAATGTCATTAAATATCACTTTGAAATTTCAGTCAAATGTAATCAAATATATCCAGTGCTGATATGCTTTAAACCAAATTTCTGCTGATGCTGATATGCTTCCGATATCATTGTGCATCCCTAGTTTGTATGTTACTTTCCCCGATAGGCCAAATGTGTGTGTGGAGCGAGAGAGAGTGATTCAGGTGGAGAGACAGTCCTGTGTGCAGGCGTTCACTCGGATGGTCAGAGTTTGGAAGCAAGGCTGCACCAAGGGAGACTGGTGTGTGGGCTATGAGAGGAGGTCAGTATGACACATGTATAAAGTTTAGACCTCAGTTTTCCTAAATTTAAGTCAACTAATGCTTAAAATGTCATTAGTTAATGCTTCTTTGCTGGAAAAATAATACTTTTATTTACACCACCACACCCCCCATCACACACACTGACTTCTCCACACAGTCTCACGCTCACTGTCAGCAGCTTATTCACTCACTCTCTTAGACTTGTACTCGCTCGCTCTACGTCACTCTTTCACATATTTATCCACTCACTCACTTATTAATTTCGTATGTCTCTGTCATCTCAAAACTTTTAACTCTGTTTTTCAGTTTTTATTTTGACACTATTTGAAAACTCCAACTGTTCTTTTCTTTATGTGAACATTTCATAAATGGACCAAGAGAAATTAGTGACGTTATGTTCCACTACACTCCTGTTTTGTCCTTCGTCTAAAGTTCAAAGTCAATTTGTTGTGAAACAGTGCTTTACGTCACAAACCCAATACTTTGGGAACACAGTTCCGCAGCTGTTTGCTGCTAGCAAAACTTTTATGCTGATCATAGTGAATCAGCTCCAGGTCTGCTGTGAAATTAGACAGTAGAGAGACACCGTGGTTAGAAAGTGATCCTCCTGCTGAAAGATGGTGGCTATTAACGTTCTCAGATGCTTCAGGAATCAAAGGGAAGATCATGACACTGAGCACCATCAAGCCCTTTTGCTCCACTACTAGAGCGCGTCGCTGAATTGCCCACATTAAACACGGGATGGGCGTATGAACTGGTGCCACAGAACTGAACAAATGGGGAACTAATTAGGCTTTGGGATGGGTTGGTTTACAGTTCTTTCTTTTCCAGTCCAACAGATACTCATGTCTATCTCCAGATTTGCTCTCACTGTTGCAGTGGGATCTTGTAATCTGTAGCTGTATTGTTCCTCAAATATAACCATGACATGAGACCGTTCCAGGCGTTCTTGTAATTGAGGCTAGCTAGCTAGTTGGTTTGGGCAATTTGACAGTATTATCGTCACAATGTCAACAGTCCGGACAACAATATCATATTTGTGTTGAGATGATGATCCACAACTTTGCTGCCTAATTAGGTGCGCACATTTAATACTGTTTAAGTCTGATAAGAAATGTGCCAATACAATCTTGAGAATTATTGCAAGGGAATATAATGCGTATTTTTATGGGAAAAGTACTGAGTACTGAAGTCTGAGTCGACTTCCTTTCCACAAACGAGGGGCCGATAGAGGGCCTGCAGAATGAGGCCACAGGAGCTAAATTAGGCCTATAGACAATGTATTTTTTATGAGTGTATATTTTGTTGAAAAAAAAACAATCATCTGTTGGGATATTTGTAAAATACATAAGCAATTTTAAAAAAGTGTATGAAAACTAAATATCGCCCAGGCTTACAGCAAGAGTTTTCAGTCCACTGTGCCAAAAGTTTCCACCAAGACTCAGTTATTGTAATATTTGATGTCTTTAGTGAACCAGCCACAGTTTTGAAACCCTTCAGAAAATCAGTGTGGATCAGTCAGGGCTTCTGTTTTTGTTCTTGATTGTAGTACACTGTAAAAATATTTAATATTTTATCTTAAAAAGTGTAAGTAACCTGGTTGTCTTAAATTTTTGAGTTCGTTGATTGTCTGATAGGAAGTAAACAGAATGTGTTTTGCTTTAGTTTTTAAAATTTAATTGACTAAAACTTTTAATGCATCCAGATCACTGTTATGATTGATAATCCATGATTCATTTTGTACAGTGTACAGTTGTAATAAAGTTGTTCTTGTTATGTACAAAGTCATCCTAATCTCTCCCTGTCTTTTTATCTTAGGACTGTGTACTACACAGGATACAGACAGGTGTACAAGCAGGATTATCAGACGTCGTACAGATGCTGTCCTGGCTGGTCTCAGCTCAGCGGCGAGGCTGGCTGCCTGAACCGTAAGAGTCCTTGATGCTTCTTGAACTGCTTAATATGTAGTCTGCAAGCACAGACCCACATAAACAGAATGATTGAGAGATTTGTTTAGCACAGTCAGTACAGTAACCTACAGTAATCTGTGTTGTTATAACATAGTAGAATCATTACACAACAGCTTACATAATGACTGATGCTTTAATGCTAATGACTTGTAATAAGCAGTAAGATACTGAAAGGGATTGATATTGTAAGTATTGAAGAATTACATACTTTCTTCAAGCACTTTTTGAGAATCACTCTACTTTGAGAAGAGCTTTAAGATTTACCGTTCTATTGTAAAAGATGTACAAAGGCAGATACTTTTAGCTCAGCTTCAGGTGATCCTGTAGAGACTGAAAGTGTGATTTATACATGCAGACTCTCATACTGAAAACAAGATTTCGTCATGGTTAGTGTTAAAACGGCACTCAGGCCCGTTATTGGATCATTTTATTGAGAAAAGGTTCATCTTACATGATTCTAAAAAAGCCATATTTTTTGTATTTTATTTTTTTGCCTGACATTTGTGATATTTATGATGTTTGTTTGGTTTTATGTACCAAAAGCAGGTTCACCATTTTACTGTACAAGACATTGTGCAAAGGCAGATACTTTTAGCTCAGCTTCAGGTGATCCTGTAGAGACTGAAAGTGTGATTTATACATGCAGACACTCAACTACTGAAAACAAGATTTTGTCATGGTTGGTGTTAAAACTGAACTCAGGCCTGTTATTGGATCATTTTAATGAGGAAAAATTCATCTTACATGATTTTAAAGAAGCCATATCTTACATATGCCAACCTTCCTTTATCCCTTACAATTATGCAGGCTGTTTTTGTTACTATGCCTGTGAGACATATAATAACTGAAGGACCACTGTAAGGGTGAAGCACTCCTTATAACTTCAGCGAGAATGGGTGGGGCTAAACTGCTGTAGGCTGAATAGATGGAAATATAAAAATGTGTTGGGTATTTATAAATGTAAAATTCCTTTTTTCAGTTTCAACAAAAAAATGCTGCATAGTGCTGCTTTAACAACAAAATATTCAAATTGGCTGGCAAATGCTGGCCCTCATAGGGTTAGATCGGGTTAAGTTGTTGTCTGTTTATGGTAGGAGAGTTACGAAATGCCATTCTTCATGCTCTGTTCATGCATTATGTAGACAGCCCTTTCTCAGTATTAGAGCACCTCTTAGTGGCTATACTGAATAACATCCTCTGTTCTCTTTCTCCAGTGTTCTTTTCTTAAGGTGTTTTTTTAATGAGGCTTTATTGCGCAGTAAAATCTCCTGAACGTATAAGGGACACTTCAGACGCACGCTGCCTTTAAATCTTCCTCCCTTTTTGGCTCAGTCAGACACATCTACGCACATCCATTTTCCCTGTGGAGATGCTGTTTGGAGGATGATTGCTCTGTAGCTAATGCCACTCACCCATAAGCCTTTCGTCAGGTACTCATTAATTCGGACCAGTGAAATCTCAATGGAGGCTTTGTGGTTTGTGAGAACGGTACTACATTTTCAGCTTGAAGGATGAAACCGTGCATCTCCCAACAATCAGATGGTATTTAATCATGCTTCTGTCTTCAGGTCTGTCTCTGTGAGGATTCAGATGTTGTCATGTGCAAAACAAATTAGCTTCAATGTGTTCATGTTTCTTTAGAGAAGGGTGTTCTCGGGTCAGACAGCGCTGTGCTAGTGTGGACTGAGATCACACTGAGAATGTTTTGACACATCATTTTCTATTCCTTGGATCACATGTATGATTTATACTGAAGTATGTTTGAGTTATTTTGGTGTATCTTCTTGCAAGGTTCTTTCAGTTGCTCCATGAGCAGAGTTGAGGCTTTTGGAGAGCCAAATGTCAGGTATGCTCAAGAGTATTTTCAAGAGCTTTTTACTAATAAAGTACCTACTGTACCTGCAGACTCTTTGTTTTTACACACTTTTTAAAGATAGTTCTTCAGGGGCTCTTTAGTAAAAGCAGTGGGACTGTTCAGAATACCCACACATTATCTAAGCCACTTATCCTTCTGGGTCGCGGGTGGGATGCTGAAGCCTATCCCAGCTGTCTTTAGGCAGAAGACAGGAAACACCCTGGACAGGTCGCCAGTCCATCGCAGGGTAGACAGACAGACCTATACATTCACACACACTCACACCTAGGGGCAATTTAGCATGTCCAGTTGGCCTGACTGCATGTCTTTGGACTGTGGGAGGAAACCCACACGGACACGGGGAGAACATGCAAACTCCGCACAGCTAGGGAATCGAATCCAGGCCCTTCTTGCTGTGAGCACTACCCACTGCGCCATTGTGCCACCCCTGTTCAAAACAATGAGTTCTATATAGATACATTTCATGCTTGAATGATTCTTTGCAAGAGGAATTGGTTCAGATTGATGGTGAATGTGTGGGATTATGGTTCTATTTAAAGACTTTTTGAAAATGGTTCTGTATAGCACCTAAAAGAATTCTGCTGTTGTTACAATGTCAAGCTTGTAACAACAGTAAAACCCTTTTTAGTGCTATATAGAACACTTTTCTAAAAGTGTCCACTTTCTGCTATATTATTCCATCAATATGCAGCTTAAAGGGATGATTCTGCAAATATTTTTTGCAAATCTGCAATTTTCCCCGTACCCTAAACGTTATAGTTTGCAGTTATATGCTCAGCCAAGACATGTTTGGTGTCTGAAGTTTGCTTCTTTAGTTTTGTGCTGGAGTTACAATGCAAATGGAAGCTTACACTTCACCAATTAGCAGAGCTGGCATATCAGTGTTTATGCAGCATCAGGCTGAATCAGCAAAAAATGCTGGATTGTATATCGAGGGGATAAATAATGAATCTGATCCAAACCTGTAACAAATCCAAATCACACATACTGACATTTGATGTTGTTAGTTGTGTATTTGTGTGGGAGCATTAAAACCTACTTTTAGATGCTGACTTTAAATGAAGTGCTTTGATTAAATGTAACTCATTAAAAATGTGTGTGCGTGTACATATATGTGTGTGTGTGTGTGTGTGTGTGTGTGTGTGTGTGTGTGTGTGAGACTGAGTGAATATATATATATTCTATATACACCTATATATTAGGCCATAGTTGGTGTAGATGTGTGATTTGTAGTTCTTTTTAGTTCATCATGCTTGTATTTAAACACTGCAAAAATAATATTCTAGTAGTATTTTTGATTAATTGTGAAGTTTTGTTTGGAAACACATGCATTAGCTTAACTACCAACGTAATTATGAAGTGATAGAGAAATAAAACGGCTGTTTTGATTTTTTTATTTTATGAGATTTTATGAAAAAAATGTCACTCTGGGCCTTCTGGAAGTCCTAGTTATGTCACTGACTGTGAATACAAGCTGTCTAATCAGATTTCGGTCAGTTGTTAGAAATGAAAAACAGCAGCGGCTCTATGTCGGGCTTCTTTGCTCAGAGAGTCACTGTAAAATCGCAAAATACAAAGTATACGAGGTAAAATATGTGTTATTGTCTGGTGCAACTTCAGATAAAATGTATGGAACGTCTTTACAAGCTTCAGTTGTCTGTGGTAAATATGGAATGGCTAACAAATGTTCACATTCATCATAGTTAATTTAGTGCAAAGACTATTTTAAACAGAATGGGTAAAAGAAATGTCAAAACCAGTATACCAAATGGCAAATTAAAATGGTAAAATTGAATTCGGTGGCACGGTGGCGCAGTGGGTAGTGCTGTCGCCTCACAGCAAGAAGGGCCTGGGTTTGGTTCCTGGCTGGGTGACCAGGGTCCTTTCTGTGTGGAGTTGTGTACATGTTCTCCCCGTGTCTGCGTGGGTTTCCTCTGGGTACTCCGGTTTCCTCCCACAGTCCAAAGACATGCAGTCAGGCCGATTGGACACGCTAAACTGCCCCTAGGTGTGGATGTGTGTGGGATTGTGTGTGGATGTATATGTCTGTCTGTCTGCCCTGCGATGGACTGGTGACCTGTCCAGGGTGTATCCTGCCTTCCGCCCAATGACAGCTGGGATAGGCTCCAGCACCCCCTGTGACCCAGAAGGATTTGTTGGGAAGTGGTTTGTTGTGTGTGTGAATTTGAATTTTCATTCTAAGTCCCGACTGGATATATGAATGGGAAATTTAAATTGAAAGAATAAGAATACATTTTACATACTACATTTTTATTTGAATTGAATATATGCTTCTATGCATTCCTGCCATTGATTTTTATTTTTTAGAATCAGTAATCATTAGTAATATTTGAGTCACCACACTGGATATAACTAATTGAAGTGTCTGTTCTGGTTCAATCTGTGCAAAACATTATTGGGAACGAAAACATTTTATTCTTTTACGTTCTGCTTCCAAAGCATGTGTCTTTCTTTTTAGAGACTTTACAGGCTATGGAGCTTAACTTCTGACACCTGCTCATCCATGGCTCTGTAAGAATGAAAGCCTTGGAGGACTTTGTGACCTCCTCCCCCAGTGAGCTGGTAATCCACTCAGACAAGGCTCCTTTGTAGCGAAGAAAAGTGATGCCAGGAACAGCTGGCAGGAGAAGCCGAAGCCATTTGGTTTGAAGCATGGCGAGTTAGGCCACCATCCCAAGGCGTATCTCTAGCTTTTGTGCTCCTCATCAAAGGCTGTCCATCCATCATTGAATGCCATTAATTCACTGTGTACCTGTTTAATTCAATAAAGAAATGTTTGCTCATTTTATGGCCTAAACCAATCGGACAAGCCTGCACAGCTGCAAGTCTGCAAGCAGTGTTCACCATTTATAATCCTAAAAAATGATTCACTCAAAATATTTTTTTCTTCTTGTTTGCAGATGTAACGTTCATTCAAATGTAAAGCCACTGAATAGCAATGTTTTGTATGGAGGGAACTGAAGGAATTCCAGATTTTGGATGTTTGTCAAGGGCAGGGGAATTGACACAAAGCTGCCAAGGCAGCATCTTTTTACCAAGCCCGAACAGTTGCTGATGTTTTGACTTTTTTTGTTTGTTTTTTTTAGAAATGGATACTTGTACTATTGTAATGTAACCATATCAATGAAATGATAAAGCTCTTAGATGGCAGAGGATTTTCATGCTTGACGCCACAGCTTTAAGGTTGTTAAAGGCTCTGCCTACTTGGCATGATGAAAATAGTAATCCCTTTAGGTTTGTTCTGTAGTAAACGTGTTCAAATGCAGCAAGTAAAGCTCACAGTATACTGTACAGTCAAGACGAGAAGCTTTGGTCTTGTTAGTTCTTGTTCAGTGAGTTAATTTTTGACATTTATTTTTGTTATGTGAAATTCTGTGATTAAATGCTAGAAGCCTCAAACTAGATGCTGCTCCTACGGCACAAGCCAGCTTGCCACTGCCCCACACAGCTGTATCGCATCGCTAGATCAAACTGCTGTATCAGTGACTGGATCCACGCTGGATCTCAGTTTAGTTCATATTTACATTTGAAAATAGATGAATCCTTTTATGTTTGCCAAAAAGAAGCTTATACTGCACAATAAAAACAAACAATATGAAGCCTGCATCTTGCATCCTAATGTCTGCGTCTTGCCCAAACTGGGCAACAGTGAGTTTGATGAATTTAACAATAGGGGAAGCATGCATGATATTGCCTTTCCATTTTAACAATATTTTAAACAAGATATCATTTATGATATATTGCTCATAAAATAGTGGTGTCTCTGTAGCCACTTTTCTATTGTCATTTTAAATAAGGATGCACTGTTATGACAATTATGGGTGATGCCAGTATCAAGTATTTTTTATGTACATATCTGTTGATGCCGATACATGAACATTTCAAAAATGTGGAAGTTGGGACTACATTTGCCTGGAGTAACATTACAGAGAATTAAAACTTCACTAATGCAATAAAATGCAAAAATGTAAGCACAGTAGCCCCGAGTCAACTAATTTTTTTGCTCTTTTACATAGCAATAAATACATTATCAAGTATCAGGTTGAAATATCTAATCAGATCTAAACATCTGCCAATACCGTTGATAGTCCAATATTATTTTGCGTCCCTAATTTTAACACTTCTTTACAGTAGCCAAAAAATACAATTTCCACCTGTTTTAGAGGCCCCCATAGTTTTTCTTCAGAAAAGTTGATGGATTGTATTTCTATGGAAATTTACAAAACTGGACGAAAACTGAATTTGCATCTTCATAGGTGAGCAAGCAAATCAACTTTTCTAGAAGGGTTTTTGTAAGATTTAATGCTATGGTTTTTACTGTGCCAAAAATTTGGTGTCAGGAAAGCTGCATTTGTTTTGTCCATTTTATCCAAGGAGGACTACAGCATCTTGTGGAGAGGTGTGAATTGTTTTCACAGAGAGGGGTTCTCACCCCTTCTTTTTTCACTCATCATTGCTCACTAGCAGCTCAACGTAGAGTTGCAAGATTTCATGCACAAAGAGCATACAGTGTCCTAATTAATGGTTATGGGGAACAGTTTTTTATCATTTTAATTAAAAATGTGGATTTCCATTCTGCTGGTGGAATGGCCACAGGAGGGCCTGCAAAAAGAAGGCTGAGAGAAGTAAACAGAACAAAACAGTCTGACCAAAACATCCTCTGTCAGGTCTGTAAGACATTTTTTTTAGCATAGAGTAGCAGCACTCAGGAGGCAAGAGTTCATTTTGATAATGGTCCCTTATATGTTGTCTGATATTGTTATATATTTGGAAAATGTTGTAATATAGATTCTTATCAATATCACCCAGAGCTAAACAGTAGCCTTTTAAGAAGCACTGTACCAGCTAAAATAGTGCAATGTTACCCTCCTGCTTATGAATAGCAAAGAATTTGCTTACATCCTTCCTCATGTTGAAGGAATGTCACCTTTCATTCATTGCAGAATCGCCGTTCTGGTCATTGATGCCCAGTTTACGTGGCCACACATGTTTGAGTGGTATTTAGTTGGGTTCTTTTGCAGGTGGTCTGTTATCCACCAGCATTATCAATGAAAATGAGCAGATGTTGTAGGGTGCACATCTATTCTACCCTAAACAGATGTTTCCAAATTAGCACAAACAGACCACATGGAAAGATTTGGATGCTCTAAAAGAAGCACAGTCATCTGTCCCATCTGGACAAAGAAAGAAGGTCTTATCACATGTAATGTAGCATTACATCAGATCAAACAGTGGAAATCTCTTTCACATTCATTTCCAATAGAGTGTAACAGCCAGTGTTTTTCCCTGGCTCTGTTATTTAATTTAAAACCAGTCTCAGTCAAGTATCGGAGGAACACACTATTTCCCTATCAAAATATAGCTGGTTATTTAACAAATAAAAAGAAGAGAAGGTCTCTAATGATCTCTCTGTTCAAACTGCTCATTGAATTGATTACACAGCTGTACTCTTTGAATCTGTTACAAAAAAGGACGTTTAATTTTCAATTAATCATATTTTTGCTTACTTAGGACGTAAGGTTTTAGCAGCTGTGAATGTGATCGGATTGTCTTTGGCTGGCTGCCTGGAAAAAACACAAACAGTTACACATCGATGAGCTGTATCTGCATACTTCCAATTCGTCTTAGAAGAATACGTTTTCCACCTGCGTGTCCAGAAACCAACGCCTAGTTCTGTTCAGCTTGATCAGGGATGTGAAGTTTTGCTGTGTCACCAATTTGACACTAATTATTTGCGTTATGGATCCTGCTAATTCACTTCTACTAATGCTTAATATGAAATTTATAGTGATGCTCATACTGAGCAGTTTAAAATGTTCAAGCTAAATTATTCACTTGCGCAGATCTGATTTGAAGTTTCAAAACGTTTGCATACGACCTCACCTCACATAGGCTAATGTCAAAAGCAATGTTAATAGATTCAGTGCAAACTGACAGCTTGGTTGAAAGCAAAAAAATTTCAAAATGTGCAAAAGTCAGAGACCACCCTTAATCTCAACATTAAGAAAGTACAAGTTGTTCATTTTCCAGGAGATATTTCTGAGGATATATGACATAATATATTTCATTTGCATAAAGAAAGGGAATATCAAAAAGAAAAAAACAGGAGTTTCTCAAATTGGAGTTAAAAAATATAAGATATAAAAAGAGGACTGACTCCCAACAACCGTGCAAGACCTGGTAGACCACCAAAACTGTCACCATCAGATTAACAGTACGTAAAGCTTTCATCTTTAAGAAAATCAAGCTCCACTCTTGCTTCAGATCTGAAAAAAAACACAGGTGTTTCTATCCATCGTTCCGCCAGGAGAATACAACATAACGCAATAGGTCTGAATGGATGTGTATCTGTCATAAGGCTGTTACTGAGAAAAGGAAATAGACAAAAGAGTAGAAAATCTGGAAATTAAACAAAGTACCTGCTGGTGTTTTTAGAACAATGGACTGACCACCCCAGAGTCCAAGCCTGTTTTGGATTACTTGGATCATGGAAAACACAAAATACTTTGTAGTTGTGGAA
Source organism: Colossoma macropomum (assembly GCF_904425465.1). Classification (NCBI taxonomy): domain Eukaryota; kingdom Metazoa; phylum Chordata; class Actinopteri; order Characiformes; family Serrasalmidae; genus Colossoma; species Colossoma macropomum. Next base: position 13,020,033 of record NW_023494802.1, on the reverse strand, counting down.
AAACATCCCTGTAGATTTCTTTGAAAACCTGAACATCTGAAAAGAATGACAGCTGTTATAAAGGCAAACTGTGGACACACAAAATCCTGAAAATTTTGATGTTATACTTAGTTCTTGATGTTTCTGTGTAATTTTCTTAAATACGTGCTTTCTGCTTTTTTCTGATATTGAAAAACTCACCCCTGTGGCTGTACTTATCCAGCGCTCTTCATATGGCAGGAGTGTCCATCTCTGGTCCTGAACAGGTTAGTGATCTCCCAGTTCTTACAGATCTCATTCGTTAAGAAGTTTTGGGTTTAGTGGATGTGTTAGAGCAGGGAAATCTCCACCCTGAGCTGAACCCTCTGCGACTAGGTTTGGACAGCACTGCCGTGTGGTGCACCTTAGGCCTCATTCTTCACTCTTGCTTTCATGTCTGTTGAGCTTTGTACTGAATCATATCAGATTGTACTCATCACCGTGGTGACCCGTCTCCATGAGGAAAGTCAGACCTCCTTCCCCTGAGCTCTGGTACAGCTCAAGGAGGTGGACTTCTATCAGCAAATATGTTAGTTTCTTGTCTAAGAATGTAAGGTTCCTTAGCAACAAGTTCGAATTCATTATGCTGCACCTGTATTGGTTACATGTGGTAATAGCTTTTACAGATGATCTATAAGGTGAGCTTTACAACAGTATTACAGCACTAAGATTGCTGTGAAGTCACTGTAGGCCTGTGTTATTTTAATGCTAACAGACTGGTTTTAGGATATTGTTCTTGAAATGAAGAGAGACAACACTAAGAGTCTCGTTTAATAAATGATATTACATGAAGGATGTTGGTCTCCTTGAAAATTCTCCCAAAATTCTGCATAACTTGTTAATGTCAGAGACTAATGAAGCCAAGTTGATGAAAATGCGGTATGAAACTTAAGGTTGGAATTGATATGAGGATAAGGGTAGCAAGGATTAGAAAGGATTTGGGTTTAAGAGAAAGAGAGAAGTAACTTTGTTAGTTGTGGTTTGTCTGTTAGCTTAATATGTTGGCAATGATTACATGTTTGGTCAGTTACTGATTTTCAACATCGGAATGCCCAAGATGTGGCCAAATACTCCATTGTGTGGTTAAAATTTCAATTACATATTGTTAGAACACCACTATGGATACTCCAGGACTAGTTTAGAGCTGGTGAATAGAGGCATGTATTGTACATTTTCAACATTCTAGTTTCACTGGGTCCTGCTGTTGACCTATAATCTAAATATTAATATTATTAATATCTTGTATCTTAATATCTTGTATTGTCTTGTTCAAAATATCATTTAATTATAATAAGTATGTAGGCCCAATTCCTGTATTATTCGTTTTTATGTTAGTATTTGAGTGTTAGACGAATCTCTTGTGAAGTAATCTTGAAATTTTTCTGGCTATAAAACAGTCCCTATAGTATAGACTGTAATTACTTGGTCGTAATAACACTTTTGAACAAATATTTATGAGCTAAAATCCCTTTAATATTCTTGTAAAACACCAAGGGAACAAAATGCTTGGGAAATCTGTATGGTACAAATCATTAGTTTCTATGGTTTCATAAGCAAAGACCTCTTTTCCAACCTGCAGTGTTATTAAATGATAAAGTAGCATGGGCTACATTCCACATTAATGATACAGCTGGAACATGGATCTTTTTCTGAGCTCTCTTTGTAAACTTGACATGTTCCCTATGGAACAGACTGCCTAGCATTTACACCTTAAGATGTTTTCCATCTCATTATTAGCACGGCCCTTTAAGGAATTCATAGAGTAAGGCTGTGATGCTTGCACTTGTGGAACTCAGTACCTCATAGAACTCTTGCCAAAACGCTACACTATTAAAAAATAAAGGTGCAAAAAAGGGGACTTTTGAGTGATGGATTGTACCACTTCCCAACTGAGTGGTTTAAATTATTTGAAGAACTATCAATTTTGGGAAGCAAAAGTGGTTCCTCTGTGGCCTCACTCTATTTTGGCATTTTTTGTAGTGATCTCAGTTTTTCAGGTCAAGTGGTTAAATTGTGCTTTGCAGTATATATTCAGCATATACAGCAAACCATTCAAAGTACTCTTTAAAATAGGTATTGTCAGGTTATCTGCAAGTATCAGCAAATTCAACTGATAGTGCTATTTTGAGAAATCTTTAATGCTTTGATGATCTCGTTAACTTTGTCACTTCATTAAAATAATTTTATAGCTTTAGTTAACTTTATTGCTATAGTTTTCACAGCAGAAATGTTCACTTTATAAGCACACTGACTACCTCCACTGTAATAATGCTAATTTCCCATAGCGCTTTAATGTTATGTTAGTGCCAAGGTGTGTGATGCAATGGTGTACATTATCTCACACAGGGTTTAATACTACTCAGGCTGGCCGTACTGAAAGACAGACATTTGAAGCATTTGAAGCTTGTAACAGACATTCAATTGAAATCCTTTACCATGTAGGTTGCAGTTTTACAGTAAAACCTCTGACTTTTATTGGAGGAACTAGTTAGTCTGTTAGCTGGTTTTTCAAGGTCAAAAATATATCTTGGCTCTCATTTTATCAAAGTTCTGTAGAAGCAAGCTCAGATTTGACCATCTTGAGTGAAGTAAGAGTAACTGTGTGTCTGATTCCGGAAACTGTCCTCTGGTGATGAAACAGGCAGTGATTTGGGTGCACTTGTTGAATCAGCTTCAGTGTGTGGGGACAAGCACCTGTGCACGAGTAAACACGATAAGCACGCCTCAGTTTGCCACATATTACATGAACCACGCCCTAATTCATGCAGATGTTTTGATAGCGAGCCAATAAAACGTAAGTATTCAATAGGCTCATAAGCCAGTAGATATTCTCATAGGTGGAGCAAGTGGGAATTCTCCCCTACTGGCCAGAAGTTGAATAGCTTTATAGTGTTCAAGTTACAGTGATTGAAAAAAGTAAAATGTGAAATAAAAAATGTAATTTTTTCCAGATAAAGTTATTGTGTAGAGTGATTTATTTTCATAAAACACCGGCTGTTTGAGCAGTATTTTGCAGTAGTTCTTTGGCAGAACAATATAAGCTGTTTTGTATTTTCAGGGAGGTAGTTATTTACTATATAAGTAGTATAAAGCAACAGTCTTTAAGTGAAACGTAGTTGCAGGATTTGTTTATATCAATGTGCACATAAAAATAACTACATCCACTTTAGCAGAAGAATATCTATGGGCAAAATTATTAGCATTATTATTATTATTTTCTGTTTTTACTGTTGTTACCGATATTATTGATTGTATTGGCAATAATTTAGATTATTTAACTGCAAATCGGCCATTTTTCAGGTTGTTAAAATATTGTGCTCAAATTGATATGCATTTCTACCAGACGTGTGTTTGATTGTCCAGATACACCAAAAATGAAACTGATTATCACGACCCCCTTTGGCTCTGAACTCATATTGGACTCCATCTCCCAGAACCCCCTGGGAGATCACGTGACTCCAGCCTCACTCTCGTGCTCCAATCAGCGCTCCGGTTCCCCAGAGTATTGATCTGTATCACCAGTTCATCTCTGTTTAGTTTAGTTTAAAGTCCGGGCTTGTAGGTAGTTTCATTATGACGTATTACTTCTTTCCATAGAGCTACTGAGTGTTATTTCTGACTGTTTATTCCCGTTCTGACCTGTTTTGCCTTGATTGTTGACCTGCCTTTTGCCTGATCCCTTTTGGACAGTTCGCCTGGTTATGTTTGTGTTTTTGTGTATTTTGCCATTTCTGGATTTGACCTTTGCCTGTGACCTGACTATGATTGTGGATTCTGTTTTCACTAGTAAAGCCTCTCATTCACTTTTTACCTGCAAGCATCTGCGTCATTCTGTCGCGTTACACTGATGAATAACACAATTCAAAATTTTTTTTTTTTTTTAATTGCGCTCATGTTACGATCAGTTTTAATGGTACATAACTTTGATGAATAAGAGCCACCGTACTTCCAAATTTTTTCTTTGTTTTATTGCATTCCCAGGAACTTACTTTTGGACATTTGCTACTGCTCTCTTTCTCTGCTGAGTTTCCCAGCCAGTGCCAGAAGTCAGTATTTCTTCTCCTACAGTAAACCCCTCAGGTGCTAATCAGCCTCAGGCCAGGAAGAGGTGGAAGGAGCAGTAAAGGTCTTCCATTCACACAGGAGGCTGTGTGTCCCAGCACTGTGTGAATGAGGGTGAGAGTGGGAGTGTAGTGCTGGTCTGAGGCCAGGCAACTCTATGAAGTTATGCTGTTTTATAGTAGATCTGTGCAGGGTTTGTGGGGTAGCAGCAGGCCTTCAGTGGGAGGAAAGCGCTGCAGATCAGCACACCTCTAACTCTGACCATAGAAGCTGTTAAGAAATGGAACAGTGTCAAAGCTCAGGGTGAAATGTTCATTCAAGTCTTAGAGGTGCCTTTAAGACTTCAAGATACAATAAATCTAATCTGAAATGAGCTGTAAGGAGCATAGTTGAGAAAAGCAGAGTACCTGCATAGAGTGCGGCATTGTTTGCTTTCTAAGATGGTGGGCTTTACCATATTGTGGCCATATTGCTGCTAGACATGGCAACGATCCAATTCTAGGTACCCGTGTTAGGCTGTTATCAGCAGAAGGTGCTGAAAAGACAAGAAAAGAATGAATCTGATCAAAAACCTGTAACAAGTATATCTGGAAATAGCACCGTCTCACATTGTGTAATGTTGGCTGTGCATTCTTTTCTGTGGAGCAAAAGAGTTTGAGTAGTTTAAGTAGTTTGGAGTTTGAGTAGTTTAAGACACTACTTTTAGACACCAATTGCAAATAGCAAATTTTAAAGTTTAGTAGTTTTATAGAAAGAATGGGCCTCATTCACCCATGAACAGATAAGAACAGAATCTACACACACTCAATAGCACAACTTTAAGAAAAAATTATGAAGATATTGGTGAATGAGGCCCATAATTTGATGGGTATCAGCTGATACTCAAGGTTTCTGTATTGATGCTGATACTGGAAAAGATAAGTGGCATTGTGCCATCATTAAAATCTATGTATCGCGATTGCGATATGTTTTTCAGTATATTAAAACACTGATAAATCTTTGATGGCATGATTAAAGAAAGGCAAAAACCAGCATAATCGATACATAACTTCAGCTTTATAATAGGGACTGCATAGACCGGTTTACCAGTAAACCCAGTAGTCAGCACTGTGGACACCAGTCGACAGGCAGCAGCCACAATTCTAAAATAACCTCTGAAAATTGGGTAGAATGAATGTTTCCTGGTTGAGTGACTAGGGCTATAGCTCTCTCTGATAGGCTTCTTGGTCAGTAGAGATGGAACTGCTTACTAGTAGCATTTATCTTAAATAATTATTTGTTTCCTGTGGGATTAACATTAATAACTGTGAGTGGAAACCAGAGTCATGTTCAATTCTCTATGAAAGAGGAGTTTCTGAGAGCTGTGGTGATTTTAGTGTGCAGTTTGCATCTGATGGTCAGTGTACTACTCTAGGCAAAGTGCCTGAGGCTGAAAATTACTGAAATACAACAGAAAAACTCTCCTGTGGTGCACTTTCTGCCCCAGCCCCTATTAGAAGCTACTATTAAACATGCAAGTCCTGAACATTTGTATTTTTTAATATAGTAACGGCAACTAGTCGACTAGTAAAAATTGGTAGTCGGCCTAACTCCACATCATATAACGTTGAAATGCATATTTATCTAGATTACTTATCTAGATTGGATGTTAAATGGCCCAGTAGGTAGTGTCGACTTTCCAATTCGTGTGTCGATTTTCCAGTCTTGCCTTTGATAGAGCGTGTGATAAAACAGCTTAAGATGTATTTAAACTCTACATAGAGTAAGGGACAGGACGTTCCTCAGACATGCCTTGTCATTTAAGATAGCTGTCCTCCAGCTGACCTGTAATATCTCCATCATCGGCCCACAAGGAATTCTATTTTCTGCCAAATATTTTCGTTGGTCCCCTCTAATCTTCATATAGAAGATTATCAGCCACATCAATGGCACTGAATACAGGCAACTCAGAGGACAACAATAAAGGTCTGTGTTCAGTGTTACATTGTACTGGCAGGACAGACAGGCCTCAGAGCCAAATAGCTGCAGTTACATCCTGCCACTGGAGATGAAAAAAAAAAGTGTGACAAATTAAGGAAGCGTTGTGCAGATGTTGAGAGCACAGAACTCAAAATATGTCTAGTGGAAAAAAAGGTAAAATATTACAATAACCACAGCATGCCTCCATCAACTTAGTGGCTATCTGTGCTGGTTTAGTTCAGATGAAGGACAGCGTAGCACTGGTTTCAGGTGATGTTTGCTAAACTGCACTTCTTACTCTTGCTGATGCAGAGGGATCAGTAAAGTGCTTTTCTTCCTTGTCTCTGGTTTTGTTCAGTTGTCTCCGTACCTCTCATTGGTAAGACTAGAGTACATTCTAAGAGGAAGCACATGCTCTTTTAAATATTCGTTGCAGGATGCAGTTAAAATTGTAAACAATTGCAAGGCGTTGCACTGACATTGTATATCTGATATTTGACCCCTTAGTCCCCTCCATAAATTTTCCTCTGTGGACAGCCCCATTACACAATCAGGTACTCTTTTTCAGAAAACGTTTAGGAAACGGTAGTGAAAATGTAAGTTTTATTTTTGGTCACAATTATGACTGATGGGAAAACGACACAGTCAAAAGTTGCACCACTTCCAAGAAGTACACTAGAAATAATAATAATTAAACTCATAAACAGTGAGAACTTCTTACCGTAGACTATTTTTCAAAGCAGTAACCGCCGACAACATCTTTGCTATTGTTGTTCTAATGATATTAATTTGTGCTGTCCGGATATATTTTCCCTCTCAGTTTTTGTACAATTTTCAAATCACAAGAGCTGCAATTTTTATGTATGTATTATTCAGTGTTTTAAGTGGAGGCACTAATGGTGTGAAGCCTGTGAACTGGCTCTTGTTTTTGGTGAAAAGGCCTGGAGATTCATACATAGAAAATAATTGTGGCTTAATTGCAAATGTAGTTTTGGTCAGAAAAATGACACATATTTTTTCAAAATCATTCAGCCCTGTGTCCATCACTGTTTATTTCAGAAAGATAAGTAGAGGAATATGAAGAAAATATGCATAAAAAAACATGCACTAAATCATCTTGCCCACTAATCGTTGTTTATTCACTGTAAAGGTAATGTTTTATTGATTATGACTGATTACTTGATTATTAAATAAAATAATCATGATAGACCCAGAGAAGCAGATGGTAGTGTTCTTTTTAAAGTAACTGGCTTTAGCTGATGGAAATAGTCAAAAATCCTACATGCCATTAATCGTTGTACTCCTACAAGCATTTTCCTGTATGAAGCCGTTTTACTGTATTAAAGACGATGCCAAGCTGTTCAGTTTTTGGAGAAGCCAGCATCGTTCATTTGCTTTGCACATCAGAGAAAGAATAAAACTAAGCTTGTTGATTTTGAAAATTGCCCAAATGTCTCAGAACATGTTATGAGCAGCAGTGGAATGGACTCCCTGACTGGCTCTGGCTGTAATGTCTGGTAGAGGGTCAGTGAGAGGGTGATGGAGGCTGAATGTGCTGTGCCAGACATGGCTCAGAGACACAGTGTGCATGGTGAAGACAGGCCTATATGTGCTGATAGACACAGTATGACTGCCCAGTCTCTCCAGAGATGAGTGACTTCTATTATACAAGCATGTTATACACATTGAGGAGGGATTCAGACTTACTGACTGCTCAAGGTTCAAATACGGATGTGAACTTGGTCACAAGTACAAATACATTTGTTGCTAATAAAGCGTATTTATAATAAATATGTAATTAAATGTATTCAATTGTTAAAATGAGGAATGGTGTAGGCTATAATGGATTCTTGTTAAAGGAATAGTTCAGTGAAAATCTCATTTACACAAGTATCCACTTACCCCAGGTATGGTTGATCAGTTTATATGTGTCAATCACTCATAGCCCACCTGTTACCAAATGTAATCAATGGGCCAAGTAAAGAGTAGATGATATAAATGAACAAAAATATACTGCATATAAATGCTGAAGCCTGTATCTTGTCTGTAGATGGTGGTTTGAGGAAAGTGTGTGATCATTTAGCCATACAGTTGTTTCATTATTTATTAGCTACATTAGCCTCGTAGTGCAAAAATAAAGAAGCAAATTTGGGCACAAAAATGTCTACAAAATGTGTACAAATGGCTACACTTCATGAAAGTTGTGTAACTGACCTTAAAATATATACAACCCCATTTGCAAAAAACAAAATGCAATGATGTGCAGATCATTTAAACTCTATATTTCATTGACAATAGTCAAAAGACAATATATCAGATGTTGAAACTGAGGAATGTTATTGTTTATTGAAAAATACTTGCCCATTTTGAATTTGATGCCAACAACATGTTCCAAAAATGTTAGGATGGGGGCAATAAATGACAGGTAAAGTTGTGTAATGCTAAAAAAACACCTGGTGGTTAATTGGCAAAAGGCCAGTAACATGAGTGGGTATGAAAAGAGCATCTCAGAGAGGCTAAGACTTTTTGAAGTAAAGATGGGGAGGGGTTGACCGCTCTGTGAAAGACTGCATGGGTAAATATTGCAACAATTCAAGAATAACATTTCTCAATGTAAAATAGCAAAGAACTTTTGCTTTTCATCATCTACGGTACATAATATCATTAAAAGATTCTGAGAATCTGGAGAAAACTCAAGGGACAAGACCAAAAACCAGTATTTGTTGGCCGTGATCTTTGGGTCTCAGACAGCACTGCATTAAAAACAGATATGGGCTCAGAAACACTTCTGAAAAACACTGTCTGAGAAAACAGTTCGCCGCTGCATCCACAAATGCAAGTTAAAACTCTACAATGCAAAGAAGAAAACATATATAAACAGGATCCAGAAACGCTGCCACCTTCTCTGGGCCCGAGCTCATTTAAAATGGACTGAGGGGAAGTGGAAAAGTGTCCTGTGGTTTGACAAATCAAAATTTGAAATTCTTTTTGGAAATAATGGACACTGTGTCCTCTGGTCTAATGACCACTCAGCTTGTTGTCAGTGCACAGTTCAAAAGCCAGTATTCATGATGGTATAGGGGTGCATTAGTGCACATGGTATGGGTGACATGAACATCTGTGAAGGCACCATTAATGCCGAACGATATATACATATTTTGGCAAAATATGCTGCCATCCAGATGATGTCTTTTTCAGAGAAGGCCTTGATTATTTCAGCAAGACAATATCAAACCACATTCTGCATGAATTACAGCAGCATGGCTCAATATTAAAAGAGTATGGGTGCTAAACTGACCTGCCTGAAGTCCAGATCTGTCACCCACTGAAAACATTTGGAGGGTTATGAAATGAAAAATATGACAAAGGAGACCCTGAACTGTTGAGCAGCTGAAATCCTATTTTAAACAAGAACAGGAAAACATTTCACTTTCAAAACTACAGCAGTGTCTCCTCAGTTCCCAAACACTTACAGAGTGTTATTAAAAGAAAAGGTGATGAAACACAATGGTAAACATGCCCCCATCCTAACTTTTTGGAACGTCCTTTAAAAATATGGTTTACATGATTTGCATATTATTGCATTCTTTTTTTATTTACATTCTGCACAGTGTCCGAACTTTTTTTGGAAATGGGGTTGTGTATTGTATATAATATTTTTGTTGTATATAAATATTTTTTCTAAATTCTTAGTAATCCCTCATCATGAGGGGCAAAGAGTAAAGGGTTTAAGCTTGAACGACATTATAACTTTTGACAAACAGTTATGGTCTGCAGAAGTATTGTTAACAAGATCACCATGATCTAAATTTGGTTAAAAACTACACAAAGAAACTGCGTTTCAAAAGCTAGGCTATAGCTGAAAAAGTTGTCTCCTTGTTTGTCAATACCAAGACCTCTTGGTCACAGCATTGGAAAGGACTCAGTGCATAAAATTTGATGGAGAAAATACTGTTGATGTGAGTGATGTAATGTGGCCGGCCAAGGATTAATTTGTTTAATACTATCCTGCGGCTAAAATCTGTTCAAGAAGAGGGTATTTCAGAACCTGCACTCAGTTTACACCTCCTTAAACGGATTCACGACTTAAGAAATGACATCCTGTATACTTTACTACACATTTTACTGGCCTTTTAAGTAAACATGTTGTTGGTTTCATTTCCTGGCATTTCTCTTGAACTCTCTTTGGGTCAGACACATACACAAAGGTCTGTGGGTGACAGAAAAGCTTGACGGATACTCCAGTAGCTTCCTCGACAATAGGCTGTTCTGATTGAAGCAGCCTAGCTTTTGGAACGCAGCTTGAGCCTTCGCCTAAAGCTTGCATTTTCCCTAATGGGAATATAATTACCATCTGGTCTAACTTTTAGTAGTACTTAATAATTCACAATGCTTCAGTTTTCAAATATATTGGTTTTCAACTAAAGGATCTCAATTAACCACTGGATAATAACAGTCTCATCTGTGCAGAAGACAGATGATTAGCAAGAGTAATAATACTACCAGTTTGGAAGCACATCTTGGGATACATCCTCCAACTCATTGTGCTAAACTGAGTCTAGTCTGTTGTGGAGGAGAGGGTCTGCTAAATTAACCCACTGACAAAGTCAGGAAACTGGGTCTTTTCTACCAAACAAGCTTACTTATTTTACTTTACCGGAGTGTCATTGTTTCGTTTGTGTGCTCCTCAGCATTCCAGTTGACTTTCATAGGACTGATGTGTGTAATTAATTAATTTGTATATGTTCTCTTTTGCTATAATTAAGTACCATTTTTTAATTGTATCCATTTTCAGAAGAAGAGCTTAATATAGGGCTGGGTAATATGACTGTATATGTTGTTATTGTGATAAATTGTGTCACAGTACAATACAATATGCTTTTCTGAACATATTGTGCATATCCTCAGTAATTTCACCAACAATGACCGGATATCTGGAAAAATAAATATTTTGATGCATCATGAATCATGAAAACAATATTATCACAATATTATTCTATTTTTGCCATATCGCCCAGCTCCACTTAAATGAAGGTGGAAGTTATTTTTAAAAAATCACTTGAAATATCATTGTAATACATACAATACTTATTTGAATGATCACAATATTAATTGATATTATTAAAGGCCAAAGTCTAGAAGGATTATGGTACCACATGTTCATGTTTACCTACTCTCCAAATGGCTCTGCATGAAAATCATCCCAGGCCACTTGGATTAGCAATCAGAAACCCATGGGTCAAATATTTGCAAATACAATCAGATTCCTCTAGGGTTAGTCATGGTGAACAAGGAGGGTATAAATTGAGAGAATGACCTATAAGATCTAGCATGTGGTGAGTGACCCTAGTAGCTCATTGCATGCTGAATATGGATTAACATTCCTGTAGATGAAGAAAATGTCAGATTATGTGACTCCAGTCATCATTGCTGATCTGTGTGTGTGTGTGTGTGTGTGTATGTGTGTGTATGTGCGGGTGTCTGCACTTGCAAGTGTGTGCCTGTGTATTAGCTGTGCTGTTTCTTTTTCTCCTGTCACACATACCCAGGTGGGAACGTTTCATAAATGCTATGCTTACATCAAGCTAATGTTTTTGCCATGCCTTGATGAATTGCCTGCAAGCTTGGTCATTATTTTCATACGGCTGTCTGAGCTTTTACACGCTCATGCTTTGTGGCTGATTTATTGACGAGGGATTACGGCTTGTGAGAAAGAATCTCCAGTTGTAATGCGTTATAAATTGTTTTCTCTAAGCTTTGTGATAATTCCTGTATGAATTACACTGAGTGCCACAAGGATCAAAACAGACTGTTCTCTACGGTCACAACAGCTGCTGCACTTTTTCAGCCATACAGGCCAGAGGCTGCACATATGTGTAGAACTTCCAAAAACACTGTCTGTGTATGGTCACTGAGAAGCAACAATGGAAAATTCTTTCTTTCTCATTCATTTCTGATTGTTTTGTTATTTATTAATGTACAAAATGAATTTGGATTTGCACGATATGAGCAAAGTACCAGTGGACTCTCAGAAAAAAAAGGTAGTAAACCATCACTGGGACAGCCCCCCTCTTGTCACTGAAGTGGTACCCTCAAGGGTACATCTCAGTACCTTTAGTCAGGGAACATAACTCTGTACCAAAATCCATTGAACTTATATATTTTTAAGTTTTATTGACTCCACACACCCCGTCTCGTCTCCAGGCTTTTTATTTTATTGTTCTGTTTTAAAACATAAGGTTATGAAAAGATACACATATGTACTTTTACACTGGGGGAAAAATGTATTTAACATACACAATTGAACATTAAAACCACTGTTGTACCTTTGAGGGTACATTTACATTGTACTTTGATGATTTGCTCAGTACCTTTATTTCTAACAGTGTACTGCAATAGTATTGCTACATTATAATTGTGATATCCTTTGTGATTAAGGCCTCTTTGAACCGCATTAGTGAATCAGTAATGTGATATGGTTACAGAACGAACTGCCTTATTTTGATTGAATGAAACAATCCTCTCTCTCTAAACTGCATGGACCACTGACCTATAGGCATGTCACACAGTCAACAGACAGGCAGAACCAATTAGAGTCTCCATTTCAGCTTGGGGGTGGGACATTTCCCAAATAGTAAAAGTGAGTTTGTGTTTACTGAGAGCACTAGTACATTTCATTAATCCAGTAAATGTGATACACAAACTAATTCACTTTGTCACAGTTTGTTACCACAGTTTATGAAATTTGTCTATATTTGTTACTGCTGCTTTGCTAACCTATGACTTAATATCACTGGCATACTTTTATGGTAATATCCAAGTTTTGCTTTATTCACACATGCAGCCCTTGAAGGATATTTTACCAGGACACACACGTTCATACATACCATGAAAGGTCTGTAAACAGGAGGTAATGTTCTCAACATCGATAGTCAACAGATCCTTTACTTTACTTTTCTCTCATAAAAACTGAAATCTTAACCATAAGTACACAACATTCTGCTTTGCCAGCCATTCTGAGTCACTTTTGCACAGAAGCGGTCATGCACATGTGCACAGAGTCAGAATTTTGAGTGTTCACTCACAAAACTAAACTAAAAACTAAACTTAAAAAAACAAAAGCTACACAGAAATAAAGGCTACACAGAAAGTATTGGTGGGTATAATGAAGATAAACTCTGATGTCAACTTTACAGATACTTTGATTTTGGCTTTAATTCATGCATATCCCCTTTTCGTTTAATGGAGTTATGGAATAACTGAAATTTGGGAGGTGGACCATGTCTGAAACCCTTCCTTTTTCCAGTATAACGCCCAATACATTCCCATTTCTTCCTTCCATTTCCTGTGGTGGAAGTTTTCATAGTCCCCACCATCACCCCATCTCCTGGGATTTTGCCTCTAAGGTCTAAAGCTATATATTGCATAAATGAGCCAGAATTGGTGCAGACAGTTCTTCTGAAGTGTTTTCACACATATTTCAAAGGCCAGTTCGCTCTGTGTCACAGTGGCCAATAATGTCCTCTTAAATCTGAACTGGAATGCTAATCCTTCTTAATAGGCAGCAGAGGTGATCAACACCTCCAATTGGGCGGCTCTGCCAACATTTTCTGTTTTTCCATTTTAGGAGTGAGAACTTTTAGGAGCATGCCACTTAAATGCTTTGGGCATACAGTTGTGCAGATGCTTGGAGGATTTAGAGAAACACCTGCTCATATTGCTGCTGCAGCTATTCTACTGTACTCTAATGGCTTTGACCTGAGCCAGCAGTGAAGTGAGGCCTGTGTGCTCTGACTTGCAGGCAGATCTTGTAGAGAGGAACTGTGAGTTAAGCTGTGAGGGGGAGCTTGTGCTGTGATCAGAAGCTGAGAACCCACCAGACTGAATGTTTTATCAGTAGTCCAGCTGAACCTGAACACCATAGTGAAGTTTTTATATCAGCACTGTAAATTTGATATCTCACCAAAACCAAGCTTTCTCCAAAACCTCTTTGTACATGAGATCCTGCTGTGATTTTTAATAGGTGTTGAATATATCACTCCTGTCATAACTTTATAAGAGCAGGAAAAATGTTTCTAACTTTGCTATATGTTAATATGACACGTTCAGTTCAGTGATGTCGCATAAGCGGCAGCTTGAAAAGGTGCTGTGCAGTACATGCTAGCCTTCTCCTTTCCCAGCTTGGCAGCCTCATGGTAGAACCATGAAAATCTCTGCATAATAAAAAAATTAACATGTACAAACTTCAGCTCAGTGCATTTCAGCACGTGAAATGCTAATAAAAACAAAATGGAGTGAATAGTGAACTCGTGATTTGTGATGTTTTAGTATGGCCGTCCCCAAAAAAGAGAACAACGTATGTTGCTCCAAAACGTGTATATCTTTCAGCTTTAAAAATGCTTTCACAGGCATGCAAGTTACATATGCTGTGGCCACTAATACATCCTCTTATGACAGACCCTGCCTTTTGAACTTTACGCTGGTAACAATCTGGATGATACTTTTCTTCTTTGACACAGAGAGCATGACATCCACCTCTAAAAGGTTGACTCGATAAACCACAATATACATTACCATTGTGCATCAGTCCATTTCAGATGATTCCAGAGAAGTCAGCGGCATTGTTGACATAGGGCTTACTCTGTCCATAGTATGGTCTTAACTTGCATTTGTGGATGTAACGACAAACAATATGTATTGACAGTGGATTATCGAAGTATTTCTGAGCCCATGTAGGGATATCCCTCACAGAAGCATTTTATGTTGTGCTGTCTGAGGGACTGCGGGTCACAGGCATTCAGCTGTGGTTTCGGCATTTACATCCTGATTTCTTCAGATTCCCTCAATCTTTTGATGATATCATGCACCACAGAGGGTTAAATACCTAAAATTCTAAATGCTTACTGAAGAACATTGTTCTTAAACTGTTGGGTTCTTCGCCAACATAGTCCTAGTTTTAAATAGGCCTTGTCCCAACTTTTTTGGAATGTGTTGCAAGCATCAATTTCAGAAGGAGTAAATATTTACAAAAAAGGTAAAACTTGATAAGGTAAAACATTACATATCTTTGTTTTTGTTCAAATACAGTTAAAAGTGGATTTACAGATCACTGCTTTCTGTTTATATTTAGATTTCACATACTGTTCCAACTGTTTCCAACAACTTCAGTCAGATTCGTTTGGTGTGGTTTGAGTCAGAATATTTCACAGTGGAGATAGAAAGACATCCAAATGCCTTTAAAAGCTACCTCACAGAAAGTTATTACATGAAATGGTCATAAATACATTACCTGTCTGACACATTGTTTTGATCATGTTTTGGCCTAAAACATATTTTTGTAAATACATATAGGGCAAGTAAAAATGGTACTAGGGATGAACCAGTATGGAAGTTGTGGGCTGATGCCGATATGTGATATTTTTCATGTATGATGCTGATCTGCTGATGCTGATACATAAATATTTATAAAATATAGAAACTGGGACTAGATCCACCTGGATTAGCATCACATGGAATCTTCATGCATTACCACATAGTACCTTAAAATTTATCACTATTTATTTATCAACATCGCAGATAAACACATGTAAGACACGTGAACATGTGTAAAATGGAAATATTTCCTTTTATTGTTATTGACAGAAAAATCAAATCATTACGTTTCTCTATGATGCACCATTTTACGAAAATGACGAAAACACTCAGAATGACACTGATGTTCTTTTAGATACCAGTGTACTGAGAATAATGTGTTAATTACGTTTTCACACACAGCAAAGCAAACGATATTTTAAATGGAGTAGATCTGTGTAAGTGTTTATTTTTCTGAATCAATTTAATTCTATCATTTCTAAAAACATAAACAATGCATGCATTACACACTTTAAAAGGCATTGTTTCCAAAACTCCAGAATAAAAGGCCACTGACCCCCTGGCTTTGAACTGGTCTAACATTCCTTCCTTTTGTAAACACGATGAAAGACAAATGGCTGTTTTGGAGGAGGATGTGTGGAAAAGTGCAGTGGTAGTTTTGTAAATTCCTCCTCGTGTTCTTTTCCTTGGGCTCTGGAGACCCCAGCTTAAGGTCAGGGGTTTGGACAGGGCAGTCAGTGTGGACACAACACACACTGCATCCCCTTGTAGCGCCCTAACAAGGTTTGCTCTCCAGCGCATTATTAATTACACTCTTAAGAAGCCATGCCTAAACGGGCCACATGCTTATGGTCTAATGATATATGTAGCGGCCTGGAGGGATCATACTGTCAGCAGATGGAGAGAACAAGCAGTAAAAGTAATTTACACACTGAATGCGCCGAGTCTGATCTTTACACAGATCTGGACTGCTTTTGCTTGTAGTGTGATGAGCAGTGAGAGAATTCTTGACTTTTTTGAAGATTGAGAAAAATATTTCTTTAACCTTTAGAAATCCAGAATTAATTTAGAGTTTACTGGTGTTTTACCATACTATTTAAATGTAATGACATAATTACATAATTAACGACAATACTGTGGAAAAGTCAGAGACCACCCATCATTTATTTACTTTCCAGTCAAAATGGCCATTAGTAGATATGTCAGAGGAGATTAGATGTAAGATAATCCACTTGCATAAGGAAGGGGAAAGTCAAAGGAAAAATGAGTGTAAAAACAGGAGTTCCCAAAACTGGAGCTCAAAAAAAGATATAGAGAAACTGGGACTCCAAACAACTATGCAAAACATGGTAGGCCACCAAACCTGTCACCATCAGATCAACAGTACTTAACCCTCTACTGCACGCATTATGAGAGCAATTTAAAAAAAAATCAATTCACTTTTCTTCCATAAAATGGTCCTTGATTTATTTTTTCGGACCTGATTAATAAATTCAAGAACATTAAAAATAATAATAATAATGTGTGCAGGGGTCCTTTTGGAGTATGTTGTCTTAAGGCAACATTGTGTGACACAGGGAAGAAATGATATAGAGCTGTGTTCCCTGAAAAGGTTAGACCTGGCTTGTGACTGGCTAAATCCATTCTACTGTCGCCCAGTGTTGCTTCTAGGCAACAAACATATTTCGTGCAATAGAGGGTTAAGTGTTTCATCTTAAATAGAAGACAGTCAAGCTCCACTCTTGCTTCAGATCTGAAAAAATATCACAAATGTTTTTGTCCATCCTTCCACTGTGAGAAGACAACACTGTGAGTCTAAAAGGATGTGTAGCTGTCAAAAAGCTGTTACTGAGAAGAGGAAATAGACAAAGAAGAAGAAAGATTGGTATTAGAAACTAACATATAGGTCATCGCTATCCAAAAAAAAATTAGCTCCAGTTTTGTCGGTTTTCAAAATAAAAAAAATCAGCTGCCCTTTACATTGTGTGAACATTTCATGGTGAATGGACCAATAGTAATGCTCCAAAATTGCTTGAAATAAAGTTTCTTACATAAAAAGTAAAGAATGTTTTTACCTTGTCCTGTAAAGTTGTGATTTTGGAGATACATGTTTTTCTTTGGAGAGTGAGGAGCTAAAGTGATAAGTAATGAGGTTACTTTTTCCATGAAGTAATTAATAGGTAAAAATTAATCTCATTACAGTTTGAGAGATGTAATGAGTAATTTGTAATTGATTACTTTTTAAGTACCTCATCACTGCTCTTTTCAACCCAGCATTGCATATTGTTTCCAGAAACAAATCTCAGTTTTAACCCTTAGAAGTCTAGAGCTACATAATTACTTACGTTGTCTATATAGTGTCTGTTTGACACTATACTGTTGCCTACTGACACTGTTGGCTCGCTCTCTGGGTCTGTAGGATGGCCCCCCCTTCTCCCCCATCACTCAACGCAATGCTAGTCAGTGCAGGCGTCTGTTAGCTGATGTAACAGATCTGGCAGTTGGCGCTTTCCTTCGAGTGCGTTCGGCTGTCCAATGACGTTGTGTGAGCAGCAGTTCGAAAAGATGCGGTGGCTGGTTTCACAGGTCTTGGAGGAAGCCTGTGCTAGACTTCGCCATCCTAGTGCTGGTAGTAACGTGTGATTGTGGGAGTCCTAACTAGATGGTGGAACTGGAGACGACTAAACTGGGGAGAAAATTATAAATGTAAAGGATTTTTTTCTTCATCAAATTCTACTCAAATTTAAAGCTGCACTGTGCAAGATTTTTTGTTAAAATTGAAAGAAGTGGCTTTACTGAGTCAGGAGGAAAAACATCATACTGTAATATGGTCTGAGTCATTCTGTAGAGCCTGAAATAATCATTTAAATGGCAGAGTTTTTGGGTCGGATTTTGTGGAAGTTTTTCGAACAAAAGCGTATGTCTTTATATATTAATGTCATGCACAGGCTCAAAAAGAAGCTCTGTCTCATTTCAAAATGAATATTATACTGATGAAAATACAATGACTGTGGTAGATCAGTCACTTACTCCTCAGAAAATATGTCATTCACATATTTCTTTTGTCAATGAGCTCATCATCGTCAGATTCATCCGCTCGGAGAAGGGGTCCAAAGCACAACCGACGTTACAAAATGTTCTTCCCCATGTTACGTGCAATTACACATTTTCACCAGTCTCCAAATCCCAAAGGCTTACAGAGTGTAGCTTTAACGGTGACTTGTAAGGGTTAACTAGAGCCTCTAGGGTCTCTCAGAGCCGCCACTCTGTTTGTGATGAGGGTGTTGTTAGGGAAGGAGTTAACACCCATCACAAAACACACGCCTCACGTCCTTCATGCCTGAGCAGTGTGGCAGGCTTCCTGAGCCACTTCCATTTGCCTCATATATCTCGCTCAGCGGCAGCGCGCACTAAATATTTAGATAAGCGTGAGACAAGGTGCTGACAGAGGGATAATGGGAGGAAATATGATGATATAACTGTATGTAATGGCACACTTATTAGGGTAGAACCAAACACGTTTCGATGACAGTCCTGAAGTTACAAGTGCCAGCTTAGTCTTCTTTTATTCTCTCGCTAAGCTGAAAATGCAGAGACTCATCCAGTAAGGCGAAGGCAGGCAGGGGGTGACTCTCACATGTGCGACCGGTTTAGGGATTTGTGATGTTACTGCAGCATCGAGTCTCTTTCAAGTCGGCTGCTGGCAGAGGCATCAGGGCTTGTGTCATAAGGAAGTAGGATTGCGTTTCCTTCAGCAAACAGGACATTGGGTGCAGGAGGAAAATTCATCGCTGCCAGGGTCAAAGGTTGTCTTGCAAGACAGAAGCTCCGATGGCAGTCTCCGGGCGGGGCTCTGATGGGACTCGACAGAACATCTGTAATAGATTTTTAATGTGTCTACAGAGACTTTAGAGAGTTATGGTTTTATTTGTCATTCATTGCTTCATTGAAATCTGTCTTTGCTTATAATTGTGCACTTTTTTCACCGAGGTTTTCACGGTTCATCTTCTACTAAGTCTCTTTTATCCCAATTCAGAGGCCTCTAATGCTCCCCTTTTGATCAGATGTTCTTCCATTTATGGTTATAGCACCAACTGGCTTGAAATACAGCAGACTCCCTGGTTGACTTGTGGCTTTTGAGGCATTAGTTGTCTGAAGGCCATCTCTCTGCTTCCTTAACCACAGGAAACTGGTTGAGAAAGTGAGCGAGATAAAATAGAAAATACTTCAGCAGTTCATCATATCTCTTGTTCCTCTGTTGGTGTCCTGACATGTAACACACTTTTGACATTCTTAGATAAATGTCAGATTATTTCTGTAACATTTTCCATGTTATACTGCACCACAAATAGCTGCAGTGCATATAGAAGAACTCAGTGAAGCTTTTAAGCTGGTTGTCGCTGTTGTAACGAAACGTCATATCAGAATGACAACTTGGAGACTGTATTTCATGTAATTTTAGACTATTTATATAAAATGTCCAATAACGCATTGCTTATATGCTTATATGCATATATTTATAAGAGTTGTATTGGTGGTAATACAAGGTAAAATAATGTGATCATCATACTTCATAATAGTTTAATACTTCATGATTCTTCATTCAAAGTGTCCTCTGTGTCATTCTTTTAGCAACACATCAAATACAGTACTGTGCAAAAGTCTGAGCTCACTCAGTCAGAGAACTCCCAGTCAAACTGGCCATTAAGTACAAGTTATTCATTCATTATTCATTTTAAGAGGTATTTCTGAGCTGATATCTCCTGAAAATGAAAAATGTTATGGAGAAAATGGGACTCCTAACAACCTTGCAAGACCTAGAAGTCCACCAAAACTGTCCCCATCAGATAAACAGTACCTAAAGCTTTTAAAAGAGATGAGAAAATCAAGCTCCACTCTTGCTTCAAATCTGAAAAAATCCACAGCTGTTTTTCTCCATCCTTCCACTCTGAGAGGATAACTCAGAAAAGGATGTTCAGCTGTCAAGAAGCCCTTACTGAGAAAAGGAAATGGACAAAAAAGAAGAAAATATTAAATTAAAACAAAGAAGCTGCTGGTGTTCTCAGAACAATGGACTGACCACCCCAGCGTCCAGACCTCAACATCATTGAATGTCTTTGGGATTACGTGGATCGTGAGAAGCAGAAAATGCAACCAACTTCTAAGAATGAACTTCAGATGTGTGGAAAAATATCCCTCTTTGAAAAACTGAAAGCAAGTCTCCAGAAAAGAATAGGAGCTGTAATAAAGGCAGAGTGGACACACTAAATATTAAAAAAATCTGGTGTCCTTTTTTGGTTGTTGAGGCTTTTGTGTATTTTTGTTAAATGTGTATGTGTGCATTCCTGATGAATGAAGATTTAATAACTTGTACTTAACTTTCGTTTTGTCTGAAAATTATGAAGGACATTCTCTAGCTTTTGCAAAATACTACATGTCTAATACAGAAGTAAAGATTTCAGGACATAAGTGAGAATTTTCACTGAACTGAAGTTTCAGAATTAGGACATGAATGAATCCATTTTTTCCTAATGACGTGGAACCTACACCTCTGGGAGAAACTGTGAGTTATGTCAGGAAATCACTCAGTGCTTATAAAAAAAGGAATTTATTCAAGTCAGCATTTTCGTCCACTTTTTAATGATTTTTAAAATGTGACTATGCTATGGGAAACAGTTATACTGCTCTCACACACACTTTGATTTACTCAATATTCCATTCTGCAGGTGTGCTGACGTTTGGCCTTTTAAGTCGTAAACCTTTATAACTCGACAGTGTTTTAACTGACAGCTGTTAATCACTGTAGAAAGAAATAATAAACCTGTAACCTGTTGAACACTTTCATTGTTAATGTGAAGTTTGCTTTGATTTATGTTATTTGTAACCGTGATCTTTTGGAGTATTTGTTTTTTTTTATTCTCTGGTCGAATGTATGTGGCCATATATAGCTGCTATTCATATTGCACATTTACTACATACAAATTCTGTGTAAGGCAAAAAAAACAGTAACTCTACTGTAATCTCTGTGTCTAGACTGTATAAAGATTTTCTATTGAATTCATAATATCTGCCAAATGTCAATATGAGAAACAGGCAGAATAGTGTAACATAGGTCTTCATGATTTAGTGGTTTGGCCAGGTTCCAGCAGCTGTCAGGGGGATGGTAAAGATCAGAGTGCTGTGCAGTAGCAGCAGTGATGCTCAATGAAAATGACATAGACAGCAGCAGTAGAGCAGACAGTAATGACTCTGTACTTCATTTCTGACTCTATACGTTATGCCTAAACATTTTCCTCTTGATAAATGTTTTCAAATGTATTTTTGTGGAAATGTATTGTAGGGAAATCGCACCAATTTTTCAAAATTTCTGCATAATTCAATAAATAAGATATAAAGTCATTCAATGGGGTTTGTTGTGAAATGTGAGTCAGAATGAGTCAGAATTGTGGGAACCAGAATAGGGCTGTAGACAAGACCACCCTTGTCGAGTCCAAGGGATGTCCAAGACTATGGGTAGTCAAGATTGAATCAAGACTGAGCCCAAATGATTGAGTTAAGTCTGAAATGCAAAAATCGAGTCCTCTTCAGACCATGTCTTAATTATTCTTTAGCTGCTTCCACTACAAATTGCTGGAAAAATGTAAATTTAGGATTTTTTCAGCAAAACAGAATTTCTGCTTACAGAGACAACAACATATTGATACTGACAAATATATTGATTGAAAGTTTTTTGACATTCACTGCCAGCTCTGAACGAATCTAACCAGTACCCACTCTGAATGAAACAAACCAATGGCATCGAAATTACATCAAGATATCTTCAGATTTTTTTTTCTGAGTAAGATGAAGAAAAGCCTTTATCTGTTCCAAAGAATGATGCCACTCATATGAGATGAAACCTGTGAAATGGTTAACCTCTGTGCATCACTTTACTGCCAAGTGTTCAATCCCATCCATTCAGATTTAGAAACATGCTTCCCAAACTACTATACATTCCAGCTGTCCTACCTAACATCTCTGACCAGTTTAAGTCTTATTAGCCATATTAAACTACAAACACTGTTAGCTAGCTTGGTGCAAATATATGGCTTTGAGTACACTTAGCAACAGCCAGTTAGCAAAATAGTGGGCTAAATGTCAGAGGTATGCAAGGCTGTCCAATGTAGTAAAACCCTTTTACATGGAAGAGCACTACTTTTTAAACGAATGTTTGTTTTAGGTTCCACAGTCGTGACAGCTGTATCTGGCTCTGCAAACTCTGCTAGTTACTCTGTGACAGCAAGCTTTAGAATGAAAGGAACAGCATATATAAACATAATATATAACAAATCTAGTAGAAATACTGAGTTTATTATAGTTTGTTATATTTTTTTTTTTTTTTAGTCATTAGCAGTTGCGATTGGGGCAGTCCCTGAACAAGGGGGCCCTCCAAAAGCCTCAGAAATAAATTGATTTTGGTTTCTAATTTTCTCTTATGTTATTAAAATGAATAATAAGAGACTGTGCATGATCTTTTGCTTGTCTACCTGTTGTTTCTGTTGTCTCTCCCTGCCTCAAATCTAAAAGTGGTGTGATCCTCTGGTGCGCACATCTATCTTGTCTGTCGTATAGCTTCTACGTCATTGGCTTTAAAGGGCAGTTAGTGGCTGTTGACCAGTTCTGATCTGGTTAAACTGAAACCAAAATCAGTATTTCACAAACAAAAGGAGCAGACAAAGAAAGCAAAAAAAAGGCAAAACAGGTGAACATAAAGTGCCAAACTATAAATATGTCAAAGTACCATGAGCTTAGGCTAGCTAACTAGCTATTACCTATATTTGCAGTCATTTTTAACAAGGCCAAGCTGATAAACAAGCACAGGATTTGATTCAATGCAGCAAGTGAACACTTTTAAAACACATAATGTAGCAGACAGTGTTTCTGCAATCACGGCCTAATGAAGTTAGCCTTAGCCTAGCAGCTAACATGTGAAACACACAGTTAGTTCTAGAGGCAGTAAGTGAGGGAGAAAGAATAGGATCCCTGGCTTTTCTGGTGCAGTCGAAGACATGAGACAAGGTGAACTCATCAAAGCAGCTAGCTAATAGGTACCTGCCAAGCAACCATTTGTTGAGCAGTTTGAGTGAAAATGACAGTAAATATAGTCAAATGTTTTTCTCATTTGAATTTCCTTCTAATTACATACAGAGATTAAGTCCGAAGGTATAATCCCCACTGAGCAAGATTAATGATTTAAAGCACACTTACTGTATTATCAGCCTACATACCAAACAACCAACCAACCACTTAAAGTGTAATAAATACTTTTTTTTTTTGCTTTTCCTTTATTTTTTTGGGAGAGGGGGGCATGGGCTTACTACTGTGCCCAGGGCCCAGAGTTTGGTGCTACACCCCTGGTTATGAGATAAAGTGTTGGCCTGAAACATGTTTTTAAAGGCCATTCATTGTGGAAAGGTAAATGTAAGGAAAAAAGGCTAAGTTTACATTGTAGACATTGTGACCATTGGTTCCTATTGCCACACAAAAACACAAACAAACAAAAAATGTTCCTCCACAATGTACCATTTTACATCAACACACCCAGAATTACTGTGTTTATATCGCAGTGAATCATTTAAGCAGACATTTTGAAAAAGGCTGGAATTCCCTTTGAATAGCCAGAGATTCACAATGTTTTCTGTAATTGGCTTCTACTTACTGGTCCTTTGTGCCAAGGCAGACAAAGAGATATTATCTGAAGTAAAGTATGTGATTTGAGCCAAACCTCTCCTGAGCCAGTGGTTTATACTGCACTACCCTGTCCTCTGCTGCTGTCGTTTGAGACATTATAAATTGTATTTGCTGCCAGGGCTCTTTAAGTCACTGTTTATGCGTGACTTTTCAATATGACAATAATGTATCCTGCAGGCAAAGTTATTAATGGCATATTAATCAGATGACATCACAAGCGGTGTTTGCTTCCCTCTAGAGGTGCGATGTGGAAAAAGATTTGCATTTCCCAGCCTGATGGAGTTGATTAATACGTTTTACTGCGTGGCCCCTATTCATCTCCATGTTGGAATCCTCTTTAAGGGAGCATGGGGTCACTTCAAATGGAAGTTGTTATTTTTTTCTAATCCAGGTTTCCAGGTCTGTTATCCTCAGTGGAGCTCAGAGCTGTCAGTCAGATAAGTCTCATCCATGCGTGGAGGCTGGAAATTCCACCTCACAGTATTCCACAGTGAAACTGCATCAGACCTAAATGTCAGTGCGGAACTTGTAACAGCTAGAAGTCGCAGATCTTTCTAACAAGTCACACCATAGAGTTACGGTCATCTTCCTGCAGCTCAGAGCGCTGGTATCTAACACAATCTGACAAGGGGACTTACAGCATCACGCTAGTTATCAGCACTGGGGACGATTCTCATAATTCTGTGTAATTCTTTTAATGTAGAACTTCGTAAGTTTTAAAATAAAAAGAAAACATATTCTCACTCTGTAATGCAACTTTTTTAGAAATATCTCAAATACCCAAACTCATCTATACATGCTTGCTTATAATCAAATTGTTTGCCCCATTCTGAATGTGGTCAAGCAGATGTTGTGTATGAGATGCTATTTTTGCTGTGTATTTTTGATATAGGCAGTGACTGGATGGAGAACAGGAGAGACACGCATATAGACGTGTAGGTCTGATTCCACTTTATCTAACATGAATTTCTCTCATATTCTCATAGACCTTCATGCAAGTATGAAGTTGGAGCATCATAGGTGTCTTTCAGCTGAAGTTTGAAGGTTCACTAAGCCCAACCAGACTCATCTCGGCTGTTAATGGCTTGCCTAATGTAATCCCATTGTGAATACTTAGCGCCAGGTTCCTGCATTTCAGTGAATTTGTGACTTGGAAGTGAAGAGTGAGTGCTGTTTTATAATCTATTAACCTAGTAATGTCCATATCCAGATGATCCCTGAGCTTGCCTGAGCTCAAATCTAAAGAACGTTTTCAAATATATCAAACTATATGATTTGATAAAATTTCAACTGTTATGATTTAATTCATATTAACTTCAGTAATTAGATCTTATTGTTTTTTTGAATGAACCAATAGAAAATCCTAATCTCATAGTGAATAAAATCTGGAAATTGCATGTAATGAAAATCATTCAATTGAGTACTGTTGGATATTCATGCAAGGTATAATTATACAAAATTTCAGCACTTTAGACCAATCAGAACAAGTTCTTTAGCATTTTTCCTCATCATATTAAATTTAGCTGTTGGACATGAGTGGGTTAAGCAGAGTGACTTACCCCAATCTCACTGAAACAGCAAAAAAACAGACGTGTCTTTTTTATAATAGACAAAAAGACTAACAGATAGAGACACACTTAACAGAAGTCCATCTGATTTTGCCCAAGCTCTTTAGTCACTGGCAGGGCAGAGCCTGTAAAAAGACAATAAGATGCAGTCCACTCCAGAAAAACTTTACTTTGGAGTATCTTTTTTATTGCTGATGTATTGCAGTTTCCAATAATTTATTCCAGTTTCTGCCAGTGAATTGAAAGCCAGTTCTCTGAGACTGTCTCAGCACAGTTATCCGCCAAACCAGTTTTCCAAAATTATATCAGCGATCTCTCTAGAATTATGACACATGGATCTGTTTTTTGCCACTGCTGCAGAAAGTCCTGTTCTAATTACAACAATCTTAACACTCCCTCTCAGATGCTGGACTTTATTTTGATTGTGTCTGTGTCAGTGTTCTCTGTCTGTAGTGTCGAGCCCACTGGCAGCAGACTGCCTTTTTTCATGGTACACTAGGGAACAGGAAGCCCAGTGTCAGGCCTGATTAGCAGCCCTGAAAATGCATAGCGGTGGCCGAGGACCCCAGGACACATTATTCATACGGAGATTCCCTCTAGCATGGACTTCAGGCATAAGTGACACCTGTTTCCAGCCTGTCAGGCAGCCTGTACTTGATTTTTGGGGTTGCTGGGTTTAACATTTTGCCACAGATGTCCTACAGTAATTGCTGGCTATTTACAGATTCCTCACCAAAACATATTCAGTGAATAAACTTGCTATAAAGTGTGTCCCATTTACAAATATTCATTCAGTCCAGTATATTGTGCACTTGAAATACATTCAACATAGTATTTAGAACTGGCCTAACATAGCCAAAATTGATTTATAATGTTTATGACTAGATTGGCTCTGATATAGTGTTTCAGATCAGAATGGGACATCCCCACACACCATTACTGAATCACCAATACTGCAAACTCATGCCCCTGTCTTATCTGATCTGTCACCCTGACTTGGCTAGCGATTGCCCTGTTTCATAAGCGGAAAGCTTCTTTTTTCCTTCATGATGGTCAGTGCACCTGTGCTGGCAGCCATCCATGCAGGAATCTGTATGTCCCTCCCTTCCTGCTCCATGACACATCCCTCACTCACTGTGCCAGCAGATCCAGCAGGTCACTTTGCTTTAATTAGTTTTTTTTTTTAGTTTTTAGTTGGTTTCATTCATGGTTGTCTTAGTTAATGTTTTCTGTTTTCTCTTTTTTCCTTACCCTACTTAATTGTGTTTGTTTATTTTTATTACTGACCTGATTAATAGTTTTAATAGATTGTTGTTCTTATTTAGAATTTTCCTACTTTTTATTTGTTTTCTGTGCTGTTTTAATAATAATTTTTTGGTGTTATTTTCTTTGTTATACTTTTATTATGATAAATGTCTGTTTATTCTTTTAAGTCCCTTGTTTTTTGTATGAGGCTCGGCTTTAATGTAAATGACTATCACCCTCAATGTACTTCAAATTTACATAGAGGTTGGTTAATTGAGGTGCCTGCCACCAAAATTCCTGCTGCACGTGTTTTTTTTTTGTGCTCTTACGATGTAAAATATAGCCATAAAATGAAACAGAACAGCAATAAGAAGCTGCTCAGCATTAGAGATTTGTGGGTAAACGCAGAGTTTTATTCTCTTGTTCAGAGCTGATTGAAACTAATTTGAAAGTAATTCTTTTTTGAACCTTTGGTTATTCACCTAATTTAATGCAACAGCTGGACGAAACCTGGTCAGCAATAACACAGACTATCATTGCCTCTTTTCTGCTGTAGAGCCAAATGGTTTTCAGGGCCGTGCTGTGCCGGTTAGCTAACCATGCGTGCTGATCCCGGTTTATAAGCGTTCCATGTCGAACTGTTCGTGTGGAAATGCCACTGAAACGGTTACTCTCCATGCTCAGAACCGTTTGGCCACATTTTCTTTGATGCTGTCCCCACCACCGTTCACACCATAGTGACTATGCAAGGACAACAAAGACTGACAAAATTCTGATTTCACAGCTGTGTGTATGGATGTCACCTTCTGGTGGTGTGCACCACCACAGACCACCTCTGCGATTAAAGTGTTTTATTAGGCTTCAACTGGATTTTTTAAAAAATGTATGTATTTTTCTCTGGAGTTTAGCTTCCTGTCCACACAAAAACTGTGCTGCCCTCAGTTATTTTTGGAAAGAGTGTCATCTCAATTGCAAATATTAAAAAATGCTCAACTGTTTTAAAGATAAATGCCTGTTGATCATTAACCTAATTCGGATAAAAAAAAAAAAACTAACTCCATAATTCAAATTAATTGAAATCTTAAAAAAAGTCAGCTTATGTGCCTGATCAGGACTGTGTGCCTGATCAGGACTGTGTTTCCTAGACAAATGCACAGCATGAAGCGATAGGCCTTCTTCTGCTCCCTTAACCTTTTATTTTCTGGCAGAAATCAGACTTCGAGTCGAGTGTGAAATATTGAATTGTGTAAGTCTGATGGCCTACAAGTCAGACCCTGCCGTGTTTATAACACTGATGTCACTTTAGTAAGTCCCTGCTTCAGCTTTGCAGTGCAAAGCCTCAAGCTCAGTGTTCTTCTTGATTCATCAGACAAAAATTTATGATGTAACTTTATTATCGCCTTCTACTGGTCTGGCATCGTCGTGTGCACGTTTTGGAGACATTTTTGCGTTCTCTGGTAGATGGAGGGGGTTTTGACAACACTGCTGGTGTGGCTAAAGATTTCCCTTTACATGTGTTTGTTTGTTGTGCTCTTCACTAATCATGATCAGCTCTGACACTTTAAGGGAGAAAGCTGGAGAAATTGATTTGACACTCACAACTATGGGGGCAGAATTATTGGTTTCTTTGCCTGCAACATAATAATTTCTTAATATTACGTTGAACTTGCTGTAATTATTTAAGTCACATATAATGAATGAAGCTCCATCACCCCTTGATCTTTGTCTCCTTCACTTTTCTTTTGATGACTTTAGCAGCCACCCATCCCCTCTTCAACTTATAGAGCTTACTTTAACCTCTTGTGTGTAACTGATAAACTTTGGTCCAACCTGACTGCTCCTGGTTTCATATTTGAAATTGAATTGAATAATAAATTGAATAATAATCTGAGTGAAGATGTTTCTGTTGCAATAGAAAAAATGGTTTAACCCATTGAGCTTGTTTTAGAGAAGGCAGTCTGCAGGACAGTTCTGTATGCCGTCTCCATCTGATCCCTCTATGTGTTGCTGGAGAAACCTTCTTCTCCAGGTGTAGATGGTAATTGAGTCTCAAGCTGAACTGGGACACTCACTCTGGATGTCGGCGTTCATATCCTGCTGTGGTCAGTGTGTGTGGGGCCTCAAGGGACCTTAAAAGTTCAGTGTCCTCCCTCTGACCATTACTTCACACCCCGTCTGCAGGACGGAAATGGTTTTCACAGCCTGCGCTCTATAGACACAGAGCCACTCTGAGTGATGACCGCTGACCCTTACTCAGAACCTGACACCTACACATCTGCGCTCACTCACCTTTATGGAGCTTGGAAAGACCTGATAGTGAAGTGGAGCTGAAAAGACATACCATAATTGGCCATTTGATAGGCTCAATAATAAAGATTCTACTAAAGATAAGACATAGATAATCATATTTGTCAGTGGAGTAATTTTGATGTGATTTCTTTGAAACCTGAAATTCCCATTATGGGAAAGCTTTGCACTGCATATCGAAAATAATGAGGTTTATCCATGTTGTAAAATAGGTTATATTAGGTTTGCTGGCTCATTTAGTGTTAGGAAGGCTATAGAGGTGTATTATATTTCTGAGACAAAGACTTAGACGTGAATGAATCCAACTGTTTGCACCATTGCCAGGTTTCATTGTGATGGATGTGACTTTGGTTGCATTATGTTTATTCTAGATCAGAATTGATTGCCTCCTTCTCTCTTTAGCGATCTCAGATTCTTAAAATGTTACACAGAAAAGAGTTATGGCCATGTGGAGAGCTCAAACCAAACACTTTTGTCTAAGTACGTAGTTATCTACTGGGTGCTATGCTTATTCTGTTAGCTGTGCCAGCAACTTTTCGCCCGTGCTGCTAACTGTCCCACAGTGAGCTTTTAATCAAGGCTGGCCATCAGTATGATGTGTGACTCCTTTACGTTTCCACCTCAGCCATTCGTCCTTACTTTGTCAGCTTTGGTCTGCTGTAGATTTGGTAGCTGTGATTTAGCTGGATTCACATTCTGATAGCTACAGTTTCATCTAGCAGCAGTATGAGGGGATTTTTTTCCATCTGCATTGAAGTCTGCTTCTAAGGGAAGTTAGTAGTAAGCTGGAGTAAACAGGAGCTCTAATGTCATCAACCAGAAATGGCACAATACTGCAAACTAGTATCAAAACCTTGAGTATCAGCCTAAACAACCTATCTGATACTTTTTTCTTTAAGTACTACTGAGCTTCAAAATGAGCTATTTTTAGTTGAAGTAGTTTACTTAAGATGAGCATCAAACAGTAAACTTTCATGCTCAGACTACTCACTCTACTACGAGAGACATGTCTCGAAGTGAAGGCTGCAGACAAGATAGAAAGACCTTGCTACACATTCGAGATGGTCTGAGTAGGCTGTACTGACGTCACGAAATACTGATGTAAACAACGTGACCCTTCTAAATCTTACATTTTAAAATAAAATTTTTATACATCATTACATTTCATTATATACTCTGCTGCCGCGGCATCTCATCACTCGTGGCTTTTTATGCTGTTCTTCAAATGGTTTTGAGCTGCATTTAAAGGATTGTGGGTAACTGAGTTCTTGATGGATAAACCACTTGCATCTTTTGATTCCTCACAAACGAAGACTGCATTTCTCGGATGGGTTTGGAGGATCCTAGAAAATGGGACAGCCCTCAATTTGGCCACAACCAAGAAATTCAGGCCTCCTTGGTTGCATACTTAGCTTTGAGACACAGCTAATGTGAGGTTTGGTATTTCAGGATAGATATGTTATAGGACTGGATCAGACACTGTCCGATCTAGCATTCTCCCGTGGTATTGGTACTCATTGCTGCCGATATGGCTTTTCTATTAGTAACTGGAAGAACATGGCTGTTAGGTCTGCACAATATTGACATAAAACGCAATTATCAATAAAGCTGTTGAATATGATGATGATGTTATGTGAAGTGATAGTCTGCCTCTGACTGGATGTGATGCAAGTACAGACTTTTTTTTTAAATGTGGAAATGGAAATTTAAAAAACACACAAAATTACAAAATCACCATTTGCTGTTGTGCAAATAAAAAGCGTTTTCTGTAAAGTCGACAAAAACAAATGAATATATATATATATATATATATATATATATATATATATATATATATATATATATATATGGTTTATATAGGCATACAAGAACAAATGCATATTTTTGTTTGTTATTATTTATTTCTGTATTTATTTACTTATTTATTTTGGTTCGTTATTAAATATGTTTATTGTGACAGTAACTATTAATGCCTCACACACTTAAAACACAAGCACAGAGAAACACTCATTAGGCTTCTAACAGTTTGTGCCAGCGATGTAATGAGGTCTGTCTGGCACTGCATGTATGAGGTAATTTAATATGTTTTGTCTTCGCCACTCTAACAATATGTTTATTGTGGAAGCCCTAGTCGCGATAATGATAAAAATACGATTTATCCTGCAGCCCTAGTTAAGAAAAACTTTTAAAGAAGTTTGTCTGGCAAATAACGAGCCTAGCACCATGGTGCTGTTGTCCAACAGAGAAAGGCTTTACTTGTCTTCTAGATTTATAGGAACCGCAGAATCTAAACAACCCATATCTTATCACTTAGACACTGCTTGATGGGATTTTGTTGAAGTAGAAAAATAAAACTGGTCCAACTAAAAATGAATGCCAGGTATGTTGAACCTGAGACCGGGATGAGATTTACTGGGACGTCTAAGCTCTTACTAATACTGCCTTCACTTTCTTTTTAAACCCCTGATTGATGGCTTTTAAGTGAAAACATTAAGAGCCACATTTCATCTTTCCTCTTCTTTCTGTCTTTGGCAATTTCACAACCTGCACTTAACAAATCGCTGTTTTATCTTTTGCTGACTTGAGATTTGACCTGCTTTAGAAGTTAAACAGAAATACACACACACACAGCGAGAGCGAGAGAAAGGACTGATTTCTCTACTGGAATGTACTGTGGGCCTTTTTGGCTGCCATGTGTGATACATTCTGTTCTGAGGCAGTAGCAGATCCTGGCGAGATGTTGTATGAATCCTTTGCTCAGGCTGTAGCTCATTTGGAGCTTGTTATGTGCCAGCAGTCTCCATTCTTCAGACCCCAGAGAACAAATGCATCACGTTCAGAGTGCCTCGACTCCTCAGCCTTGAGAATGCGCTCCTTTTAAAACTTGAGACCGCTGAGTGTTGTTAATCTGTTAATTCAGCCGTGTAAGTATTCACTGTAAATTCAAGAGTGCTTTGGCTCATCTACAATGAAGAGGGAAGAAGAATGTTGGTAACTCTTCTCCAGAGGGAGGAAGCGAAGTAAGCAGACCTTGCGCTGACCATAACGGCCCTGCAGACACGAACACCTGTCTGTTTTCCAGCCTGGTGGATGTGTGTGGACATGCTCAGCTACAACAACAACTTGCTCGAGTGTGTCGTCGCCCACGTGTGTGCTTGCTGTGTTTACAGAGAGCAGGGGAGTGTGTTGGGCCCTAACTGAAAGCCAGAGCATAAATCACTCAGCAAGAATGAACGCAAAAATAGAGCATGTGCAGAAGCCAACGATGTGTGTTCTCTGAGATTTCTGTATTGTTTCAGCAGTTCTGTTCTACGGGGTTATTTGTAACCACTTGTCACGGTAGATCTTTTCCACCCTACAAATGACAGCACCATGAGTATGTTTGGGGGAAGACTGCATGCTCTCTCTGTCAGAGGAAAACCTGGTAGCTTTCTTTTTTTTGTTGTTATTTATTTATATGAACATTTCACAAAGAATGGGCCAATGGAATGAATTGAAATACTTTTAAGGTTAACAAATTAGGTGAGGTAGAAGCTTGTTCATTCCATAAGGGGAAATTAAAAACAAAACATGGTTCAGAGATATGAGCTTTTATTATGACAGTGCTTCCTCTGAAAAAATCGAGCCCTTAAGGTAACATTCAGGATGATTTTAGGGAATACATTTACAATACGCAGTATTACTATATTAATCTAGTAGGAATGCATGAAGATATTGGAATCATATTGGTATCCATTCATATTAGAAGATATTTACTTTAAAATATATACCTGCATCAGTCAGGTGTTTAGATTCGACAGGTATTTGAAGATAAATGTATTGTGCTCTGAAAGGACTGAACATTTCCGTGATGCTGGGCTGCATTTTTTTTTTCATTTTCTGTAACGCTTTATAGATAAATGGTACATTTCTCTGCAGTGCAAACTAGATTTAGTCCTCATTTCTACATTTTAGATCAGTATTAGCAGATATGTACATGTACATGAGATTTTGGCATTAGCCCTCAATTCTTTTTTACAGTTTTAATATTATTTTTCCTTCTTCAGCCTAAAATGACTCTTCAGATCATCTAAGTTAACATCACAATACAATAATACTCCACAATAAGGAACATGACATTTTTTATGTCATGCTTTCTTTTAAAAAATCCATAGTGGCACATCAAGAGCAGCTGGTTTGGGTGGTCAAACTTGTTTTTTTCCCTCTCTGGTCATGCCAAAATTTACACACAGATATTTTCCTAATTGTCCAATTAGTAGAACTGGAACGGCTGTTTTTGATGTAGGAAAGTTGGCATAGTGGTGTAGTGGAACGCATTTAGTATGCTTTCAATAGATTGAGACTCAAAGCATGTGTAGTGGACCTGGGGTCTGGGTTTTATGCATCTATGTTTGTTTTTTTTTCCATTCTGATTTGATTGTACAGTATTTAGAAATCCAGAAACTATTTGGCTGGATCTTCTTTTGTATTTGAAGGATTTAAGAGATAAACTGTATCTTATATTCTTGGGGTAGTTTTCTCTTTTCTTTTTCTTTTCTTCTACAAAGGTCTTTCATTTAGTAGAAAAAATGTTATGAATTATTATGTATCTGGGTGCTACTTTGTGTATCCTCTCTCTCTCCCTCACTCACTAACTCTCTTGCGTAGATGTGAATGAATGTGAGGAGACTAATGGTGGTTGTGATGGACTCTGCTGCAACACTATTGGCAGCTTCTGTTGTAAGTGCTCCAACGGCCATACACTCAGAGAGGACAGGAAAACCTGCCAAGGTAGAACACTTCTGTGCCATTATTTCCACATAAAGTCCTTTTTTCATTTGGCCTTTGCCTTAAAACCATACAGAACTATAGGTTTTTTGGAAACAGCCAGGTGCCACTTGGGTTTGTCCCAGTGTCTCTAATGACTATGTAGGACTTTAGAGGGATACTCCCTGCCTCATTATTCCCGTTCTGAGTGCGTAGGTGTGGTCAGTTGACTTTGACTGATGTTCTGAATGTGATGTGGACCTGTGGTCTCTCATTAGATGAGTTCAGCTTTGTAATGACACTCACTGAATATAGTGGACATCAAAGGTGCTCTAACGTTTTGGTCACCTAGCCAATGCGGACAGCCTCTGTAAGTGCAGGGCTCGGTACTTTGTGCCACACACTTGTACAAACACGTGTAGTCTAGAACAATGAGCTCTCTTTAAATAGCAACTTACCTCTTAGAAGTCTAAAGTTATTACACTTTGCATTTACTTTTTTTCCATGCTATATTAACAGTTTTGAGTCCACAGATGATTTTTCTTTCCGCAAAATAAGACAGTGTGTACCAGAATATTTAAAATCATAATAAAATATTTCCTCTTCTACTTACAAACAGAAATGTGTTATCAGTTGAGTCCTTACTTTCAACAGAATTGCTCCCCTTTTTTCAATGAGCTACAACTGAGAAATAATTAGCACAACATTATTAAAGCAATAAGCCACTTGAGACTGTGCATTACTACAATTTTGCCATGGGAAGGGTGTTCTTAAACACCCTTCTCCCTTCCCATGATAAAATCGCTGTAACTCACAGCCTCAAATGGCTTATTGCTTTTATAAATCGGCGGCCAAAATAAAATATGATAAAATACACAACTTTTCAGAAAATAATTTACGTTATTATTAATAATAATCGACATAAACAAGTATTCCACCAAGAAATGTAGTTCCTTTAGAGTCTGGTATGGTTGCCACGCAACCAATGAGGAGAATGAGGAGAACGTTCAGTTGCCCATTGCTGTATGTTGCAGTGATTTCATTTTTTTTTTTTAACTTTTTGTCGTATAACAATGAACGTATGATAACACAGCACTGTTAAATGCAAAAACCTTCGCTTTTTAAGTACTTTTTGGTCACCAAATTATAACCACGAGTCTTATTTAGCACCAATCCAGCGGTGCCCCTCATCTCGGGCTGGGGCTGAATCTCAAATGGCTCCCTGCTCCCTATATAGTGGACTAAGTACGAATTTAAATACTGGATCCTGCAGCCCAACAGTGCAAAATACAGCTATGAAATAGTCATTTGGGACTCAGACACATCCACACTCGATAAATGATGCACTATTTGGCTGTAGAGGCTAGAATTTCTAAACTATTTAGGGAGCACAGAGCCATTTGAGATTCTACCTGGGTTTGATGGTACAACTGACTGAAGCTTGAACATTTGAAGCGCATTTCACAGTTAATCATACAGTAAGTACATTCATTCAAGCCTGTGATATTAATGATGGAGTTGTTTAGGCTGTTTGCTATCTTTTAGCCTGTTAGCTAGCTGACCAGCCTACTTCTAGTTAAGAATGTAAGTCGCCAGCCCCTCAGTTTAAACAAAAAACAGGTTCTTACTTCATCAATATACTCCATGCGGTGGTCCATGCGAGCAGCATGAGAGTGAAAAATGATTCCATTAACAGCACAAGGGTTTTTTTCATGCCATGGTGCAGTAATACACAGTTCAGTTGTTGTGAAGGTGTGTCATAGGCGTGCATATATTGTGGATTTTGCAACTGCTTCAAAGGCGGCTAAGCCAATCAGGTTTTAGGACCGGATCTGTTTTTATAAAACTTGCTTTTATCACTGATGATTGCTGCACTTTAAATATTGAAATCTAATTTGATGGAAAGTAAATTAATTAAGTTGCATTTTGGACCACAGTATGCTAGACTTGTGTGATTCTCAAAAAGCTGCTTCATTCACTCAGGTCTATGATGGAGAGCAGCTAATAAAAACAGTTTTCACAAAAGCATTCCACAGAGCACTGAACACATTCTTACACGTCTACCGTCCATGTGCTTGCCTGATCTATTGAGTGGTGCACATGCAGTGCAGGACAAGTTCATTCACATCTGCATTGCTAATAGATCAGCATGAAACATCCATTAACCACAGCTGATGATTATACAGACCTTTTGCTCTCATAAAGTATATAAATTAGATGCCACACTACTGAGGTACTCATAAACAGTGGGGTTTGGAAACCTGTAGGGCATTAGAAATTAGGTACCTGCACAGAGTATGTTATGCATTGGCATCTTTAGGGCTCGAAAAATGCACTGTTTTCTTTTACTCATTAATCAGAGGAAACCTTCATGAGCTCTGCTGGCAGTATGTAGCAGCTTATGTGGAAAAGCATCATCTTGTGGCTTATTCTATCTGTTTCAGCACTGCTCTGCTTTCCTTTAGACATGATTCAGTTTAACCCCTTAAACACTCAGGGCCTGTATGTAAACACATGTTGGTTCACTCTCATAACAACACAGGTTACTCAGTGATTCATAGCAGATCTTCATTAATAATCCTTAAGATTAATAATCTAATAATAACCCTGCACTGTAAGGAGTTAAGCATATGAGGTTTTGTTACGATAGTGATGACATCCAGAACATGTATGACCTCTATTTATCTCATTCATCCTCCAAGTGTCTGCGCTTAAAGCATCTGTTCTCTTGATAATATGGAGAGCTGCTTTTGGAAGCACTTCATAAATGCAGACCATAAAGAAGAGCTGGGAGAGCCCACAGGCTGGGATGGTTTTTATTGTGTATTTGAGGCTCACCGTGAATCTGGTCCCTGGCTGGAGCACAGGCTAATAAACGTGAGGAACATTTCTTCCTCAGTAATCGCCCCGAGGGTGACACATTCATGGAAAAGACAGAAGGGTCCTGGGCTTTGTCCAGCACTAAAAGCCTGCAAGGTCTGCAACTTGAAAGCTGGATTTAACCCGATCACTGACCAAGGTTCCTAAAAAAACATAAGAATAGATAGACCTGCTGAAAGTACCATCTCTTTACCGGGGCATTACCCGGGCCAGAAAGCCCCAGCCATCCATGCTGAACCTGCAAATCACTAAGCCATGTCTTACAGGCTGAGAGATCTCTGGCAGGACACTCGCTGCGTTCATGTTCGCTGCTTTTTGCAAGCAGAGTTTGATGTCAACATAGTTTTCTTTCCACGAAATTGACATTTATACGAAGATGCAGATTTCTGCAAAACTGAAAGTATGTGTTTTTTTAGCAGAGGCAGAAAGATAATATTCCTCTCGAGATGTTGTCTTTGTTTGCTTTTCAGAGCAGGAGCAGAATTCAGTTCTGCTGGCCGTGGTAAAAGTTTGATTAAAAGAAAACATGAAGTAGTTTAATAAGGAATGTATCAACTGTTAGAGGTTTAAAGTATGTGCAGTATACGCGGTGAGGACAGCTGTGCATTCACAACTTATAAAACACTTTTGAGGACACTTTAAAATGATGCACACTGCCACTAATTCGCTTAATGTCTAACATATCACTACTGTTGGAAGAAAACATTTTATCTCCATTTTTTGTCGTTTTTCAGTTTTTGACATAATTTGAAAATACTTGTTGCCCTTTACATTGTGTGTAAATTTTATGAGGAATGGACCAAAAGAAATGACCCAGAATGACTTGGAAAGTCTGGTTCCATTGACTTACATTAAAAGTAAAGTAGGTTTTTTCCTTCTCCTGTAAAGTTACCATTTTGGATATATGAGGTTTTCTTCCGACAACAGCGATATACATGCCATGTTATCTCTCAGCGTTTGAGATAGCGTGGCAGTGCTGTGTGGGACATAATTATCATTCAGTTGAATATGGCTGTCTTGTTTCTGGATCACACTTAAGTGGCCTGACACGTCGCTAAGGCAAAATAACCCCAGGCTAAATATTTTTCATACTCTTCTACAGTGCTTTGAAAGTTCCATCCAAACAAAGCTGCTAATGATTGATTACATAAAAACAGTTATCCCAATTCTTAGCCTTCCCTCAAGACAGCAGTGTCTAACTTGATTAATTATAGATTATTGGAAGAATAACTTAAATGTGCTTTGTGTCTGCTTGCACTTCAGGCTTTCCTCCATGAACAGAATAGTTCTTGCATGTTTGGTATCAGTGCTTGTGCCGTGTTTAACTTTCAGGAAGTCTTGTCTTGGCATGCTGACTGAATATCATTTGGAGCATTGTCCGTGGTAAACTTAGCCAAGTTCAGTGTTCATGCCAGTTTCCCCTTCAGCCAGCACCTGTATTTGTCTACTCTTTGCCAACCAACTGAACCAACCAGACTGAAACGCTATGAAGAAAGAGCTTATCATTCACGTCATTTTGATTTTAACCACAAAGATCTTTGATATAAGCAACTGGCCTACTTTCTACACCATTAGTATCTTGAATGTGTTGATGCACTAGTGTAGGTGATTGTAAATGCAGTTAGGAAGTGAACCACACCAAAGGCTAGATGTTGGGATAAGATCATTGAGAATATCATAATACCATGCATAAAATGTGATAATAATAATATTTTGAAAATACCTGGACATTATTTGAATTTAGGAGATGTAGTACAGAGTTAAAGTTAGTGCTTTTTAGATTAGCCACGTCATGGATTAAAGAGGAACATGAGGCATATCTCATAATATGTTTAATTTGTTAAAAAAATTGAGCAACATTGATCATTTTTCTACAAGACAAAGACAAGACAAAACACGCGTCCATTACAAATACAGATGTAAACTATTTCTACCATTTGTAAATAATTCAGTCGAAAGTGGCGTGACTACAAATGGTACGTCGATGGGGTCAGTTGTAACAGATTGAAGGTCATGTTAAACCATTCACTAGAAAATTAGTTTAATACAGTAATATGTTGTTTAAACCAAACTAAATACATAAAATTATACGTGTAAAAATAGACATAAGTAATGATGAGACTGCGTCAAACTCTTGCAAATTTATTATTTCTGTGTACCAGAAAATAGAACAACATTCTAGATCATAGATCAAGACAATAAAATTAAAATATGATTTAGTAACATGTCATCTGTAGTGCATTTTGTGTTTCATTCTTTACATTGGGCAGATTGGGCAGTCACTAGTTTGAGTGGTTTGTTATGAAATACTCCATTCTAGAGAAACTTACCAAGTCAGTATTTTTCACAGTGGAGGTGATAGGAACCAGACAACAGACAAAGAGTTTCCCTTTAATGTCCTCACCAAGAAAAAAGCAATTGATTTTTTTGTGGTATTTTTTATTTGCTTGGAGCAATAATAAAAACAATTGGTTTTTTTTGGTTTTTTTTTTGTTTTTTGACCCCACAATTTTTTAAATATTAATGTCTGTGGCTTATATGGTGACTCAAAATGTGCTCTTCCAAATGGTTGAGCAGAACATTAAAGGATTAAAGCTGCCTCACAGAAAGATACAGGATATAAATCAAATATAAGTTTATTTCGTTGCACAACTGTGTAATATTATGTAATAAAAGTTGAATCTACATTACTGTGCAAAACTAAGACACCACCCTTCTTTTATTCAATAACTGGCCCAAACAGCCATCACTCTCAAAGATAAAAGCTTTAAGTATCTATCTACAGTTTTGGTTGTGCACCAGGTCTTCCACTCCTCCACTGCACTCATGCTATAAATGTTCCTTTTTCCTGCTGCACGTAATCTTTGTCCCAGGGTCGTATCTGACACTTCAGGGCCTTGCTGAAGAGCTTTATACCTAGTTGAGGCTGGCTTTAAACTGGAGTTTTTGTAAAGTCTTAACTGTAGTGTTGTCTGGCTTTCAGATGAGTTCTTTTCTCTGAGGGACTTATAGGGCTTTGGTGTCAGCATGTGGAGCCACAAGCCTCGCTTTCATGCACCAGCTTTTTACTTTCATGCACCCGCTTTGCTTTCGGTCTGCGTCGCCAGGTCTGGAGTAGTTTACTGTCACTTTGCTCTAATTTAAGAGTTTATGGTGAAATCGAGGTAGACTCAGTGTTTCAATGAAACACACATGTAGGAGCTCAGTAACATCTATCAATGCTGCAAACTGTTTTAGATTATCAATTAGATTAGATTTACCATTTTCCAGTGTCATGTTTTCTCACTGTCAGTTGTTTTGGATAAAACTGCAGTCTTTGAAGTGAAGACTGCAGTGACTAGAAGTGACATTGATTAAATGGTCAGTGTAATTTTATCAGGTAGGTTTATTTGAAAGAGTAAAGTCAATTTTAGAGAGCCATATCTAAAGCTCTTCACATTGGATTGTACTTTTTATGGCTAGAAATAAGAAAGAAATGTGTTAGCCCTATTGGACAGGGGATATTTCCACTGTTCTGATTAGAGATGGTAGACTCCCTAAACCATTAGCCTAAGCACAGTGAGATAAGGTTTTTCCATTTGTTTGACTTCAGGTATATTATCTGTTTCCCTGTACACAACTTTCTTCTGGATGAGTAATGTGACTCTTGAATTCTGCATTGCGTGCATCTCTGGATTGTACTGCCAAGTGCAGGGGTCAGCAATCCACTTGTTAAGAAGAACCATTTTGTCCTTTCAGCAAAATCCAAACCACCTTGGGAGCCCCAACATTTTATGTCCATTTTACCATTTTAGCTGTAAATATGTCTCAGTATATGCTAATGTGCTGGTATAGGCTATCAAACAAAAATGCAGACTTACTTTGCTCTGCTTTAATCTTTAACTCAGCTACAGCTGCTTTTCTCACATCTCCGGCAGGAAACTTTTCCAAAAGTAGAATAGATTCTTGTAAAACGTCTCTCAACATTCGATTTTTACAGGGCTAAAGTCACCTTTTCATTCGCCAGCTTCCTCTTCGGATTTGCCCGTTCTACCTTAAATGGTGCCTGAGGTGCCAAAATGCTACCTATGTTGCTACCTGTGGCACCAGTTAAGGTGGAATGAAAAAAATTCGATGGAAAAGCTGGCAAACGAAAAACTGACTTCAGCTTCGTGACTTATTAGTGTTTAACAGTTTATCGCTGCAGATTAAATGTATCAGGAAACCAGCTGGAGTGATTATAAATGCAAAAAAGTCCATTCATCCCCAGGTAAAATGAGCCACATGATGCCGACCTCTGGCACAGTGTGATATACTGCTCTACTGCAGTACGTCAGAAAGGTGAGCTGTTGTTCTATGCACAGTGAAAGTATACAGAGCCTTTAAGTGTTGTGTCACAGAGCTTATGATGGTAAGTCAAAACAAATGTTTTGAGATTTAGATTTTGACCCACACCTGGCTTTGTTTTCAGTAACTCATCAGCATCTGCACAGGGAATAAGAGGTGTAGCAACCTTCCTTTCGTCCAAAGTTGCACAAACAGAGAGGCTTGAAGAGCCTCCAGCTGGGCTATCCGCCACCATCTTTCAAACCCTTTTCGACACCTGTACACTCTGAAGTAGTTATGGACTTTTTTCCCGTTCATATAATACATGCAGGATATGAGTTTATGTACTTGCGTTGCTGGACATTTTCTTGTCAATACTGGACACGCAGAAGACCCCCATGCTGTTCAAAATATTTTAGTATGATCTCATCCTAATCTTCTAACATTACGCTGGCTGTGTCAACCATGAGGAATGCAGCCAGCACTTCATCCTTCACAATGTGTCATCACTGGTGAAGTTGTACGTTTACGCTACTCCTTTGAGAACACATTTTGTTAGACGCTTTTTGACCCCTGCTTGTTCTTCCCTGTCCTCCTCCTCGGCCTCTTCTAAAATGAAGTATTACATAGTTTCTCTTTTGGTTCACAAGGCCAACCACCAGTAGAATTTCCTGTTATTTGTGGAACGTTTGCATTGCTACTCAACCTTTCAAAATGTTTTAAGAATGAGCCGAATCGATGTAAAAGTTATTAATAACCCAGGACTCGTTAATCCCCAGCCTTGTGACAGGAAAGTTTACATGAGAATGTAAGGCTTTGCACTTTTAATAATGTGCAGCGGTTTTCCTCGTCAGATTCTGTCTGGTGTTGGGAAAATGTCCACAGACCTGCAGCTTTGTTTGGTTTAACCCCTTAACAAGCCATGGGCCTGCCAGCGGGCCCAAAGTTTTATTTCACACTTTTGTAACCTAAAAGTAACTCCATTAGTTTGCACTGAAGTCCCTGTAATTACTGAATGATAGGCTTTTGTATGAAACGAGTCTGGATTGTTAAGGGGTTATGGATCTTAGTTTAATTTAATCTTTTAAATCGTAGTTATAAAGAAATAGAGGTTTGCAACTAAAAAAAGTTCCTAATTGGCTCTTGGCTTGAACATACTGTTCTAGGAAAAATCTAAACATCATTCTGCTTTTCCAGAGTACAATAAATACATCATCAAATATCACTTTGAAAGATCGGTCAGATCTAAACATCTGTCAAATGCCAATACATCTTTCACCAAATATCTGCGGATACTGCTGTGATATATTTAACTGGAGTCTTTACATTATGTATAAGTTCTTTGAGGCTCTACACTCTATATTTACAAAATGGTTCTGTGATAATTTTGATCACTGCTATCATGATAGGACTTTTATCTTATACTGTCTCATCCCTACTCTAATACCTGAGGCAGGAGGAGGGACACAGAGGAGGCAGGGTGTGTTCTGCACTGGACACTGGACGTGTAGACGTAGCAGTGAAGG
Source organism: Colossoma macropomum (assembly GCF_904425465.1). Lineage (NCBI taxonomy): Eukaryota > Metazoa > Chordata > Actinopteri > Characiformes > Serrasalmidae > Colossoma > Colossoma macropomum. The sequence goes on along the minus strand of NW_023494802.1, from coordinate 12,977,315 downwards.
AGGAGATAGGGAGCCACAACAGTCCAGCAATACATGTCTGTCTGAGCTCAGAGAAAGACAGAGAGACCAGGAGAGAGAGAGAGAGAGAGAGAGAGAGAGAGAGAGAGAGAGAGTGAGAGAGAGAGAGAGGCAAGGACAGAGGGAACAAACACAAAGACAGCAAGAGAGTGAGTCGGAGTGAGAGTGTGAGTAAAAGAGGAGGAGAGAAGTGTTACATGATACTGATAGAAACCAGACAACAGCTCATTTAAGTTTCCAACTTGCACAGCAGCAGTTGTGTTGTCTTCCTCTATTGCATAATGCTCTCCCTGACTGTGCCCAGGGTTGCCTTAACTTGCTTGCCTGCGTTTGTTTCTGTCTGAGTTCTGTCTCAGTACTTCAGTCATGATGTCACCTTATTGGTGCTTAGTGCTTGTAACTCTGTGGGCTCAGTTAGCTCCAGGTTTGGGTGCCGGGAACACGCATTACCGCTACTTTCGTAGATGCTACACCTGCTTCAACGGGTACCATGGATACCACACAGGATACGTGGGGGCAGGTGAGTGTTATCTGTGCTCTTAAGCAAGAATATGGAACCAGATTTTTGTAATACACAAGGTCTTTTATTACTCAGTGGTTTTGAACTGTTGCCATATGAGGTGAAAATGAGCAGCTGAAACTGCTGTTCTGTGCGTGCCAGGTCCGTGCTGTCACCAGTTTTTCTCAGTAGGAATGTATGATCCCTTTACTCTAATGACTGTGAGTTTGGGTAATCTGTAAGGCAAAACCAGCTCCCGCTGTATAATTGGGAATGTCTTGGCTGTGGTAGAGAAAATGTTTCTCATTCATTGCCTGTTGTTGTGTTAACAGATGTGAAGTTCTATAGAGACGTGTCACACTCAGAAAAGTATCAGCAGTCATAAATTAAATCTTGTTATCCACATAATCTAATTTAGGCTCCATCTACTGAAAACCATCCAGAAATTGTATATCTAGCCATTATGTAGATCTACACACCTGTTTGATATGACATTTAAACAACTTTGTGTTTTTAAATTAATGTTATTTTTACTGATAATAGTCTGCTCAACTCCCATCTTGTTGTAAACAGTAATTCCAGTACTTTTTGTTAAGTTACACGATTTCTGTGGTTGAGTTTTTGGGCAGTAGTTTAGGAAGCTGTATTTCTAGCTGACAGTCAGTTTGCCAGACTGTAACTAAATAAGCTGTTTGGGTTTGTTTTGCCAAAGCACAATTTATGACTCCAGTTTTTGTTACTATACTAGACCTTCTTAACTGAACAAAATGCACACATGCTTAGTCCGATATTGGGATGCTCTTTTATGTTCTGTTGCTTTAAAATTAAAAGTCCATCTCCCATGAAGATGACATAGAAATGCCTTGGCTGGTATCCATTTTTTTGACTTTGAACCCTATATCTCAGTGTGCTGTACCACAGCAATGAGAAGAATTCTGTTTGCTGTGAGACAAGAGGAGCGAGTGGCAGAATATCAGATGCCTGTTGGCCAGTTGTCTGTTTTGTTTGGAATGCTTTGAAGTGGTAAATCCATTAGTTTAGGTGGCCATTGTTCATTTGCAGCAACAAAAGGCTAATTCGCTCAGGACAACGCAAGAAATGCTGCATAAATCACTATCAACATTACTCTGAGCTGAGATGGCAGTAAAATAGGGAGCCCCTATAAACCAATTAAGTAATGTGCTTTGAATCTGTTTTGAATCAATCAGAGTCTTAACTAAGATCAAAGAATCGTAAAGAATGTGACAGATGGCATTAGAATTGCTAATGATGCCTGAAGTTGCAAAAGCAATCATGGAATAATAGAGGGACCCCAGCATATGGAGAAAGACACAGCATTGTTTGCCCTGAATGCTTAGATGTCCACAGCCAAAATCCAGAAACCGTGCATCAATAAAGCCAGTTTAGCATATGTCTGCAGTACATCTGTGATTTAGCTGAAACCCCAATTCATTTGGACACAGAAGAAAAATTTAGAAGCATTTTTACATTAATTTAAGGAGTTTGGGCTGATTTTTATAGACGTTTAGTTTTGTACATGTTTCTTCTAGTTAGAAATACTTTAAGATGTGAGGTGAATGAAGCGGAAATAAATGGTAAGAGTTTCCTCTGATTAGACTGTGACAAAATTTGTTATATTTAAGATGAAGGGACTAATGCTCAGGTCCAACCACTATTTCCAATCATGGACTGTCCACTTTATCTGGATTCTGTGCTTCAGAGTTTAATTCCATGTGGAAGGGAGCAGTTTATTTAAATTATAAAGCTTGTTTAAATATAAGTTGCGTGACTGCTGTGGAATACACAGTGTAAGCCGCTGGGTACTTCAGAGCTGTCTTGTTTAGAAGAGGGCATCTCTAATGCTAGCCTTAAATATGAACAGTTGGGCTTTAACGTTGAGTAGATGTTTGGGTTGCAGGGTTAGATTAAATGGCTCTGAATGGAAAAATTAAACTGAAGTAAATGTGTGTTTGATTAAAGGAAGACTTGCCTGGCATGATGATGACTCTGCATTCATTGCAGTGTCTGTTACCTTTTCATCTATCAGAATGTCTCTGATCCTCTTTATTTACAGCAGTTGGAGCTGCATTTGGCCTCTCTGCTTTATGATGTGCCCTATCTTTTCTCCAACAATGTGGTGTACAGACTGTGATTTTGGCACTCTCTAATATCACCTTTGTTCCAATCTTTATTCCTTTATAGAATCCCCGTTTGATGTGACGTTTCTGTTTCAGCCCCAGCCACTGGATTCTCTGAAGCCATTAAATTATTGGAGATGTCTTTATCCAAGACTTAAAAGGTCTTTAAGCTGTAACAGTAAATGAGAGTAATTTGAGGCTAGTTTTCAATTTAATAATGGTGAGTGTAACAAATCACAACAGTGGGCCATTGTTTATCTAACCTGAGGAGCCAACTTAGTGCTTAAGGCCGAATTAATACCTAAGGTCACACATGTAGTTGATTCTACTTATTGATTCAATTGTTTTTAATTGCTAAGGGACTTTGAGGCCTGGACTGCCTTGTCCTCCCATTCAGATACAATCCTCAAAACACACGCTTGTAGTGCAAGGTTTAAACACAGTCGGATATTCATATTTTACTATTTAATGTGAGACTAAATTGAACAACAACTAGAGAGGAATGAAATCTTACAGGCTGCGGATAGCTCTAGGGCTATGTCCCCCAGTGAATTCATCTCTTTCTGGCCTTGTGAGAAATAACAATAGTGTTTATTTACTCCAGGTATTGTGAATGGGCCAGGGCCTTTCCTCTCTCCGCAGGCCCCATTCTGCGCATAGCCTCTGATCGGCTCCTGGCTCTGGGCCATTGTAATTAAGATTCCTCCCAGTTCTCCTGGACAGGTGGTCTCCATTATTCTTGTAGTGTTCGTGATCTTCTCTGGGCTTGTTCTGAGACTCACAGTGTGCTGTGGATACTCCACGTCTTTCAACACATATGGACACGGCATTCCATATATCAGTTGGTTAGACAGCAGGGTTGACTCTTAATTTGTCATCTGTTGTGGTGAGCTATAACATTGCACAAATAATACCTGGCAAATGCTGCGGTACGATCTGACGAGCAGCTCTGCTATTCTGTGTTCGGATAGACAAGAAAAGCGGATTATGCACACTTTGTGGCACTGGTTGATTTTCCATTAATTGTTTTTAAAGTCACTGAATGTCATTTTAACAGAAGAGCTTTGTTTTCTCACTCTGCTGATGTGAGTATGGGATGGATGTGGTTCTTGGCTACATGAGGAGAAATTCTGTTAGCAGTCTGGCGGAGGTCTGTGGCATGGGAGCGACACCAGGATGATTGATGGGTTGTGGAATTAGCTGCAATCCTTTGATTCTACATGCAAATTCACCACTGTTTTACCACTAACCTTCGTTATTATAGCTGCTTCAGCTTCTCTAGCTGCTTTCTAATCTGAACCAGATCTGCCGTTGTCCGCTACTGAGTGGTTTTAATAAGCGCATCATAGCGTAGCCAGATGCTTGGCCCATCATAGAAGTATGCTAGATGATTAAACGTGACAAAGGACAACTAGATAGGTGCATTCTTTTGGGAGAAGCCAACAGCAGTTAGAATATTGTCGGTCTGGCACACAGTGGAGAGATAAGTTAACCCCTATCAGTATGGAGATGCAGGACATCATATGGCCTGCTTAAACACTATTCTAATCCTCTCTTTAGGAAATGTGCTGTAAATGGGGCCTTTTAATTCACCTATTACTACAGGTAATCAAAGCTCTCTATCAGTTTCTCACTGTTTCTGAGGGCCAGCCAGACTGTCTAATGGCTTGGCTAGTGATTGCATCTCTTTAAAGATACAGATCAGAATCAAGAGACATAGTGAAGTTTAGTGCACGCCATCGCGTGACTGCTCAGATCACTCCTGCAGTTGATTTCAGGAAGTTCTCAGAAAGTCCTGCCCGCTGACATTTTTTTCCCTTAAAAAGTATATTTTAGAGAGGAGGACTGACAACGTAAAAGATCAACAAAGAACAAACAGAATCTCTGAAGGCTGGATGCTGAATGTTAGATGAGCTGGGTGAATACTTCCAAGATAATGTTCCACAAGGTGAACATATAAACATATTCAGATTCCTTCTTGATGAACAGATTCCATAAACTACACACAGTTGTCCTTCAACATTATTTCCATATTAGCTTCCTTTAGGACGCAGTGGAATTATGGTACTGTAATCCTTCCAAAGCCGCAGGGCAGGTCTGAATGTTCTAATAAGAGATTTGATGTTTTAAGTGCTGGTTGCAAACACAACTTCTCATGTTTTGCTTCCTTCATTCACAGCCTTTCACCTCTAATTATCACACGTTGGAGGCTCTGCTCCATCCAGAGTGCTGCGAGACCCCCACTAAGAGGAAATTGGTCAGTGGATGCTGAGCAATGTTCAGAACATGCCAAAACTGTGTCTTTTTTACCCTGGAGTTTGCTGTAGCAAGATGTACAAGGAGGGTTTTGGTGGTTGCATTTGTTGTTGCCATATTTAAAAAAAACATCCAAAATGATCCTCACCTGGGCTTTAATTATCATAAGTGTAAGTGATTAATAAATGTATCACTACAAATATAAAACAGCTTTGTTTATTAGGCTTTGGGGAAAAGATTTGACAGTCAAGTTTAAGCCTGTCCGTATACTACATCCTTCTTTGGAAAACATTTCGATCTCAAAGGTAGCAAATTGAGCCTTACCTGCTTGGGATGGCAAATGTAAATCATCTTATTTTGTTAAACTGCGGAAGATCAACATGGAAGAGATTGTGGAACAGATGTTCCAGTACATTCTTGAAATCATTGTACTGTCTTTTTACAGCTTCCATAGTTAAATTTGTATGCCAAGTCTGCTGAAAGTGTATAAAATATGACTGATTAAAATAGTTATTTGATAGATAGGTCTAATGACCACAGTTAATCATCTCTGAATATGTTCCATGTAAACTCCCGGGGTGCTCACTGATTTGGGCACGCTCACCTCTTAAAAACAGGTTAAGCAGTGCTATAACTCTCCGAACCTCTCCTGGTAGGCATGTTAACCTCTCCTGTGCAGTGCACATAACTCTCAGCCTGACACAGTTAGCCCCCAGATGGTTACTAACAGCCAAACCTGCCACTCATTCAGCGATGCTTCATCTTCTAGCTGTGTGAGACCACCAAAGCATTTTGACTCTCCCCTCTGAATGACCTCCACAGCCTCCATGTTCCTGTCACTACCTTTGTTATAGCTGTAGTAGTATCAGCAGGGGGAAAAGGATATTTATGGCAAGCACAAAGGCCATACTTTTAAGACATTGAAGCATTTTGTAGGTGATTTCCAAATGCCTGTTCTGTTACCTGGAAGCAGCGATGTTCAATCGAATTTTACTTCAGGTTACTGAAGGAGAAGGAGATATGAATTCATATTGAAAGTGAAAGTCTCTGCATTAATATGGTAGCGAAGTCTGCGCTCATCTGTCATGTTTTGCTTGGTGCCAAAATGTAATAACAGAAGAAACACTTTTTGTTCCCTAAAGAACCTTTCAGCTTAGTATCAGTTAACCTCCACAAGGAATGGTCCATTAAAAAGTTCTTCATGGAGCCAAAAGTGATACGTCTGCGGCTTCGCTCCAAAGATCCCTTTTTGGCACCTTTATTTTTACGAGTGTTTATAAATTTTAATTGTGCACTTGTGTCGAAAACATTGATCTTAGAGCTGCTAAAAGCCCTGGGCACAGAAAACACTACTCTGATGGTGGTTCTGATTGCAGGACTTGGTTTCGGCTTTTGGCCACAAGAGGAGCCAAGCCAGGCTGTAGTGGACACAACACAAAGAGAGTATTGAGAGGGAGGGAATTACAGCATGAGCTGATTTTAGACTTTCACTGTAGTGATGCTCTTCATACAGGCAGCCTCAAATATGCTGCTCGCTAAGTGTATTTTTAGTGCCTCGTCCAATAGCGCATTAAAAAATTCTCAAAGGCGGTTTGCTTTGACTTAAATATTTCAGCAGTGGCTTAGAGCAGTGTTGATTGTTGGTTTTGGAGGCCGTTAGACGACTTCAGTTACTAAGAGGCTGTTATGTGATCAAATGGCTAAATTGATGTGTCCCAGCCCTGGAAACAACTCATTAATTTGAGCCATACAAATGACTTGTCGGAGCCCAGTGATTCATTATATTGTTTTCATAGTGCTAGACACAGATGATATCCTTCACTGAAAAACAGGGTTAAGAACCTTGGAGTGAACAAACCATGAAACACATTTCGAGATGAGTGCTTTTGTGTGTCATTTCTGTTTGTCTACAGATATCGATGAGTGCCAGGTCCACAATGGAGGCTGCCAGCACAGATGTGTGAACACCAGAGGCTCCTACTACTGCGAGTGTAACCCAGGCTTTCGTCTACATACTGATGGCCGCACCTGTATAGGTGAGTCACGTTGGGGTTTCACGAAAGCTGACACACTGGCCTTGGCTCGAACTTCTGGAGGCTTCTATCAGCACAATCTAAAGGCAGCTTGCTTTTCAGCAGCTGGGAATTCCTTCAAAGCCAACAGAGGACTCTACCTTCAGCTTTGCGCATGAGAAGGAATCAAAGAAGCTTTTGTTTTCATAATAGCTGGACGTTTCCTACTGTTCTGTACTGTACAGGCCTTGTCATGGTGGGTTTGTTGTCAGATTTGAAGTAGAACAGTGCATCCCTCCAAAGATTTCCCTCGTTTCACTGCCAGGACACTGTAAAGTGTCCCAGTCATCTGTTGAGAATACTCTGGTGTGGAAGGTGTCAGACAAAAAGCAGGTTCTAATTTTCCACATTACACTGCAGTAGTGCCCTACAGGATTTCCTGAATAACAGAACCTTTGATTAACCAGACTTATGACTAAAATCCGTGACGATTTAATCTGCCACAGTTTTGGATGGATTTTGGTGTCAGTGCCACACAAAGAGTGCTAATGCTAGCTTAGAAAATCCCTCTATGTCGTTTGAAGTGCAGTCCTCTTGCTTAAGAGGAATTATCATCCAGGTGCATTTAATTATCCAGAAAAGCCTCAGCCTCTTCTGTCCTTTGACACATTTACCTCTGGAGGATTCTTTGTGACTTTCCGAGGGTCATTCTTAATGATGAGGATGTGTTTCACAGCTTTAATCAAGATATCCTGTCCCAAGTCTTGCCAGGTGTCTCTAAGAAATCCTTCTTCTTACTGGAAAGTTGTTTGTTATTACTGTACAGTAACTGTAATTTGTTTAAGTGAAATGAGAGGATATTCATTTAGGCAATATGACATCAAGAGACAGCTTTGATATATACTTTCCACTGTTTTCCATTTATAAGTCCACAGACATGCCATTTCTTTGCCATTAATGAAATCTGTGCTCTGGAAGCAGGCCTCTGTTTTAGAGCACTTTAAAATAGAAGTCATTAATCCATCTTCTGCGCTGTGGGTCTGAAGCAGTAGTTGCATTGTGCTCCTATGAGTTCCCCAGTTCTGCAGCCTTCTCTGCTGGGATGTAGTCTTCAGCTTGTCCCACCAGGCTTGGGCAGTCCAGGGCCGCAGGCCCAGATCCAATCCACAAACGCCGCTGGAGCCCAGTGAGAAGGAGAACCAACCGAGTGCAGTTAAATCAGAGACAGATTTGCTAATTAATCATAGAGTTTCATCCAGACAGAATCTTTTTTTTTCTTTGCTGAATGCTCATTCAAAAAGTTGTTAATCGTACCTCTGCCCTGTTTCAGATACCCATAAAGTGTGGTTTAAAGTCAGCAGGTATGCCCTTTTATTATTCTTAATGTAGAACAGAACTCTGCTGCAAGCCAGATATTTTCACATTACAGTACCACTCTTTTACTCTCGGAAACATGCTTTCCCCAGGCATTTGCTTCTAAACTGTACCACTTTATGGAAAACCCGCAAGCCAAAACTCAATCCATCCTTAAAACACTGCCATCATTATTTGGAAAGAGATTGAGTATTTAATGACAGATGTTTTTTCTAAAAAGTGGCATTTTAAAGTGATTTTAGATGAAGGATGTACAAAAAGCAGGGCTTTCTGAGGACAAAGCTCACAAATATTTTACATATAATCAGTGTTGGCTGACGTCTGCAATAACAACACGTGTTAGTCTGTGGTACTGCTATTAAACTTAGATTAGACTGTTCTTTGCGTCTGAGAAACATTTAGGCAGTGATCTTATACAGTAAACACTGGCACTTGTTCAAAGACACATTGAATGTGTTGTGCATTTACCTGCAGTTTGACTGTAACCTTTATTTGACCCTGTGTAATGACAGGGGTGGTCAGATGGTTCCACAGCGGCATTTGTCTGAACAGAGGAGGGAGACAGACTGGGAAGTCACCAACAGTTAGGACAGTTAACGGCTCAAAACCAACATCATCATTAGGATAGACCAATGACAGGGTGGAAAAAATTGCCTGTAATTTCCAGAGTTTTCCCAAAGCTTTTTAAAATGATTTAGTGAATAAAAATGTTTTAGGCAAAACTTAATTTATTAAAGACTAACCATGTATAATTTGAGGAAAATATCACGTGTAAATATTTGTGACAGTACTTTTTTTGAGAACAATGCCATACTCCAGACATTTTATCCCCTTTTCTGCACTCAAACCTTTAAGGTTTTTAAACCACCTTTGGGGCAAAAGATTGTCAATATTTGCTTTCAGCAATAGCTCAGAAAAGAAGACAAAGAAAAGAAAGTTTGGGTAAAACTGCTCTGCATACAAAGGAAGACACTTTAATAAAGCTAAATAGCAAAGTATACCCAAAGGATAATAAAACATTTGTATGTATGTTTCTTAATTGAAATGTAACAGTGAGAAAATATTAAATTCAGGATAACGGCAAAATTTTTATGTCACCATCTCTGTGTGGAAATCACATGGTTGAGTAACAGTGGTATGCCAGTGAGGAAGAGGCAAGCTGGCATGGTCCACTCTCTATAAACACACTGTCTGCTCTCCACCACGATCACTCCCCTTGATTCTGCCCTTATCGACTTCTGTTTGTTGGCTTTTTAAATGGTGTAGAACCAATTTGCTGGGGCTGTTTTGCTCAGTGTTATTATTGGTGTCTGTTCTGAGATGGCGATCACTGTGAAAACAGTTGAATGGCAGGACCATTGAATATCACATTCCTAGAGCTCAGTGGCGATGAGAAGCATGTTTGGCTTTCCAGTGTTCTCCTGAGGAAGAGATGGCGAAACCTGAGTGTTTTTACTAGGCTTTAAATAACTGAAGATACTGAAAGCTATCTCCTGAAATTACCCAAGAATGGCATGTGGATAGTCCCACAGAGAACCATACAGAGATAGTTCTGGCTTCAGTCAGCTGGCAAAGTGAAATTCTGAAGAGCACAGTATACATGTGAAATAACTCTTGTGCAGTTTAACAGTTTGGGACTTTTATTCTAGTTTAGCACTTTTTATTTATATATGAAAAACTAATATGTAAGGGGATATGTACAAGTTAAAAGGAGGATAGCACACAGACACAATTAATAAAGGACATAATTAACATAATTAACGTGTTGAAAAAGCAAATGTCTTTCAAATGTATAATTTTACTCAAATAAAGAGATGTTTTCATAACTGTTTTATTATTAGCTAAAGGCTGTTACACATTTCTTGTGTGATTTATTCTGATTTCAATAAATTAATTTAAACACATATATAACTTATGATATCTTCCACCATAAATGTGATTTTTCAATTGGCAAAAACTGCTACGTTACTTTATTTGTCCTCTGTTCAATGTTCAAACTTTTCCAGGTGTCATGAACTCAGTCCCTGTTGTCTTTGGTGACAATTTGACGGATCAGTTGGTTGTGTCCTTGCAGCCTACTACTTGTGTGGTGCTAGCACCTCCATAAGCAACTCAGAGACCCCTGCTCTACAGATTTGAGTGTTTTCTCTGCTCTAACACCCCATAACATGGTGTCATAATAATGTGCAGTGTGCAGTACCTGCTGTGTTAATTCCTGCCACTGTTATCTGAACTTTGCACATTTCTGCAGTATCTCTGACTGTGTGACCCATCTTGCTAACTTTAATCTCTGTGCTCTTCAGCTGTTCTCTCCTGTGCCATCAGTAATGGAGGCTGTGAACAGGAGTGTGTGCAGCTCTCTCCTGCCCGCTTCCAGTGCCGCTGCAGACACAACTACCAGCTCGCTGCTGACGGCAAACACTGCAAATGTAAGTACTTCAGCACTCTTTCATGCAACTTATTTTTAGGAGTCGCTTAATTGCCATGGTGTTCAACTGATGACTGAAAACTGTTGGAATGTTCTTTCTTTGCAGCTTTAGACCAGATGATCTGATAGTCTAATGAAAAGGGCAATTTTATTACCCTAAAATTACCCTATAAAGATGTTGATTTAGTCAAGTTTTTTGCTCCCTAGTGTGGGAATGGTGAAGAGTAACAGCTATAGGATTGAAGCAGATCTGACTATAAAGGTACAATGTGTTGTTTTTCTTTGCCCAATAAGGATAGTAATAGTTATGTCATTGTCTGTCTTAGTTGACTTAGGGAACTACATCAAAAATCCAGAAGTTAATTTTTACATTTTTTATTTGAACCACATTTAACTGTCCAAACTATTTCTACTGTTGAATATGCTCTATTCCTTTAATAATATGATTTTTCACCCCATTTTGACATGTAAGAAGCATACTCTAATAAAGTAAAAAAAAATCTGTCACTTTCATTTTGTTTGTGTTACAAACTACCTTTGTAAGCATACAAACATACGAATAGGAATACAAAACAACCAGCCACTGAATTAAGTACACCTCCTTGTATCTACACTCAGTGTCCATTTAATCAGGTCCACTTACCATATAGGTGCACTTTGTAGTTACAGTAGTACAGTTACAGACTGTAATCCATCTGTTTCTCTGCATAATTTGTTAGCCCTCAATTACTGTTAGACACAGTTTTTAAACACTGTGTCCACTCACTGTCCACTCTCTTAAACACTCCCACCTTGTTGGCCAACCTTGTAGATCTAAAGTCAGAGAGAGAATCTGTTGCTGCACACTTAATGTTAGCCATCATTTAGTCCTTCATCAGTTGTCACAGTACGCTTCCCACAAGACACTGTTAGCTGTATAATTTCGGTTCTCAGTCCAGCACCCAAATAATACCTGCTCTGTGGTGGTCCTGTCTTGATCATTGATTAATGGAGTAAAAGGAGGCTAACAAAGTATGCAGAGAAACAGATGGACTACAGTCTGTAATTGTAGAACTACAAAGTGCACCTGTATGGTAAGAGGAGCTGGTGTGACCTGTCATTGTATTTTACACATCAGTCATTTTTTTTTGTTGTTACTGTGATCAAACAAATCAGTAAGCCAGTAGTGATCTTGAAGTTTCCTCTGAATGTTCATTTTATTCTGAATGTCAATTTTGTTCAAAGTTCTGTTTGAGATCAGTGCCAAATCGACATGCTAACTTGATTTTTTTATGTCAAAGGAATCATATTTTTCTTGTCCTCCATAGTTTCAATTACATGTTGCTCTTACCGAAAACAGGTTTTTCCCACCTCATTCATTTTTTTTCTTGTGGTAAAAAGTCCTACCTAGTTGTACTTAAGTTGTGATGGAGGGAATGTGACGGACTGGCTACCACGTTCCCTGTCCTCAAGGTTAGAACTGTTAATGTTGAGTTTTCAAATTTATATTACGTGACATTTTGCATTACATAGCTGCAGCGCGGCCTGTGCTACCCCATTTACATTTACATTTTTACATTTACATCATTTAGCAGACGCTCTTATCCAGAGCGACTTACAAAAAGTGCTTTGTCTATCCAGAGAAAGAATCTTCGCTAGCTACCGATAGGTTAGAGAGAAAGTCAGTCCTAAGCTCAGATACTGGTAGAATCAGAAGGTCATTGACACCTAGTGAAAAAGGGACAGAGTTAAACACAGAACAGTGCAATACGATAAAATACATAAGTGCTGTACAATACATTACAATCAATACTTAATTTACTTAAATACTTAACCCCAGGCTCAGGAAGGACGCTGGAGGCAGGGTTCACAGTCGCAGCAGCAATTGCAGTTATTTTCTCTCCAAACAAACACAAAACAAACCAAACCAAACCTATTCTGGCCACTTTTTTTAGGGGCTTCAGACGAGACAGTCCTTTTCTCCAAACTAAGCTTCTCAGCTCTTCAGTCTCTCACTGCTGCTCGTCACTCTTTCTCTGTTCCCTCTGCTCTTTTAACAAGGCGCTCACCTGAGCCGAGATTGGAATGAGAGCTTGTGTTTCAATTCCCTGTCACCGCCCCCTCTCTGCATCTTGGCTGCCTGGATCGAACGTGAGATGTAGTGAAGCAGCCTCGCTGCACAACAGGGGCGGGGCCCGGGCAGCGGACGTTGGGACTGGCATCCCGCCTTCATGCCCCTTGTGGCAGTCAATGTCGTCTTCCCCTCTCTGGTGGCTGACGTCCTCCTCCTGCCGTCACTCAAATTCAGTCTTCTGTTTATAGTGTGATGGGGTGGGCATGTCATGCTTGATGCATCTTTTTAAAGATACAGAAAACAACACATTAACAATGCTGAATAAACGCAAAACATCACGCTTTTGAATCTAGCTGCCCTAAAAGTTTGAATAATATAACTTTCTCATTATCAGGTCACTTAATGTGACTAAACAGTATTTTTATGGTTAAAAAAGTTGGTGTAATGAAGTGAAAAGCAAAACTCAAGGACACACATTTTGTGTTGATGTGGAAACAGTTGTACATCTTAGCAAGCATTCTTTTTATGGAATAGTTCGCATAAGCTCTCTCAGAAACTTGTGGTGCATTGAGCAATAAAAACAGCATGGTGTTTTTATGAATTTCATAGAAAACACAGTAGCACACAAAAAGCACCAATTCCACATGCTGATATGTACATGCAGTGTGGACATGCATGTATCCCAACTACAGTGGTAGTCAATATCTCTGAATGTTTTACCAATGACACATTAGTTGTGAGAGGGTTATATAGGGTGGAGGGAAAGGGTTAGACAATGCCTTTTATAAGAAGGTGAATGTTATAGGATGGTTCTAAAATCTGGACTGGGTTATTTAGAGGTGGCACCAGGGATGAGCATTTAACGGACATAGCTAGGTGCAGACCTCTGCATTACATGGTCATTGGACCTCAGTTAGCATTGTAGCACGTGGCCACTGATTTCTTTGTTTATCTGTAATTTATAGTGTGGTCTATAAACAGGCCCAATTTACATACCCTAAGTCACTGTGCGTGAAAAACAAGAGGAGGACGAGGATTAAAAAAAGCTTCATGCCAAAACCACAGTCATAAATCCTGAATCATTAATGGATATGTGGTTCTTGGATGTACAGTATGGATGGAAGAGTTTATGGCTTGGAGTGGGAAGGCGAGTATCTGCTAAAGTCCCCAGATGTGAAACTGTCTCTTCACTCCTGGCAGCCTATAGGCTTCTACCACACAGGAGTCCAATAGCGCTGATGCTGTGTCTTTGAGGTTTAAAATAGATTCGCACTCCTTCCTGAACAAGTGCCAGACTGGTGTGTATTACAGTACAATGCTTTAAATCTTCCAAGCCGTCAGAGACTGATAAAATGTCTTAATGAAGGGTGTGTGGAGTTTAATACTTTGTTCTTAATGGTTAGTGGCATCACATTTAGTGCTGACAATTATACAGTGTTAAAAAAACACAGACTCCAATTGAAGCCTTGCATTGAGATGGAAGACCGGTGGAGTGTGAAGTGCACGAACGCTTATATGTTAAATTGCAGTACGTTTTGGCCTGCTTTGAAATTGCCTGAATGCAATTTCCACCAAGGAGCTCTTACATTACTCAGACTGGAGAGTCATCTTCTTGGCAAACCCAGTGTCAACCTTTGAATTGCTTGCCAAAGCGCACTTTCACTTTGGCCTATTGAGTATCTTGAGACTCAGCAAAACCCATTGTTCTCTAGTGAAACTGCTATTCAAAATTAGGTGAAGACAGACAAGTGAGAGTGGAGAGTATCCACCAGAGGGGCAACAGTCTTTATGGATCTACAATAAAAAACGTGAAAGCGTCAATAAATAATGATGAAGAGCTGCAGAAATTAAATGTACTGTATTTTATTGATATGGGACAAATGCAGCAGCAGGGTATTAATGAAAAATTAGTCATTGGTATTGTGTTTGTCTTCTAAAAGAGATTTACAGTGCCAGGTTCAGAGTGGAAACTCGTTATGGCTTTACCAGGCATTCTTTCATCTTACACTTTATTACAGCTTTAAATGGGCCTGAAATTTTGAACCAGAATACAGCCTGAAACTTTCGTGTTCAGCTTAACCCAAACCACATCTTGAAGCTTTGAGTCTGAACTCAACCCATGACCGACAAAATTTTATTCTGTATTATGTGGTCAGGGGCCTTTCTCTTCACTTTTAAAGAATTTTGATGCCAAATATCCTTGATCATCTGCAGTTTCTCAACAATGCATAAGTTGTACCAAACAGTGAAAGAGTCTTCTGTTAGGCCTCAAATTTCAGGATGTCTCTGCATGTGTCATGTCTTTAATAACAGACCCTAATAAGGCCTCTTCCTAAGTAACATGGTTTCACTTCCAGGCAACAATAATCTGTAAAGCCCTGGAGTGCAGCAGACTCAGCCTTGTCTCAGTCCACCTCTCAGGGGTGAAGTACTGGAAGTGATTATGTTATTTATGCCCCGAGAAACACAACCACTCTCTCATTTAGCCCCAATTATCGTCTTACTCACTAAGCCACCAGGAGCGGGTTGGCACGGGTGTTGGGAGTGAGTGAGGAGCGTGTGTAATTGAGATACAGAGAGAAAGTTTCCTTGCATAAATACAATACTTTATAAAGCAAGCTCTAACCATGCAGAGACTTTTTTAATGGGGCCTTTTAGTGGGGCCTCCAGTGGATTTACGTACGTCTGATTGAGGGTGAAGACGTGAGTTGTTAGCTCTAACTGTGACCTGTTTCTTTTGCAGTGAGAAACCCCTGTGCGGATAGGAATGGAGGGTGTATGCACACATGCCGTAGTGTGGGCGGCCATGCCCTGTGTGACTGCCACAGAGGCTACAGACTGGCTCGGGATCAGAGGAGCTGTGAAGGTAAATGCCTCTGACAGAACAAACTGGAGGCTCTTTCCACCCTGTAGCTCATTTCAGTTGCAGTGCTGTGGAAAGCCTTTTCATATGGCACATCCTCTCAGTAATGGACTTTTTTGGGAAGATTTCTTTCCCACGGCTTTGGAACTTGGGAAAGGATGGAAATACTGCTTTTCATTTAGAGTGGGAGGAGAAGACTCCATGCTGTGGAATTGGGTTCATCTTCTTAACACTGGCCAGGCTTGCAAAGATAGCCAGCCAGTAGGGCCTTCCCTCATGGCGTCAGTGTCATAATCACTTCTGGCCTGAGTGTGTGATGAGCCCACCAATCTGGTGTTCAAGGGCTGCACTCTGAGACCCATGCTAATGATATGGAATAGAAAGGAAAAGACTTTATTATCTAGAATGAGCATTAAAGACTCACACAGGAATAGCTGAGATTTTGTGATCATCGCCTTTAAATTCCACTGACTCTTGAGAAAGTTGACCTAGGTTCTCTGTGCATTTCAGATGTGGACGAATGCGAGACTGGACAGGCTGGTTGTGCTCATGATTGCCGAAACAGTCCCGGTTCCTTCTCCTGCATCTGCAACCCTGGATATGAGCTGGGTTCTGAGGGCAGGAAGTGCTACCGTAAGTCACCTTTCACCTAGTAAACTCTTGTCTGCCATATCTGCTAATTGGGGCCTGTATGCTGTCATGACGTGATTGTGCGGATGCTGTACTGTTTAACAGGCATTGAAATGGAGATAGTGAACAGTTGTGAGTCTGGAAATGGAGGCTGCTCACACCACTGTCAGCATGGCACACTGGGGCCTGTCTGTAGCTGTAACCAAGGTTACCAACTTGATGAGGACCTCAAGACATGTTTGGGTGAGCTGATGTTTTGATCGAGAACATTTTGCATATAGTCATATACAAAAGGTCGAACACCCCCGGTCAAAGGTTTTGTTGATTTTCTAAGTGAAAACAAGTTAACAAGCTCCTCGACAAACATAAATAAAGTTTTCTCTGATCAAACATGCCACTTTGGCTATAAGGGGCCTGTTATTTGAACTGGATTTTGATTGGATTAGGTGTGCCAGAACAGTAAAATATGCAGGACAGGGCTACTACAGGGTCAGGATTGGGAACCGTGTGTTAAACCCAGGTCAGATGCAACAGTAATACTTAAAGCCGAAACTTTGTTGCCCATTGTTTGAACTCAGTGTGTATTTATTTAGGTCTGTTAAAACATTCAAATTCTTTAAAAGTCTTAAAAATAACATCTTTTCAGAAGAGTTTTCACAAGAGGTGAAAGAACTCTTAGTTTTGCTCTTTTTTCCAAAGTTATAACTTTCACAACTTTCAGATGCCAAGTGGACATAAAGGGGAGTGAAAGCTTTCAGTTCAAAACAACAATTAATAACGGTCAAATACACAGTCATAAGGTTGAGTTGTGAGAGCAGCAATATATTCACATATTTAATTCTAAAAAAAACAAGCTCATGTTTTATGTGATGTACTCCGCCAGCTGGAGTGTGGCACTCCATGGGGATTAGTGGTTTTCTCTGCTGGTGACCAGTGGGATTTTCTTTGAGTAATGGCTCCCTTCTCCCTCACTGGAAATGTGCTTAGTAAACGTACCCAGACTGTAGGGCTTTAACATACAATGGTGGCTCGTGGGCTTGCTTCCTGTGTTGTGTTTGAGGAGATTCACCAGTGCTGCTTGTGTGTTCCAGACTTGGATGAATGTGTGGAGGGGAGCTCATGCTGTGAACAGGACTGCACCAACTACCCTGGAGGTTATGAATGCTACTGCAGGGCAGGATACAGGCTCAACTCAGACGGCTGTGGCTGTGATGGTAATACTGCTTTATTCGCTCGTTCGCTTCATATTTTTCAGTAGGGAGAATGTAAATCTTACTTTTTTTAGTTGTTGTTTTGCTGTACTATTTAAATTAAATTATATATTAACATAGTTAATTATGTAGTTACTTACATAATGAATTACATTTCCCTTCTCTATCAACAGGTTCAAGTGTGTCTTTTTTCTGTTTCAGTTTCAACAAATGACAACAGATGGCAAAAACTTTTTTCCATCAAATTCAAATTATATTAAATGTTCTCTTTTTCTGTTTATGAACACAAATATAATTGGGCAGAAAATACTTAATTGCACTTAGTTACTGTGCTTAAGTGTAATTTTAGAAGATTTATATTTTACTCAGGTATTGAATGAAATATAAATCCAATACTTATACTTTTACACATTTACATTTCCTAGAATTATTAATTCATTCATTCTTAATCTGGTAAAAAAAAGTTTACTTTTATAAGTAAAAACTAAATATAAACTAAGTATGTTTAAATTATATATTTGAGTATGTTTAAATATGATAAATATATGAACTGGAAGTTTTAAATCCACACCTCCGACAGTGAGAAGAAGAAATAATTCATGTTAAATTAAATAATGTGTTTCTGTTGATAACTGCAACTTCTAAGGGTTAACAGATTCTTAAAGCACTTTGTGATTTGTTCTATTTTGACAGATGTAGATGAGTGTCTGTCTGACAATGGAGGCTGTGAACATACATGCCAGAACACAGCTGGGTCCTACCAGTGTTTCTGCCGCCTCGGACACCGCCTGGCTGAGGACAGGCACTCCTGTATTCGTGAGTTCAGTTCCTTAAACACGCTCTGATTAATGAAGCTCTGCTGTCATTTACATATCAGAAGGTAAAAAAAACATATTCCAAATATAATATGACTTTGTCCCTTTCTCCAGCTCTGGAGAGAGCGGTTGAAACACTGTCCAGTCGATTGGTGGTGGAAAGACCATTTCCACAGGTGACTCTGCTGCAGGACTACCCTCAGCCTCTGGAACGATATGACGATTATGAAGAGGAAACCTTTGGAGAGCTACGAGCAGAGAGCACCATCACACAGAAGTTCGGTCAGTATAGCCAAAGTAGTTTTGAATCAAGTCATGGTGTAATTTGAGATTTAATAATGCACTGAATCATTTCCTAAAGAATGTCAAATGAATCAAATCATTGTAAAAAAGATTTACCCCCAATAAAAGGTAATCAGTGTCCACTCACTGCTTATCTCACTCTGAAACTACACAGTATGTCTGAATGAGACGTTCGGCCACGACTGCAGTCTGTCATGTGATGACTGCTCTAACAGCGGAGTGTGTAACATGGAGAGGAATGGATGCGACTGTCCTGATGGCTGGACAGGCATCATCTGCAACCAGAGTGAGTCCAGAAAGTAGTGATTTACAGCCCACAAATATAAAGTATGGCCATAACCGCAATCTATCAGTACATGACTTGTCTGTGTTTTTGACCACCAGCCTGTCCTGAGGGCACATTCGGCAGGAACTGCTCCTTCACCTGTAAGTGTAGGAATGGGGCCACCTGTGATCCAGTGAGTGGAATCTGCCGCTGCCCACCAGGGGTCAGCGGAGACATGTGCCAAGACGGTGAGTGAGCAGTGGTCTGGGGCGTGGCATCTGACTGTGATATCAGACAGAAAGTGACTGCTTAATGCAACTCATACTCTTTTATGTAATATAGTTTGGGAGTTCAGTAACCTAAATATGTAAACTAACATATAAAACTTAGGCAAAACCTGCTCTTCTTACCAAGAAAGACACTTTGATGAACACGAAGCTAAATGTTGCAAAGTATCCCCAAAGAATTAGTAAATGGCAGTTTTGTATTAACACACCTTCTGAGGTATTTTGCCTTATTTAATTAAAATATATATAAAATATCCTTAATGTGAAGGTGGTGTAACGTGTTCTGTGCTTGCAGGCTGTCCTAAGGGTTTTTATGGCAAGCACTGCAATAAGAAGTGTAACTGTGCCAATAATGGACGCTGCCATCGCACATATGGAGCCTGTCTCTGTGATCCTGGCCTCTATGGGAAATTCTGCCATCTACGTGAGAAACAATTGACAGACTAAGCTCACTTAGTCTCTACACAATTTCCTAAAAGTTTCAATTTAAGATATCCTCATCCAAGTTTCATACATCTTTTTATATGTCTCCCTGTTCAGCATGTCCTAGATGGTCGTATGGACCTGGCTGTTCTTCTGAGTGTCATTGTGTACAGCAGAACACCCTGGAGTGCAACCGACGTTATGGAATATGTGTGTGTAAACCCGGCTATCAGGGCAGAACATGCAGTGAGGGTTAGTGAACTTTCTCCTGCTGCCCTTTGTCCTTCATCTCACAGACAAAAAATCGAATCAAAGTACAGGTAAAGCTATTGTGAATGACTGTCTTCTCTTCTTGGCTCTTCAGAGTGTGACAGTGGTTACTATGGCCTGGGTTGCAAGACAAAATGCCGGTGTCCATCAGGAGTGCCCTGCCATCATGCGACTGGAGAGTGCCAGTGCCCAGCTGGAAAGCATGGCGAGAACTGTGACCAAGGTTTATCTTCAGTTCATACTTTACTGATACCTTTATCTCCCTGCATGACACTGGAGTGATATTGGCACTGGTGTGCTGCTTTTGTAAGGCCAAAGCACAATAGTACCAATATCACAGTATAGTATGACCACGATACTTGCAATTACACAGCACAGTTTCATTTTTGATTTTTATAGTTAGATTTTAAGACAATGATGGCAGAAAAACTGATTAACAAAAAGGTTTATTTACACTCTGCAAAGAAAAGTAGCTCTGATCCAGCACTGCTGCATGTAAATGTATATTTATATATACAGTATCGTGGTTTTCGGGTGGGCTTTTTGCTTATAATAAAATTTGCTGTGGCTGTTCAATGGCTGGTTGTTGTTGCAATATTAAAGGTAAACAAGTCATACTTGAAGAACATGGAATGCCTCTCAGCCAATCACACTGGGGGGCTGGAACTAACTATTATAATTTTTAGTACATCATTATATTTCTCACATTACTTTCATATGGTCTGATTTACACATTCATATTCCCTTTATTTTGGCTAATCCCCAGTCCGGATGTGTTGCTAAACTTAAAATTTATTGCCCTCCTTGCTCTCTTGTGCTGTCATGGGAACTGAGCCTTAGCACACACTGAGCCACATTAGAGGCATGAGGTTCATATTGTGCTTACATCCATGTACAAACTTCAAAAAGCCATATGGGAAAATAAACCTAGCAGCTGACAATACAAGCGGCACAAGAGGCTGAGCCAAACATGGATACCGGACCCAAAAACACACGACAGAGTTGCTTTCATCTGTACACTTGCCGTGCTTCTGTAGCAGCGAGTTTCCTTTACATAGATGTCGTGCAACACTGTACTTCACTTGCAGGGAAAACCAGGAGAAATAAATGTGTCATTGCGCAGCATGTTGCTGTAAAAGATTTAAGGGCATGAAAGAATATAAAGCTAGACCGTTCTGCTCTGTGATTCAAAAGCTTTTGGGCCAGTTGACTTGCAACTGGTCGTAGTGATATGTGCAGGGGTTATTTATCTTCGCTGGAGTGACTCTCTGGAAGCGTGGAGAGTGGAAACTTCTTATACTGTGGTGTGTCAGTGGATGGAGACAACCCTGATTCCCCACAGCCTCGTCCACTGTGCTTCAGTCCATCCCTCGCTGCGGGAGTCAAGGGGGGTATGGAAATATCCGGAATATTTCTACAGAAAGCCTGAGCTGGCAGGGAGGACACTGGGTCTGGAAGTCGTTAAATGATCGTGTGCTCCATCTGCCATTGATTAGGAAGAACAGGCAGTGAGGGGAGTCGTACCGGGCCACCTCTACAGTTCACCTGCAGCCTCTGCAGTGGTCTTTTGTTTTCTGACCACCATTTTGATTTTCAGAATATTGATTTGCTTTGGATATGGATTTGCAGGGGCTGCCTACAGCCAAGATTAGCAACTGATGAATGAAATTCTCACCTATTTGATAAGGCTGTGTGACTTCTGCTTACTGTTTTTCTTCTTGCTACTTGAGTTGTGCTGTTGGCCAACAGGCCTGTACCACATACATTAAAGCAGAGCTGACTAATCAACATCTTCCGGATCTCCAATCTTACTGCAGTCAACTCATACCCTCAGTCCTACTGTAGTTAACCTACAAGCCCAGTCCTACAGCACTTAACCCAGACCTATAGTCTTACTGCATTCAGCTCATACCTACAATAATACTGTAGTTAACCTAGAACCCCAGTCTTACTGCACTTAACCCAGACCTACAGTTTTACTGCATTCAGCTTATACCCACGATACTACTGTAGTTAACCTAGAACCCCAGTCTTACTGCACTTAACTCAGACCTACAGTCTTACTGCATTCAGCTTATACCCACAATACTACTGTAGTTAACCTAGAACCCCAGTCTTACTGCACTTAACTCAGACCTACAGTCTTACTGCATTCAGCTCATACCCACAATACTACTGTAGTTAACCTAGAACCCCAGTCTTGCTGCACTTAACTCAGACCTACAGTCCTACTGCATTGAGCTCATACCCACAATACTACTGTAGTTAACCTAGAACCCCAGTCTTACTGCACTTAACTCAGACCTACAGTCTTACTGCATTCAGCTCATACCCACAATACTACTGTAGTTAACCTAGAACCCCAGTCTTACTGCACTTAACTCAGACCTACAGTCTTACTGCATTCAGCTCATACCCACAATACTACTGTAGTTAACCTAGAACCCCAGTCTTACTGCACTTAACTCAGACCTACAGTCTTACTGCATTCAGCTTATACCCACAATAATACTGTAGTTAACCTAGAACCCCAGTCTTACTGCACTTAACTCAGACCTACAGTCTTACTGCATTCAGCTCATACCCACAATACTACTGTAGTTAACCTAGAACCCCAGTCTTGCTGCACTTAACTCAGACCTACAGTCCTACTGCATTGAGCTCATACCCACAATACTACTGTAGTTAACCTAGAACCCCAGTCTTACTGCACTCAACTCAGACCTACAGTCCTACTGCATTGAACTCATGCCCTTAGTATTACTGTAGTTAACCTAGAACCCCAGTCTACCAGACCCCTGAGATGCACTGCTATTCTATTCTAATTCTTTTTTTCAGCCTTTAGAGAAACAAAGGGTTCTTGTTTAGCACTTCAAGGCAGATGCAAAAAAGTGGCTATTTCAATCATTTTATTTACTCTTTCTTATTAATAATGGTATTTCTGAATGCTGCCATTGAATTTATTTGATATGTAAAGAAAGTGATCACACAGAGCTGAAAATCCTAGATTTTTTTTAAAACATTTCCTACCATTTTGAAAAGGAAAACACATGAATAGTCACACATCAGACACGCTTTGTCATTACTCTTACAAACAAATGAATAACAACCTTGTACTCATATGAATTCTGTTTTGAATGAGCTCACATGCTCATTTAAGAAAAAAAAAACTCAGTGCCTCCAACAAGAAACAAAGCCTCTTGTATATTTTATATCATGAAAACACTCTGGCACACAGAAAGCTCCAGTTCTACATGTTGCAGTCAAATAAAATGATGTTACTGTCGTCAATAGGGACATGCGGGCATCTCTTAAAATGTAAGTTAGGAGAATAAGAATGTTATAATATGATCCCTTAAGGTTTAATGGGTTAAAAAAATTCAAGAATAGAGACTAAAGACAGAGACAGAGTAGTCATTGAGTTTACTTTAAAGCATAACCAAGTTTGGTTTTGTCAGTGCTTCATGTGTTTCTCTTCTAAAAATGGTGAGTTATATAAAAGGTGTGTGTTTGTCTCTTTACTAGAATGTCCAGAAGGGAAGTTTGGGGCTGGCTGTTCTGTGTCCTGTGACTGTAATGGGGCAGCGTGTGATTCAGTGACTGGACTCTGCCACTGTCCTGCTGGAACAACAGGAGAGCACTGTGGTAAAGGTGAGCTGCAGAGAGCCGCATTCTGCTGAAGAGAGTGGAAAAGCACTCTACGTCACTGGTGGAACACTTTATAGGAAACCAGTCAAATTCATTTATACTAAATGGATCTATTCTGCATTTTTACAGCGCAGACAATCATATACAGTATTGTATTTGACAATTTGACCTCAGTTTGTTCTCTAAGCTCTAACCATGTTAGAAAGAAAAGATTCTACCTTTAATGACTTTCCATTCTGGTGCTGGTGGGATCTGGCCCACAGTGCTGACTTTGAGGTGAGGGGTGTAAGCAGAGAGAGAATCTGTTTGGATCTGCGTCTCTATTCTTAGCCTCTGTCAAGCTCTTTTAGCCCATCTCCAGCCAAAGACCACAGAGATATGATAACGTATGTCCCCTAAAGGCCTCTTCATTACAGCAGCTCTCTGTCAGATGCACCGAGATTCATAACGAGAGGTAGCAGAGTGTGGAAAGATGGAAGCACACTGCCAGCCAAACACTCAGCTTGTCTTTCCCAGGGAGTCAGAAAGTGTTAATAGGTGTTAATAAGGAGTAAGCAGCTCCCAGCTGGAGTGTCAAAACAGGAGCCTCAAACGCAAGGTTGACATTGCGATGATGGTCTTTAGATGACTGGTAAATATGGTCCAGTTCTCTGGCAGACTGACAACTCTGTGGTCATATAACAGCGTGCCAAGTCAAGTTGCTGTCAGATAAGTTGATAAAGGTTTACCACAGGTCGTGAACTGCCTAGACCAGTGATTCTTAAAATCTAAAAAAACAATGGTGCCAAAAAGAGTGCTTTGTAGTGACGCAACAGGCACCAGATCAGTTTTGCTTCCCCAAAGAACTTTTCAGAAAAAACACTTGTGACAGTTGTTTTCTTTAAAAACATGTAATGAGTTTGAAGAAATCTGTGTTGAAGTTTAAAGAACCTCTGCATTGTCCTCTTAACTGTACATTCAAGCCAAGAATCATTTAGGAACCTTTTTTAAGAATACAGTCCTGGATCACCCCTGTCCTGCCCCTGACATTTTCATGTCTTTATGGGGAAACATCAAAATATGCATGACTGGGCTGCTCCAGAACCACGTTTAGGAGCCATTGGTGGAGACGTATGAATTTTGCAGACATGGCAAGATCAACTAACAAAAAACAAAGGTTGCAGTGTTAATGTAGTAAAATGGAAGGTTCTTTGTTGTGTTACAGAGTGTGAAGAGGGGCGCTGGGGCCTGGCCTGCGCAGAACCATGTCCTGCCTGTGAGAATGGAGGAATGTGTGACAAGCAGAATGGAACCTGTGTGTGTGAGCCAGGATACACGGGAGAGCTCTGTCAGACTGGTGAGATTGGCCACTGCTTTTAATCAAGGCTATTTTTATAGCTTTGCTGGCCAGCTCTTCCAGGAAGTATATACTTCAGCCTTCTCAGGCCTTAGCTCCATATTGTTTTAGCTATCTCTACTAATCAATAAACAGAGGTGTGGACTCGAGTCAGACTCAAGAATTGATGAATTGAGGTTTGAGTTGACAAAATCAAAAAAGATTTGTGACTTGACTTAGACTTGAGCAGCACTGACTCAGACTTTAACTTGGACTTAAGTCTTATGACTCTGAAAGACTCGAGACTCAATTTCATAGAAACATGGAGAGCATCTGTCTGTAGACGAGTCTGTATACAACCAGTTACTTTTCATGTGAATTGGTTTGTTTCTTGGTGTAGGCATGCCAGAACTGCATCAAGTGTAAATTTGATATACAGCAACGTCATCAAATGTCTGTTACTGTGCTTATGCTGGGCTTATTTTATTTTGGAAGACGAGTGAAGTGTGAGGGATTCAAACTTGCTTTGCTAGTAACAAGTGAAGCACTTTAATTCCAGTTTTACTGGAGAAACTTAACAGGCTAATTTACCATTTTCCTCATGGTAGTTAAAGGAAAGAAACAGAGCTCCCTCTATTCAGAAAAGCACAATATTCACAAAAAAGCTGAAGTTGACTTTTTATTCACTGGCTTCATGTTCACATTTTCTGTTCCACCTACTGTTACAACTCCTGCGCCATTTAAAGTTGAACAGAAAAATTGTATAAGAATCCAACTTCAGCTTTGTACATTCACCATCATTTTGCTGTCTTTTCTGTAAGCATGGTTGTACCATCATTTTTTGTGTTCAGTGTTGAAATGGCAATAAATTTGCTGAAGAATGCATGCTGACTCAGAGTTTAGGACTCTGGTTTGTATTGACTTGAGACTCCTGTCTGTACTGACTCAGGACCTGAATTGAGACTTGACTGTCTTGACTTGGGACTTGACTTGGGACAAGGCCTGAGACTTTAGATTTATTTGTTACCTGCAACTTAGTGACGTGTTCCCACATCTGTCAATAAGGAGCTTTAAAAGTGCCTGTTTTTTGCTTCTTTTCTTGCAGTCTGTCCAGCTGGCTGGTTTGGTTTGGGCTGCCAGCTTCGGTGCTCTTGTGAGAACGATGGCCGCTGCCATCCTGTCTCAGGCCTGTGTGCGTGTAAGCCCGGCTGGACTGGATTCAGCTGTGAGAAGGGTAAAGACCTTTGTACAAATATTGCTTAATGCCTTTTTCACTTTGGAGATGTGTTCCATGCTGGGCGGAGCTCTGATTCAAGATTGATTTTATACTCTGTAAGATTCTGCAAAATTTTTGCCAGACAATTTAGGTGGTATTTGTATTTGGGGTTGCTGTTAATTCTGCAATTAACAGTATGGTTATTGTTAGTAACCCTAACCCTAACATCCGAAACATTACTTAAGGTGTAAATTCAAGTATCAGGACACAAGAGCAAGTGTTATTGCGAATAATAACAAAGATTATTACAGCTGTGATGTTATTTACAAAAAGACACACCACAGGTGCTTTATTGCTTAATTTTACAACAGTTCTGCAAAATAAAGACAAAATAAAAAAACCCAAATATTGCATTAAATATGCTTTAATATGGGCAATTCCTTTTGCCAAAAAAGTAGTAACGTTAGCCATTAGCTGTACAGATCAATAAAACTGTTGTAATATCAGGTTCAGCTCAACTTTTTCAATACTTGCCAGATTAACCTTAATTCCATTTTTGTTCCAGCCAATTTTTATAACATTTCACAGCTCATCTTGTTTGCCAGTTTGTATTTAGTTTGTTTCTGCCTTAGTCCAGTTTATTTATTCCGCCATCACAGCTGCTGACCAAAAAAAGCTTGCTTAAGAGCAATAGGTTCGGAATTTGATGTAGTCCTATTGTCACACTCTTCTTCAGAGTTTTACCAAATGGGCTGTAGGTTTAATTTTATCCTTAACAAATTTCTCCAATGTAATTTACTGTTTACTTTCAAAGTAGAAAATTAGTAATAGTTAGCTACAGAGTAAAGTGACCCGTTGCTTAGCAGATAACATCATGAGTCGAACACTTCTCAACCAGTCAGATAGTGCTGTTGGAACTAACTGACATAAGAGATAAAGAAGTATAAAATAATGAATGTAAACTGCTACTGGACGAGTTGAGAATTAGAGACTCGGTAGAGTGATGATATGGTCAGAGTTATGGTGTTAAATGGTGATGAGTGGTCAGAGTAATAATGTATATATGTGCATGTTGTGTGGCAGTGTGTGAGCCGGGGCGCTGGGGAGTGGACTGTGCTAGTGTGTGTAACTGTACGAGCCATGCAACAAGCTGTGATGCAGTGACAGGACAGTGCCACTGCGAGGCTGGCTACACTGGAACCCACTGTGAGCAGAGTGCGTAACATTCACTTTCTTTTTCTCTCTCAACCCAGGTTTACGCTGTATGTTTTAGCCCAATTTTGTGGTAAAGTCTGCATATGTCAACTCTACTGTTTGACTGAATGAAATAATGAGGTAAAACAGATATACATAGTTTTCTTTTTCAATTCTCTTTGCAAAATAGACCATAGAGAGTCTGTACTGTCTTACTAGTTAAGATATGCACAAGTTAGAAAAGCTGATATAGTACACCTTACCAGTACTCATGCAGCATATTGTATTTAATGAAACAGAATTATTGGAAATTGTCCATGTACAGTGCACTTCATGTACAGTGTAAGCACTGACGTCGCAGCACGTCAGTTGGGCTAACTATTTTTGTACAGTGAGAGCATATAAATGGGTTTTGACGTAAGTGATGCATGATTCAAATGTGCAGTGCCAGCCGGCTTTCCACGGCACAGCTGGCTTCACACGCAGGGAAGAACACGGATTATGTCAAAGCTTTTTCACATTTGTATCACACTAACAGTGCACTTTTTTAAAGAGTGTCCCGAGGGTTATTTCGGGCCAGGCTGCCGCCACCAATGCCAGTGTGAAAATGGTGCAGTTTGTGAACCTGTGGGTGGAGCTTGCACATGCTTGCCAGGCTGGACTGGGACATATGAAAAATGTAAGTAAGGAGACGTGTGTGTAGGTTTGGGGCAGGGCGTTGTGCATATACCACCCTGTCAACACCTAGTTTTTCAAGATCATCTTTTCTTTGTCTTTTTGCAGTAACAGTGTATTAAAGCCTAACCCGGTATCTTGTGTAATTACATATGACAGTATTTATGACTGCACTTTCCTGGGAATAATGCCTAATTGCACATGTTATTCTGTTGTTGTGGCCATCAGCAATCAAACCTTTGAAGTGTTTAAACCACCTTTGGGGGGAAATCAGATGTTTTTAAATCAGATGTTTTAGAAAAGAAGACGGTCAGATTTTTTGTCCAAGCTGCTCAACCTGCTGCACTTAATAACTTAGGACTTAATTTCCCAGACCCAGATTAAGCTTAAACCTAGACTAAATAAGATTTTAAGTGGTGAAACACCACTGCATTGCAAGGTTGTCCAGACTAGGCTTAATCCAGGTCCAGGATGCAGCACATAAAGTATTAGAAAATAGCTGT
Source organism: Colossoma macropomum (assembly GCF_904425465.1). Lineage (NCBI taxonomy): Eukaryota > Metazoa > Chordata > Actinopteri > Characiformes > Serrasalmidae > Colossoma > Colossoma macropomum. The sequence continues at coordinate 12,948,919 of NW_023494802.1, read as the reverse complement.
TTTATAGCTGTTAGCAAGACTTTTCTTAATCATTTTTGTTACTTGATTGAAATGCAGCATAATATAATTTAAAAAGAATGCAAGCTTTTCAAAGGCAGTGCATATCTGTAAATAAGAAAATCAAAAACATCTGTGTGTTTGTCTGCAGCCTGTCCACAGGGTTTCTACGGTCTAGAGTGTCATCAGAAGTGTGAATGTCTAAATGGTGGCCAGTGTCACCATGTGACAGGAACCTGTGTGTGTCCAGCTGGCTGGCTTGGTCTCCACTGCACCTCCAGTGAGTCTCAGTGACCTGGACATCATGCTAACACACAAGCTGTAGCTCCAAAGTAAAATGGTAAAGCAGATGTTCAGGGTTTGTGTTTATGCCAGTGGCGTGCAAAGTTCAGCACACTCATTATTTGAGCATGTTAAGTAATGGATGCCATAGGGCTCCTAGCCAGCTATGCCTGTGATGTGGAAAGTTGGTCCCTTAGTGTTCCTGGACCTGTTGTAACACTCTAAACCTTTTTTGGGGAAAGAATGTGGTGTGTTTTGCATTGAACTCTGATTGTGTTGTGTTGTGTTGCAGAATGTCAGGCTGGCATGTACGGCCTTGGCTGCCAGCAGAGCTGTAACTGCTATCATGGTGCCAGTTGTGACCCCACCAATGGGCAGTGCCACTGTGGGGCAGGCTGGACTGGGCCAAGCTGTGAGCAAGGTACAGCATATCAAACATATACAGTGTCATACACCAGTGTGCCCCCCAGCCCCCCTCCACAGTGCAGTTTATGACTGATTAGGCAGAGGTATTTTGGTTTGGCTCTGTTCCCCAGCATGTTGGATTTGAAAGGAAACCGATTATGAGCTTTTAATTTGAGGGTATTTATAATGTATATAAATATGAGTAATTTGACAAACAGAGAACGCTGATTACTATATCTCCCTACCAGGGAATGGCTTCACTGTGGTCTGTTTTAAAGAAGCAGTGTGGAAACTGCAGTAACTACAAAATCCATACCACATACTTTTTTAGCTACTACACTTTTGGTGAGGTAGCATACAGTTCACCCATTTTAAATATAAATACCTTCAAATTAAAGTTGACATTATGCACTTATGCACAAACCCATAGCCACTGTTTCATTTAAAATCTCACATTCTGGAGTACATAGACAAAAAAAGCAAAAATTACCTACAGACTGCACTGTATATGGTACATATCCATATATAATACATAATCTCTATATAGTGTGCACCACCACTATTAATAATAGTCTCTAAACATTCAGAACTAAGATAAATAGAGACTACATCCAGGCTGTTCATTTCATACATGTAAGAGCTTTCTATTCTTTTCTCCAAAACCTCACTGAATGATTTACTCATGTGGTGTTAACACAGAAATAAGATGCTCTTTAATCACTGTTACACCTGTGGGTGTCAGTTTGTGAGGCTGAAAGAAAGACAAAGTGGGCTGTGGTTTGCCTGCTACTGCACATGTACTCACATTACTTCTTATTGTTAGTCCAAATCCCCGTGCTTTAGACCACCGCTTTTGAACACACTGAACTGGATGAGGAGACGGTCTTTATCGAGTCTATAAATCAAGACGCAGTTGTGGTTCAGGATGTAATGAGTCTTTGATTTTTCCCAGAATGCTCGGCTGGCTTCTATGGGGTCGGCTGCCGCCAGCGGTGCCTGTGCCAGAATGGTGGGTTATGTGACAGGATCACCGGGCACTGCATCTGTCCCAGTGGATGGACGGGGGTTGCGTGTGAACTTGGTGAGAAGCTGAACTGTCATAGACAGAGTTCTGTGTTTATGCCACAAATTACTGAATATTTTACCACTTCCTTAAAGGAATGGTTTGGCTTTGTGTCCAAAGTTTGCTTCTTTAGCTTTACACTGGAGCCATGTGGCTAATGTAGCTTACAAGTAATGGAAGATTATATACACTAATTAGCATTTTGCAAACTGTGCAAAACCCACCCCCATCTCTCTTTCTGTCTCTCTCCATCCAATTTTCCCTTCTTCTGACTGCCCTACTGACAGAGTGTGCTCCAGGCCGCTACGGTCCTGACTGCCAGCACACATGCGAGTGTGAGAACGAGGGTGTGTGTGACCGGCAGGATGGAAAGTGCTCGTGTCCAGCAGGCTGGGTGGGCCAGCGGTGTGAAACAGGCGAGAAATGCCCATTAGCCTTCATACACACATCGTCTTAATGGCTGCACACGAATGTCTTAGAAAAAAAACTGTTAGATGATTATTTAGGCAACCAGCACCTAGTCCAGGCTGCTGAACCTGCTCTTCAGACCAAGGAAGACATTTTGATGAATGTAAAGCTGAGAACTGCAAAAGTTAGGAATGATTTTCCAGACCCAGATAAGCCTAAACCCAGACTAAATGCATATTTATAAAGGTAAAACACCACTGGCATTGGAGAGTAGTCCAAGACTAGGCTTAATCCAAGTCCAGGAAAGTAACACATAAAGTATTAGTAAATAGCTGTTCTATAGCCTTAAATAAAAGCACAAGAATGAAAAATAAACATATTATTCATGTGAGCTGTCTGTGTGTATGTGCAGCGTGTGAAGCAGGGCTGTTTGGTCCTGGCTGTCAGAAACGGTGCACATGTGAGCATGGAGCTGCCTGTGACCACATCACTGGGACATGTTTGTGCCCCCCAGGGTGGAGAGGAGTCCGCTGTGAGAAAAGTGAGTTCACATCTCTTTTATTAACGCTTGCTCTTGTCTGATGGGGCAGGAGCATTAAGGCATAAAATGAAAAAGACACATACATAACAATGCTGTCTTTACATCCAGTCCAAAACGAACAGACTGTAATGCTGCGTAAAAATTTTTAATCACAGTCAGCTTGATTTTTGTTTTTTTGTGTATGGATGCAATAAAAACCAGGCTGACCATTCAGAGCTCTGTCATCATGAAATTACAGTAGAAGAGCTCGCCTTGCTGGTGGCAGAGCACAAAAGCTTTTATGACAAGAAACACAGTGATTATGAAAATGCAAAGGTTAAAGAAAGGCTCGGAATGATGGAGAGTATCTCAGTATAACACAGCAATGTTCATAGGCAATGTATCGTATATCTAGGTGTACTGTAGTCTGTTCAAGCCTGGTCTTTTTTGTAAAATGTTTGTACCCAGTTTGTACACCTACACCTACCTAAAGTCATTATACTACTTGAGAAATCTCAGATCGTTGAAGCCAGAGCAACCAACAAAACCATCAGATTTGGTGTGAAGATTCCTCTACTTTAAAAATCACCTTTTGTTTCCCAGAAAAATCACCCTTTTTTGAGTAGGCCTTAACACTGGTGACAAGAAGAGGGGTGGCTGTGGTTATTTAAATAAACAAATATCCAAACTCATCTTGTATACATCCAGTATTTGTTTACTGAATTAGGTTAGAATATGTGCAGTTTACAGCAGAATTGAAGTTGTCTGGTAATTTTAACAGTTTTAACTGATGCTCAACAGCACAGACTGTCATAATGTTTTGTCCCATGTTTAGTGAGCTGACCGCATCTTAGTGAATCTTTAACAAATTAATGACAGATTGCTGCAGTGTAAGTTATGAAGCTCTTGAGCTATTGTTCTGTAGGTCAGCTACAGAACAATACAATTCATACAAAGTTAAATTACACATAGTGAACAAATGTTAAACCTTCAGTGCTTACATTTCTTATCAAAAAGATAAAATAATTTCTCATCGGAATATTGAATAAGAATCTGTTTTTTTCATTCTGAGTTTGACCATGAAACTCTGAAGTGGTTCATCTCTTTATTTCTTCTCTCATGTTTCTCAAAAAACGTTTAATTAAGAAAGAATACTCTTTGTTTAAAAATGAAGGGCATTCAAATTTGTCCTTAGACAGGAACAGACTGAACAAGCTATATTAATAGGAAATATTAGCCCTGTCACTGGACCTAACCCTGAGTCCTAGGAGGTGGTAAATGTAACAGAGGAACTGGACTGGTGGCTATCATGGACAGTACAAAACAGTTCATCCCCTGTCTGACACTCTGAGTGGTAGGACTAACTCAGCCAAAGACTCCTTTTACCACAGTGCTGCAGGGAAGGAAGCAGGAGGTCTGGTGTCTTTACTGCCATCTGTCTTTGCAGCTCTTCTCTCAAAAGTTTAAACAGTAGGTCCACATTAACTGTTTGTGTGTTGGATCTCCATGAACTGTTAGTAGGCTTTTACCTGTTTATATCCATGCCTTTTTAACTGCCCTAATTCATTCCCCTTTATGTACTGATTGTGTCCTTATTTACTACACAACCTTAGTGCCTGTTGACTTCATTGACCATTCTGGTTTTATCTCTACATCTTGGAAAGCAGATTGACACTTTACACTGATCAGGCATAACATTATGACCTATGCTTTCTATGCTCATTGTCCATTTTATCAGGTCCACTTACTATATAGGTGCACTTGTAGTTCTACAGTTACAGACTGTAGTCCATCTGTTTCTCTGCATACTTTGTTAGCCCCCTTTTACCCTGTTCTTCAGGTGTCAGGACCCCCATGGAACCTCACAGAACAGGTACTATTTGGGTGGTGGATCATTCTCAGCACTGCAGTAACACTGTGGTGGTATGTTAGTGTGTGTTGTGCTGGTACGAGTGGATCAGACACAGCAGTGCTGCTGGAGTTTTTAAACACTCTATTAGACACTCCTACCTTGTCAGTCCACCTTGTAGATGTAAGGTGAGAGACGATAGCTCGTCTGCTGCTGTACGGTTTGTGTTGGTCATCCTCTAGTCATCAGTGGTCACATGACGCTGCCCACTGTTGGCTGGATATTTTTGGTTGGTGGACTATTCTCAGTCCAGCAGTGACACTGAGGTGTTTAAAACTCCAGCAGCACTGCTGTGTCTGATCCACTCAGACCAGCTCAACACACACTAACACACAACCACCACGTCAGTGTTACTGAAGTGCTGAGAATGATCCACCAGCCAAATAGTACCTGCTCTGTGAGGGTCCATGGGGGTCCTGACCACTGAAGTACAGGTAAAACGGGGCTAACAAAGTATGCAGAGAAACAGATGGACTACAGTCTGTAATTGTAGAGCTACAAAATACAACTGTGCAGTAAGTGGAGCTGATAAAATGGACCATGAGCATAGAAACAAGGAGGCGGTCATAATGTTATGCCTGATTGGTGCATTTCCTCACAAATCTCAGAATGTTTCTGTTTTACTGCCCTCTGCTGGCAGTCGTAGTGTAATACATCTGTTTTCTTGTTGCAGCCTGTTTGCCTGGCTCTTATGGGGAAAGATGCTCTCAGAGCTGCCTGTGTCCTCATGGCACCTCCTGTAACCACGTGACGGGCGAATGCGGCTGCCCTCCCGGCTTCACGGGCAACGGCTGTGAGCGGAGTGAGTATGAGCAAAGCATGGTCATGGTGAAATGAACATTGCAGGAGCTACAGGAATCTGTTCGGAATTTCCCAGGTGGCTGTATCCAATCTGTGCAAGTTTCCCTTTCAGTGATATAGTAAAGCTCATTTTCTGCCTCGCTCTGCAGCTTGTCAGCCCGGGACGTACGGGTTAAACTGCAATCAGGTGTGTCAGTGTTCAGAGGCCAACCAACTCTGTCATCCTGTCACTGGACTGTGTTACTGTGCGCCGGGCTACCGTGGCGACAAGTGTGACACAGGCAAGCCTCATTTTGCACATTTTCATTCTTCTATAAAGAGCAGGTGTAAATGGTATAAAATGAATTCATGCATTGCTTTTGCTATTTTATGTTTTAAATTTTTTCTTGTTTTCTGAGTAATGTCTCGCTGTGCTTGGTCGTTGCTGTCATAGAGTGTGAGAAGGGTCGTTACGGACCTAACTGTGAGCGTGAATGCCAGTGCCTTAATGGCGGAGTGTGTCAGGCCACCAGCGGCACTTGTGTCTGCCCTCCAGGATACATCGGAGCAGACTGCAATATCAGTGAGTGACGGATGCACACTCTGCATAACAAGACCGGTCATGAAATCACATACAAAAACTGCTCATTTTTACATCATTTGAAAATGACATTGACACAGTTTTCCCTTACTGCTTTATAACATTACCTCTTCTATAGTTTTGCACTAGAGCTGACAAGCTAATGCTTCTGACACTATGACTGTGACCGAAATGCACAATGCATTAGTACTGCAATAGGACAGAACTGTATAGTTCAGGGGTGTGCAACTCTGGTCTTGGAGGGCTGGCATCCAGCACAGTTTGGCGAATTACCTGCTTGAACACACCTTATTCAACTCATCTGTCAATTGCCAGGCTTAGTGGTTGTGTTTGAGTAGGTAAACTACCAAACTGTGCTGGACATCGGCCCGTAAAACCATAATCCAATTCATAATCCATGAATCAGTAAATGATTTTAGGCTCTTTGTCATAGTAAGCCTCCATATTTTTTCCAGTTACCCAAACAAACTAATATTAGCTGTTTGAGTGAGACTGAAGTTATTTGTAGCCGTCACAAATGTTTTAGAAAGTGCAGGAATCAAGGACTGAAAAAAGTACAAAACTTTACTGGGCTACACATTTAATTTTTGGTCCATGAGTGCAGTAACCAGCTGGTGTTTTTGAAAACCCCAAATATAGGAATAATAATAGATAATGTAGTGACCTGCTGATATCTGATTAACTCCCTTCTCCAACATGTATAGCGTGTCCAGCTGGGTGGTATGGGCAGGACTGTATGCGGGTGGCTCTGTGTGGAGATGGGGCCAGGAGTGATCCGGTTACAGGCCGATGTGTGTGCAAAGCCGGCCAGCGAGGAGAGGACTGTGGACAAGGTCTGACCCGTCGCAGCATGCTCTCTAATTAAATAAAAACACATACAGTGTATGTCCACTGTCAGTGCTGCAGTTCCAGCTATTCCCTTTGTAGCTTACTGTGAAAGCATTCATTGCATATGTTTGTTAGGCTGTGCTCAGGGCTGGTTTGGAGAGGACTGTGCTGAGCGCTGTAACTGCAGTAATGGAGCAGTGTGTGATCCAGTGACAGGAAACTGCACATGTAGCTTGGGCTGGACTGGAGACAACTGTGATGCAGGTAGGGTAATTATATTGAATGAGCCTGCAGATGAAGAACTACAAATGCTAGATGCATTCACTTTCTAAGCCTTGATGCTCATTTTAGATTTTTTAAAAACAGTAAGATCTGCCATCCATGTTTGGAAGTGAGCCATATCCGCCATTAGTGTGAACAAACCTCTGCCCTAACAGGATAAACATGCATACACGCTGCCGACACTCAGTCATGATAGCAGTAATATGGCCATGAAGTGAAGTGTGATTTAAAAAAAAAAAAGAACTCCAAACTGACCATTCTCATTAGAGTTAACTGACCAATAGCTCAATTTTGATTGAATATTGATCACAAAACTTTGGAATTATCTGATTGACATCACGTTTATGCAAAAAAATGTATGATGTATATAGCTTTGTTGTACTTCATAAAGACAAATCACATGAGAAAATGGTTATGCAGAATAAACCACTTGCTCAACTCAATGCATTTGAGTTGCATTGTTTTTTAATGGCCTTCCGCCCAAAGGCTCCAGCTCCCCCCGCGACCCAGAAGGATAAGCGGCTTAGAAAATGTGTGTGTGTGTGTGTGTTTAATGCTAGCTGTAGATATACAGGTATATGTTATTTTAGCTACTTTGTTTTCATTTCTCAGAGTGTCCCAGAGGCAGGTATGGAGCTAATTGCTACCAGCAATGCGACTGCAAGAACAATGGTACATGTGACAGGGTGACAGGAGAGTGTCAGTGTGCTCCGGGATACTATGGTCATCTCTGCCAACATGGTGAGAAACGTAATAATACATATAATACAGCATGACCATCTGCTTTCACCCCATATGAATTAGGACATTCTGTACGATTGACACTGAATGATGTACAAGTTTTCAACTTTAATGGCTGACCTTCCAACGGTTTTGTCCATAGCCTATAATTCACCAGCATGCTACACGGCTATTTCTTGTAGCTAACAAGTTCCCTGTAATAAAAATGTCCCTTGTGTCTCTTTTGCTTCTCACTGTTGATGTATTACATAACAGGAAAGAGCAAATCTGTCATCTAAAGTAAATAACAGATAAACTGCCTGTAGTTTTTCAGCTCTTCTGCAAATCAAAAATCTTTCAGCATCTATCAGTTTAAAATGAGATTTTTCATTTTCTCGTTTATCTCCAGAGCTTCTTACAATGAAATGCAATGAAAGAGTTAAGCTCATCATTTCTTCTGACGAGAGTTTATGACATATAATTGAGCTATCAACACATGAATCGTGTTTATTTACCTTAGTTACCTTAAATTATTTTATCAGAGAGGCGTTTGTGGCAAGCAGCTAAAATTAATGAGTGCGAACCACCACAGACAGATACAGGATCATGATTAGCTGTTATGCTTCAGAGATGCAGCAGTTTTGACCTTTGGAGGGCAGCCAGCGAGAGACCCTAACATCAGTTAGTGAGGTTAAACTTTAGGGTGATCAAGCAACAAATGAATTAACTGACTGTCATAAATTTAGTTAAATTCTGCCTCTAAAAGTTTAAATGCATCTGTGAAGCTACTCAATGTTAAACATGCATTGCAATTTGCTAATGTGTTTTTATTATTGTTGGTAAAAATGATATCGACATATATTTGCATATAAAACTGCCATGTTTCACCCTCTGTTGTCTGTGTACGTGTTTCTAAGATACTCATCAGCTTGTTGTTCTTCTACTTTATTAAGACCCCACTGCACTGAGGTATAGGTTTGGAACAACACTACAAAATGGCTGACACACTGTATAGTGCACCATTTCTGTAATAGTGAGTGATTCTGAACGCAGCATATGGCTTTTGTGTTTAAAGCTTGCCCTCCTGGTTTCCATGGACACCGTTGCCAGCATCTTTGCGAATGCCACAGCAAGGCCCAGTGTGAGCCCAGCACTGGCCGCTGTCTCTGTCCACCAGGTTACCAAGGAGACCGCTGTGAGAGAGGTGAGGAACACTGATTATACCAAAGGACTGTTAAGTACTATTTGGACAGAATTTGTTACAGAAGGGAAGGTGCAGCGATGTAATTACTACCAGACCATCTCTGGAAGTTCCATCTGAATCTGTCATACCAGCAACTTTTTATGAACTGCACGTTTCCACATCTGTAAAAATTACTGCAGCCAAGTCATAATAAAAGATGAACTGTAGAAATAACCCCAGGGTATATCAGTGTTGTTTCAACTGACATGTTGGTAAATGTTCCATCATATCCTGCACTGAATTCATGAGATCAAGAAAAATACGAAACAAAATCTAAAATGGCTCACCACAGTAGTTTCAGCATATCAGTTTTATTTTTAATTGTGTGGGGAAAAAAATCACGTTAAACTTCAGTTAATTTTGGTAAAAATGTTACTGTAATGAACTGGAAAAAGGCTTGAATTCTTATCAATGAGAAATGAAGTCTTACAGGCTCAAATATTATTCTTACAAATACAAATTTTTAAGATGTTATATATATGTATATACACCGATCAGACATAATATTATGACCTATGCTTTCTATGCTCATTGTCCATTTTATCAGCTCCACTTACTATATAGGTGCACTTTGTAGTTCTACAGTTACAGACTGTAGTCCATCTGTTTCTCTGCATACTTTGTTAGCCCCCTTTTACCCTGTTCTTCAGTGGTCAGGACCCCCATGGACCCTCACAGAGCAGGTACTATTTGGGTGGTGGATCATTCTCAGCACTGCAGTAACACTGGTGTGTTGGTGGTGTGTTAGTGTGTGTTGTGCTGGTCTGAGTGGATCAGACGCAGCAGTGCTGCTGGAGTTTTTAAACATCTCAGTGTCACTGCTGGACTGAGAATAGTCCACCAACCGAAAACATCCAGCCAACAGCGTCCTGTGGGCAGCGTCCTGTGACCACTGATGAGGGACTAGAGGATGACCAACACAAACTGTGCAGCAGCAGATGAGCTATCGTCTCTGACTTTACATCTACAAGATGGACTGACAAGGTAGGAGTATCTAATAGAGTGGACAGTGAGTGGACACAGTGTTTAAAAACTCCAGCAGCACTGCTGTGTCTGAACCACTCACACCAGCTCAACACACACTAACACACCACCACCACATCAGTATTACCACAGTGTTGAGAATGATCCACCACCCAAATAGTACCTGCTCTGTGAGGGTCCATGGGGGTCCTGACCACTGAAGAACAGGGTAAAAGGGGCTAACAAAGTACGCAGAAAAACAGATGGACTACAGTCTAAGATGATAATACCTGCTCTGTGAGGGTCCATGGGGGTCCTGACCACTGAAGAACAGGGTAAAAGGGGGCTAACAAAGTACGCAGAAAAACAGATGGACTACAGTCTGTAATTGTAGAACTACAAAGCGCACCTATATAGTAAGTGGAGCTGACAAAATGGACAATGAGCGTAGAAACAAGGAGGTGGTCATAATGTTATGCCTGATTGGTGTACATACATATATGTATTAAATGTTGTTTGCATACTATATTTTGCATGGTGCTGTTACCGCCATGATTTATAAATCTGGCCTCAAGTCTGCTTATGAGCAGTGGAAACTACTATGCATGGAACTTCTTTGGTGTGGCGACTATCTCGTGAAATGCTATAGTTTTGTGACAGGTTGCTACACCTGTCATTTCCAATAAGAGTCTTTTACAAAATAAACCCAGTGAATAAATGCTGAAGAGCACAGAACCTAAAACTAACACGTCAAAAACATTTCTCGAACACACTACAGTACTTTAGTTAAACATTTGTGAAGGTACCAACCAAAAGTCTGCTGTCTGAGCAGTGCTGCTATTCTCCTCTCAGACTGTGAGCAGGGCCGGTTTGGGCCCGACTGCGCTAACACATGTGACTGTGATGGAGACACACCATGTGACCCTGTGAGCGGCAGATGTCTTTGTGCACCAGGAAAGATGGGAACCCGCTGTGATATCAGTAAGATTCATTCATTCTAGTGGCAAATATTACTGTAAGGTCTTTTTTTCCTCTGTAATTCATTTTGATGCTGTAAATTTTACATAACAGTGTTACATTTACTCAATTTTCTTGTGCTAAGCCTGTGCACTGAATCGCTACGGTCCGGAATGTTCGGAAAGCTGTGAGTGCACACATGGAGCACAGTGTAATCCACGGAACGGGCAGTGCACGTGTCCAAACGGCTGGATGGGACCAAGCTGTTTAGAGGGTACATCTATCATTTCTTGCTTAGGGAACAAAAAGAATTCTTTTACATTCCCTTTAGTTACTTCACTGTTTGACTTTTCTACAGGCAGCATTCTTACATCTGCTCATCAGCTTCACAGAAGCAAAAAGAAGGATCAAACACGACTCAGCTCGCCAGTATAACAGCTGCAAAAATGACCCTTTACCTTAATGACCATTTAGCCTTGCAGCAAGCCAAACAAGTGCACTACAAACTTTCTCCACAATGGAAACATGTTTATTCAGTACCTGAGGAAACTTGACCACAATGATGGGAACTTTTAGACATAAATAACTTTCTTTTTTTAATATTTGCAATAATGACCAATGCACTGTACATGCAACAAGGACTCCTCGTGAAGGAGAAACATGGTCATCATGGCTACAGATGCTGATTTGTAAAACTCTCTTGCATCTCACTGGGAGGAATACTGACGGAGTACACCCTGGCAGCATCCAGACCAAAGATGAAAGAATGGAAAGATCAGGGTAAATGTCTGCAGGTTGGACAGAAGACATCACAAGTTTGAGTTTCGTTCCAAAGATTTGTAAAAAATGTGTTAAAAATAATATCACTGTTGTCAGAAGAAAACCTCTGATCTCCAAAATGATAACTTTACAGGAGAAGGATAAAAAAAACCTACTTTACTTTTAATGTAAGTCAATGGAACCAGACTTTTTTCCAAGTCATTTTAGGTCATTACTTTTACTTTTTCCATTCATCGTGAAATTTACATGCAGTGTAAAGGGTAACAGGTATTTTCAAATTATGCCAAAAACTGAAAAATTTCAAAAATGGAGATACGAGGTTTTATTCCAACAACAGTGATATGTTTATATACATGTATGAACAACCCTAGTGAGTATTAAGAAATGCTTTTAATTTTTTTTAACAGAATGAATTTGTATCAAGAACACTGATAAAATCATCACTTTATATAGGTCACTATCATTTTTGAAGCATTTTCTCTCAAAGCCTATTGTGCACAATACTGTGCACTGTAAATATAAGGCCACGATATTCTGTGATGCTGTTTCTAGCAAAAATCAGTAACACATGGATGATAAAAATGTGCTAGATTATGCAATAATGCAACTAATAGAACAAGCATAAAGTGTTTTACATATGGGCTGTACATAAACAGTGAAAGTGTAATATTGCTGAGTAGCCTGTACGTTTGTTTTTTGTGTGCATGTGTGCATATAAGTACTGTAAAACCTTAATCTGCTAAACACCTCCATTTTACTGTATAAGAAATGTTACTATTTTGATTACATTTATAAAAAAATATTTTATAGAAGGATGTATTTTTCTACATATGTCTCAAAGACAATTCATCTGTAAATTCTGCTCTGTATCCATAAAGTGGAAAATGCACTACACAAAAACAAAACAATTCATTTTTCAGTACGAGTTGTTTTAAACCAGGGATAAATACAGCACTTCTATTTCTCAGTTGTATATAATGCTTTAAAATAAAGCTGAGTCTAGCAGACCTTTACTGTAGTCTTTAATTAATAAGGTGATTAAATATAAAGGATTCTGGAATCAAGCTGTACACATGATTACATAAAGTGCTGCCACGCTTAAGTAATGAGCCACACACTTCCACAATTTACGCATTACAGTTTATTTTCAGTTAAGTTTTAAGCTGTACATATTTTTCTTCAAGCTCAATGTAATAAATGCTTGCCAAGGCAAAAGTGATGACATCCAGTAAAACCAGTACAGTATGTAGAGGTCAGACTGAGGAATCAGACTGACATCCCAAGATGTATGTATTCAAAAGGAAATGAAAACATTGTTCACACAATGGTCAACAACAACAACTCAGGCTGTAAAACAAAATTCTCATCATCTAATTCCTGTCAAATCTTTAAAACATCTTATCCAAAATGATCCGATTTCATTTACATACAGCCGCTCCTATTGATAACATAGGATTACTGGATTGTTTAGCGTCTTTATACAACAAGGTACTCAACTTGAGCTAAATCTACAGGGAAATTCAGGAATTCCCATCCTCGGAGGAAAACCTTGCTCAAATAAATAAGAGGCTGTTTAAGAAAAATTACATGCACCAACAGCGTTTCGCTTTGACGAGGGTCGTCCTCTACATGCTGCAGCACACACACAGCTCCACGTGAGCCACACCCGATGAAGAGATATTAATGGCTTTTGAGCAAGTGCAAATATATAGTAAATTCTGCTGCTCATCCAAGGACTGCTGAGATACAACCAGAAGCTTGATGCCGCACACGGTACATACAGCTAAACTCATTTACCGTATAACAAGACCGTCTAGTTTGGTGGATACAGAGATTCTGCAAAGAACACTACATACAAACTTTAACACAGATGAATGTCTGTAGACACCTCACGTAACCCTCAGCAGTCAGACCTGACTGCTAAGCCACTGTCCTTCAGCAGTGGACTTTGATTAAAGGAGCCTTTAAAAGCCCAAGGGCACTCAAACATTGTATTTAACTACTTTTTGATGGGCTTGTTAATGTATTTATTAAGTCTTTAGCCAGTTATTTATGCACTTAGTGACAGCTGCATATATTGTAAGACCACTTTTATGTGTGGTTTGCACTGCAATGAAATCCTTTCATCCTCTGATCAGCTCTGAGATATAAACACGGGGGCTCATCTTTTACAGTGAGCTTTTTTACGGTGCCCTAATTCTGCTTCTGCACTCCAAATGCAATCTTAGTACGTGGGTGTCAGTAGAGTTTTATACAAGATGTACATTATGGCCTACTGTACAAATGGTAAAACTGTCTGGAAATTACAGGCATACAAACCTCTGTACTGTACTTCAGACTGCCAGCCTTTACTGTGATAATAAATTTGTAAACGATCTAACGTGAGAGATACATTTCAGACAGTACCATTCGCAAAAGAAGCAACATGTACTGGAATATTTTCATGCGTAGTGACAGTACAGTGCTCTACAGTCCATATTAATGAGAAAAGAGACAAAAATTTGAGACAGTTTTTGGAAGTATACCATAACTGAAGCAGTGTTTGCTTACATGTGAACAGTGGTTTGTGGAACAGCCTTAAATGAGATGGTCAGTGTGAGGATTTGGTGTTGCTGTAATTGTGTCTCTGGCACTGTCCCTGCAGTGCAGCACTGCCCAGCAGAGGGAGCCACTGGCCAAACAAACACAACGAAACAATACTGTCTCTGATAGGACAATAAAAGAGGCAGGAATCAGCCTCTGAAATCGATTGTTGGGGTCAGTACTGAGCACACCAGTGGTCAAAGTAATTCAACGTCTCTTCAAACTGGAAATGATTTCACTGTGCTCCATACTTTACAAGATAAAGTAATATTAATAATAATAATAAAAAAAAACACATTGTAAATAAATAAATATATATTAAAGGATGAGCTGTGCTCTATTCTCTAAAACAAATGATTAGTAATTAAATATTTAACATTAAGGCAAATCAGCAGATATGGAACAGTGGAAAGATGAATTACACTAAAAAAACTTATGATAAAAATGAGTTTTCATCTATATGCTCCTTTTAAATAATCCAAGATATGTGCGCATTCCACATGTATATTAGGAGGACATGTCTATAAATATTTTGGGAGGAAAATAGAGAAGAATACATACACTAATAAGAATTCTTTGGTTTCAGCCCAGCGAACCACTGTTGCCTGGATAGTTGACTGTATGCAGTAATATTTAAACTGCTCACTTGCTTCCTAACCTACAGTGAAGGGTTTAAAGCACTACGGGGAGGCGAGGGCACCCACACTCTTTCAAATATAGAGAGCCCCTTTAGACATTATAATTTAAACTTAATATACAGTTTCTCATTTATGCTTACTGGAAAATGAACGGGGGTAAGAATTTTCATGAATTTCTGAAGACCAAGATGTTCAAAACCTCTCTACTAGCACAATCAGATCAGCAGAGGCCCCTGCAGGATGTGCTAGTGTTAACCCTAGGCTTATTACACACCAAGGCTTATTATTAAGCATCCACATGGACTACAACGCAAACTGGTTATTCTTAGGTTACTGAAGTGTGTAGTTGAACGCTGGACCTGCCGGTGGGTCCTGGGTGTAAAAGGGGTTTTAAAAGTCGTCTTTGTAGTCTTCATAATTTTACTGCTCAGGAGATCCGACCGCCATTCTCCAGGCAGAGGTGGATGATGATGTGTAAGGCATAAAAATTTACTTCACTGACAAAAGCATTCCTTCATTCCGTTACAGATTTGTCAGTGACCGCAGTGTTTGACCAATGCTATTACGAATGATATGCTGACTATTTTCCAATAGCTTTTGTAAGATGGTTATATTTCCAGGGTAAAGGACAGAAAGCATGTGCTTTGGCCTGTGAATCACATGCATGTATAGAATAGATACAGATGTTCCTCTGGAACTCTGCGTTTACTAGTTGTCTAAAAGAGAAAGAGCAAGCGAGTGAATGAGCGTGTTCCGTTTCTGTGGTTCCTCTCTGGATTAAAGGAGCGTTCTGCTCGTTGAGGCGGCCTCTACCTGATTTTGTCCGGGTTTGCGCCCCTCTCCTGCTTGTCGTTCTGAAGATCTTTTACTCTTCCCACCTACAATCAGCAGACTCCGTTGGGTGTGTGAGCTGGCCTGTCCAGCAGGACCTGTGACCGTGCCAGTCCTGTGTGCCAAGGTCTCATTCAGTCAAAGCTCAGGCAGACAGAGGAGCAAACAGAGCAGAGAAACGCTCCCTCTAGGACCTGTAGTCCTTTTTACTGTACGGCTTGTTGCCTAGGATACTGTCCACCTCATGAATGATTGATGATGATAACTTCGGAAGAACCTGCATGAGAAAACATAAATATTCTCTGAACATGAATACTGCATGGAAGTCACGTTTACCAAAGCGTGATTAAAGCATGATGGTTGGGCAAAAAAACTAATTTACACAATTTTCTCCTTACATTAAATGTAGCTGACCAGCTAAGACATACTTCATGCCCAAAGTTCGCTTCTTTAGTTTTGCACTGAAGCTAAAAGGCTGATGAAGCTAACAAATAATGGAAGCTTATTCTCCATCACAGCCTGAATTTTGTTTATATTTAGGTTAAGTAGCCTATTTGCTGCAGCCCCCCCCAGTGGAATGGAATTTTTTTTAAATTAAATTAAACATTTTACTCATAACTGAGTGTGTTTACATGAACTCGATAATCTGATCATAATCGGATTTCTGAAGTTATCTCCGATTTCTTAGATTGGAGTGAGGTCTCAAAAACTGATTAAGAAATCCGATAAAGAGAGCTTTTAGCTCAGTAATCAGATTTCTCAATGCATGTAAACTCTTACTCTGATTTCTTTTGGATTTCTCAGTCTGCGCATGTGTGAAAACAGACCGTGTGGCCATAAATAACCAAGCAATGTTGCCACAAGATGCAGCAAAATGACGCTGAAATCAGCTACGCGCTTGACTAAATGAAGGATTTAAATATTCTTCATCTTCTAGATGATGTATGTTCATATTTTCAGGTAAAGTGGCACGATTAAATGTCTGTGAGTTTATTGGCTGGTTGCAAAGCAGAATCCGATTACTGTCTGACTCATGTAAACCTGGAGTTTCCCCATTATCTGATTACTCAAGTGCATATAAACTTGTTGATCGGATTACTGACAAAATCTGATTTTCTGCAGCTATTGGATTATTAAGTGCATGTAAACACACTCACTGTCATCAGATTAACTAGGACACTTGATTCACTGTGAGTGAAATGCTGTGAATGTGTTGAGCTGCTAGTGAGCAAAGAGGACTGAAAGAGGATGAGCTGTAAAAATCTTCACACATTCTCTCCACAAAGACAGCTGCATCGAGATAAAACAGAAAGCACTTTACTTTGTTGACTTGCTTGCTCACCTATTCAGATGAAAATCCAGTTTAATAATCAATGTAAATCACACACATAAGGGACCCAAAACAAAGTGGACATTGCATTTTATGGCTTTTGGCTATTGTTTTGTCAGTTACTTTAACTGCTCAAGGGCCACGAGTTCCAGTACACAGAGAGCTTTAGCTTTACTTTAAAACAAACCTTGGTCCTCAACTGAAAAACTGTCAAAAAAGCCCATATAAAGAGAAATAAGTGGAGTGGAACATCTAAACTGCCTTTAGATCACTTTACACGTGTAACTTGAGAGCATCCTTCACCTTCAGTGAAAGCAGGATGACCTTTGCAGCTGGTGAGCCAAACTGAAGAAGCAAACTGGAAAAGCTCTGTAAATGATCATCTACACTAGTTATAATCATGCTCTGTGAGACTGGTATAGTAGCAGGATTTGCACTGATTACTCTGTTCACTAAGCTTTTCCTTTGCATTACATTATTACGTTTCACGCATGGCTTCCCTGAGGGACGACATGATGAAAATCCCAAAATAAAGAACATTCAGGGCTGTAATATTATGTAATATCCATTTACATTAATAGTCAGACATGGTCTTAATGTGATTAGTGGCTTTTCCGAAGCTTGACTTTCGTTAATTGGGACACTGACTCTCATATTTCAGTAACCAGTGTGTGTGTGTGTGTGCATACACACACATTCATACAGCTGAGGAAAATGAACCAACCAAGGACTTGTGCTTGGGTCAGTGGCTCACCTGTATGGCTCCGATATTCTCCATCAGCTGGTCGGTGCTGGATGCCCCCAGCAGCACGGAGCTCACACCCTCATTCCTCAGACACCACGCTGGGAAGAGACACACACACACACACACACACACACACGCACACAAACCACAATGCAGCACAGCACAGCAAAGGAGGCAGTCAGCATCATCTCCACGCTCCCTCAGCAGATGTCTAATAAAATGCTTCTGGTTTGTTAGCTGACATGTGCAGTGATGTGTAAGGAACTAAATGTTGTAAGTCAGACGTTTTCAGGTTTTTCTTAGTTAAACGATTTAGAAAACCGGGCCTGGGCTGACAGCACCACCTGAATAAAACCTACACCATTTACAGCACATGTTCATTTACTTAGGCTACGTTCACACTGCAGATAAAAGCAACATAGACAAAATCTTTTTCTTTATATGTGACCCATTTGTTTTTGTGTGACGGTGTGAACAGTAAAACACACATAGAATCTGTTTCAGTTTCAAACTCGGAATAAATGCAACTTTTACATCAATCAAACTCAATCTTCATTAATATATCTTAATATATTGCGTGTACAGGAACAGACCTCTTACAGCAACACCACTGAAACCACAGTTACTATTCATGTATTCCGTTCTGGAGGACAGGCAGTGTCAACAAACAAGCGCAGCACTTTCTAACCAGAGAAATCAAACTAACAGCTATTCATAATCAGGGAGAAGCAAAGGAGACTCCCACAAATCAAGTGTCTTTATCCAAAGTATATAATCACCATTTCTGGCACTGTTAGCGTCTCTTTGCTAACATTCTTTTTCAAGGTACGTGATCGAAAGAGGCTGATCTTTTTCTTTCTGATCAGCTTCCAGAATTAAATCAAGCACAGAAATTCCTCCCTTCATTTTTCACTCTTTTCTGGAAACTTCGTTCAGTGTCGTTTAAGCGTCTTCAAGTTTAAATTGATGTTAGCAGGTTACACAACTCATTCTGAGTCTATGAGTTTTAAGGAAAGGTTGAGGACAGCTGTGTTTGTTGTTTGAGTGGGTCAGGTGGGTCAGTGTTCTTTACCACATGTAAATCAGTCCAGACTGATGATATAAACCACATTAAAAGGATAATGTAATATGATGTATTTGTGTAGTAGATGGGATTTGGGCCACTTTTATCTGCAGTGCTAACAGCACAGAGACTTGATGAGCACATGTCGTGCCTGTAGATGCGTATTCCTGAGTGTGAGCCAAGCATTATGCAATGTTTCTACTGCAGCACTTAAACAACTATATTCTTACATAAAGCTGTAGAGGAAACTAGTGGCAGATAACTGAAAAAGATGGATGTGGGTGGGTTTGGTGTGTGTGGGCATTACTCTATCACACACAAGTCACTTCTGAGAGCAAGTTTATTCAAGCTATACAAATAAACAGACTGATTCCATTTTAGCTCTGTCCAGTTCGTAGTCAGATGGTAGTGTATTTCGGATGCTTGCTGTTATTTTAACACTAAATTGAGGCCACGTATCTAGAAAAAGCAACTGCCTTTTTTATAACATCACTGTAGAAATATCCAGGCTTGTTTCTTATCAGTTTGTCACTCTGAGATAATGTTGAGGTTGATCTGTGGCGTGACCATTAGAAAGCCACCTGCAGTGAGCAATTGGTGGTGTAGATTGAGGTGGCAGTAGTTCTGAAAATAGCACTTTCACACACTGCAGGGTGCTCACCATGTTCACAGGCATCTTTCACTTAAAACAGCCACGGGGACTGACACGTTAAATATATGGCAAACTCGCAAACTCCAGTGTCCTACTTAATGTTCAGTGCAGTGGCCTGTGCGACTGCATCATCTACTGTATAGCCCTGGCTCAGTGCCATCCACGCTAACTTTTACTAAATCAACACTGGCACTTACTCTGACCTTCTGACATATGAATAGCCCTCAGCACTTCATCTGAAAAATACATCTTACTAAGTAACAGCCATTTGCAGCAACAGAGTCAAAGTCTCATTATAGATAACGATCAAATTACATGATGTGAAAAGGGAAAGCTCAACACAGAACTATTTCCGCATAAATGCTGTCATCAAATCAGTCACTTGGACACTCTAAACTTAACACTAACATAACCTCTCCCTGCTTATGTTCTTATGAGCAAGCTTACAAAGTATTTTGAATATGTACACATGATAATGTAGTACTTAAATTGATGTATTTCACTTGACTTGTATAGTGATACCAAAGTCAGCACAGCAGTATGGTGGCACAAATTACCACACATTTGTAGTGTAAGCCTGTAAAAATGCTTCAAAGGTGATGAATACTCTCACTCTTAGTGTTGTGTGAAATGCAAAATGTGCTTGCAGTTCTGATGTAAGTGACTTACCATTTCATTAATTTTATTTTTCACAGTGGTTGATCATGATTTTGTAATTGTGTACTATTAACAATTTATTGCTTCTTATATCGTCACTGGAGTATATAACAGCTTTATCGAACATCGCGTTTTATGTCTATATCGTGCAGCCCTAATTGCTACAATAGCCAGTTCAGTGGTACTATAGCCAGTACAGTAGTACAGTAGTATATTGGTACTCAGAGCTGGGAAACAAAGACACAAATCACCCACCATGGAAAACTGCCATCCCTCCCTTGCATGAATTGGGAGTTGTAATTACATTGGTGTAGTGGCAATATACCCACTACAATGGTATAGTGGTACGGTACCCAATACAGTGATATAGTAGTACTGTAGCCAGTACAGTAGTATAGTGGTAGCAAACTAGAACTGTGGTATAGTGGTACCATACCCAGCACAGTAGTATAGTGTTACTATACTCAGTACAGTGATATAGTGGTAGCATACTAGAACTGTGGTACAGTGTTAGCATTCCCAGTACAGTGGTATAGTGCTACTATACCCAGTAGAGAGGTATAGTGGTACTATACCCAGTACAGTGCTACAGTGGTACTGTACCCAGTACAGTGGGGTAGTGGTCGCATACTAGTATAGTATACTGTGGTATAGTGGTACTGTACCCAGCACGGTGGTATAGAAGAACCATACCCAGTACAGTGGTATAATGGTACAATAACATGTACAGTGGTTCAGTGGCACCTTACCCAATACAATGGTATACTGGTAGCATACCAGAACTGTGATACAGTGGTACCGTACCCAGTATAGTGATGTAGTGGTAGCATACCAGATCTATGGTATAGTGGTACCGTACCCAGCATAGTGGTATAGTAGTAGCATACCCAGTCAGTACAGATGTACTATTCCCAGTACAGTGGTATAGCAAGTACAGCGTTATTGTAGTACCATACTCAGTACAATGGTGTAGTGGTATAGTGGTACCGTACCCAGCATAGTGGTAGCATACCCAGTCACTACAGTGGTACTATTCCCAGTACAGTGGTATAGCAAGTACAGCGTTATTGTAGTACTATACTCAGTACAATGGTGTAGTGGCACAGTGGTATAGTGGTACCGTACCCAGTACAGTGGTATAGTAGTACCATCCTCAGTACAGTGGTATAGTTGTACCATACTCAGTACAGCAGTATAGTGGTAGTATACCTAGTACAGTGGCACAGCAAGTACAGTGTTACGGTAGTACCATACTCAGTACAGTGGTATAGTGGTAGCATACCAGTACAGTGTTATGGTAGTACCATACCTAGTACAGTGGTATAGTGGTATCATTCCAGGTATAGAACAAAAGCTTCATCACATGCCAGCAGTTCTCTCAAGCAAGACCAACATCAACACCAAAACAATACCATGTCCAACACCAGACGGACAACAAGAAGTAGACAACAAACAGACGGGATGCGGACACGGCCTGCCCTGAGCTCCAGGCAGGCAGACAGACAGACAGACAGAAAGAGAGAGAGCAGCAGAGCCGGGGCAGCATTACCGATAGCCAGCTGGGGCAGTGTGCAGCCCAGCCGCTCCGCGATGGCCTGCAGCTCTTTCAGCTTCGCCTGCTGACGCCGGCCTTCCTCACTCAGGATCTTGTCCTTCAACCACTGGTAGCCCTGTTCCAAACACACAGCACATCTGCTGAGAGAGGTTTATCTGAGTGCACAGAGACCCTAGAGGGGCTTAGCTGGGTGCCAAGACTTCATGCAAACAGTAAAACAGTTAGCAGAGTGGAATCAGCTCTTTTGAAAGCAACGTGCACAGAACTATACATGGTACGACACAAAGGCACAGCACATCACAAAGAGAGAGTGAAAGGTTTGGGTCTAATATAAGAAAAATAATATCATAGTCATTCTACTTAAAGAACATAAAAACAATACAACTAAAATGGAGATTATATGAAGGCCTTGATGTCTTCAGATCATAAACACACTCAGAGCTGTGGAAGACAAGAAGGAAACAGGCATTAGCAAGAAGACATCAGTACAAACACAGGGTGGAACAGTGGGAGTCAGCGACAGAGACAGGGCAGTCATTTCACACATGGCTGAGTGGATACCTTCAGAGAGGCACGTGAGTAAGGGGGCACTCCACTGTCGTACTTCCCTGAGATGATCCCGCAGGCAAGAGGGGACCATGTCATGGCACCCACGCCTGCAGACAAACAGATGGACATCAGCTTTTGAACTAAGCTGACCTCTGGTTGGAAACGCCATTGTTGTTTTTATAGCTTGTCAGGGCCTGAGGTTATTCATATGCCTTACATGTATTAGGCAACTATTACTATGCAAAAAGAACTTTCTAACTCTATCCTTAACTTCAGTAACCACAAATTGATAGTTGTGCAACCCCTAACACACACACACACACACACACACACACACACACACACACACCTATCTTGTGGAACAGTTCGGGCAGCTGCACCTCCACTTTCTCTCTCTGGAACATGTGGTACTCGGCCTGCTCACAGATGGGGGGGATCAGGTTAAACTGCCGGGCCACTGAGTACGCCTCCTGAGGAACACACACATCAGAGACAGTGGGAGCCCTGTTTTAATAGTGGACAGGCATCTCAGGCCATGTCCTGTGAAGAGGCAGAGGGTGCATCTTCTATTTTTAGCACAAGCTACAAATACTTTAACTAACTAAAATCATTGTGTCAGTTTTCTAAGAAAACTTATTTCAAGTCTTATTAATTTTTAATACCATTTTAAGAAATGCCAGCTGCTGTTTACAATGTGTGTAAAATTCAGGACAAGGAGACCAATGGAAAGTTTTCTTATGACTGCAGGAATATACTTGATCCTTAAAGTGCAGGCTTGATTTTAGGTTATTAATGTTACAACTTATTATTCAGTTACTACAAGGGATATGAATTTTGGCAACTTCTTTTGACGGATAACAGGCCTTTATTAGTCACTGATTAATCATTAGCTGACAAACCTAAAATCTACCATCTAAATTGCCAAGTTGTAATATATAAATTGTTTATAACAAGGCTTTATGCGT
Source organism: Colossoma macropomum (assembly GCF_904425465.1). Classification (NCBI taxonomy): domain Eukaryota; kingdom Metazoa; phylum Chordata; class Actinopteri; order Characiformes; family Serrasalmidae; genus Colossoma; species Colossoma macropomum. The sequence goes on along the minus strand of NW_023494802.1, from coordinate 12,925,613 downwards.
TATTGAATAAAAAAATGCTGCTAAATATCCCAGTCATTTTTGGTGAGAAATACCAACATATCCAGATGAACTCCAACATGTCTGGGTTTGGGGATGACTCTTGGCAAAAGACTCAGAGAGTCGAAAAGCATGGATTTTAATCATATCACTGTGATCTGTAGCTACTCAAAAAATAGTGTAAACCACATTTAGGATGGTTTAATCACTACTATATCTTTTTATCAAGGACTCTGGTGCTATGAGTTAAAATTAATTAAGCCAGAGAAAACCCAGAGTTGTGCCTCACTAAGTATGGCTACCAGAATAAGTTGCCCTCATGCAAACAATTCAAAAACAGTCCTCAAGTTGAAATGAAAAACTCGCCAACTCAAATATCAACTGTTTATCAGATATTAAATGAACTTTTTAACCAAAAGTATTGGTCAAATATTTATGTATTCAGTTAACACTTAATTTGTTCATTACTAACATCTGTTGTCACTATTATAAATTATTCAGTATTATTCAGTATTTACGCAGTTCTAAGAGTGAAGAGCTAAAGTGGGGGCCCACATACAGACCCCTGCAGTTTAAAGAGTACGGCAAGTCTCATAGACTCCTAAACTCACCATGATTTCCATGGGGCTCCAGCGAGATGTCCCCCAGTACATGGCCATGCCTTGGTTAATGACGTGCGTCATAGCTCGCACCGTCTCTGCCAATAAAAACAAACCATGCAATTAGAGCTGGTCACAACAAGCACTTCAACCATAAGACGAATTCACAAAAGGCAAAGGCTGCTGGGAAGGAGAGAAACAGAGCATAACCAAACAGAGGCTGAGGGAAAGAAAAGAATTTCAACCAAACTAAAACAACAACAAAACTGCAGAAATTAGATGGAAGAGGAAAGGAAAAGCAGTAGCTTTCTGAGAAACGCCTTCAGTACAAAAGGTCATTTTGTATTTATACAATCTGACAAATCATTGAAATTAGCCTGAGGGTTTTTACACACATACTGCAGGGGTCAAAGTGTGTTTCAGCAAGTGAAGAACAATTCTATGTTACACTTCACACAACGTGACAGCTCCAAAATGCTGCATTTCACTGACATTTACAAAAAGAGAGATTTTCATGGTTACATGGCTGGACTTATATTGAGTACTGACTACTTTAGTCAAAGTACATAATGTGTAATGTGTAAAGGTACAAAGTACATAATATCTGCAGAGACTCTGTCTGAAGCACCTACAGCTACATTATGTAGAAGCCAAATAAGAGGTATGCATGTACAGGTAATTCTCATGAGATCAAGCTAGTGCTATGGTGGTGAGGGATTTCATGTAAAAAAAACACACAATTTATCAATGAGTCTGATAAATTTGATGAGGTTTAACTATAGAAATTGAACTGAATTCGCATTACTGCAATTTGTTTTTAATTTCGGAAACACATACCTGTAACTGACTCTTCATGCTAAGATTTGATATTTTTAAATAGTTTGTTTTTAACATTTCTGGCCATTTGTTTAATGTGGTAATGTGCATTTATCTGGTCAGGAAAATGTTCATAAAATGTGATAAACTGTCAAATAAATTGTCATAAATGTCTGGATAATACTGCTCAAAAATCATTTACACACAATAAATAATAGAAATAATTTTAAGCCTGATCCAAATAAAATCAATGTTTTGTAAGTATAACCCATATACTGTATGTATTATTTGTAATATGCCTTTTTTAATATTTAAATAGTTTAGGATTGAGGCCATTGCCTTTTAGACTGGAATCTAAAAGGCAAAAAAGGCCAAAAGGCTGTCTGACTCAGAAGCTCAACTATAAATAATGATTTCTATCTTCTAAAATGCTCATACTATGTAAAAAGACTTCAATGCAAACAGAAGTGAAAAGCGAAATTCAGCATTCCTTCAGGGAGATTCATTTAGGTCTACAATTACTGTCAGTACAGCTTCCTATAGCCTTTGTAGTGTCCTGCACTGACAAAATGTGTGAATAGCTGCAAAAGATGCTCACTCACACATGCAAAGGTTAAAAAGCATATTCAGTAAATGCTAAGGAATGTAAATGAACATGCATGAAAGGAAGCAGACCTTGGCATCACCGCCATTACACTGTCAACAATCATCTTGCAAAAAGTGTGTCAACCGAAGCAGATCTAACAAATGGTAGCAGATACACGTGGAATAGAACAAGTAACACAGTAATGCTAGTGTGTGTGACTTCTTAAGTGTTTCAATACATCACTAACAGACAGAGGGAGACTTATTAGTAGATTAGATAGTGAGCGAGAGATAGACTGGGGAGGGAGAAAAGCCAGCACCCATATGGGAAGATGTCAATTGGGTATATGTTCCAGTGGAAAAAGGTGTATATACACAACTGAACCTCAAAGGCAAATATCAAGGGAAAAACAAATGAGTGGAAGTTTAAATATTCAAACTGAAATTAAAATGATATGCATGGATACAAGAATCAGTAAGATGCAATGACCTTCTCCCAGTTCACTTTGCAAGATGTATAGGAGAACCAAACAAATCAATCATTCTAAAGCAGACCAGTTTCTAAGGTATTTCTGGAGAAAGTCAGCATTTTATGGACATGGTCAGGTTTCTCACACCAGGAAAAAACAGGGCAAAAAGGTCACAATTCATTGCCATAAAATGCGTTTAGAGACGGGAGGTCAGAACTCTCACTGAGGGTACTGTGTACCTTCTATGATGAATGTTCTTGATTTTGAGGTGTTAAATGGATCTCCTGGTGATAAAAAACAAACAAAGGATTGTGAAAGAATTCGATAAACTTAAGAATGGAATGAACTTTTGAGGAAAAGCAGCAGTTCTGGAACAGAGCAGCTTCTGTTTTTTGGGTTCGCACAGTCATTTCTAAAGGACCTCCCACAGCAGCATCAGCCCCTGCCATCAAACCATCCTGCTATGTGTCAACTGTACACAAGACATGGCATCTCCAGAGCAGCATTTTTAAAGTGCAGTTCTCATATTACAGCGTTACTGATCACTTTAAACAAGCTTGAAATGATCTCTTTCGAAAATTAGCCAGCTTAAAAAAGAATCTGAAAATACACTGATCTGATGATAATGAATCTGTAAATAGTTTACTGTGAGAGCCATGCTGTAGCACTGTAAACATTAGAGATGGAACGATCGATTGGCTGGAACGATGTATCAGTATTGGTTGATTTTCAGCCCAAACATGCGATCGCTGATCAGCCGGTATTTTTCTAACTTAGCCAATCCTGAGAGCTGATCAGTGGCGGAAAACATATGAGCTGTATTTAAGGATTGCTGCAGCCCTCCATGAGGCTCCTTGGTCACGGGACCCTGCAGTCCCTCGTTCAAATGCTAGATGGAAATAAAGACCTTTTGACTTTTGACTACTGGACTCAAGGCCTATTTACACAGAGTCCAATTTTTATGGATAAAAAATGCTTGTCAAGTTTCGAAAATGAACACATATTAATGCCGTCTTTCACACCAAGTCAAAAACTGATGGGCTGCGATGCTGCGTACATTTTTAAGCACTGCTCTATTTTTTGCATTGTAATGATGCATTAAAATCAGGCTCCATTGTCATGGTTGCAGCCCAAACAAATGTGCATCAAGATGGTGGCAGAACTCCTGTAGCAGAGCACAAAAGCTTACATGACAAGCAAACGCTGGCTAAAGAAATGCAGAGGTTAAACAAAATAGGCTGTGAATGACGATCAGTGGGTTACAGCAACTGTATTTATGAGATCATTTGCTCCTTTTTAATGAGAGGAGCAACACGTTTAAGCAGAGCCTCCACCCCTTGTCATTTTTGTAGAATTGAATGTACCCAGTGTGTGCACCGTTTAGCTGCTGTGCTTAAAACAAAAAACTATATAGACAGAAACACGCTTCAAATAGCATCTGTTTTTTTTTCTTGTCCAAAAAATCATACTTTATGTAAATAGGCCTTAACAGTCCAGCCCTGCCCTCAATAAGGATCAGCAATCAGTATTGGCCCCATAAACACCGACCGGTCCATCTCTAGTAAACATGCCAGATTTGATCAAACAGTAGCTAAAAATTTCATAAACATGCCAAAGTCTAGAGGCCAGCAGATCATTAAGTATCCCAGTTTTGGCCACAAACACAAATTCACTATAAATAACAGCACTAGAACATGAAAAATGCAGCTTATGCACCTATGACTCCATCTGAAAGTTTTGAAAACCATCCAAAATCAGACGTGCTTTGTTTTCCTTGTGCAACTAACTAAATGTATAAATGATAACTGCCTTTAAATTCAGTCCAGTAATTCATTCAAAAGACTAATAGAGAGCATGTTACATTTATTTAATCAGTAACATACTGATTTGCAGAAAGCTAAGATTAATGATAAGATCTTCAGCTCTGTGTCAGTGTGAGGAGCACACATACATAAAGAGGGCCAGGCGGTTGGTTTGGCATTCAGTCTAATAATAAAAGCAGCCTGGTTTGTGAAGAGCCTAAGTAAGCCATTCCAGCAATGACCGAGGCAGCACTCTTAGCACGGGCACAGTATTAGCCAAGCAGGACCGCACAGCAATCCCAGCATCCTTACCTTCCATTGGTGTGTTGGGGTCTGGTCTGTTAGCGAACACTACATCAACATACTCTAACTGCAGTCTCTCCAAAGATGCCCTCAGACCTATAAAACCAAGAAAGCACAACATTTTATTCTTTATATGCAGTACTGTTAGTCTTTATTCGTACTTTTCCCAGCTGCAGTATCAACGCTGAAGTGTCTGTACATTTTTAAGTTTACAGCAGTCTAACAAATGCATGGTACAGCACTTCTTAAGGTCTAGGTATTAAATACAATGGACAGATGGTCCGTCAAGATGGAGCGAGTGCTCTTAGAACAATGACCGAACAGCGCTGTTGCAGACTGACGTGCTACGCTTTCGAATAAAGAACTTCATCACTTCATCTCACATTTCCTGACACTCTTCATTGGCACAGAAAAGACTGGTATTTTGGCAGTTGGTATTCATTTCTCTATTCAAGTATTCAGAAATTTCCTCTTTTTTTTAATTATAAAAATTACAGCCTAACATAAATGTAATCAAAGGCCTTTAGATAGAACAGTTATTGTTAACATATGGAAAATGTTAAACACAACTGCAATAAAAATTTATGCCACACATCACCTCGCCTCAGAGCACAAACTGCCCCACTTTCCACATGGCCACTGAAGCTAAAAGAGCAAAGATGCCTAAGAAATCACGTGTGGTGGCACTTTAAATTATTGGATGACAGTAAAACTGCTCAGTGCAAAATTTGAGGCATGTTTGATGAATCATCTCAAATATGTAAGTATCGTTTTCGGAGTACTGCCATGCGTCCAACTCACAGAGCATCTTTTTCTCCTTCTTTTTGTAATTAAAGAATTTTATAGCAAGTTTAAAACAGCACAAACAGCAGATCTGTTTATTGTGACGATAACACAGTCACAGGTTTTTACTGCTGTATAAGAGAAGAGTGCCCTCTACACACTACCACACCAACAAGAGCAATGTGGTTTAGAGTGTGTGATTTGACTGGATCTATCTGGAATTTACACACAAATGAATGAAAAAGTAGGCCTGACACAGATCACTACATCATCAACCAATCACAACTACTTCAACGTTGGCTTTCATGAACATATTTTTATGTGGGTCAGTTTTCATCAGTTGAAAACTGTCTGTCCTTTATTTTATTCTTTATTTGCAGAGTTACCAGACCAATACCAGACAAATGATTCATTGTGATGGACCTAATAGAAATGTAAAAACACATTAAATGAGACACATCATAGGCCTTACAAAAGGTGCTATATAAATTAAACACATTATTACTATTATTATTATTTATTATTTATTATTATTATTATTATTATTATTACCACAAGTTCTGACTTCTGACTAGGTACTAGAACACATTCAGAGGGCAGCAGTGAGGTTGAGCTGCTTCTGTTCTCAGTTAGGAGCTACTAAGTGTCAAAAGCTAACAAAAGAGCTAAATACAATGAAAAAAAAAGACCTAAAAAGTAGAACCGTGTTTCGACAGACTTAAAATGTGAGCCTAGTGCAGCTGGTATGAACTGAACCTCATTAAACTGGAAGCACATGTGTTCAAGGAAGACATCTAAAAACTTCAAATGTTACTGTTTTAAGGTTCATTTTTATAAATGGGTATTCGAGTACTCGTTCTGAACTATCAACAGGAACTCAAAGCCTGTAAAATGATCTTCAGGCCTGCTCTAGTCTTGGGTAATTGAAGCTGCTATTGTCAGGGAGCTACTGTCCTGAACAAAAGGATTTAAGTTTGTGATTTAGTTTTGTCCTAAAATACGTTAGCAGTTTTAGACTTTAACACCTAAAATAACTGACAGCTGCTTTGCTGAGTAAAAGTCTGACCATGTAGCTACTCATACAGCAGTTATGTGACTTACCTTCTATTATATGCTTTCTGGACAAGCCTCTTTCTGTTTCTGCTCTGAAAAACACACGACAGACAGACACTGATGTCAGTAAAGACGTCCTTGCTGCAGTTTGCATGTTTAACTAGTTGTGCGGTTCTAAAGCGTGTCCACTTCTCCGGAACACTGGATAATTAATCCTGACAGCAGTAAATACAGGTGAAATCCGGAGGTTAAACAGATTCTGACATGGTGTTTTTTTATCAATTATCCTTTGGTACTGATATCAGGGAAATCCTGAACACGGTGATAAAAACATTAACTGCAAACTGGAAAATGTACCTTGATGGCAAATCAAAATGATGCGCTTAAATAAAACACAAACATTCACCCAGAGCAGAGCTCCCCACTCAGCCCCTAAAGCCTACAGCAATACAGAGCTGAGTGTTTTCTCTGCTCTCACACCTGATTCAACACATCAGCTAATTCCTAAACCCTTTCAGAGATGAATCAGACCTGCTGGAGCAGGGAAAACACACAAATCTGCACAGATGAGGCAAGATATGCACCAAACACTGATCCAGAGATTAAAGCAGACCCAGAATGTTTGACATTTTGTTGCTGTGGTAAGAAAACACTGTACCTCCAAAACTGTGACTTAAAAGAGAAGAAAAGACCTGTTATTAGCTGAAATATAACTATAGAAACTTGACAGGTTTGCTTTTAAAATGTTCCACTCATCCACTCATCATGAGATGTTCACATAGTGTTCATGCTCTTCTACGTATTCAGTGCCCTCTACCAATAATGGCACCCCTTGGATCATTATCCCGCTGGAATATCCAAATTATGAGCCAGTTTAAGCTTCCTGGCTGATGCAGTCAGGTTTTGATTTTATTTCTGCTGGTGCTGGATGGAGTCTGTGATACCATGTATCGGAATAAGCTGTTCAGGGCCTTCGGAAGAAAAACAGCCCCACAGTATCACAGATCCACCACCATACTTCACAGTGGGGATGAGGTACTCTTCTGCATGGCTGTCACCTCTGGTGTTTCTTGCCAAAAACCTCTATTTTGGTCTTATCTGACCACAGAACACCGTCCCACTGAAAGTTCCAGTAACGTTTGGCAAACTGCAGGGGCTTGTTGGTCCTCCTCACTGTGTGTGGGGTCAGTAAAGACATACATCCTCCTCCTGGCAGTTTCTTAACATCTCCAGTTGTTTTAAACTTCTTCATTATTGCCCTGACAGTGGAAATGGGCATGTTTAGCTATTCTCTTGTAGCCATTTCCTGATTTGTGCGGCTCAACAACCTTTTGTCGTACATCATTGCTGTTTTCTCTGGTCTTTCTCATAACGATGAATGACTGATGGAATTTGGCCTGTGTTTCATCTCATACATATTCCCCAGTGAATCAGGAAGTCATGACTGACCAGTTTAGGAAAAATACTTATTTCATGACAAAATTTTGTTTTTTTCTTTCATCAGTCATTATACTTTTAATAACAGTTAGAATTTTGCTAATATTTTGAATAAAATGTCAAAAAAAAAAAAACAACAGGAAATTAGTAAAATTTTTACAGCTCATTTTGCTCATGATTACCAGGGGTGCCAAAACTCGTGGATGGCACTGTAGCTAATACATCCTCCAACAGCAAGAAATGGAAGAATATATTACCTCTCAAAAAAGACACCAACTTCTTGGGGTATTATAAAGGTTTAGTTGAAAATCTAGTGTTATATTTCTTCATATTGTGTTTGTTAGGCAAATGTTCAAAAAATTATTAAACCACAAAGTAGTCAAAGCACATCTGTAATTAGACATAAATGTTTTTATGGACAAAAACGTTGAAATGGAATAGGATTGATCCCTTTACGTTGTATTATAAGCAAAGAATGTTTTTTCTTGTCTTTTTTATTTATCTTTCTGGACAGTGATGGAGGATTTTTAATTTCTCATGGAAATCTATGAAAAATGATGTGAGCTGCCAGGCTGTAGGTCTGAAATAATCCACAATATAAAGAGCAGGAACTTCAAAATTGAAGTGCAATGCATAGGAACTAGGGGGGGGGCACTTCAGATTCAGTGTCTAATGTCACACTACGATTCTAACTTGTAACATAACCACAGTATGTCTGTAACATGTAGCCCTCCAGACAGATACACTGATTAGGATTTTTCTTTCTAAATTGGCCCAACAAATGTGAAATGTCAACTCATCAAAGTCTGCTGGCAGCCTCTCATCAGTGCTGGCCAAGGACCTTTAATTTAGCCCGAGTTAAAGAGCAAAGCTCCAAGGGGGGGATCAACCTGCAGCACACTCAGGAAACAATTAGAGCTGTTCTGCTGCCTGCCTGCAGAGGAGCTGCACAGGGGGTCTACAAAAGGTCCTTAACCTCCACCTCAACACAGACACAGACACACTCTTACTCACTCAGGTTTGGGGACACTTTCCTGAAATGTAATTTTTCTTACTGCAAATTCTCAATAAAATAAGAAAAGAAAAACTGAAAAAGTTTTGTTAACATCAAACTATTAACTATAAGCTATTTCTTATTATATTATTTCACAACATTCAGCTCCATGTTTCTTAGTATGAAGAGAAGGTTTGCCAAAATATCGATTTAACAGTTTTCCTTTCTAAATTATTATTTAAAAACTGAAAACTGTGTGGTCCAACAGTGGTTTAAACACCTGAACAACAAAGGGATAAAGTACTTGAGGTGTAGCATTAATCATCTGGCAGCACCCCCACAAATACTGTCACAAATGTTTGCTTTCCTTAAAATATAAATGTTTAGTAGTGAAGCATCGAATCAAAATCCTTAACTGAAGTCTACATTCAGGACACACTGGGACAAAAAACAAGAACCAAACAAAGCTGACAATGAATTAAAACAATTTATAAAACAAATGTATAAAAATTGTACGTATGAATGTATGTCAGCTACATTATTTGCTATTAAATGCAAGATTGTTGTGTTTTCAAGTGGTATCAAATCTGTAATGGAGACGCTCTTAGGTGTTGTCCTCCCTCCTGATGCTCAACGTGAACAAATATTATAAATTGTCTGATCTCCTCATTAAAAACGGGAAAATGATCCACATGGCCACACAAAGCAGATCCCCTCTGCTGCTGTTCAAACTGTCTAAACATGTCTGGCACAGGAGAATGAAAGGAAGCATTTTAACCAATATTTCTTATTTTTATTACCATTAAAGTTATTTGTACATTCGTAGATTTTGACACTTCACTGTAGACCAATTTAATCTATTTTCAGTCAAAATGTTAGACTGTTTTTGTCTTTCAGCTATTTTTGATCACTGTCGGCCAAACATTGTCAGTGCCTATAAATAAATATAAATAAATATATAAATATATAAATATAAATAAAAACACTTTGAAATGCTAGGTGTCCCCTATTGTTTGAGAAGGCAGCATAAGAGACAGAGTAAGAGACGGAAAAGTTTTGTTCAGTAGATTTAAAAGTTCACTTTATGCATTACACCTGAATTGGTTCCAATTATATACATATATATATATATATATATATATATATATATATATAGCAGCAACCTGTATCTCTCACTGCTAATCAAGCTCACTGAGCACTGATCTGAACACAGAAAGCCCTCATTAAACTGTCTCACTGACATACACACATACACACACACACACACACACACACACACACACACACACACACACACAAAGACTCACTTTCCACCCCAGTAGATCTTGGTGGTAATAACCAAACTGGAGCGCCTGTGAAAGAGAACAGAAAAACTGTGTTAGCCTGGAGTGGCAATCATCATGATAGATGGGGCATCGAGGCAATGACCAGGTCAGGCTACCGGCCAAAACTCTTGCACTCAGAAACAATTGCATTACAGCACATGATTTCATTTTGCTGAGCTAAATTATAACCTTTACAGAGAGGAGATTAAATCTGGGGTTTCAGCCCCAAAGGTTAAAACAGTTAAGCTGGCAACCTACTGCTTTATCCTCTTCAGCTTTTACATATCAAAGCTCCTTCAAGGCAGATGAATAATATCTTATCCATCTAAATGAATGGTTAAGAAAAAATGGAAATCAAAATATCAGACTTTAAATGGCTTCTTCTACTGTTTACTATGTCTGACAGTGTCAGAAACTAAAGACTGAAGTCCATTTGAGATTACTTTGGAGCACGATGCACTGAGGCAAGGTGATGATTTACGAATGCAGTTTTCATTCTTTACATCAGATGTCAGTAATACACTTCTCCGGAGCTGCACGCAGCTCTTTTACTGTCCTGTTGCGGCTCCACAGCAGAATTAGATTTTTAGGTTGAAATAAAAAATTCATCCTTTGCAGAACAATAAAGCTCTGCTGATCATTCAACACAGTTTTAACAATAAATGGTCCTAAATGCTGGAGTTAATGTTGCCTATAACTGCTAATTCATCAACTTTAACCTTGAAGGTTGGCGTGCAGACTGCTGGTCACACAGCAACACAGACAACAGTCAAAAGTCAAATATCAATAATTTGGAGACACTGGACTTATTTACATTTATAATCACACCAGCTGGCTCCCTGATACAAATCTGCAACGAGAAACTGTCGAACACTTAAAAGTCACACAGCTGAGGTCAGCTTCTCATTTACCAGCTTCTCATTCAAATTTTCCCGTTCCACCTTAAATGGTGCATGCTGCTCTTCTTAACATTCGGGTTGCCAACCCCTGCACTATATGTTAGTGGATCAGCAACTAACTGTTACTTCCTAAATGAATTATTTAGGCCATTATGATTTTGACTAATCAGGAAAATAAAAGTGCAGTTATTAGTTTGTCAATAATTAACATTACATATTTAACATTATACACAGTTTTATTTTAATTAAAAATCCATGCATTATTGCTCTTTTTGCTCTTTTAAAACATAAACATCTACCCAATCATCTAAATCACATTTGCAAAATAAACAAGACTTTTATCAAGGGCATAGAAACAGATCTGGCTGCACTGCTGTCATAAAAGCTTTTTTCAATTAGAAAGACACAAAAACAATAAAGGAGCAAATTATTAATGAAGTGTTGCCATATAATTGATTTTCTGGGTATTGTACAGCCATATATCCCGCCCTGCAGCCTCTGCTGTCTCTATTTCCTTTTAATTAAGTGATATAACTTGGAACATTTTCTCAAAGAATGTTAAAGTGTTCACGGAGGGAGATGCGATCCAATAAAACCTGATTTCAATCAAGTACAATCTTTCATATCTGCAATGCTACAACGGTTCATGCAAGTCAATAACATTTGACCACATTCGGTGTGACCACAGCCACTCATCTAATAGCATCCTCCAAGCCTCTCCTTCAGCACTAATGACACTCTACTGCAGCTCACTGTCTCATAGCACTCAGTCCATTAGAATGCTTTTGTCACATTGTTATAAAAAATAAAAATTAAAATGGCAACTGCCAATAATAAAGCACAGTTTCTATATGTGTTTCTCCCGGCGGGCAGAAGGAAAAGCCTCAGTGCTCCCGCGCAGAGCCTGGCAGGACAAATAAAGGCTGACGGCCCAGTGAGCACAAAATCATTCACAAACTACTAGGAGCTGCGAGGTACAAGCAGTCTTGCTTCCATACAGACCCCATCCTGCAGTCTGCACGTCCAGCAGAACAGGGGCACATTCCAGACTGACATGTCGCATGTAAAGACAGCAGGGCAGCTGGAAAAGCCTGGCAGCAAATAGAGAACGTCACATTTGGAAAAAGAGGGGGAAATAAAAGACTATACCTCCAGCCCTTCTTCTTTATGATACTGCCAAGCACCATTTCAGCCCTGTTAAAAAAGAAAGAAACAATTTTCACATCACATCACAATTGTGGGCACATTATTTGTACCATTTCTACCATTTCATGCTATGAAGGAGTTCTCTTCAGAACTAACAACAGAGCTGTGTTCAAAGCGTGAGTGTGTTGGGGATTCCCTGTTCCCTTTCTTGGACAATAAAGCTAATGAAGCAGCGAGTTCACAGTCATGCAAAATGAACTCCCAGCGTGAAGCGCAGGCAGAAACACGGCACGCTTTCTGAGCTGTAGCCGAGAGGAGCTTCTGAGTAGCTAAAAAAAAAAAGGAGGGGATGTGGGGAGGGAGAGTGTTTCTGTGTGTCTAATGACAGATGCTGCAATTCTGCCCTCAGGACCAATGTGTTCCTCATGAATGGCTGCCATCATTCCTGTGCTGAGGCGATGTGAGCGTTTATGACAGCCCTTAACAAATGCTGAACTGGTGAGGTGGGTGTGGGGGGTGTGGGAGGCAGGCAACACATGCTAGGATGCCCTGAGATAAGAGGTCAGTAGGTGTGTAAAAATGAATTGATGCATTATGATGCATCCATCTGAGGGTGGAGATTCAACTTCATCGATTTTGTATCAACTGATTACAAAAATCTATAACAATATTAAAAATATGTGCTCATTTCTAGGCCAAATGGAGTAAACTCAGAACACAAATCTATAAGCCTATTCACACCAAATATGAATTCTGATACCATTTTTATCATAGTAGAACCCTGAAATTTATTCCTAAATGTAATAATAAAAGATTTATTACACACTCTAACCTAAGAATAGCTCAGCCAGTTTGCATTGTCCCTGTTGTTACTGAATAATAAGCCTCATGTAAATATGTAATAAGCCTGGAATTATAAGGGGTTAAATATTCTCTGCATGGTGAAATGGTTCTTCAGATTGATGAAAAATGTGTTACGGTTCTATACAGCATCAAAATAGATCTCCATCAATCTGAAGAACCATTTCACCATACAGAGAACCCTTTAAGCATGCAAATGCAAGTGTTCATGGCTCTGTATAGAACTACTGTTACTAAAGAACCTTTTTAAACACTCTAAATGTGCGGAGAAGACAGAAGAGGAAGGAAAACGGTTTCCTCAAGTGGTAGTGACTATGAATTTAGCAGTTTTCTGTTAAGAAAAGCAAATAAAATGTGCCACATTCTACAAAAAGACCTGGCCTAAACATGATACACATAGACAAACAAACAATCTACAGCTTCTATCTTTGACAAAGGCACTCACCATCATTTCACCGCCTTTCAGTTATGGTCTACCATATATTTCCTTTAACTTTCACATTTCGTGCTCTGCCATAAGCAAGATGAGCTATTCTGCCAGCCTTTAAATCATTTTTTCTGAAAACATGAGAAAATATGTACATTGTTTGTATCGTCTCTTTGCTTCTACTGTGTAAAAATTTCACTCGTTACATAGTATTTTTAGAAGTATTTCTAAGGTAATTTACTGTTCTCTTCACCTTGGTCCTAAGCCTTGTATACTAGGTATCAGAGATATCTGATAGGTGTCACCTTGTTTCCAGCATATACATTTATTACAAATTCTTCTACTCAGTCTGCAAAAGTACATCCTGACGCTGTGGATTACTGATAGAAATCTCTCATTTACCAAGTGGATCCATACTGTTACAAACTTGATCCCAATGAAACCTTCCCTACAGCTTTGAAGGAAAAAACATTCAAATTATACAAAATGTGGGACCTCTTCTTGAGGCCCTGAAAAGTAACAGGCTCTAATGTTGAGTTTAATTGGTTGGGCATGGAAAGAAGACTGTAAATTAATTGTTCACATGTCCACATGCAAAACACAGAAATAAGTTAAATCAATACATGAATGAGGAAGCAAATAATTGTGTGAAGCATCCATGCTTAACTGACTAGTAGCATGAGTGTCATAATTCACAACTGACTGACTGTTTCCTATATTTTTGACTGTTTATTATTTATATTCTTGTTTCATATATAAAACTTTGTTGGCAAAATATACAGATGGAGAGATTTGAGATTTACTCATGCACTAAATCATTTTCCAAAGAACTGCAATCACAGCAAAAGGCTTTGAGGCCAAATATTTACTTCCTAACCACTTTCTCGCACGTTCTTCCTCTTTTATCTGGTCAGCAGTCCAGAGGTTTAGGATCATTCGGTGAGATACAGTTCATGGCCCACAATTTATTTTTCCCCCCATATAGTAATGCTGCTGCGGTGTTAGTGAAGCGTAGCTGAGTGTGGAGTGTTGATATGGAGAGAGAGTGTGTGTTTGTGTGATAAAGGGGAAGTGTGTAATCTGTGCTGCTGTGTTTACTGCGCTGCCATGATCATTCTGCTCAAGCGGGAAGACAGAGAAGGTAGAGAGTCACCCTGCCTGGCCGGCTCAATATAATGCCCTCTGACATACACAAACACACGCAAATTGTGAGAAATGTAGACACGTCCCTACAAACGTGTACAACTTGGCCTTGTATGTATTATTAAACTGCTTGCAGGTGTACATACATGTCTAACTTTTACCAGTCAGTTTGTGATATTAGGATCATTCTACTTCTCAGAGATCCACTAACAGCTAACGAGGCAGCAATTCAAACTGTCATTCAGTTTGTTTGTTTGTTTTTCAAGAAAAACAGGTCCATCTTCTTTGTTTTGACTCTTCTCTGAGGCTGGAGATTAAGAAACTCATTCTTTAATTATATGTGATAGATATAAAGGCTGCAAAGCAATTTATATGAAATTCAGCTGAAATTACAGTGAATTATAGCCCTCCAGAGACCACACGTCGATGGACAGGATGAATGACATTGCTCTGAAGAGTCGAAAATAATTACATTCTCCTCAGAGAGATATTAAGTGCTGTATATCCAGATCACTAAAACCTTCCAACATGATTTTTCAAGAAAAGTAAGAGACAATTTATGAAATATTTTGCTGGAACAGTAAAAAACAGAAACCTGTAATCTGTGTGTTTTTGTATAGCCAGTATAGCCAATACAGTTCTATCACAAAGCACCGGCACTTTCTTTAAAAAACATGCTGCAAATATTTCACATACTGCAATCGCACGATCTCCTTTTTTTACACTAGGGAAATAAATGCGGTAAGAGTTCTGCCTTTCAGAATCAAAACCCAAGGACATAAAAAGGGCTGCCTATTGTTAACACCCATTTAATATCTGCAAGAGCCTACCTCTCATTGAAGAGTCCACATTCCAGAGTGCTTATTGCTAACACTGAAGTCTGTAAGCTCTCTTTGCCTGCGATTTACACTGCAGGTAAAAGTGACCAAAAGCCAGTCTTTTTTTTTTTTTTTAAATGTGACAGATTTGTTTTTAATAATCTGAATTTGACATTTTCAATTCTGCTCTGGGCCTCTTTCACATGTGGCACTGAAATGTGACCCCTATCTGACACCTATGTGACACCTATCCTCTCTCTGAACAGTCAGGCTGGACTTCATGCAACTTTTACATCAGTCCAACTCATCATAATTTTAACTGCACAGGAACAGACGTTACGTCATCAACACACCTGTTACTATGGTTGGACTTCTCAATTCCATTTTAGACTAAGACAAACACGGGCAGTGTAAACAAACAGCAAACAACATTTACTTTAAAGAAACAGAGAAGCAAATGAGTCAAAGGAGCTGTACAAAGATCAAATGTCTTTATACAGTATATCACAGCTGTCAGAACAAAACCTCATATATAATTTTGTCATTTTTCAGTTTTTGACAATTTGAAAACACCTCTTGCCTTTTACATTATAAGTAAGTTTAATGATGAATGGACCAAAAGAAACAGCCCAACATGACCTGGAAAAAAGTCTGGTTCCATTGACTTACATTAAAAGTCAAGTAGTGTTTTCCTTCTCCTGTAAAGTTACTATTTGAGACACAAGGTTTTGTTCTGACAACAGTGATATATGCGCTGTACTAGAATTTTTTTCATGGCAAGTAAACTAAAGAAATTTATCTTCCTTTCTCTACTTGATCAGATTTCACAATTAAGACAAGCAGAGAAATTCAGCATTTTTACTAATTTCTGTAAACTTTGTCTAAAATGGTCCTTTTAGTGTCTAATATATGTCCTTTAAGTGTAAAAAAGGAGTTAACATTGCTCGTTCTGATGTTGCATGGAAAGGCAGTGGACGGCTATCTTTTGAATATATCACAATAAAAAGATAACATGAATGATCAAACTGGGTTTGGGTAGTAAATTGGACTTCAGTCACCGTTACCTGCAGTCTGAACAAAGCCTTTGTCTGAGGGAACAGTGGAGAAAGGAGGAGGTAAAGCACTCACTTGCCCGCAGCGTACACCTCAGCTGTGTCAAAAAGATTGATCCCATTCTCATACGCCAGTGTCATCAGCTGCTCTGCTATCTGAGAGGAGTGAAAAGGACAAAGGGAGATGGGAGAGATTAAACATGAGCAGCGTGGCAGGAGATAAACACACAGAGAGGGGACTGACAGATAAAGGAAGGTACAAAGGGAAAAGACATGGTCCCCTGGGACACACTGTAAAGATAGCTGGACATGGTACAGAGTTTTACACTGCACAACTCCACAGAGATACGGTGGCAAAGTAACATGGATTAGAAGTTAAATCATTTAGACTAAAGGCAAAATTACACTTCTGCATCTGGGAATCTGTGGACATGTGTGAGAGTTTTGCAGACGTTAACACAGGTGTCCCAACGTATGCAATGTGCGCACTAGAAGGGTGGAGTTTACCAGATGGTACAGAAAACAAAGAGGAAAGTGTCTCCAAGAATTAATTCTCACTTTGTTGTTTTTGATATTTTGAAGATCTGGTCTAGATCATTAATGCACTTTACTGTAGTCAATACTACACTGTAGTCAAATACAGGCTGATGAGTAGGAGTTCCACAGTACCTCGTCTGTGATTTGCCCTCCAAAGGTCACCCAGGTGCCTGCAAGGATTACACATACTGTCAGAACAATGTTTAACACCACCAAAACAGATATATTTAAAATGTAATCTCCATCTGCTGCTTCTGTAGCACACGATGGATTGCCACAGGAAACCATTTCTACATATATTTCAGTGTTCTGTACTCTTTTTTGTTCGTATTTTGTATTCTTCAGAATATAGAATTCATTAAAATGTTCTCCAAAAGAGCTGTAAATCTTTCAGAGATGGGACGAGTATTCCAGAGGGAGGACCATGTGGTATTATGTAACTTCATGCTGCAGTTTTGAATTTGCATTACACAGTCAAATTCTTCAAATGTTTATTCATGGAATTCAGCAACTGCCCATTGGCTTCCCATGAGTGAGATTTTAAACATGTTCTGTTCTTTTCTAAGTACAGACGAGGTAGTCAGACAGGGGTTGGATACTCAGTGCTCTAAAGGAAAGAGCTAAACTATGAAGAGTAATAATTAGGGATGAACCAATAAGGGGACTGTCAATTTCCATTGCCAATATCTGATATTTTGCATGCACAAATATGGCAATGCCGATACACATACATTTAGGCCACACTTTATTTGGATGGTCCCCTATAGATGATCCTTAGATACTTAAATCATTAACAAACTTTCTGGTGATAGTTGATTATCAAAAACATTAAGGTTAGGGTTAGGTCTAGGAGTAGGTGTAGGTTTTGCCTTGAGTTTTGGGTTAGGTTTAGGTCTAGGGGTAGGCTTAATAGAATCTTTCACACTCAACTTCAAGTTGAGTTGCATAGATATTATTAATAGATATTTAGTTGAATGTTACTTAAAAAGCCATACTGAGCATCTATAAAGCATCTACAGTGGATCATCCAAATAAAGTGTCACCTACATTTATAAAAAGTAGAAACTGGGACGTCTACCTGGATTATCATTACAGAGAAATACAGAAGACTCAGGCACCTAAGCAAATTGTTCAAAACATTTATCTTGGCAGTAAGTGTGTTTTTTTCCAGTAGAAACACTATATATAAACACTAAAAATAAACAGACAAACAAAAAACAAACATAAACATGGTAAAAGGTAATATTTTATATTTTATTGTATATTGTATATTTTTTGTTTTGGTTTGTTTTTTTTGTTAATAAAAAAGACATGTCTGGTATTGGATGATAACCAAAAATAATACTGGGCCGCCATGAGAAGAGGTTTAACTGGACAGATGTATGATGGCTCCTTGTTTATTAATGTTATTTGTATTTATTCTAATATTAGTGCTTTTCTAAACAAATAAAAATGCTTATTGTCCAGGCAAACAGCTATTTAAATAGAATTTTCTCCAGTGTGTAAGACTTTTGCACTGTACTGTCTTTCTATAGGTCAGTGGTCCAGTCTTATCCACGAATGGCTGGTGTGGCTGCAGGTTTTCATTCCAAATGAGTAGGATCACATCTGATTTCACTTGTTTAATCAGTAACTCAGTCTGCAAGCAACTGACCGAGTCAGCTCCTGCTTTGCTGGAATGAAAACCAGCAGCCACACCGGCCCTTTGTGAATAAGACTGGACATAGGGTTAAAATATAGCCAAACGATTCAAACATTAAGACATTTTAGCACCGTAGCCCAGTGTCACCTGAACATTCTTCTATTCTGCAACACAATAAATACTTATTAAATATCGATCTTTTTCAGCATTTATCTGCTGAGACAAATATGAATCTGATATATTTATGCATCCTTTGCTATAATGTCAGAGAACGATACTTAATGTCAGAGTGTGATACTCACCCAGCCCTAGACATGACACCCGTAACCCGGACTTCCCAAGGTTTCTGAAAGTAGAAAGGACACTACTCAAAACTCTAGATCAGCATTGTTCTTCCTAGATGAACTATTATGACAGCACTATGTGCAGCAGATGTCCTTCTCTGGATGAATTCAGTGTACAAGGTTATACAGGATATCTCTTACAGAGGTCCAGTTTTGACCTTCATGATCGACCACATGACTGATCTGTGATCAGTGGCAGCTGAACGAACGATATGAGCTGAGCTGTGCGCTCGCAGGGTCACCGTATAAATAATGTCTGTCCAAAATCCCAGATTACTTCGAGTCCATGACTACCAGAACTTAATCTGGGCTTGCTTCATTGTGGGAAGAGACACAGAGAAAATCTTAGCCTGGATACAGCCCATTTTTTCAAGCCAGTGCAGCCAATCAGAGTATCTGCTAGCTCTTTTGTTCACCATCCTCTGAGTTTGTATGGAGCCAAGGTTATAGATCTCAACAATTGCCGTGTGACCACACTGCCAAGGGCGCAGAGCCGTCCGCACAAACCCTTTTATCACTGTTTCTATTCAGCAGGCTGCAGCTTCACACTCAGGGGATGAGAAGCAATTTGTGATTAACCATGACAAGAAAAAGATTTAAAAGATTTTCTCGGCTATTACAGGGCTGAAAACATTTCAAAACATTTTAAGCTGCACACAAAAACAGGTGGCTTGTACCAAAGCAGCTGGTCTCACGAAGGTATCCTTAAAAATACAATTAAAATAGGGTTTCCATTATTGAATCCTGTGAAAAGTGAATTAAAAGCCATGGATCTAAGTGATGAATAATATATTACTGATTTAAACGTTTCAAAACTCTGAAGTAACACAGGTGAAGTGGCAGAACTGAGAGTGAGGAGTTTTCAGACTGAGGCACAAACACACACCACGTTTTTTTTTTCTCCCATACTATTAAAAATGTCACTGCAGAAATATTAAATGATCAAATCAAATCAAATCAAATTTATTTGTATAGCGCTTTTTACAACTGATGTTGTCACAAAGCAGCTTCACAGAAATCCGTTTAGAACAAATGGCTTCACTGGCTCAAGTGTTTAGATATGAAAAATATAACTATCACCAAGAACACTGGCACGCATGGAAGAAAAGGAGAGGCTCAATGCCTCAAAGCCTCTCAAGGCCTATCCAAAGTATCTGCTATTATTTCCCTACTATGAATAAAGCTGATAAGCAGACGCTCAGTATCGATGTCCTGTAAACAGACTGTCAGCAAAGTCACCTCTAAGTGACTTTCAAAAGAAGATTACAGTGGAACTTATCCACTTAAATCAAATTATCAGTGAGTATGGGGGGCTTAGAAAACCAGTCATGAATTTTTAACTAGGCTGGAAAAGATAGGGTTACATGGAGGGGGATCTGTTGACTAGCCAGTGAAGGTGAACTGGCCACCTGCTGACTGGACTCAAACTGAGTGACATACTGAGTTTGTATGCAGTTCTGAGTAACCTATTCATATGCAGTTCCAATCTGACTGTCTACTTTGTTTCATATTAACCATAGAAATAGTATTACATGAATTAAACGCTGCAATTCCATTATTGTTAGGCTACAACTTGAGGGCATGGAATAGAGGCAGGCATAGTGGCAATGTTCAATGTGAAATTTCAGCACTGCCTTGGCTCTAAGTGACCTTAACAACACTTCAACACTGTAGCAAAAAAGATACCATAATAAAGCACAAAATAATCCCTACAACACCATCCAGTACAGTGGGTGCTTTTCAGCTAGTAAATGCTGATGCCAGAGGACCTTGGCTGCAACTCTAGAACGGCGAGACGCTCACGCACATCTTTGTTTCTCTTTAATTATGGAGGATAGCAAATAGTGGATCATTCCAAACAGAGGCTCCGGTGCAGGAATATTGGCCGACATATTTCTGAAATTAATTAACTCTGCCTGTTCATAAAATACATTTATATATATATATATACACACAAAATAAAATAAAATAATAATAATTATGTTGATAATACATTATAACTGCAAGAGCATAATTAAAGATTGGATGGTATTATACATTTTAAAAAGTTATAAACATAATGAGATGTTAACATTAAGTAATCTAAAGAAATAAATATGTACAGATGGAACCTTCTTGCTGCTTTGATGTCCATATTTCCCAAGATACTACAACTCCTCACAATTTCTACATTTGATGGGAAGTATTGACCCCAATGTTTTATGGGAAAATAGCAAAGTGATTTAAGAACGTGTAGAATTCTAAAAACCTGTTTGCGAGCTAAAAATGAAAAATATGTTTTGCCTGACAAATACACGCTGGGAAAGTTGAACATTTCAGAAATCACTGACAAAAGTGCTGTGCAGCTACAGCCTCTTAAGAGTGACACAGTGTCTAAAGCCAGCTTCTTTAGTTTTGAACTGGGGCTACAATCGTAGTCAAACAAAACACTGAGCTGGTAAGTAATCTTGAATGGACTTGGTTTATATAAGCTTACATCACTTGTTAGCTAGATATCTTGGCTGACCAACTACATTTGAGGTAAACTGAACAACCACTTTAAATGCACATCCTCATCATCACAGCCACAGTGGTGGAATGTATCTATAAAGGCTAAGGCCACACAATAACAACTCACCCTCCTCAGTGCTCAAGCACGTTGCAACAGAGCACAGGTGGACAGTCACGTGTCATTTCATACTCACCTGCACCCTCACATCAATACACACAGGTATGCAAACACATCAGCTGTCCGTGCTGAATTGTGATAATACCACACTCAAAATAAACTACCATATAACATCAAGCAGCTCACATTTCCCATCCAAGTAATGCAGGTGAGTAGGCTGGCATTAGACAGCACCATTAACCAGATCCAATTTCAAAAAGAAAAGGTGCTGAAACAGAGCAATCAAAGGAATGCAGCCATCATCCTGAGCGGCTCCTTATATCAGCTGTGGATGGATGGGGGAAGTTCATAAATCAGTCTCAACGTCACTGTCCCTTTCTCACAAGATCTCCACCACCAAACAGCACGTCAGCCACACAAACAGCCCTGTGACTAATTGCAGCTGGTCAGTGACAGTGTGCCTGTCTGTAGTGATGAATGACCAGCAGGTCACGGAGAGGCCCTTTCCTGAGCCGCTGAGATGAATCACGGCTGTGCGCCCACAACATGCATGAGGCACCACACACCCTATGTGGCATACATTATGATCCAGTGCATAAATCACATCACGTACAAATGTGCAGCATCTGAACTGTCATAAAGGCTCCATTAGCAGGCCGCATTAGTCCTGGCAGGGTGGGAGAGAGGTTTACGCTGTCTTAACAGTGAATGCTCTTCTGACAGAGGTATTCCACGTATAGTTTCTCAGCTATGAAATGGAAGAGGGAAAACAAATCCCTTTATCATCCCCTCAACCCACTGCCAAATCCCACAACTGCCACACATCAGTGGAAGAATGACCATGCAGTAGGTAAATAACCTCCATAAAGCTGGCATCCAGTGCGATCAGAAAACAAATAAAAGTATGTCGCTGTTGTCGGAAGAAAACCGTATCTCCAAAATGGTAACTTTACAGGAGAAGGAAAAAACATACTTGACTTTTAATGTAAGTTAATGGAACCAGACATTTTTCCAAATCATTTTGGGCAGTTTCTTTTGGTCCATTCATCATGAAATTTACACACAATGTAAAGGACAATTTTTGTTTTAAACTGAAAAACGACAAAAATTGAGATACAAGGTTTTCTTCCGACAGCAGCGATGTATCATTTATATTGTGTTAGTACTGATTTGTACCATAAAATCACTTTTGTGCTGGTGAGGTTTTAAGAAATGAAACATTATGTTTTAAGCAGGGATGCATGATATAATGGTAGGCTATATTTTATATACTGATAAACTGTAAAGTATGAAAATTACAGAGAGTAATTACGACTGATTAATTATTATTCTTCTATTTTTCGCGCATCCACATACTCACCAGTGGTGAAAAGTCGTCACCTTTCTTCATATTACCTTTAAAAGCACACGATGTAACTTACTGGGTTGAATTCTGACAGGAAACCAACTCGTGCCACAAGCTATATTTTTGTTAGTTAGATATTTAGCTTTTTAATCTAAATATTTCTGTTTATGATCTGCAACAGATAGTGTTGCACATTTATACACCCCTTTTTACAACGAGTGCTTCAAAAACGCCAAGACATTTAAAGGAGCCCATTTCAGATATGGAGACAGATGAGAGACTGGATATCTGTTGGCCAAGACAGCAGCGACAATAGAGGTGAGACCAACATGTGAACGTTTTGCTCAGCTACATGTTTTTATCAATAATTTATGCTTCATTCATGTTTTTTTTTCACTAACTCAAGCTCGATCATGAGTGAAGTAATGCTGATCTCATTCAGGACTGATGGCTCAGTGAGGTATCAATTCCAGTGTTTGATACAAAGTTCATTTGTACAGATTTATAGAGATGATATTTCATATCCTATACAAATCAGCTAAACATATTAGCCTGTTGTCTCTGTAGACAAGTTTGTCTCAGAAACGCTGTGGCAAAACAAGAGATTGAGGACGCTTTCAAATTCACCTTGAATGAGGTTCGGCAGCCATAAAATGAACACGCAGGGAACTACTTCTCTCTGTGTAAATGATTTTATCATTTTATTATTTTTTATGAGTGCAGATATAACTCACCTTCATTCTTTTAGAATACAGGGTGATGTACAGCTTACAGCTTTAAGAGCCTTGTATCAGGTCTGTCGTTACATAAGGATAATCTTGAACATTGTTGGTTGTTGTAGGAAGTTATTTCCATACATCTGTTCTTTATTTTTAGGAATCTATCCACATGGTTGTAAATGGATTAAATAAAAATAAAAATTAGATAAAGAGTGCCTGCTAAAAAATGAAATATATATGTAAAGTAATGTAAAACATTAAACAATTTATTAAATTTAAATTATTTTAAAAAACAATTTATGAAATTCGTATTAGCCACAATGAGGTGTTGCCAATTATCGTAGCAAGAAATTCTGTTTGTGTCTCTAGTTTTCCTGTGACGTCACATGATCGTCTAAACGGCACCACAACAGTCTGGATTGTCTTTGCTGTGTTTGTGTTGGTTTAAACCGTAAGTCTTCAAATCCAGACCATGAATCCAGTTTCCAGTCCTGGATTTTGTACCATCTTCCGATACCAATACCAGATCCTAAGGTATCTGCCGAGACTGAGCATCGATAACTCTCCTCTCTCCTAATTACCTGCTAGGTAAATAATTCAGAGACAGGAAGTTTTTGTAACACAGCCGCTAGTTTACACACCAAAAACCAATATTTGTGTGCAGAGCCATAGCCTCACACCAGCAGTTATAAGCCAGTGGCATTCAGCACATGCACGACACTTGTTTTGGTTTTCTTAGCCAGTTTTAGGCTAATCAACATGTCAGTTGTTTTATGTGGGTTTCCAATAAATATGCAATATATTTGCACTGGGCTAAGATTATATTTTAAGCTTTAGGCTAAAATAAACTTTGGTTTGAATGCATTTAAAGATTACAGGTAAATATTAAATAAATTACTGCTGATGTGGCCTGGATAAACGAATGGACTACGTAGACATTTAGTTCAATTAACTTCCCCTAATACGGGGGCTCTATGTGTACACTTACATTATACCTTAAACAGATTTAAACTGAGCATAATATTAAGGTTTAGGCTAAAACAAACTTTAGTTTTTGAACGTATCCCTGCTGGAAACACACAAACCATTAAGTGTTTCTTTTGGTCTCTGATGTTTTTGTAATGTGTTTTGTCTTATGATTTAACTGGTTACCAGTGGTTGATTTGTGTATTAGCAACAATATCCCTTCCTGAATGGTAATATACATGGTGACACATGAGAGATGTTCAACCAGCCACTGGTTGAAATATGAACGAGACGCTCGTAAAGCTTAACTTTCCTACAAGGACTTTGTTTACATGGCACAATTGCACTGTCCTACATGCTTTATAGAGTTTCTCCAGGGTCATGGTCTGCTCATTGAGTTCCATTGCAAATATTGATGAAATAATAAAACGTATGATCTATAATTTACTGTGGCTCTAAACATACATTTTACATTTTTTCCTCTACAATCAACACTGCTACATCCTCACCAGAGTAATCGTAGTGAACTCAATTAAGAGCACATTGGGGTTTAAGCATCCTCTGTGGCACATAAACATTCAGCAGAGTGAGTGTTCTGAGCACAGTGCCCTCAGGAGAGCTGAGCTTGCCAGTGACTGTGTGTGGAGTGCTGGGTCTAACTGTTGGCAATGGTTAATGGACATCTGGCAGATCCTTTACTGTACATTTAAACAGACGCCTTAACACACCGCCTACCTATACATGAGCTCTGCCACCACAGCAAGGTCAAACCTGCTGTATATAGATACACTCGTATACATCAGACCATGTGCTTTTAGAATAAGGCATGTGAGCATTGCAGCGTATTCATTTCATTACTACCAGTGCTGTGTGTACTTACTAAGCTATGTACTTACATGTTATCCATTCCTACTGCTCTATGTACAGTACTTAGCAGAAGTCAGAGACCACCTTTATTAGTTTAATTTCCAGTCCAAATGGCCATTAAGTAAAACGTACTTATTTCTGAAGAGATACTTCTGAGATCATCAGATATAAGGTAAACAACTTACATTATGAAGAGGAAAGTCAAAGAAAAAGTAAAAAAAAACAGGAGTTTCCAAACTGGAGTTTGCAAATGAACAAAATGGTACACAGAAATCGGAATCTTAACAACCACCAAGGCCTGGTAGACCAATAAAATCAGATAAACAGTATTTAAATCTTTGCGAGAGAGGAGAAAATTAAGCTCCACTCTTTCTTCAGATCTGAAACAATCCACAGGTGTTTCTGTCTATCCCTCCACTGTGAGAAGACAACTCAGCGCTATGGGTCTGAAAGGATGTGTAGCTGACAAAAAGCCCTGACTGAGGAAAAGAAAGACAAAAAAAGAGGAAATTTGCAAGTCAAACCAAGAAGCTGCTGCTTTTCTCAGAACAATGAACTGACCATCTCAGAGGCCAGACCTCAACATCACTAATTGTGTTTGGGATTGTGAGAAGCAGAAAATGCAACCAACTTCTAAGACTGAACTTTGGAGGTGTGGTAGAACATTACTGCACATTTCTTTGAAAAACTGAAAGAACGTCTCCCATAAAGAGTGAAAAACAGGGAGGACACACTAACTACTAAAAAAATGTAATTACATTTAGTTGTTGAGGCTTGTTGTAATTTTTTATTAAATACATTTTTCTGCTTTCATTTTTTCCCTAGAATGCTGAAAAATGAACACCTTGTTCTCAATAACGGTCTTGAGTGGAACTGAAATATATTCAGGGTAGTCTCTGATTTTACAGAGGGATGGAGCGAGGTACTGTAAGAAAGCTGTTAGGAATGATGAAAAATAAGTAGGAGTCTTAGTAGGAGCTTTGAAGAGCTATGCTTCCTCCACAAAGCACAGTGACCACCCAATCAGGAATGCCCGAACATCCCATCAGAGTGTGAGTCAGTCTCACAGGCACTTCTTTCCTTCACACACAGAATCTACTCAATAGCTCGCAACAGCTCCTGCCCCAGGTTAGCTTTAAGCTTACTGTGTGTGAATTTTATCTAATTTGTGAGTCTTATTAGTAATAAAAATTCGAAAGACCAGTTTCACAATGCATAAAGCTGCTACCCTATATATTCTTTTTATACTGCTTGGTCTTCAGTAGCACAGATGTCTCTGCCTGACTATTTTAAAGTAAGTGAAAGGGACAAATTAGATTTTTTTTATTGAATGATTCTGTTAAGTGCACGTTTCATTGCCCTTCTGATAGTTCTCAATTAACATCCATCAGCCTTCCTGTCTTGCACTACACCTATCCGGAATTCAACACTTCCTGCTCCAGTGCCCGGAGCCCCTCATGTGTCTAATCCATGAGCTCGTGTCAGACAGACAGTGGGGGTCTTGCGTAATGCTGGCACAAGTCCGTCTCCGTCCAGCCAGACTGAACAGACTCTACTGTTTACAGCTGAGGGAGCGTCAGGCAGCATCCGCAGGCAGTTTACGCATTTATGTAATCACCTCTTCAGCTCTCGCTCTGCCTCCTCTAGCAAGGCATGCACTTACACAATTCCCTCACCAACTCTCGCTCTCTCATCCCTTTCTTTCTCTACTCCTACAGTTGGATGTGAGAGGCAGGGATGCGAGGGAAGCTTCTGATCATTAATTCACAGAGCTCTGAGCAGCAGGATAGAGGGAGAAGCGCTGGGCCCAGGGCTTTGGCCCGACGGCCCAGAGATACAAGCCACTCAAAGAGAAAAACCTCTGCAGGGTGCACTTACAAATCGCACTGGCATTTTGGGATAGAGCATTATGGCTGCACCCCCCAAGGGGGACTCTCATCTGAGACTGAAACAGACATAGGTCAAATATGCTGTCCGCTCAACGGCTTTCAAATGCCATAGATACCTTTGTGATATTTCGTCTGCACGTGGAAGAAAAAGTTCCGTGTCAATGAACACGGAGTGGCACTGAGAACCATTTCTTGATGTTATCATTTGGCTCGTTCTAAGTAAACCCGTAATGAGGCTTCAGTGCGTATGCGGCCGGGCCAGCATTGTGCCTATGGCTGCTTGCACAACTTGTTATGATCTGCCCCTGTGTACATTCTTAATGAGAGTACAGAGCTCAGATTTAATCAGCCGCAAATTCAAGATGTTGTTACATATAATGCATATAAAACATATGTAATATAAGCCACTTATCTGACATTAAAGCAAACGTTAACAAGTTAAAAGTTGGAATGCACTGACATGGGAATTCCAGTCTGATATTTTTTATGTGCATATCTGATGATATTTATGCCAATGTTTATATATGAACTTTCTAAAATGTAGAAATTGGGGCACTGAAGTGCCACTGGATTAGCATTACAAAGAAATATAACATTTATTTGTGTAGGGCTACAAATGCACTACACTTTCAGAAATAAAAGGTACTAAACTGTCACTGGGGCAGTGCCCCTCTTGTCACTGGGGTGGTACCCTCAAGTGTACACATCAGTGTCTTTAGTCAGGGAACATAATTGTACCATAATCCATTAAAATGATGATTTTCTAAGTTGTACTGACTCCACACACCCCGTCTCCTATTTTATTGCTTTAATTGTTTTAAACGATTAGGTTATGAAAAGGTACACATATGTACTTTTATACCTGGAATAACTTATTCAAGTTTCACAATTAGACCTTAAAATCACTGTAGTACCTTTGAGGGTACATTTACATTGTTTGTACCTTGATGAACGAAAAACATACCTGCACAGAACCTATACTATTCCAGCATACCATACATGTATGTGTAATCAAATATAGCTTTGAAATATTTGTCAAATCTGAACATCTGATATCATGCATCCCAATTTAAAACCCAATTAGATGCTAAAAATCAATTAGTTATCTTTCAAAAATGCAGTTAATATAGCTTAAAACAACTAGATTATGTTATATTACTATGTCACTAACAGCTATTTTAGTGGAAAGTAACTTAACATCTCTATATAAACACCAGTTGAAGTAAAACACAAGCATTTCAGGGACAGTAAGTCTCAACTACCACATAAAAACATACCTGCTTTGGTGGAAAAAAAGAGAGAAAAGGCTACAGGCGTGACTTGTATACATTAATATGCAATCAGAATACTGAGCACTTAATACAGAATGCACTTTTCAAGACACTTCATCACAAACAATAAAAAGCTTCTTACGAGCTAAAAAAGTATTGTTATACGTGATGACATTTTCCATTTATCACCCTAAAAACCTAATTACAAGGGTATCAATTAGATGTGAAAGTATAGGAGGCAAAGCCATTTGGAAGAACAGCGCAGTGAGAGACAGCATTTCAGAGGAAGGCTGGTGTTCAGTTACACATTAGGATAATAGGAAAGTGGGATGTACAGTACATTATCTTAGGTTCTTACAAAGTGCTTTTGATGTGCCATTATCCAAATTGCAGTGTGGAAGGATAGGGGCAGTAATAAATTTACTGTAGCACACACACTGCACACATCTCTGGTGGAGAGCAGAAGAGTATGTGCAGGAAACACTCATAGGAGTATAAGACAGTACAATCAAAGCTGAAAACTTGTGAGTGCTTTTTAAGGCTGGCCTCCTTAGGTTGCAGCTGACTTTTTAGAATTCTGAATTATTTATCCTGTCTCATGAAGTGGGAGATCGTCACAGCACGAGGACACATAATAGTTTTAGTGTTGCTGCTTGTACTCAGTAGATACATGAGGATAAGATCACACTTTATTTTGATGGTCTCCTATAGCTCATCTACAAATATCGACATATTTAACAAACAGATTATCACCAGCATTACAGTTAAAGTTAGGGTGAACAGTTACAGTTAAAGTGATAACTTTAGGGTTAGGCGAACGTTAAGGTGAATTTAATGGACAATCAGAGCGTTAAAGACAAAGCATGCATCGATACTGGACCATCAAAGTAAGGCGGAGAAGTGGGCAATGGAGCTCTTGCATATCTGTACCAAAACTTTCCAAAATATCAACCAGAAACAGTTAGTCAGCTCTCTTAATGTGTGATGATTCAAGATGATTTCACCTCTGCTCGTCTCTCTGGAAAAGAACAGAACCTGAGCTGATTCACTCCACCTCTCACATTTTTAAAAAGAGGACCAATAAAAGCACACTTCACAACTACAGCGCTCTCCCATACAACAGTACAACATATAAATCCTCCTCTGCTATACCTTCATACACATTTACATGCAAGAATGCTGTTCTCTGTGCTGATCTAGCTGCACGCCTCCCTTACCTATACTTCTCTTACCCACACTTCATGCTGGCCCTTTCTCTTACCTATACTTCATGCCGGTCCTCATGCAGTGGTCACTAGAGGAGGGCACGTTCTGCACGGACAGTTGTCCCAGGCTGCGGGCGACCATGGCCACGGCACGGAACTTGCTCTTGGTGCCCAGGCTGGGGCTGCTGGCGTTCTGTCGGTTCAGCCGGTCCTCCGTACTGCGGCTCACAGCCCGGTGGTCCGTGCACACAAACGACACCTGCATGCTGCCGGTGAGGACCAGCGGGTAGCCTCAAAGCAGCAAGGGGCAGAAGGGAGCTTGAGACACCTACAAAAACCTCCCCACAGAGAGGGCACAACAGGGGCACGGGATGTTCACACTTAGAGGATGAACAGGAACATGCAGGGTTGGAAGAAAGTAAGGAATCTCCTCCTCTCAAGAGAGTTCTGTTTTTTCTCAGTCCACTCTCAGAAGAGGTAAAAGAAGTCCAAGGGGTCTCTTTTTCTCAGGAGATTTCAGTGGTTCTCAGCAGCCACAACTGGATGCAGTCACGCAGTGAAGTGGTCTGATGGGACTGCCCTTCTTATATTTTCGGTCCTTATCAGTTGCCACTGTCAGAAGCAGTCATGTAGGTACAAAATGTCCAAGGGGTCTTTTCAAGTGCAAGTGTTTTGGTCCTTCTCAGCCCACTTTCAAAGGAGTCCACAAAAGGTACAAGATGGATCTGATGTCTCTCAAGCTGGTAAGAAGACACGGCACTCTCTCCAGTGCACCGCTGGTCAGAAGTGTGGTTAGTATATGTGTGTAGGAGTTTGAGTTCCCATGTGGTTTGTCTGCAAGCGTCTCTCAGAGTGTGTTCTGAAGGCTCTGTGAGAGTGAATCCTTGTGCTCTGGCTCCAGGGAAGCAGCAGGCTGTGAAGCGGTGAACCCCGAACACCAATCGCATCAGCAAGCTGTTGTGCGAAGAAAACTCCACGTCCTATCACGTCACACTACAAACTCTTCACGCTCTGCTGTGCTCTCCTAGCAAAGCCAGGCTCCTCTTCACTCCTGTCACTCCCTCTGAGGAACTCCCCCTTTTTCATTTAGTCTCCCTCCTGCTTCTCCCTGTCTTTTAGCTTCTTTTTGTTTCTCACCCTGACAGCTTCCAGCTTGGATTACCACTCCATAATGTTGGTCCACGGTGCATAGAGTACAGTGGAGAGAGAGAGAGAGAGAGAGAGAGAGAGAGGGAGAGGGAATGGGTAACAGGAGATAGAAAGAACATAAGAGCAGAAAGAGAGGGATGTGAGCAAAAGAGAGAGAGTGGGAAGGACCAAGCTCCAGCTATTCTGTGAGATCAGCTCATACCTGATATGCCACACTGCCTACGCATGACAGAGCGACTATAGTGGCCGGAGAGCACACACATGGCTGGATTCTTCCTGCTTTTCATGTGCTGGTTGCACAGCGCAGTGGACAAACATAAATCAACTACAGCTCAAACGGCAGAGCAAGAAAAAATAGATTAAAAATGACCAGTGAACCGTGTCATCATACTTATTGTCACACACATTATTTCAGGTTTCTTATTCCAGTGGTTAATTTCTCCAAACATGCTCGGTATGCCTATTACTGACTCGGCTAAATGAACAGTGAAACAAGTGAAACCACATAAGGCACATTATGCAACTTGACCTGCATTAAAATTCAGCACAAATGAGCAAAGAAAACATAATGCAAATATCTTTTTCCCTCTACTCTCCTCTGATCCCGCTGACCCTCGTGCTCATGATCTCACATTCACAACACAGCAGACCTTCAGCTTGCTGAAAAAAAAAAAATCATAGAAACAGCCTTAGCCCCATGAATATCTAATGTTTCCAGGCTCATTATTCTGCTCAATTAACATACAGTTTGGTTATGACCAGTGGCAAGTTTACAGACTATGAAATAAAGTGTGATTTTTGTTTTCCATTTAGTTCACAAAGAACACAAATGCCAGAATGCTCACTACACTTTGAGGGCATCTCATGTGCTTTTGACAAAACATGGACTTTTATGGAATCCAGATACATGAGACATTACCTAAAAAAAAAAAAAATGGACAGGGCCATTTCGTCCTAAATTTAGCAGTACTCTGCTCAACCCGGGAACACAAACCAAAGGAAAAATGTGGTTGGGGATCCAGATTTCTGGCAGTGTAAGTGACACCAAAAGCCGCTTCTATTGCTTCTCTTCAAATCTCTACAGAGGGTCTCTTGCGTGCCTATGACTCACCGAGTAAGAACTTACTGAAAGAAGTGACTGGGAGCATATCTACAAGCTTTATTTTTAAGCTGCAGTCACATGAGACATTTACAGTTTGTGACTCCTTGGTTGAGGCAGGCCCAAAGATTGGAAAAACCCTGCATGTTGGTGCAGGTAGCAAGCTACCTGACTGAAAAGTAAGAACACAAAGTAAATACAAATAAATCAGATAATTAAACACTCACCAAAGCACAGTGCTGCACACTGACCTCTGGCAAAAAGAGTGTATGTAACTGACATGGCAGGTCAAACAACAGTAATCCCACCAAAATAGAGATAATAATACAGCCACTTGATTGACTGTGTATCATGCAGTTTCCCTTTAATGTGTTTATCCATTGTCAATGGGGAAGAAATGTTAAAAATTCCATGCTTAGATACTCCTTAAATTAGTGTTTTGAGGGTGCTGCCAACTGAAGGGTCACCGCTTCAGAGGTCAACACAGTCAAAGCAGGAACACTACTGGTCGAAGACGCAAATTTACCATTTTACCAATTTTGACAAGTTTGACAAGTTGAATAAAATTTCTCACGCAAAATGTATTATATTTATAATTATATTTATTTATATAATTATATGTACAATTATATAAGCTGTGAAATCGCTCAGTGTGGTGAATTTCATTGAAATGCATATGATTTTGCCTCAGTGTGACTAGGCCGTGGTTGACTTTAGCAATTTTACATTCCAAATTCAATTTTTAGCATGAAAAAAAATAATAATAAAAAAAAAACCTCACTGTTAAAACATGCATGTGTGAGTGCTCTTGCTGTGGCTTCAATGATCACAAAGTCAAAAAGAACTAATATTTCAACAGTGAATGCAGCAGATATCAGAGATATCTAGTTACACAGATGGATTACATCCAAGAATGGCAGTTTTCTTTACATTAACAGCTAGCTGTGATTAGCACAATCGCTTGCAAACTAGCAGGAAAGGTAGAGTTCAGTAAACTAGGCTTGCTTAATGTAGCTGAACTCTATAAACTTATATCATCTCATCACGTCGTAAAAATATCCATTTAAAGTAACCATCCAGAAGTCAAACACCAGAAGGTGGTGATATAAAATATGACTATACTTCTCTATTTCTGTTCATGAGAAGAAGAAAATAACTGAAGTCAGCCTTTAAGAACAACTCAAGTTCACTGAATCATCCCTCATACCCCGCTATACTGGTAGGGGTAGCGTTTGCCTGTGTATGAGTATGCGTCTGCGTCAAGTGCCATGAAACACTGACACTCAGTAGATAATCTGGCACACGAATGACACATACCATCCGTCAGCCTCCGGTACCCACAGCTCCCGCTGTCAATCTACAGCAAGCTAATAAAACCAATGCGCCCTGTCCTGCAGTTCTCCAGCACTTAAGATTAGAGCTGGGTGTGCAGTCATGCCTAGATGAAAGAGAACGAACTGGCAGCTTAGCCGAACAAACAGCAGGTCCTGAATGACACTGACACACCCTTGGCTCAGAAAGAGGGGAATGGTAGAAATCGTAAGATACAAATCTTAAAGGGGGTCATCAGGTCTGGCTGTCAAAAAAGTTGAGAATTCATGTTGCAGTAAATAAGACAATACATTAAATGTGTACATTTGAACAGTTGGTCATCATTTTTAATTAAAATGTGTGCCATATAGAGAGCACTGTGTGCTAAAATGAAGAATTAAGAATGGAGAAATTGCTGTATGTAGTGAGAATGGTAGAGTGCTCTATTTTGTTTGCCTGCAAAAGCTGTGGTAAGCTATGCACTGGCGATCAGCGGGCCAGCTGTCAGATTTTCAGCCAAATGTACAACACGTAGAAACACTGCATGCCAGACAGTATGTAAATACTGAAGATAACACTGACCTTCTGTAAACTACCAGTTAGGACAGTATACAATTTTACACATGAAGTAAGCGCCCTGGACAAAAAAATCAGATTAAAATTTAAGGTGGTAGTAACTTCAGGCTCCTGTAGATGGAATTGCAGGAGGATGATGATTGGGCTATAAATACCTGCAGGGTGTGCGATGGGATTCATAGATTGAGAAGAGGTGGTACAGTGCAGTGAATGTCTCGTGCAATGTGTGGAAGATGGGTGGCAAAGCAGATATTAATGATACGCAAAAAGGAGTGACAGAAGGCCACAGTGTGAAGGAAGTAGCTGAATTTGCAGGTGTATTGAAGCGCAGGTGTATTGAAGCGTATGGTCAGTGGAAAAATTTCAGTCTACAGGATATTCTCAGCAGAATTGTGGCCGAAATACAAAACTGACGGACAGGGACTGCCGATGTGTTTCACAACTTCACGGCAACGAGTAAGACGCCAGGGAAGGCATTCACAAAATCTGGCCAAACTGCATCAATTCTTTGATGCAAGAGTGGCTAAACATTGATGTCGCCTACATCCAGAAACTTGTCCGGTCTATGCCAAATCAAATCACAGCTGTTATTCTTGCTCGTGGAAGTATTACATGCTAGACCAGTACTAAACTACAAATCCTGAGACAGAGATAGGCATTTCAGTCAAATCTGATATTTGAATTTGTAAAGCCAGTATTTGAAAAAGGCCCCCTGCCTCAGTGGTATTTAGTGGAGGAAGACGTGTTAGTGCCAGGTGTAAAAAGGTGTTAGTCTTTAAGATGAATAGAAAAAAGCTAATCGTCTCATACCTGAACTACATTAGTAGGTTAGTCATGTGACTTTATCACATAACATTTAGCTTAGTTTGTGAAGAGCTGATACCGAACATGACCAATGCACAAGATTACACTGAAAGTTTTTTGTTTAATTTCATTAAATCTACACGAGTAGAATGTAAAAGAGCTTAATGTTTATCACCTTTTTTCTGCAATGCTTCCTATGTGGTAGATGAACAGCAGATGAGGTACAATTTAATCCCAGTCTGCAGATGAGTCAGAGACAAGCTTGTTAGTAATCCAGAAATGCACATGGCAGAAAAAGTGGAAGAGAAGAAGAAACGGAGGAGAAGCATCCCGAGTGTCTGTGCTGTCAGCACACAGAGGGAGCAAACACAACCACAGAGCTTAGTTAAATTTTCCCTCTCCATCTCAACAGACTCACAACCACACTTGACGACTATTCTGCTGCTAGATTACACACTATTTTGTTGATCACAGCTGGCAGTAAACATGTAAACAAAGGTAACCAACACCAGAGACCATCTCCATTCTTGGTTGTGATTCATCTGTATGACTAGTAGCTACCATAGTGTCATTAGGGTTAAGTCATTAGGGTTAAGTCATTAGCGGAAGAGTAGCAATCACTGTTTATGGCAGCAAGTCATTCACTGCTCCATTCACGGTGTTGAAACATTAGTCCACTTTACTCTTTGTGATTGTTGCAGCCACAGAAAACAGAATGGTACCGCTGATGTTGCCAGTGCCTAGAACAGTCAGGACTATTCTTAGCCGGTGCTCTGAGTGGTCAGCAATAAAGCGAGAGCTATATTATGTGTGTGCATGCGGACATGTGTTCGGGTGAAGGTGATCCTGAGTCTTTAACCTTGCAAATAACCATGCTGCCTGTTTATGAACCCGTTTACACCTTAATGTTTGCTTTTGATGACAGGATCACATTTGGATTTCATTTCAATGTATGAAAAGCCAGGTGTTAAGACCCCCAGGACACACTGGATTAGATTGGCTGGAGTGGATTATGATCAGATCACTCATACCACATTTGGAGATGGTCAGAGACACATCTTGACCATATTTTTAAAGTGTAAATGGAATGCATTTTCGTTATCCGAATGACATGAGTGGAAATGTGTCTGCTGAGCGCTGACTATCAGGTGAGAGAGTAAACAATGAAACGAAAGATGGAGGACATGTGAGAGTGAAGTTAGCCCCAAACCAATTACCTTCATGCACTCCAGGCCAAGGAAAGTGTCCAACCAAGCACGTTGACTCATATCATATCATAACAAGGAAAAGAGTAGAACAAAAGTAAAACAGAAATAAGTGAAGACGCATGTTAGTGAAAAGTGTATATGGAATCTGGCTAAAGTTTATCCAGATACAATGCGGACATGTTAATGCAAGGTGTAACATAAGAGCCACGTTCACACAAGAGCCTGTTTGCAATGCTCTATAGAGCTAACAGTACATCAAACCCCTCATGAATAAGGACAAAAGAGCTTGGATTTAAACATCAGCACAGCTCAATAAATGAGCAGTTGCCGAAGCATCAACCTGAGCAGGGACCAGAGACAGGGCCATTATGAGTCAACCGACTAATTGTAAGAGCCGTGCTCTCCACTGAATGGGTACATGAGGAGAGACTTGACCTTTCTAATTGAGGATGGAGTGATGAAGATTGGGAGGAGAGGAAAAAGGCTAAAAGCTGATGATGCTTTCTCAGACCCAGCCTAGTACAGCTGCACTGCTGAGAGGACACTGGACTGGAACTAATCAATGGGGCCCTCCACACTGACCATGAGCTAGAAAGCACAGCAACACAGAGTCCTGTTATCATTTCACCAGCCTAAGCTTAGAGCACTCAAAGCCCAGCACCACGTGCCACTTTGTCCTTGCACAGGCAAGAGTGCGCCTCCCCTGGGTGTGCTATAGTGGAGCTCGGAGCATTCAAATCCAGAGGAACCTGAGCCACTTCTCAATGTCATTACCAGCAATCAGTCCCGATGGACTGTGATATATCTGACCTTGTTGGCATGAGGAGGAAGCTGACTGCGCACAACATG
Source organism: Colossoma macropomum (assembly GCF_904425465.1). NCBI lineage: Eukaryota > Metazoa > Chordata > Actinopteri > Characiformes > Serrasalmidae > Colossoma > Colossoma macropomum. The sequence goes on along the minus strand of NW_023494802.1, from coordinate 12,888,714 downwards.
GATGCTAGTTTAATGGGTCCTTATTAACTATTTTATCACACACTTGCCACAGTGCCATATAGCATCATGCACGTATATGCATATATAATTATTAACTGTAGCCCATCTGTTGCTAGGTACAGTTTTGTCTGCCATCCTCTCAACCATCTTGAGCATCAACAATGCATATGGTAAATGGTGGGTACTAACAGTGTCAACTTTACAAATAATTTTAATGGTAATGAAAATTGGAAACAATGATTGAAAATAGTTTTGTTTTTATTTATTACTGAATGCGTCTACGCTGGTCAGCACAGATGCATTCAAGCAGTTTGAGTAGCAGCAAATCAATAGTGAAGATGTTAGCCACATGGAATTATTTCACAGTTTCTATGAGGGACATTGGACAAAAGCGATCTGTAATCATGGTTCCAAATATGCCAACAGTCAAGACGGTGCACAATTCCTGAAGACTCCACTACAGGTTTGATACAACATCCTGCTCTATACTCAGAATACAGTGTATACAGAGAATAACCAAAAAATAATAGAATTTAATGCATTGGTTTACCATTCATTCTCTGTTTGTCAAGGACATTAGATTTCATGGTACATATTGTAGCCTATGTATTGTAATAATTACAGTAAGTTTATCTTATGTAAACTTTTTACATTTACTGTCTTTTTTGGTTTTCAGCCCAGTGTGTCCTAAATTTCAGTTTCCATTATAAATTCTTATTTCAGTGGTTGGTGCACCTGACGAATGGCCAATTAGCGTGTGAACAAGGTAGGTCTACCTACCACAGTGTATTTGGCCCGCAGCAAACAGACCAACATGCATAAAATAGGAGGCTGGCATGTACTGATCATCTAAGGGCCCTGATATACCAAAATAACGAAGGACAACTAGCGCAAACTTAGGCCGACTGATGATGCTTTCCGTCAGCTCTCCCTCTCATCTCCTGTGAAAATGAACACTCCATCACACTGCAAAAACCACAACTAGCAGCCGACATGCATGTACTTCATGCATCTTTGAGATGAATTTTTGAGGAACGACTTACTACAGCAGTAGCTACAGTAGTGTGTAAATGCTAAAACTGCAACATACAAAGTAACATATGTTGTTTCATGGTCTTATGAGCTTGAAATGTCTATGTTTAAGCTGAACAGAGTGTGAAAAGTAACCTACTGTTAGCTTTGTGGGTGCTGGGTGGGTAAAAAGGCTACTTAAAGTGATCGTTTGTGCATTAAACAGTAAAAATGCATGCTTGGTGCATGTTCATTATATGACAAACAATAAAAAATACAAACTTCTCACATCTACACAATTCTAAACTCCTAAAACTGTAATTTTCTCAGTGGTTACTGGACTTATCCTGCACTCCTGTCAGATCTCCTGCTTAGAGAGATGGGCTATTTGATTGGCTCTTCAGCAGCTGTGTGCAGGGCCACAGGTTTCAGAGTGCAATAATCTCCCATTGTTCCCTGCTTTTACCTTCACAGCACTTCAAACACCTCTCTTCCATTTAATCTGCCAAGCCCCGTTCTTCACTTTGATTAGAAGTCCAACTCAGGACTGCAGTTAAATAAGCTGCAGAAAATCCCCCAGAGCCTCTCAGTCATTTCCTACCTCACAGGAGTGCTCTGTGTCTCCCAGTGTGAAAACACCCCAGTGAGGCTCACTGCAGATTTGTGCATGTATAATTTTTACACCCTTTCACCACCAGTACCAATGCAGCTTGTACTCTGCTCAGACCTACAGAGAGGTAAGCTACGTGTGACTAACACAAACCACCAATGTGATGCATTAATGTATTCAACATAATTCTTTAGTGGACAACCGCAGGTTCAAGTAACTGCAAAACCTACAGCCATTTAAGTCAAAGACTCAGAGAATGATAATCAGTATTACAGATGTGAAGTTCCACATGCTTTTTGCACTGGTTTGACGGAGCGAAAGTCAGAAATACAGCCTGACACTTGTAATAAGGCAAAGATAGTTGTATTAGCTAGATCTAATTTTGGAGGGGTAGCCTAGCCACCTCTGGGGTTTAAGCACATAAGCAGCTAAACATAAGAGTAAGACACAAATTAGGTTTGAGAGTTAAAATGTACATTTAATTTGTATGTCGGTCAAACGCAAGAATATTCAATCAGAAAGAATATGCAGATCAGCTCCAGAGGAGCTACATCATAACTGCCTCTTAAAACTTTGTATTGTTGAAACCCGTGAGGTTACTTCAAAAGACTGGATTTCCTTAAGCTTCGGGATTCCAACGACATTAAAATACTGCATCACTAGAGGCACAGATGGACTTGTACACACACACACACACACACACACACACACACACACACACACACACACAAATACAGCGAGGAAGACTGTCAATAAAGTATGTAGAGCTAGCCCATAAATAAACATGTTTGGGATAAGCTGTTCTTCTCATTTATATCTCATTAGACTGTAACATCCCCTGCTCCCAATGCTCAACCAGTCAGAAAGACAGCCCGACACTTCTAATAAGGCAAAAACGAGGGCTGAACGGACGGCAGCGGGAGAACAACTGGCTTTCCTTTTAGAGCCTCTCCTGTGCAATTACTCACTGAGTTAACATGAATGTGATGGCAGTAGCTACGCACGTATTTTTTAAAACGACCACGTAGTTCATATCACACGATTTGTTTTCAGCAAAGAAAGAAAATCTGAGCGCATCAAAAATGTGAAAGCCTGAGTGTGCAGTCAGATGCCAGGTGTGCAGCTCAGCACCCAGCAAAGCAAAATGCAATTCCAGCAAGAAGGGCAGCTGCTGAGCCACAAAGGTAGGGGATCTGTTATGTGAGCAAAACAAAAGAGAAGCAATAATCAACAAATTAAACTGAACACACTGGGGAAAAAAACACCAGTTCCATATGTTAGCTGACTCTCACAGATGCAGCAAATAAATCAAAGCAAAAGCAAATAAACAAATAAATAAATAAATAAGCAACGGGCTGTAAAGGTGCAAGCAAAGTGAATCTGGCATCTGGCCTGCCTCCATTACCCTTACATGTAATGTGCTTGGCTGTTATCTGCGGTGCTCGGACTGAGACCAGGCCTTGGATTCTGCACAAATCAGTGCATTTTCCGGGCCAATTCCCAATTCGGTGCACACTCAGGGAGGGGGAAAAGTCCACATGAATTCAGGCCCAAAAATAGCATGCAGCACCCACTCTCAAGGGGCCAAGGAGATGGAGTAACAATGGTCGCTATATTACAGGATGGCCCTCCTGATTCAAGCTTAGAATGAGCGAGCAGCTTAATTCAATGCTGCAGAGCCTGAGGTAGAATACACTCGCTCTCTCTGTCTCACACACACACATACAAACACACAGCTCCATCACGACAGCCACTAACCCCAGCAGCATAATGATGTCTCTCTCAGTAAAGCAAAATCTACTTCCTTTAAATTGAACCCATGCAAACCTTTCAGTGGGCACAACTGGAGGGGACTGCAGGAAACTGCTGGCGTTTTTAAAAACAGCAGAAAAGAACACTGCTTAGGAAGCTCCTGAGAGTACACACATATGAAAGCATGGAAAAGACTGCTTAGGTAGTGGTTGTAAAGAAAGCAACACAATGCATATTTTCTTTGAATAATAACAAATAACGATTTCTATATAGGCCCATGACCAATATGTCAACTAGCCTAGGTCTGTCACAACTGTTACACAATAAACTGATTGCAAATTTTGTAAGCTGACATTTTCACAGTCATTTTCCGTATCGTATCAAACCATGCAGAATGTGTTTATCAGTTCAGCTGGGACAAAATAAAAGAAAGCAGGAAACACATTAACTGAGGCAAGTTAAGTTGGATCTTACAGAAACATTACAAGTGCTATAACAGGTTTATGGATACGTGTTTGTTTGTTTATTAGCTAGATAGCTAATTCTAACTTTTGCATGCATGCCTGCAGAACAAGTGTTTTCAGCTCACGGTTTTACAGCCTCAAGAATTAAAAATGTAAGCTGTAGTTGGCTCACATAATACTGTCTAACTGTAGAATTGCGATTGTGCACATGCTCACTACAGTGCAGTACATCATTTTATGTCAGAATGACCTAGTGTTAGCTGCAACGTATGGATAGCTAGGAAGCAAGATGGCTAATCAGCCAATTTAGTTGAATAAAATAAACAAAGAAGACAAATTGTTAATCGCAGTTAATTATATGGCGAATGAACATCAGCTAAAATTTCATGATCACCTGATGATCTAGGCTGGGCAATAAAATAGGCCGATATTAAGGTTGATGTTACAGCTTTTTCCATATCTGCAATGAAGCACCTGTCTATGAAAAGCTAGTTTTATATTATAATTAGCAGAAACGTCTAAAGTGAGGACGGTTTCACAAACCATAAATTATTTAACTAACAGTCACCAATGACTGACCTTTGTTACAGCTCTGCCCCCGACGCTAATACGTTTATACTATTTAAGTCTATTTGTGATTTGTAACTGTCTATTTGTAACTGTTCAGAAATGTGACAATTGATTAAAAGACAACTGACTGGCCTCGGAATTATGACTGACATGCCTCTCAGCCAGTCACAACTGTCCCTAAACATTCCTTCATCAGGCGAAGAAAGAATTTCTCAGATGAAACCGGCTGTGACGATGGCAATGTAGATAAAGCTTTGGCCTAAAATATATATATTTTAAATCCATTTATGGTGGAGAAGTACATGCAGGGTGTTGCAAAGCAAAACAGCACCAAAAGAAAACCATTTTTTTTTCAGATTGATCACTATTTTACCATCATTACCAACATTACATTTTAAAAAAAAATAGCTGGAGGTGGTTTATATCGTGTATATATATATATATAAGTTTATATTTTTGTTGTGGTCTTGTGATCCCTTGTTCCTGTCACCGCCTCTGTAAAGAAAACCAGTACGTTTCATGATTTTGTTTACATCTCAGCTTTAATTATTCAGTATTTTAAAAAAATCTGTGTAATTCCCCTTTAGAATTTTCTACACTTTAAAATTCTTTACATTTCTGGAGCAGCTCACCCGGTTTCCTTTTCCTTCGTCTTAGGCTGCCGTACATCACATCATATGTGATCCAAGCTTAATTAGACGAGCTGAGATGGCAATAGGATACCAGCCCTGTTAAGAAGCTGTCTCCACTTCATGTAACCCCGGCCCAGTGAAGCATATCTGACTCACTGTGTTTGGTCTGCCTCTAGCCCTCTCTTGGCAGTGCTTACTGGACTGACTCAAAGCCTATTTGCAGAATATGTTTCCAAAATCAGCCCAATAGCTTGAATCAGAGGGGCTGCATCAGGTGAGAAAGCATTTATATTTACTGTATTTGTGAAATGCCATGCAGTGGGTGGTGATCACCTTGAGATTTCATTTTATTCACTTTGGTGGGAAAATTATGTAAACCCACTGCTCAGATTCACGCCTTAAGCCAAGTTTGATCTAAAATGCTGTGGTGGGAAATATATCATTAACAAATTCAATTAAAACGTGAGGGTAAAAAGAGATGAAGCTGCAGCCTTAAACTAAAAAGCAAGCGTAGCAGCAAAGCAGAATACTGAGCATCATCAGCTCAGCCAGGATTCAGTACCAAGAGAGCGAAAAGGGAGAAAAGCCACAGAGCTGCACACTGCAGCTTATCACATACTAATTATTACACTCGAGAGTAACTAAATAACTAGAAAAGACTCTTTGGGTAATACCAGCACTCAGTACTAGGATCACTCTGGACTGCAGGGCAATTGACAGACAGACAAGTTTGGCCTTTTCTTACATAACCTTAAAAAAAAAAAAATAGCATTTGCTTTTTCTGTTAGTCTACACAATAAGAAGATATGCTGCTATCTAGTGGAAACTTTAGGAAACACATTAATGGTTTCTGATATAAAAGTATTTGAAATATCGTGTTACTTTAAAACACAGTTATTATGACTGTTGTGTGTTCAAACTTAGGCACATGCAAATTACTACACTGTTAGAAATAAAGATTCTGTGCAGGTACATTTTTCATTCCTCAAGGTACAAACAACGTAAATGTTCCCTCAAAAGGTACAACAGTGGTTTTAAGGTCCGGTTGTGCACCTTAAATAAGTTTTTCCAGGTGAAAAAAATACATATTTGTATCTTTTCATAACCGATTGTTTTAAAACAGAACAGTAAAATAAAAAGCCTGGAGACGAGACGGGGTGTGTGGAGTCAATACGACTTAGAAAATATAATTTCAGTGGATTATGGTACAGTTATGTTCCCTGACTAAAGGTACTGAGATGTACCCTTCAGGGTCCCACCCCAGTGACAAGAGGGGCACTGCCCCAGTGACTAATGTATTAGTATGACTGTGCTGATAAAATATGGTCTACATATTTGCATACATTTATCTTTATATTTCCTTATATATTCACAAACATCCTCTGTTTTTAACCATAACTACTCCCATGTTGCAAACTGGACATCATGTGATGTTGTGCCCTAGCAGTACCCCCTATGGTTACTTTACAGAAGAAGGCAAAATGTTCTTTACTTGTAATGTAAGTCAATGTAAAGTCATTTTATTCCAAGCAATTTTTGAGCTTTTCTATTGGTCAATTCATCATGAATTTGGAGATACTTATAGTGATGATGTGCTCCTGAGATTCTCCATTCACTGTATACTACCTTGCAGACAGCAAATGTATATTTTAAATGTACAGAAACTATATAAATATATATATAAATTTAAAGCACTACATTCTACTGTTCTAAAGTAACCCTTCACACGTAGGGAATGTGGAGCTTGAAATGAGCTGATGACAGAAGTGGCACTGAAATAGATTGGGCTAATATAGATGTCAGTTCTGGAGGCTATGTGACTTCACTGGAAAACACACACACACACACACACACACACACACACACACACACACACACACACACGAGTGCATGCATAGAATGCATCAAGGCTATGGGGATAATCTTCCTAGGGGTGGCAAACATGGCGATTATCACTATCATGATAAATTACATCATAATATGCTTTTCTGAGTGTCCTGGTACTGTAAGCACTTCAAAAACACTGAGCAACTGCTCATCACAAAAAGACAGATTTAGAACAACTACAGAAAGAGCCTTTTAACAAACACAACCAGTGTATAGTAGCTTAATAAACTGTCACTGCCATTATTTTATTTGACTTATTTTTACCAATTGGATGAGTTTATTTATGGAAATGCTGAATTCAGAAAGTAACTTGTAGTGAGATTTGTACTCAAAGTTTTTCATAGTCGTTTTTTTATAATGTGTCACTGCTGTTTGTTGGTTCATTCTATCTATTCACAAACCTCAGAAAAATCAATTATTGAAAACTCCTCAAGTATTGTCATATATTTTCCCATATCGCCCAACATTATGTTCCACTTTTTTTCAACATGTTCATAGTAATGGCTTGTTGCTAGCAGGAAAATGTCTGTGAAAGTGGTGCCACAGTGTGGAGACTTGTAGAATTGCAGAAAGAGCAGTAACACTTTTCATTATATGTAATAACACTATATTAAGCGACAATCGTTCACTGCCTCTTTGGCATTGATCACAGATAGCAGACAGTGTTGGGCCGATTCTAGCTTTTCTATGAGATTGCAGGTTGATGACAGGGCAGAATAGAGACAGCTTCATACAGTTTTGCCTTGTGTTGACATTTGTGGGCCAATTCTGGCATGAATGATGGGGAACACGAATGTAGTTGGGCCAGATTTGGGTCACATCCATTAGTTCTACTCACTTTACAGTGTGTGGGCCAGACTTGGACCAAGGACAAAGCCATATACTGAGCCAGAACAAACCCAAGTATTTGACGACAACAAATTCTGCCAACTAAGATTAACTACAATGAAAAATACTAATTATAAAATTATTTTGAGTGAAACTCTAAACTTCTGTATCTGAAGGCTGAAATGATGAACTAGCCCAGAAAAAATATTACACATGCTACAGATTTTGACTGTCCAACAAATATGCAACTGTTTGAGGATCAATTAATTAAATAATACAGTGAAAAATAGGCCTAAATATTCCTGAGCACATGGTAAAAATCCCAAAAACACCTGCTCAGAAGTTTAAGGCATCTGTATACACATTACTGTTACATGCAACCAGATGTTCTGTCACACTAGGCACTCTCACACAGTAGCCTGCTCGATTAACTTACACTGAACAAGGGGCTTCATTCACCAATATCTTCCTAATTTTTTTTTCAGTTGTTCTTGAGAAAGGTCCTAAGAAAAAGTCCACAACAGATCCATGACGTGTTTTTAAACCGTAGAATAGTTCGCACCTTTGTGCTTTTGAGCGTGCACAGACTCTGTTCTTACCTAGGAGACTTTGTGAAAACTGCGTAAGTACGGAGCCCCGCTGGGGACATCCTGTATAAATAAAAATAATACGCCTTATTAAGGTGTGGGAACAAGATCCTAATGCGTGGCCACGACTCAGTAAGGCGTGGGAATGAGATTATTAAGTCGTGGCCATGACTTGGTAAGGCGTGGGAACGAGATCACGGCTTACTTTTGTATACAACTGTACTATCAAAACTTTTGTGTACAACTGTACTATTAAAATAAAGCTTGTTTCCACATGGTTTATCATAGTTGTAAAACAAAGCGCACCTATATAGTTGTTTTTCCTGATTAAATGGCCAATCAGTGCAGGTACACAGTCGGTGGACGTAATTGACTGGGCACTTTGTATAATATGATATTCAGTATTCTTGAAAATATAAAATGATTCTGTCTTTTAAGATGAGACTAAGCTGAGATTAAGTGGCGAGAATTTTTGCAATCTAAATAGAATAATTATAGCAAAGCGTCAGATTTGTTTTCGGACATTTATGCCCTTTCACATCCCTTTATGCTCATTATCTTATGTAACAAAAGAGCTTTTCAATAGTTGTTTTCTGGATGAAGTGTTTCAATTCCTATTTCAGATAAAAATAATTTATAGGTGCTTTTATGTACTGAGTAAAATGCAGTGTCAGCATTTTTCATCAGAATATTTTGAGTATTTGAACTAAAACAAGGCATGCACTAGAATGAAGTCAATATGACTTAAAAAATTAATTAAACATATTTTTTGATATTTTAGTCAGAGTCAAAGCAGAGAAGAGATTTAAAATGGTCATCTCATATATGGCACAAAAAAAACATAATCAACAAAAAAAGAAGAATAACTGACCTCAAATGCTCCACATGGGAGATGAGAGCATAATCTATTTCAGTTTTGTACGGCTCCCCTGAACTGCACTAAATATAAACTCTATTTTCAAACTGCAAAGCAAACAAGCAGGCGGTCTAATCTGATTAGGGCTGCAGCGATTAATCAACAAAGTCTGCATCAGTCATCACTGACAGCAAATGGAAAAAAGCAATTGTGTCAACATTTTGTTTACATAAAAACAAAAGCTAATGCTCTAATAATAATACTCTAAAATGTTTATATAGTACATGTGGTCATTTTAACAATTACAGTACAGGAAGCAGTGAAGCAATATGGGTTGAGTTTTGTTTTGAAAAGTGCGAGTGACAAGCACAAAGTAAAGGAAAACCTTGCTCGGTCTATGAGAAACAGGTTTCAGTGACAGTCCTGTTGCACAGACACACATTCAGTTAAATCACTGTTCATTTAAACAAACAATCATTCATTGTACTGAAAGGCCCCGCACTGACCCCACATCTACTAGAGCCATTTCATTCCCCGTCCACTACTGAAGTGGCAGGTCCTTATGGTGCATAAAATCCTTTGAGAGTTTTTGCTCCATGATTAGAGTAGATGACTGATAATACGTATTAGATGTGGCTCTAATGATGAATTAGCAAAATAAAAGAACTGCAGCTTTGAGTATGTGATCTACACTCATCTCGAGATGTTACCTGCAATGCGTTAGAAGAATGTATTCCCATAAGCAATAAGAACTCAGTTGCATTTGTTTCACATGAGACCGAATAGTCTCATCCTAAAATGATTATAATATATAATAATATAATATATTGTTATATAATATATAATATAATAATAATTATAATATATAATTTATAAGAATAATATTCATTTAACAAAAAAAATCCCCAAAGCTAGCCCCAAATAAACCCAGTGTGACTAACATTTTAGCACATGTTTTGTTTGGTTATGTTTAAAGTGCATGCAAATCGGATTTGTTTCTCAAATGGGATCTTTGGAGATGCCTTTCCACATTGAATCAGATTTGTGTATCTAGACATCACCAACCTATCTGCACGGGTTGCAATTATAATGGGGCGTCAGTAACTACGTAGCCATGCTGGTGATGTGGATTTCAAGTGTGAATGCAGGAGAGATGGAGGTGCATCATTTTGCATCTGTCGTTTGTAGTATTGCAAGTGATGCAAAAGACTCTGAAATACGATATGAGCGGCCAGAACGTCCAGACTGAGAAGAATCTGTAAATATCTGATTGGAATGACATTTCAAACCACCTCCGAATGTGGTTTGGATCCTATCTGGATATGCCAAAAATTGGACTGGGGCTGGTAGTCTGACCAAGGCCTTTGGGTCTCTTTCTGTCTTTCTCTCTGTATCCCCCTCAACGGGTGTACCTGATCAATCACAGTCTTGGCTGGTGTAACAGAAGGAGGAACCTAAGCCTTAAAAAAAAGGCATTCAAGATGGCGGGATGAAGGGAGAGAGGACTGTTACCATGGGTGCTATGGTTTAGTTTGTTTTAAATGTTTTCAGAGCAGGTAAGAGTGTTTTTTGTTCTTTTGGCATAAGGTACTATAGCATTTTTCTTGTTGTTGGTTTTAATAAAATGGCTTCAAACCTTTATTTGTCTGTTCCTCATGCTTTTCTACCTTCATCACCATTTCATTGTTTTAATGCCTACACAAAATGCAGGGTCATAAGTCACATATAACCCATGTGTTTGCCAGATATTTCATGTCTTGTGTGGTTGTTGTCACTTACTTCACGTCACAAGTCCTTATAGGACATCACTTAGTAAACACAACCAACCAAACCTTTGGTTTGTGTGCCATAACTGTGTTGATATTTGAGAGGCTGTAGAATGTTCTCTGGTTCACTGGGGCCTCTGTTCTTTTGCTAGATGTTGTAAGGACAACTGGGTACATCTGAATGTCCATGTTTGCCCAGTCAGCGTACAGACAGCAGGCTAACGTTATATGTACTGACCTACTTGCCTTTACAGCAGCAAACACAAGCTGATGCTATTATGCTAACTTAGCACTAGTTAGCAAAATTACTTGCTTCCAAGTTTTTTTTAATTACCAGCCAACTTGCCTCCCTTTATGAGATTTCCTCACTATCACACCACACTGCCTTAAGCATCCTAAGAATAATATGTTACCTTCAACAACCTGCCTCACTAAGGAAAACAGCTATCTGACACTAAATTGGCAAAGAGTCAAAAGAAATTAAAAGTAACTAGGCCAAAATAATGAATGTGCTAAAGTAGGTTAACAAAATAAAATAACTTAAGCACAGAACAGAAAATATGATGAAAATATATGACAAAACTGCTGGACAGCACATATCAGCATCAAGCACTTTGACCTAGTGAGAAACAGCTCAAGGCCAATTATAACAAATAGCCTGTCCAAAAAATACAACCAGCACAGCACTCAACAAACACTAAATATATGAAATCCCCAAAATAGGGCAATGGAAATCACAACATGACAACATGTAAATATATATAGATCCTTAGCTACACTGCTAAAAGGTCAAAACAACGAGAATCTTCAAAATACATAACTTTATAGCAGACTGGCAAAACCAAACAAGGTAACCTAGGCCCAGAGAGATGTACAAAATAGGGGATATTCACCAAAACTGTTTTTCAACAAGACACTTAAAACCTGGGCTGTATTAGTGGTTTTATTAGCAGATAAACCTGACACCAGACAATGCTGAGTTGATGCAGAAAAAATTAAATTGAAAAAAATGGAGATATTAATTTTTTTAAGACAGTGACGAAGTGTTTTCCATGACTGCTGTCACTTTATTATGGCCAATCAAAATCGTGATGCTCTCCACCAAGCTTTATTTTCTCAGCCCTCCAATAACTCCTTAGCAATCGTTGTTATCCACCATTGCCTCAAGTATTCAGTTTATCTGTGTGCTGGTGTTTGAATTTGTAGCTCCAGCTGAGACCAAAAAATATAACGCTATCTGGGGGAGTTGTAAAAGTAAGATCTTGTCCCTGATAGAGTGAAGTATGTCATTTTCTACCCATCCACAGCCAAAAACAGCCCAAAAAAATTCTAATAACAACATTGTCATCAGTTTTCTGCAAAGTACTTACAATACTCTTTTACTACAAAAGCTAAAATGAACTGTGTCAAAACGTCTACTTCAGTACATTGAGTCATCAAAGGTAAGACATACATGGTCCATAAATGTTTTTCATGCCTGATGTGGCCATGCTTTTGCCTAGAATGATTAGGTTTGAGTTTTTTTTTACATTTAAGCTGTCTGATTTAAATTATGCAATCTTCACTGGGCAAACGTTGCACTTGTGGTGAGCAGATTTTCACTACACATTTTAAGACAGGTTTCTGCTTTTTTTCCAGAACATTTTCAACAATCTTTACATTCTGAAATACCCCGTTCCAGTGATAAAAACAATATGGGCCACTTGATAAATTACGTCTACGCTTGTTGCACAGATGGAACTGAAATGATGGGGTGCTGTGACAGGAGCAAAGTGAGAGGCAACTGCAGAAGACATTATGAATGTATGACACCAAGACAACCTGCAAGACTGCACAGATAAGAAGCTATGCCACCTGTAGAAAAAAGCACTTCCATCCTCTCTCAGCAGCAGGACCTTTAACTCCAGTTCTTACCTGTACCTCATGCCCGTCTGATAGGACACACACTCCTGCAGGGTCACACCATTGGTCCTCAGGAAGTCCTCTAGGTTCTTGAATTGGGCAGCAGCCCGCACCTCTTTGAGTCCCTTCAGCTCCGCTTGCTCTCCAGGGCCCTGCCGCAGCGGATACAGGCCCTGTTCGGACAGGTAGCGGTCGATGTCGCTGCGCATGCTTTCGCTGAAGGAGAGCGAGAGCAGCTTGCCACTGCTGACGCTGCTGCTCCTGCGCACGCCGCTCGTGGGCACCGTCGGCTTGGGGATCTGCAGGGGGTCGCAGGGGAAACTCTGCTGACGGCTGAGGTGGCGGCCACCATGGACCACGCGCAAATCCGTCAAGCTACTCCTGTGAGTCGCAAACATGCCCCACCCCCTGCCCACGTTCCTAAGTGACCTGGGACCTGATGATGCAGTGTCTTGCACACAGGCAAAGTCAGGAGTGAAGAAAGTACTAGCAGGACAGAGAGCAGTGCCACGTGGACATAGACCTTGCTTTAAATAGCACCTCCTGCCCCTTTTGCCACACAACACTACACTCATAGTCATGCATTGTAATCAGAGCCAACTGTGCACCCCTCCACCCCGTTCCTGTTTGGGTGAATCCAACACAATGACACAGATCATCAAAATAGGATATCTTGTGTGGTGTGTTGAACTGTGTTTGAGTAGCAGTGTTGCTATACCTACTTGCAAGCATGCAGACAGTCTGTTCTTCAATGACATGGCCAAAGGTGAGTGACTGGCATGCAGGCAGTATGTTCTGAGGGTTTAGCTGGCTTTAAGAGAAATGAAGATGAACATCCCTTTAGCTCCACCCACTGTGTTCACTGTGACCAGATTACACAACAACAAAGAATAATGTATACAAGTCTAGAACCAAGCATGATGCAGTAGAAATTAAAACAAAAGACACTAAGGGTGTAATATTTACAACCAAAAAAATCTACTTTAAAACTGTATGGAAATTTTAATACACCCCTCGCTCTCTCCTGAGTGTCTCTCATTTACCGTATTTCATGGAAACCACTGTCAAAACTAGGCATCTGGGTGTGCTCAATCAAAGTAATGTAGGAGGAGGTGGGACTTATCACATGGACACTATCAAATTCCTGGGCTTTTACCTGGAGGGCTTAAATTATATGGGTTGTGATTTTTGGCTTTTTTTTTGTTAGAGGGTGATGCATTGAGAACTTTTCTATATGGGGATCTATCTGAGCCAAACCAATCTGTATAGTACATAATAAAAGCTCTGCAGAATCAAGATATTTTTAAAATACTGAGCACCGAATCGAATCCTGACCTCAGTATCAAAAATCTCATATAAAAATGTGTATACTGGTCCGTTACACACCTGTTCTGTACTTAAAATGTTTTCATATTGTATCGTATTTGTTTTTGTATTGTGTATCGTTACATCCCTAAAAGATACCCTACCATATATAACACACAAAAATGAATCAGGCAATGGCATAAAAGAACCATTGTTTTAATTCATTTTTTTAAAAAAAATGTAAATAAGACTCTTGTGCATGTGGTTTGTAAAAGTTATATAAATATATGAACTCAAGGTGCGTCCATGCAAAGAACCATAGGAATTTTCACTTTTACACAGATTTTTCAAAATGTCTCCATTATTAATTCTTCAAGATGTAACCGAAGACATTCAGAGTGGTTTGATGTTAAATGTTCTGTTCTAGAGAAACGTACCGAGCCATAATTTATCACATCAGTGAGTGTGTGATAGGAGCCTCACGTCCAAAATGTTTAATGCATCTAAAAGGTACCTCACACAAAACTATTACATAAAATGGTTATGATGAGATGTTTTATGATACTTTTGAGATAAGCTTTTGGCCTTTGTTCAAATCCATTTATGGTGGAGAGGTATAGGCAGGGTTTTGTAAAGCAAAACAGTTGCCAAAGAAAGTATATTTTGTTTTGATTTACCATGACTTACAACATTAAAGTATTCATAAACAATACATTTAAAATTGTGTGTAGGTTCACTGGTCGTTTTGGATAGTAAATAAAATGGTTATAGTTGCACTGGAGACATCCTGACCCCTGGTTCCTATCACCACTGTAAAGAAGTCTGAGTCAGTCATTTTCTTTACATTTGCAGTGTTTCTTCTAGGATTTTTTTTCAGTATAGTACAGTTCACTGACAACACCACCCCCCCACTCCCACACTCCCACACACACACAGGGATAATTTTTCAAAAGTAATCTTCCCCATATAAACATCACTGGCAATTATTTTACTGACGTTTATTGCAGGAACGTTACTGGTGTTATGATTTCATTTGTTAGCTTGTTCACATTAATGCTAGGTTAGCTGGACCATTATTTCATGATATAATAATAAATTATAATAATAATAATTATTTGGCCAAGAACATTGATGGAGAACAATGTTACATTGTGAACGTTCTTTACACTGTAAAGTCTATCAAACTTGACGTTAGTTTAATGCTAGTTTAATTTACTTTTCTCTCTTCTCGGGAGAAGTTGTTTGAAATTAAAAGCCCTTTGCAGAGTTTTGTAATTGCGACTTTATGACATTTTGTTGCTGCAGAATATATATAGACCGGAAACACTGAATGAACCATTTTACACCAAACAACTGTATCTGAATACACAGTGAATGACTTTGTTTAGCAGCAAGTGTTAAAAAGAACAAAGTGAAAAATAGTTTTTTGTCTTTCTGCTGTTGTCAGATACACTAATAAACAAAAAATGAACCTAAAAACATGATTTAGGATGTGATTATCTCAAAAGTTTGACTCACATGATGAAGTTCAGTCTAACTGCTGTATGGGTTCTTTGTGGCCTGACTCAGTTGCAACTAATTGTCCTTACAGTACATTAAGTTGATTATGTAGCCTAAGTACAGTTCACAAGAAGTACAGTGACTTTTCATAATATACTTTTATTATGGATACATTACAAGAGATGTGTTACACAATGCCCAGAGGATTGGTATTTATTCTGACAAGCTACTCAAAAATGCCATTAGAAAAGTAAACAAAGACCCCCATGTGCAGGAAATTACATAACAGAAATCACGAAACATCCACTGTATCATTCCAACCTTTTATGACAGCAATGGCTAAATAACCAAGGCCTTATCAACTGTATCTGTACTGAACTCACAGCTAAGACACAGGAACAAAAGTGGGATGCAAAGTGAAATTTAAGTTTATTACAAGCTGTATGTCCATATCATCATGTGATGATATGGACATTACCTCCCAAGGGAACATTCACCTACTGTCTGTTCAAAGCCAATACGACTTCACATAGTGTCCTGACTGCTCTGTATCTACTGTACGCTGCTGCTACATGAGACACACGCCCCGAAATTCCTCCACAGAGAGGGTTTGTTTACCACGACTGCCTTCATCTTAAACCCTGGTGTAGAGCTCTCCTGAGGCGAGAAACATACTCAATATTTCAAAAACAAGTCTTTCTTCTCTCTGTGAGGAAAAATAACATGCCAACAGTCCTGTTTTCCCTGCCCCAGTGCAGTACACCCTTGAACTGTGAGTGCATGCAGCATCCCCATGCATCATCCCTTAAGCTGGAGCATCTGGATAGCCTGTCCGGTACTCACCCGGTTACTCGCCGGCGGGCGACTCATGTAGGGGTTTTGCACCACGCTGCTCATTTAGAAGGCTAGTAGTGGTCAGCACAAAAATGACTGGTTTCTTTAAGCCTCTCAAACTGGGAGTGCCTTACTAACAGGAGCTTACAACAGTTAGTGTAAAAAAAAAAAAAAACTCCACTGGGCTCAGCCCCGCCTCTCACGGTCGATGTCACACAGGAAACCATTTTTTGAGCCAATCACGGTACCAGTGTGCCCTGCCAAGCACAGCAAGTACAGCGTGGCCTAAATAATGCAAGAGGCTTTTGCTCTAAAAGCTTTTGATTGTTGTACCACAAGATGGAGTACTAAAAGCCATTTTTGCTTGTTCTGTGGTTGGCACATGTATAAAATTCAAACATACAACAGGTCTACAGCACGGGAGTCCACTACTAGCAGGACAGAGAGCAAGTGACAGCGCACGCTGGAGTGTAGTCCCTCAGGTGCTACAACATGGCACGTGTCAAGTCATATAAGAGCATAGTGGATCACAGGCCCTGGTCCAGTTTTAGACCAAAGTAGATGAAGGAAAAGGCTACAAAGTCCATCATGCTTAGGCACATGCTGCTATTAAACAATGGACCTTCTGAAACCAGCAGTTCAATCAGAAAACATACGCCATGTTGGTGTACCATGGTGCGTGGCTTTAGGAATGAAACCTGGGATTGCTGCTTAATTAATGATGTATGGGATCTGTGAGGAGAAAAAACAGATTACACGTGCCAGGGAAAGCACCCCATAGACAGCAAAGTGTCCTGCTCAGCTCCCCTTTCAGAAGTACACAGGTCACCCTTAAACACAAGTGACACGATTCACTTCTTGTCAATCAACAGCACTGTCCACTGAGGGAAGGTATGAGGTGTAAGACTGAAAACAAGGCTAAAGGTACCTGAGGTCCAAGCCACTAAACCACACAGCGCATTAAGATGAAACGAGTCTCCGCTTTATGCAAAATGTCAACATTAATAAAGACATTATATTCGAGACGGCACCACTTGAGAGCATTAATGTTTCCCCCGCATTAAATCTTCATCTCCTGTGCTGTATTTTGCTCTAACTAAAGACTCCTGGCCTGCCTTGAAAACAGCCATATGTATTATTCAGCGCAGACCATTTGCCAATGATGTCACAGCCACCCTAAATATAAAACTCACATAACCATTGGCTACCAGCTGTCTCCACTACTCTCCCCACTCTCCAGAGAGAGATGCTTGCTGACAGGAAGGAGTTTAAATGTTTAAGTGTCCTATCAAATGAGTCAGCAAGTGTTCTCATGAAATTATTACGCCGCTCTTTGACTTCGTGTAGATATCGGATGCATGTCATGGTTTTTGCTTGTGATCATGTACAAAGACATGATAAGAAGGCATATTCTGAAAAGGAATTCAAAACATTGTGATAAATCTTCTACATGGATCCTTAGGCTGTGATTACGCACTATAGAAATGTAGTGACAAATACTGTTACTGTGAATGGTAGGCCTCTGTCTAATAAGTATGGACATGAGGAAGGTTACAGTACCTGTAAAACTGCAGCTGTCTCTTTGGGCTCCCATATCGAGCACTGCAACAGAGAAGGTGGGGAAACAGAATAGAGAAACATAGAGCATGTAAGTTAGTGAAAAAGGATGCATAAGCCATGCATGAGTTTAGGATTCATATGTGTGCATTTAATCTGATTAGACTAGTGTACGAAGAATAAGGGGCCTTGGCTATTTCAGTATTCATGTCTTCAGTGCCAATGAGTAGTGTTACGTTTATACTTCAGTGCATGTATTTAGCACTCATTACAGTGGAGGGCTGATACAGGGGCCAAATCTGTCCTCTATCTCTCTAACAATTCCTAATCAGGACTTTAGTTCAACAGTTCCCAGAAATCTAACTTCTTAGGGTGACATCTTATATTGTCTCGAGCAAGGACATAGTTTTGGTTTTCGAAGTGAGATGACAGTAGGCCTACAAAATTGTAACCACAGATGTCTAAAGGTGTCTTGCCCATATGGGGACCTCTGTCTGTAAGCTGGTATTCTCTACGACAAAAACGAGCCGAGCTCACTCCAAAGCTGATGTGTTTTGTCCTGTGTACATTTTCCTTTGAATGTCACTGCTTCCTCTGAATCAAGAGCTTGTTTAGTAGTTGTAATACAAATTATGCTACATGCATGCTACAAGCAAGCTTACACTCCTGCACACTGAAATGATGTTTCAAGAAAAAAAAAACACTTCAACCCTTTTATACACCAAAATCAACCACTCCAACTCAGACTACTGCTGACAGAGCAGCTTAACTACAATACTTGACAAAGCTGGTTTTTGTGGGGTATTTTGGTGAGCTTGCCAGTCCTATGATGTCAATTCAGTGCGCAGTGGTGATGGCTGGCTTGTAGCAATAGTTGTATTCCAGCTCCTTAATAACATCATAATTCAGAGGATCCGGCAATGCTCTGCAACATTTAGAAATTCTATATGGCAAAACATATCAACTTTGGAACATTTTGGTGTATTATATTAACGTTTTGGTGTATTATAGAAAATATTTAGCCAAAAAATTCGGACTAGGTCTGGGGGGCCCTGAGGACCGGTTTGAAAACACTGTCTAGCTATTTAAAGAAAAGCCTACAATTTGTAATCTTATGATCAGCTTATTCTTCAAGTTCACCGCTATGTGAACTTCTGTGATGTGAGCTGGCTTCACCTCCCTTGTGGTTTGGGATTCCCTGTGAAGTTACATGTCATGAATCCTCACTGGAAATTATGTAATAAGGCAACTGTTTCATTTTTAATGCCCTTAACCTTATTTTAGTAGTCTTGTTTACTGTTGCTTTGTCTGTTGTTTTTTAAGGTCAGCACACTGAAGAAGTCATAGTGGTAACGTAAATGTATTCACATTGCTTATGGTCTGAATGCTTGTTGGCATTTGCTTGATGTTTTTAAACATAAAGTATAAAAAGATCTACACCAATCAGCCAAAACATTATGACCACCTCCTTGTTTCTACACTCATTGTCCATTTTATCAGCTCCACTTACCACAGAGGAGCACTTTGTCGTACAATTTCAGACTGTAGTTCATCTGCTTCTCTGTATACTTTGTTATACTTTTATAGCATGTTCACTAATGGTCAGGACCCCTACAGGACCACCAAAGAGTAGTGGGTGTGTTGCACTGGTACACCCCAGCAACACTGCTGTGTCTGACCCACTCGTACCAGCGCAACATACACTAACAAGCCACCACCACATCAGTGTCACTGCAGTGCTGAGAATGATCCACCACCCAAATAATACATGCACTGTGGTGGTTGTGTGGGGGTCCTGACCATTGAAGAACATGCTATAAAAGTATTGTAGTTGAACTACAATTCTATTGTAGCTGAACTACAATTCTATTGTAGTAGAACTACAAGGTCACCTATATGGTAAGTGGGGCTGATAAAAAGGAAAATGAGAAACAAGGAGGTGATTTTAATGTTATGGCTGATTGGTGTAAAGGTTACTTTGTTTCCACAGCCAAATCATCGTGTTGACAATGATGATTTACACATCCTGAACTGGTTTAAATCAGGAGAGAGCTTAGTGGTTTACAATGTTTGAGAACATCTGCATTTGAGATTTGGTGCTGTATGATTGTTTTTGGTAAGTATGTGATGTCACTCACGTGTAGATCATGCCCGGAGAGCCAGTTTGTCTGGTAGAGAGGCGGGCAGGAGAGTCTGTGTTGGGTTCAGGATACATGGAGGCGTGAGGGAGGAGGGACCGGCCGCTTTGGTCACGCTCACACTCTCAGTCCCTGCACACAGTGAGGACAGAGGCAAAACTTAGCATTCCTTTGGAAGAATTTCACCGGCTTCTGCTTTATAGACTTTAATGTAGGCTTTATAAGCTAACGAAAATCAACCAGAAGATCATAGGAAATATGCTTCAACGGGCATCTACATCTAGTGTCCAGCTGACCAGCAGATGGCAGCACTGTTACACAAAATTCTCCATGCCTTTGTCATCCACTTCCTTCCAGCTCTGATTAGTTTATCCACCTCAGCAAGTCGTCTTCCGCTTTTTTTTTTATCTAGAACATAATTGAATTTCTGTTCAGGACAAACTCAAAGTCATTTTGCAAATTACTTCTGGCTGATTAAAATCCAAAGTCACTAGAGGCAGGTCCAATGTCGGAAGAGACAGCAAGGCTGGTAAGAAGCCGCTAATAAAATAAAATTTACTTAAGCCTCACTTTGCTTTAGCAGATTACATATGTGCTACTGCAGGACATTTCATAATGACTAATGCACTATACACTGCCCGCCTGAATTATTGGGACTGAAGTCAAAACTGCCTGAAAAATACTTTTTGGTTAACCTTGCATTCTTGAGTATGAGATCAAACTAATTAGAAAGAATAGCAAAAAATAATCCTGGCTTAGAGAAATTCTTCATATTTTTCATGTTTTTTCACCTTTACTGTTTTAACTTAAGTTTTTATTGAGGATATGAGGTGACACAGGCGCTCTTACTCTTCATAAATCAGGCACTGTCTATATGCAATTAGTAGTTTCCCCTACTATGCCAATTAAGAAGTGATGCATCACATTCCAGTGATGCATGTGGTTTAGAGAGCTTTAAAGGTCTCCAAAGATCACAACAGAACAACGTTGTAACTCCTGATGACCAAGTCTCCAAGACAAATGTTAAGATGCCACCTCTGTGCTAACAAGTTATTTAGTGCACTTGATAGAACTTCGAATGCCAAGTTCGAAGAGGCAGAATTAGCGTAAAAGAGATTGCCAAAAGTATCCATTCACCCATCCAAATCACTGAATTCAGGTGTTCCAATCACTTCCAGGGCCACAGGTGTATAAAACCAAGCACCTAGGCATGCAGACATTTGTGAAATAACAGGTCGCTCTCAGGAGCTCAGTGAATTCCAGCGTGGGACCGTGATAGGATGCCACCTGTGCAACAAGTCCAGTCGTGAAATTTCCTCACTACTAAATATTCCACAGTCAACTGTCAGTGGTATTATAACAAAGTGGAAGTGATTGGGAACGACAGCAACTCAGCAACGAAGTGGTAGGCCACGTAAAATGACAGAGCGGGGTCAGCGGATGCTGAGGCGCATAGTGCGCAGAGGTCGTCAACTTTCTGCAGAGTCAATCGCTACAGACCTCCAAACTTCATGTGGCCTTCAGATTAGCTCAAGAACAGCGTAGAGAGCTTCATGGACTCGGTTTCCATGGCCGAGCAGCTGCATCCAAGCCTTACATTACCAAGCGCAATGCAAAGCGTCAAATGCAGTGGTGTAAAGCGCCGGCACTGGACTCTAGAGCAGTGGAGACGTGTTCTCTGGAGTGATGAATCACGCTTCTCCGTCTGGCAATCCGATGGACGAGTCTGGATTTGGCGGTTGCCAGGAGAACGGTACTTGTCTGACTGCACTGTGCCAAGTGTAAAGTGTGGTGGAGGGGGGATTATGGTGTGGGGTTGTTTTTGAGGAGTTGGGCTCGGCCCCTTAGTTCCAGTGAAAGGAACTCTTAATGCTTCAGCAGACCAAGAGATTTTGGACAATTTCATGCTCCCAACTTTGTGGGAACAGTTTGGGGAGTTTTGCCCCTTCCTGTTCCAACATGACTGCGCACCAGTGCACAAAGCAAGGTCTATAAAGACATGGATGAGCGAGTTTGGTGTGGAAGAACTTGACTGGCCTCCTGACCTCAACCTGACAGAACACCTTTGGGATGAATTAGAGCGGAGACTGTGAGCCAGGCCTTCTCGTCCAACATCAGTGTCTGACCTCACAAATGTGCTTCTGGAAGAATGGTCAAAAATTCCCATAAACACACTCCTGACCCTTGTGGAAAGCCTTCCCAGAACAGTTATAGCTGCAAAGGGTGGGCCGACATCATATTAAACCCTATGGATTAAGAATAGGATGTCACTCAAGGTCACATGCGTGGAGGCAGACGAGCGAATACTTTTGGCAATATAGTGTAGCTATGCTGAAAGAACCTAATCTCCATTGTGAAATCATAGTGAAAGTATAGTATGTAACATGTTGTGCTGAATTTTGCAGCCTCCATCAGAAGAATAAATCTGAATTGTTGTTGGATGCTCAAAGAGGGCAAAGACACAAAGTCTTCATTTAGAACCACACATACGATGGGGTCCAGGATCTCATTCGTTCATTCATCTTCTAAGCCGTCAAGCCGCTAATCCACCTGGGTTGCGTTTTAGAATAAAATGTTTTAGAATAAAAAAAGGAAAAGCCATGTAGAAGTAAAATGAAGAAGAAATATTCAAGATTCTGCATTATTTCTAGGTCACTATTATTAAAATTTAACCAAACTTGTGAATTTGTGATGAATTTTTGTATCATATCTCTTCCATTAAAGCTCGTGTTCAGACTGTCAGGTGGATTTGATCTACTCATCAGAGGCTTTTGTGCAAACTTGTTGAGTCCATGCCAGCTTAAGTGCACGCTGTGATTAAAGCAGAGAGACATACCAAATCCTAATAAATACTGCTATTCTAAGAAGATTCTACTTTTGAACTCTTGCTCACAGCAAGAAGGTCCTGGGTTTGATTCCCAGCCAGGTGACCAGGGTAATTTCCCAGTGTCTGCATGGATTTACTCCCACAGTCCAAAGACATGCAGTCAGGCTAACTGGACTAGCTAAATTGCCCCTAGGTGTGAGTGTGGATTTGTAAACCGATCAGGCATAACATTCATTCTCAGCTGCAGTAACACTGATGTGGTGGTGGTGTGTTAGTGTGTGTTGTGCTGATACGAGTGGATCAGACACAGCAGTGCTGCTGGAGTTTTTAAACACCTCAATGTCACTGCTGGATTGAGAATAGTCCACCAACCAAAAATATCCAGCCAACAGCGACCTGTGACCACTGATGAAGGACTAGAGGATGACCAACACAAGCTGTACAGCAACAGATGAGCTATCATCTCTGACTTTACATCTACAAGGTGGACTGACAAGGTAGGAGTGTCTAATAGAGTGGACAGTGAGTGGACAAAGTGTTTAAAAACTCCAGCAGCACTGCTGTGTCTGATCCACTCGTACCAGCACAACACACAATAACACACCACCACCATGTCAGTGTTACTGCAGCGCTGAGAATGATCCACCACCCAAATAGTACCTGCTCTGTGAGGGTCCATGGGGGTCCTGACCACTGAAGAACAGGGTAAAAGGGGACTAACAAAGTATGCAGAGAAACAGATGGACTACAGTCTGTAACTGTAGAACTACAAAGTGCACCTATATAGTAAGTGGAGCTGATAAAACGGACAATGAGTGTAGAAACAAGTAGGTGGTCATAATGTTATGCCTGATGGGCGTTTGTCTGTCTGCCTGTCCGCCCTGCGATGGACTGACGACCTGTCTTCTGTATCCTGCCTTCTGCCCAATGACCACTGGGATAGGCTCCAGCTGCCCCATGACCCAGAAGGATAAGTGGTTTCAAAAATGTGTGTGTGTGTGTGTGTGTGTGTGTGTGTGTGTGTGTGTGTGTGTGCAAAATAGAACAATTTCTACTAGTGGTGTACACTTTTGCATCCTGTATATTACCCAGCAAACATGGAATCAGAAGTTTTTCAAAGATTGAATCAAACAAGACTAGGCAAGCTTAGTTTAGCCAGACTGTGAAAATAGCTTATGGAAAGACTGCTAGTTATGCTTAAAAATCATAATTTCTGAGTGTGATTAAGTGTATCACTAGCTATCTATGACTGAGTGATCAGTGAGAAAACACTTGTTCATCTTTACGGCAGAAGTCACTTACTGCTGTATTCTGTGCAAAAATATTCGCTCAATTTGTCTTTTGTGATGGCACGCAAACAGAAATGTTAGAATTCATGGCCATTAACCTTTTTAACTCTTTGGAACCACTGGTGGTTCCAAAACGCACTTCGTCATATTCTTTACCTCATAACTGTCATATTTTATAAGCTACATTTAAAAGGTGGGTGTCGTATGAGAGCTGTAACTGTCTTCTTTTCAGTCAAATAGATGGGTAATGTAATTTTAAAACTATATAATAAAAGAAGCTGAACTCACAATTTTTCTTTTCTACTGAAAGTCGACCCATTTTTCCACAAATCTAATCTAAACTGGATCTCAGATGGCGTCTCTTCAGTGATCTGCTCTGTAAAAATTATTTTTATAAAAAAATACAAAGAGCATCTAAGATTTTTGGCTTTCAACAGTAAATTGTGTACATGTAGCAACATGTTTATGATCATAAAACTCATTCTGTTAATTTGAGGGGAACTTTTACAAAAAAACAAAAAAAAAAACAAAGAAAAACATTTATTTCATGCAGTTACTGAATAATTTGCCCTATGATTTGGGCATGTAAATTCAGATGGAAAAACCGAAATATACTCACGAGCATAATGCAAACATACTACTGGGCAGCATATTCCAACAAGATAAAGCACAAATGATCAAAAATGGCCATAATTAAAAGATAACATTCTGTACTTTTGCCTCATATTGATCTTTTCATATGTTCTTTAAAGTGTACATCAACAACAACTTTGACTTCACTCTCCTGATACCTTTGGATATCATTATACATAATTTTCCCTGTTTATTGTAGCAGAGTTATATGAGTCATACTCTAAGAACACATAGATGCTGAGGCATAGCATTTTGAGAATGACAGTTACCTTGAAAGAAATTAGAATTCAGGACAGCTCTGCCTTCAGAGTGAACAGCTTTTTAAGCCCAGGAGTCACTTCACACAATTTCCCGTAATCTGAGCAGCATTCAGCTGGGATTTGTGGCTTCAATAAGAGGGATGAACTCTCAAGATGACTCTAGACTGAAGAAGCTTGGAGCCACCAGCAGATGGAGCCCCACTATCATCTTCCCCTCAGTTACGATGGGAATTCCATGAGTTCAGTGTCAAATCACAACACTGCAGTGGAGGTGCTAAAGGGAGTAAATGAGCTGTTGATAATGATATTAATGGTCATACATGATCAACACCAGCAAAGCTCTTAAAGGGACACAGCCCCGGCCTAAAAATAGCATTTACCATGTTATTTTTCTCGATATGCAACATTCTGTAGCAGAGCATTTCATTCCTCAGCATCATCAGTTCCACAATTCACGATTTTGTATCTTTATGTTTTCATCCATGAATGTTATCTCACTACAACACCCAGCATGCATTATGCAAATATAATATACGACCACTCCCTATGGATACATATCGATAATAATGCATATCAAACCTTGTGGGTGATGTATTGTCTTTATCGGTATACCGGTATTGGTGTCAGTCAATACCGGTAGTTTAGTTTTAGCAGTATTTATACATGAAATGAAATCATAAATGCATAAAATCTATGAAATGTAATAAATACTAAGCTTCCTTTTTGGTTAGGATATATAATATTGTGCAAGGTTCCAGTTGGTGGAACCTAAAAGGAAAATAGAACAAAAAATTCTAATCAAAACAAACTACACCGATCAGACATAACATTATGACCACCCCCTTGTTTCTACACTCACTGTCCATTTTATCAGCTCCACTTACTATATAGGTGCACTTTGTAGTTCTACAATTACAGACTGTAGTCCATCTGTTTCTCTGCATACTTTGTTAGCCCCCTTTTACCCTGTTCTTCAGTGGTCAGGACCCCCATGGACCCTCACAGAGCATGTACTATTTGGGTGGTGGATCATTCTCAGCACTGCAGAAACAGTGATGTGGTGGTGGTGTGTTAGTGTGTGTTGCGCTGGTACGAGTGGATCAGACACAGCAGTGCTGCTGGAGTTTTTTAACACTGTGTCCACTCACTGTCCACTCTATTAGACACTCCCACCATGTCAGTTCACCTAGTAGATATAAAGTCAGAGATGATAGCTCATCTGCTGCTACACAGTTTGTGTTGGTCATCCTCTAGTCCTTCATCAGTGGTCACAGGACGCTGCCCCCAGGACGCTGTTGGCTGGATATTTTTGGTTGGTGGACTATTCTCAGTCCAGCAGTGACATTGAGGTGTTTAAAAACTCCAGCAGCACTGCTGTGTCTGATCCACTCAGACCAGCGCAACACACACTAACACACCACCACCACATCAGTGTTACTGCAGTGCTGAGAATGATCCACCACCCAAATAGTACCTGCTCTGTGAGGGTCCATGGGGGTCCTGACCACTGAAGGACAGGGTAAAAGGGGGCTAACAAAGTATGCAGAGAAACAGATGGACTACAGTCTGTAACTGTAGAACTACAAAGTGCACCTATATAGTAAGTGGAGCTGATAAAATGGACAATGAGCATAGAAATAAGGAGGTGGTCGTAATGTTATGCCTGATCGGTGTATATCAGGTTTGGAAGACATTTTGTTAGCAAAATGTAGCAGCACGCAGAAAGCAAGAGTTCATCAACTTTATTGATTCTCACTTAAAGCTGCACTGTGTAGATTTTTGTTAAAGCTGATAGTAGCATTACTGAGTCAGGAGAAAAAAACACGCTAAAATATGATACCCGTGCGCTGCTGTGAGTCACACTATAAAGCCTGAAATAGTCATTTAAAATTCTTTTCGTATTAACTTCACACACATGTGCTCAAAAAGAACTGCTGGTTTGACGTCTTAGGTAACAAATGCAAAATCAACATTACTGTCAGTACTGATGAAAATATGATGACAATAGTAGATGCCTAATTCCCTCGTCAAAAGACATGTCTGTTAGCAAGTTTTGGTTCTAGGTTCTCTTTAAAGACTTTCACATGTTTTTCAATTAGACTACTCCAACTGGGAGAGGGGTCTGAAGCGCAACAGATGTTACAAGATGTTCTACTACGAGTTGCATGCATTTCCACATTTCCACCAGAGAGGTCTCCCCAAATCTTACACAGTGTAATTTTGACTCTGATAGCAGGATAGATTTGGATAGACAGATTTGTTGGGATACTGAAGTTCATCAGTATTGCTCAGCACTACCTAACCTCACGCAACTATCAGTCAAACTAAAGAGCAAAAAATATTATAAACAGTCACAACTGTCTTCATGTAAACACACTTTTCTTATTACTAGAGAGGCACCGATATGGGAATTCTGGACCGATGTCGCTTTTCTGATATTTTAAATTTGAAACCATTGTTTATAATGCATGCAGTGCCACTCAGCATTTTGCCATAACTAAACTGAAGTCATATTGAGACCACAGAAAGCCAAAACTGAAATTTATGCAGAGAAGGGCAGCCATTCTTTTAGATAAACAGACATATGCTAATGGTAATTACCTCAGCTTACATTACTATCCTAGCCTTTTCAGCAAACATCTGTGTAACGTTGCTCAAGATGTTCAAGCAGCTATCGAAACCCAACATCCTCCACAACAGAGAACGGCTGATCATCCCAAACAACTTTATTTCTGAAGAAGGTAATCATCCAGCTGAGTAGCTGCAGGTTTTGCTTGTGTGTAAAGTGCTGTGGGAGACATTTTAGCATAGCCAGAATTGCCTAAATGTTAACGGTGCTCTTCCGTCATTCAATAAATGTGTCATCAAATATCGGTTTGAAATATCAGCCATCGACTTGATGCTGATGATTTTTAACAAAGCAATTATTGGCCAACACCAATATGATTCCAATATTATTGTGCATCCCGACTCATTACATTTATGTTCTAGTATAAGCTGCTGTTGAGAAACACAGTAAAGGTCCACCTCATTTGGGCCTCTCAACTGCTCCATCTTCAGAGAGGTGGAATTTTACCAGCTCGATATTAAATCTAGGAGATGTGGTGCAATAAAACCTTTCAGAAGGAGGGGGATAAAAACTGAAGCGTCAACACTTTGAACCACTCTGCTTGGCAAGGAATGAGAGCTCCAGCTACTGCAGAGCACCATGCAGTATAAGCAGGAAGGTTCCGAAGGAAGGGCCTGTTTATAGCAAAGGGCAGCAAAGGACAGTGTTTACTGGCAGCCCACTTAACTAATGAACTCAACACAACTTCAGTCTTACACCGGTGAAATGAATGTAAAGCTCATACAAGAGACAGCACAATATACAGTGTTTAGCATTATGAGAGAAGATTTAGTGTGTTTATTTGACAGATTTTTCACACCACAATGTGCTGTTTTTTGTCTGTTTTGGTGCCTTTTTCCGCACAGATACAGTACTGTGCAAAAGTTAGAGACCACCCTTTATTTATTATATTTACACTCAAAACAGTCATTATGTACAAGTTGTTATTTTTTCATGATATATTTGAGTTTAAATATAAGATAATCCACTTGCATAAGGAAGGGGAAAACCAAACAAAATGGGATTATTAACTGTATTATCCTGTCTGCCTTTGTTTACCTACCCTTGTGTGTCTAGCCATGGGCTTTTGTTGTTGTTTTTGTTCTCGTCTCCTCCCCGTCCTGCCTCCTTGTTATCTGTCTAACCTGTGTGTAGTCTGTAGCTCTGCTGTCTCATTAGTCCCTCATTAGTGTTTCTAAGTGCATTTATGCCCCTGCTTGTTGGTCTTATGTTTTTTTTTTCTGGGGGGGTTTACAAAGCAGGATTTCTCAGTCAGCCATACAACTTCAGCCCAAAGATGAAGACTGTCCAATAGGAATGACCCTCAGCTCTTTTCCTACTGGACAGGCTTGACTTTAGGCTTAAGTTATCTGGCTAAACTGAAAAATCCTTTTTTGTGAAATGTTCCTTTGGTGGTGGTGTTTTCAGGTCTTGTTTTTTGTTCCTTGATGGATGTTGGTTTTCTTTGCTTTCCCTAATCTTTGTTTTCTTGTGTTCTTTCTTAGTTTCTTTGCTATTGTGGATTCTTCTTGTTTTCTTTTCTCATGGGGTCCAAGTCCCCATGAGTGTCGCCAATGGCGACAGTGGCAGGCAAAAACTCCCTATAAGCAAGAGGAAGAAACCTTGAGAGGAATCAAGAGTCAAAGTTTGTGCCCATTACACAGCTTCTTCTCATCCCCCCCTGGCCTTACTTCGTCCTCTGCCCTCTTGATGGTCCCTACCTGGGGCTGAGCCACAGCCTTGCACCCCTGCTGGGATCAACCTCTTGTCTCGGTTTCTTGAGCCAATTCTGACACCATTGTGACGTGGGTGGCTCTCAGAAGAAGCTTAAACAAGGCAAAGTTCGTGCCCATAACACAGCGTTATTCAAACTTGACTCAGCAAACAGAATGTAAGACACAAAGCAGCACGCTCTCTAACGTTTAGCTCACGGCTCTTACTGTTTGCTCACTCTAGTTCCTCTCGCTTGCTACAGATGACACATGGCCTAGGTAGTTCCTATTAGCCCTTCACAATAAAAGTCAGTGCAAAATTATAGGGATTTCTTATGAACTAAGTAACCTAAGCTTCCTATGCTCGAACATTTTAGTAAAAGCTACCATTTCCTTTTTTAACAAAACAGAACACAGGTATGCTCTGATGCCACAGTATCCTTCAGGAACCAGTATTGAAGTCTATGTATTGGTATGTATCCATTGATTTTGAATGACATGCGACTCTATGCCAGATGCAAAATGTGTTAAAATAGTGAAAACGCAAAAAGTATGTTGTTACTTCTGAGAGTGTGTAAAAGATCAAGTTTTCTGTGAATGATAAAACAGCTGCTCTGGCCACTGTGCTGCAACAACTGATTTGAATGATCTTCAGATTTATTTAATAATAAACTAGGGTGCATCATAATAATGTGAATGATAGTGCAAGAAGTAATTCTTAAGAGGTGAAAGTGAAACAATCTGATACTGTAGGTTTGCTGCTGAACTTGGATGTTTGAGTAAGGAAGCCGCTGAGCTCTGCAGTACAGAGTGGCCCTCACACACTCCGAAACCACACACGCTGCTCCGCTCTGCAGTGTAAGATACACAGCCTGCAGCCAGCCCAGCACTGCAGTCCCAACATGAGTCAGTGCTGTGCTGTTTACTCCTAAAGAACAGAGGTGGGATGTCTTTAAGCCATTGAGAGAAGCACATTAAGAATGCGTAAAAAACGCCCACACTGAACTGTCAGGGTGAGAAATGCCATTCATTCAGAACTGTAGACTGAAACACAACCAGAAAATGTTTGAACTGGCCAGGTGAAAGATTTACAAGAGCTCTTAATCCTTTACTGTCTATGCAAAAACGTGGCTGTTTCTGCCATTCAACATATTCTTCTCCTATAAGTGGAATTTCAGCCTAAAACTAGCCTTTAATATGTTATATGTCATGTTGTGTAATATTGTGTAGCACAGCATTGCATCTCTCAGCCTCATCAGTTTGACAGTTTTGTACAAATTTATATCCTTTTTCTGTTTTCGTCCGGCAGTGTTCTGAAGGCCAAAATCACTTGTCCAAGAAAAAAAGGTCAATAACATTTGCAAATGACTGTTGTATTGAGAATTTACAATTAGCACTATACGCTTGAGTAGGGGAGGGAGAGAGAGAGAGAGAGAGAGAGAGAGAGAGAGAGAGAGAGAGAAACAGATATACAGACAGAGAGATTCTAGCCTACTGGAATTAAATGGTGTGACTTTCTTAGTTTTTTACATCCACACTGTCACAAAGCCTCAGTCAGTATTATCTCTTTCTCTCTCTTTTCACTTGTTCACAAGTTTACACGATTTTCTGGGGTAAATCAGATAGCGCTAAGTGATCACTCTGCTAGAGAAACCAACATAGACCAGCACGGTTGGTCACTAACAAAGCCAGCATAAGTTGTGTTTTGGATGCTGGTATGCTGGTCAACCAGCATGACTATGCTGGGTGACTAGCTAAACCAGCACCAGTCCATCACCAGACCAACCAAGCTTATACCAGCATGGAATGCATGCTGGTCTGTGCTATTTTTTCAGCAGAGCAGCTGGAGTTCTAGCATTAGATTAAACAACAGACACTAATTAGCTAGCCTTAACAGAGTCTGTGCTAGAGTCCTGCTTCATTTGGTAGCTAACGTTGATATACTTTGGCCTTCTTCTCAGATACTGGGGTGCACACAGCATGTAACATGCAAAACACCCCTTGTTTTTCGTTGTAGCTCACTCAGTCAAATGTATCTGTCAAAGTCAGAATAAACTTTCGTTCCCTCATATATGTCAGCATTAACCTTTAGACTTGTTTCTGAGCTTTATGTGGCTCTTGGTCAGGCTGTGGGGGTTCTAAATCATTCTGACTGGTTAGCTTAGCTAGCCACCACTAAAGTTAAACCCTTAGATCTGATGAAAATATAAACTTATTCGCTGTTTATAATCACTACACTACTGTGCTATGAAACCTGCACAAGTGTGCTGAAATTATCATTCACTCCACTCAGAGCACGTTTGTTTTTCTTTTGTGACATAATTCATAAGCCTGTGTGTTATTTTTACCTTGCGTATTTACTTGTCCAATCAGTCCATCATCGAGTTGTTTGACAAAAACTTTCCTGGACAACCAGAGTGTTAATGTCCAGCCCTGTACTTCGCACTTCAGTTGTCTTTAGTGATATGAATTGCGTTCTAGATGTCAACTGCGCTCACAATGCCAACAATAAAGATAGATAGACTTAATAAAGAGATAAAAAACACAGTACCACATTCTGCATGATTCATTTTACTATGTCCAGCGTGGTCTGGTGACAGATTTTCATAAGTTAAAGGGGTCAATGGCAAAATCTGTGAACATATCGCCAGACAGACATTAAGTTTGATAGGGTTAAAGACAAGGCTTCAGGTTAATTCTCCTTAAAGCTGGTTAAAGCTGCATTCTGTGATATCACTCTGCCAGCGAGATAACAGCATAGGCCTGGCTCTCTACATGTTTGTTAGTCTACTGCCCACTGAGTGGCCAGCTGTCAAGTGGTACCAATCAACTAGCATCAACTCACTATGCGCTAATGCGCAAAAGCCAACTGTGAAACACACACACACATAAATGCATCATGGATTACTGACACATACACTAAAATAAGCAATAGCTCTTCTTCTGTGATGACGGTGGTCATAAATCGACCTAGCTGCCCGTAAAGCTCTTCCCTCTGATCTCCACTGACAGTAGACAGGATGAATCTGCAGATAGTGCTGTCTGTCAGCATGCGCTTTACTTACTGCAGCTGGCTTTCGAGCATAGTCACTTCCATCTTTCCTGGCTGCTCCTGCTGGAGTATTTCAGCTCAGTGACAGGACCTGTCACAGTAGTTCTGGGTTTTTGGTGGTGTTCAGCTTTATATACTGTCTATCTAACATGGCAGTAAAGGTACTACTGGCGTAGTGTTATTAAAGAAGTAGATTAAGGCCCAATCCCATTTCACCCCTTGCCCCTACCACTTAGCCCTTAGCCCTCTGTTTTGCACATTCACATCTAGGGTTAGGGTGTCCTAGTTTTTGTTGAGATAGAGGGGTAGGGTCTTAGGGCTACATGGTCCTCCAAATGGAGGTTTTTCAGAGACTGTGGGGTCGATGAGGTGCTTCGCATCTAATAAGAAATCTTGTACTTTTATATTTAAGTTGTTTTTTTTTCTAAACATATTTTTACTTTTACCTGGGTCATTACTCAAGTACTTTATCAGCCTCTGCATGATCAATCTCTTATTGAGCTGATTCAGCAGCGTAAATGCAAAGCTATGCATTGCAGGTGGGGTTCCAGGACTGGAGTTGGCTGTTTTAGATGGCTCTTGCACTGCGCAAAGCTCCCAGGGTTTGCCAACTTCGAGGGGCCCTGAAAGCTTAGACAGTGGCACATCCTTCTATCACAGCACACAGGTTCAGAGGACAGAAGAGCCAAGGTTGAACTCAAAAAACATCCATTACAGTCCTCACATACCAAAGGAGATAACACTGCAACAGAGTGTAAATACACTACAGAATGCTGTAGTGCCACGTTTACAGAGCCACTGACACAACTACCGAACTGTTCTCTGTATGTTCTGAGGACAGAGATGGCATTAATGCCCTAAACCCTAAGGGTCTGTATGTGGACTGACACTTCAGTTCCTCACTCTCCAGCTTTACATATTAGTGTCAGAGGAGTTACCAAAAAGTTCATACTGGTTACAGAATAACAAGCCTTAATATTTACAACTAGTTAAGAAGGCTGGGGTTCAAGGGGTTAAAAGTAGGGAGTGTACTAAGAGTAGTCGTACAGAGTGAGAGAGAAACCTGTTCACGTCTACCTTCACTGACTGTGTGGGTGCGCATCAATGCTCTGCAGCTAATTCCCAGCCAATAACAGCTGAGCTGTAAGAAATTCACCAACTGGATGTGTGTGGTGTCTGTTGCACTGAGAGAGAGAGAGAGAGAGAGAGAGAGAGAGAGAGAGAGAAAGAGAGAGAGAGAGAGAGAGAGAGAGTTTGATTTATAATACTCAGCTCACATTCTGCTGTCTCATGCTGTTATGGATGGTAGAGAGAACAGAGAGCTGCAGAGTAGAGCTTCAACACACACTCAGTCTAAACGCTACTGGCCATCACACACACCAGATCACATCCATATGAGAGACAGAAACATTCAACACATGCAATCATAATATACGCTGAGAGATATTATGATAACAATGTCAACAGATTCACAGCTTCAGCTGTGCTCTGTTTGCACAGTCATGCTGAAAAGGTGATATTTAATGGAGCTTTGAAGGAACAGTTCAAGTGTACACCACTTCTGCTGTAAACCAAATGTAGTCGATCAGCCAAGACATGCTTGGTGTGGTTTCTGCCACTGCATGGCTGTCTGACATACTGTCAGCGAGAATAACTGACAAAAGTACAAGATTTAGGCTTCAATCGACCAAATCAGAATGTTTGTAAACATAAAAGTTGGCTAACTCACATCCAGCCAGCGTGGAAGCAGCTCAGTTTAAGTAATAACAACATCTTTAAAATAATAACAAAAAATAACAACATTTTTACTGTAATAAACAAAAACACTGGTAATAAAGGTAAAATCCCTTTGTGTTTGAGGCTGTAATGTCAACTGTACCGAAGTACAAAATGGGATTTATTTATTTTATTTAAGTTTTTCTCCTTTTCCAGCTTTCAAAATTAGGTAGCACTGCTATACATATCGCTGCTGTTGGAACAAAACCTTGCATCTCAACTTTTGCCAGTTTTTGACATGATTTAAAAATGTCTGCTGCTCTTTACATTGTGTGCAAATTTCATGATGAATGGACCTAAAGAAATGACCCAAAATGACCCAAAAATTCCATTACATTAAAAAATATGAGCCATGCTCTGTGTTTGGTAACACTTTGCAGCTGAAGCCAACAACAATTTAGCTTGTACTCTTTCCGGTGCACACAGAGTGAGATAAAGATAAAGAAGACAAAGTGCTGATGTGTTGATTGCTATTTTGAGAATTATTACTTTATAATGTTTACTATAAGGTGACATAATTAGGATGCTAACATTAACACCTTTAGCATTTATGCTCGGCTCCACAGACCAAGTGTTTTTGCTTATATTTTTGCACTGACAGAGAAAAATATAAGCTTTGCTATAGCTATTCTACATATTTAGACACTTGTGTGTGTGTGTGTGTGCGTGTGCGTGTGTACACAAAACAGTGCAGCATATAATTTTACATCAGAGATAAAGTAAGCTAACTATCAATTACCCACATTAAATGCTTTATAGTAGCATAAAATGACCAAAAAGACATTTAAATCCTTCACTAATGAATAAATCTCTCAAGCAGGTGGAAAATGAACGAAGATTAGAACTAGAACCTTAAGTTGCATTGGTTCCCATTTGGCACAGTTCGCGTTTTTTAATGCTTCTTCATTAAACACTGCAATGAAATGTGTGGCTAGTGCACGTTCATGCTTATATGACAAAAAATGACCACACAAAGTTGTGAAGCTACTGACCTGGTAGCATAGAGTGCAAATATTTATTGGTACACAACAACTTAGTATTTTGATATTTCATTAAGATCACTGAAAAACACAAAGCTTTCAGATCTGATCTCAATAAAATATCAAAAGGCTAAGTTGTTATGGTACAGTGTTGCTGGTGTTATTCATCCATAAGTAAGTTCTTTGCTGTTACATGGGTGCCTTGTTTAGAGAATAAACCACATACTGAACTACTTGATGCAGGTTAAACTGATAATGCACAGTGCTCACTGATGGGGCACAAGCAATAAGCTCTATGCCTCAACTAATTGACTACATTTGAAGCAATGAAAAGGTTGTGCAAATTAATTTTTGGCTAAAATACTCCTTTAGAGCCCCACTGAGAGGCTACTGAGCCAGGCCACTGCATGTCCTTGAATATGACTAAAGTTTGGTGGTTTTTACTGCTGCAGTACTACATCACTGGCCTGACAACTGTAACGAGTCTTGATTTGGGCTTCCATTCCTCCATGTCCATGAACTGTGATAAGCTCTGTGTTTCAGTTCACAGATTTAAACATCGTTTCGCAGTTATTGTGGCAAGTTCCCCCGAAAGACTAAATTAGCCTAATTAACAGAGTCTCTAGTGACATATCAGAGACTGCGGGAGTTCCAGCCTCTAGGAAAAATAAACCCTGTGAAATGGATCGGAAATATCTGCATATGCAAAATGCCTGTTGACTAAGTCAGTGAGTCATATATAAACTGTTGGACAGATTATCCACGCCTGTTTTGTCTGGGTCTTCAGTACGGGAATAATCCTGGAGATGACAGCATACAGAATTATGTAGTGTTTGGAAAAGATATTCCGCATCCCCACAGCAGCCAAAAAAATCTATAAATCCAACAAATAAAGTTATACTGAGCTTGGCTTTCAGGTACTGTCCACTTATAGGTACAACGCTGACAATCCAGAAAAAAAAAACATGTTCATAAACCCCTGGCCACCGCACATGCAATCCTCAGCACAGTAAGGCTCTACAACCCCTTTAATCAAGTGATTTTTTAATGCTGTCGTCTCATTCTACCTAAGACAAAAAAAAATCATTTTTTTATTGCTACCATTTTGAGCAAACACATAAAAAAATAAAAGAAGTCAATAAAAATGTCTTAGCAAGCTGAATTCTTTTCCGAATAAGAGCGCACGCTATCACAGTGCATCCAACAATAAAGGAAGCATTGTGCTTCTTTTTAGACCACATGCGTTAGGCTCCAGTCCTGGTAGGCCAAAACACCAGATTTCAGCATGCTACCTCATTAAGCACACTTGATTTAGCTCATCAGCTAATTAACAAGCCCTTCATGAACTGAATTCAGTGTCAGATGAGGGTAAACACTAATCTCCGCAGCACTTTGGCCTGAAAGGTCCCCAGTTTGACATGCCTGTTTTATACAGTCATAGAAAACTTGATAGCACAAAGAAAGCTCCAATTCCACATACTGATATGTTTTACTGTGCCCAACATTCATCACAACTTCTGTGTTTTCTTGAGTTAAAGGGGACATCGGCAAATCTCTGAAGGTAGTGCTGGTGATGCATTAGGTAAGACAGGGTTAACAGCCACAGGTGAGGTGGGAACTAGATTAGAGTGAAACCGTGGCGTGATCGTAGGTCTCTGTGGATAAAGCTGCAGGCAGCTTAAACAATACATCAGAGAGTGTCTTGTGATCTGGAATAAAGGGTGGATCACATTCAGCTCCAATGAGAGGGGGATAGAGATGAGCCAGGCTTACTCCACAGCTCCTGCTGCAGTGGAGCCTCAGTGATGGCTCATCAGAAGTCTGGGCAGGTTTCTGCCTCGTCAGCGTACACTCTTTCTCTCTCTCTCACTCTCTCTCTCTCTCCACCCTTCATGTGCCCGGCTCCGAGCTGCTCTGTGTTTTGGAAGTGGGCCGAGCTGTGGACAGTGTACTGTAGCCTCCTCCAGGCCCGCTGGAGCAGCTGAATAAGACAGCATGGGTTTGTGCCATGCAAGAACACCAGAATTCATTAGAGATTCATGTTTTTGCTTCCCCTCTTTATTCATTAGGTAATGACAAAATCAGCTGTGCTGGCTTCCCATTATGATGCTAATACGGAGCACAATCATTGCCACAACCAGGGTGTGACTGTTTTTTCATTACAAGTCAGACAGACTAACTTAGTTTGACAGGAAAACCAAACCTAAAGCTCCTCCATCGTCTTATTTCATTTTCTACACTATTAAAATAGTTCTTGGCTTGGATGCACGGTTCTTTAAAAGGCCCATATAATGGAAAACTGAAAAATTTACCTTGGATTTTAAAATAAAAGAGTTTAATTTAGTACATAAAGTTTCATTCACTCCTCAGTCCAAATGATTCACATATGGTAATTAAACTGCACAAACAACTCGTTTTGAATTTACGGTTTTCGTGATGTCTACAAAAACAATGCATTTAGATACATCCGCCTAGCCAGCCTAAAGCAGTTTAGCCACACCCATTCATGCTGAACTGCTTTTTGAATAAGACACAACACAGGGTAGCCAATCAGAACAGAGGTCATTTACATAAATAAGCCTAAAAGGTGCAGTAACAACAACAGTCTGTTTAATTCTAAGGAAAAAAGAGATGTTATGTAAAAATGATTAGAAAATTGACTGTTTTTAGTAGAGAAAACCACACAAATGTCATTAGTGAATAAAATAAAAAAGTATATTATGGTTCCTTTAACTGGTCTTTACGTTACATGGAAGGTTTGTTAACCTTTTAAAAGGCTCTTCACACTAACACGTCTCTTTAAAGAACCATCCATTGAAAAGTTCTTTAGGAAACCAAAACTGTTTATTCCATGGAAACGCTCCAAAGAACTCTTTTATTTTTAACAGTGTAAATGTATTACATCTCTACCTTCTGATAAGGTAATTTTGGCCAATTTGTTTGACCAATAATGACTGTCATTATCAGGCGATTAATCGTTAACTGTCAAGCTTAAAATTAAGGACGCATCAAAATATCATATAATACATTCATGATTAATAGGCCTCAGCAACGCCCCCCCTCACCCGTGACCCATGGGGATAAACATGATGAATGAATACATGAATGTTAATGATTATATGACCAAAATCAAAAAAACGTCGATGCAATCACTGGATTATACAATGATGAGCTTCGGGTACTTTCATATTCCAAAGTTTTAAAGTTATATTTACCACTCATCACTACCCCAAGAAAGCTAACGTGTTACATAAAAAAATCCCCACCTCTACACACATCTTCCCTACACACGTTTTTTTCACACATTGTGGCTGTGACTTTGCGTCTGTTCTTCGTATAAAGCTTTTAAATTTCAAATTCCGTTATGTCTCTCACGATAAAAACTTATTTCAAGCTATCACTCTGCGGATTTGTCTACCACAGTACATCAAGTCTGTAGTATTAACTACAAGGAAATATTGCGGGAGCAATGTCAGTTATTCAGCAGACTGAGCTGGACAGAGCTTGCAGGACAGAAATTAACAAAAGAAATAGTAAAGTATGAAACTACAGTTCCCCTCGAAACATGATGTAACATAGCAGGGTGACAGAGAGAGGCTACAATCACAGAGGAGTTGGAACATGCAGCCGCTGCTGCTCTCACTGGACATTAAAAAACGGACTGAAACTGCAATCGTCTTATTTTTATGTTCACTCTGTGTTCACGTGAGTTTCATGTTTAGGTTTAAGCGAATCCTGCATTCACAGGGAGAAAATAATGTTACTGAGTTATTGAAAGTCATAAATACATTAATTCTGATGGAGCTTATTTTGTTTATATAGCTACAAGAAAATGCTCTGCTCTGAAAATGAAAAGCATCTTTCTTTAGGGTCAAATTAGTTCAAACAAGACAAATGCGATTAATCGCAATTAACTACACAGAAGAATACTTAATTGTGATGAATTATTTTAATTGTTTTACCGTCCTAATTCAAACATTCAATCACAAAGCTTTGTGTCTACCGGTTACCAACTGAAGTACAAAAGAATACAGCTCCTGATTTTTATATATAGCAGTATAAACACTGAAGTTGATGTGCAGCTCTTAAACTTTCTTAAGAGATGACCTGGAAACAAGCAAAGCCAACTTCTTACAAGGCTGAGCCAGCTTGACTTTTGTGACTACAGACTCGATAAGTAGGAACAATAACACAAAATCCCCGACCCAAACCATGTTGAACAAAGTAATTTCCAAATGAAAGAGTTCTGAGACAATGTACAGTATTTTGTACACAGTCAAGCAACAGCACTGCAACGTAACACATCTATATTATCGCTGGCTAGTTTCCTGCTGTATAAGCATTCCTCAGCTTACAGTCAACTGCTCAGTTTGTTGTACATTTCTATACCTTTTTAACACAAACCAGAACAATAACTCCACAGCCCCAAATACTACAAATGGTTGGTCCTCTGAAAGGACAGGGCCATCATCTCACATTTGTCATCATTCAGTGGGCAGCTAGGGCCTAAGGTGTAGAGAGGCCCTAATGCACAGCCCACAGAGTGAGCAACGCCAGCCAGCCTCGTGGGCCGTGACCTCACACACTGGCATCGTCATCACAGGGTATGGATGAATAAGAGCTACAAAAGGTCTTCTCAACACACTCTGCACTCGACATGCTTCTGACATGTAGAGACTGGCAAAGCCCAAACAGCAAAGCCTTTATGTAATAATGTAATCAATCACAAAAGATCAATACACCCTGCGACACAGCAGACGAGCAAAGGTGTCTCTCGAAGTCTGGCACAAGCATAATACACTTGTCCTTCGGTCCTTGACCTTATGTTCTTGTGAGCTGTCTTGTGTTCTTGATGTATATTTGCCAAAAGAGCACCCTTGTTTGGGGCTCTGAACCCACAGAGATCACAGTTTCTCGCGTTAAAACTTGCTAAAGCTGAAGTTTAACCAAAATGCACACTCACTAAAATGAAAATTTCACCAGAACGTACCCTCACTAAAGCTGAGGTTTCACTACAATGCACTCCCACAAAAGGTGAAGTTTGCCAAAATTCACTCTTTTTAAAGCTGAACTTTCACCAAAAATGCACGTTGACTAAAGCTGCAGTTTCATCAACATGCACTTTCACTAAAACTGAGGTTTCACTAAAAATGCACTCTTCCTAAAGCTAAAGTTTTGCCAAAAGGCACTTTTACTAAAACTTATATTTCACTACATATGTACGCTTCCTAAAGCTAAAGTTTCCCCAAAATGCGCTTTCACTAAAACTGAACTAAAACTCTTGCTGTAACTAAAGTTTCACTAAGAAATGCAGTCAGTAAAGCTGGTTTCTCCAAAATGTCATTTCACTCAAGCTGAGATTTGTCCTCTAACTGAAGCTGAAATCCCTTTTAGCAAAGCCCAAGGTTCGCTCTCACTGAAGCTGAAGGTTCACCAAGGTTCACCAAAAATGCTCTCACTAATGCTGAAGGTTCACCAAAAGTGCACTTTCACTGAAGCCTAAGGTTCACCAAAAATACACTCTCACTAAAGCTGAAGTCTCACTGAAAATGCTTCCTCTCTGAAACTATGGTTTCACCAAAATGCTCGCTCACTAAAACTGAAGTTCACCAAAAATCACTCCTTGTGAAAAGCAGCTACGCATGACAGTTAGCACACAACTGAGTCTACCTTCACACAAGCAACTTTAACAATGAAAAAACATGATAACTTTGAACTAATGTAACAAGATTTAGATCTAGCACTATTTATTAATGACATATCTAGATTTAGATCTAGGTATGTAGATAATGCATATAACAAAATCACTTCCTGTTTGGAAAGTATTTGCACGTTTAGGTTAAGAAAGCTTAAGAAAGCTATGGAACATATAAAACAGATGGCATCTGGGCTCAGATTATCCCCTAAAGCACAGGATGATTTTAACATATATCTCAACTGTGGGAAAAATCTTTAGATTGAGATGGAAATGTGTAGTGGTGCTTTGATGTACTGCATAAATGCACACACACACACACACACACACATACATACATACATACATATACGCTATCCTCTCGGTCTGGCAGAGGAGATTAATAAGCGACAACTGCAGTTCAACACTCACCACTGTCCTGTGCTGAATCGCAGCCTGCCCACCCCAGCTTGGCTCGCAGCGTGGACACACAGATGGACAGAGCAGAATCCAATCTGAGAGAGCTGCAGAGGACAGAGAGAGAGAGAGAGAGGGAGGACGGACAAGTGGATGTGTAAGCAATCAAGAGGAGAGACAAAGACAGAGAAATAGAGAGAGAGAGAGAGAGAGAGAGAGAGAGAGAGAGAAAGGATGAGAGGATGTGCGAACAAAGAAGCAATCAAGAGGAGAGAGAGACAAAGGCAAAGAGAGAGAGAGAAAGTCAGAGAAACAGAGACAGAGTAAGAGAGAGAGAGAGAGTGAAAGATAAAGACAGAGAGAGAGAGAACTCAGGATGTTTCCAGTACCTTGACTTGAGACACTATATTCGTCTCTCAGCTCAGCGACTCGTCCTGCTGCTCTGACTATGCAGATCATCAGCTGTGCTGTATGTGTGCGAGGGAGAGAGAGAGAACAGAGACAGAGAGCGAGAGAGAGAGGATGAAGGAGTGTAGCTGATGAGAGCAGTACGGGTTGTGAAAGAGCTGGTTATGTCGAGAGCTGATAAATGCTAGTGATGATGATGATGATGATGATGATTGGTGAGTGGTGAGTAAGCTCAGTAAGAGTCATGCAGAACAGACACATAGACACACATCTTCCCTCAGGAGAGCACTTAGAAAAACACACAACATGCTCTCTCTATATTTCTATCTCAACAGACAAACACAGCTGTTCAGACACTCATATGTCACACTGATATAGAGCCTCATCAGCAAAGTGTAGCTAGTTTAATCAGGGTCAGAGGAAAAAAAAAGAGCGTGATGAACAAACTGAGATGAAACAAGACTACAGAGGGGAACCATCCTACTCTGGGCTGCACCAGACATCAGAGTTAGGCAAACATTAGTCCTTTATATATCAAGAAAATGAATTTATTACATTTACATGACTCCAATAAAATGTATTTTATTCATGTACACATTTAAATTATGTAAATTTAATGCAAGACTTTTTTCATCATTAAAGGAAGATTCCATCGATTTTCTTCATATTTCTGAATAAGCAAACTGTTAGGATGTAAACAAAATTATTCAGAATGATGTGATATGTAATGCTCCATTAAAGAGAGACTTACTGCAGCAGAATTGTTCACAGTGGTGGTGATAGGAACCAGACGTCCGAAACGTTTAATGATTCTAAAAGCTCCCTCATATAACGTTATTGCATGAAATGGTTACAAATACATTGCAAGGCCTGAGACATTGTTTTACAATAGTTCTAAGATAAGTTTTTGGCTTAAAACAAATTTTTCCATTCATGGTGCAGAGGTCCATGCAGGGGGTTATAAGGCTAAATAGTTTTCAACTTATTCAACAAAAGTGTATTTTTTGGGTTTACCTCATTTTATTCATTATCAACATTACATGTTGGTAAAAGTATCAAAACGTGCAGGTTCACTGATTGTTCTGGATATTTTTTTTTTATTGGATGTCCCTTGTTCCTTTCACCACCACTGTAAAGAAACCTGAGTTGGTAAGTTTTCCTCCAATGAGTCATTTCACATCACACCACTCTGAATGACTTTGTTTACATCTCCACAACTGAATTATGCAGGAATTTTGAAATATCGGTTGAATTCCCCTCTGAAAATATCAAACGAATCGAATCCTCAAGAAACCTTAAACGGATACTTTTCAAGCTAATCTTCTTCTGCCACATGTAGCATACGCAGTGTGAGAGGGGTCCTATGTTGGCTGGCTACTCCAGCAAAGGCTGGCTACTAACTCACTCGCTATAGTGGCACTGATGCTAGCTTTTATAGCAACAAAATGTTTGGTTTAACAATTCTTTTTCTGTAAATGCTCTTTTCTAGTTTGGTAATGTGGGCTTCCACACATTAATTGAGATCTTATGCATCTCCTCTTCTGTCTTAGGTTTGAGAAATGAGTAACAATTCACTCTTTCCATCAAACTCTTAGGAAATTGGGCAAGTTTTCACATTCAAAAATACGCTACTGCTTTATGAAAGGTTTTTCAGAGGTATCCTGGGCTTAGTTACAGTTTCTAGTCTATGAAGGACCAAATGAGTGAACCAATTTGCTACA
This sequence comes from Colossoma macropomum, assembly GCF_904425465.1. Taxonomy (NCBI): domain Eukaryota; kingdom Metazoa; phylum Chordata; class Actinopteri; order Characiformes; family Serrasalmidae; genus Colossoma; species Colossoma macropomum. The sequence goes on along the minus strand of NW_023494802.1, from coordinate 12,845,158 downwards.
GCGCCACCCTGAGGCAGAGCAATGCGTAATCCCAATTTGTGGGATTGAAACTGAAGGACAAATTACCATTTCAAAAACATATTTGAATTCACTGGTAAAATATGACAAAAATCTTATAAATAGTTTGTAGCTTTTGGCTTAATAATGCACAAAAACTACTACTACCAGAGAACTTGTAGAGAGGAGAATTACCACTCTGCAATGTCTTCAGGGTTACTCAAACGCTAGAGGGCGCTCCCAAGCGAGTCCAAAATGAATAGGTTAAGATGGAGCATTTGAGCAAAATCATAGTTTATACATGCTTAAACATTTTTAATGTAAAAGAACACATTCATTTCCTAAACACAGAACAGCATAAAACATTTTAACACTGCTGTTGTTATATTTTTAAGAGCTTAAGAGAAAAAAAGGAAATATATAGGCAGGTTTTCTTTGCTTTTTTGGTGAAATACAGGCTACTACTTTCTAAAATTAAAGGAAAGTTCTGGGCAAGTGATTAGAAACTATTTTAACTTTTCATTTTTAGCCGTTGAGCTCCATTTACTCCCATACATTGAGGACTTGCTCACAGACACCCTCTGGCATTTTGCAGTCATGTTTTTGATATAACGAGGGAAATAAGAAGTGGCCAGGGTCCTCATAAACTGGCTCTGCTACTACTGCACCTGCGTAGATCTCCACAACTGACAGGCTCATTGTACTGAAGGGCAGGACTTTACTCATAAACAGAACCCATGTAGAGCGTTATGAGCTTTCCCGTTCTTTTTTAGCCAGTGACCTGTCTCATCCTTTAAAACGTCCCCTCAGGGATCCAAGAAGTAACCTATGAGTTAAATTCTGTGTTTCTATATAAGGTTCTCTATCTTTGTGATAATACAGAGCATATGGGTATCATGTTATATGCAAGTGTTTTTAAAGGTGAATTTAAGAAGATATGCAAAAATTGAGAAAATGCCCACAGACCTCAGAGGGTTAAAGTTCTGAGGGTTAAACGCTACTGGAAAATAATACTTTTTTTTTGCATTCTCGCATTCCCTCCCATTCAAGTGACATGGCTTTTTCACCACCCACTCGTCAAAACTATTTTGTCTGTGTTTTATAATGTAAACATATCTTTATGGCGCCACTCTTGTGACCTCGCCGTCCCCCCACCCCCCAGAACCACGTCAGGACATCCAAGGTAAAACCACCCTTTCTAAGGACACTAAGACCATAAAGGAACTCAGAGAATTCGCCAGACCAGTAGCTATTCTCTCCTTGTATGCCCTATACAGGGCAGATATCAGGGAGCTAAGGTGCTCCCCAGATAAAGCAGGGGTGCAGAGGTGAAGGCTCACTCTCTCATGATAAGCTCTAGTTTCTGTCTGCGCTGTATAAGGTGACACTGCATCGGCAGCATTTGTTCCATCCAGCTAAACATTCAGCACTTTACTGAAGCTCTTGCCCAGAGCCAGAGAGACAGATCACTGTCAACAGAGGTGATAGCTGCTGGAGGGCAGGCTCACACACATTCAGCCACATCCTTTGAAGTGTCAGGAACGTCGCTGTCCTGGCGGCGACCTCGGGGGCTTTCTTCAGCTCAGGATAGGCCAGATTTGCACACAGCCAGCCACGCCACGTCTGCCAGCATGATTCATTCTGACATATGGCTGCTGATATACACAGAGCACAATGTTATGGAAACATGGAGTTTGTACATATGGAGTTTGTGATATTAGCAAAGAATTTGCAATGAAGCAAGAAGTGGCTGTGAAATAAGCACTGGCTTCTAAATCACTAATATGATTAGCATTTGTCACACACATAACTTGGACACCAATCGGCCACTTCATCAAGAACACCTTCTTGTATGTACAATCATTGTCCATTTTATAAGCTCCACTTACCATGTAGGTGCACACTGTAGTTCATCTGTTTCTCTGCATACTTTGTTAGCCCCCTTTTGCCCTGTTCTTTAATAGTTAGGACCCCCAGAGGACCATCACAGAGCAGGTATTATTTGGGTGGTGGTGATCAGCAGTTCATCAGCTCAGTAGTTCATCTGTTGCTGCATATTTTGTGTTGGTCATCCTCTAGTCCATCATTAGTGATCACAGAATGCTGCCCACAGGACGCTGTCAGCTAGATATTTTTGGTTGGTGGACTATTCTCAGTCAGTTACACTGAGGTGTTTAAAACTCCAGCAGCACTGCTGTGTCTGATCCACTCAGACCAGCGCAACACACACTAACACCACCACCACATCAGTATCACTGCAGCAGCGGCATAGCCTGAGGTAACCAGTGCTGGAATGAAGCACAGCCACCTTTTTGGCCACTCCACTTATGGAAAATGAGTTAGCTATCAATAAAAAGCAACAATTATGCTTTATGGAGAAAATCTGCCACCAGGGTAGTTACCAATCAGTTACGGGGGGAGTGATGATGGTGCATTTAATAACTACAGTATCTTGCTGTGATGGGCTAATTTTGATCTGCAGGTAAGTGAATGTGCATTGGGTCTTTTAGCAGTGAGCTACATTATGAAGTGGGCTATTTGATGGAATGATGAGCTAACTACCAAAAATATGTCAACTATAATAATTTCTCCTTCTAACTAATTTCTTTTTACAGTTGAATGCATGCTTGTGTTGTAGGTTAAGCTTTTACAGTGCTGTCTGTATAGCTTTCTGATTGTTAGCTGTATAACCTGAAGTGAATGCAAGCTAAATTAATAACTCCTACAGCCTGTCTGAATGAAATGTTTTTCTTAAAGTTTCATTTACTTGATTCAAACACATCATTTCCTCATGGATGACTAAAACATGTTTCATCAACACAGTTTTTGCCTTTCAGTTTTCTTTTAGCAATAGCTGTACTGATGTAATATTTTCTCCATGTGGAAATGATGGACAGATTTAGTTATGTACCAAGAAAAAACAATTCGTCAATTTGTATGTTATTTTAATACAGTAACTTCATTTTTTCGCAGCAGTGAGCCATCCCAATAAAATCTCTGGGTCTTACCTGGCCACCCCATTCTAAAAGTTGTAGTTACGTCCCTTCACTGCAGTGCTGAGAATGATCCACCACCCAAACAATGCCTGTTCTGTGGTGGTCCTCTGGGGGCCCTGACCATTGAAGAACAGGGTAAAACAACAAAGTGCGCCTACAGGGTAAGTGGAGCTGATAAAATAGACAAAGAGTGTAGATACAAGAAGGGGCATGAAGAGTGTGTGTGTGTGTGTGTATATATATATATATATATATATATATATATATATATATATATATATATATATATATATATATATATATATCCATCTGTTTCTCTGCATACTTTGTTACCCCCTTTTTCACAGAGCAGGTATTATTTGGGTGGTGGATCATTCTCAGCACTGCAGTAACACTGATGTGGTGGTGGTGTGTTAGTGTGTGTTGCGCTGGTCTGAGTGGATCAGACACAGCAGTGCTGCTGGAGTTTTTAAACACCTCAGTGTCATTGCTGGACTGAGAATAGTCCACCAACCAAAAACATCCAGCCAACAGCGTCCTGTGACCACTGATGAAGGACTAGAGGATGACCAACACAAACTGTGCAGCAGCAGATGACCTATCGTCTCTCACTTTACATCTACAAGGTGGACTGACAAGGTAGGAGTGTCTAATAGAGTGGACAGTGAATGTTTAAAAACTCCAGCAGCACTGCTGTGCCTGATCCACTCATACCAGCACAACACACACTAACACACCACCACCACGTCAGTGTTACTGCAGTGCTGAGAATGATCCACCAACCAAATAGTACCTGCTCTGTGAGGGTCCATGGGGGTCCTGACCACTGAAGAACAGGGTAAAAGGGGGCTAACAAAGTATACAGAGAACTTTACAGAAATAAATTACTATTCCAAGTAATTTTGAAACCATTTCTATTCTTATCCATTCATCATGAAATGTTTACATAATGTAAAGGGCAGCTTGAGCTTCTAAATGGCAAATTAAATAAAAAATTAAAGAGTCAAGTCTCAAGGCACTGTAGTTCAGGTCTGAGTCAAGTCTTGAGTCCAAGCCAAGTGTTGAGTTTCAGAGGTTCAAGTCCGATTCGAGTCTCACGTCTCAGGAGTTCAAGTCAGAATCAAGTCTTGAGTCACTGGGGTTTAAGTCTGAGTCAAGCCTCAGGGGTTTGAGTCAGAGTTGTGTCTCAAGCTTCAAGGGTTTAAGTCCGAGTCAAGTCTTAGGTCACTACGGTTTAAGTCTAAGTCAAGTATTGAAATTCAGGGGTTTGAGTCTGAGTTGAGTCTCGAGTCCGAACTGAGTCTCAAGTCTCTTTGAGGTCCTTGGCAGTGCCCTCATGTTCAGGCTCTCACATATCACAGTAGCACAGTGTAATATACATACAATGGTAACATGATCTGTTAAAACACAAAGGCATTTAATTGAATTGTTAATTCAATTAAATACTGATATCAGTATTCAAACACTGGTACCTCAAATGGTTAACCTTGAGTACACATGAATATCTCTAGTTTTTAGCTGCAAGCATTGCTTTGTACCTTCAGTCTGACTGACAGCCCTGCTGAAAACATAACACAGACCAGCATGCATTCCATGCTGGTCTAAGCTGGTTTATACTAGTCTGATGCTGGTCTAGTGCTGGTTTAGCTGGTCACCCAACAGGGTCATGCTGTTGACCAGCATACCAGCATCTAAAACACAACATATGCGGATTTATCTGGCGACCAGGCATGCTGGTCTGTCCTGTTTTTCATGCAGTATGAACTAAAGTGATATACAGAATAAATGCAGTGATTAAAGGAAAGAGACAAAACAATTTGTAATGGTTGGTTAGCCTGTATTTTGCATAGCAACTATCCTAGCTAGCTAGCTAGCATAACCGTTAACCCAGCTGAAGTTTTACTACGTTCTAAAGCAGGGGTGTCAAACTCAACCAGTACAAGGGACATATTAAAAAATCTCATCAAATCTGTGGGCCAGAGAAGTTTTTATCTCATCTTTAATTAACATTGTGCTGTAACCTGAACTGGCCATTGTTTCTTCAAAATATGCAACAACTTCAACAGTAAAATACAGACACTTGTAGCAGACCTTGTAATATTACATGGACACTTGAAATATTCAAGTGCTCAGTCTTTTAAACCTACCCATTTGCTTGAACTAGACACCTGGCATCCTTTCTTTGCTGCAAGTTCATTAAGACTTGGGGTCAATTTCCAAACTGCTAGCTAATGTTAGGTGTTTACATTGATTAAACTGCAGCTGAAATGCATTCTGGTGACATGATTGGTGTGGAATTGCACAGAACTGTGTAGAACTGAGGTGTAACCTCAGCTGGGGACTGTAGTGCAGCACATTGTGAAATGGGTTAATCTTAATAGAAAATTAAAATACTTTTGTGGGCCGGATAAGATAATAATGTTTCTGGCCCGCTGGCCTTGTGTTTGACACATGGGTTCTAAAGGAATTTGATCTCTAACTGACAACTTTGGTCAAATTAGCTATTGTGCTAGTGAACGTACTTGCTATCCAAACTACATGCTAGCTAAGGTGTTTTTACTGTGTCTAAATGCTGCTTTTATTGTGGTAGTTGTAATTTTTTCATATCAGATAGCTGAAGTTGTACTGTCCATTTTATCTTAGCTTTGCCGTCTTTGTGGAAAGGTATGAATTGGTTTCACTGGAGGAGGTTCTCACCCCCCTCCTCTTTCACCTCCCATTGCTCGCTAGCAGCTCAATCCACACCTTTCACACACAGAGCCAACAGTGTCCTGGTTTATTTGATAACAGAGTTATGAGGATTTTGTTTATTTGATCATTTTATTTCATCATATTAATTAAAATATCTGACACAATTTTCATCCCACTGGTGGAACGTACCCTTGGGGGCCTTTAGAAAGAGCCTACAAGCTCTATTTCAAGTTTCTTCCGAACAGCCTTACAAAATCTTGGAAAACAAAACCAGGGATTATCCTTCTGAACTCTAGCTTATGAAAAAAAAGTAGCAAGCTTACACTGTGGAGAACTTTGAGTTTTCTCACTTTCTATTTAAGTAAAATAATTCATAATTGGAAGAACAACTCAAGATATTGTATAGTAGTTGTAGCCATCAAGCCATATGACTTTCCATCTCTTTTAAAACAGACTGAAAAAAGGTACATGGAAACAGCCATTTGCGGTCACAAAAGCACTGCATAAAGTTGTCATTAAAACTCACTGAGACCAACCCAGTGGGCCCAGACACTGAGCAATGCCACAAACAAGCAAGTCGGATGTTTCAGTATTATGTACCAGCAGAGGAAATAAGGAGTTCACACAAAGGATCTTCAAGGGTGAAAGACACGAAAGCAATAAGAGGTGCTGAATGGACAGCTACTGCCATCAGCTTTTTCTTCAGACCATGTTTTTCACAAGAGTCTTTTTCTCAAGGTCAAAGTCATCGACAACCAGAGCCTTGTCTGGCAGTATATTTCCCTGTGGTCCCTGACACTGAAGATTGAATTTCAGTTAGATAGGATCACTGCTTTAGGGACATTTGCTTCCCTCTCTGAAAAGGGAAATCTGACGCCTCCCTGTTAATTGCGGAAAACTCTAAAAATAGTCTCTCAAGAGGAGAAGGCTAAATATGGCATTCATACCAAATCAATTAATCAAGATGGAGAGAGTGAATCATTGCTATAAAGGGCAGGGAAGACAGGATTTATGTACACTAAGTACCTCTATTTTAACTCTTTATTACATACCAAGTCTTTCAAACCCTACACAAGTAAAGTTTATGGCCCTACTAAAGCATTCCAAGCTCTTCAGAGGACATCCGGTACACTGACATTTAATCACAAGTCATGTCAGGTTTATACAAAAACACATTGAATTGTACTTCATTTAGCACCAGTCAAAACCTTGATGTAGCCAACATAGCCAGTGCTGACTGACATAGGAAATGAATATGACAGAGATGAGAATAATCTCAGAAGTCTGCATTAACTGCACAGCATCACTCCAAACAACCAAAGCAGGTCATTTAAGGAATCCACTTGTATGGTCACCGTAGCGCAGCCCAGGTTCACCATACTCTTTCTCTTTTACCCATGAAATGTGATGACAGCCTGTGTAACTTATACAACAAGGGCAGCAAGTCAGTGGAGCACAGTGGATAAAGTTCAGTCCTAAGGCTAAACTTATACCGGTCCGAGGAGTAAGATAGCGCATGATTACAATCTGTCAAATCTTGTACGGATTTTCCAATCAGGCTAGCTTAACCTTGAAATGAATGCGGTCCAGTCAAAGCTGGGCTTAAATCCTGCACGGCACTGCAGCTAGATCTGTGGTACAGTCATTCAATAAAGCTTGAAATGCACTTATCACATAAAAATATTCTCAAAGTTTTGAATTAAGAGTTTGATATACAGTGTAAACATATGCTAATATTGCTAAAATTTCAAATACATATGGAAACTAAGCTGCAAAAGCAATCCAGTTTGGAATCGTTGTTTTTGTGATGTCACAACCATGAACACGGTCATATATCCGCCTGTTCAGCCTACCACAGTTTAGCCCTGCCTAATAACACTGAAGTCATATGAAGTGTTTTTTTTTCTTTTTTACTTAGTTATGGCCACTTCCACCCATTAGCTAAGTCTCCTACAATCACACAGTGCTACCAAGCTGGGAGAGTTAAGGTCAGAACATGTTTCCTCCGAGAACTTTATCTAGTTCTGCTACATTAGCTGACAGCTGAAGGTGCTGGTCACCATCGCTCTGAGTTATCGGGGGAGAGGGAGGGCCATCCTACCCACCTAGAGGGAGCGATACCAATTATGCTGTCTTGGACTCCCAGTCACAGATGGCTGTGGCATCTCCAAGGATTGAACCTGTGATCTCCTGATAATAAAACCAGCACTTAGTTACTCAACTTGGGTGTCCATAAGGAGTGTTTCTGACTGGGTACAACACTAGCAGTCAATCATGACAGAGGACATCTACATGTGTCATTGTTAAAGGCAAAATAACAAAAACACAAACCCAACAAAGAAGAACTAGCACCAACTAAGGCCAGCTGATAATCGCCTCTCCTCTCTTGGGAAAAAATGTGCTCGAACACTGAACAAAGACTACAACTCATGGCCAACATGCATACTTACTGTGCCTGTGCAGGAAGGGACGACTCTCAGAAGCCTGGGCAGGAAGGGACGACTCTCACTCTTCAAAGCGCCATATGTTTACAACCAATTGAAAGAGGGGGTTTCTGACTGTCAGTATGGCAGTGAACCTCCAACAGGTCAGAGCATTTGTCGTTGGTACCAACAGTTCCAAGAAAAAGGTCACCAGCATCACCAGATCTTACGCTGTGTGACTTTTTTGTGGGGGCACATTAAGGATTCTGTTTATGTCCCACCACTCCGACCAACACTGGATGATCTCCAAAATCACATCAAAAGAGCCATGAGTACAGTGACACCCGACATGCTCAATCGAGTATGGGATGAATTTGACTATCGTCCGTACAGTTGGAGGAGGTCATACTGAGTGCTTGTAAAATTAAATAACAAATTTTATGCTCACTTAAACCATTTACAATTTACTGCATTGTTCTGTAATGATTTACAAGCGAAATAAATCATTTTGAAATCGGATGAATCTTTTTGAATCACCCTGTATGACGAAAAGTAAAAAGAGAATGCCATGTTTTATTTCATTTTAGCACGTTATCTCATCACCTTCAGGGCTTTTATGTGTCCATGTTTATTCAGAATTATGATCAATGTTTTCTCACTAAATAGGATATTTAAATAATGTTTGAAAATTTGAACACTAGAATAGAATAGAAACACTAGAATAGAATAGAAAAACAGTTAAAACGCCATCAAGTAATGATGAAACTTTGGCTAAAGAGTCAACTTGTGCCAAGGCCCTAAGGGATAAAAAGAGCTTGAAAAACGATCATGTAAAATTGATTCATGATTCATTGACATGACTTGACTTGATATTGTCAGTGGATTTTGTGGAAAAATAAAATAAAGTAAAATATAGGCAGTGGAAGATGAAGATGTGGTCTAAATGGGTGCATTTGTAAATTAACTACATCCAACTACACATGACTAACAGTGAAATTAAACCAGATGAAAATAAACGTGTGAATTTTTATTTTATATGGTTCTTATAAATGACTGCCTGTTTAACAAGATGAAAGATTTGACTGAAATAGTGAGGAATTTACTACCTCAGATACTTCTTCTGCAGATCTTTTGGCACTTGATAAAGCTCATCCTCCACACACACACACCAGGCTGTCACGTGCCCGCAAGTCACTTGGAACTGCCCACTGGAGTGGTGTAAAGCACACTGCCATGGGACCCTGGAGCATTGGAAACACATTCTCCAGAGTGGTGAATCATGCTTCACCATCTGTCAGTTTGATGGACAAATGGGCTTGGACACCAGAAGAATTCTACCTGCCAGAATGCATAGTGCCAACTGTAAAGTATGGGGGAGGAGGAATGATAGTTGGGACTGTCATGGCCTGGGCTTGGTCAATTTAGTTCCAGTGAAGGGAAATCTGGATGCTACAGCAGACACATTTCTGTTCTTCCAACTTTGTGGTAACAGTTTGGGGAACGTCCTTTTCTGTTTCACCATGAAAACATCTCTTGCACATAGTGATGACCATAAATAAACAGTTTGTAAAATTTGGAACTTCAGAGAGCACTGAATTCAACCATATCAAACACCTTTGGAATAATTTAGACCGCAGGCTGCCATCTTAAGTGAATTTTGGCTTTAGGTTTCCCTTTACCTTCAGTGATTTTAAATCAATTAGGGAATAGCATCTAAAATCTCTTCAGGGAAAGGGTAATAGAAAAAATTCTAAAAAAAATTTAGACCCTAAACTGAAGTTTAAGCACTTATGTCATTGGCAGTTTCAAGGTTTAGATTTAAACGTATTCCTTTCGTATTTAACCTAAGCTCATTAAAATGTTTCTGCAAGGGGCCACAGGCCTAACGCCAACGCTTGAGGGGGTAAAGGGGTTGTGGGCGTCCACATACTTTTGACCAGGTAGTGTACCTACAGGTAGTCCATAGATTTTTTTAAATGGCCACCAGATACTAAAGTCTAACAATAATTGAAGCAGGTATATCTCTAACACACGTAAGACACGCTATTTTAAAAGAAACGTGATTGTGAATGTTTACAGTACAGAGTTCGCTGATGTTTTTATTGTTAGCGATCTGGATGTAACTGTTAGCATTAAGACGCTACGCAAAGGGCGTTAATCCTGACGTATTTTGAATTCTACAATTTAAATATCGCTGTTATGTAAACATGTTGTGAAATAAATGAGGTTCTCATGGTGAAATAACGTTCTATGGGGCTGAAACTCTAAAATTGGTCAGTCGTTTACCGACACCCAACTGAGCAAGACGCTGTTTCCCGAGCTCCTTCTTCAAAGCGAAAAAAACGATGTTTCCTTCCTCTCTCCTCGGCGGTCAGCTGCGGCCAGTGGTACTCTGTGCTACCGGCGTTTCAGCGGCCGCTATAACGTCTTACTTTCTCTTTTACAGGTGGCGGAGGATCCTGGACCAGCAGCGGAGAATCGAGTTTGAGACCCAGACCGACGCCCTCGATGGTAAGTCGTTTGTTTTTGTTACCATAGCGACCAAAAGACCGTTAAGCTAATTTCGATACTATCTGGATAGCGAAGCTAGCTGGCTAACTTCTGTTACTTCGTTTTTCTGAGCTAATAATCACCATAATAAAGGCTGCTACTGTGTAATAAAACATTTAAGGCATCCCCATAGGTACGTTAAGGGGGAATTCCGCTAGAGATTTCTTTACAGTGGTGCTGATAGGAACCAGGGGTTGTGATGTCTTCAACCCAAGTATAGCCATTTTATTTGTTACCCAAAACCACAAGTGAACCAACACGTGTCTTCCAAGTTTTTATATATGTAATTCTTACGATGTTTAAATAGTGGAACATGTGAAAAGGTAGTTTTTAGGGGACTATTTTGCATTACAACACCCTGCATGTACCCCTCCTCCACAAATGGATTAAATAAATAGGTTAACAAGATGTTTTAGGCCAAAACCTTGTCACAAAACTATTGTAAAACAATGTCTCAGACATCAGGGTGAGTATTCATAAGCATTTTGTGTAATAACTTATTGTGAGGGAGCTTTTAGAGACATTAAACTCCTCATACATTTGGTTCCTATCACCACCACTGTGAACAAATCTGACTTGGAAAGTTTCTCTAGAATGAATTATTTCACACCAAACCACTCTGAATTACTTTCTTTACATTTTAACCACTTAATTATATAGAAATTGGGAAAAATTGGTGGAGTTCCCCTTTAATATTAGTCACCACACTTAAATCCTTCCCTCAAGTTTAGCACCAACTTATAGCTTTAGACTCCTTAAATGGAAATGTAGTGGCTCTAAGTTGGTTAATTGGGTGACAAATGAATATTGATGTCTTTTATGTAATCATTTTTGAGATTACATTTTTCCACCCACCTATCAGGAGGCTAGTAATGTTAGCTGACTTTAGCCTAAAGCTAAGCTAAAGCTTGGTTTGCTAAGACAACAGGTTACCATAGTAACAAAACATCAAAGCTGCCCTTCATTCATGAGATTATAGTGAAGCACACAGCAGATACTGTTTATGTTGAAGAAGCTTTTCAAAAATCAGTGATGATTTAAACATGTTCTTTAGGAACAGAGGATCAGGAGTGGGACATCTTTCCATCCGTCCCCGTCCCAGAGGTAATCTTTCTCACTAAAGATTGTGAGGATATATATTCTGACTTGAGGAGACTACATAAATACCTCTGCTCTATATTAACTATATTTCTGTATCATATCTTTGCTGTAGGGTGTCTCTCTGCAGAACCTGGAGGACCTGCCATTCATTCCACCTTCTTCTTGTGGACCACTTGCAAGAATCTGGGTAAGAATCAACTCTTGCACAGACATGGAGCAATGTTTTCTAAGCCCAGGGTTCACATTACAGTCTTTTTTAATATTTCCATTTTCTCCTGTTCCTGTAGCAGTACTGCAGAGAGGTGGACCGAGCAAACAAGTCGTTTGCGTCCACATACACAAAGTGGTCGTCTGATGGCAGAAAGGTTCCTTTTTCTTGTTTGTTTATTACACATTCTTTGTAACAGATAAATTTAATTTATTGAAGGATTGTAGATTGACTTTTTTCAGGGCAATGAAAAAGCTGATGAGATGTTTTTCCATTTGATTTCTGCAGCTGGTGGAGGTGAAGCTCCAGCACAAGGCTGTTTACAGTGGGCTGGTGAGTGAGCACTGGTGGGTGCTCACCAACAACTTCCACCATGTGCGCTCACTACAGGTAAGTCACTGAAAAAGGTTCATGATTCTAATGCGAATAGATGTTCTAAAGTCTCTTTCTTTTAACTTCATGTCATTCACTGTGTTTATAGCTTCCTCCACTGTATTTTGCTCGTGCCATTGCTGTGGCCTACATCAAGGTAAAGCTCTTGACTCACTTGGATTATAAAGCTTTTGGAACCAGTTTGTCCCATTCTGATTTTATTTCATTGTACAAAGTCCAAATCCAAAGTCAGGCATAGGTGCAGGACACTAAGGAGTAAAGAACAAAAATAAATGTCAGTGTACTGTTCATTTCAAAGCTCCCTTATGTATTCATGTTTTCTTGCAGTGTGTGATCAGGCAACACCTAAGTGAACAAACAAGTATGTAGAGGTTAGCAGTGACATCACAAGACTACCTACCCATTTATTTTCAATATAATGTCCTCTGTTTTTCAGAACATCGGAAGAGACATCAGCGAGGCAAAGATCTACCTTCGCACAGAAACAACCGAGTCATCGGTGCAGGATGGCTTGCTGGTTGGTGCTTGTGTTTTTGTGCACTTAGAGTTCTGAGTGATTTTGGTGTTTCTTCAATATGTGTCAGTTTCACACACGCTCATTATTTCTCTGTGTGTTTTTTGCAGGGAACCACAATGTGCAGGACATTGAAGGAGGTGTCTATCGATAAGCATGGCCGCTTCAGGTGTCATGACAGCAGTGACGCCCAGACCCTCGAGACACCTGCGCCTTCTGCTTTCAGCAGACCACGTGGACCACCGCCAGGATTTTAATCGGCTACAGGATTCTTTAGACTGTGTTTTGTACATCCTTTAGATTTAATTATTATAGTCATGAGTATTTTTTCCTCCCCTTCTTTGTCTTTTCCACTGTCCTCTATGCAGGGATCCAGTGCAACATCCTTCCTGGATTCGGGATTTCGGACAGCAGAAGGACCTGGACTTCACGAGGACACCATCCCTCCTGGATTAGAGACTGCAGACAGCAGAGGGACCAGAACTTCACAAAGACACCATTCCTCCTGGATTAGAGACTGCAAACAACAGAGGGACCTAACTTCATGAAGACACCCTGGACTGTTTCAGGACCACATCAGAGGATAACCATCTTCTCAGTTTAAGGATGATGTTTTTGCCTACAGAAACCTTGATATGAAGCAGAAAAACCATCAGGAACATTATCACTCTCAAAAGTTCAGACGTTCACTGAGGCACCCTGGACAGACAACCTGTGTCAGTTTCTGGACCACATCAGATAATAAACATCTTCTCAGATTAATGATGAAGCTTCTGTAAAAATCATCAGAGACATTAGGATCTACAACATGAGGGCCAGAAGAGGAGACTGATGGTCTCTAATCATCACTTTTCATGCCATCTTCATCTTCGTCGTCATCAGTGCTTTCATCATCACACTGTTTTTGAAGGAGAGAAAGACTGGAGAAATTCACAATACCTGATGCATTCAAGTATCATCAACTTTTCCTTCTCATCATGGACATCATCCTCATCACAGTGCTACTTATCAGCATTTTTATCTCAGACTCTTACAGTGGACCAAGCCGTGGGCTGAGGAAATGGACATTACTTAATTCATTTGTTTGACAACCTGTCAATCAGCTTGTCAGTGCTAAAGCTGTGTATCTACTACTATGGACTTTTACTGAGAAGCAGTCAGGAGGCCTCCTAGCCTGCGTACTAGACTGTTGGCTGTAGTGCAGTTTCTGCTATTGTCTATAACTAACAGTTTGGCACCTATGCTAGGACACTGTCAGCATCATTCAGAGGGGATTTTGTCTTTACAAGAATCAACAATAACATAATTGATACTGGACAATCATTTTTTAGGATGTAATAATGTACCCCCCCTTATCTTTCCATGCAGTGCTCTGTAAATTGTATTAACACTATATTTATTGGACGCTTATGAACATTTTTCAGTAAAAACCTTCTCCTAATTGCAACAGAACAATTTTTTTGTTTCACTTTCTATATTTTTAATATAAATGCAATTCTTTAATCTAAAATGTTGCAATGTGAAGACATGAATGATTTTGAAGAAGGTATAATGATTCTTTTATTAATCTCTTGTACCAATAACTGGTATGACTGGTCAACTCTGATTGCCTCTGACTGCTTATGTCTTTATCCTCTCCCTCTTGTGTAACTCTCAGCCTCACCACTAGATGGCAGTAACTGTTCATATAATATATCTGTTGGTGTTTTATAGTATACTAACAGTGCAAAACACCAAATGGTAGTGAAATGGTGCAAAATACAAAAACAAAAATAGGAATGCAGAAAGAGTGAACATGCCTGACTTCAGGCTACCTATTAAAATAAAGGCAAAATATTTGCTAATCATAAATAGGCTAAAATGCATATTTCCTCCATGTGTGTATGGCCTTTGTGTGTGTGAGGAAGAGCAGCTCTGCTTCTCTCAGCACAGGCCTTTAATAAACTGGGGACTCAGTATGTAAATCCCACAGTGAGCTCCTGAAGATTTAATAAGCAAGAACTTGTCCCATTTTAAAGCAGCACTTTGCATTATGCTGCATTGATACATTTCATATTTGCGTTTCCTAAAAGAACCCAATGAAACAACGGATTAAGCGTAGATTTGGGAGGCATGAGCCAGCCTATTTTCTATGTGTCTGTGTGCAAATCCACGTGCCACTGCGGTGATTACCCAAAGATGCGGCTGGGCTCTCGGGTCTGGCTGAGCAGAGACGCTCCAGCTATTTTTCCCTAAAGCAGCACTCGTTTTATTTATTTATTTCGCACAAAAGGAGCTTATAGTGTGCATATGATCATAGTGAGGGAACGCTTATTAAACTTGCTTGTAAACCAGGTAACCTCGTAAGAATGGGGATTAGATCCTGAAACACTGACGATGCAAATTCCCCCAGTGTGCCATCTGTGCAGAGCTGCAAACTTAAATCAGGCATAGCAAGCACATCTCATAAATATCCAACTTTCTCTTCCAGAGCTCTTTGTTGCTGTAAGGCAGGGGGGAAGCCATTCCAAAAGCCAGACAAAAAGCCTTTTGTAAACTAATTACCCCATGCTATTCTTTCCCCAAATGCAAAAACCTATTTATGATCAATTCAGATTTGTTTTCAATGAATCTCAATTTGTCTACATGGCAGAAATGAACAATCCACTGTAATAATCTCCAGCATCCCCCCAAAAACTTTGCTTACGTGGCGCTGAAGATAAAGAAAGTTATATTTGAGTTTGTAATCTGCTTCATAGATTTAACAGTTACAAGCACTCTGTCTAATCAACAGCCATTAAAGTCAGTGCTTTTTCACTGGAAGATATAATGCTGTTGGGATGTATTTCGGTGAAGGATTACCAATAATGTGTCTTACAGTAGAAATAGATGGCCTTAGCGAGCTTGGATGAAATGTTCCAGCCTGAGTAATGGCCTCGTTGCTTCATGGATCATCATGGCCGTCTGGACTGTGCTCCATTTATGACTCACAGAGCTCAGAGGTGATAATCTACTCCAGATTATACTATTAATCTCACACACCATAAAACCACCAACTGATGACAAAGTGTCAGCCATTATGTTCTATAGCGCTGGGCATGTTACCAGGTTGCCTTTGAATGGTATGTTGGAATGTAATATATATATGTGAAGCATGCTGTCTTGTAGCATATGGGACCACCACGGCGATGAGGGATTTTCACTTAATGATCGGTATCCTGTAACATGGACACTGAATTCATTCTGGAGCGCTGTGTATTCACTGTGCTATAACAAGAGATTTTCATTCTGGAAACACGGTGCTGTGCTATAAACTGGAGCATGATTATTAAGCTTCACACCACTAAATTGATTCTGATGCACATGGTACACAGACAAAGTTCATTATTTCAAATGATTGTTGGAAATACAATTAAATTTGGAGGCACTCATATCAGTTGTGGTGCAACACTTCCATCCTGAACAACTGTGCACATCATGCTTTTATTTAATTAGAATATATTTAGTTTATTACGTTAGATACATTTTAATGTTGCTAAAAGGAAACTAAATCAAGCCACCTTTCTAAATGAAGAGTGGGTCTTAAACTACAACATTCACTGAAAAAACAATAATGAAGTTTTAGTCAAAGTGACCATTACATACATACATACATTCGTTTTTTGGTAGATATATGTAAGATTTAAGGAGATTAGATATAAAATAATTCAAAGGAAACTAGAAACAGGGGTTTTCAAAACAGAAGTTAAGAAAACAGTGAAAGGATGTAGAGAAGATGGTGCTGCAAACAACCGTGCAAGACTGTCACCATCAGATAAACAGTATTCAAAGCTTTTATCTTTGAGTTGGAGGAGAAAGTCAAGGTCCACTCTTGCTTAAGATCTGAAAAAAATCCAAGTGTTTCTGTCCATCCCTCCACTGTGAGAAGACAACACCAGTCCAGACCTCAACATCTTTTAATGTGTTTGGGATTATTTGGATCATCAGAAGCAGAAAATGCAACTTCTAAGACTGAACTTTGGAGGTGTGGAACAATATCCCCGCAGATTTGTTTAAAAAAAAAAACTGAAAGCAAGTCTCCTAAGAAGAATGGAAACTAATTAAAGCAAAGAGTGGACACACTAAATTACACACACTAAGAAATTAATATTATATTTATACATTTTGTCGATGCTTCTGTGTCATTTTCTGTTAAATATGTCTTTCCTGCTTTTTTCCTGCTGCTGAAAAATGGATGAAAATAAGTAAAAGTTCAATCATGAGTAAAAAAAACAGCTGCATTCAATGCAGGTTAGTCTCTGACTTTATATATGGGTCATTCTACTGAATTCAGAGTCAGAGCTCAAAAACACATTTTGGACTTTTATCTGACTCAGAACTTACTAGACTAAAGGACTAAAATCTTTCTCTTTGAGTGAAATTATGTTTAATTTATTAAAACAAATGATTGAACGTTCCATTCCTTATTTTATATTTCATATATTGTGTCATTAAGGGGACAGGGACGCAGTCTCACGTCCTGCTCTAAAATGCAGGGGTGTGTCTAAAATAAGGCTCCACTCATGGACGAAACCTCTCTGTATTTCGGTCGTGACATGAAAATGTGGGCAGCATTTTTTGAAGTAATTTTTTTTTCAATTTAAAAATTACACTAATGATAAATCTAAAATGTTTAACTTTGAAAGAAATTTAAAAAGAGCTTCACATTTAAAAAAAGTATAAAATTATTTTTATTTATATATTATTTTTACAAGTTGAAACTGAAGATTCAGGGTTTAAGACAGCCATCTCCAGTAGAAAGTACCCTATAAATTATGATTTTGTATATTTTTAGCTTATTGCAACCTTGTATCTTTGTAAAAATCTAGGGTCCGAATACATAATTGTTTTTATATAGTCTTTTTTTCACCATGAGATCACAGTTTGAACTGATTTTGGAAGAATTAGGTCCTAATTTCCACTGCTGGAACAAATCCTTGTACCTTCATAATGATAACTTTACAGGAGAAGGAAAAAACATGATGCAACAATATATTTCCAAGTAATTTTGGACCATTTCTATCCCATTAAATTTTAATACAATGCAATATAT
Organism: Colossoma macropomum; assembly: GCF_904425465.1. Lineage (NCBI taxonomy): Eukaryota > Metazoa > Chordata > Actinopteri > Characiformes > Serrasalmidae > Colossoma > Colossoma macropomum. The sequence goes on along the minus strand of NW_023494802.1, from coordinate 12,827,214 downwards.
ATATATTTATATTGATATATATATAATATGTGTGTGTGTGTGTGTGTGTGTTATTGCTCTCACTGCCATGCATAGCACTAAGTACATGTTTTCCTTCTGTCCTCAAAACGTCCAATAGCCATGTCCGACACACAAATACGCATGACTTTAAGAGGACTTCATATTACTGCATCTCCCCCTCTCTGTCTCTCCTCTAATCAGCTCCACGTGCCTCCTGTCACTCTGAGTCCGGTTCACATCAGCACCTTCAGCCTACTGCCCTCCGGACCCCCGGACCCCCGCAGGACGGAGCCTTCTCCAGCCCAGAGCCCACTGATCCTGCAGCAGGGCTCAGCTGGAGGAAGTGCTGCTGTAAATGTAATAAAGACACAGGGATTAAAGCAATGACTCACATCCTCGCTGCCCACAGCATGCCTCTCCCTCTCTCGCTCTCAGTTACACGACAGACTGATGTCTCTATGAGCTGATGGTGATGAAATGTTGCATATGATGGCTGAGGCGCACAGAGAAACGAGCAGAGCCATGGAGGGAGGAAGCTGGAGAAGACGGGATAAGCCCATGATTCGATTTACAGGCTGTTTAGTTTGTGGTGGGAGGAGGAATTTTAGCTGTTTATCATGGAACAGTGAGCAGTCTTCTCAGTGATGTACAGGCGGGTTAAACAATACAGTAAACTTCAGTGTATCTTCACAAACACTTAAAATATTTGAAATGGTTCATGGACTGCTTTTAAAGTTCTGGGAAAACCTTTAATTAGTATAGAATCTGTACATTATTGGAGCTTCTTTGAACTTTAAAAAGGCCTAAATCCTACATATCCTAAGATCCTTATGATGTTTGTGTGATTTTATGTACTAAAAACAATTAATCTTTGCATGATTATGTGTTACTGTGCCTGTAGAAAGAATATATGTAAATGACACCTGTTCTGATTGGCTGCCCTGTATTGTGTTTCATTTAAAAAGAAATAGTCTGAAACACTCCTTATAACCTCAGTGTGAAGGTGTGGAGCTAAACTGCTGTAGGCTGATTAGATGAATATATATTTGATGTGAGTTGTATTGTTCTGTTTGACTGAGTAAAGTACTGAGAAAGAACTGGATGATTGTTTGCGTTCACTGACATGTCTTGTCTGAATTTATGCAAATGTTATGCTACATCTGGGCAAATGATATGCTGTCGATTGACCTACATGTGGTTAATAAATAAAGAGATTTAGATATAGACTTAAAGTAACTGGAAGGAAAACAATTTTAAAATAATACATAAATACTTATATTTTTCATTACTAAATACTAAATATTTTTCATTATATTATGAATTATAATGTAATTATACAATAAATATCAGTTATTTTTATTTAAGTAATAAGCATCATTTAAATACTTTAAATTACCAGAATCAGGCCAGTCCTGGCCCAGTGTATTTAAAAGATATGGGCTGGATCCTGCCCTACACTCTCAGACAAAAAAAAGTACTAAACTGTCAATGAGGCAGTCCCTCTCTTATCACTGGGGTGGTACCCTCAAGATTACATCTCAGTACCTTTAGTCAGGGAACATATCTGTACCATAATCCATTGAAATTATATTTTCTAAGTTGTACTGACTCCACACACCCCGTCTCGTCTCCAGGCCTTTTATTTTATTGTTCTGTTTTAAAACATTTGGTTATGAAAAGATACAAATATGTACTTTTCCACATGGAAAAACTCATTTAAGGTTCAGAACTGGAGCTTAAAACCACTGCTGTGCCTCTGAGGGAACATTTACATTGTTTGTCCCTTAATGAATGCAAAATGTACCTGCACAGAACCTTTATCTCAGTGTATGCCTGGATGGACTTGGGTCGGATCCGGGCAGTCATTCAAAACGGACTTGGACCGAGTCAGTTGTGCTGGAATTGGGCAGATTACTTTCTGCTGTCAGGTTGGAATCGTCCAGGGCCAGGTATATTTTTTGCTGGCAGAGTGAGTGGTGCAGAGTAGGAGCGGAACAGGGAGAGGAGCGGCGTGATTTTGCTCAGAGCGAGAAGCAGCGCTTCAGAAAGTTTTTCAGAAAGTTAATTCTGTCTGACTCCGAAATCACTCCAGTTCCACTCCATCCTGCGAGCTAGTGCTTTTTTCCTCACTGACTACCTCTGCATGACCTGAGTGATACAGCTGCTACAGCTGCACACCATGCCCATTCATACGCAGGGTTAAGGCTGCAGAGCTAAACTGGTAATTCTCACCGATCTCAACAAAGTTCTACAGATATTCACACATTCAATCTTGTGTTCTCCATTCTGCTGAGTAAATGATAAAGGAGACTGTGTTAAAAGCACCTGTTTACCCTCGGCAGTTTTCTGGATTGTGATTGGGCTGTTGTTTTAAGTCAGTACTTACTGAAATAAACCCACATAGCACAGAATGTTTAATTTCCTTTAATGGCAGCCATAAGCTACACAATTAAACATACATTTTTTGCAGCTCCAGTCCACTGACACGCTCTACGACCTGTGGGTTTTTGTGACATCACATAAATAATGAAATGAAAATGATTTTTTTTTTTCTGTTTTTATAAATGGAATGTATGGTACAGTATAAAAATGTTAATACTGTTACTTCATTTTAAAGTGTTTTATAGAAGTAATTAGAAGAAAAAGAGTTTTTCCACAAAATGGGCCATTTAAGCAGGTTCTTCACTCACATAAACTGTAATTGTAATAAATAAATAATGTATTAAAGTGCTCTTTAGCAACCAATATGTATGTATGTACACACACACACACACACACACACACACACACACACACACACTCACTCACTCAATCAGAAGCAAGTAGATCACTAGCAGGTCTAGTTCCGGGCTGACCTGCCAGAGCTGGAAGAATGCTGGAGATGCTGGTGATCTGTGGGTGCACAGCTGTGGCGTGACGGATGGCCATCCCTGCTTCTCTTTTTCGCACGGTAGCCATCTTGAGCTGAAGTGGCCTTTATCTGCTGGCTGGCTCAGGTTGTGCATTAGGTAATGTCATTTACTGAAGCCCCCGACCTCCGCCAACATATGGATGCCATCAATTCTGCATTTCTTCCTCTGAAACCCTCCAAAAATCCCCCCGCACACAGTGAGATTTACACCCAAAACATCATGGGTAATATTTCTCTTTCCCCCTTTTTTCCTCCGTTACTTTTATACTTGGCCAAGATGTTTGCGTTTGGGACATTGGTCATGGTAGTACAGATTCACACGCTGGTGTATGATGTACAGGGAAGGAAAAGCATTTTGTTAAAACTTGGCTTGGTTTACTCATTTGTTCACACCTCATTAACCAACACGAAAAAGACCTCGCTCTTTAGAGGTACTCCATGTAGCAAAACAAGGAATGCTCAGCTGTTAGTGCAGCATATGAGAGACTAACGCTCTGCGCTCAAACTCTGCTTGCTATGGTAGTTCAGGTGTACTCACAATGTGCGTTGGCTCCGTCTTTGTCTTTGAGTCCGAGAGTCCAAAATAAGCAAAAACAAAGATAAAGCCCAGTGTCCTCTGCCAGAAACATCACTGCCTCTCATTTTCAGTGCAAAGCCTATCACCTTTCCCTGCCCTAACCCTGCCCTTCCCTGCAAAATCTCTTTAGGGATTATGTGCAGCTCAAAGTTTACCCAAGATTTTATTATTCCTGCAGTGTATTCTCACCCAGAATAAGTTAATATTCCAATTATAAGTAAATTCCATCTCATTAGGATACACTGCGGTTCCTGAAATTAGTCTTGGAAAGAAACCAAACCTGAAACCACTCCACCCAGTTATATTCAGGAATGTTAATATTTATATCTCAAGGCAATTAGTCCTAAAAATTGCACTACATTAGTGAATAAACCTCACACAACATTCTTCACCAAATGTCATATTACAGAGCTACACTCTGAGAAATATGAGCAATATCTTTGCAATTTTGTCATTTCTAAAAGTCAACAACCCAAACAACAAAGAGTTGGGCAATCTAAAATAAAACCTTGACAAATCCAGTCCATTCCTCAGTGCTGTTTGATGGGGAAAAGCACTCTTGATTTAAGGCCTTTAATATCTCTGCCACTGTAACATCAGAAAGGTGACATTTCAGCACCACCATCAGGATCCAACAGTAGCCACGCCGTTGCTACAATCAATTATATATGCAGAATATCACAACAAGATGTAAGAAATTAATCAAGTGGAGATCAGGCCCAGTCCCAGGCTTTCTTCCCATGAAGAACAGCGCTTGTTCTCTGTCACTGGACAGCCATGAATGGGAAACAAATGTGCAAAAGAGAGTGAGGAGCAGTTTTCCATATGGAAGCAGAGAGTAGTTGAAGAACAGGACAGATGTTTCTTCATCCACATCCATCGCTTTCCTACGCAGCATTAGGCAAATGTGCTGTTAAATCTCTCAGACTCTGCCCTTCACTGCAGAGTAAAACTACTCTATAGGAAGCACTGTGGTCAAATATATTCTTCTCCATCATGAGTTTATCAGTGACTAGTGAGCCCTATGTGACTTTATATGCACTCGTTACAAAAAAACAGTCCTATGGTATCTAACAACAGTGGAACCGCTTTTGGCATTATATAGAATATTCTGTTAAATGCTCTTTCAAGATCCATACACAGGAAATAGAGTCTTTTTAAATGCACAAAAAAACCTTTAAGCATTTCAGAAGACCCCCATTTTTAGGACCACATGAAGACTATAACTTTATTTACTGTATCCACATGATATGCAGCTTATTAAAAAAATTATTATGGAAAACAGGGTTAAATACTTATCTAGACAGTACTGTTATATAATTTCCAGCATTAGGAACACAAATTTAACAGATATATGAGTGACACTCTATTCTGAGTGTCCTTTTTAGATGAAACAAACACTCAACAGACTCTCAGTAACACATAAAAAAACACATGAGGGTTAGGGTTTGGTTTTGGGTTAAGATTAAGGTTAAGGTTAAAATGAGGGCCATGGTTAGGGTTAGGGTTAGGTTTTGAGTTGAGGTTAAGGTTAAGGTTAGGATTAGGGCCAAGGTTAGGGTGAGGTTTTAGGTAAGGTTGGGTTAGGTTAGGTTCTGTGTCAACAGAACATCTACAAGATATTTACTTCAATGTATTCAGATGTTTCACTACTGCTACTTCACCAATATGCTGACCACTCCAAATAAAGTGTTACCAGTACATGTTTAACAGAAAATTAAAGCCTCAACTAAATACACTACCAACTTAATATAGTATCACATTTTCAACATTTTATGTGGCCACTCTTTGCCTTTATTACAACTTCCATTCTTTTCCTGGGAGTTGTTTTTTCACACCTTCAAAGTTTAGTCTTAGTAGTTGTTTTTTTCCTGCTTCTCACGATCTAATCTCAAACACGTTCAGTGATGCTGAGGATTGGACTCTGGACTGGCCTGTCTATTGTTCTGAGAACACCAGCATCTAATCTTCTCTGAAATATCTGATAAATTAATCATTAAACAAATAAAGGGTGGTCTCTATTATCAGACTTTAGAAGAAGTCTTGTTTATCAGATATTGATTTGGCTCATAGCTCTTGGTATATGTGCCAAAGATTGGTTATAAACAACTGATGGATGTTGTAAAATAGAATAAGATGAACATGATGCTCACATAAAAGGAACATTAAAAACATTCACATGTTCAACAAAACAAGATTCACTGCGCTTCTTTAGTTCTTTGAGTTTGTATATTTACTCTGCTTCATATCAGTTTCGTATACTCTAAGTATATACAGTAATTTCCTGCTTTAATGCCACATTGTATTATGTTTATTCCCAGGGAATTGCAACTGAATGCAAACAAGCGCTATAGTTGCATCAGAGTGCCGCTGGCTTTTGGAGTCCTTGTTGTATGCGTGTCTTTCACAATGCACTTAAATAATGCAGCGCTGTGCCATGCAGAGTTACATAATGTACTGTAAGTGGTGGATAATGGAAAGAAACGACAGCGCACGCTCTTGAACACAGCTCATTTTGAGAGATCCCATGCTTCGCCACACTAATCAGAGCTGGGAAGTTTTCTAAAGAAGCTCAGAACAAGATTCACACTGATTCCGTTTGTTTAAATTTTGAACGGCTATTCGTCCTTTTAAGAGGGTGAAAAATTGATGTTTCAGCCAATTGACCGATGAAGACGTACAGTCCCTCTCTGGCCGTCCCAGCTGGAGAGGCTTGCCTAAGTCTGTCTAATGCAGGCCAGTGGAGCTGAGTGACCCTCCGCAGTCCTGCAGTGCTCTCCTATAGCTCAGCATGCAGACACACTGCTACGTCCTCAATATGGGGCAGCGTGGAGGAATTTGGCTGCCGGCTCAGGCATGCGCCTCCACTTCCCCTGCATTCTTCCCCCAGTCGCCTCACCGTATATTCTGCTGTCAGTCAAGGCTGATGTTTGCTTATAAGTCCTGCAGTTTAGTCAGAATTGTTCACAGTGGTGGGGATAGGAACCAGACGTCTTTAATGTGTTTAATGGCTCTAAAATCTCCCTCACAGAAAGGTGACACATGAAATGCTTGTGAATTTGCTGCCTGATGTCTGAGACATTATTTTATGATAGTTTTAAAATGTGGTTTTGACCTTGAATGCGTTTTTTAAGAGCCATTCTTGGTGGAGGGGTACATGCAGGGCACTGTAAGGCAAATCAGGCCTAAAGAGAATGAAATTATTTCACTATTTTACCATTATAAACATATCAAAACTCAAAAGATGTCATTTTGGATAGTACATAAAATGGCTATATTTGTGTTGTAAACGTTGCAACCTCTGGTTCCCATCTCGTCCACTGTAAAGAAATCAGAGTCAGTACATTTCCCTACATTGAACCATTTCACATCAATCCACTCTGAATGACTGTTTACATCTCACAGACTGAATAATGAAGACCTTTTGAAAAAATCAGTGGAATTGATCTTAAACATAACAAATAGCATGGATTAGACCAGGGCTTGGGTTGAAGATGTCAGCTAACAATGGCTTTAATGCAAGACAAGAGCAACTGAGGAAATACAACATTTCCATTTAAACTATTTGAAAGCTAAAATAACACAACATTCATATTTTCATTTTCATTTTACAGAGCAAGACCTTTGATGCCAAATGCTATTCCCTATTATATCAACAGAGGGCAGCATTATCAATTATTAGGAACTCAAAGAATGGAGCAAACAGTCACACATGAAATATTTGAGCAACGAGTCCCTTTTATGGCATCTATCTTTAAATCAAGACCTTTGGTTTAGACTAGAATATTGACTACACATTCATATTTACATTATTTACATATAAATACTGCCTACAATGCAAGCCTTCACAGAATTCTTGTCATAAGTAACTACTAGAAACAGCTGTGCTTTAAACAGCTGTTCAGAACCCACAGTGCTATTGATACAAAGCCATGAACCACTGCTTCTTTCACACAGCAGACACACAGTGACAAAGACTGCATCTCAGGCTGACTTGGCCTCTCAGCAGAACCAGTGCTGTGTTTTTGCCTTTAAATGAAGAAAAAAAAATGTAAAAAAGGTTAAATACAGCTTTACGGGGGGCGTTTTGAGCACAGAGTCATCGACAAGCTGCCTTGTCCATCTTTATTAGCCAAATCCAACACAGAAAATGGATCCCTCTGCTTATCAGCATAGCGCTCTGTGTGTTTGTGCCCGAGTCAGAGGTTGATCAGAGACATGCCACCAAATTATAGACACTGTAGCCTTATTATAGTGATGGAGGAGATGGAGGCAGGGGGGGAGGTTAAGAGGATACTGCAGATTAGAAAGAGAACTGCCGCAGTACACTGCCTGCTTTTGTAAACCCACCATCTGAGGGGGAAAATATGTCCCGGGGCAAGACCATCAGTCACAAACCGCTCGTCCCGTTATAGATACAACAACTTATTTTCAGATGTTTTTGAATGCTGAAGCAGGGAGGGAGCACCCATGTGAGCAAGGTCACGTAAAATCACTCAAAACCAGCGAGGGCCACAAATAGATGATGTGCATGCAGTGTTTACAGAAAGAAAAGTGCTGACGGGACTTCACAAGCCCTCTATATTGTCTCATATCAAAACCTCATAACCCTAGTGTTTTTTTTTGTTTTTTACATGATTTGAGGTGCCAGCTGCCTTTACATTGCATGAGCATTTCATGATGACTGGACCAATAGAAATGATTCAAAAAGAGAAGCGAGTTTTTGTTACTACCAGGGGTGTAGCACCAGAATTTGGACCCCAGTCACAGTAAAGTCCCCACTCCAATCCTCAAAGAAAATAAAGGAAAGAAAAAAAAAAGATTTATTATGTTGTATTTCTTTGTGAGGTTGAAACATTTAAGGGATAAACAGCTGTCAATGAGGAAAATGTGCTTTGAATCATCAATCTTCCTGTATTTTTAATAAGGATTTTACTTAAATTTGGTCTCAAAACAATCGATGTAGTTAGAGGAAAATTCAAAAGAAGCAAACTAAAAACACACACACACACACACACACACACACACACACACACACACACACACACACACACACACACATTATCTAAGCTGCTTATTCTCCTTGGTTGCTGGAGCCTATCCCAGCACTCACTGGGCAGAAGGCAGGAAACACCCTAGACAGATTGCCAGTCCATCACAAGGCAGACACACAGACATACATTCACACCTAGGCATACTTTCCATCTAAAATTCACCTGACTGCATGTCTTTGGACTGTGGGAGGAAACTGGAGCATGTAGAGGAAATCCACACAGACATGGGGAGAACATGCGAACTCCACACAGAAAGGACCCGGGTCGCCCGGCCGGGGAATCGAACCCAGTGCCTTCTTGCTGAGGGCGACAGTGCTACCCACGGGTGAGCTCACTTGTCAGAAAAGAAAGAGGTGGTGTTCTCTCTCCCTCAGTGACTGTGGCTGCTTCTAGAACTAACAGTATCTGTTTTAGAGGTTACCTACTGGGCTGAGGCTGACTTCTTAGGTCATTATTACAGAAACACTGTTTAAAAAAAGCTTCCTTGCTGCACTGAATCAAATCCTGTGCTCCGTTATCAGCGCGTGCCTGTTATAAAAGACTGCAAATGTAGCTAATCGCCACAGGTATGGCTAACCGCTAGTCAACTGGCTGGCTTACGTTACTACAACAAGGGCCCATTTATCATTTGGCACTTCAGGCTCACTTGTTTTCTGAAAGAAACGGGTCAGAAGTTGTTTGCCCATTTATTGCTTTCTCTCTTTCTCTGCTCCTTCTGTTTCTGAAGTCCTGAGTTTTGTTTGGTTTCATTTTAACCAGGTCTGAATTAGCAGACAGATGGTTAGAGCACAGCTCTCCTCAGTAAACGTACATGAAATTCAACCTCAACATCATGAGTGCTTAGTGCCAAATCAGTGACGCACAATTACTCCTACTGATATTGTCCACATGTACACACTTAAAAATGATGGTTCTTCAAAGGTTTTTTAGTAAAGGTTCTATATAGAGCCATGAACACTCAAAGAACAATTTGCATGCTTAAAGAGTTCTCTGCATGGAGAAATGGTTCTCAAGGCTAATGGAGAATGTCTTGCGTATGGTTCTATATAGAACCTAAAAAGATTCTGCTATTGTTAAATTGTCAAGCTAGCAACAATAGAGGAACCCTTTTGGGTGCTATATAGAACCCTTTTCAAAAAGGTTCTATAAAGAACCATATACATCACATTCTCCATCAATCTGAAGAACTATATAAGCATGCAAGTGTTTCTAAATAGAACCACTGTCTTTTTTACGAGTGTATGGCACTGCTCCCAAGAACCACTAAGTTGGACGTCTCAGCCATCTTATTCTTGTGTAGTAAAACTCCTCTCTCTCCCCCGTAAACGACTGAGGGGGTCCAGATCCTGGGCAAGCTTTTCCTGTAATGCAGCTGTTATTAAAAAGCAGTGCCAGGGTCCCTGAGGTGGCTCAGCCTGCTCTGAGCACACAGGCACAGAGGAGGAGATGTTTGGTTTACGTGGTTCATATTAGCATGGATGGCAAGCTAAGCTCCATAACGAAGCCCTCGATTCTCGCTCAAACACAAGGGCCCCAACTTCTCTCTCATACATGCCTCATATCGGCCGTCGCATCTCCCAGGCCTGTGTGCTCGCTCTCTCTCTGCAAGTGCAGGCTTAACCTTTCAAAGGTAAAGCCCCTTTTTACTGGAATTCCTTAATTTCCTGAATAAGCAGTAAAAGACCCTGCTTTTTGATAGGGCGCTATCATGATGGCCATTACAGAACATACATGAGTGCTGATAACCAGCTGAACCACACCACAGGAGCCACGCGATGGGCCTCGGTTGGAGAGTTTAATCCCACACTTGTGGGTCCTCGATTGCCTCAGTTCCTTACTCTCGTACATCTCATCCAACAACATACATCTCATATTCGTTTCATAGTAGAACTATTATGAAATTCTATAATGAAATTTAAGCGTATTATTCGGTTGCTCAGTGAAATTTTTAGTACCTACTATAAATTGCTGAATTAATAACAGGAATTAATAATAGTAGGAACTATTCTTAAGATTACCAACTGAATAATAAGCTTACACTATTAAAAAAATAAGGGTGCCAAAAGGGTTATTTGGTGGGATGCCATTGAAGCCACATTTAGCTCCCTAAGCAACATTTCAATGGATGTTTCTTTAAAAAATGGTTTAGCAAAAAATCGTTTATACAATTTTCCACTTACCCCTGATGTCAGCCAGGACGTGTTTGTATCCAATTTTGCTTCTTTAGTGTAAAACTGTACATTAAGTCAGTAGTCAGCCCATTTTTTTCTGTAAATACATCCTCAAAACTCTTCATTAAGGTCGCGCAGACTTGTCGAAAGTGTGGCCGCGTCCCAAACCACATACTAGCACACTAAATAGTGTGTAAAAATAGCGCGTATACCATTAGAAGTGCACTCATTAGTCTAGTATGTGGCGCGGCGTATGTGTTTCACTGTTAACTATAAAAACGAATAACACTTCACCGCGTAGCTGCACGCAGCCATTTTAGACAACAGGTGTGGTGCCGAATCCTGGCTGCCCTTCGCGACTGCCCGTCACGCAAGCATATGGGCGCTACAGATGACATTCACGAGTTCTCTTGTTTCTCTTTAGAAACATATAACTTTAATAACATAGATTAATAATAACGAAAATGAACAATAAGAAAATCAGCTATCTACAAACAGAAGCAACAGAAATGACGAATCTAACGTACCATCCATCTGCGTGCGCGAGCGCACAACGGGGTGTTGGATTCTTCGGGGAGGCGGGATTCGGCACAGCACTGGTCTTAAATGGATGCCCACAGCGTTCAGCTACTCGGTGAAGTTTTGCTCAATTTTTATAGTTAACAGTAAGTCGAACTTTTGTCTAAACCACATCGACAAGTCTGTGCAGCCTTAATGAAGACCTGGATGCGGGTTAAGAGCAGTTTTGAGCGTGTGTTTAGAGCACTTCTAGCGTTTTGCTAGCAACGTTAGCCTCGTAAATCCGTTTTAAACTAACAACGCACTATTTGGACACCAGACATGGCTTGGCTTGTTGACTACATCTGGGGCAAGAACCTTTTATTTTTAAGACTGTGGGGTCAATAGGTCAACGATGAAAACATGCGTTTGTGTGTCAACACTTTTCCCAAAAATGGTTTCCTAACAGCACTGTCTCCTGGAATCAAATCTGTTCCGAGCATCAACACTTGAGGGAAACGTACACCCACATCACCTTACATCACTACTAACTCCTCTCTTTTTCTGGCCCACTCGTTTTCTCTGTATGTTTGCTGGGGACCAGCTGCCCGCTGATGACATCACACTGGCTTCCAGCTGCATTAGCGTGGTGACAAGAACAGATGTTGGCTTTTTGGAAGCTCCCTGACAAGCAGCATCTCCACCCCAACTCCAGTTGCAGGGGCCAGAGTGCTGTTGACATCTGCTCTCAGCGTTTCCCTCATAATAAAGCCCCTCGCCAGCACCGCAGCCACTGGAAACCCACAGCCAGTGCCACGTCCCCTTGAACCCAGATTTCTGGCAACGTGAAACAGGCCCTTAAAATTCGAGCTGGTTCTCATGATGCATCCCAAAATGTATTTTGAGTGCAGAGGTTCAGGCAGCCAAGTCACAAGAGCCACACTGGTGTTTTGTGCCCAACTGTCTATATGTGGACACTCACTCACTCACTCACTCATCATCTAAGCCGCTTATCCTCCTGTGTCGCGGGGGGTGCTGGAACCTATCCCAGCGCTCACTGGGGGGAAGGCAGGAAACACCCTGGACAGGTCAGCAGTCTAAATGTGGACAAGTGAACCTTATTCTCCACATTAAAGAGCAACCGAAGAAAACATGACTCATTCGGGTTCTGCTGTTTATCATGTTTTGTTTTTCATAAATTGTCACTGACAGAATTATATTAGCCAAGTTACAAAGGAAGATGATTCTCCAGTTAAGAATTTCATTCTCTTCCTGCCTCACAACTGAAAATGTATTAAGTATACACACTCAAATATTATGGTTCTTCAAGGGTTCTGTAGTAAAGAAAATGGTTCTATATAGAGCCATGAACACTCAAAGAACCATTTGCATAATTAAATGGTTCTTTGCATCATTAAAGTGCTTTAGATTGATGGAGAATGTGCTGTAGATGGTTTTATATAGAACCTTTTGGAAAAGGGTTCCTTGTAGCACCTTATTCTTCTATTATTACAAGCTTGACATTATAACAGTAAATGAACCAGTTTTGGTGCTCTATAGAACCCTTTTCCAATAGGTTCTATATAAAACCATCTACAACACATTCTCCATCAATCTGAAGAATGCTTTCATGTTGCAAAGAACGCTTTAATCATGCAGAGGGTTCTTTGAGTGTTCATGGTTCAATATAGAACCATTTTCTTTACTAAAGAACCCTTGAAGAACCATCATTTTAAGAGTGTAGATGTAGGCGGTATGGCAAAAGTCTAGTATCATGATATACAATATGTTACAATATGTATTTTTTCAGATATCTGGTCAGTTGGAACAGAGAAAAAAGAACCAGTAGTGCCACATTTTAAAGAATGCTGTCAAAAACAATGATTTTTTTCAGTATTTGGCATACTGTGTTGTACTAAATCCAGCTAAAGGGGACAATTTTTTTTATAATGAAATAAGCAGTTCCTCAGAGCTCTGCAAGTACTGACAATAATCACGATATTTTTAAAAACGCATACTGTATTGTATTGTGAACTCATTTATCACGATAATGCTATATATTGTTCAAATGTAACATTTTGTGTTGACGATTAATAGTAACGGTCTAAAATTGCGCACAATAAAATCTTGTTACATTAAATTTCATTTTTTTTTTTCCTTCAGCTGTATCTATTGCACAGGAGATACAAGGATTTCTGAAAACAGTGACAAATTACAACCCTGTAAATAATTTCATACATTAATCTGTAGCTACATTTTCATAGACGTTTTGCATAAATTCTAAGTGATAAAAACAAACAAAAAAAATGTTGGCTATATTTGCTGCCCCCTGCTTTCCTGCAGAAAATGATTTTATTTTTTTTTTATCAATAAGGAATGTTTTTTGACATGTTTATGCCTTTATTTGTTTCTCTAATTGTGAGTGCTTTTAAAATTATTATTATTATTATTATTATTATTATTATTGTTGTTGTTGTTGTTGTTGTCATTTTCTAATGTAAACCAATGTAATAGATCATCTTTCTCTGCTATACACAGACCAGTTTCCCAAAAGCATCTTAGAATTAAGATCTTCTTAATTCTTGACTGGTAGAGAGAGTGTTGACCGTGGTGCTCGCTCTGCCATTTAAGAATCATCTCTCTGCTAAGATGCTTTTGGGAAACCCATCCCTGTTTGAGCACTTTCCATTTAGAAAGACTGTAGCCGTTTCTGGACATCTCTCTGTGTGAGACTCACTCTTTTACTCTAAAGGCTGGCGCACAGACTACTGGTTACACAGCAATGCAGACAATCACGGCTAACTACTAGCTAACGAAAAGGCAAAAAGAAAGATTTAAGATGAACATAGATCATTTGAAGACGAATGAGCTTATTTACACTTATAATCACTCCAGCTGGTTTCCTGATATGTTTAACTGTCAAACACTAAAAAGTCGCGAAGCCGAAGTCAGTTTCTTAGTCAAATTTTCCCGTTCCACTTTAAATGGTGCCTGCTACATCATTTAAGGTGGAATGGGAAAATTTGAACAAGAAAAAGGGCAAGTGAGAAGCTGACTTCAGCCCCATAAAAAGTCAAACATTGAGTGATGTTTTACAAGAAAATGTTGTACCTTTGCGAAAAAAGATGCGAAAAAAAAGATGCGAAAAAAGCGGCCATGTCTGAGTTAAACCTTAAAGCAAAGCAAAGTAAGTCTGCGCTATTTATAGCCTATACTAGAACATCAGCACATACTGAGGCATATTGACAGCCAAGATGGTAAAATAGACATAAAATGTTGTGGCTCCCAAGGTGATTTGCATTTTGTTCAAAGGACAGAATGGCTCTTCTAAACATTTGGGTTGCTGACCCCTGGCCTACATTGACTTTCTGAAGCCCTAAAAGATTCCTTTGGATGGAAACATAGCTACTGTGAACACCCGTTAATCTACATTCAGTGAAATGATGACTTTATTTCGGAATAATTTGAGGGATAGAAAACGCGAGGGCAGAGTTTGGCCCAAGGCTGGGGTCACTCACACATGTACGTGGACACGGAGGTGCAGCTGTTAGTGTAGCCGCTCTGTAAGCACGTGGGACAAAAACATTAGCCAGGAATGGGCATTCTCCCCACTTTTCTCATTACACAACTTTCCCCATTCTGGCACGACATCACAACCTACAATCCCTCACACACATCTGTTCGGGCACAATGAGCTGTCTCTGGCCTAAAAGATGGGGGAGGAAGGAATCTCAGCTGTTGGAGTTGTCAGGACCCTGGGAAAGTGATCTCTCTCTCTCTCTTACTCTCACTCACTCTCTCTTTCTCTCTGGCCTTGTAATGGCATAACCCCCTCCCTAACTGATGCCCCTTGAAACATGAGGCCTTGGCTCTGATCGTATTTTTTGTGTGAGTCTTAGAGAGGAGAAAAAATGAGGGGTACCACAGGGCTTAAAATACCATTTGTACACAGGCATAAGATGCCCCAAAGTTTAGCTAATGCTAAGACCTGTTTGGAGGTTGCACATCGCCCCAGCATCAGTACAGGCCTGTTAGTTAGCATACTAAAGTTGCAGATGTTGTGTCAGTGATGTAAATGCAGACCAGAACATGCCGCAAAACAGTCTGAGACAGTAATCAAGGTAATTTATAAAATGGATAGTTCCGGTCCTAAAATCTGATTAGCTGAGCTGCGTTCGTACTATAAATGCCTGAAAATGTCACTTGAATGGATTAAACACTTCAAATGTTCGTGTTATAGTCAGAAGTACCGTCAAACCCAGTGCTAGCTATGAAAGTTTAGAAATTCTAGCCAACCAAATAGTGCATCATTTATCAAGTCATCACAGCGAAAGGAGTTTTAGTCACTCTGCTTCACTTTGTGCCTAAGAACACCCTTCCTGTGATAAAATCACAGTAACCACGGCCTCTTGTGGCTTATTTGCTTTATTCAACCACGGCTGCAGATCCTTTATTCAGTGAAGGCACCAACAATCCAACATTGTATGTTCTACTTAACCTTTCTTACTCAACATTTCACATATTGTGCTGCAATAAATACAAACATGACAATTTCTGCTCTTTCTATAGTGAAACATGCCGCTGCCGAGTGTTCTTCAGATACTGATAATGTCAATGATATGCTCAGAAAAGCATTGTTTATTGCAATAACAATATCACAATAACGATGAAATATCGTCATTTTGCCCACCTCTAACTGACACATTCATAAGGACTTATCGGTATCCGTCTGTTGGACAACAGACAACACTGCAGTCAGTGCATTAAAATCATGCTCTGTTGTCTGTTTACCAGGGTTAAACTTTAGATTCTCTGAAACGACCATAACGCCAGCTATACACCTCTGATGTCCTGACAACTTTCCTGTATAATGAACTCTGATGGTAAGCTGTTTTTTTTTTCAAAATATGAATGTCGTTTTTGAAAATTGCTATTTCACTATTTTGCATCTAGGTGAACGAAAATGTTTCAAACCTAATATATGTTGCAGTATGTACAGTATATACATTTCTTTGAATGTCACTGGACACTCTGAATTACGAAGCCATACACTGTGCAAGCAAACACTGCTGCACATTAATTTATCTAACATTATAAGACTGAAAACCAAAAAAAAAAAACTTGCCAAAATAATAAAAAAAACACTAAGCTTTGTCAAATGTTGGGATTCATTGATACTATTTTTTCAAAGCGAGTACAGGTTTGAGTACATGTTTTATAGGATGTGCCAATACCGATACTATACTAGTAACCTGAGAGTAACCTACTTAGAATTAAGTAGTTAGTGTGAATCAGTGCAATGTACCTTTAATAGTTAAAGAATTAAAATCTAGCTGATTTTAAATGAAGTGCATTAGCTAGTTGTGCTATATTTGTTACCTTGGACCCAGTAGTGCTGCAGTGATGAAGAGCAGGTTTTATTGCATGTCAGAAAAGCACTTGTGTACAGCTGTAAGAGAAGTACATTTCATAGTTTTGCTCCCCATCTGTCTGCGTGACCTTCCTAGATACCCTTGTTTTAAAAATTGGTTATTATGAGGAAAAATGAATGAGTAAATACAGTCATTAATAAACAAAAAACAAACAACAATATGTGTTCGGTTTTATACGTCAGTTTTATGAATGTATGAATTTTTCACTGTCATGTTAACCTGACAGTATTTGGCTTTTGTCACTGTGTCCGCCTGATTTACCTGATTTTATCTCAGACACTACTAACAGATCAGTGGTGCAACTGAATTTACTAAAATTATATTTTGAACTTAGTCACAAACTTATGCAACGGTACAACCCAATCATGTGAGAGAAAATATTTGCCATCTCTTTAAAACAGGTTTACATCAACAAACCTCCCACACCTGTTTATTTATTTTTTTTTTTTTGATGGGCACAAAAAATGTCCTTGTGAACGAGGCCTAAACCAGTCTATCAGCTCTTCCCAACCACGTGCACAGCATTTGCCAACCATTGTGAGCCATTTTGCTGCAATGCTAATATTGCTCACTTTGTAAAGCATTACCCTTCATCCAGAACCCCATGTTCTGGGTTTGATAGACGCTGAGCAGAGAGCCCCCCATTCCTCTTTGAAAATGAGCACCCAAACCCCAATAATCCCTCTGCGTTCTGAACCGTCTCACATGTATCTGCGAGGATCTGGCTGATCGCAGTTGTGCCGCTAATCCTTCAAATTAAATTTCTTTCCTCCCTCACCGCTAGTCTGAGATCAGCGCCGAATTGCCCATATGTGGTTGTAATGAGGGTGGAGCATTCTTTTGCTGATATAAGGCCTTGTAATCCTGCTCTAACCCATACTTTAAATTCTATTGTAATTGCCCCCTTTTTCCAAACACAGGTCTGTTCAAATACAGGCGCTCACTGTTCCCTAGGCAAGGACAAGGAAAAGAGGATTTCTTTCCCAATGGGACTCTCAAGAAAGCTGAGTGTCTTTTAATACAGGTGTTGAGGAGAGGACACAGACTGTGGTGAGGATTAGCCAGTGGATTCCTGAAGCATGTGCTAGTCATTTTTACAGGAGAGTAGGATTTTTTTTATGATAGAAATACTGTTTACTGGAGCTACTGGAGACTGACTCACAGCAATTAACAGGTCCAGAGGGCCTGAATGGAACTGGAAGGGCTTTTCAAAGATATACAAGAAAAGTTAGTTTGAATAAGTATCAGTCTTCTTGATATTATAAGTAAGCTTTTATTTTCTGAATGTTGCTATAATCAGTCCTCATGAGATCAACACAAATGCTAAGAGGCTCCAGAGCAAGACTAGAACATAAAGGACTACAAGTAAACTGAATTGCAACACATTCTCCGAGGCTGATGGGTATTACAAGACGCCCGGGACCCCCTTATGATATTTATTGTTCCTCTCTTCCAAAACTTCCCTCCTTCAAAAGCTAACCGCTGTGAAAGCAAGCTCTGAGGACTGCTCCTCTGCCAAAGCTCCACATATTCAGCAAGTAAAACGAAGGACGGCGATGCTACAGGCCGCAACGTCTAAGACCCTGTTGGTTCGCCGCTCGATGTGTCGCCACAGCCTAAAGGCAGCCGGTCGTATTCACAGTGATGCGAGCCTCCGGTTAACAGACAGAGAGGCATTCCTCACACTGGCACAGGCTTGCTGGCAGAACACAGCCACCTTTTATTACCGTCATAATTAATGACCCGCAGTGCCGCGCCTGTGAAAAGAAGCTTTTGAAGCCTGTCTCCTTATAAGGGAATTAGAGAGGCAAAATGACGGCCAAAAAAGAGCTCAATTAATAACAAAGTGGGCCCAGCACTGGGATAACATGACAAACAAGGCAGAACATTTCGCTTGGCGTCATATGAATTAATCAGTCAAACACTCAAGACATGTTGGATAAACAAACGCTCGATTCATTGCTGCAGCCTGATGGGACTTCTGATTAAATTAGAAGCCTCTGGAAGCTGCAGTCAGCATGTTCAAGGATAAACAATGACAGTTCGCATGCACTGGGGGCCGGAGGGGGTGGAGAACAAGGACAGCTTTTAGTGACTTTGTCTGATAATTTGTACTCCTAAGCTGAAGCTTGCAGTCGCTCACGGTGCAACAAGTTACACAAACTTTCCATTCAGTCCAATTCTGTTCGAAAGCAGTTGTGCACACAGTTTCTTTACTGTGTGAGGTCTTTCTAAATAAATAACACTAATTGAAATGGAGTCAAGCAAATGATCTAATTGAACTCAGTCAGGAACGTTTTGTTAATCAGTGTAAGAAGTGCAGACCTTTGAACTGAGGAGTGTTTAAAAGACAAGATAACAAATCATATTTTCAGGTTTTTATTTGCCCAGCGGCTTTTCACAATTCTTATTTTTGGCTTATAATTACACACACAACATCCTACAAAGGTGATTCCACAACCTGCCAGTTTATTACAGTCAGTCTTCAGAGAAGTGCAAAGAGAGTGCTAGTGGTAGGAAAATGTGTTTAATGGAGTCGGGTTAAAAAACATGAGAAAAAGTTCATTTCCATGGCACTGTGTATTGAATTAACCCTCCTGTTATCGTCAAGTTTACTAACATTTTCTATCCTTGGGGTACCCTGGCAATTTAAACCCTGGGAAATATCAGTCCTGGTGGGAATTCAGTTTTTCCCTCCTCCATGTGGTGCGAACTATTAGTGGTTCTTGCACTACTACAGGTGTGCCTATATTAGGTTAGGGCCCTACAGCAGAGGGACATTTTATTGAAGATTATAAAATTGCATGTTATAGTGACCTTAATATTATCCCAAACAACCAAAAGAAACGTGTGTAAAATGTTGGTATTTCGTATGTTTTTTTTTTTTTACAGCTAAAACTGCATGGGGTCAAACTGACCCTAAAGAAGACCAATGCGTACAAAATGTATGTTATGGAAAACATATGTACACACAATGTATGTACAGGAAAACGTATGATCATGTTAATTTTTTTGTTTACCTAATTGTCCCCATTAAATCAGGAAAACTCTTTAAATATTAAGCAACAAATGATGTCAATCATTTATTTAGAGATGTTAAACATTTAATAGGGTCTAATTGACCCCAATGATAATAGGAGGGTAAAAACCTTACTGTATCATACAGTTTATTATTATATTTTTTGTCTCCTCGGAACATGTATTCACATATTCATGTCTTGTAGCTCCTTTCACATTGCTTCTTTTATGTCTACTCTCTTATTCTTATATGCTTTACTCTATTTATTCTGTTGTTATTTGATTGGCCCCTTTGTGAAATGTCAAAACCTTATATTTCCAAAATAGTAATTTTACAGGAGAAAGAAAAAACCTGCTTTACTTTTAATGTAAGTCAATGGAACCAGACGTTGTCCAACTTAATTTTGGGTCATTTCTTTTTGTTTATTCATCATGAAATTTACACACAATGTAAAAGACAACAGGCACTTTCAAATTATTTCATAAACTGAAAAATGATTGTTTAGTATGTTACATGACATACGTATACTCACTCACCAAGGCGAATTCCTCATATGTGTAACACACTTGGTGAAATAAAACAACTCTGATTCTGATTATTGTAGCATGGCTATGTATAAAAATATCTGGACACTTTTCAGACTGAGCCTTCATCAAAGGGAGTCCCTAGATTGCAGTTATTATATTCAGTGCTGATGACAAATAATTCTAGGCATGTACTTTAATGGTAAACCAGATCATTAGGATGCATTGGCAGGTGTCAACATTATAATGTTCATATTGAATATAATCCTTCATATCAGTGCTAAGTTGTCATGATGATAAGCAATGTTAAGGTTTTTGCCTCCTAAAGCATATTCAAACTAATATTTTTATTTTTTTAATCTTTCTTTTATTTTGTTTATATAAGGGGGGCAATACACATTAATCAGCATCATTCGTGCAGTCCTTGAGCATGAAAAACACTTCTTACATTGACAGAAAAAAAAATCACAAAGCAGCATTAAAACGGTGCTTAGTTCCAATAAATGTAACAAATTGTAAGTTAACAAAACATGTAATATGATTAAATGTTATTTTGGCACTTTTCATTGTCTGTAATATTTTCATTTTTTGAAAATAAATCAATTCAAAACCAGAGGGCAGGGATGTCCAGTCATGTGATGCTTGTAAAGAAAATGCAGATTAACCAAAAGTCAGAGTGGTGAACTAAAATGCTTCACTATAGATAAAATCACTGATTTCTTTACAGTGGTGGGGATAGAATCCAGAGGTCACAATGTTTACAACACAAATATAGCCACATGTTTACTATCAAAAATGACTGAACCTACCTGTAATGGAATGCTGGTAACAGTAGAACAGTGACAAATCTGAAAAAAAAAAAATCTTTTGGGGACTGGTCTTCCGTACCATGTCCTGCACGTACCTTTCTACCACTAATGGATTTTAAAAACACATTTTAGGCCAAAACATTTTGTCAAAACTATTGTAAAACTAATATCATGTTTTTCATGATATTCCCTGGTCCTGGAGACTCACTGCCCTGTACACTTCAGTGCTTTTCCAGCTTTAACACAGCCAACTTTAACTCAATAATGGGCTGTTAATGAGTTTATTTGTTGGATCAGGTGTATTTGAATCAGGGAAAACACTAAAAAGTGCAGGGCAGTGGGCCTTCAGGACCACGGTTGAGAAACACAGTCCTAGACAACAGGCAATGTCTATGTAACTTTTTCATATAAGAAGGAGCTACTAGAGGAGCTATTAAATGATTCAGATGTCTGGTTAAACAACTATGACTCAATAAGTTTCTCTAGAACGGCATTTCACATAAAATCACAACAATTGGTGGCTGTTTAATGGTATTATGCAGTCACCTCTGCATTATACAGGCCTTAGTGGATCTATTTGTGAGTTTATATACAAACTCTAAAAGCACTGAAAGGACAAGAACATTTTGGACTTTAAAAAACATACTATATTTGAGAATTTAATCAGATTTTACCAACTTAAAATACTGCTTGACTAAAATATTACAATGATGATGGTGATTTGACCTCTTGTTTGTATATATTCTGTCTCAATCTGCTTAAGAGTAGTCTTACATATTTGTCTCCAGCTTAAAAGTAATGTAAGGAAAAGTGATGCCTTCACTAAACACAGTTTGCATCTCTATAATCAAACTATCTGTAATAAATCTGAATCTAAACTAGTAACATTTTCAACAAATTAAATGGCTATTTTGTGCATCAGTTTTACAGATGCACAAAATATTTTGTCCTTTTGAATCTCTGTTTAATTCAGGTTCATTATTCTTCCTTTATTTCATGTCCTAGTTTTATCAACAGCCCACAAACACAGAAAATAGCAGCAACTCTACATTTTTTGAACAACAAAAATGGAAACAAAGCCAAGGCTGTGAGTAAGGGTTGGCATTAGTGTGCAGTAAGGTGTTCCTGGCAGGAGGCTGATTCCTTTAGGCCTCATGCTGGGCTCCTCCGCACTCGCATGCAACAGCGATTCTGCTCACTCTTCCCCGCTCGTGTTAAGTTTGCAAAGTCCAATTTTCAGCTAATATGGAGGTCGTGACAGAGGCCACACAGGTCTTGGTAGGACATAATAGCAACAGAATTGTAAATATAGGTTTTAGGGAGCGCTGAGCAGAGAGGGGGGGTTAAGGTGAGGGAAATTTCCACTGAGCACACAGTGGCACGGTCGTGAGCTCACAGACTGCAGAATAGATTTTCCATTTCAGTGTGTCACATTAGATTTTCGGAGGTGCTCGGTGGCAGGTACATGTCATTAGTAACACTTTAGCACCATAATGAACCTTTTTATTTATCTGCTGCTTTGCTCATGAATGCAAAAGGAGCCGATCCCCAGCTGTGCCTGCTAACCGTGATAAGAACAGAGTTAAGAGAGGAGAGGAGAGAATTCTGGGTAAAAGTGGGAGATTTCTGGAGGTTGTGTTCGGGATACTGTCGTCATTGACCCCATTGCAGAAAATGATAAGCCATCATTTACTAACTTAACATGAAATCATCAATTTGTATATGTATTTTGATCCAAACACAGTGAAATGCTACGTATTGTCTTTAAATTATTCTTTCTGTATGTATAAAAAGTATTCTGATCTCTGAACACGTGCCTGAAAATATTTGAAAGGAAAGGTTGGTGGAAAAGTCCAGTTTGCATGATATTCTCTCCCCATTTCCCCAAATTTTACACAAACTATAAGAATGGACAAAAGCGGAAAACAGTCCTAGCAGCTATCATGAAGCTCGAGTTATTATAGATAACAGTGTGTCATACAGTGTCAGAACCACAGCAATAAGTCTATTTGAGACTCAACATAGTTTAAAACAAGTATGTGAAGATTTAGGCATGCAGTTTGCACAATGCTATTTGCTAATCATAAGCATTTATCATTTGCTGGCTACATTAGCCTCGTAGCTCCAGTGCAAAACTAAGAAAGCAAACTTCGAACACTAAACACGTCTAAACCGATGAGCTACATTTTGAGGAAGGAGAAAATTGTCTAAACATTCCTTCAACAAAAAGTGGAACAGAGAGCCTCTTGGTTTGTTTTTAGCATGTCGTTCGGATATGCTAAAACCAACCAAGAGCTCCTCCTCTGCTCCTGCCATTCGAGCCCCACAGTGCTGGGCAGGGGCTAAGCCTCCAGCAGGAGAACGGCTGAATTCCTCCAGCTCCCTGCAGCCGAGCTCCTCCTCACGCGCGCCCTTTGTGGTTCACAGTGTGCAGGGGCCAGAAGAATGCGACCAAAGCCAGCCTGGGCCCCGGAGCTGCTGCCTCACACAACTTCAATGTTAATTTCCCTTTCATCTTGTGTGTGAAATTGGCGGTGGTGTGGTGCTGACCTCTGGCATTATGAGGTCAAGTGTTGAAATCTGATGTGCGCCTCTCAGGCAGACTGAATCAGACTGACAGTGAGCACAGATAGATGATGGGGGCAGCGGGAGAAGGCAGAGGCCTTTACAAGTCCTCCCCCAGTACTCAGAGGGCGTGCGGCAGGATTTCACACGTGCAAGGAGACAGAAGATTTGAGGAATTCTATGATGTTTAGACAGAGATCATCTTCTTGTGTATATATATATATATATATATATATAAAACTAATTCAGTGTAAATATGGTAATTCATTAAATGTCAGTGTTCAGGCATGAATATTCAGACTTATTCAGGAACTACTATATATCATTCAGTAACTACTGTAAAATTACTGTGCAAGTATATATGAATATAACAATATTCAGACTTATTCTGTAACTTCTATAAATCATTAATTGACTACTATAAAATTACTGTGCAAGTATATATAAATATAATAATATTTAAACTTATTCAATAACTAAGTCATTCATTAACTATTAAGATTTTAAGGGGAATGTCAGTTTTACAATTATGCAATTTCCTATACAAAAAAAAATATATATATATATATATATATCGCTGCTGTCAGACAAGGTGTCAACAAAACCTTGTAATCTCCAAAATGGTAACTTTACAGGAGAAGGAAAAAACAATCTTTACTACTAATGTAAATCACTGGAACCAGACTTTCTTCCAAGTAACTTTG
The DNA here is from genome assembly GCF_904425465.1 of Colossoma macropomum. Taxonomy (NCBI): domain Eukaryota; kingdom Metazoa; phylum Chordata; class Actinopteri; order Characiformes; family Serrasalmidae; genus Colossoma; species Colossoma macropomum. The sequence continues at coordinate 12,802,950 of NW_023494802.1, read as the reverse complement.
GGTCGTTTCTTTTGGTCCATTTATTATGAAATTTATATATATATATTCATGTATATATATATATATATATATATTTATATATACATACACACACATATGAGTATAACTTTTCAGGGTAATTCCACTGAGTTTTTAAAATTCAGGGTAAAAATGTAAACAAAATAATTCAGTTTCAGTGCTCCACTATGCCGTCACAAGAGGTGACCCAAAGAAAACCTATATTTTCTTATTTAGCACTATTTTACCATCATCAACATTCCTTATATAAACTCAGAAGACACGTGTGGGTTCACTGGTTGTTTTGGACATTACAGTGGCTATGATTATGTTGTAGATATTGTGACCTCTGGTTCCTATCACCACCACTGTAAAGAGATCTGAGTCTGTAACTTTCTCTCCAATGAACCACTTCACATCAAACCACTCTGAATGATTATGTTCACATCTCAACAATTGAATTATGCAGAAATCTTGACAAAGTGGTGGAATTTCCATGTCAGGGGTTAAAAGACAATACCCACAGTGGAAAAGCTGCAGTGTTTACACCTGCTGTTCTGCAGCAGAGCTTTATCTCAGTCTGTACAAAGCGATTCCATCAGCTTGCATCTCTCATATCATCCTCACATACTCCAGCACTCAGCTCTGAATTACATGCCTGTCCTGCCATGCAGTCTGCAATTCACCACAAACTCCCCAACTCAAATACAGCAGTTAACATCTTCTCTTCTAAAGATATTCTTAATCATAAACACAGTAATAAATGCAATCTCCAGCAAGGAGCGCGAGCAGAGAGAGAGAGAGAGAGAGGGAGGAGGGAGAAAGAGAAACATCTGAGCAGATCACTATTAGATATGATTTCCACGATAAGGCTCCATAATTTGGCTTTTAGAGATAACTCCAGGGGCTGGCAGGCTGAACAGTGCCAATTTACTGTTTGTGTTTTTTTTCCACCCCCTCTTCTTTTTTTATGTTTTTATCTCGCCTGTTGAAGGGCTTTTCATCTCTGCTGATTTTCACTCTTTTTTTCTGTATTATCCCCAGAAGGTGAGATCACAAGGCAGCAGAAGGCAGGCCGGCGCGCTTTAAAGCGATGGACAAAATACAAATATTTGAAAATGTATTTCATGGTAATTATGTCAAGTTTCATGGCCTGAGCAGTGCACTGAGGCGCCGCCTAGATGCCTTAATTTGTATAGAAATTGTAATCATTTGTTCATTTCAAGGTGAAAATTGCATTTTTTAATTTAAATTGTATCCTGCGTGATAGGCTATTATCTAGAAAAATTGTCTCTGTGTATTAGAGTCTATGCCCAGGCGTCACGCGTGTTAGGCCCTGACTGGCTTTCAAAAGGAGGGTTTATGCATGTATCTCCTCATAAAATGCGCTGGGGCGCGCTCATTATTTAGGTGCTCCTGTGTTGCGGCTCATTTCCATTTTTCGTTATTAATACGAATTAGTCTGGAAGCTGAGCTTCCAGTTCTAAAGCAAAACATACAAACAACCCTCCATGATTTATGTCCATTTTATGTCTTGGATTGGCAAGCCCACCTTGGATTCTCATTTTTTTTGCTCTTTTTCTTCTCTCCTTCTCTCTCTCTCTCTCTCAGGTGAAACGGATGGAGTGAGGTGTGCATACATAAGGTGCAGGACATGAAAGGGCCGAGTGGGAGAGGCCTGGGCCGCTGAGCTTTAAAGTGTCAGGGAGACTTTTCAATAGGGGCGTATTGAGTGGTTTTGAGAGCGAGCAGGGTTAGCAAGACTTCCAGTTTGCTCACAGCTTAATTCTGAAGTGATGCTGGAGTGTGGAGATTAGAGACTGGGGGGCAGGGAGGGGCATACAGAGCAAAGCAGGCTGGCTAAGGAATAGCAGGGTTACTATGGAGGACTATAATCTTGTATTTCAGCGCCTGGAGACGGCAAATGAAAGGCTTGGCTTAAAAGAGAAAAACTTCCTGCGAACTGAAGGAAGGAATAAAATTGTCTTAACCATATTGACATGCACGGTGGAAAATAAAAGCCATTGTGTAAGAGTATAATGCACCCTCCCTCCAAAAAAAGAAGAACTATATCGAACAATGGTTTCAGTTAAAAGGATACGTGCTTCTCCCTATAACAGTCTCCTACTAAGTAGTCTACTTACCAATCCAGGTTATTAGGCAATCATGCGATCTGTCGGTGTAAGCTGATTGTGCGAATGTGGAATCCCCTCAGTGGAGATCAGACAGCCAGGCTCAGGTACATAATGTATCCTGGAATAATTATGGGATTTAAGGAGATGTTAGGCTTTGTAAGTGCTTTCTTTGTGACATTTTCGAGTGGTTGACACAGCAGAGTCTCTACAACACAATAGCCTTAGGGGCTGTTCAGAAGAGGAGGGGTCAAACTTCTTCAGACATGTTTTAATCAATTCATACCTTGTGGCATTTTTTTCCTCTTGTAATGATAATGTTTTGGTGACCCAAAATACTCATTATCGACTAAGCACCAGGCTTTTTTGCGTCTTTTTTGTTCTTCATGACGGTTTTCAATGAATAACATTTGTTCTTTTATATATATATATATATATATATATATATATATATATATATATATATATATATATAAAAAGAACAAATGTTATTCATTGAAGGAAGGAAGGATATATATATATATATAATGATAATACTCCTTTCGTCATTGAGCTCCTCAGCACCTGTACAGTATATCCTTTGATTTTATTTATTGCAGAATATTGATTGTAAGTCTATAATAAATAGAGTTGCATCTTTATTTGAAATATCATATTTTGTGTAAATATATGTATCTTTTTACTGAACCTGTTCAAACACATTTCGGCCTTTTAACTGACTTGGACTTTAGTTTCTTTCTTTTGCTTCGATTCACTCCTTATCTTAATTATGTTCATTTAATTGAAATATAATGATGATAAAACATAATGATGATGCTATAATTTGACATTCATAACATTATTAAAACTTTACCAAATATTTAAGTAGTGACTGTTTCAGTAATGACAATTATAGCTAATTTTGTGAATAACTCAAAACACTAGTCAGTACATGACTAGTAAACACAGCTATGACCCGCTGTACACACATACAATCATGATACTTTTTATTAAAACACAAAAAAAGCTTACTTAATTGCAGAAAATCTGTTTCGGTAGTGACAAGTTTTAAGGTTACACACTGATTTTCAGACTTTGGGACACATTTAGTTCAAACCAATGGGATTTATCTGCTCACCATGTGGCCATGAGGGACAGGGATGCAACCTCACTTCCTGCTCTGAAATGCAGGGGTGTGGCTAAAATAAAGCTCCACCTAGGACTCTTTGTGTTTCAGTAATGACATGAAAATGTGAAACAGCATTTTTAAATAAACTTAATTTTAAAAGAATCCAAAAAGAATTACTTTGGAAAAAAATGCAAAAACATGTATTATTTTTACAAGTTTAAATCTAGTGGTCAGGGTTTGGGACAGTCACCTCCAAACAGACAGTACCCTATAAATAATGATGTTGGATATATTTAGCTTATTACTGTCTCTATTAATGCCTTGAGTTTAAATATATCATAACATAGTAAGTCTCAATACTGAATAAGTCTGAATACATAATTGTTTTTGTTTTATAGTTTTTTGTTACCAAGAAGCCACAGTTTGAACTAATTTGGTAGAACAGTCCCTGTGTTATTGTATATTATATATAATATAGGCTAACATTCTCTGCCAGTATTCTCCAATCTGTAGGATGCAAGATAAATTGATATTATCAATTTTGTAATGCACATAAACAATAATTGTACATTTAATTGTTGTGATGGTTCGATATGAATTTAGGCTATAAGGATGGGTTAAGGATGGGTGTCTTAAATAAACCACTGCGCAAAAGTCAGAGACCATCCTTCACTTATTTAATTTCCAGTCAAAATGCCCATTACATAAAAGTTATTCATTTTCAGGAGATATTTCTGAGGGAATAGATCATCCACTTGCATAAGGAAGGGAAAAGTCAAAGGAAACTAAGGAGTTCCTGAAACTAGAGTCAATAATGATTAAAACATGTAGAGACAATGGGACTCCAAACAAGCATGCAAGACCTGGTAGACCACCATAACTGGCACCATCAGATAAACAGTACTTAAAGCTTTCTTCTTTGAGAGAAGATCAAACTCTATTCTTGCTTTGAACAAATCCACAGGTGTTTCTGTCCATCCTTCCACTGTGAGAAGACAACTCAGCGCTATGAGTCTGAAAGGATGTGTGGATGTCGAGAAGCTGTTAAAAAGAAACAGACAAAAAAGAGTCAAATTTGCAAATCAAACAAAGAAGCTGCTGCTATTCTCAGACCAATGAGAATGCTGTCCTGCTCAGAGTCCAGACAGCATCACTGAATACGTTTATGATTATTTGGATCATGAGAAGCAGAAAATACAACCAACTTCTAAGACTGAAATGACTGAAATTTAAAAGTGTGGAAAAATCTCCCTGCAGATTACTTTGAAAAACTGAAAGCAAGTCTACACTCTTAAAAAGATGGTTCTTCAATGGTTCTTTAGTGTAGAAAATGGTTCTATTTACAACCATAAGTTCTATGTAGAACATTTTTCATGCTTAATGGTTATTTGCATAGTGAACTGGTTTGTCAGATTGATGGAGAACGTGCTGTAGACAGTTCTATATAGAACCTTTTTGAAAAGGGTTCTTTATAGCAACAAAAAGAGTTCTGCTGTTGTTACTTTGTCAAACTTGTAGCAGTAAAACCCTTTTTGGGGCTGTATAGAACCATTTTGACGAGAAATTCTATATAGAATCATCGACATCATATTCTTCATCAATCGGAAGAACCCTTTCATGATGCAAAGAACCCTTGAAACCCTTTAAAAAAGATTCTTTGAGAATTCATGGCTCAAAATAGAACCATTTTCTTTACCCAAGCACCCATAAAGAACCATCTTTTTTAAAATGTGTACTTAAAAGAACAGATTCTGTAATAAAGGCAAAGAGTGGACTCTAAAGTTATATTTAGTTGTTGAGGTTTCTGTGTATTTATCTCTTAAATATATGCTGAAAATGAATAACTACTGGAAAGTACAAGGCACAAGGCAGAAATTGACCAGAATCAGTCTGATTGGTCTGAAAACATGCTGGACGGACAGCACTAATGGAAAGCATTTAGTCTGTGTGTGTTTTCCGATGGACAAAGCAGCTGCTCCCCTGATAGCAATATTGCACATATCCGTAATTACTTTTTATGACAGCGCATTATGTTGAAGACAGCTGAATCATAAAGAGAGTCCTCAGTGCAGAATCACATACCAGTGAGATTTCATCACTGCATGCTGGAGAACCTCAGAGGTCCTCTGACTAACTCCATCACAATGCAGATCTTTCTCTCAACATCACTGAATGACTGAATGCACCTCTGCGCTGTTACAAGGTGTCTGAACCACTGGCTGGTTTCTAACTGGTGCTGCTCTCGACTCGTCTCGGGCCATAAGCCACGGACTGCACATTGACCAGCATTCAGAGGCTCCGTGCCCAGACGATGCCCTCATGGTCAGGTCTGAAGTAGATGGCCTGGGGCTATCCAGCCATTACACAAGCCTTCTGTGAAGGCAGAGGCTGTGAAACATGGCTGTTGTGACACTGCTTTTAAACGCTTCTTTATTCGCTCACAGCTCGGCTCAATTACTGGAAACTATTTTTAGTATCTTAAATCACGACGACTGTCAAGATGCTCTTGACTTCAAAGGCGCTGCAAAATACTGCATTGTTGGGAAGGGGATTAAATCATGATTACAGTTTTTAGCAACATCAAAGCACTCAACACAGTATGTATGATATATGCCAATAAATATTCACACTTAAGAATTACTGACTAGAAATATTAACCATTAAAACCTGTGTATGGGCTGTTTCAGTTCTGTTTTTGCTTGAGAAATAATAATAGGGATATATAAATACAGAGAAATTTGCAGTGTTTCATAGGATCCCTTACCATTTGAACCATTTTTGTTATTTTCTATACCATAATAACTTATACAATGTGGATTAAAATATTACAATTATTAAACTACCGCCAAAATATAATTTTTTGATGTTTTATTCAATATTTCTAGATTTCTATAAACAAGAGGTGAAAAGACTAATAATAATTGTACTGTAATTCTTTAAATACATTGACAGTTTGTCAAGTTATGTGCCATAAGATTTGATCTCCACTTTTAAAATATGATGAATTCTGGATATAAATTTTATTACAACTTAATTCTCAATGTTTCTCAGTCATTTTAGAATCGTCTACAGCTCTGTTCATCACTGAGGACACATCTAAACTGCCTTCATCTGTTTTACAGTTTCTTAGTGTCCTACACACTTAAAACAGATGGTTCTACAAGGGTTCTTTAGTAAAGAAAATTGTTCTATCTAGAACCATGAACACTCAACGAACCCTTTGCATGATCAAATGACAAAGAACCCTTTGCATGATTGAAGGGTTCTTGGCATCGTGAAATGGTTTTTCAGACTGATGGAGAATGTGTAGTACCTTTTTGAAAAGAGTTCTATATAGCATCAAAAAGGGTTCTGCTATTGTGACAAGCTTGGCATTGTAACAGTAGAAGAACCGTTTTGGTGCTATATAGAACCCTACAGCACATTCTCCATCAATCTGAAGAACCTTTTTGAGATGGAAATATCTGTTTAATTATGCAAAGGGTTCTTTGAGTGTTCATGGTTCTATATAGAGCCATTGTCTTTACTAAAGAACCCTTAAAAACAAAATTTTTAAGAGTGCACTAATGAGCTGAAAGCTGTTATATTGAACAGGATTAACCGATTCAAATAATTTTATATGAATCTGCAACCAAACCTTCAAATGGCAGCATATTTTTTCTCTAGAAAAGTGGAATTATGAAATAACTTATGTTTAGGATGAGGACCCTGCCTGAAGCTCCTCCTGCTGTTCTAACCTACTAAAAAATTCCATCTCTACCTTCTGTTTCACCTTCATCACCTCCCTGTTCCCTAGTCTAGTCTCTCATTCCAACCTCTGTTCATCAAGGGGGGGAGTCCGGTGTTCTAGGTGAAGCAGAAGCTACCTAGAATTCCAGCACACGTTCCCAGAGTTGTCTCCGCTCCTACAGTCACGCAGTCTCCCCTTAGGTTTCAACCACGTGAAGCCATGTTTTCGTCTCCCAGATTACAATAAGAAGTCACAGAAGAAATGGAACTGTGATGGTTGTCCAGTTTTTTCCGAGCTTTAATCAATAACAGTGCTACAGTAAAGACATCAACAGGCTGAAGGTAGGAAAGCCAATACAAGTTCCCACTACGCTATTGTTTCATACAGCAGAATAAATTATGCCATGATAATATACATACATGCTGAACAAAAAGATAACAAAGCAAATTACAAAAGCTTGAATGAAAAAAACAAAACAAAAAAAGGAGTGAATTAGATAGGAATGTGATGGACCAACTGAAGCTAGAAAGAAATTTGGGGAGGCATAAGAGCGCCAAGTCAAATAGTGCTTTAAATATCTCAAAGGTAGATTAATGTTGGTGTTAGAAATGAGTGCTACACACTAAAAACATCTTACATTGCTTTTTTTTGTCTTTCCTTTCTTTTATTACAAAAACGCTTGAAGTGTTAAAATGAAATGCTATCAGTCTTTGTTGGCACGTGGTCGTGTGCCTGAGTGAGTTTGTTCCGTTTTCCTGAATATCATGACATGCGTTAGCCTGGGTGCCATGACATGACGTGGCCTTCTGACTGCTTGTCAACATCGTCTACTTTCTGGTTGGTTAAGGCTGGAAAAGCTCCACCCACCAACCTCCTTAACCTCCGTCTGGACTGCGTGATTAGACAGCACCCAGGCTAGACATGTAGAGTATGGATGGGTAACTCTCCGTTGGTCCTGGACAGCAGGTAGAGGGGCTCTCCGTTCCTTCCCAGTTCATCCTGGTCATGGAGGTCCTCTCGTCGTGTAATGGTTTGCGAAGAGCTGAAGTGAGGTGCTCTACTGAGACGCGAAGTAGGGAATCGAAGGGTGCATGTAAACTCAGAATACTGATTATCCGTGTGGCTCAAAATGAAAATGTCTTTCTGGAAGGGATTTCACAGGAGGTCACATGGATGAGTGATTTACATACAAGTAGCTTGTCTTTTCATGTCTTTGGAACAAGAAAGTAATCAAAAGAGTGCAAACAGAATGCAATATTTTTGAATTTATGCAACAGTTCGACAATATATTCTGTCCACTCTATCCTTGGAGCTTGTTTATATCTGCTTTCTCATTACCAACCAATTCACACTCACACAAATAATTCTGTAATATGGAATATGAGCCACACAAAGCCACTTCAACAGTACATTTCACCATTTCCACTGCAAACTGTGAGGTAATCATTGCTGAACGTTCTGTGGTGGAATTGTTCACAGAAAGGCAGTATAGAGGAGCAAAAAAGGGTTAAAAACACTGTATTTGGATGGTCCGATGTAGTGGTTTGTGTAATATCAGTATATCTTTAAGCAACATTCAACTGAACTTGAACTTGAAGTTGAGTGTGAAAGACTGAATTAAATCTATTCCTAACCCTAAACCCTAACCTTAATGCAAAAACAACACATACTCCTAAACCTAACCCTAACCATAACGGTGTTGATAATCAATTGAGAATCACCAGAAAGTTTGTTAATGAGTTAAGTCTCTGTAGATCATCTATAGGACCATCCAAATAAAGTGTGACCAAAAAAGTGTGATATATTCATGGAATGTGGAATAATTGTCCATATAAGATCCAATGAGATATTTGTCATGTTTTGGAATTGAGCACCATTAAGTTATAGACAGTAGAAAATCCCAAAGTAAGCATACTGCCCTCACCTAGCCTGGAAAAGTAAAATGTTTATGTGCAATTCAGGATAACTTGTGCTTTAAGATCATAGTGATAATACTTCAATGGAATGGATTGTTCTTTAGAATTAACAATCTGGGATCAATGCTTTAGGAATGTCAATACTTTTGCTTACTCCATAAGACAAAAATGATCATAAATAATACTGACGACTGCTCTTCCTCCAAAGCTCTCCTCTGCTTTAGGTCAAGAGGCAGGCTGCTGGTCTGTCGCTTTAAAACTGTTTATATTTCTAACCAATGTGGCTTTTTCCCCCAGCGGCTGATACATGTGGGGACGAAGGGGAAAGGGATTGGAAATTCTCAGAGCCCTCATTGGCCACTCTCTCCCGAAGGACTCCGCTGAGCTAGACACCCCACTGACTCGCCCAGATCTCTCGGAATGTCAAGCTTAAGATTAAAATGTGAAGGTCGAATAACACGCATTGCAGGCAGTCCGAAAAGCTATCAGCCTCTCTCCATGCACCTCCGTAATGTGTTAGAAAGCCAGACCTTTGCAGAGGAACCCAAAAGGACAAAATAAAAACATGTAAACAGAAGGTCATTACAATAATAATAATTCCAACGGTAATAGAAACAACCACAATCATTATATCAAATATAATCATAATACCATCATTTTAAGTCCTATGAACAACATGGTCCAAACATTTCGGAATGGGGCAGCGGCTGCGATTGCAGCCCGTGTGTGCTAACATTGACTGCTGACGGGCAGGGTGCGACTGATGGGGACCCAGATAATGGATGCTTGCTTTCCTCCAGCCTCTCTGAAACCCTGAAAGAGTCTCTTTGTTGAGATGGAGGTTGGAGGGGGAGGGGGGGGCGTGAGAGGCGGCACTATAGTGTCTTGTTTATTAAATGGCTTTTGTATTCACTCAGCCAAAGGTCAGGAGTCTAAGGCTGTCTATGATTTTAGCTACTTCTCTTTCACGCAGCAGAGAGAGAAACGGCACGATGGATGGAGGGATGCTGGTGAAGGAGAGAAGCGATGGTCAGGAGAACGAGTCCGTCAATAGGCCTGGCCCGTCTCCACTTGTAGCAGTCCCAGCACGGCCGAGTGTTCCCCAAGCTTCATTCTCCTCTGTGTGGACAAGCTCACGTTCTTCGCCAGGTAGTCTACCGCTGCTGCGTGAGACAAGTCAGACAAAAACATATCTCAGATATGGCCTTTGGTTTTACAAAGCACCTAAAGCAGTGGTTGCCTACCTTGGACCTGGAATAGCCAAGCACTAATATACCTGACTAATCAGCTAATTTAACTTAATCTATTCTTCTCCCTTAATAACATGGTTGGTTAATGCTTTTGTCACATTCATTAATTAATAATAAGCCTACATACATAGGACTTCGTAATACATACATACACTGAATAAGACATTTCTAAAGCAATAATTGAACATTCATAAACAGCTCATGCCAGTAATCGCAAGATGACATGAGACGTTTTTAGAGGTTGAGGTTGACAAAAAGGCTTTAAACTAGAGTCATGGACAATCCATTGCTATATATCAGTTCTGTGGAAGATTTTGATGCCTCAAAATTAAGTGATCATGATTAAGAAATCATTTTCATACATATTTTCTCATATACATTAATATATGTGTCTGTCTTCTGATGCCCTCCAGCTTAAGTGATCATTTCCATATATATATATATATTTGCCATATAGGTAAATATGCATGTCTTTAGTTTAGGGCCCAATATGTCAACACAATATTATTTACTTGACAAAAAATTGTATGGCATCGTGCGATTACTGGAAAGAAGTATTGTATTTTTCAGTGCTTACATATGTGTTATGAACTTCCTATGTAGGCTGCCTTCAAATAAAATGTTATCAATCTGAATTCCATTCTCTATGTATGCACACCCAATCAGAAACTTCAATAAACTCAGGGGTACTTTAGTAAAATCAACATCTTGCTTCTTTTAAACAGTGAGAGAAAACAGGTTAACAACTAATCTGAACCGCTGAGTAGAGGTGGGAGGGCATGGGAGGGTGGAAGTTGGGTAAGAGTGGCGGGAAACGTGCAAGGCAGGGGTACCACTGACCCACAGTATATCAGATGATAACATAAAACAATTATTTGGAGCGTAGGCAGCACTTCCTAACCACTCACTATTACGCAGCTAAGATGATGGCTCTTCGGGGAAACAAATGAACCACCTGTTCCCTGCTGTCATTCACTCCTGTCATACAGAGTTTTCGTCTGTGCGTTCCTCGTTAACTCTGTCATGGCTGCTTTCTGCATTCCACACTCCTCCATCATCTAGCATCAGATCAGGACATGCTGCTCATTCAGTAATCTACATCATCCTTCCCTTGAACAAATGGCACCTGATTACAAAGTGTCAGAGGCAGAGAGCTGGGGAGATAAGTAATCAGTGCCCACTTTCAAAGCAAAGAGGTTTTCTGCCAATTGCAAAAACTGCTGTGAAGTACTGTAATCCCACAATTGTATTTCAAATCTGATAGAGTAGATTTAGACAGTAGGTCCACTCAATTTTGCACGCTGGCGAATATGTGAGTGAATGGCTGTAAGAAACGTGAGTAAAAGGAAGAAAAGGCAGAGATTTTTAGCAGATAGGTAAAATGCGACTTGATCCAGCCGAAATGGTGTGACTAACACAGCACCTAAGGGCACAGTTCTCATCGGCCTGATCTGCAGCCTGGCTGTTGCGCAGAGATCTTTATCAGGAGCACGTGTCGGGACTAACCCGCGGGCAGATCCGGGGTCAAAGGGCACAACCAGTCTCGCCCACTGCCCAGAACCTCTGCATTGATCTAGCTCACACCTCACAAGGTTTCAATTTGACTACACAAGCTAAAGACATTAAGAGTTTTGGAGTGGTGGAAAAAGGCACAGGGAATGGGCCAGGAGGTCACGAGGACAAACCAAGGGCAGTGTGGAGCTAGTGCAGCAGAGGGGCAGAAAGAGAGGAAGCTCCAATTAACCCCCCTATCCGCTTCCCTTTTAAAACAGAGAGCCTACACAGGCCTCCCTCACTGATTAAGCCACAGTCAGACTGGAGCTGGGCATTAATTTAGCACAAGGCTGAGCTAGCGAGAACTTTCACTTACATATTTGTCCTCTGAAATGGACAAAAAATTGGGGATAAACGTAACTAATGGAGACAAAAAGAGCTAGTGTTAGTCTCAAATCTGTATACCGAGAGCTAAGAGATTGAGGGCCTGGTGTACTAAGGCTTTTGCACAAAACTGGTGTCTGAAGCTAAATGCTAAGTTTATGGGCCGTATGAATTGTTAAGCGCCATATGTGTTCATTTTCCTCATGCATATGTTTTTGTGGGATGGTCATATAAAAAGAGGTGGAGGTTACATGTTCAGTTTTTTGGCTAGATTTACTGAGGTTTGAACAACTGGAAGTGTCAATTTTTCTTCACTTTCTTAAAACATACATGAATTTGGGTTAGGGCAGAGGTGTCCAATCCTGGTCCTGGACGTCTTGCACCCAGGAGAGTTCAGGTCTAACACACCTGGCTTTGTTGTTCAGATGCCCCTGAATGCCTTAATTTCCTGGATCAGGTGTGATAGACTTTTCTTTGAGCAAAGCTCTCTAGGGTGATAGAGCTCCATGACCAGGACTGGGCACCCCTGCGTTAGGGTCTCAAAGATGTGCTGTAGAGAGATCTCCCTTAACAATGGTGAAGGCATGGCTGCAGTATTTAACTCTGTTTTCTTAGCCAGAATAAAAAACACATTTTTGGAATGGTTTGGTGGGAAAAAGCTTCATCTCCATCTGTCCTGAGAGTTTGTGCTTTCACAGCACAGTTAGTGTGCAGTGTTCAGCATCTGTTTGCTAGCATTTGCTACATTTAATACTTAGACCTTAATATGAATTCGTGTCTGAGCATACCGGCCATTACTACAATTACTACATTGACCACAATTACTACAGGGGCCTTAGTGTCTGCATGCTAGCATTGACACAACAGGCCAAACATTTCCGAGCTAGTCAAGAGGCCCAGACATAATAATCACTACATCAAAACGTCAACAGTAGTGACAAAGACTGTGTACCTGGGCCAGAGGAAGTCAACAACAGAAGCTTTCATGATTAATGGGGAAAGAAACAGCCCACCCCCCTTTTTTCCTGGGTGTGAGCATAAGCATGTTGGCATTAGCTGTTGGCCTGTCAAGTGTGTCGGATGCGTGCGGTGGCAGGCCCTTTGATATCCCCGGCTGGCGGGGGGAGTTATTTTCACCTCTCCTTCTTCTTTTGTGGTACGTGGCAGTGCCTGGGCGGGGCAGAGTGACGGTGCGCACGGACGTTGCCAGGCGTCTGTCAGCGTGACAGTAAGTAGCGAGGGTTAGTGCGCGTTAGCACACGGAGAAAGGGGGCTGTCAGGAAGCAGGCAGAGTGTACGGTAGCTGCCGCATACCTGTGGGTGGGCCATCTGTCCATACTGGAGACGCTCGGCCTGACAGCTGGCAAAGAGGGTAATCAGCCACGATTTAACTCTGTGCACTTTCACTCTCTCTCTCTATCTCTCTCTCTTGCTCTCTCTCTCTTTCTTTCCTGTCATACAAGGTTTACTCTTTAAATCCGCCTCAAAATGTGCAACTCTGCCTCTCCTCTTCTTCCCAGAGTCGCTCTATCTGCTCCCTGGCACCCGTGGCCACGGAGTGCGCTCTGAGCACACATGCACACTCCCTGCAGCACTGCACCCTCTAAGCTGCCACCTCGCCCTCTGCATTTTAATGAGCCGTCAGACAGGTACACTCTGTGAGATGTTAAGCCTGTCTTTGACTTTAACCACTTAAACTCTAAGGACCATCAGGTCCAGACTATAATAATGGCAGTTGTATGCAAAAGTTTGAACACCCCAGGTGAAAATAAGTTAACACATGTTCTATAGAGAACACACTAAAATATAACATTTTCTGCTAATTTTAGTGCAAACCTTTTATTTATTTGCTAAGTTTAACATATTAGAAAAAAATAAAACATATAAAATTTGTCATTACTTTTGCACAGGCAACACTTTTATGTTTTATTTTTCCCCAATATGTTAAATTCAGCATATAAACAGTAATTGTGCATTAAACGTAGATGTCTATCTAGAGGACATGTACTTATTTTCACATTTTCAACAAAACTGTTATTTGACCATCCAAACATTTGCATATAATCGTTAATAATGATAAAATAGTGAGAAATCTGGAAAAATAAGTTTACTTTGGGTATTATTTTACCTTACAACAACATCCATGTACTTCTCCACCATGAAATATGGTTTTGGCCATTGTACTGGCTATTGTAAAATAATGTCTCAGGGATCAGGTGACATATTCATTACTATTTTATGTAATAACCATCTGTGAGGGAGTTTTTAGAGGCATCAAACTCTTCAGACATCTGGTTCCTATCACCACCACTGTGAACAATCTGCTGTACTCACTCTGGCCGTACTGGCTATACTGGTAGCCGGCAGTTACGGGGTCCACGCTGTAGCTTGTGGTGCTGTAAGTGGGTGGGCAGTAGGACTGAGAGGAGGCCAGGCTGTCCGCTGTTTTGATGGGCTCGGAGCGCTGACTGCAGCTGGCTGAGATGGGATTGGAGGCCTCCAGACCGCTGTGCAGGGGCGAGATGGAGAAGTCGTGCTGCGGCTGAGGAGCCACGGCGCTGGGGTTGCTCAGGATGCTCATCACCTGCGGGCAGAACATAAAATGGCTACCATCAGCAAAACTGAAAAGAAGGAGTGCCACTAACACAGCTCTAAAGCCCACTCTGGGCCGGCAGTACCCTTAGCAGTGCAGACAGTGATTTATTTGTCAGTCACTGGGAATCACAACAGAACTCACACAGTTCAAGGCAGGGGTTAAGTGGCACCACAACAGCAGTCTTTCACTGCATCCCGAGGGAGCGTTTAGCAGCTTGGAAACAGTGTCAAAGTAAATAACACAGAGGGGTAGGATCGACAGAAGGGACCTTGGGAAGGAAGATGAGAGAGAGAGAGTGTGCCAGGGCTGTGTGTCCTGAGGCTGAGTACATAACAAGCTCTCAGGGAGGGTTTAATCGGAGGCCCTCAGCTATCCCACTGCCTCTGGCCTCATGAATGATTAAAACGTTTCAAATAATAAATGCTCACATTAGACGCCCCCAGAGGATAGATCAGCCCCCGTGCCAGGCCTGCTTCCCCCACGCACTGCCTTGTTCACATGTAACTTAATATGAGACAAAAATCAAACTGCACAGGGTTCTTCCTTCTTTGTTCACACTCATCAGAATGTCTTCTTCTGTTTGCAGAAGAGTGTAAATAATTATTTGAAAACTGTTGTTAAAGAGGAACTTCACTGATATTTCAAACTTACTGCATAATTAAAGTCTTTAAGATATAAACAAAGTCATTCAGAGTGGTTTGATGTGAAACGTACAGCGTCAGAATTGTTCACAATGGTAGTTATAGGAACCAAATGTCCAATGCATTTAATGCCTTTAAATGCTACGTCATGGAAAACTATTAGACAAAACTGTTATGAAATGTGTTGCCTGACTCCTGAAATAGTTGTTAGATAAGGCATTAAAACATACTTTTAATAATCCATTCTTACAGTGGTACACATAAGGTGTTGTAAGGCAAATAGTACTCTAGATAGAAATCAAATTTTTTCAGATTTACCAGTATTTTACAGAAAACACATGTAGGTTCACTTATTATTTTGGATAGCAAATAAAATGGCTATATTTGCGCTGTTAATATCACAACCCCTGGTTCCTATCACCACGTTAAAGAAATCTGAGTTGGTAAGTTTGCAATGAACCATTTCACATCAAAATACTGTTTAACAAATTTGTTTACATCTCAGTGATTGAATTTAACACACATTTTGAAAAATCTGTGAAATTCCTATTTAAAGACGTTTCTTGAAGCCTGGCCCAAAGGTGTTTTAAACAGTTGAAACATTTGAGTACTGATGAGTGCTGATATCACAACAAGGGGATAAAATGCAAGAATTTTGCCTTATTACCAAATCATAACTATTGTGACAAATATTGTTATGTGTGATATTGTTTCCCTCAAAATAAATGGTTTTTAATATCTTAACTGACAAAGAAAACTTGCTTACTTGTACTAAGATCACAGGGCATACAGCTGAGCAAAGCTAGACCAACTCAATCAACAGTATAGATAGAAATAGAAGGCTACAGAAAGATGTTCGAATTGTCAGGAGGAGCTAGCTGAGGAGGCAGCAATGGAAAGAGAAGAAGGGAAAGAGAGTGAGAGCGAGAGAGTGAGGCACGGGAGGGGCAGGAAAGCGGAGGAAGGAGGAGGGCACAAAGAGAGAGGCAGACGGAGAGAATAGAGCTACTCGTGGAAGCGGCTGTGTCTGCCACATGCTCCCCATCCGCAGGCCGACACAAAGCATCCTCCTCAACATCAGGTTCCCGTTGCGGCTCGCTACGCCCCACTGGCCTTTGGCCGTCTCGAGCCCCGGCCTGCTAAACCAATTAGCCTTTCACAGAGCTGCCGAGAGCTAAACCAGACCCACATGCACAGGCCCAACAACATCCATGGGCTATTTGCTGAAGTTCTACACAACCTGCAAGTTCGCAAACTAATTTACAAAGGCCAAAACACGCAAACACGCCCAGTGGGTATGCATGGGTTAATACACAGCCCTAAACAGCACATTTAGAGTAATATCCTTTTGCCCAACAGTTCCGGGGGAAAATATGCCACACTTGAATATTAAAAACATAAAAAGACACTTGAGATGCATGGCTTCTGCACTGGATGTTAACTACATGAGTATGGAAAGTCCCTGTGCATGCGATGTGTGCAGTGAAAAAGCAGACACAGGCTGTTTGATGAGGCAGGAAAGGTGGGGGTTTGGGGGCCGTGGTGGCTCGGTCACGCTGCCGCGAGCTGGAGTGTAACCCTGGACACGGGGCTGTGGGTCAGCGCCCGCCGCTTTCCACCTCACAGGGGGCTCCATGGCCAGCTGGAGGGGAGACTGACTTAACAGCCGCTTAATTAAGCCCTGATTATATTCAGCTCTTTTGTATACCCGTTAAATTAAAAGCCTGCTAACGGGCCTGGGCAGCATCCAGGACCAGCAGAAAAAAATCTGCATTTACTATTAAAACATAGAGTACTGTGCAAAAATCAGAGACTACCGTTCATTTAATTAATTTTCAGTGAAATTTCCCAGAAGCCTCAACATCAAATATGGTATCAGTTTTTTCAGTGTTAAGTATGTCCACATGTTGCCCTCCTTACAGTTTCCAAGAGATTTAATTTCATTTTTTCTGAAATTAGAGTAATAAGAAATCTGCATATTTTATATTCCTTTAAAGTTCAGTCTTAGAAGTTAATTACACTTTCTGATTCTCAAACTTCAAATAACTCCACACACTTTTAGTGACGTTGAGGCCTGGAGTCTGAGGTGGCCAGTCCATGTTTCTGAGAAGAGCAGCAAACCTCTTTGTTTGATTGCAAATTTTCTTCTGTTTTGTCTATTTCTTTGTTTCTTTTTTCAGTAACAGCTTCTATCTCTCTAGATTAAAGCTTTAAGTGCTGTTTATATGAAGGTGAGAGTTTTGGTGGCCTACCAGGTCTTGTAAGGTTGTTAGGAGTCCCATTATATTACTATTTTTAATTGTCCCAGTTTTCTAATCTCCCATTTTTTCACTTTATTTCATTTTATTCTCCAAGTTTTTAATTTGTATCTCCTGAGAAATTAGTAACTTGTACTTAATGGCTGTTTTGACTGGAAATAAAATAAGTGAAGATGATCTCTGTGTTTAGCACAGTGCAATATATGTTTTTTGTTGATTTGTGAACATTCCTGTAATCATAAAGACCCACTTAATTCTCAGCAAGTGCCTTAGACTGTTTGTATTTTGCTCATAGGTTATCAAAGAAGTGGTGAAGAGAAACCTTCACTTTATCCTAAACTGTAATAAAGTCGTGAAACGCCATAATCCTCTGTGCTCCCTTAAACCGACATTTGGGGTGTAATTGGAGGTAATTTTGGGTAATAGCAGAGCTGGAGCGGGTGTACGCTCAGACTCTCGGCGGGAGTGGAGTTTTAATCAGATGAGCGGGGGGAGGCAGCACGAGGGGTGTCAGGGCAGAATGTGCTGAGGGAGGCTAAGAGAGCGCCGGGCGGCTGACACTTCCATTCAGCCCTGCGCTTAAGCAGCCTGTAGCCGCGCTGATGCCATTATTGCGCTGAAAGCCAAATTATTCAAATCTTCAAATTTAGCATAACCTTATTGACATCAATTAAAGTGGCGAATGGAGAATATTTCAGGGCAGAGAGGTAGAGGCCTGTAGCAGGAGCAGCCTCTCTCTCCCCGGTCCTCTCCATAGGCCATGATGGCCAATCAGCTGCAATTAGCACAAGCAGTCCAAACAGCTCACTGACACAACATGTACTCCAGCAGCACCACCCAGAACGGCTCCTTTGGTAGTGTTTATATGGGCTGCAGCCCTCACAGTAGGACAGGCCAAATATCACTGTTAGGATTACAGGGTTGTTTCTCTTGGCTGTGGTTCCTAGGAAAAAATAGTTATTTGAAATCTGAATTATGCTTACTTCTTGTGTTGCATTTATCAATCTATTTGAGTGAGATCTTGCATTATTTATCCACTCTAAGTCTAAGAGAACTGTATTCAAACTGTGTGGCATTATGTACAGTACTGCTCAAAATCAGAGTCTTGCAACTTTCCATAGACATTTCTGAGAAGATTAGATATAAAATAATCCACTTGCATATGGAAGGGGAAAGTCAAAGGAGAATGCATGCTCGCTCCAGATCTGGAAAATCCACAGGTGTTTTTGTCCAACCTTCCACTATGACAAGACAACTTAATGCTATGGGTCTGAAAGGATGTGTAGCTGCCAAGAAGCCATTACTGAGAAAAGGAGACAGACACAAAAGAAGAAAAATTGCAAATAAAACAAAGAAGCTCCTGGTGTTCGGAACAGAGTCCAAACCTCAACATCATTAATATTGTGTTTGGGACTACTTGGATCGTGAGAAGCCAAAAATGTACCCAACTTCTAAGACTTGAAATCTTGTTATATTCACATTTAAAGAGCATACAATAGTTAAAATTTAAGAATGATTCTTCCGTCCTATAAAGTTACCATTTCAAGACACAAGGGGTTTGTTATATGATATGTGAATTCACTGGTATTGCTAAGTCAATAAAAACAACATTAGAGGTAGATTTCGCTATGGTATGAAGTAAGAAATGAAAACAAATAATGCAGTTAACCTTGCCTGTGGGTAGAAACTAAAGAAGAATATAAGTTGAGCTATGAGGACGGGGGGGAGTGAGAGGAGGGGGACGAAAGCCTGGCCAGGCTGGGGGTTGTAATCTATTATTTCCTGCCATACTACCATCACTAAGTAAAAATCAATATTCTTTCCACATGTGTAACCTTTTTGTATCTGATATGGCTGGTGGGAGGAAGCAGGAATATTTGCCAATCATCCTGGCTGACAAACAACATCCCCAGGCGGTCCAGCTGAACAGCCCCACGAGCACCAGAGGACGAAACAACTCACACTCACAAAGAGCGAAAATATCCGACAGTCTGGAACACACTTAACTTTCTCTGTTCCTTTCAAACTTCCCTCCCCCACAACCCCAAGTCCCCTCCTCTGTGTCCCTCTCTCTCCCTCTCTCTCTCTCTCTCTCTCTCTCAGCGGTAGCTGGGCTTTCATTTGTTGTGTGAGAACTGCAGGAGTAGATAATGCCAGGCAGGATCCAGTTTAAAGGACATAGCTGCAGGCATCCCTCCTCTCTCTCTTTCTCTCTCGCTCTCTCTCTCCCCTTCCTTTCTCTCTACACATAGATTACTTTATAAATAACAATAAAAAGCAATTAATTCGCTCAACTTCAGAGGCCCTCCAGCCTGCGGTATTGTAAATGTAAAACTGGAAATTGATACAATGTGCATCCTTTCAGATAAATAAATGGTGCGTTCGCAACCATTTATTTCACACAAAAAGAGAGCTTTCATACGGTCCTAATTTCCTTAACTGTCAAATTATATTTTTTGTCTGCCTAAGTGTTTGACGCAGCTTTACTCCGTGTTGAATTTATTAGCCAGAATGCAGCCAGGCTCGTGCGTAATGCAGCTGGATCACAGCTGAAACGTCACGTGACTGTGACAACAACATTTTACTTTTTCTATGTTTCCTCTACAAAATGAGGGAGATGGGGGGGATTTAACTGAGAGTGAAGCTTCACTTTGTGAATTTAGTATCCTATGCTGTGTTTAATCTAAAATTTCAAAATTCTAATAATAACTATAAAGAATAGAAAAGAATTGTAGCATTCTTTATCTCTTTTAGCTCACCTCCTTTTCATGCAGTTCATATTTCAGGCTTATTTAGTTATTGTTCTAAAAATGCATAATTCAGTCATTGTGATGTAAACTTGACTTGAAATGAGGCACTGTAGAGAAACATATTGACTCATATTTGGATACACTATTTATAACTATTTCAAGTAACAGCTTTCTGTGAGGTAGTTTTAAGCGCTTGGTGGACGTTTGGTTCCTATCACCGCTGCTGTGAAGAATTCTGAATCTGTAAGTTTCTCTAGAACTGAGCATTTCACATCAAACCACTCTGAATGACATTGTTGACATCTTAATGGGTAAATTATGCAGAAATCTTGAACATTTGCTGGAATTCCCCTTTAAGCGTTACTTTGCATTAACTACAATGACTTATTCAGTAACTACTATGAAAGTATTATTAGAATGAGGAGCTGAAGTCTAGACCCACTGACATTCTTAAAAGGGTTAAATGGTTTAAGTTTAAGGGGTTAAAATGACTGGAGTAGCTGTGCTTTTTCATCGAACGTGGAGCAGTTTGAATGGGCGAGAAACAAACAGGCTGTGTGTTAGAGCTTTGGTGCGAGGCGCCCTACAGAGCTCAGCTCCACAATGGCATTAATGATAATAAAGAAGACCCAACAGCATCCTCACAATGAAGGGCAGAATCGGGCCGGTCCACCTGCTCGCTGTCTCCTCTCGGCTTAGGCCCAGGCGGAGGAGAGGAGAGAGGAGGACAGGAGGGGCCTGAGGACAAAGCCTCCTGGAGGAGTGTGTGTGTGCGTGCCCCAGGGGCAGCCTGCCTGCAGAGCAGATAGGACTCCCCTCAGCGAGCTTCTCAGCACAGCAATTCAACTGCAAACACACAAACACACACACACAGAGCTTTATCCAGCCTAGACTGGATTTGCCAGAGTGTAGGAGCCTGGCTGTAGTTTGACTGGAGAGAAATGCCTCAGAGCAGTAGCCCATAATATAGCTAAGCAAAGGGTCACCTGTACAAAAGAGCAGCCTTGAGCGGCGCAGAAGGTGTCAGGAGGTTATCTCCACACTGCAGGGCCATCATCCTCCCCTTATCCACACCAAGACACTTCCCACCGCACTCGCACAGATTAGTTACTGTTGATGAGTGGGTTTTTTCGGCTCTAAGTGGGATGATCATTTCAGCATAAATATATTTAAAAAAAAAAAATACACGACACACCTCCAAAGAGATATTGGATTTGTCGGATTAGGAGGCCGAGCACAATGTGCTCCTGAGTGACATGAACACGAGAACATCTCACTCACAGACAGCGACATTACATTTTTTCAGGGGGAATATCTGATGCAATGCCACAGTAATTAAAGCAGGAGATAATGCTATTCTCCAGCAGGCAGATGTATTTCAGAGAGCGCCCGTAATCCTGCTCCAAATCCCAACACCCCCGTCTAACCGGCAAATGATGTCAAATGGAAGGCCTGTGTGCAAGCAAACAAACAAATTTATCTCGGGATATTTAAGAAAAACTCTCCATTCCAGAATATCTGATGCAATTGCTCCCTGACTTGAGAAACACTGTGGCATCATTAGTCTGGTACCTGCACTCACAATATCAAGCGGTTCACTAAGATGGGTTGAACATCATAGAAAACCTGAGACTGAACTGTTTGCCCACGTACTCACCCACTGTTAGTCTGCCCTTACTGCCAAGATGACCCAACAGTGATGAGTGGAGGACCCTTCCTAATGTCTGAAGCTGCTTGATCTTTGACCATGTGATTGTAGAAAATGGTGTGATTTTTTTTTACAGCAATTTTCTAAGCAATGGATTTGGGGTAGATAGATAGAAACAGGTACACTGGCCACTCAGGCCACTGGGTCTATAAATCTTGTATAATGTTAGGAATTTGTTGCCAGAATTGAAGAGTTTCATTCCAAAATGCTGTATATCCAGTTGTCCACTTTTGAAAAGAATAACAGGACAATGAAAAACACCTTTTATTTCTCTCATAAAGGTGGTATTAATCATAATGTAGAATTTATATTTTTTCTATGTATAAAGCTCTTTCCTAACTATGTATATCATAAAAAAATCCTGCGTTTTGGAATTAATTCCTTCAATTATAGAAACATATACATTGTATTTACTATTAAAAATGAAAACCAGTCAGGTTTGTTGTCATCATTATCATTCAATTCTTCTCTATTCTCAGCACTGCAGCCGTAACATCAGACTACAAAGAAATGCTCTGATTTCGAGAAAGTTGTCACACTTCCAACACTTGTCAGCTGACAAGATGTCATTTGAGTTCCAGATCTGACAAAACAGGCTCTAGATCTTGGGTGGGACAGTAAAAAGCAGTTGTTTTTTTTATTATGGTGGATATCTGTGAATGTAAAAAATCCATTTGTATGTATATATATATATATATATATATACCCAAAGCAAATGACCATTGGGCCACAGGTTGGTTTTGCATTTTTAGTGGCCAAAATGTGAAATACTGCGGCCACTATAGGCAATAGACAACGTCCACCCCTGCAAAGTATATTGTTTGCGTTCATTTAAATAGCAGAAGAATGGCTGGGACAGGTTGGGTATCAGACAGGTGCTGAGGGAAGCCTACAGCTAAAGCTGCCCAACAGGTTATAGATGCAAGGGCTGGAGCAATTTTTGCTTTTCAGGCTTCACTAAGCACATTTCTGTCTGTTTCTAGGGTTTAAATTGTTGCCAAGCAATACTGTATTCAGTGTTTTAAACATGTAGTGTCTGGGTCATAGTGACAAGGTTTCTGTTTATATATTTAATCTGATAAATTAAAGAGTTTGAATTACACTGCAATTAACGCTACTGGCAGTAATAACTAATGTTGGTTAAATAAAAGTGTATGTTGGTGTGCACAATACAACAACTAATACATTTCTCAGATGAAAGCAGCTGCATGCGTCATCCTTGTCATTGTACCTTGCGCTGAATACACTATCATCACATAAATCACCAATTACTGCCCACCATTTCCCCTATTCCCACTGAGTCATACTATAAAGCCCTAAACCCTTACACCTGTTCGAAGCGCTAACCTAACCATGAGGATATCCTTGACATTCGACTCAGTCAAGGTGGGCAGTCTGAGAAACAAACCAGGCCCTCATCTGAGCGACGAAACAATGGCCATTTCTGAAATAAACATGATTGCATAAATTCAATTAACGGTTTTGTCACGGCTGGAGGTAGAGCTGGGTAATTAGCCTCTACTGCGGTCTGTCTCTCTCTCTCTATTTCCTCTTTCTGTCCTTCTCCCTCTTTATTTCCCTCTCTCCATCTCACTCTCTCTCCCTCTTCCTCTCTCCCCCAGTGGCAGGGAGCAGATGACAGAGATGATTTCTTCTCCTGGCTGTGTGTCACTGCGTTAATGGGCCGCAGCACATTAATTGAAAGTGAAAAGGGGCATCCGCCAAAGAAAAAGTGAGGAGAGCAGGGGATGGGGGTGTGTGGGGGGTTGACTGTGGGGATAAGGGGAGATCGGCTAGCCTGTGAAATAGAGAAGAAGGAGGAGAGACGGAGCGGAGGGGGGAGGGGAGGAGGAGAGGGGCGCTTAGGGAGCCTTTAATTGTTTCAAATTAGGCATGTGATTGACAGTGACAGAAAGTGGGCATTGACAAGCTGGGCCCTGATGAGAGCGATTAGCATGCAGCCAAACAAGCTGTCAGTTTTAGCAACACGTTAGCTTTGGGAAATACTGGGCATATGGCTCTTTTAACCCCTGTACGGCAAGTCAGACTCCTAACAGACTCTTTAATCCATGATTGATGGATGAATAAAGACTAGGTGGTCCTGCACTGTGTATATATATCATACCAACAAGATGCTACTACTTCTAATATTGTTGTCGTCATATCAAAACCTTGCTACTCCATGTTTTTCCTCCTGTTTTTTATGCCACTTGAAAAAGCCAGCTTGTCTTTATAACCTGAGAACATTTTTATGAAGAATGGACCAAATCGTTACATTAACATACATTAAATTATCATTTACTGCACTTATATAACGTACATTAAAATCATAGTCTTTCCTAAGGACAAAGTTAAAAATTAGCATTTTGGAGATACAAAATTTTCTGACAGCGATGACATACATATAACATATAACAGTAACATTTTTATTCATTTTATCAACGAAAGCCCACCAAAATGCACCAAAACATGTCTATTGCTCCCCACATATGCGGAAGGAAAACAAACATTCGGTTGAATTCAGTGCACACAGAGTCTGACCAACAAACACCATCTCCTAAACATCTCTAAGTGCTACACGGCCCCTCGCTAACCAAAGGTTAATGCATCCTATTGGGCCGACGTGCAGTGGTGGAGTGCAGTGCAATCCGATTACTTTCTCCAATATGTTTGCAGCAGTATGGGATGAATTCAGGCACGAGGAACAAACATCCCCCTCTGACCTCTCCTCCTCAGCCGCCTCGGCCTGGCTGCTTCCACGCAGCCGCCTCCACCAAATTACATGTCTGCTGTAAATGATTTTCACAAGAGTGGATGAGAGGGCAATGCACGGTAACTGGGTCCAAGAATAATGCAAGGTGGATACAGGAGTAGGCGGAGGTGGGGAGGGTGAGGGAGGTGGGTGGGGGGGGGTGGATTGTTTGCTAAAAACAGCAGGCAGCAGGCACAGTGAAGAATGTCAGGTCAAATTGTTCTTGACAGTGTTAATATCGGCACCTCATAGAGATAATTACATGTAAATAAACAGTGAAATAGCTCTCAGCTGGAGACTGGGAGCGAGAGCAGAACAGTTAGTGTCAGCCAGCTGGGGACTCCAGCACTGCTTAATGTGGGGAGAGAGAGAGAAAGAGGGAAGGAGAGAGAAATGTAGTCATAGGCCTACAGCATGTCAGCGATAAACGCATTCAATCCCTGTATATATAAAACTAAAGCAACACTCCAGCTTTAGTACAGCCAGGAATCAAAAAGACTGAAATAAAGAAGAGCAGAAAACTGGAGAGCAAAGTCAGTGGCAGTATGTTTTGTGGGGTCGTAATATTAATCACAGATTCACACCTGTCAGGCTGGTATCTGGAACTAATACAAAGCATGTACTCTTAGACGACCCTCAAACCTTTGGTGGCTTGTGCAAGTTCATAATTGTAGCTATAGGTGCTTTCCTACTGTTTATAACACATAAACCAGCAAACTCTGCTCAACATGCTCTCACACAACTCAGAAACACATAAAATACTGTAAAGCTGAAAGACATTCTTTAAAAAAAAGACAAAAAAAAGGGTGATGAGCTGTGGATTGCTTTCATTCTGTTCCAAGAAATTTTGGATATTTTTCCATACTTCTTATAAAGACCTCCAAAGTTCAGTCTTAGAAGTTGGTTGCATTTTCTTTTGCCCTGTTTTGGTGTTTTAGATGTGCATTTACCCTGTTTTGATGTGAATGAAGCTTCTTAACAGCTGCACATCCCTTGAGACCCATAGCACTGAGCTGTCTCCTCACAGAGGAAGGAAGGACAGAAAACATTTTTTTCTACGCTGTAGCATGAGTTGGTTTTAAGATTGGAAGGATGGAAGAGTTAAGGTAATAGTAGGGTTCACAAAAGTAAATTGTGGACAAATTAAATACTGATAGGTTGATCTTTTACTTAGTGTCGGAGGCTGTTGGAGGCTTTTATGTAACTGTGTGTGAAATATCTTTTTCCTGCTTGAAAAATGAGCAAGTAGTACTTAATGGCTAGAAAGGAAATAAATGAAACGGTGGTCTGTGGCTCTGGCTATGCTCCGGCCTAGTAAATAAGAGATAGCGTAGTAGGATAAATCAGCAATAAGCCAGTAGTAAGACAATAATAATTGCTAGCTATTCTGCATTTTATAACACAGGGCAATATATTTTACATAAATAATTCAGCTAGCCATTATAGTACGCCACAACAAAATAATATCAGACATATAGTAAAGTCATCTCATGAAAAAACACCCAGAATGCACTGGCGTACAAGCAACCACTCAAGACGACATTGTCAACGCTGAGCCCATGGTCTTTAATAGGCAATATTTTTCAATCTAACAGTCACTTCTATTGCTTGGGACCATAGTGGAGTCTATGTGTTGGTCTCAGCCTGTCCCTACTTAAATCCTCATCTTCTAGGATTTGCTGAAATTTATATTGGCTGCCTCTGCAAGATAAATATAAATCGCATTCCCTTATATTTACTATTTATCAGGATGCAACAGCTCACTTTCTGCAGGAAATATCTCTCACCCGCACAAACACCCTTGAATTTAAATAGCGGTTTTATTGTCCGCCGTAGCCTTTCATCTAAGCAAGGGGAATAATGTTTCCTCTCTGGGGAGAGAGGAGAGAGAGGGAGCCAATGATGGCGAGAGGGAAATGAGAGAGGGAGGCCAGAGGACAGCATGCATTGAGCCAGCATTAAAAAAACGGGGGAAAATATAGAGGCGAGTCGGCAGTACCTCATTGTGATGGATGTGGAGAGGTTTGGAGAGGCAGAGAAAGATGGTGATATGGCAGTGAGTGGACTACAAAACATGTGGCAATTAAAAATGTTGCCAGACTCAAAGTAGATATGCTGGCCAATGCAGTTTTTTTTTTCTTGCACACAAATCACTATTCGGACAAACTGGTGGCTAGCACATCGAACAACAGGAAGCGCAGTCGACAACATTAGGAATCAGGAGATTCCTTTCGTTTGTCCACATGCACAGCTGCATTCTGAATATGCTCACATAGCTCTCATTCTGCCGCTACACCTCGCTAACTGAAAGACCCAGTGGACATGCAGTAATTTACGCATATAAACCCACTCGGCAGAGTGGCCACAACGCCTTTTAAATCCCACAGTGGTGGAGAGAGAACAGAGGGGAGCCTGCATTCATTTGTATCTGCGTGACCTGAGAAACATACTACCTGTGATTAATACGAGCATGGGGAGACTCCAATTCCACTCCAGCAAGAGGAACAAGAGAGAGAGAGAGAGAGAGAGAGGGAGAAAGAGGGAGATAGAGGGAGAGAGAGAAATGAAATAAATTCATGCAGAAAACATTCCGCCAGTGGGTATGATTTAAATTCCCTGATTTTCTTGGCAGCTTCCAAGCAGGTCTCATCTCTTTTTTTTTCCCAAAGCTTCTTACTTTTTAATTCTTGCCAAATTGAAACAGCATCTGTATTTAAGATGGGTTCTAATTAACAAGCATTTTCCTCCCCTGCTCTCGGAGTACGACGAGGGATGTAAATATGTGCATTTATTAAGGCTTTTGATTTTTGTCGATGGATGGAAGACGGTGCCAGCTGACGCCGTGCCCAGCGAAGAGCTTAATACGGCAGCCCTTAATAAAAACCAAACTCACTCATTGACATGCAGGTGCACAATGTCTTGTCAAAAGCAAGGGGGAAAAAAAGAGAAGGGAGTAAGAGTGAGCCAAAACTCAATCTTTTTTTTTTCCTCCTTACAACCCCACCACCCCCCTCTCCTACCCACCCTCCAACCCCCACCCCCAAAAACATTTTCTTTTTTGGCAACCCCTGTGCAGGCTTCTTAAATATAATTCATCCAGTTTAAAGTGAGTGCGGTGCTAATGGGAGAGCGAGCGAGGTTTGAGTCCCCCCTCCCTTATCTCTAGCAGACAGTTGTCAGGAATCACTGGAGAGGCCTGGGCGAGTGCGCGGCGGCTCAGGCGCAGAGGCCTGGGGATATGGATCAAAGGGAGCGCTGGTGAGCACTGCTCTGCCTCTGATCCCCCAGCGCTGAAACCCAGCCTATTCGCTCTCCCTTCCCAACATCAAATGCTAGCCAGAGTTCCTTCATTCCAAAACACAAATCTTCCAACTGCAATGGAAGAACAAAATTACATTCTATTCCACCACACGCACCCCCCCAACCCCGCTCCCCACCTCCTTTTGACTTCCATTAACAGTTTATGGATATGTTTGTTGTTCATTATTTTGTTTTTTTTTCTGTGATAGGATGTTTTCTGGATGGTGAATGTGAGCACTTCTCATCTCATCATAACTCAAATTTTGTTAGTTTATATGTTTTAACACAATGGCAGCTGCCTTAATGTTTCACAGCAAACAGCCCAACAGAAACAATTTTTAAAATTTTAATGTGCAGTTTAAGAACTTTTTTCCTTGTCCTATAAAGTTACTGTTCCAGAGATGCCAGGTTTTGTTATGAAAGCGCTGCTCTGCAAGCCACCTGCATGCCATCAATACAGGTTTATAGTGTAAAACCTGCATGTTGATGGTCTTCAGTCAAAAAGATTTGCAGCATATTCCTCACTTCAGATCACCAGCATTACTGAGAGGGAACTGAGAATAGATGTGAGCACATCAGCATCTGGACGTACATTTGTTGAATTATATTTTGGCTACGTTGGAACATTCTAAGAAGGAAAATACTAACATGGATGGAATTCATACGCATATTGTCCAATTTCTTGCTTAACTGGTATATATAAATAACAACAAAAGTACAGGAGCAAATGCTTGCCTTGTTACTACACTGAAACAAAAGAAGATTTACTTGATTCGACATCATTTCCACACGGATAAAATGTATTACATCAACACACTTGTTGCCATACGTATGTAAACTGAAAGCCAAAATTGTACTGTATTTTTTTATACGCAGTGATCATAGTATCAGCAGATAATTGTTTACAAAATTATCAGCATTGGATAAATTTTCAATTTAAGTTTCGATTTTATATGTTTTATATTTCAAAACAATATTTAAAAATGTATTCATTGTATTCCAGAAGGCGCTAAATTAAGCTCATTTCTGCATTTTATTCATTTTACCACATTTGTAACCCCCTACAAAATGAATGTTGTTCATTATTGATTTCTTCAGAATGCAAATCTAGGTAGGTCCAGCCCCAGCTGTTACCTTTTTTTAATGTTTATATATCTGTATTGGTTTCAACATTGGTAGACAGGTAAATGAAAAATATTGGATGTTGGCATTACCCCACAATTCCCATATTGGTGCATCCTTACTATTTATGTGGAAATAAGCTGAATTTAGCTGCTTCTATTCTTTAACTGCAAAAGTATCGCCATTCCATGAAGCTTTTTGTTGTTTCTTCTGTGAAGAAAGAAGTTAGGACCAGAGAAGTCTTTCCATAGCTCACACTGTGGCAGACTGCATGGAGATAAGGCCTGGATTAATATTGTGTTGGTCATAAGGAAACTATTAAGAGCAACAGCAGCAGTGTGGGTCAGACCATGTTTTCCAGAGGTGTGGTGAGAAAGTGTTTGCCGGGCGAATGCTGAGTGTGAACAGAGAGAGTGCACCTGTTGGTGTAGTGAGCCCAGCAGGATTTGGTTACAACCTGGCAACCCGCCATCAGAGCGTGTTTACCGTGAACCTCCAGTTCATATTGATAACAAAGTGGTCTGTCTACAACTCGATGAGGGAGTGTAGCCCACCTGCAAATCGTGCTACTGCTGGAGGAGCCTCAGGATGAGGAGCTTACACTGTTAGTCCATGAGAAAACGAATGTCAACTGCTTAAATGCATGAGTCAAGAGTCAAGACAGCGAGAATTTCATCAGTGATTAATGGATGAAAGTGTCAGTTACACATGCCTTAAGTAAACAGCTCTTCAAGAGGGACTCTGTTACACATGTTAAAATCAATGAGGCACACATGTAAATGCAGCGCGTGCTCTTGTAAATGACAGTGGGCCATTATATCATGTTAAAAAGAACGACTCCTCAGGGGCACAAAGTCACTGGGAAATTTCCAAAACTAACAAGCAAAAAAACAAACAGGACAACAAGCAGCTCTGTGTCCATATGCACCCCTAAGTCCAACATCATCCATCAAGGCTGAATAAAACAACTACTAACAACACTACTCCTTGGAGAACTGTCTGTTGTACTACTCCTACTACTTGCGTAATACTGCATTTATGCACATAGTAATAAAAAAGCAACCACTTTTTTATGCTATATTAAAGAATATCTCTTTTGCATCCACACTGCTAAGAATAATCACTTCCATTGACTATTGTTTTTAAACGATTTTGCATTCTGCTCGATTCCTCAGAGCACTCTGATAAATTATAGGAGGGGGTTGATGTGCTGAAGGTAAAAGAAACAGAAAGGATGTGACAGATTATGGAGAAAATCAGAGCATACAAAAACAAGCTTGTATGGGGCAGCTACGTGGCCTCCCTACAGCTGAGAAGAACAGAGGCGTTTTGGTCTTGTGGGGCACCGCCGCCTCTTTCATGGACATTGAAGCACAGTGTGATGGTTGGGCTGAACTATGATACTCCTGTCAAAAAGAACATTAATTTTTCCCACAATAAGGGCCTGATGGACTAGCCACATGTGCCATGTGGACGAGGGTGAAAGGGTAAGGAGGGGGCCAGCAGGAGGGGGGTCGGGGGGGAGACACATTCACAGAATAGAGATGGAGGGGAAACAAATCTCAAGCATAATCAAATTCACACATGGCTTGTACCACATTAACTTTGGTATTAATATAATAGATAGCATAGATTTTAATAATCATAGTAATAAAGAGCTGCCATTAGAACAAAACATCTCCAGAATGGAAACCTTTCAGGATTTTTTTCAAAAAAATAAAAAACAATGCCCTAACTTGGAGTCATCGTGAACATTTCTTTTGGTCTATTTGTTGTGAATTTTTCAGACAATTTTTACACAGTGATTTATATCGCTGCTGTCAGAATAAAGCGTTGTATCTCCAAAATGATAACTTTACAGGAGAAGGAAAAAACCTACTTTACTTTTAATGTAAGTCAATGCAACTTTTTCAAAGTCATTTTTTCTTTTAGTCCATTCATCATAAAACCTACACACAATGTAAAGGGCAACTGGCATTTTTAAATTATGTCAAAAATTGAAAAATGGAGATACGAGGTTTTGTTCCAACAGCAGTGACATATTGCTTTATATATCCTCTGCTTTAGTGACAGCATGCTGGCATAGACTCCACAAGTTTGTGCAAATGCCTCTAATGGGTAGATCAAATCCACCCGAGAGTATCTAAACCCTCCAACTGAGGGGATAAGACTGAGCATTCTGTACAAAGGCTCTAACACTGTCACAAATTTGCTCAAATTTAAACAGAGACCAAAAAATAATGCAATATAATTTGTTTTAAAGTTTTCAAAATTATGTTTTCAGTTTAAATAAAAAAAACACTGTGGTTTTAGACATTTGGACCCCTTTGTATATATATATATATATATATATATATATATATATATGATATGACAAATGACATTTTCTTATAAATAGAGACAGAGAACACACAAATATTTTTGAAGTGCATTATTTTTATTTTTTGTAACATATTAGGTAAAACTAATTAATTATAAAACCTATTAAATGTGCCTTAAAGCTCCAGATTTTGTTTTTCGTTAACAAATTAACAGTATTTGCACATTAAAATGAGCAGAAGTGCGTTCTCTGTAGAGAACGTGTACCTATTTTCTATTAGAAAATCAACAAAACAAATTGTTTGACCTGGGGCGCACATTTTTTGAATATGACTATAAAATGGGATTGTGAGGTCTGACAAAGATTACAGATACAGACACATGGGTATTAAATCTATAACTACATTTTTTTCTATATATTTAGTGTGATAACAGCATATTGTGGAAAAAAATTACCTTCCAAAAATATTATCTATTATAAATGTAATATTTTAAAGCTAAATAATCTTTTATTATCTCTTTGATGAAAAAAAGGAATGTTGTAGTATAAAATAATAAACAGATAAAAAAAAAATGAGGGCTCTTTTTAATAGAAAAATAAGCCTATTCGTATTGAGTGTGGCTTGAATAGGCAGAATGGTAATCCGTAGTGTAAAACAGGGAAGGTTATTTTATCTTTTTTCCCCTTATATGGTGTGAGGAAGGAGTCATTTCCACAGCGGGCTGGGAACAGTCACATTAATAAAAAAGCCCGCCATGTTCCTGATATTTATGCAGGTTTGCAGCGAGAGCATTAGGCCTTAAAGCCCCTCCACTATGATTAACAATCAAACATGCTGAGAAATGCCTGTGTTATCCCCCAACTCTCCACTACAAGAGAAAATCTCTTTTTTGTCATCAAATCCCTAATTCTTTCTTCTCCACGGAAAAAGAGTAATACCAGTTTCCAATCTGCTTTAAGAAATTTTTTAGGGGGTTGGGGGGGAAGAGGCACTAAAACGTGTGTGAACGAGGGGGTAATTGCGGACAAACGCGGCATTGAATTTTATTTTCAACTCCTTATACACCATTTCAATCTTATTTTATGCTTGTTAGTCAGATCTTGTAGCTTATGGTGGGCAGAACTGCCCAGCGTTGGTGCGTAATTGCTTATAATTTACTCCTCACTAGTGACTGGCATCAATATTAGCTATTCTTCTCACACAGGAATCAACCCCAACCAGAAAGACTCATTTTAAACGCTCGTTGTTTGAGGAAGAAGGAGGGCAGATCATACAAAATCCCTTCTCATGCAGAGCCACACACATTGACAAATGCAGATTTTAGATAGCACATTGTTTTAGGCAGAATGCAAGAGATTTAAATATGTACATGTATTGGGTTCACACATGCAGTACTGTGCAAAAGTCAGAGACCACCCTCCATTTATGTAATTTTCAGTCAAAATGGCTATTAAGTGCAAGTTATTTGGTTTACAGAAGGTATTTCTAAGAAGATCCACTTGCAGAAGGAATAGGAAAGTCAAAGTGAAAAATTATTTATAAGATATAGTACAAAAAAGAGACTCTTAACAACTGAACTGATCGACCACCAGAACTGTTACTTTCAGTACTTAAACAGTACTTCAAGCTTTCATTTTTGAGAAATGGGAGAAAAACAAGTTCCACTTGTGCTTCAGATCTTAAAAAATCCACAGGTATTTGTGTCCATCCTTCCACTGTGAGAAGACAACTCAATGCAATGGTTCTGAAAGGATGTGTAGCTGTTAAGAAACTGTTACTGAAAAAAGGAAATAGACAAAAAAGAAGAAAATTTGCAAATTAATCAAAGAAGCTGCTGCTGTTCTGAGAACAATTAACTGCCCATCCAGTCCAGACCTCAACATCACTGAATGTGTTTGGGATCACTTGGATCATGAGATGCACAAAATGCAACTAACTTCAAAGACTGAACTTTGGAGGTGTGGAAAAATATCCCTGCAGATTTATTTGAAGAACTGAAAGCAAGTCCCCTGAAAAGAATGGAAGCTGTAATAAAGACAAAGTGCAGAAACTAAAAACAGAAACATTTTATATTATATCTAATTGTTATTCTGTGTAATTTTCTGTTAAACATATATTTTCCATTTTCTCTGACACTGAAAATTAGTAACTTTTGCTAGGAAATTCAAGAATTGAAGGGTGTTTGCTGACTTTTGCACATTACTATAGAAACTCAAATCACAGCTGACCAGTGGATGGACCATGACGCTCCTGAAAGACTATGCCATCTACAAACAGGCCCCAGCCTTTGGCCTACGCTCAACTCACCAGCTCAACTCGCTGCGCTAAACACAGTCACACAATACTTGCCAACTGCTGATTAGTTTGTTACACTTAATTAAAGCATCTTGACTTTCTTAAACATACATTAACTCCAGAAAATTACTTGCAGACAATTAGATGAATAGGCTAATTAGTTTGGTGTGATTATTTCCTTTCTCTCTGAGCCACAGTGCTGCTGAATCTTCCCCCTGCTTTCATTATAGAGTGCAGGATTTGTTCTCTGCAGGGTATCCATTATTGTTTCAAACTGGAGCTCTAATGTCTTTTGAATCAAACTATTATTACTTGTTTTAATTAGGAGAGTGAGTGAAACAGAGGAATATTAATTACAAAACATTATCTTCAAAAACACCTCAGCGGCACAAGAGGATATCCACTATTTAAAGACAAATTCTTTAAAAAGAACTTCTAAGTCTGCTTCACACCCGAGAGACGCACTTAATCGCGGAGCAGACATGGCAGCAAACAAAGCGCATGCCCTTTTATCTGCACAGAGGTCTCGTAATTCCACTTGAGAGACTCCTTGACGTCTAGCTATAGAGAGGAATATTTACACACTTTGGTCGATGACCCATACTAACCTGCGGAGAGAGCCCATTGTTGACCGGGTTCATGGGGTTGCTGGATGCGGACTGGCTCATGAAGGTGTCAGTGTAGCTGGAAAAGCCGTGGCGGTTGGATGAGAGGCCGTAGGCGGAGCTGCTGTCGCTCGAGAGGCCGCCCTGGTGCATGGTGGAGGGGGGCAAAGGCTGCGGCCGGTGCACTGTGCTACTGCCATCTGCAGAGAACAGTTAGAGTAAGAAATGTGCTCATGTCTAAATGCTGTTACCACAAGTGATTCGTTATGAAGTTATTAACAGGGCTTAGATGATTATAAAATGCAACTGAGTGAGAACTTTTACATTTGTTTGCTGGTTTTATCTGCTAAAAAGGCAATTCTGCACCTACAGTTCACTCCAAGCCTTACTGAAAATGTGCTTATAGTGATATAGGATAGGCAATTTATTGCTATTATTATTTTCTTTATTATGACCTACT
Source organism: Colossoma macropomum (assembly GCF_904425465.1). Taxonomy (NCBI): domain Eukaryota; kingdom Metazoa; phylum Chordata; class Actinopteri; order Characiformes; family Serrasalmidae; genus Colossoma; species Colossoma macropomum. The sequence continues at coordinate 12,768,131 of NW_023494802.1, read as the reverse complement.
GGTTTGTCTAAATGCATTTGTGTCCATTATTGTTAAAAAGATGTTGGAATCAAAAAAATAACTAAATGCTGTCATATTTGCATCAAATTAATTAAACTGATACACAATTTGTAGAGAGCTTCAGGAAAATTAGTAAAACACAGGTGTAAAATATTACATCATCACATTAAGGGTGATTGATTTGTGAGATGGGGGGGTGGACATACCCTGTGATAGTGTGGTGGAGGGGTAGGTGGGTTCTGGGAGCTGGTATGTGGGCAGAGTGGGCATGCCTGTTGCTGGAAAGCCTCCTGGTAACAGGTGGTTGAAGGCTGCAAGCTGATTGGCTCCAGCTTGCTTGCGCCACCTGGCTCGTCGATTACTGAACCACACCTGCAGACGAGAAAAGCATGATGATCGTACAGCATTACAAAAAGTAAAACAAGGGAGAGAATTAAATAAAAGTAGTAGTAATAATAATAATAATAATAATAATTAACACTTACAGTAAAACAACGCTTATAAAGGGTTTAAGAATGGATTAATTCTCAAATGCTTTCTAAGTGTTGTCTTATTGTAAGTGTTAATTATTATTATTAATATTATTATTAATAAGTTATAAAATTGTTATTTTATAACTGTTAATAAACAAATTAAAATGTGTTTATTAACAATCATGAAATACATCATAAAAAACTAAAACACACCACAAAAAAATTTAATAAGCAGTTATAACACGTAAATAAAAAGTGACCTGTTTTATATGATGAACATGGATATTTGATGAAGCTGACAGGTATAATGCTGAATAATGCAGAAGACATTTTGCTTCAGAAGGTCAGAAAAATCTGAGCTTTAACCCCTTAAAATCCCAGGCTAATTACATAATAAAGCTTATTATTCAGTAACTACAGGGACTTCAGTGCAAACTGCTTAAGCTATTCTTAGGTTACAGAAGTGTGTAATAAAACTTTGGGCCTGCCGGTCAGCCCTGGCCGGCAGAGGTTAACAGTATAAATGAATGTGAGCTCACTTCGTATTTATGTGTTATAACTGTTTATTAATGAATTTTAAGGTGTTTATGACCTACATAATCATCGTTAATAATTTTTTGTTGAACCAGTCATGAACACTATCAGGGTAGTCTTACTGCCAAGTGGTACCTAATAATAAAAACACAAAAGCAGTGAAAATACATGTGGCTTTACAGTTGTATCTCCAGAAAAAAACTAGAAAATGTCTACACAAACCTACGTTTTCCTGCTGCATTTATTTCTTAGGGAAAAATGAAAATTTGTAGATGTTATGATCAAGCTGGAAATGTATTAAAAACAGATAAAACAATGCCCAAGGGCAATGAAAAATGCCCAAGGAGCAGCTCAGCATTATCATGGCTTTAAAGTGCCATTGTATTGTGAGCCATTTAAAACCGAAGGCCAGCCAGTAACCTGCTGTATCAGGCCGGGGCCCAGGCCCTGCCCCTGTGTATGCAAAAGAGTGAATGACATTGATCTATGCCTCTGAGGAGCCATTCTTCAGACTTTAATACACTGGCAGTGCAGTTAATCTACTGTTGTTTTTCAAATGGGCTCGGCCATTGTGAGAGGTAGTGAAAGAGGGGGACAATGGCCCCTCGATGAATCAGGACACAAAAAGAGGGCGTCCCTTTTAAACAGCTCCTCCAGAATGACGCTTTCAGCCAGGGCATTGATCAAGGGGGCTAGAGCAGACATACTGTATGAGCACACACTCTTTCTCTGCCCCCTTCAGCCTCTTTGGCTCCTCTTGAAGCTTTGTACACAAAATAATTGAGTGAAAGCCTTTTCTTGCCAAGAGAATTCTATGTACATTCTTTGCAGCCTTATATTGAGTCTTTTGGGGTAACAAAAGAAAACACTGGACAAACATACACATGAGCACTTTCAGCAAAGCCACCGCTATCAACTTGAGCAAAAAGAAAGGTAACAAATCATAAAACGTAAAAAATGTGATGTTCACTCAGGACCGGTAAATCAAAATAAGCTTCAAAGACCAGTTCAAAGAGAAAAGAAATTAATTCTTTATGTTCTTTGCACTTCTAGGCTGGACTGAATCATTTAGTTGGAGAAACAGAACGATTAAGCTGTAATGTGCATCAGCCTAAAGGCACAGAAACACCCATCTTTGGAGTCATAAATTACCCTTATTAACCCACCAGGGGGCTAATTAATGGTTATTACTTGTGATTAGGAATTATCAGCATGTGTTAAATACCATGACCACATGACCAGAGAAACTCTGGTCAACATCAAAAGAATTTTTGGCTCTCAAGTCTCATTTCTTGTGTGTTACATCAGAAAAAAAGCACAAGGTTTGTGGTCACATTGTTTACCATCTTACAAACATCCCCCAAATACCGCACACTCCCACTAAAGTATTGTTCCCTATGCCAGTGTTAGCTCTGGCAACCCTAAGACTCTTTCCACAAAGCTACTAGTCCCACTTACACGACTTCCACTTACTCTACATGTAGTAGGTGAGAATGGGTCTTGGTATTAGTGAGAAGAGGGAAATAGCCCAGGGCATTAGGACGTGCATATCTCAGGGTAAGAGGCTAGAGTGACTGCTCCGGCACTCAGTGGCCCTCATAAGAAGCTTGGTGGAAGTAGGCCCTGCTCAATGCTCCACTCTGCAACCTGGTGACAAAGGCACCTTGAGCGGGGATTTTCTCTCTTCTGCTCTCTCTAATTCCCCATCTCCTCATTTGCCTGCCAGAGGAGGCACACGCAGCGCTCGACACAGCTGAGGCAAGTGGGGGCTGGGAAGTCATTTCATATTTCTCCAAAGAGTTCCCCTAAGAGTGAATGGGCGGTGTAAAGCAGGACATTTAAGAAGGAGGACAGCTCCAACTGTGGCTGAAGGACCAAGCTACTGTCTGGCATGGAGGTGTACATACATGAGAAGATACAAAATGCGATGCTGTGGCTGCAATATGCCCTCGCAATGCATCTGAAATGAACACTCAGTATAATAAAGTAGCTAATCAAGCAAATTGCACATAGGTCCACCTACTAATGCACTATATGCTCGTGAGGTGCAGTCAAACAGTGGTGCCTTTAGCAAGCTCAGGGGAAAATGCACGTTCAGTGACCAAGAGATAGCAATGTTAATATATGAAGTTCTTTCCCAGCAAAATGTTTTACTCCTGCCCAATGAAATAACACAGAAAGTCATTAGGTACATTTGGAGCAGTTCTGAGAGTTGAAACAGTGTTGTTCTGTTATTTTACAGTACTGTGCAAAAACCAAAATCCTTATGTATCTAATTTCCAGTTAAAATTGCCATTAAATACAGGTATTCATTTTTCAGTGTCTAGAAAAAAAAGTAGAGAACATATTTGACAGAAAATAACATAGAAGCTTCACAAACTAAATACACACACATTTTCTAAGCCACTTATCCTTCTGGGTCGCAGGGGGGAGCTGGAGCCTATCCCATTGGTCAATGGGCAAAAGGCAGGATACATCCTGGACAGGTCGCCAGTCCATCGCAGGGCACAAATTAAATATGATTTCAGTTTTTTCAGTATTTAGAGTGTCCACTCTTTGCCTTTATTTCAGCTTCCATTCTTTTTTGAGAGACTTGCTTTCAATTTTTGAAAGAAATCTGCAGGCATATTCCAAAGTTCAGTCTTAGAAGCTGGTTGCATTTTCTGCTTTTTACAATCCAAGTAATCCCAAACACATTCAGTGATATTGTGGTCTGGACTCTGGGGTGGCCAGACAATGTTCTGAGGGCACAAGCAGCTCCTCTGTTTAATTTGTAAATATTCTTTTCCCAGCAAAAGCTTCTTGACAGCTACACATCCTTTCACAACCACAGTGTGAATTGTCTTCTCACAGTGGAAAGATGCTCAGATTTGATCAGATCTGAAGCAACAATGGAACTTGATTTTCTCTCTCAAAGATGATAGTTTAACTACTGTTTATCTACTACACAGTGAAAAAAGTGCACAATTAACCTCATACGCCAGTTTCATACATAACACACATACTTTTTTGGCCTTCTTTGGCACCTGAGAAGCCTTAGCATGTCTGGCTCTTGGCATTGATAGACAAGAAGTGGAAAAATTCAATATACCCTCAATCAGCTGGCCAAGCAGAGTGAAGTGAGGGGAAGACAAGGAAGAAAGCAAAAATGAAAGACAAATCTGATTGTTCTGTGCGTTTCCACCTGAGAGATGGCAGTCGAGGCCAGCTGAGGTACGCTCCAGCACCCTCCACTCTCATCCAGTATCAATCAGCCAGGTCGTCCTATCAATTCCTCCCTCGCTCTCGCTCTCTGCAGCCACTGGATGGGGACTATATGTCTTCCTAGGATTACCGTGCATGGGTGGGGGTTAGTGGGCAGTGGGCACGCGGAACGTTGAGGAGTAAAACCTGGCTAACGTGATTGAATTTCACAGCAAAAAAGTAGAACATAGCAGTGGCTGAGAGGCGTAAAAAAGCCCCACATCAATCTCTGTGGCTGTGTGTAGACGGCTCATGGGCTGGCGGGCTAGGGCACAGCGAACCTGGCCTGGCCACTGCTGGGGTGATGTTAGGGGCAGGGCAAATACAGGGGTGTGAGGTCACAGCATGATAGGGGATAGTAAAAACAGGCCCCTCTCTAGGAATGCCTTCTGCAAACCTGATTTTACTGCACCCATATGTTACGGATGGATTGAGTAATGGGGGGAGTGTGCAGATGCACACACACACACACACACACACACACATACACAAATACACAGTCATGCCTCACCATTTATGTAAGGCTTTTCTTTTGTCGGATGTTCCCATTCTGCCTGTCTTGTTAGGATCAAGCAGAGGACTATTGGCTCCAGATTCTTCTGGGATCAATCGAGGCTCATATGATTCCCCAACAGGGGAGCTGACATTTGTGGCCTGGATGTCTTGTATCCAGACCCGATCAAAGAGTGTCAGACCAGACAGGGGAAGTGAAGACAGCACTGTGTCTGTCTGCGTGGAGCATGTGGAAGGACTAATATCATCCTGCTCTTACTCTCTGGCTATTTATCAAACGTATATCCAGTGTCATGCTTCCTGAATATGAATAAGTTGTATGCAAACGTTTGGACAGCCCTGGTCAAATGACATGTTTTGTTGATTTTCTAAGGAAAAATAAGTTTAGACATCCTCTACAGACCACACTTCTTCACATTTTAAAGCACAGTTACTGTTTCTTTTCTGAATTTAACATATTGGAAAAAAAAAATGGCATATACAAAGATCATGGCACATTTATGATGTTAGGTTATTATTTTCCAATAGTTACATTTAACAGACAAATGCCATGTTTAAGTTTGTTTACTGTGGAGGATGTACGTACTTTCACAATTACTTTTGCTTTTGCATGCAACAGCCATTTCCACATGATTAACACACAATTTTGTCCTTCATTTTATTTACTTTTGGCTTTAATTGGGCTGTGATGCATTCCATGCATATTGAAAGTGTATACATTTGAATCAAGTAAATTCAATGCATTACTTTTTTACCTTTAAATGGAATTTCACAGATTTTTTTTCAATATTTCTGCTTAAGTTATGGCACGTTATATTTTATACTTTTTCCAGCATGTTATTTTAACCAAATAAATATAATTTGAGCTCTAAAATTTGCAGAAAAAATACAATTTTAAGTTCCCTTTAGGGGATGCACTAACTTATTTTAATTTAGTAATTCAGCAAAATATTTAAAGTCCAACGTTTGCACACAACTATTGCACAACAACCAAATATAACAGTATTGCTTTATTTCTGCTTAGCTTACGGACTTTGACATAGAAACTTTAAGCATGACTTTCATATAATAATCAATTTAATGTCCCCAAAACTGCACAAAACAGACACTTTAAAAGTGAATTCCACTGATTTTTAATATTTCTGCATATGTAAATGCTTAAGATGTAAACAAAGCCATTAACAGTGGCTTGGCATGAAATGCTCTGTTCGAGTGTCTGAAGTGTTAAATGTCTCTAAACGCTACCTCACATACAGCTATTATAAGAAATTATTATTATTATGCTGCCTGATGCAAGATTTTGGCCATGCAGGGCTCTGTAACGGTTTCTGATTTACCACTATTTTACTGTAATAAACATTCCATATAAAAACTCAGAGGACATGTGTAGGTTCACTATTTGTTTCAGACAGCAAATGAAAGGACTATATCTGCACTGTAGTCATCAGCACCACTGTAAAGAAATCTGAGTTGCTAATTTTCTCTGCAACAAACCATCTCACATGAAAACACTCTGAATGACTTTGTTTACATTTTAATGGTTAAATTATGGTTAAATTATGCCGAAACTTTGAATAAGTAGAATCTAAATTAAGGACAATTCCATTTTAGTTATTGGTCTGATTAAACTTTAAAAAAAAAAGCAAAAAATTACATAGAAAATCTTTCATTTCTTCAGCACTTCTTTACCCTAAGTCTCTCTGACGTACTGTAATCAATGGGGAACTCTCCATGCTGTCACTACTGTGGACCAAAGATATAATTTCTCTGTCCTCTGAGCAGCTGGGGAATGGCTGAACTGTCACTGCTCACGGAATTCAGCTTAAATCTCCATCTGCTGGTAACAGCGCAGTCATGTTTCTAGAGCAGTGAAGGGGAAGACAGGTAGTCACGTTGTATGACCTGGAAGCACTTAGCCCTGTGGTTAGTCAGATATGGATCGCTTCCCTTCATTTGTCCTGCGGGGCTGTAACACAGCTGTAGCTCGAGAAACAGTAATTACTCAGTGACAGTGGCTGATGATAAAGAGGAGATAAGCAAACATAAGCTACTGCTCAGTACCACCAATATCCTCCCTTACCCTTTCACTACCCTGTGTCTTTCTTCAGAAACCCCCCACCCCCCCAGCATCTCTCTCTCTCTCTCTCTCTCTCTGACATCTGGATACTGTGTCAGCGCAGCTGTGCTCAAGTGGGTTGACACTCAGGCCATGGGGTCTGCCAAAAGGCAAGAGGGTCAGACACCTTCTCCACCACAAAAGCAATGACCCCAGCGCACTGGCATGTCCATCTGAGCCTGTGCTGGCCATAGACTCACAACGCACACACATAAACGACCGTCAGTACAGTTGTATGCAAAAGTTAAGGCGCCCCAAGCCAAGTTAAATGTTTTTTTGATTTTCTATGTGAAAATAAGTAGAAACATCCTCTACAGAGACATTTTGAGTTTGTTTGCTGAGTTTAACATATTGGGAAAAAAATATAAAACATGAAATGCAGCCTGTGCAAAAGTTATGGCACATTTAATGTTGTATGTTTTGTTTTCTCCCAGTATGTTAAACTTATTGGGAATTTTGTACTAAGCAAAAAAATAGAAAATGTGCATTAATTTAGTTCTCTGTAGAGGATGTGCTTCCTTATTTTCACTTAGAAAATCAACAAAACATGCAAATTGCAAACAGTACAAGCTCCCAACAGCCAATATGGTGGGATAGGGTGAAGTTGAAACAACAAACATAAAAGCATTGGGCTCCTTCTGCTCAGCTTGTTTCGATAGGGAAACTTTATGTATGACTTTGATAGACTAATCAAGGTAATGTCCCATAAAACGCGCCACAACCGTTGAGTTAAATAAAACTGCAGTTATGATTGAATCAACAGCTTCCACGTGATATTATTTAGCCAGAGAGCATGCAAAACATCAAAAAGCAAGTCAAAAGGCGAGCCCTTCACTTAGCACTAATGTTTGCCCACTTGTCTAATTTGCATCAGTTGCAGCAAAACACACAATAGGGCCAAATGCCCCATGGGGAGCTTTTCATTGGCAGGATATTCGGGTTGAGCCTCTAGTGTGGTGGGATCTGTAACATGGCCAAACAAAACTCTCTCTGCTAAACAGATCCGATCCAACTGCTATTGCTGAATGTTGCAGTGATATAGCACAGAACAAGCACCACAGATATTCTCCCTGAGTCATCTTTCCAACCAAAAGCATTCTATTTTGACTAAACGGTCCCTAAAACAATCCGTAACCTGCGGTTCAGAATCAGTGTAGGATTTGTGAAAGAGTTCTCAGAAATGTTTTTTTTGCTTCAAACCACGTGGCATCAACCGTAATTTTATGTGAGTGGGTGTAAGGCCCAGGAGACTAAGGACGAATGAAAGTTGGCTGGAACCTAATTTAGTCAGAGAAATAAAAGGGGGCTGAGGAGCGAAGGGGACAGCTGCAGTTTAATTGCGGAATTTGGTAATTATGACAGTCTGCATTTTTTCTCTACTGTGTGCCCAACATCAGACACTCTGAAATAAAATCCTTCTAAGTGAACAGTTTGGCAGACGATGGGAAACACTGTACCATCTAATAAACTTGCCCTCTTTTCCTATAAAATGTGGAAACCTATACGTAATGTCCAGTACTGTATCACGACCTTGTAAGACTAAAGGTTTCCAGGCCAAAATGCAGAGGTGTCAGAGAGGGGAAGCCACACAGCTGAGGTTAGCAGTCATGTTTTTCTTTTTTCTTTCTTTTTTTTTTCACTAGCTCTTGATTGATTAATGTTGCTTGTGGAGAAGGGCTTCCCAAGAGAGCGTGAGGGATCCTCTCTGATATGCAGCAAATTTTACAAGGAGCAGCGGTGGGCTTGAAAGTGGTGGGAAGAAAAGATCCCAGCCAAAAGCTGGAGTGAGAAATCCATCAGGAATGCACTCCTGCTCATTTCATCCCCCTCCCCTCGCCCACCACAGCTGTTGCTATAACTCTACTGTAGATTTTTCCCCCCGCTCGCTGTCCATACAGCCGGGGAACTGTCAAACACCACTGGAGAGAGAGGAGGTTTCCTAGCACAGCTGAGATTCAGCAAAGGTCAATCAAGTGGAGATAAACGGTCCACTAGCATCATTAATGTGCATTGGTAGATGAGCATAAAGAGCTTTCGTAAAATGGTAAAGAGCTGTGATCAAAGTCACTAACCGGACATAAAAAAAATCAAGGACGCTGCTCTCAACACTTCTTTTCTCCTTTTTAAAGTTTCTTATTCAGCAATTAAGTTACCCGCTGTTGAACGTCAGCCTCCAAAAGTGATGAAAAGAGCAGCGGCTAGTGTAAGAGCATGTTAAAAGATGAAGGGAGGCTTTAGTGAACTAGATGCCTGCTCATGTTTCTGCTTTCTGAAGTAAGGCTGGCACACAGGCCTGGTGTGTTTTTTCTACAGTGCTCTTTGAGATGAATATGTACATTACACCCAGTACCAAGCTGAGAACCACAGCTGTGCAGATCTAGTGACCTCCACACTCTTACTCTGCTCTCAGTGTGAAAGTCATCCCTACTGTGAAAGTCCTTATAAAGAGGGACAATCAGCCAAAATACTAAAGAATATCATATCTTACAAAAACACAGATGGAAACCACTGATGGAAACCCAACAGGCACATACAGGGACAGTCTACCAGAAAAAGAGAAATGGAAGAGCAGCGGGGTACCTGTACTCGGGCCTCGGTCAATTTGGTCCTCTGGGCTAGCTCCTCTCGGGTGTAGATGTCGGGGTAGTGTGTCCTCTCGAAGGCCTTCTCAAGCTCCTCCAGCTGCTCGGCAGTGAAGGTGGTGCGGCTGCGCCTCTGTTTCCTCTTCAGCGGCAGGTCCGGCTCCGAGTCCACATCCGAGAGCTCATCCGCACGGCCCCCTGTTACAGCCAAAAAGAACAAGAACTGAGATGGTAGGAGTCACTGTGGACATTTCAGTTGTAGATGATGACAATATAATGTAAAAAAAAAAGCCAAAACTGAAAAGATACAGGCAAAAACACACCTTTAACTCAAAAAGGAACTTTATATTGTGACATTGTACCTTCCATATTTGCTTATCTTAGCAACTAATGATGTATAGATAGCATTTTCCAACAGTCCTTCCTTAAGGCAACATGAAATCTCCACCATAACAAATGAAAGGCATATAATTAAATATGATTTTCTTTGTTTTCTCAATTTCAGCACTTTTGAGCCAAGACTTTCTATTCATTACTCTACCTCATGGCTAGGCTACTGATGGCTAACATTAGATGACTTAACTAGCTGGCTAGCATGCTCTTGAATGCCATTTATGTCAGATTTATCACCAAAACATTCACTTTGCTTAGAAACTCTATCACACGCTGACACAGACTAAGTTAACGATCCTCAAATTTATGTCAGAACATTGCTTTAAAAATTAAAAGGAAAGTCCAAAAGGAAGGGCTAGCAAACATTACACAAGCTTGTTTGCTAACTACAGAGCTACTTACCCTGACTTTAGATAATGATAATACTTTAAGTTCTATATTTATCTGTCTAAAGTAATATTGTACCTAACATTATCAAATTACCAAGTTAGTAAGAATATATTTAAATTTACCACCACAATCAAAAAGTATCTACAATGACAATTCAGTTCTCCATTAAACTTGTTAGACTAGCAAGTCCTATACATGTAGCTATAGATGTAGCCCTGCTACAGTCAACCAGCCCAGCATTTTATACATGCTTCAAAATATGGACAAATAACAGTGGAATGCTGCAAACTGTGCAGAAACAGCCTATAAATAGTGATTATTTTACTGTGTAAAACACAGTTAATGCAAGCGTGTGATGATTTCATCATGCACGATCATAACCCAAAACTATAGACTCTGAAGATATTTCTGATTCTGTACTCAAATCATGCCCACATTAGTCCCTTTTGGGGAAAATGAAAGGTGTTTTAGAAAATCGCTGCTGTAGCACCCTGCAGGAGATAAAACGTGTACATTGTCGATCCGAATGTTACCGGATTTTCTAAATTATGAGGATGCTAAGGATGTTTGTTCAGTCAAAACATGAATATTGCTACATCCATACTCCTGTCCATGAAAGAGACGTATCATGATAATAAGTCTACCACTTATTAATAACACTATTCTATGATAACATCAGCTACTGAAGCTGTAGGCTACTACTGTCAAAGCAAATTCACTACCAGATTTGATGAAGCTTACTGGTTTGCGTGAGGTATTTTAGTGAGGTTGCCAGTCTTATTATGTCATTTCAATGTGCAGCAGTGCTTGTAGAAATACTTGTCATTCATTTTCCCATAGAGAAACCCAGCTTAGACTCCTGGGTATAATACCAACCACACAGTGACGACACGATTTCAGAGGTCTATAAGCGAACGGCTGTTAGGTACATTAGCCTTGCTTTAAGGCAAATGAAAGATGCAAACATATCCATTACATTTGCGGTGAGGTGACAATTGTGTAATTTTGATTTCTGGCAATACTAAAAATCGATACAATAGTGCCATGTAGCAGTCCCAAGCAGCTCCAACATATTTCTTACCAGCCAGCCTTAATGAACAGCTTCATAATCATATAATTTCCTCATGTCAGATTTCAAAGCAGTGGGGGGATGCTGGGAATGTAGCGAGAGGGAGGATGGACGACAAGGAAACTGAAATGATAACGGCTTCATGTGGCTCTCAAGCAAATATTATTGCAATGTGTGGTTATTTATATGAGAAAGGCTTTTTGTAAATGCAATCCTGCGTATGTACACATCCCAACTGGCCCTGAGGCCATGGAGTATGTGGGGAGAGTTAATCTTAGCAGACCACCTTAGAGATCCATGTAGCACTATTCTTCTGCAAAGAGCCAGGGGCACTGAAACAAAACTGGCACTGCCTAAATATTTGCAGTATATTATTGTGTTTGTTTCATTAAAGCGGCCGCACAATATGTCCTCACTGCTTTTAAAGCACTGACAGCAGATTATCTGTCAAACGCAGCTATCCATGTCAATTACAGATAACGCTCCATCGCTATTCGGTGGCTTGTTGGAGGAGCGCTTTGAAATGGAAGAGAGAATGAGACCAAATCAGTCAACTGATAGAAACAAGACGAGTGTGGGTGGTTATTCGAGGATGGGTTGAATATACAAGAAATTACAAATTAGCATATCGTTCATATGGGTGACAATAGCCGCATTTGAAAGTCTTTATTTGTTTCATCTGTATTTACCTCTGCTGTCTGCTGCTATTTACTTCTGATGTCCACGTGTTTATTAATGGGATGTTTTTCAAGGTGCTTTCCAGGTTTTAGGAAAAGTGAGGCGGGCAAACACTCTGGTAACAAAGCACACTAGTGTTGGCAGTTAAATACAGGAGGAACAGCTCCACCAGTGGCTCCCTCAAAGATAAATCTACTTTCTCTCCATTCTTTAGGGCACATCAGGAGCTTCCAACCATCCCACAGAAGGCAGAAAAGGTCTTAGAGCCCATCTTTATCATTTCATTTGAGTTTATTCCTTATTTATTTCCAGTTCGGGCAGCGCTGGGCTGATCCTCTGAAAATCCCCCTGGCAGCATCGGGGGCCCAGCGCTGCAGACGCAGGCCTTAATCCAGGCCATGACTCCCCCCTCCCAAATTTAAGCCATTCCACATTAGGGACGGCTGAACCCCGGCTCCTTATTGGCCAGCGCTGGCGGGGGCTTCCTGGGTTGCCTCTTCTGGGTGGGGGGGCCTGATCTGCTCCACGGCAAGCAGGCTGACCTGTATCGCACCCACTTCTCCACTCTGCTCTGCTTGGCCCTGGGCCTACGGCTCATCCCTCTCTCATTCTATCTCTTTCTCTCCCTGTGTCTCTTTCTCCCAGCCCAGAAGCCGCGAGTGACACGCCTCTACTTTAATGACGGTTATTATTTTCGCCGCTCTTTGTGCCGGAGTTCGGCGTGGAAATGCCCAGCAGGAGAAGGGTTCGGCGGAGGGCTAGATTAGGGTTTAAAGGAGCCATCTGCCCATAAGCTGCAGGCAAAACGATTGTGCCGAATGATACAGTTTAATTAATCTGGGACAGGAACGGATGGCTCTGACCTTGCCTGGCTCTTCCTGCTTAGCGGCAGTGGACTGGATGGACTGCAGAGAGCAGGAACTGCATTCAAACGTAGTCATTATTGTGACCCTTTCACCCTTACAAAAAAACAACAGATAATTAAAAAAAACGGTAACATTAAAGAGCAGCTTCTTACTTGATATAATTAGAGCAACCTGTCAGTACAAAATGAACTGGCTTTTCTGGCTGGATGCAATGCGAGAGGGATTTGCGAGGTATTTCAGGGATGATGATGACAGCAGCTCCTGTTCACTCCTGTTCTGATTCTGAGCTTGCACTGCCAGAGGGGACAGCAGACAGGTGAGAGTGAGGTTGAGCAGTGTCGGAGAAATACAGATAAAATGGCCAATGTTTAGCTCGGGAAGGACAGCTCCAGTGCTGCAGGGCCACAGCGTAACATAGTTAGTATTCTCCCCCCTCTGACCCATCACATCAACTAATTATCGAGCCTTTACTGAGTAAGATAAAGCAGAGAAAACACTAAAGTGTGCAGTCTGGCCCTCTGTGGCCTCAGTTCTAGGAGTGTGACCCTCTTGTGTTCTCGTTGTTGGTGATTTGAAACTGCGTCCATGTCACGATTAAGGTTGCACAGATTTGTTGATGTGGTTTAGGACACAGTATGACTCACCATAAACTATAACAATGAACAAAACCTTGACGTGTAGCTGAACGCTGCAGGCTGCCTCTTCAGACAACAGGGTTTGTATTCACAAACCACCTCAGGAGTCGGACTGCTGATCTAGAATCAGTTTTTGTGACAATGACCGTCATAAATTTAGAGGAATCTGACCCCAGATCAGGCCTGTAATTTAGGACTGCTTTGTGAATACCAGCCCTGGTGTTGTCTGAAATGGCTGCCTATAGTAGTGAAGTTTGGATCATTTTTATAGTAAGTCATAATGTGCCATAATGAGTCTGTGTGACCTTAATGAAGACCTGGATGCATTTTGAGCAGGTTAAGAGAAGTTTTGGCAGAGTATTTTAGGGAAACAATATGGGGCTATTTGGGTGACTACTGAGTTTCTAGTGTTTGTTAGCAATGTTAGCAGTGTAGCTTTAGGTTTATACTAAAGAAGGAAATTTGAACACCTGAACATGCCTTGGCTATAGGCATAAATTAGATTTTTTGCCAAACTATTCCTTGGCCTTTCCAATAGTTATTGATTAAAGACTTTTTGTCAAATGACTGCCAATTCAAAGATTGGTTCTGCTGATCCAAGCCACAAAAATGCTCATCGGTGCTCTTCTCAGATGGTTCTTGGCCTGGTAATAGGTCATTTGATTGGTATAGAACCTTTTTATTAAGTGGAGGCTCTACACTTGCGCATGGTTCAAGAACGATCAATTGAAAGGTTTTTAGGGAACCAGTTGTGGTTCTTTCTATCTCTTTTCTGGGACGATATGTTTAAGAATGTGTATGCTTATTCTGACGCTCTGTTATCACACTGGTGTAGTCACAACAGCGCTCAGAAAATTCAAGGGCAACCCCAGATTATGAGACTCATATGTGCTAGTCTTTGTTTGTTTGTATGTTTCTATGTGGAGAGCCTATGTGGAAACAGGCCGGGAAAAAACAAAGTTCCAAGCGCCGTCTAAATAAAAGAGCAACAATGAGGGAGACGTCAAAGTGGCTGCGACTTCAGGCCAGCGCCGCAGTTTAATTAAACAAGGAATTACGGGATTACACAGAGACTCTCATTACAGGCCACTTGAGGAGTCTTCTGGTGGCTGTCTTTTTGTCTCCCAGAGCTCACGCTCCACAGTTCTCAGCGGATTACATGTGGCCGTAGGACATGAGGCCGCATTAATTAAATCAATTCCTCTGCCTTTTCTTTTTACAAAGATGCCTTTTCCCCAAAGTACCCCCTCCTCCCAAACAGCGAGGTAAAAATATACTCGTATACAAACAGAGGGACCCCATACATGGGCTGCATATCCCTTTGTTGATTTTAGGAGAGATTGCGACAAAGCGATTTGCCTTTAACTTGCCATGACAACACTTGAGGCCAGCGCAGTGGTCTATAGATCACTTTCCAAAGGCACCTCCGAAACCTAGGGGTGGCCGTGAGCTTTCATTTCAGAGACAGCATGGAATTTATTTGTTCTCTTCTACATGCTGCTGGATTTAAAACGAGGGGAGAAAATCCACCAATATCCAGCTTTGCTTTGCATCACCAACCCACATGGTTATCTGGGCAGATTTGGTCCGAGTCAGAGATTGGTCTTCTTAATGTTTGTGATCACCATGCCTCAACTTCTCTCTCTTTTTCTTCACCTCCTCCCCACACGAGTGAATAAATAACCAAAAAAGAAGAAAAAAAAAAAGAGTAGAGAGACAAATCTAAGCAATGCAATTTGGAGGGGCCAGAAGCTTGGAGAGGAGCGCATGCATGACTGATGAGTATGTATTCTGCCACATCTCATTCTGCCCTGGTCACAACAATTACAATGTCATTTAGCTGCCATATCACAGCACACGAGGAGCACCTCGGCCGGGCCTGTGCCGCCCGATAAAAAGAGAATAAGTTTGACAGCACGCTCCTGCTGAAGGTCAGCGTCTCCCTGTCTCTCTCTCCCTCTCTGTCTGTCAGTATAATGAAGACAGGATTATGGTAATGAAACAGACGCTGATGCAGATACGCAGCCTAAACCTGAACCTCATCTTTGTCTCGACGAGAGATCCCACGATTGGCGTGCTAAGGGTCCCATCACGCAAATGGGACCATGGCAAGTTCCCAGATATGACGAATGTGCTACGGCATTAATGGAACGGAGCAAAACATATGCTGCCTTCGATGGTCGCTGATAGGTACCAGTGACGCTGGAAGCGCTGCTGTAGAACAAGGAAAAAAGGTGAACAGGACAAGATACATCAGATTTTATAAATCCATTAGGAGCTCAGCCTAATCTGCCTCGGAAATAATGAGGAACACTCTGATTACAATAAAATGACAGATGTAATTCCGTTTAAAAGTTCAAGGGATGTTGATAAAATGCTCAAGCGTTTATCGGGAAACGAGAGCTTAATTAAGAACACATTATTCCTTCGACGTCCTTCAGGGTTCACTGTTTTGTCAAGTATATGTTTATAGGAAAATGACTGAACATGAGCTCAAGATCAAGCTAATTGGCAAAATGATCTAAAAACGAATCAGCCATGTTTACTTCTTTGCGAGACAACCTTCCTCACATCCAAAAGACATTTATATACATAATTCACTGCCTTGTCGCATTTGGAATCATTTGAATCCTATTAATTATTCAGGCTGGTTGCTCCCAACGGAACTGACATAACTTGTATCACTCAGCTGCACATAGGGACAATTAATTATATCACCATCAAAGAACTGCGCTAATGTTTCAGAGGCATAGCTTCAACCGCTAGCGGGTTGTAAAATCACACAGTGCCCGACAGATTAGCCGGCAAAGTGAAAAGCTGTAACAGTCCTACTTCACATTCACAAAGCGCATTCATTATACAAAGTGTCTGATTGAACTTTGTCAGCGCCGGCGTGTAAGGCGCGTTAAGAGCGGCTGAGCCCAGGATGGTGATTAACTGCTATGGGCGAAGAATGACTGGGGGCCAAAGAGGAGTCATGACCACCCAACACAAGCTCCTCTCTTCCATCCTCCTCGCCAACCTCCGACACCAGCGAAGAGACCAGCAGATGGGATATTCATCATCACGGCCACACTCGGCCTCTTTCCTCCTCTCAGGCCTCTTTTCATTCTCGCTCTCGTCCAGCCTCTCCTGCCCCGGTCTCTCTGGAGCGCTTTGGTCAGCTAAAAGGCCTGAGGAAATGTAGCCCTTCACAGCTGCACATTCCTAAAAGGGCACTGCACTTAGCACGGTGGCAAACATTTACACATTTGTCTTCATCAGGCCTGGCAGTCTAAACAACATTAGAACCACATATTAGCTGAGCTGCACCATTGCTCTCCTCATTTCCAACAGGCAGTGATTAGCAAATTAGAGCAATGCTTTTGGCTCCGGTTAACTATGCATGGGACATTAATGATGTTGGCCATTATTTCTAGACCTTAAGTGACTCTTCAGAAGACCACCCCTTGTTTTGAGCTAATTCTAACACAACTGTTTGTAAAGAAGGAAAACAGATGGTGTTCTTCCATTCCGTGTAAACTCACAACAGAGGAAAATCCACTCATTACAACTGAATCGTCCTCAGGCCAGCCTGGCAATAAATTAAAAGGACCACTATCCATTTCACTTAATAGATACGATGCCAGAATAACCAAAAAAACCCAACTTTCTCAACAAACCTGTAATCCAACTCCAAACTCTCTCCAGTTTCTCTCCTTTTGTTTTCACAGTTGTTCCACCATCCTCTTTATTGGTCAGTCAGAGAGCGAGGGAGAGGGAAGGAACACTGTACAAACAGACTATTATAATCTCCTATCTTTGACATGCATCTGCTACAGAACAATCCATGCGGCTTCAGGGCTGGATTGAAGCCGACCTGCCTCTCCTAAAGTCTGCAGAGGATTTGAGGTAGAGATAGTGCTCCTCTGAAGTGCAGCAGCGGCAGAAGACACAGGAGCACACTGGCTGCAGGACATGCACTTGATTATGCAGATCCACATAGCACAATTAAGGCAGAACACAGAATGAGGCTGGAGAGCATGGGTGAAACTGAGAGGCGAATTCAGGCAGAAATGAGCCAGTTTGTTCTGTTTTAGAAATGCCACACAATTAAGGAAATAGGGGTGTGGCTAATAAAACAGCTGCACATCAATATGTGCAGTAGATGCTTATGACCGTATCAAGCAATATCTATAGTACATGTTTATAACAATACCCACTGATATCTAGAGGACATGTTTTTAACAATACCCATCGTAGATGTGAATAACAATATTCATCAATATCTACAGTAATGTTTATAACAATACCCATTAATATCTATAGTAGTTGTTTATAACAATACCGTTAATATCTACAGTAGATGTTTATAACAATACCCGTTAGTATCTACAGTAGATGTCTATAATAACACCTATTAATATCTATAGTAGTTGTTTACTAAAATACCCGTTAGTATCTACAGTAGATGTTTATAACAACACCTATTAATATCTATAGTAGTTGTTTATTAAAATACCCGTTAGTATCTACAGTAGATGTTTATAACAACACCTATTAATATCTATAGTAGTTGTTTATTAAAATACTCGTTAGTATCTACAGTAGATTTTTGTAGCAACACCCATTAATATCTATAGTAGTTGTTTATAGCAAGACCCATTAATATCTACAGCAGATGTTTATAACAATACTCACTGATATCTAGAAGACATGTTTTTTATACACATCTACTGCATAACAATATTCATCAATATCTACAGTAGATGTTTATCACAACACCCATTAATATCTTTAGTAGTTGTTTATAACAATATAAATTAGTATCTACAGTAAATGTTTACAAATGTTTAGTTGTTTACAGCAATACCCATTGATATCTACAGTACATGTTCATAACAATACCCATTAGTATCTACAGTGGATGGTTACAACAATGCCCATTAATATCTACAGTAGAGATTTATAACAGTACCCTTTAACATCTACAGTAGCTGTTTATAACAATGTACATCAACATCTACATTAGATGTGAATGACAATACGCAGCAAAGTTTATAACAGTACCCATCATTATCTACAGTAGATGTAGTTTATAACAGTACCCATTAATATCTACAGTGGATGTTAATGACAGTACCAATCGATATATACAGTACATGTTAATGACCATACACATCAATATCTACAGTACATGTCTATAACAACATCAATCAATATCTATAGTAGCTGTTTGACAATATCTGTCAATATCTATAGTAGATGTATATAACAATACTCACTGATCTTTAGCTGACAGTTATATCATCATACACGGTGGATGTTTTTGATACAGAAAAATATGCCTAATCTTAGCAGAATAATGGTTTCAGGCAGATGTGCTCTATGCCACAGTTTCTATCACAAAACTTAATAAGTCCTTATCGAGGCACTTTTCTTGTAAAGGCATTTTTTGTCCATTTTTATTTTCTTGTATGTTCTGAAACTGCTCAAATTGTAATGTTTTGTTTCATATAAATAATCTAGCCTGGAAGCTTGCAAACTCAGAGCCAACAATGTCAGCAAGCTTTTAACAGGAGATGGCATATGGAAGCACATAAGGACAATGCCAGTGTGTTTTAGGCTGACACTCCTTGTAGCCCATGTTCATTCTTTTCGTTCTACGGGATAAAAGCAAAGTACATCCTTAAAAAAGAAGAAGCAGCAGAGGAAGCTTGGGAGAAAAGGAGGGAAGGTTCTATAATCTCCGGCTCCCACAACAAACAATTAGGTCCCTTTTCTTTCAGTCGCCATGCACAAAAAAAAAGTTTGGAGGGAAAGAGGGAAAATGTGGAGGAGAGGTGATGGGTGATGCTCTTTTATAGGTCTTGTCATGTGCTTGAAGGCTCAGTGGTCTTTTTGTCCGTTGCGTGTGTGTGTGAGCGTGCTCACCTTAAACAACAGAGAGCCTCGGGGGCCTCCCTGGCCTTTCAGGCCCAATAGAGGCAGCACCTTAGGGGGCCATTTAAGCCTGAAAAGAGGCCTGAAAACCCTGTGCAGCTCTGTGGGGCATCAATAAATGCTGACATATTGACTCTCTGTGCCCAAGCGCCACTGGAAAGTGCTGCCTGCATATTAATCCATTAAGGGGCTGGGGAGAGGGCCGACACCATGGAGAGAGGGGGTGGCCAAGGATGGCTTGTGTCTCTTAGGTTCTGAATGCTCTGGAATGTGGCCACTGAGTGTTTGGTCTATGAAACGGTTAAGAAATGAGTCGTAATCTACAAAGTGCTCTTCAGCTTCAAGCACAGTGGCCTGTGCCGTGGTTTGAGAAGCACTAACACGTGAGAAGACGTAGAGAATGTTTGTTTTGGCTACGCCAAGCCGTGCCATTTCATTTCACATTTTAGGTGAAAGTACAATCGCCTGAACGCTCTGTTCACTTCTCCGCTGTTTAAAGCTATGAGCTAGGAATCAAATTCCTTAATGTTCCTTTAGGCCATATAAGGTGGCGGTAGAATTTCCTTCAGCTCGTTACATGAACAGTGGACTTCATTTTTGTGGGAAATGCTGAGACAGTCAATAGAAACTGGAGAGAGCTCTAATTCGGTTTCTACCTGCCAGCATTGTTCAGACTGCAGGTGAAAAGCAGGTGTCCATTTACACCACCCTCATTCTCCCTTTTTAATATTGAATTCATTTCCTGGGATATGGATCTTGGTAATTGAGGTCAAAAGCAATCAAAATGGTGGAACTTAATCACATTTCTAAAAGGAGGAAGAGATTGTAAAATCAGCCCTTTAAACTTGCATGCCTTAATTGAATTTTGCTTTAAACGCATGCCTCAGAAAAGAAAAGAGCCAAAGATGAAGATAGGCACGCTAGGTTTTGGGGAAAAAAGTACATTTCTTAACTGTACCACCAAAAAGAGTTTGATACTATTTCATATAATCAGAGGCATTGGCTGGGGCTCAGCCCATTTTACTGCAGGAACGTTTTGGGGTGTCCTCCCCAAGATTGTAAAAAGCCTTTTTGTGTTATGTGAGGTTCTAGACATCAACAAATCAGCACTGATCATTTATGTGTCCTGTAATTAAAATAAAATAATGAGAAAAAAAATGAGAAAAGCACTGCTTGTAATAGAAAACAGAGATGTTTTTCCAATAATGCCAGAATGCCAGTTACCCCTTTTACATTTTTTCTTCACAGATGTCTCCTCTCTAATGTCTACCATGTCTAAAACAGGAACAATAGTATTTTATCTATCTATCTATCTATCTATCTATCTCTCTCTCTCTCTCTCTCTCTCTATCTATCTATCTATCTATCTCTCTCTATATATATTTTATATATATATATATATTTTTTTTTTTATGTAAACCTATTTTACATAAAAAATTTTGGGTCATTTATGTAAATATAAATGACAACAGGCATTTTCAAATTATGTCAAAAACTGAAAAACGAAAAAAAAAACAAAAAACAAAAATGGAGATATAACGTTTTCTTCTGACAGCGGCTTTATATATATATATATATATATATATATATATATATATATATATATATATATATATATATAATACTGCTGTTCCTGTGTGAACATGTATATATATATATATATATATATATATATGTATATGTATATATATATATATATATATATACACACACACACATAATTCATGCATTCCTTCCACAAATGTATTTTGGAGGTTTAAAACAAAGCATGTGTTAAATTCAAAGCCATTTCGTCAACATGTAATTCAATACCTTAGACAAAACCTAGCAAACCATTCAGCAGTGCAATAAAAGAAATTCGAGGGTGTCTCGTGGCCCCATGCTGGCTATTTCCTGTAAGCACTAAAGGCTAAAAACTAGCACTGAACTAAATTCAATTGTTACAAAGACATTTGTTATCAGGGCATTATGTCTTAGCAAACTACCATTTATTAAGTGCAAGTCCTTATCCGCACATCCCACGCGTGCGTCTCTCTCACAGATAAACAAAAAAGTGCTGACTGTCAGTTTTACTAGTGATTTAGCCTTTGGAAAATAAATCTTAATATATCAATGCAGGCGCCAAGTGGACAGCCCAAGGCTTAAACTTAAATGGCTTTTTATTATTATTTAAAAAAAAGTAAAAGCATAATCTTATTTTGAAAAAAGCAGATTAATAAACAGAGATGAAGATTTCTCTCCTCTGAAAGAATGTCATTTGGGATCACTGAACCTCTTTAGAGATTATGGCTAAAAGGTGCTTTGAAATGCACCCAGATACACACACTTAAAGCTTTGTCAAAAAAAAGTATACTCCAGAGATCAATCTTCTAACACTAAAGTCCTTTTCAGTCAACCTTCTGAACACAACGTTGTGGCCTATATTAACTGAGTGCTAACTGCTCGCCAGACATACGACAACTGTCAACCCAAATTCAACCGTCCTTAATCAAACAGCAGAAAGAAATTCCACTCGGGAGCAGTAAGACTGCAGGAACAGCCATTTGGAAGACGAGAGAGGGGGGAACAAAATCAGTGTAGAAAGTAGCCTGAGGAGAAAGTGACAGTGGGTGCATAAATAAGCCCATTAGTTAAAAATGTACGACAAGCGGCCAGTTTGAAGCTGCATGGGGAGACGCAGCTGCCTGGCCCCTCAGCCTCGCTCCCACTGCCCAGCGCTTTCACATTTTAAGTTGGTGGAAAAAATCTGAGCAAATTTCTGATTTGTAACACTCTAGGAACATGTTTATTGTCTTTGTGCGAGCGCAAACACACACTTATAAATAAGGCCTAATGAAGAATCTCGGGGTGAAGCCGCTAAAGAGCATAAAATGGGGAATTTTATGGCCATAAGTAGCGTGGGCTGATGGTGATTTTTAAGCTATTGGACCATGGTGTTAACTACTAATCATAGGAGTAAAGCAGGACAAATGCCTCTCCGCTTAATTACTGCCACACATTACATGGGCTGCGCCTCCACTGCCGGCTCAATTGGGCTGAAATTTCGTTTTTTGTCCGTTGCAAGCTAACACCACGCACAGCTGAATGCCTGTTCAACAGATTTTTTTTCTCTCTTTTTCCGAATCAAAAAAGTGAGAGAGTGCTGTCCGCCTATCACATGGAGTATATGCAGTTGTGTGCAAAAGTTAGGGCACCCCTGGTCAAATGAACGTTTTGAAGGTTTTTTAAGTGAAAATAAGTGAACACGCCCTCCACAGACAGCACACTTCTGCACATTTTAATGCACAGCTACAGTTTATTTGCTGAATTTGGGGCGAAATAAAACATAATATGTGCAAAAGTTATGGCGCATTTTATATTGTATGTTTTACTTTTTTTCTTATGTGTTAAAGTCAGCAAATGTTCACAAATTGTGCACTAAAAGTTGTAGGAAAAATATATTTAAGCTTGCTCCTCTTGACTTATTTTTACTCAGAACATCAACAAAACATGCAATTTGACTGGGAGTGCTCAAACATTTGTTACAACTGTAGTTCATAGCTAATATATATGTGCAGCTTTATTTAAGAGAGCTAGTCAGACCTCAGCCATGAGTTATTTCTGCATTTGAACTCTTCTTTCTGATTTATTTGTTTGGCATCATTTTGTTTAGCTTTTTGAAAAAAAGCAGGCATTCAATGTTCATTTTCTACCTAATCAGTGCAAATATGAAAACCATTCCGAAAGCACAGAATATTACCTACAATACTCAGATATTTATGTAACAAACATTTAACAGCCTTTATGAAAAGCAGAAAATGAAATGTGACAGTGATTTGGTTAGATGGGAGCTCTAACTCTGCAGTTCAAACAAAGGATTTAAATAACTAAAGAGAAGCCAAAACCTCAATAACCACCAACTGCAATAATCAGCAGCAATAATCACCAATATCAACAGGTTTGTGTCCAGTTAACCACATTTCAGTAACAAAACACACAGCTGTGTGCAAAAGTTTGGGCATCCCTGGTGAAAGTACACATGTTGTTGATTTTCAAAGGGAAAGTATAAACACATTCTCCACAGAGAACACACTTTTTAAAGCACAATTGCAGTATTTGCTGAATTTAACATACCGGGAGTTGGGAGAAAATGAAACATAAAATGTGGCCTGTGCAAACGTTTTGGCACATTTTATAATTTATGATTATTTTCTAATAAACTCATTCTACTGCTCAACTTTCTATTAAACTCAGCATTAATGTGCAGAAAATGTCAAATTCCTCATAGAGGATGCGTTGACTTATTTTCACTTTGAAAATCAACTAAACATGTTATTTGCCAGGAGGTCTTTAAACTTTTGTACACTGTAGACTTTGCATATTGTAGACTGCGCAGGTTTCTCACACCAACCAGAGCAATTATGGCTCATTTATAGGCTGAATTATCTGGCTGAGGTGGTGAATCCATCAGACAGATTCAAACTCAGTATCTCCTGGAAGCAATATTCAAACATATGAAGCAACAACATGCATTCTCATAGTGTCAGCAATGAAAAAGAGATGAGAGACAAGATAAACTGGACATTAAGAGATATTATTGTGCTGATACAGCTGAAAAATCAAAACATTTTCCACATTTTTCATAGAGGAAGAATGAAACAGTCAACTGCAGATTGGTGAGTTAATTATTGAAAGACACATTTAGTCTGCATTTTCATTTAGAAGATAGTCCTGCTTTGTCCTCACTCTTACCCCTTTTTTGTTGCTCTCTTATAGAGTAAAGGTAAAAGCTACAGGGAGGGGGGGTGACTGGGTTGCCTTGCGTGTGAACAACCCCTCCATCTTGGACCGTCTCTTGTGGGACACTACCCTTTAGTGCGAGTGAAGTGTGGGCGAGAAGGGTCACGAATCACAACACCCATTATTCTTTAGCCACACCACACTACACACAGAGCACTCTTTGTTTGACTAAGTTCTTGTTATTTGTTACAATTATCCTTAGTGGTCTAAATGAGAGCAGCTGAAGGCACTGCCAATGGGGCAGAAAGAGATATCTCACCACTTTCAATAGTCAACAGTAAACAAAGATAAAAAGATAGAGTGTAGACTGACTGCAGACTGAAAATGTCCATGCGCCGTATGGACCTTTATGGGTTTTTTTGCACAGTTAAATAGTTCTCTATGATAGAAAACCTGATGAATATGGGTCCTTATAGCACCAAATAGGGTTCTGCTATTATTACAAGTCATGGAACCCCTTTTTGATACTACATATTGGCGCTGTCAGAAAAATAAAACCATGTATCTCCATTTTTTGCAATTTTTATTTTTGATGAACCAACCAGAAATGCTCTAAAATGACTTCAATATAAATCTCTGTACATTAATTAACATTAAAAGTTGAGAAAGTTTTTTTCGACAGTGAGGATACAGAGCGCTTTGTGTGCTAAGAGTATATATCTATATGGTAAAAGATATAGACCTACTAGTAAAACATGCAGCAGATATTCATTGACATGAGCTTTTTTCTGTGTTGGTTTTTTGCTTTTTACTATGATGCTGAAAATACAGCTACTATATTGATATAATTCATATATATATGTCTATCTAAATTTTACATACAAATAAATATGACTTTATTTTAGCATAGCTTCACAAGACAAACTACACGCAGCGCATGCACATTTGAAACCTTCAAACCTCATAGAAATGCAAATCCTATAACTTGCATTAAGACAACATCCAATACTACAAAAAGCCAATTGCAAGTCACTCACTTGGAAAACACTCTGTTTTAAAACGTTAAAAAGGAGGGTGACCCTTTTCTTTCCGCGCTTAAGATTACCATACTTCTCCCAGACTCGTGACACCTGCTGCCCACTGTGGGCGTGCGGAACACAGACCTTTACTTCAAACAGTCTAAAGAGCCCCACTCGGGGTATTGACTGAGGGCAAGCGCACCCAGCTTGGAGCCCTCCTACCGCAGATGTACATTAATGCAGGAAATATACAGATCTGTGCAGCAGAAAGGAGAGCTTTTCCTTTTAACATGCTGTTGTCTAGCTTGATCATGTCAGTTTGATAGAGCCCATTCAAAGGTATTCATGCATCTGCCTTTGAGGAACAATGGCCGCCAGTTTATAAACTGTCTCCCCGCTTGCCGAAAGGCTTCAGGCCCTTTTGTTTCCCTCCTCTTAATAAACTTTTGGAGGAGTTCATCAACTTGCCTGAATGGCCGACGCAGAGAAGCCAAAACAAGAGAGCTTCCCCTTTCCTTTCTACCACTTAAAGTGACTGTATTTAAGTCGGCTGAGGAGGCTGAGAGACATCAGTGACGATCTTTAGTCAAACAAATCGGCAGGCCATTCAGAGAACAAAGCTTGGTTAAGAGAATAATAGGAGACAGTTGACTTTAACTGACATAAGCAATTGAAACACAAGTAACTGAAACGCAGGAAAATCCTGATAACACACTGACAAATTTCACATCAGCAAAAAATATATTTACGGCTACTTTTTGTTTTTTTTACAGAAATAAAGGACAATTCAGCCCTAAAGTGTGCATTTGTGATTTTTAGCAGACTAAAATTGAAAAACTATTGGAGCACATGAACGTAAAGGTAATAATTTTGAAATATGGCAGTGCTCCATGACCCATAGCGTCCCGTTAGTCACACCTTTTTCCTAGATGGCCACATGACACGCAGGTCTAATTTTGCACACAGCCCTGAGATACCATCTGAATTCCATATTTTTTAAATCAGATGCATTGACCTTTGTCTGCTATGATAGCAGAACATGCAGCCTGTTTTACTCAGCCTATCACCCATAGTGCATGAAGCCAGCAGACTAAATAAGGTTTTGTTTTGCAATGAAAGTTCCCAAACTAACAGTCTCCTACTAGCTGTAGTGATGGTTAATGGCGTTTGAAAGCTAGTCTAAATGTATAGGCCTAGTGCTATTTTTTCTTGAAGGCTTTATGAGTGCCTTGTGCAGCCTTGTGGAAGGATCCCCCTTTTGTTAGCCCATCAGTTTCCCATTGGGTCTCCGGACAAGATTCTTGGCATTTGTCGGCAAAAATGAAAGCGGGATTAAGGAAAAGCTACTGAACGCTCCATGGCAAAGGAGTGGGCTGAGACACATACACAACTCCATTCAAAGACCCCCCCCCCTTTCCACTTTGGTAACTCCTCTTTCGGTATGTTTGTATTCCCACAGAGACCATTAATGCTGTTAGAAAGCCAAACAGACAATAATGCATCAACATGTTCTGTGTGCTTTGGGGTGAAGAGTTATAGAGAGGCCTCTGTCCTAAAGACTCATTAACTAACTACCACATAATATCAGTTCCTATAACTGGTTGTATGACTTGAATGTAAACAAATAATGAAGAGTAGGCCTAGCCTAGTGTGATCTAATTAGCAGACACAGGTTAGAAAACTGGGTTTTGTAGGCCGGCTTCCTTTCAATAGACTGAAGAGCAACGTCTTCACAGTCATCCACTTTGATGGCATTTGGGGCTGAAACAGACATCCATGTCTTTATGTGGGTCACCAAGAGTTTTATGAGCAGCGTGCAGCATTGAAAAGATGGCGAGCTCGACCATCAAAACCTCTTCTGTGGCACTACATAGGAAGCCCGAAGGCCAGCACTTTTATTGCTGTCAGCAGGAGTTTCCCCTTGTCGTTTGTTCATTTGGGGGCTTCTGATGTACCCAGATGGTCCCCGGCCTGTTGCGCACTGCCAGGCTCCCTCAATGACAAAAGTATTTCTGACTTGATCCACTTAAACCAGCAGGCTAAACACTAGAAATTACTGCATGCCAGGGCCTAAACTGAAGGCTTCTGCACTTTCAAGATGTAATTTGATTGAGGCGCCAGTGATGAAAGGATGGGGGCTTTTAAAGTTATTGAGTGGGAAAGAATTCTGTGCTCACACTGAAAAAAGTGATATAAAACTTTACTTGATTTGAACCTGCACAACATTTACACGTAAACAAAATATCATCGCTATCCAAAAAAATTCCCTATTTTTTCCATTGTATATAAATTTCATGATGAACGGATCAATAGAAATAGCCCAAAATTACTTGGAATTAAATTGCTTTACATTAACTTTCATTAAATGTAAGGAACATTTTTGCTTTCTCCATCAAAGTTTCCATTTTGAAAATGCTTATTTATTTTTTACTTTTTTCAATTTACTTACTTTTGGCAATAATTCTGTTGATGTGATACATTTCATTCACGCAACAGATGTTGTGCTTGGTACATTTTCAGTGTACATTAATATGGGAGAGAAAAATCCCAGTGTCTTCTACTGAAAAGTTTCAGTAATTATGCTTTTTCTACCTTCAAGGACAAGAAAAGAAAAACCGACTCAAAGCCCAAATGGGTGCTCAGATAGTCCCTGTCCCACATAGGAAGAAATAGTTTAATTAATAGACAGGCAGGCTTGAAAGCAGCACTGGCAGTCTGTAATATGATGAACTCCCATTGTCGTGGTGTCACCACAAGTGTTTCTGATAAGCCAAAGCAACCAAAGATCAAAGACTTTAAGCCTCTCAATTTCCCCTCGGCAGCCTCGCCTTCCCTGCACCTACTCTCTCTTTCTGCCCTTTAAAGATTCAAACACACACAGAAGGACTTTTAGCTTGTGGGACCTGCCTCAGGTTAACAGGTCAGCAGATCTGCCCAGCATAATGTGACCACAAGACTGTGTGTTACACCGTGTTTGACCTTTTGCAATGAAAGTCTAAGTGAATTAGCACTGCAGTTCCTTTATTACCTTTATTAAAATGTCCAAAATCATATTCGGAAAAGAACGCAAACCAGCTCTTGTCAATCTCTGTTGGTTTATATGGAAAATGCTAACTAGCATTCTTTAAAATGAGAAGAAATTTGGTGTGTATTCATTTTAAGAGCTGGAGTCCAGGAGCAGATGCAGAGCATAACAGCCAGTGATATCATTGCTCATGATCTTATAGCCAAAGGTTTCAGGAAACAGCCATGTGTGGGAATAGGAGTTTGACCGAGAAGGAAGCAGTGAGGGAATGGGGGGCTGTTTGCAGCTCTTCTTCACTGAGCCCTGGGCTTTTATTCCATTTGATTTGTTCCACGAGCTGTGTCTCTCGGTTGATGTGGATTTAGGACTTTATTCTGGCTGCTCCGCTACCCCACTGCACAGAGCAGAACAGCATGGCATTCAGCTCTACTGCAAATGACTCTGTGAACAGTTCCACATTGCCCAACCACAATAAAGAGGTACTGCACTGAATTTATTTGAATCAAGTATCATTTCCACATTAATAAAATATATTACATTATATCACATTCATTTACTTTTGGCAACAATTGTAGTGATGTAATCAAATTTAGTTTATGTGGAAATGATGGACACACTGGAATCAAGTAAATTCAATGTATTATGGCTTTGAATCAATTTGAATAAAATTGTAAATGTTGATAATTTATTGCATATATTTTAATATTGATGTGACAACAGCAATCGATAAACAACTATTATTAGTAGTAGTAGTTTGTTGTGTAGATGATAACAACAGACAGAATCAGTTCAGTTAATAACTGTAATATAATAATATAATATATATTATATATTATATTACTATCATTGTTTTTTATTATAAGAGCTGTTAGTTTATATATATATTCACATTTAATTTAATGGAGCTGCAGTTGTTGATAACGATGACTAAATCAGTGTAATTAAATAGCTATTATTATTATTGTTATATAGTCATTATTATTATTATTATTTTTAGCATTATTATTATTACTTCATTGTTATTGTTGTTGATATTATTGTCATAGTTGATGTTAGTGTTAGATGATGATGATGATGATGATTGCGACGACTGAGTTAGTGCAATTATACCCTATTTAAATTATTATTATTATCCATCCATCCATCAAATAAACCGCTTATCCTTCTGGGTCGCGGTGGGGTGCTGGAGCCTATCCCAGCTGTCATTGGGCGGAAGGCTATTATTATTATTATTATTATTATCATTATTATTATTATTATTATTATTATTAGCATTATTAGCATTGTTATTATTATTATTTCATTGTTATTGTTGTTGTTGTTGATGTTGGCGTTAATGTTGTTGTTGTTGTTGATGATGATGATGATGAAATCAGCGCACTCTCCTTTATTATCATGATTGTTATTATTATTCCAGGCTGTGCATTGTGTGTGAGGCGCGCGCAGAGTTGCAGTGAAATGCGGTGGGAGGCAGCGCGGGGAGGTTAATCCGAGTTTAATACACTGATGCGCAGCACAGGAGCGCCGCTCTGATGATTGTGTTATCTCTGCCCAACATTTGGGTCTCCCTCAATTTCAACCCAGCCAAATAGCTGCGAGAAAGTGCAGATGGAGGGACTGTGCGCGCCCGAGGAAAAAATGTTATTAATAGCTAAATAACTTCCCCATACTTTCACTAAAGCTCTCTATCACCATTCCAGATGGGTTTGTTTGAAGTGGTCTCTGCGCTCATCCCGCCGTCCCTCCTTCTTTCAACGAATTTTATTTCGTTCTCCTCACAGCCCCTAACTTCAGGTTCTCTCTCTAAACAGGCCAGCAGAGCGACCACTGCCCGCTGAGGATGCTCAGTCACCAGCTGAGGGTCTTCATTTATTTAAAAAAAAACAGTGAGGTTCGCTCAGATTGATCAGACTGGAACATCAGGTTTTAGTGACGAAACTGAGGGAAATTGCCGAAATTAAAATGCGTTGTTTTCACCATTTGTGCCTGAATAGATGTCCTGCTTCTGCGCTGTTACATGAGCTGGGGGTTCGTTTCATAAAGACAGTCGTAAATTGGGTTGTATTGTATCCGAGAGAGTCACTCTAAACCGAACAGGACAAACGATGCGATTGATTGACAGCTCTGTGTTATCATCTCTGAATCTGAACGTGTTTCATTCGTCTGTGTGTTTGCGCTGCTTTAAAGCGAGTCTTCTAAGTGATCAGGTCTTCATTAATGCGTTGACGTCAGTCTGACTGTGAATCACACGTCTTAGTAAATAAAGAAGAAATAAATTAAATAAATAAAAATATCAAAAATCCACCATAATAATGAGAATACTGTAAATGATGTGTGTATCCAGTCATTTCTGGCCACGCTGCGTGTTCAGATCATGCAGGTTAGCTAATGGCAAAACGGGGCCACTTCAAATGTGTGATCTAAATATACAGCATAATTAGGTGAGAGAGCGAGCAGCGCTGCTAATGGACTTTTTTTCTCTCTCTCCTCGGGATTAAATGCGGGGCTAAATATGACTCTCCTTTCTTCAGGCTCGTAAACAGCTGGCTTAGGCTATTTGTTTCTATGTGACACGGGCGTGTTTGGTGTGCGCTCGCGCGTTTTTTTCCCCCTCGTTCCTCTGAGCGCGACACATCAGCTGGAGCGATCCAAAACTAAAATAAAACAACAACAAAAAAAGAGCAAATAAATCAAATGTATGGGGCTACGAAGCCCCCCGACAACTGCGAGAGAACCTTCAACATCTCATGAATTCGCGCCCAGGGCGAGCCGGCGAGAGGCGCTCAGAGATGAAAGTGGAGGAGAAATAAAAGGCTCAATTTAATCTGCTTTAAAACCCTTCAACATATCGTTTGTGCGCCGAGGACTCTGCCGAGCAGCGAGTGCTGATGCGCCGCATGCCTGAGAGCTATTACACCCCTCCAACATAGACCCCCATTCACTGCACACCGTTTTCATTAGCAGCTCTAATAAGTCTTAACGTTATTAAATGCCAGCGCGATGATCGAGTGAAACAAGCCCAAAGACGACGAGGGTTTTTTTTTCCTTTTTTTACGTCTTGAAAGAAAACAGTCCGGGTGTCACCACGTGGAAAGAAACGGGCTGAGAAACACACACACACACACACACACACACACACACACACACACACACACACACACACGCTCACTGCGATAAATAAACCAGCAGAAATAAACACGACGAGCCCGTGCACGGCCTGTCCACTCTGCACATTTACTTCCTTGTGAAATATAGATATGAATAGTTTACCATTTTCAACAGCCAGAAGCTTCAGCAACCAAAACTGTTAGACAATTTACCACCAGAATATACAACCGAAAACATACTGCCAGTATAGATTCACTAACACGTTCCTCAATTATATATATATATATATATATATATATATATATATATATATATATATATATATATATATATATATATGCACATAATTTCCCACATGAAAAAAACACACAACACATTTTTGTCTTTCACCTTTGAAAACAATCGCGTTTCAATTCATCTGCAAACGACAAAATCAGGTCAGCTCAAAGCAGCATTACTAACGTGAACTAATAACGCATTATAATAATAATGTCCTGTAATAATGCGTAATAACAATATAATAATGCATTTTTGTACGTTCGCCGTTTGAATTGCAGTAAACTCCAAATGAATGGAGTTTAAATGAAAACTAAACTGTAAAGGAGAAATGGGGGTAATTCGCAGTGAAGCTCTGGCTAAGATTGCAGGCTATGTTTCGGCAGAGTTGGGAGCCACCACGGGGTCTCATGTTAAACACACACTATGTGCCATTAAAATAAGTGAGAGAAGACCCCCTCCTTCCTCACCCCCCCTCAACCAAGCCCGTCAGCTCAGGAGCAGAGCAGCGATGGGCCAAAAAAAAAGGAGCAGTGGGCATTTCCAAACAAGAATAAACCATTTTGCACCCTCCAAATCTCATTCTCTTCCAACAGACGAGCCCATAATATTACAAACCTATCTACCGGCGGGGCGCACTGAATAATTCATCTGCCTTCAGTTCTCCTCTCGGCCTTTTGTTGCAAGTTTTCTCTCCCTCCTTTACGGCTTTCTGAACGTGAAAGGACGGATCTACTCCTCTTCTCCATGCCTTCCTCGCTTTTTAGATGTGGCCTTTGTAGCGCGAGGGAAAAAGGGCCTTCAGTGGAGCGGGGGTCTTCGCAGCGAAGTTCATCTTCAAGTTTAGTGAATGACGGACTGTCAGTCGCGTTTGGAAGCGGAATGTTCCTCCGCCCAGAGGAGAGAAACGAGCGCGGGCCGTTCAGAGGAGTAGGCCGGAGGTGTGAAGGCCGGGGAAGGTGCGGCTGAGGGGCAGATTAGGGCGCAGTGCCGCTGCGGGGTGTAATTGAATCTGATCGCCACATCGCTCATCTGTCACTTACCGTTTGGAGGGAGCGTTTAGGGCTCCGCGGGACCCGAAACACGGCCGGTATAAATCATTAAGGAGGAGGTTCAGTCAAACGGCTGGACTGACAGCTTCACAGCGAGCCTGATTTACAGCGCTGCTCAACAAACGAGCACGAATTAACCTTCCTATCAGTGTAAACCCCCCAAACCCCGCTCTGACCGAGCCGAGGCTGCTGTCCCGCAGAGGGGCTTTCAGCTCGCATGTGCAGGTGGAGAAACGCAGATGAGCCGCAATGACCACACGACCACAGCCTCGCAGGAAGAAGACAGAAACTCCCCGGGTTTTTACCTTTGTCTCCCAGGATGCCGTCGATGCTGTGCTTGGTCTTCTTCTCTCCGCTCTCGTCTTTCTTATCGCACTCATCCTCGTCCTCTTTCTTTCCGAACCGGGCGCGGAGGACTCGACTGATGGAGCTCACTGTAAAGGAGAAGATCATTACAAGGATTAAACTGAGGAAACAACATAATATTAAAATCTACAATAATAACAGTAATACATTTATGACGGCGTGGAAGAACATATGGAATAAAAAATAAAACAGTACAATGTAAAACAATAAAAAAAGCGAACAACATGTTAAATAATAATAATAATAATAATAATAATAATAATAATAGTAATAATAATAATAATGATACATTTGAGAGGGCGTGGACGAATATATGGAATAAAAGATAAACAGTACAATGCAAAACAATCGAATACCTTGCAAATGTTACATAATAATAGTTATTCAAAAATCAAATATATAATAATAATAGTAATAATAACAATAATAGTATTAATAATAATAATAATTATTATTATTATTATTATTATTATTATTATTATTATTATTATTATTATTATTGTCGTAATTACAATAATAACAATAAAACCTTTGAGATGGCGTGGAAGAATGTATGAAATGAAAAGATAAAAAAATTAAATGTAAAACAATTTTAAAAAACCGAATACCCTGCAAATGTTAAATACAACTACTACTATTACCACTAATAATAATAATAATAATAATAATAATAGTAAAAATAATTAATGTGTTATATTAATCAGTAATTACTATCTCACGTTTATATGTCCATACTAATTATAATCAACAGGCTGTAATAATACATTAATTAACTTGCAAAAATGCAGTGATCAGTGTGGGAAGTGTGGGAATATTATGAAAGTGCAGTGATCAGTCAGAGGTGTGGGAATATTATAAACGTGCAGTGATCAGTCAGAGGTGTGGGAATATTGTAAAAGTTACAGTGATTAATCAGAAGTGGGGGAATACTGTAAAAGTGCAGAGGTGTTCGAATATTGTAAAAGTTATAGCAATCAGTCAGAGGTGTTGAAATATTGTAAAGAGAGAGTAGTCAGAGAAGTAGGAATATTATAAAAGTGTAGTGATCAGTCATAGGTGTGGGAATACTATAAAAGCGCAGTGATCATTCAGAGAAGTAGGAATATTATAAAAGCACAGTGATCAGTCAAAAAAAAAAAGTAGGAATACCATCAAAGTGCAGTGATTAGTCAGAGGAGTGGGAATATTATAAAAGTGCAGTGATCAATCAGAGGAGTGGGAATACTGTAACAGTGCAGTGATCAGTCAGAGGAGTGGGAATATTATAAAAGTGCAGTGATCAGTCAGAGGAGTGGGAATATTCTAACAGTGCAGTGATCAGTCAAGGGAGTGGGAATACTGCAACAGTGCAGTGATCAGTCAGGGGAGTGGGAATATTATAAAAGTGCAGTGATCAGTCAGAGGAGTGGGAATATTCTAACAGTGCAAAGATCAGTCAAGGGAGTGGGAATACTGCAACAGTGCAGTGATCAGTCAGGGGAGTGGGAATATTCTAACAGTGCAAAGATCAGTCAGAGGTGTGGGAATGTTATAAAGGTTCTAGATGTCAGTCAGAGGAATGGGGATACTGTAAAAGTGCAGTGATAAGTAAGAGGAGTGAGAATACTGTAAAAGTGTAGTGATCAGTCAAAGTGTGGGAATATTGTACAAGTGCAGAGATCAGTAAGAGGTGTGGGAATACTGTAAGAGTGCAGTGATCAGTAAGATATGTAAGAATACTGTAAGAGTGCAGTGATCAGTAAGAGCTTTGGGAATACTGTAAAGGTGCAGTGATCAGTAAGAGGAGTGGGAATACTGTAAAAGTGCAGTGATCAGTAAGGGGTGTGGGAATACTGTAAGAGTGCAGTGATCAGTAAGATATGTAGGAATACTGTAAAAGTGAAGTGATCAGTAAGAGGCGTGGGAATATTGTAAAAGTTGTGCTTACCAGATGAGGCCTCACCTGAGGGAACTGTGCTTCTGTCACACACTCCGTCCTTCAGCAGCTTGTCTCGGATCTCCCAGCTGAACATGCCTGGGTTCTCACGCTTATACTCCTCTATCCTTTTTTCCACATCCGGAGTGGCTACCTGCTTTAGGGTGGAATTCAGAAATAAAGGGGAAGAAAGAGGAATACACAGAGGGAGAGGGGTATAGGGATGGGAAAGATGAGAGATAGAGATTCAGTTTAATTGTGGACAGTTTGAAAATAAATAATCACATCAGTTTAGTTCTCTTTCTAACTGCCATTATTTCTAATGCTATTATTGCTATAATAATAATAATAATAATAATAATAATACTATTACAGTAGTAACAATACCACCATCAACAACAATACTACTAGCACTAGCTATAATAATAATAATGATAATAATAATAATAATAACAGAATCTGTACTCCTATGTCCTCTTCTTACCCTGGGCTTGCTCCCTCCTATCGCTCCAGGTCTGATGGAGCCGGTCTCCTGGTACCTGCACAGGATCTTGGAGACGCAGCCGTGCGACACGCGCAGCTGGCGGGAGATGACGCAGGGCCTGATGCCGTGGTGCGCCATCTCCACGATCTTATGGCGGATGTGGTTGGGCAGCGGTCTGCCGTTAATGAACACTCCGCCGAGCTGATTCACTCTGCCCTGACCCAGAGGAGTGGACACTGCGGCCAGGAAAACAGAATGCATTACAAACACAGCTCCGCACGGAAGGAGAGTTTTCTAGAAAACAAGCGCAACACGCTCACTTTCACAATTCAACATGTTCACAGGAAAAAACCCTCTTTTACAATTAGAGTGAATATAAAGTTAAATTACTGGACTTTCTCTTCTGAATCAACACCGCAGAATCCTCACAGCTCAGATCTCACTTTACTGATACACATTTAAAATCGCCCGTTTAACTAAATTACATAACCGACTGCACAAACTTACACTACACACACAAATACACACCGCTAAGAACACACTTACACAGAAATACAAACAATAAAGAAATACGGAAACGAACAGAAAAAAGAAAGAAAATGGAAAGAAAAAAGAAAAACAATCTTACCGTAAAAAATGATTTCATTTAGTCTTTAAAGTGTTTAAACGTGTTTTAGAGATAAAAAGCTGAACAGAGCAGGCGCTGATTGGAGCGTTTCAGGTTGATGTAAAATATTACTTTATTTCCTGTAAATTACATTTTTCCTTTTTTATTTAAAGTATCTACTGAGCCGAATAAAATCAGTGAAATTGCTTGCTACCACATTTTTAGGCTGAACTGAAGAGACAGTGTTTACAGTGTAAAAGGCTTTAATGTGTCAGTGTCTCAGTGGGTCTGTGAGGAATCTGCAGCTGCCACTGTCCGCTCTCATTATTCTCTCTCCTGCTTTACAGATATTAATGTAGCTTCTCTCCAGCGCTTAAACACACACACACACACACACACACACACACACACACACACACACACTGCTCCACATTATTATTTACATGCTCAATTCACTTCTCATCCACTGCGGGTCCATGAAAAAATAATCACTGAAATGTCCATCAAATAGCGTGATAACGAGCTCCGAGCTCAACTCCAACCAACTAATCAACTAGGTCTAAAATCTTTTATCAGGAATCCAAATTGATTTATTATCTATTTATATATTTCTTTCATATATATATATATATATATATATATATATATATATATATATATATATATATATATATATAAACCCTGGTGGAAAAATGGAAAAAACATATTTTTTGTTAAAAAATAAAAGCCACAATACGCAATGATGCACCACTTACTAGTTGGAAATTAAATGAAGAGAAAAAGGAAGGAAAAAGGAAAAAGAAAAAAGGAAAAAAAAACTACATAAAGGAAAGAAAATAAAGAAAACAGGATCAAATAAAACCAAGGAAAGTGAAAGTACAAAAGTGCGAGAAAATAAAGGGTAAAAATGCAAAATTGTACGATTGAATATATATTTTCCTTTTTTTATGAAAAAAATATAATTACATAAAAAACAGAACAGAAAGGCTCTAAATCTAAAGAAGGTAAATGAATCTGCCGGGTCGAGTAAAAAGGCCGGACTGCGGGAATGGTGTGCGGAGCTGACCCACCTTCCAGGGGGAAGCCGGTTCGGGGGTAGTTTTGTCCAGGAGCTGGGCGCATCATCCTCGGCACTGTCCCCGGTAAAGTGGACATTCTGCTCTTCAGTCAAACGCGCACGCGGAGAGTCCACTCAGGACAAAAGCCGCCAACACACACTGGGCCGAGCAGAGAGCTGCGGGGACGGACAATCCCATAAACTGATGTTTAAAGAAGGACAAACTCCTGAGCGGAGAGAGAGAG
The DNA here is from genome assembly GCF_904425465.1 of Colossoma macropomum. Taxonomy (NCBI): domain Eukaryota; kingdom Metazoa; phylum Chordata; class Actinopteri; order Characiformes; family Serrasalmidae; genus Colossoma; species Colossoma macropomum. The sequence continues at coordinate 12,730,844 of NW_023494802.1, read as the reverse complement.
GGAGAGAGAGAGAGAGAGGGCGCGGGGCAAAAAGAAGTCCAGCTAAACCCGAACGGCGCGTGCGTCGGGGGGAAGGATAAGGAGGGAGGGGAAGAGGAATGGAGGAGGAGGAGGAGGAGGAGGGGTGGAGTGTTGGGGTTTGGGGGGGTGTAACTCCAAAAACGCTCTGGAGTGGACAGTAAAAAACTCGCCTAATTGTGCGCGGTCTTTTCTTCAGAAGGTCTGGATGGAGTTTGTTGGCGCGGGTGAGTTTGGGGCGCGCGGTGAGCGCTCATAGGCTCGCGGGGCCTTCTTTTATCCGCGTGCGGACCGAGGGGTACGGGCGAGCGCCACCGACCAATCAGAGCAGAGCGGAGACGCTCTCACTCCCGCTGAAGAGAAAACAAACACTAACGCGTGATTGCTCAACTTCCTTTCGGTAACAGCACGAGAGAGAGAAAGAGCGAGAAAGAGTGAGAGATAGAGAGTGAGAGAGAGTGACCAGAAACACACGCTGCACAATCTGAGACTACACACAGCTTCTGGTCTGATGGCTGAACTTTATTCCCGCCGTTCAGAGCTCAGTGTTTGAGAGTGTGTAGAGCTGCTGTTATTAGAGAGACTGAGTGAGCAGTTTAACCCATTCAGCTCCCAACACTACATTTACTATCGTGAGGACACCCAGCAGAGCTGGTTCTGATTGGTCTAAAGTGATGAGCTTTTGTATAGCTGTGCCTCGCATAAAGATCTAATGATACTCATTTAAACTTATTCATCACGTGAATGTTTCACACTTTTATTCACAAATTTAATCTTTCTATAATTGTGTTAAACCATGAAACCTTACCCAAAGCCTGAATTTAATATGACAAATAAAGTTATAAAAGCTCACTTTTTAGCCATATACTTTTGTCTATCTGGATTCAGATTTGTGCTTAGACGAGCTCAGCTCAGACAACACCTGAACCAAACGGTTTCAACGTTTAAATGTGGACATTAAAGGGTTAATAAACAGTGCTGAGTGGAAATCCTACTTCAGCAGGCCTGCGGCATACATTCGAGAGGTGAAGGCAGTGTTCTCATTAAACATATGAAGGGCAATACAATTAAAAATAAAACAGTCTGGTTAAGCAACTTTGTTTTTCCTTTTTATTCTTTTTTAACTAAACAATGTTTCCATACTTCGGCATGTTGTTAACGCACTGGCGCTTGTCACTTTAAAACAAACTTTCCTTCAGTGACGGACAAAACGAAACAGCACAGATTAACACACAAGCCAAAATAAACGAAAATCGTCTTTGAATCGCCAAATCGACACGACTACACGATTACGTAAAATCTATATTTCCTCGATCTACAGTAAAGTCCATCATTAATAGGTATTTCTGCACTCTCGAGAACTGTTTATGGTTATTATTTATGGTATCATGGGTCCATTTTTTTGCACACGTCCGAATATCTGGACGAATATAAAAAAGCACGATTGTTGTTCGAACAATTAAAAGTGCTGAGGGTGAAATGGTAAATCAGCTCAGTTCTTTAGGAATTAATGCGCAGAGTCGCTAATTTTCTGCGCCTGCGCAAAAAAACACCACTAATGACAGCGTTTCAGCAGCGCCAAAATATTAACAACACAATTTCCCCTCTTTAATATTTAATATGGTTTTAAAATACACTGGACTGCTGTAGTGTGGCAGTACTGTACTGCCATATCCTCACAGCGCAGTGTGTGTGTGTGTGGGGGGGGGGTGTATGCTGGGACTTTTGACCGCTCGTGCACTCAGCAAATGACGGTCATTAATGACCTGAACATGGCGTTTAGTTAACAGCGGAATCATTTACTCAGAGAGAAGAGGAGCGGCTCCTCAAAGCGCGCGCGACTCCCAGGAGACCAATCACAGCCGGAGCGCCAGTCTGATCTGTGATCTCCTCTGACAGAGAAATGTCAGACATATCTCTGTGAGAAGCTGTAGTTTTATTCGAATTAATGCTACGATTATAAATAAATCAAATATCTTTCAGTGACTCATTCGCCATCATTCACTTCGACTTCTATAAGGGTAAATAAAACAGGGAATCATTCACAGCCTTGAAGCGATTCTACCTCCATTTAACACTGAAAAAAGGTGCTTTGAATGTCACATCAGAGCAACACTGTTTATTTTTCCAGCTGACTTCTTTTGGCACCATTTGTGTTCATTTTATATACTGCGTTCATTTTCAGTCGAAACATTTACATCACATACATTCAAAGCTTTTCAAGTTTTCAGCCTGTTTCTCTTATTATGGTTGAAGTGGAATTATGTCTTCACTTCTACAGGTTTATGAATGAATCTTTAGTCTGTATTTAGCAGAAAATATGATAATTATACTAATCTCTACTAATATCTATACTAATATTAGTACTATATATTATTATCTGTACGAATGTATTGATGTTTTGATTGTTCTTAAAAAAATATATTGTTATTATGAAGAAAATACGTTTCCTCCAACAGTGGAATCAAATAAAATCACCTACAAAAAATAATAAATAAATTTTAAAAATAAAACAATTGCTGTCATTTTTCACCAGATATCTTGCACTTTGGACTGGACACATTAGTGTGGTCCATTAAAACTGTGGTCAACGCTGTCCGATCTTTTTTTTCCAGGCGCGAATCACTGATCTTGCAGCTTTCTGGATTATTTGCTGTGGTGATGCTCAGTGGCCACTTATTTTCTCCAAAAGCAGAGGAAATTCTGCAAAACTACATGACACACTTATTTTCCCGTTTCGTTTCGTGAAATGTTCGTTTAATACAGCAGCACCGCGGCACTGAGGAGGAGGAGGAGGAAGAAGAAGAAGAAGAAGAAGAAGAAGAAGCTGGTCAGTTGAAACATGTTCTATGCTCTAACTCACTGAAGAGCTTTAACATTTCAAGTTAATGTCTTTACCAGCGACACCAGTCCACCTCCTTGAAATCTACCTTCATGCAAAGTCTACTCCCAGCTAATCAGAGCTTCTCAGAAAGACTTGACCACCTCAATCAGGTGTTTTTGATGTTTTGGAGTTTTGGTTTGGAGCTGAACTTGGCAGGAAGGTAGGCAGACGTCCAGGAGAAGAGCTGGTGACCACTCGTCTGTTCAGACAGATGTAGAGCGTCCACTAGAGGGCAATAAAGCTCTAAAATCAGGAGCTCAATTAGCCATAGTTTGAAAGGGCTTAGGCCTTTACATTTATAACCACATTTAAATATATCACAGGCAAATCTGCCATTTTCTGTGGCTCTCTGGTTTGGCAATGCAGCTATTCTTACATAACCTAACAACTGTTTTATTGTACTATTTTATCTGATTCTGGTTTGTATAAAAGCCACACCATTTACTTTACAACTGCTCTAAACTCAGTGACACTAAGCCACACTGTAGTAGTTTCACTGTGCTGCTCAACATATTTCAGTCATCTACAAACACGTTTCCGGCCAGAACAAGATGTCTGTATACGTACACTTTAAAGTGGAATTCCACCAAATTTTTGAATTCTACATAATTCAGTCATTGAGATGTAAACAAAGTCATTTGTAGTTGTTTATTCTGAAATGGTGGACTACAGAGAAACTCACCAACTCAGATTTCATTACAGTGGTGGCGACAGGAACTAGGCGTCACAACGTCTGCAATGCAAATAAAGCCATGTTACTTACTGTCCCAAATGCTCAGTGAAGCTACACGTGTCTTCTGAGTGTTATATGTAATGTGGATAGTGGTAAATCCTAACACAAATGGACAAAAGGACTCTTGCTTTACACTTCTTTGCATCACTGCCATAAATGGAAAAAATATATTAAAAAAACATTTAAAATCTAAAAAACAAGAAAAAAATCACGTTTATTGCATTGCAAAATTGTTGTAAAACAATGTCTGAGACATTAGTCAAGGTATTCGTAAGCATTTCTTATAACTTTTTTTGTTTATTAGACGCCCGGTTCCTATCACCACCACCCCAAACAAATCTGAGTTGGTACGTTTCTTCAGAACGATGCATTTCACATTAAACCAATCTGAATAATTTTGTTTGCATATGAAGGACTCAACTATGGAGAAATTTAAAAAAAACAATCTATTCCTCTTTAATAGAATATACTGGATATTATTTTAAAACTCATGATTAGCAGAAAATATATCACACAAAAGGTTTTGCATTTTTGAAGCACCCTTAGGCAGGATATCACTTAGGCCTTTCTCAAAACCTTAACCCATTTTGTGTCTGAAAAACTCACAAAGGATGCGTCCAAAAATAGTTACCTGTCAAAAATAGTCTATCAGCATTACAAGTGCATTAACCCCTTAACCTTTCAGGCTTATTACATAGTAAGGCTTATTATCCCTTAACTACAAGGACTAACTAATGGAGCTTTTCTTTGGTTATGAGTGCAATAAAACTTTGGGCCCGCTGGCGAGCCCATGTCTTGGTAGGGGGTTAAATGGCCAGGGGCCACCAGAGGGCCCAAAGTTTTATTACACACTTCTATAACCTAAGAATAGCTCAGCCAGTTTGCACCAAAGTCCCTGTAGTTAATAAATAGGAAGCCTTAGTATGTAAGAAGCCTGGGACTTTAAGGGGTTACCTGGTAGGCCTATATTACATATATATTATAGTAGTATGAGGTTCTGGACACAGCCTAAATCTCTGGTTTCAAGTGCCGGACATGGAAAGTCATGTCAGTGAATGTTTTGAGTATTGAGAAGTAAATCTAAAAAATAATTCCTATAATTCCTCATTTGCAGTTGTAAAATCCTGCGTTTGTTGCCGTTCTGAGATGCAGTGTTTGTTAAAGCTCTTCTTTCGAGAAGAACACTCTGATCTCAGCTTCCTCAGAGGGCCTGGCTTTGACAGTTTGAGGGCTCGTGTGGTCAGAGTCAGACAAGTACGGGATTAACTGCTGTCTTTAAACATTTGGCACTTCCGTTCACAGACGTGCAACCTTATATATGCAGTCTGGGGTATTTTCATCCTCTCAGCTTGATTTGGATTCATTACATATAAAAATCCAAGGCAAAAACTAGTTTTAAAGAAAGACATGCTTGGATGCACACCATTCTGCACCCATTTACAGACATCATTTCATATGTTATTTGTCAAATTTTGATTGACAGAAGTATAAGAACTGAAAAAGTAAACATTTGAGATAAATCTTAAATCACTCTGCAGTTTCAGGCAATCTATTGTAGTGTTCCCTAGCCCAAGGACTTTTCAGCATCCCATATAATTGATGAGTTACAGGCCAGATCGGATCATAATGATAGATTCTGGACACACAGTTTACAGTGCACTCTTTCTCTAACAGGCACCAGTTCCGGACACAGATACAGACTCTGGGGACATACGCAGGAGCAGAGGGGGCAATGCCCAGCTGGCAAGCTAGAAAGGTGAGAGAGAGAGAGGGGGAGAGAGAGAGAGAGAGAGAGAGAGACTGAGAGATAGAGAGCAGGTGCATCAGATCATACAAAGCCTGTCAACCTGATGTTGACTTCCACATGACACATTTAGCATTGGCGTGCAGCTGGAAGTAGTTTAGAGTGTTAAATCATGGGCCTGGTAATGGCATCTTGTCACTATACATCACTGCAAGCAGAGGAAGGAATGTCTGTGAGGTAGACTCCATCACTCTCATCGGACTCTTTCATTCTCTCTCTCTCTCTCTCTCTCTCTCTCTCTCTCTCTCTCTCTCTCTCTTGTGCACTTACACCACACTTGAACATTCACTTTATGCTATTCCATAATACGTGTAGGCTAAAATGACTTGAAGTGCACCGCACAGCACAGCTGGCCTGCAGAACTCTCAACCACAAAGACTTAACCTGAGGTACAAAGGTTTGTTCTGAATAATTCATAAAATTTTGGACGATGAAGCTGTTTAAAATGTAAACATATTTCTATGTGTCATTCTACAGAAACTTACAGTGTCATAATCTTTCCCAGTGGTGGTGAAAGGAATAAGGCACTCAAAGTGTTTAATGCCCCTAAAGCTACCTCAGAGAAAATGATTATATGAAATGGTTACAGATGCACTGCCTGATGCTTGAGACTTTGTTTTATGACAGTTCTGAGATATGGTTTTGGTCTCAGATGCATTGTATAGTATGTGCAGGTGTGGTAAGGCAAAACAGCACCTAAAGACAACTCATTTTTAGCACTATTTTACCATTATCAACATTACATATGAAATCTCAGACGACACAAGTAGGTTCTGATTTGATAGTAAATAAAATGCATTGTCGACATCATGACCTCTAGTTACTGTCATCACCACTGTGCTAATGTGAGTAGGAAATGTGAAATGTCTGTTGGATCTCTATAATGAACCACTTAACATCAAACCACTCTGAACGACTTTGTTTACATCTCAAAAACTGAGTAGTGCTTTTTTTTTATCTGTGGAATTCCTCTTTAAGTCAGCCCGGTGCATGCCCTGATATCTATGGTATTACTTCGTTGAAGATGTTTGAGGTTTGAAGCTAGGATAGAGTAAGGCTTGCCTAAACATATCACTCACAAAAAACAAAACACTGAAGACATCTTAACAATGGGAACCACAAAAATAAAAAATTAACATGCTACTAAACTGCCATCCTTCAAACTCACAAGTTGATTTAACAAAAGGCCTTCATCTACCCATTTCTGTTCCTTCATATTGACAACTTATATTGATGACATTGTCAACATATGTCTGAAATATATATGCATTATATATATACATATATACAATTTTAACAAAATGTGTAAAACCTAACCAAGTTTAATTTTTAATGTTTTTTTTTTTTTTCAGGTTGAAGAGTGGCGTTCACTAGAAATGAAAAGGCATTTTGTGTGTTAGAATATGCTCGAATACAGTCAAACAAGAGTGTGCAGTGCGCATTTTCGAGAAAATTCAATAAAAATGCACCAACTGGAAAGCAGATTTGGACATGGCACAAACAATTCAAAGAGGAAGGCTGTCTGTGCAGGGCAAAGGGGTCTGGACGACCACCAGTATCAGAAGATATTTGTGAAGCTTTGTGAGATTGGTTATAAATTCTATATCCCTCTGAATTTCTTGTTCAAATTTTGATGACACCCATTTAAGGTCATTTGCCTAGGAAATGTAGTTACTCAGATATTCACATATCAAATGATGTCAATTTTTTGGGACACCCTATATATATATATATATATATATATATATATATATATATATATATATATATATGAATGGCATATATGCTCATATATATACCACATATGCTAACTTCAAGTTATATAATATTAGCTTTTCAAGCATATTCTTTGTTGCTATATAATTAAACTCTAAAACCATGTACATTGTAAGCTATGCAATCATAAATTACAACATGAAATAAACTGAAATATTGTTCCCTGGCACATTTAAATAATTAAATACTAAAAAACAAACAGATAATAGCAATAGTAACAATTACAACTATACTAGATTGGATTCAACAACATATATGTACATATATTTTAATATATATCATAAAGAGTCAGGCATATATTCTATATTACTTGTACATGGCCTATATATTGTGTACATAAATGTAAGTATCAAAAAATGGCCATATATACATACATGCATCCACCCACCTATGCATATATCATGCATATAAGACCATTATTTAATACTTACATATATGCACACGCAATATATGTACATATTATATAAAATATATGCTTGACTCTTTATGATATATGTCCACATACGGCGATATATCTCAGGTTTCTGTATATAAATATGTGTATATGCATGTGACTGACTGAACCAGCTGCTGCATTAGGAAGGGAAATAATCCATGTTATATATAAATTCAGCATATAATTTCCCTTTTTGATTCGAATAATCTTTATTATATTAAACAAAATGTAGTTCACGCATGTGTGACCATTTTATATCAACTAACTTTCACTAATAAAAGGCTATGATAGCATTACACCTGAGCTAACGATGCTAGCTAGCTAACTACAACAGATATACCTATGTTTAAGCCTATAAGCCTCACTGCAATCATTATTATATTCGATAAAATGTAGCTTATGCATGTGTGAACAATTTAAATGAACTAACTTGCTCAAATAATACGCTATAATAACATTACCTGGACTTAAACCACCCGAACTAACGGTCGCTATGCTAACCACAACACGTACAGGCTACCTGTAAGACTATTAGCCTCGTGCGTATTGTTTTACGTGTACTGACGTTTTTGTCCCTAAAATAGTCCTGCTTGAATGTCAAGCGAGGAACTTGTAACATCTACGTCATTTTCTCTCCCCCGTTTTATCCACCGATGAAAAAGTACCATGAAAAACGCTGAGGATGCCACCATATGCGGAGCATGTGACCACAATGCGGAGGTCACAGACACTGCAGCGCTACGACGGCTCGCGTCTTGTCCTTTCACACTATAAGAGCTTGTTTGACGAGCTCTTTCATGTGCTGATGTGTGCTGTGCGGACTTCTGGGCTGACGGGTGGGAGCGTGAAGAAGGTCAGGACCTGATGGGAGGTCATGCTGTGTGGAGCGTCTCTCTCTGTGCCAGCACACATCTCACAGCTCCAGACATGCTGGGCCTTCTCAGCCGACTGGGCCTGCAGGGTACAACAATACAGATCCTGCTCCACAGTCAGAGCACAGCTCAGCTCGCCTGTCTTTAGGTTTCAAGGGGCACTTCACCAGTTTTTCAGAATTTCTACATAATTTAATGGTTAAGTCATTTAGAGTGATTTGGTGTGAAATGCTCCACTTAAAAAAAAAAACTTACTGCGTCATCCACCTCTAAAAGCTCCCTCACAGACAGTTAAATGAAATGGTTATGAATATGTTGCCTGATGCCTGAGACATTGTTTTGTGATGATGTTTTGACCTAAAATGTGTTATTAGTTCATTTATTTGAATCATGATGGAGGGGTATAAGTAGGGCATTGTAAGATAAAATAGTCCCCAAAGTAAACATATATTTTTGCCATCATCAACAATACATTTAAAACTCAGAAGACATGTGTAGTTCACTGATTTTTGGATAGTAAATAAAATGGCTATATTTGTGCTGTAGACGTTGCAGCCACTGTAAAGAAATCAGAGTCTGTAACTGTTTCTACAATGAACCATTTCTCATCAAACCACTCTGACTTTATTTAATATCACAATGACAGAATTTTGCAAAATTTTGAAAAATCGGTGGAACTCCCCTTTAAGTTTATCCACCAGTGCTACAGAGGTCAGCATTATAAAGGTGAGCAGAGAAGCCTAATCCTTAAAAGAGTAAAAATACCTTTACAAAAACAACCTGAGGACAAAAATGTTGTAGAGCTGCATAACTTCTTAACACATCCAGCATCAGGACAGAAACTGATGTCTTTTGGGTGCTGTTTTTTTTATTTTGTGTTCTAGATTAAAATAGTAAACCTCAGAAATCAGGTGTGACCAATCACAAGGCAGTTCAAATACTGTCACCAACTTTTTAGAAAGAAAAGAAAAGGAATTAGCAACTAAATGTGAAGGACTAAAATGTAACTTACTAAAAAATAGATTAATTTCCTCACAAATACACTTGTGAAAAAGTATCATTTGAAAAGTCTCAAAAGAGCACACATTGTTCAAATTGTGGAGTAAATGGAACTGAGTAAATGTAACTAGTTACTAATGTGCACATCATAACACATGAAGCTCTTGACCTCTTACACAGTAAAAAAAAGTGAAAAGTCCAGGTTGATTGTGCTGATTTGTGTTACCCTATTGTAAACTGAATATCTCAGAAGTAACATATAGTTGCTTAAATCAGTCAAGGCAGTCATTTTGTTTATTTTTTGTCTCATGCTCTGAATGTTCCACATTTCACAGTGTTTCCATCTATGATGGAAGTGGTGCAGCAGCCAAGAAGATGCATTTGGACCTCAGGCATGGCGTTTTCAAGCTCGGCAGACAACAGCGACAAATAGAAAGTCTTTCTTGGAGAATCCTCAGCTGTGGTATCACCAGTCATGAGAGGTAAAATGAAGTCATGAAGTCAACGTTAATCACACACACCATGCTGTTAGAAAGAAAATTACTTAATGTTTTTGGTCTCACTTCATCTCTACTATAGTCCCCTATAGATTATCTACAGATGTTCAAATTGTTAACAAACTGTCTGTTGAAACTAGTTTATTCTTATTAAACTCTAGTTTAGCTGATTCAGGTTATGATTTGGACCAGGGTGAGTGTTGGATTTAGGTTTTGGGTTGAGCTTAAGAATAGGGTTAGGATTAGAGCCAGGTTTAGAGTTAAATAAAATAATTGTAAATTCAGTAGATATTTAAGTGAATGTAACTTGAAAATAATTAAGTATCTACCAAGCATCTAAAGTGGACTATCCAAATAAAGCGTTACCATGTTTTTAGCTAATAGTTTTTACTGGGGATGCACTGATTGGAGATTGGAGTCCAGAGTGAGTCCAGCTCCAGTTTTTCACTAGGATTTGCATGAAACAGTCTTGTTGAAAAATTTCAATTTCAGTTAAGTGACTACCAAATCTACTCAATAAAACAAGCAAAAAAAACCCCCAAATACAGAATGTTGACTGTTTTTTATTAAGAAAAGCAAAACTTTTCTTACAAATGCTTGAGCAGCGTTGAGTCAACAACCAAATGCAACGAGCCAGATAAATATATTTAATGCTGGTTACAATTAAAATGTTATTTAAATTGTTTAAATTGTTTATTGTTTTGTCTTTTTATTTAACAGTCATATAAGTATGAGTATTTATATGATACTCAAAACACAAAATAATGTTTTGTAATTCTGCATCTGACTCAACTTCTGAAATTAAATTCTTATGACATTGTTCAGGGGTTCAGATGAAATGTAATAATATTTTACTTAAACTTGTCTGTTTATTGAATCTACACTTATAGTCTGCTAGCTCAGTACAGGGACATCAGAGGTCTAATTGGGTTGCCAGTTCTGATAGCAGAGGGGTGAACCCCTTCTAACAGACATTTCTCAGACATTATCAGCATGTGATGGACTGGTTGTTTTTTGCTTTAATCAGTTAGTGCAGCCTTTCTTTGAAAATGTCAGAAAAGAAAGAGGCCTGTTTAATGTAGATGAAAGTAGCAGACCCAATTTTACATGCTGCCCCAATTGGTTTCACTAAATCAATCTGAAGGAGAAGCACATGAAGAGAATTTGAGGCCCTTCTCGACTGTGACTCCTGCCCCTCTGCGTATGTTCTTCCACTTTGTAGACTTCGTAGACTTTTCGGCACGATCGATTTAGACGTTCTGTTTGAGTCTGAGGAAGATTCCACCTTAAATGTTGGATCTTGATGTATTTTAGATATTCTGTTTGAAGATGTTGAAGGGAAAATAAAGCTTGCATGCCAAGTCTGCTTGGAGTACCATGTAGAAGGTTCAGCCAAAGCCAGAGTGTTTGATAGAGATACTCTTTCTTCTTCTTCTTCTTCCTTCTCTTCTGATTCTTCTTCTTCTGCTTCATCATCGTCATCATCTTCTTTTTATCTTTATTTTCTTCTTCTTCTTCATCTTTATTTTCTTCTTTTTCTTCATCTTCTTCTTCTTCGTCTTCCTCTTCTGCTTCATCATCATCTTCTTCATGTCTTTATTTTCTTCTACTTCATCTTTATTTTCTTCTTTTGCTTCTTCCTCTTTTTCTTCCTCGTGTTCTTCCTCTTCTGCTTCATCATCATCATCATCTTCATATCTTTATTTTCTTCTTATTCTCCTTCATAGCTTTATTTTCTTCCTTTCTTCTTCCTCTTCTTCTTCTTCTTCATATCTTTTTCTTCATCTTCATCTTTTCTTCTTCTTTTTCTTCGTTTGTATCTCTATCTTCTTCTTCTTCTCCTTTTCATCTTTATTACTTTATTTTTATTTATCTTCTTCTCCTTCTTCTTGTTTGTATCTCTATTTTCTTCTTCGTCGTCTTTGTATCTTTATTTTCTTCTCCTTCTTCTTCTTCTTCATATCTTTTTCTTATTTTTCTTTTTCTTCTTCTTCTTTATATCTTTACTTTCTTCTTCTTCAAATTTATCTTTATTTTCTTCTTCTTCTTCTTCTTCTTCTTTATATCTTTATTTTCTTCTTCTTCTTCTTTGCATCTTTATTGTCTTCTTCTTCTTCTTCTTCATCTTCTTCATGTTTATATCTTTATTTTCTTCCTCTTCGTGTAGCAGTCTCAAATATTCAAATAAAATTTCCCAATATAACTGTCCAGTATAGCCTGCACAGCAAATGCTGAACAATACAATGTATAATGTCAGTATGACAAAACATTATAGAAGGATCACTGCAGCGAGGGACCAACTAAAGAGCCCAAACATCGATTTAATCCCTATTTTTACCCTAATTAGTCTGAGTGGTTTGTCAGCCTTTTAACAGGATATCCACAATGAGTCAAATCAAATTACTCACGATTTAGCTCGTACTCTGCCAGCGTACACATTTCGGTAAAATGCTAAAACACTGAAACACAAACGTTAGCTCAAATGATAATCTAATTGAAATAGTGGAGGGAAATGCCAAAACAACTCAAGCGTACTGGGCTGTCATATGGGAGATGGATTTTTAAGAAATGCTGTAATATATTTCACATATGTGCTCCCACAGATGTGCCTCCCACAGAAATGTGAATTAAAAGGGAGAAACTACAAACTGAGGCGTATTCAGACATTCATGCAAAGTGTGAAGCTAAATAATTGCACATTACTGAAAACAAAGTCCACTTGACTTTACAGATTGAGCATGTGGGAGTAAAAGGATTGTCACATCTTTGCTAAAGAGAGGTTTTAAAAGGAAGTCATTTCTCTCCTTTGTGAAGATTTGTTTGAATTCTCAGGTTTTGTGGACGCCGGCTTTTCGGGAGTCATCACATGACAGTGTTTTGCTATTAGCGGCAGTAAAAAGGCCATTGAAGTCGTTTATAGTCCCACCGCTCTCCCTCGTTTCTGAGAGAGCCTGATATCATGCATATGAAGCAGTAAGCAAGTACATTCATTTCTGTGAAATAACTTTTGTTAACAGCACAAAACACACAGCCCTGTGTTAGCAAAAGCATTGTAAACATAGCTAATTTAGTACGGTGGGCCGTCTTTTCGCCCTTTACTGGGCTGATATCAGGTCATTCCAGCATCTCTAACTTGTTTTTTCACAGACGATTATGAGTGGAACAAACAGTCTTGGAATCCAGAGGAGCATGAGACCTTCATGCGGGGATGAGCCACCTTCTGGGATCAATGTCTGCATTTTGTTGATCGAGCAATGTAGAGCCACCATGCAAGATGCATTTCGTTTGCTAAATAATTATCTGAGTCTCTATTCATTTGCAGATTTTTCACACAAAAACTAGGGTGCATGAGAATGACGTTGTTTGGTTAAATAACATCTCGAGTCTTTATTTGGCACAATAGTTGATTTTGTAAAATAATATCGCTTCTGGTGGTGCCTCATTTATTCTGTTGAATTGACTGTAGGCCAGTTTATGGCTGTCTCCAAGTCTTTTACGCCTTATTGCTCCAAACATGCAAATTTAGACATGTTTTTCAAACAGAGATTTGTGAAAAACAGGTTAAAGTTGGTGACATTGTTGGTATTCAATTACATTCAGTCAAGTTGTATAACACACGCGATTGGATTTCTATCGATGCCAATACTGAAGACAGTGCTATGAAAGAAATAGGCATCTGTTTTAGTGATGTTTGTCATACAGAACAAAAAATCTGTTTTTACAGCATTCAGGAACTTGATAATCATTCAAAAAGCTTTGCAAAATGACAATAAGAGTTGCGAGACATGATTATCGTCTAGTAGTGTAATGTGAACAACTTCATGAGCTTCATAAAATCTCTGCTCTGTTTTCTCAGGTATGACAGTAGCAGTATTCTGCATCTGAATTTAAAGGTAATGTGATATTAGTGATGACCGGGCTCAACATCACTTCCCTGCATGTTATAAGCAACACTCTTAACTGTTTAAGTCGAGAACTTTGTTGCAATTTCTAAGAATTAAAAATATATAAATAGACTTTAGGTGTGGAGCTGACTCAATAGCGCCCAAAAAAGGAGAAAATAATAACAATAATAATAATAATCATAATAATAATAACAACAATTTTAGTACATATTGGATTTAGATGAACCTTTCCACAGGTCTGCATGGTTTCTGGAGTATATAGGGTTACAGCTGTGCTTGGTTCAGTCCTGCTCAACACAACACTAAATACAATAATCACTATTTATTTCTATGCGGTGTAACTGTACACATACAGTACTGTGCAGAAGCGAGACCACCGTTCATTTAGTTAACTTACTGTCACAACAGCTACTGAGTGCAAGTTATTCAATTTATTCACCATCAAAAAAAGCAGAAAATGTATATTTAACAGAACATTACACAGATACAGTTGTATTATACAGCTTTAACAGCTAAATTTAATATCAGTTTTGGTATTTAGTGCATTTGATTTTATTACAGTGTCTGTTCTTTTCAGTAGACTTGCTTTCAATTTTTTAAAGAAATCTGTAAAGAGATTTACCACACCTCCAAAGTTCAGTCTTAGAAGTAGGTTGCATTTTCTGCTTTTCATGATCCAAGTCATCAAAAAGACATTCAGTGATGTTGAGGGTTGAACTCTGGGCTGGTCAGTCCATTTTTCTGACAACAGAGCAGCTTTTCTGTTTGATTTGCAAATTTTCTTTTTTTTTTCCTTTCAGACTCAGCGCTGAGTGGAAGAATGGACAGAAACACATAGAATTTTTCAGATCTGAAGCAAAAAAGGAACTTGATTTTCTCCTCTCTCTCAAAGATAAAAGCTTTACGTGCTGTTTATCTGAAGGTGAGAGTTTTTGTGGTCTACCAGGTCTCGCTCAGTTGTTACGAGTCAAATTTTCTCTAGATCTTTTCATCATTTTTTGAACTAAAGTTTAAAAACTATTGTTTTATTATTTATTTTCTTTGACTTTTCCTGCCTCATGTAGGTGAATCATCATATATCTTCAGAAATGTATCGACTGAAACTAAATAAATGGTGGTCTCAGACTTTTGCGCAGGACTGATTCCACAAACATTGATAAGCTTCCAGCATAAAATCTTGTGCAATCTTTTATCTTCCACACAGCACTAAACAATAGGATTCAGCATGGTTTGAACTGTTGCTGTATTAAAGGAGAGGAAATGGAAGAGATGGAAGAGGAGGAAATTCACAGAGGGCGAGTAATCTACTCATACATGGCAAATATATGGCATATATGGCTGTTCTGTATTTTCAATGCATTTGTCTGCATTGTATTTCACCATAATATTTCACTGATATGTGGATGTAAATACACTCACCTACTTATGCAGTTATCGAATCAGCCAATCATGTGGCAGCAGCACAGTGCACAAAATCATGGGCTAATGGGCTACAACAGCACAAGACCGTATTGGGTTCCACTTCTCTTTATTAACTTTGTGACACTGGATGAGTTGGTTACCTTTTCTGTTTTTAAGCAGGTTTAAATAGCGTCTGGTGTTTGAGAGAGAGCCCACTCCCATTTTATGTTACAGCCTGACCGAAGCCCAGGTCATAATGTGCTTCTAATAACGTGCTTGGTGAGTGTGTGTGTCATTAAACAATAACACATGGGCTTTTATTCTAACTGACTGTGAGAAATCTGATGGGATGGGAATAAATGGTTAATGTTTTTAAATCTGTATAGGAGAGGAATTAAACCACACACACTGGTTTATAAGCCCCTGTCAACTTATTCTGTTGCATCACTTTACTGTTACTGATCCATACTGAGCCATAGCAGAGCAGAACACTGTTTACATGTCTGTCTAAGTAGTCCTGCAAGCTGACTTGCTCTGTTGTATCCACAGTAGGGGTGGGTGGCTATTTCTCTTGCAAGCCCCCTTTTGCTCATGTTCATGGCCTGCTCAGGGAATACAGGGACCATTATGTACTTTCATTTTGGCTTTTCTGTTCAGGTTAGTTAGCTTGGGATAATATTTAAGGTTGCTGATATTTTATCTGTTATTTTGTCAGCAGCCCACACCCAAACCTTGTAAACATGTTCTTATATGGATACTGCTGATCTCTAATGCAAGTGTTAAGTCAAGAGAAGAAACTACAGCTTTATTGTTGAATGAAAACTTTCTGGTTGTGTTTTTATGCCACAGTCTGATCCTAGACTAGTTTGTGTGGTCATAACCACATTGCAAAACTGATCCTAGACTTGAACATGGTTTTGCGTCTGCGATGAGAACTGTTTACTGTTCCTGATGAAATATGACTTAAACTGAATCTAAACTCAAAAGTATTGTACAATATAAATGGTCAGAAAACACTGGAATAGCTACACACATAACTAACTGACATCAAAAAGGCTCCTTCTTCTTAGAATTAATATAGAGTGATATATGTGAGGACAGTCTGAGATATGATTGTTACTAATTAGCACCTGCAGTAGCACTTTGCCTGGTACATAATGAAACATTGCTAGTGGGATGGATTGGAATGGCTGTGACACATTAATGAAGGCCATGACTCAAGGAAATCATTTATACTTATTGAGAATTAGACACAATTCGGTCTTGATGTTCATCTAAACATCACCTCACAGATTTCCAATCAACCAATCCAGTCCTGAATCTTCCCCCCAGCTCCACACAAATCATTTAATCCTCTGCTGCCACCTGCTGGGCAGAGATGGAGGAGATGCCAAAAAAAATAAGATAAAGAAAAGAAAAACATCCTTAAAGAAGTTCCACTCAGATGCCATCATTTAATTATGAACATTAAGTATGGAGAAATGTAGCCATGCTAGACAAAAGTGCTTGCAAAAGTGACCATCATAAAAGGACAAATCAATTTTTCTACATAATTCGATTTTTGAGATGTTAGAAAAGTTATTCAGTGATCTGAGCTTCAGTGGTCAATCTAGAGAAATGTACCAGCTCAAATTGTTGCGACATCTATAATGCAATTATTGCAATTATATTAACAATCCACTGAGTACTGTATTAGATACACCTACTTTGCATGTTTATTGCCTATTTTCTTAGCTCCACTAACCATATAGGTGCACTTTGTAGTTCTACAATTAGTCCATCTGTTTCTCTGCACTCTTTGTTAGCCCCCTTTTACCCTGTTCTTCAGTGGTCAGGACCCCCACAGGACAACCACATTGCATGTATTACTTGGGTGGTGGATCATTCTCAGCACTGCAGTGACACTGATGTGGTGGGGGCATGTGGATCAGACACAGCAGTGCTGCTGGAGTTTAAACACTGTGTCCACTCTATTAGACACTCCTACCTTGTTGGTCCACCTTGTAGATATAAAGTCAGAGACAACAGCTCATCTGTTGGTGCACAGTTTGTGTTAGTCATCCTCTAGGCCTTCTTCAGTGGTCACAGGACGCTGTTGGCCGGATATTTTTGGTTGATGGACTATTCTCAGTCCAGCAGTGACACTGAGGTGTTTAAACACCCCAGCAGCACCGCTGTGTCTGATCCACTCGGACCAGCACAGCACACACTAACACACCACCACACCATCTCAGCTGAAAAAGGACCATTAGAAACCAGTATTAAAACCCTGTTAAACCATTAGGATCCTTTACACTGTGATATCAACCCACAAAACACCTAATGGTTTCTATAGTTTTTTTCAGCAGGGAGTGTATCTGCAGTGCTCAGAATGATCCACCACCCAGATAATACCTGCTCTGTGGTGGTCCTGTGGGGGTCTTATCATTGATGAATGAGGTAAAGGTGGAATGTCAAAGTATGCAGAGAAACAGATGGACTACAGTCTGCAATTGCAGAACTACAAAGTGCACCTATACGGTGAGTGTAGAAACAAGGTGTACTTGGCTAATAAAGTGCTCAGTGCTCAGTATGCAATTTAATGGTAAAACAGTAAGATACCAAATCCAGGAAACACAGCTCTGGGTATTATTTTGTCTACTTTTAGTCTTGATACTACCTTGATACGACTTTACTACCGTAAAACACGTCTCAGGCGTCAACGTATTTGTAACCATGTAGTCTAATAGCGTTTCGGGAGGTTTTAGAGGTCTTAAATGCTTCGGACGTCTGGTTCCTATCACTGTAACAGATGGTAAGTTTTTCCAGAATGGCGCGTTTCACACTTAAAAACTGAACAATGCAAACATTTATAAAGATTCCCTTTTAACAACTGTCCACTTACCACATGCAGCCTTTAGACACTAGGGGGCAGTGTTCCCCTTCAAAAATAACCCAGGATGTTCGTCACTTCTCCCTTCATAACCACAGACAACAAGAGCTTAAACTATATCCACTTAAGTGAAATACTCAAGTGAAATGAAAATAACTTGAGGAAGAGTAAAAAGCAGGTTTGAAAACTCCTGAAATTATGACAGGACGCTAATGAGCTGCTGTGGACCTTCATAGTTAAGTCCAGCATTAGCATGGAAAGCTAGGCCCGGATTCACGAAAGCTTTCCTGAGAAAAACGTACGAATGATTATCAAACAGACACTGAAACGTTCGTAAGAATGGTCTTAAATACAGTTCTCGTATAAAATTTAGGAATTTCTCAAATAATCTCTTATGAAAGTCATATTTTCTTTAAAAAATTGTAATTGTTTTCGTGTAGGCTGATAAGTAGCGTTGTCATATAACTTCGTCGTCATGTAGACCAGCAATACCTTGTTACGTTTTACAGGTTCCCGGATTTTTAATTTATTTTTTTATAACATTTTTTTTAGTTTAATTTAAAAATTACACGTTGTGACTCTCGTTGGAACAATTTAAGAAGTTTACTCTGTCCATTTGTGCAGATATGAAAATATTAAAGAAAATATTTTTTTCAAAAACACCACGTTCTCACAATAACCTACTTAAGAGTTAAGAAATGAAAAAAATTCTTAAGACAAATTTTGAAGAATAACAACTTCTTTCTTAAGTGTGAAGTTGAGGGAAAAAAGGCACTTTTAAGAAGATTTCTTAAGACCCTTTTGCAAATGCGGGCCCTAGTTAGCTTGTTAGGACTCTTCTGTTTATGGGACCCTCTTGATATAAGGTTAGGGTCAGGTGTGGGCAAAAGCAAAGCAGTCCAGGTGCTGAACCAACAGGACAGATTAAAATCAAACCCTATAGCAGGAATTAGGTACTAAATGTGAAGGACTTACAAATGTATTGACTATTTACAGAAAAACTCTCGTTAAAATACAAATCCAACAAAACTTAAAGTAACTTACTGCCCTCTTCTACTGAATCAAACCTGACAGCAGGCTGAGTAAACTATTTCAGATAAATCCAGACTGGGTCATTACCAGCAGCACCTTCAAAGTGCTTTAATGGGAGAATGACTGTTATAACTTTATAGCTGTTGTTATCATGTTATTACTTTAATGCTTCTGAGTTAAACTTATGAAGGCATTTCTCAGAGAAGAGTAGAGTGTTCTTTTTCTCACAGTGAACACACACGGCTAAAGATGGAACAGGAGGCCGCAAGAGCTCTCAGCTGGCCAGTGGATAAACATATGTTTTGGATTGAAGGGACTTCATTGAGAGCAGCTTATGCGAAAGACACCACATCTTTGAGACATTTGTCACATTGGTGTGCTGGCAGTCAGAGGAAGTGACTCAGGCAACAGATCCAGGAGTTTAACAATCTGTTCATTATGACTGCTCAGAGCAAACAACAGAGAGATAACGCCATGCAGCATCCATAACAGCGTATGTGACCTCTAAACACATCCTGATACAACTGATAAGAGTGTGAGAACTACTTCATGAACTTAGCATTGAGGGACGACAGAATAACAAGTCTCTGTCCACTTTATAGCAACAAAAACAAGGATCCAAAATTTTTTTTACAGCTTCCTTTTTTTTACAGCTTCTTAAAAAAGATGGTTCTTAAAGGGTTCCTTAGCAAAGGCAATGGTTCTATTTAAAAGTATGAGTTCTATATAGATCCATTTGTGCTTACATGGTTCTTTGCATTGGTGAAATGGAGTATGGAGTTAGGAAAAAAGGCACATTTAAGAAGATTGGGCCTTATTTACCAACCTTTCGTATGAAGAATGTGTTGTATATGGTTCTATATATTGGCTTATAGCACCAAAAAGGGTGCTTCTATTGTTACTTCGTTATGTTAAATCATCTGATGGAGTTTAAGAAATCCATGCAATTACTGGGGGCTTCGAAGAGAAGTCTGGAACTCAACTTTGTACTTCAAACTATTTTAGAAGTTACAGTATTTATGTTAATTTGCATTTCTTGTAACAGTACATGGTATTTTTAAAGAAATACTACTTATTAAATACTGCGCTGGGGTGCCTAAGACTTTTGCACGGTACTGCATATTGCAGGTTGAATTACAAATAACTGGACCTTGTTTTACTGATAAATAAGTCACTTTATTTCTTTAAATAGATCATGGATGTAGTGTGAAAAAATACTCAAATACTGTACATTTCTAAAGACAGTGCATTGCAGTGCAACCACAGCAAAAACAGTTAATGATCATGAGCCTTCATATGTGAACAAATAAGCTATGGATAAATACAGTTGCAGCTTCTGTTACAACAAAGACGGAAGAGACAAACAGATTCCAATACATCATGTAAACATACGTAGTGGCACATGACCAGCTTAATCATTGGAGAATGATAAAGCCAGTTAATTAAGCAAATACCAAGAGTGAGTAAATGGGTGGGTAAATACATGACATGTACGTGTTAAAGTACAGGTTGTGTCAGAGTAATAAAGAACATTGCTGCTGAACTTTTCTCATTCAGGTCGAACAGGCTGTGGCTCGGGCAGGAGTTTAAACCCCACTGCTTGAGCTACAGACAAAGAATTATTATTATATATATATATAAATATTTGACTTTTCCTAGAGCAGTTTTTCTCATAACCTATGATCCCTATTTGAATAAAAGGTATACAACCGACATTTTTCATGTGAATATAAATAATTCATATCAAATCTATGTATCTACTAGCTGGTGAGTGCAAATACTACATTAGCAACACGAACAACTGTAGCTATGACACAATGTAAGGGCTACACAATGACACTCCTACAACATTCAGCTCAGGAATAAGAACATGAAGTACAGTATAAGACCAGCTTATACCAACCAGTGTTACATGTAAACCATTACAAAAAGATATAACAGGTTAAATCCTTCAGAAAGGAAACCTCTACACTGAGTAATACTAAAGGAAGGAAAATAAAATAGCATTTAAATTATGATGACACTGGTCGATAAACCAAACAAAGAAAATAAAATGGCTCCACAATGTCCAGCAATTATGACCTGCCACTTTTTTAGTACTCTGGGTTCGTGTTGAGGTGGCATTGTATAGGGATTAATAAAACTAAGCACCTGAATACTGTCAGTATAGTATCAGTCAGACTATAAAGGAGAGGTTTACAGACCCAGATTAATCCTAGACCTAGACTAAAGCTATTTTGTTACAGTGGTGATTCACCACTGGCACTGTAATTTAGTCCATGACTAGGCTTAATCCTTGTCCCAGAAACCAGACCCAAAGTCTTAAAAGTAAATTGAGGATTTCTAATTATTCAAACATCACTGGCTGCATTTAACATCCACTGCGTACAGCTTCAGAGCCTGACTCTTTAAAGAACCTTTCAAACTTGTCCAGATAGCCTGGTCGCTGGGGGAGAAGGAAGTAATGGGTAGTGCTAGCCTTCTTTCCATCCTCCATGATGGGCAGAATACATGGATTACGAGGTGCTGGCAAACCCTCACAGGTCTGCCTGTGCTGGGCTTTACTCACATACTTAGGGTTGGGGGCAAAGCTCTGAGTAGGGGGCATCACTCCATTGACATAAATGGGGAGGCTCTTGGGACTAGGAGCTCGAGGAATGGTGTAGAAGAGGGGCTGCCTTGGTGGGATTTCAGGAGGTTGGTCCATGTCATGTTCATCGACGCTCTTTCTGGGACGAGATGGGATGGGGATCCGCGGAGGAACCTCAGGTTTCTCCTGTGGATTGCTGTGGGACGGGTGCTGGAGGCCGGCCAGACGGAGGTTAGGAGGCTTAAAGGATCCAGCAGGACCTGAATGAGTCCGGCGCAGCTTCCGCTGGGGCCTTTCCGGTTGCTTCAAGTTGTCCCTTTCTCGATGGACGGCCTGCTCAGACTTCTGGACGCTTGCTTTCTCCTGCTCCTGCAGACGATCGCAATAGGCATAGTTGATCTGGCCGCAGCCACGGAAACTCCGCCTACCCGGAACGCCATATCGGAAGGGTAAAGGTTTAGAGGTGCGATCAGACACCAGCAGCTGGCTCTCGCTGTTGCTGGAGAAGAACTCCACTTCACTGTCCACTGCTTCATCAGAAGATAGGTCCCCCATGTCTGGCAGAGGAGGCAAAGGCTTGGAGATTCTCCTCGGAGAATATGGGGGCGCTTGTTCATAAACCGAAAGTTTCTGGAAGGATGGAACAACCTGGTCTCCCTCAGGTGGGCTGTGCAGTGAGGAGAGGAGGAGCTGTGCAGGATCAGCAGCCTTTACAGACTGACACTGGTGGCTGGGACTGTGCGAGGAACATGAGCCAAACATCCTCCCTGAGACACAAAAAGCACAATGCGGTGTGGTTTTAAAATCATGCGTGGCCTACGCAAACCATAAATAAAGGCAATCGTGCACGCTCATACATCTCATAAAAGCTGCCCTAAGCACTATTTGAGCTGGATTATTTGCACCAGGGGAAAGTTCCTTTAATGTAAATTGCAAGGGATCTGAGTGGCTCATTCGTACGTGAATATGTGCAGATTCCCCAAATTACCACAGATAGCCTAGAGTGAAACATTATAGCCTGGATGTGCACATCAATGCTGCATGACATATGACGCTGAGGAACAACACGATGGACTGCAAGCACAGCAGAGTATAGGAATAGAATACTTATTAAAAAAAAACAAAAAATAGATCTTGGCAAGTAAAATCATCAAATCTACTTTTGTATACACACTTCTGTATATTTTAATGCATAATTACAGTTTATTTGCTAAATAATCTACTAAATCCATATTAAAATACTGCTTGTGCAAAAGTTATGGCACATTTTATATTTATTGTTTGCTTTTTTTCCTAATATGTTAACCTCATAATATAAATTTAAATTGTGGAAGAAAATGCTATATTTCAGTTCGCTCCTTATAGAGGATGTGTTAACTTACTTTCACTGAAAAAGTAAGCAAAACATTTGATTTGACCAGGGTGTTCAAGCTTTCGCATACAACTTTATCTAATGTTTCTCATTTTGAGATTGTTTTAAGAAACAAATAAGATTACTTAACTTGCTTCAAGACATTTTACTTGTTTTACATCATGTTCTACTGGCAGACAATTTTGTTTGTTTCAAGAATTATTTCTTAAAACAAGCAAAATTATGTGAAAATACAAAATGTATTTACAAAATGTAAATGTACTTAAAGAAGTAAAAACATTAAGAAAACAGGTAAATAATGTTAATATTCGTACAACCTCATAGTGAGAAAGACCACATATACTGACTAGATTTAAGACATCTCACTTGTCAAGATACCTTACAGTTGACCTAAATTGAGGATAAAGAAATTGTTTCAAGTCATGCTCCCAGTACATGTCTCGTCTTCCAGCACTAAAAAGAGATTGTCCATTACCTTTTTTATTATTACATTATCACAAGGTCAGTTTAAACTATTTTATTGTGAAAGAGCACCAAGTTCATCCAGTTATAGCAGGTTATTCACTTTAGAATAAATTCTGCCAGACTTAAAATCATGGCTCCTATCAGTAATCGTGTAAATTATACTACCTCTAACACTATAAACAATCTAAAGCCAGGTCAACTTTAAAGTTAAAATTATAAGGCAACTGGCTGCACTGCTTTTTGAGTTAACTCAAATTGAGATTGCCTAACTTAAGTCTCATAATCAAGTCCTCCTAACTAACATTTAAGTACTGATTTACAGTTGGGTAAACAGTTTAAACTGAGCTTATTAAAAACAAAATTAAACAGTCGTTGTGGTTGCCTCCAGCCGTTTAATACTTTAAATTCACCTGACTTGAATTTTTTACAAGGCTAGTAAAAGTAATCCAGCTCAAATAGGCCTTTATAAAAACCACAGTCACAGTGCCAACTGTATAACAAGCAGATTAAGCCACAGTAAAAAGCCTACTACAAGAATCACTTATCAGCCCAGAAGGTGATAATCCTCTGGCTTCCTATAACCTTCTGAACTTCCTGAGAAACATTCGCCTCACAGGCAGAACACACAGTGACCAAACTGTGATAGGCTCCCTCCCTCCCACCAGTAAAGCCTGACTGTGCTGGTAGATTTCAACGTCATTCACTTACTGTCAAAGCCCGCAGAGGTTGAGCCTTGCTGATGTGTTTTCAGGTTGTGCTCTATGGAGTCAGCATCGAAACAAAAGTACATGCTGTGGAACACAAATGGAAGATGGCTTGAATCTTGCGGTACAGGATAGCCAAGGCAGTGTATCTTCCACCCAACAAAAGTATGCAAATAAATCACAATAGTGCAACAATAAGGCCATGAGTGTTCGGATGTGTAACTGAAGATTACAATGGTCTTTAATTGCATCTGTTTCAAAAGGTGGATGATGCTTCTTGTGAACATTTTATTTACATGATTGACATGGATTAATGGTTGAATAAGCGAAGAGCAGACTTTTTAAAAGGTAAAAGGCACGAAGTGTTACAAACTGCCAACTACATACTACTACATGAAAATCAGACATTAATCATTACTGTTTTTAAGCAGTTTCATCTATATCACAGTATACTTTTTGATATATTTTTATGCAGTACTCTACATAATACAGTAAAAAAATCATATAAATTCAAACGTAACTGAAGCAAAGTTTAACAACCTGTATACCGTTACATTAATATTCAACTTCTAAAGCTGTATGATGACTAAATATACTCTTGTAGCATCTGATCCAACCAATAATGCATAATCAACAACTACTGCATATAGGGGAGGGCAATATGACAATATTAATTGTTACTGTCATAAAAGACATCACATTATGTCATGCTTTTCCGAGCAGATTGTTGATATTATCAGTACTTTTAAGGGCTCATATCATAGAAAAAAAATAAAGGGGTTTGAAGTAATATGTAAACACTCAAACGTTTCAAAATGTACCATTCCCTACCCAGTCTATACAGTCCATATAGGGAAGCTGTGCTTTAAAACAGCCAGTTTTACACTCATTTACATACATCCACAAATTCAGCCTACAGCAGTTAAGCCATGCCCATTCAAATTGAAGTTCTAAGGAGTGTTTTTTGAATGAGGCACAATGCAGGGCTGCCAGTCCTAACATAGACTATTCATATAATTATATATCAGTCTTAGGAACAGTAACAAAAACAGCCTGTTTAGTTCTTTGAAGTAAACAGAGGTTGGAAAATGGTAACGCAAAAATGAATTATGACCAATTGTTGTACATAAAATGACAGAAATGTTATAAGTGGACCTCAAGGTCAAAAAAAAAAACACAAGTAAAATGTAGGACCCACACCCTAAACAACTGCATGTTTCACAAAGAGAACATTACCCAATGTTTAATTATATTTAGTGCAGAGCAGTACCTGAAAGCCTGAATAAAAATCGTTGTATGCATAATTTTTTGTTAAAATGTCTTGAAGTATCACAGTGTGATACTGTTGCCCACTTTAAATGTATTGTATGTTCTGACCATGACTTTTTCAAATTTTGTATAACTGCAACAATTAAGTGTCTTTAATTGCTCAGCTAAACTGAAAAATAAAAATAAAAACAGAATAAACAATCAGGTTGTGAATCTAATAGACTAATGCCTACAGAGAACTTAGTGAAGTTCCTGATCAGATACATTTAAGTCTTTTTACCTTCAGTTCCTGCCCATGACTCTGTGGTTCATGTTGTAGAAAAAGGAGAAACACATGACAAAAGCATTAATTGGTTTGAATTGCGTATGTTGACACTCACCTGTTCATAGCATGGTGCTGGTCCCAGTAGGGTCTGGCCGAAGCCATGCTTTACAAACGACTGAAGATACTTCAGAGTGTCTTGATCTTTGTTGCTTTCAGACTTGTACAATCCATAATCCAGCAGGCCTTAAATTCCATTCAGAAAAACAGACTAGCTTCAGCTCTCGACTCTCAAAGCCTGCAGTAAGAAAATGGGAAAATGATTAAAACTTATATTTTTCTTTTTAATTAACTGAAGGTTATACTTTAGAAAACCTTCACAGTGTATGCCTTTGGTGCTATGGCTGTCATTTGTAACTCCTTTTCTTGTACATCAAACTGAGGGAAGCTTGTTTGAAGTATACTAATTGCTCAACCCTGGGGTCAGCACTAGGGTGGTCTTAGAACTCTTCCCCTCCCTCCTTAACAGCACCACTAGTCAGACCTTTTTGTTATATTAAAGAGTAATATCCTGCCACAGGCCCCTTTTTAACAGGCCCACGGGGAAAGCTCTTTAATGAGTGCTCCAGGCTACAATCACAAATTCTCCCAGTCTTACAGATCAAGCCTCAAAATGAACAAAGCTGAGTGCTCATTTGTGATGATACTAAATGTGAACCCAGAAAGCCAAAATGCTGATTTTTTATACTGACAAGTACAGTGCTTGTTTCAATACCATCTTAATAATTACAAATGGAAAATGGGTGTGGCTTAAACCACAAAAGGGTGTGAGATGCTCAAAGTGGGTATATATACTTAACGTAAGGGACTGCTGACTAAGCAAGAAGCACTGCCATTAGTAGCATACTTATAAAACTGAATTTAAACAGTAACAGCTAAATTGGCTTCGCGCTCTATGGGTGGGCAGGATGGTCCTCCCACTCTCCCATCACTTAGCACGATGCTAGCCAGCACAAGCATCTGTTAACTTACGTAACAGAAATGGCAGTTAATGCTCTCCTCCAAGCGTGTGGAGCTGTTCAATGATGTTGCAATAGCGACAGTATATCATCTTTATCCTAATATCGCTGGTCTTATCGTATGACTGGGGGGATATCTAGCTAGTGGGTGGAACTGGACACAAAATGGGGAGACAATTGGGAAAAGCTTACCAGCTCGTATTTCTTTACAGTGGGTGGTGATAAGAACCAGGAGTCACAATGTCTCCAATGCAATATAGCCATTTTATTTCCAATCCATGACAACCAGTGAACCTACATGCATCTTCTGAGTTTGTATTTGTAATGTTGCTAACAGTTGAAGCTGAAAAATGTTTTCTTTGGGGACTAAAGGCCTAACAATATCCTGCATGTACCTCCCCACCATGAATGGATTTTAAAAAAAACATGTTTTAAGCCAAAAGCTTATCTCAAAATATCATGTCTCAGGCATTAGACAGCATATCTGTAACCATTTTGTGTAATAATTTTCTGTGAGGGAACTTTTAGAAGCAGTAAATGCTTCGGACGTCTGGTTTCTATCATGACCACTGGGAACAATTCGGACGTGGAAAGTTTCTTAG
Source organism: Colossoma macropomum (assembly GCF_904425465.1). Lineage (NCBI taxonomy): Eukaryota > Metazoa > Chordata > Actinopteri > Characiformes > Serrasalmidae > Colossoma > Colossoma macropomum. Next base: position 12,703,332 of record NW_023494802.1, on the reverse strand, counting down.
AATGGAGTGTTTCATATCAAACCACTCAGAATGACTATATCTTCCAGATTTAACTATGCTGATATTAAAAATATAAACCTTGTAGCCTAAATCTTGTGCTAAATTTGAGGCCTCTAAAAAGTTTAGTGCAAGATAAGTCTTTATACTAAAGGCAATATCATACAAAAAAAAAATAAAAAATGAGTGTGACTTTTGTCCTGGCTTTTTTTCCCTACATTTAGCCCGCAAGCAAACTAGGCCCATCTCATGCTTTTAAAGAGAAATCTTCTCTCTTGCAAAAAAATCTGATCTACAAACAAGTCAAACATGCTGTTTTCTGTTCTCTATTTTGATTTGTACCCATATGAACACCAAAACACCTCAGTCACTAGGCATTCATGACAATCCGCGTTAAAAAACAAACCCATTCAGGAGAAGCGGGACTGGCATTCGAGTGAAATGCAGAATGAAATCAATGAAATACCAAGGTAGAGCGCATTATGCAACTTATCACATGCTCGGCCTCTGCTTTGCTTCAGTTAGAACTGGGAAAGGCTGAAGCTTACAATCATTAATTCTCCCACTAAATAACCCCCATGTACATGAATGGAGCCACTTTACAGCATGAATAGTTCTTTGTGCTTTTGTGATGGGGAAAATGCCTGTGTATTTTCAACAGGAAGGACTCATGCATGAAGTCAGGCTTCTACCACAACAGACAGGACAGAGAGGTATGAGTGAGTGTAGTGGCAGAAACACAGGCGGAGCACCTGGAGGGAAGTGTCCATTATCACGGTCATCCCACACTAAAAACAAACACTGGTGCTTAAACCAGCTTGACTCAACACTATGACACAGCACGGGCATCCATCAGAACATTTCACAACAATCCATTCTCCCACATGAAGGCTTTTAGTGCAATATCAATACAACGTGTGTACACGCACGTCTGTGTTTCTGTGCTCTGTGGCACACGTCCATATAGTATTTCAACACGGAATGAAGATTATCCTACGTAAACATAAGAGCACACCCTGGTACATGGTACGTGCCTGACAGCAAAATACAGCAAAAGCTGTACCACACTAAAAACGTGAATGATTCTCTGAAATTGTATGATTACTTCCACCATACTGGATTAAGATTCATAAGGCAGAATTAAAACAGGCACTAAAAGGTACTAACAAACCCAATGGTGTCATTATGAGTGTCATTTCACATTTTATAGTGGTTGTTTAGAATACACGTGTCAACTATGGTTCACTGTGGTTCAATCTGTAAAAGTGGCATAAGAAGATTGCAGCGCAAGACTGTGATTGCAATAACACCCACTCCCTCTGAAGACTTTTCATACAAACTAGGCCATTATTACAAAATGTGCCTCTTATACCTCAGTGAATCTATATCTTCTACACAATCACTTTACTCCTTGATACAATGATTCTAAAACGTCTAGTCGACCCGCTATTTAAATAATCAAAATCAACTCCCAATGTAGACTCATTTTACTGGGTTATACAAGTTTGACTTACAGGCTTGGAAATAATTATTACACATTTACAACTCTGTGAATAAGTCAGACATTTTTTCAGGAGATACTTGTGCAGAAATTAAATATAAGGTAACCCACTTGCATAAAGAAGGGGAAATCAAGAGTTTCCAAAACTGGGACAACCAGGAGTTTCCAAAACCATACTACACCTGGTAGCCCACCAAAACTGTCACCATCTGATAAACTTTACTTAAAGCTTTCATCTTTGAGGGACAGGAGAAAATCTCTTGCTTCAAGCGCTTTAAGTGGGTATTTCACAAAGCAGGATTTCTTAGTCAGCAAGATACTGAAAAGAATGGAAGCTGTGATAAATGGCAAGGAGTGGACACACTAAATACTGAAAAATGTGGTGTTATATTTTGTTGTTGAGGATTCTGTGTAATTTTCTGTTAAACAGCCTATATATATATTCTGCTTTTTACCTGGCACTGAAAAATTAATAACTTGTACTTAACGCCTGTTTTGACTAAAAATTAAATGAATGATGGATGGTCTCTGATTTTGCACTGTACCTTACCTACGTCATTCATAACTTTCCTATTTTACCCGAACGCACTTTGAAAATGTTGCTCTGTCAAAGGTTGTTATGTACAGCTCCGTTTTAAATTTTCATCCCCAGTTTTGAATGAACAGGATAGATGAACGACCAGTTCGGTTCATTTGTGTCCAAGTGGACTTACACAAACACAGCAAGTGTTCATTTTGTTCGTGCCACTGGGACATGCCGAAAAAGGCCCGACGGAGTAAATGTTAAACTCAGTGCTATTTCTGTCAACCAGCGTCACACACTGTTCCACCATGGTTTCAGGACTTGCCTCAATATTTTCCAGGAATGACAGCATCATCGTACTACTATCAACAACAACTAGTTTGACTACAAAAAGAAAGTTATTGGCTAAAGTCACATTATACACGCTACAGTACAGCGGACAATTTCAACAGGTTTCTGTCCTGTCTAAACTCTGTTGCAACATTCTGCTCACACACCCACAGCAGAGAGCTCTGAAGGCCAAGCAATGACTCAGGTGCTATTCATCTCATATGTGGGCTACTCAAATCCTCACATCTGTATTAAAGTCATATAAAACACTTCACATACCTAAAGTCTAGTATACATCTGTATATCAGAAACTTATAGGCCTCTATAACTGGAGACTTTATATGTACACATAGCTTATTGGTCAGTTAACATATCTGTAGGGGCATACAAGACTATACATACACGTATACATTTCACTATACATGACTGCATAATAACAGTAGCTCTCTGTTATTAGAGATATACAGGAGTGTATTTTGTCACTGTCGGGCCAAATATCTCCAAAATGAAAACTTAACAAGAGAAGAAACAAGTATCCTTTACTTTAAATGTAAGTTAATGTAAATATAATGTATTCCAATCAACTTACACACTAAAGTACAGACATTTGTCTTCACACAATGTATAGAGCAGCTGGTATTTTCATATCATGTGTAAAAAATGAAATGAAGATGCAAGGGTTTGTCCTGGCAGCGGTGATGTACATATATTTATATTATATATATGTGGCTTATTATGGCTTATTGTTCCATCAACACCTTTTTTGTATTAGATTATATTTTTATTGTTATTGTTATATTAGATATATATATTAGACACTATAAGTCCCATTTATTAGAAAACCATATCCCTTATCTCCCTCTCTCTCTCTCTCTCAGATAGAATATATATATATATATATATGTATGTATATATATATATATATATATATATATATATATATATATATATATATATATATACATACATACATATTCTATTATTTTAGCATATTACATTTTATATATATTACATATTATTATTATGTATATTAGCCACATAAGCCTATGTGTGATGTTTTATTTATATGGGTCAGTTTCCCAGAAAGACAGATATTAAGCCTAGTCCTGGACTACACAGCATTCTGACTGGAGATTATCCACTGAATGAAAAATGACTACAACACTAGGCTTAATCCCTGTCTGAGAAACCAACCTTACAGGTACATACATAACTAGAGTCCAGTATGCTCATCTGTTTATTAAAGACATGTAGGTCTCTGTTATTAGAGACGTTTAGGACTTTAGATACATAGTCAGTCTATTCTTTAGTCTACAAATCTGACTAGATATTCCTATAGAACTCAATGCTCGCATATCTATCTACCAGTCCGCATATGTGTATATCAGAGACCTACAGGACTCTCTATAAACACATCTCCAAACTCCAGACCTTCTGTTATGTGCTTCACACGACACGTCACGAAGTTACAATCAACCTACAGCTCACTTTCGCTTAAAATGTCGACATTTTCATCTCCTAGTCTGGCTACATATGTGCTAAACAACTCTGTCACTTACAGGTGATGGTCTCTTCTTTCTGGTTTTCCTTTGAAAAGTCCGTGTTTTATCGAGAAGACCGTTGAGAGGACCTCACTCTGGACGCTTCTTCACTTCAGAACCAATAACTCACGAATACCCACACGCGCGGGTGAGCCACAAATCAACCGGACAGCGGAAACTCTTTATATGGACTGGTGACGTGTGCAAGTTGGCCCCGCCCTACTCTTAAAGGGACAGGGTGAAACCCTTCACTGGACATATTTGGGAAAATATGGGTAACACAGTCGAAAGACTGAAGTCTATCATTCTGAAATTGATAGAGCTAATTGTGAATACACACACACACACACACACACACACACACACATATATATGTATATATATATATATATATATATATATATATATATATATATATATATATATATATATACATATATATCCCACAATTCTCTACACAAAACACTACTGTACACTACTGTCAGTGTGTCAGAAGGTAGATATTCTAATCCTTTATGAGAACACACAGGCAAAGTGGGACACCATATATAAACATAAGTGATTTTTATGTTATATTTCATTTCTTTTTCCCCTCAATCATAACATTTGTGTGGTTCTATGTACCACGTTCACATATCCTTTACAGTTCAATGGTCTGTTTTTAATTCTGTGCCTTAAGGACAAAATGAGCTGTGTTCTGATTGGCTGGCCTGTATTGTGCCTCATTAAAAAAGCAGTCCAGGCTGAAATACTGCTTATAACTTGAACATGAATACATGAAGATAAACTGCTGTAATATATAGTTTAGTTTTCATAGCTTAATTTACATATATGGCTTGTATGGACCGGAACTGAACCATACATTTAGTAAGGGTAGTTTAACATTGTCTACTTACCACATCAAACAGTTTTATCCCCAAAAAGTGAAAATAATTTGGTTTCTTTTTTAATGTGGGCTCTACTGTAAATGACTCAAATGGTTGACTTCATAAAACGGACAGAGTGACTGAAACAGCTATATGTCCAACCTTTGGTATATAATTTCTTATCGAAATACTGACAGAAAATTGCACAAATCTCCACTGTCAACACAGCAACTGAGGTGTGTGCAGAAGAACAATCATCAACCAGTCATGAATCACTGCAATTTTCAGGCCACTTTTAGTACTGCAACAACAAAGGCTTTTGAAACCACAACACACCCACTAAAATATACAATCTGTATTTCCCTCTTAGAGTGCTGAGGCTTCCGTGGCACTGCTTCTGCAATTCCCTAATTAGGGCTTTCAGCATTCCACTTCAGCAGATGTGCCTGGCGGCAGCACGTGGGCCCAAACAGCGATGTCACTCCATGTGGGCGTAGGAGTGTGGGTGTGAGGGGGCGGCTCTGCGGGACGAATAGTTCACACAATGTGTGATGTTTTATTTTTCAGCCTGTTCTTTTATGACCTACTCAAGAACATACGCAGACCATTCAGAAAAAATACAGTGGAAGGACTAGTAGGTGTACAATACTGATAGTGCTCACCTCTTCAAAGAAAAAATATTGTTGGTGTGAACTAACTTTACGTGTGGTAAAAAAAAACGCTTTATAGGCCTACTGTAACAGGCCAACTGGATCTCATAACTAATCATTGTATTTAGTAAACGTAGTACAAGTAGTATAAGGACAAACAGGCAGAAAGAGGCACAATGTTTGCCAGAGAGAAAAAAACACGGTAAATATCTGTCACAGAGTCGCAATGACCTACGTCAGCAAGCGTAAGTATCTCCTTTTAAGCTCAATGATCTGTTGAGGCCCACTTCTCCCTGAGGACTGGGACAATAGTTCAGTCGGCCTGGGAGCTGTGGGGGTTACGCTGTGGTGGGCCGAACTCCCATGAGGAGGGTCAACTCACTTCCTGTCCATGGGTCTCAGTCCCACACACAGCTGCTAGTGCCATGGATCATATATCAACAACCTCCTTCAACCTCTATCAAATGCACAATATCAGCCTGAGTCCTGAGTCATCCACCACACCCTAAAAAAAAAAAACATTTAACTTTGTTTATATTCTATATCTGCTAAGAGTGAGAATCCTGACTTCTGAATCTTGGATAAGGCTCACACTTAACCCCTTAAATCCAAAGGGTGCATATGTACAGTACTGTTTAAAGAGACCCCCATCTATTTATTTCATTTCCAGGCAAAACAGCCATTAGGTACAAAGTAACAATTTTTAAGTATCAGGAGAAAACAGACAATCTACATTCAGAGGCTTAATCTAATACATTTTATTAGTTTTTAATATGCCCACTTTTTGTCTTTATTACAGCTTGCATTCATTTTGGGAGACTTGCTTTCAGTCTTTCCAAGAAATCTGCAGGGATATTTTTTCACTCCTCCAAAGTTCAGTCTTAAAAGTTGGTTCCATTTTCTGATCTCACAATCCAAGAAATTCCAGACACATTTAGTGATGTTGGGTTCTGGACTCTGGAGTGGTCCAGTCAGTTCTGAGAACAATAGCAGCTTCTTTGTTTTTCTTCTTTTTTGTCTATTGGCTTCTTGACAGCTACACATCCTTTCAGACTCATAGCGTTGAGCTGTATTCTCAGAATGGAAGGATGGACAGAAATTTGAAGCAAGAGTGGAGCTTGATTTTCTCCTCTCTCTCAAAGAAGAAAGCTTTGAATACTGTTTATCTGATAGTGACCGTTTAGGTGGTCTAGCAGGTCTTGCATGGCTGCATGGGAGTCCCATTTTCTCTATAACGTTTAATACATTTTTGAACTCCAGTTTTGGAAACTCCTTTTTTATTGTAGACTTTCCCCTCCCTCATGCAGGTGTATCTCCTGAAAATGAATAACTTGTACTTGTGTGTTTTGACTAGATATTACATAAATGAAGAGCGGTCTCAGACATGGTCACACTGTACTACATAACATATATATTTGTTTCATAAAAGTTATCGAATAATTCATATTAGTCATTTTGTAACAAGCTTTAAATTGAATAACTGAGTAAAATTCCTAGAGCTCAAGGGAATTATACAATAAAAATGGGACAAGATAGCAAATTAAAGCATGATGTGATGTCTCACTATACTATAACACTGATATCAGCTCTTTCAGCTTTCTTCTGGAACTATCTTGCTTCCTACAAAGGCAGGATTGTCAAGAATATTCACCCTCCAATGGGATTTCTAACAGCCCGAAAATCAGCCTGGGGACACGTCAAATCTGGAACACTGGGCTTCTCCAGGACGCACCCGAGGGTGTGTGGTCAGAATTGAGTGATTCTTGGTAATGGTAAATCAACATCTGAAAACCGCAAATGATTTCAGCAGCAGCTCCGTGCTTGATTGCTATTTCATGACACACAGCTGATCAAATAGCAAATAAAACCATACGAGTGTGGAACTGACGTACTACAGTTGTTCCTCTCTTCCGTACGAGGAGCCAAGAGATCCTTTTTCTTCTTTAGGCAAATCTGGAAATGTCAGCAGGATGACTGCATGGGAGGAAAAGGCTTCTATATCAAACGCCCCGTTCACCATTACTTGCAAACTCCATAAAGCAAGTATTTAAATAAAGACGGGGCCTAGTGAGGTTATACTGGTCATATACCAAACAGATGTCACCAGTCACTAATGCTTCACATCTTTTATAGACACAATACACCTCCTATTCTTACGGCTACTCATATTGGTTGAATGACAGGATCCTTAAATGCTTCGGTATGAAGAACCATCCTTCCCTTCTTCTTTTATTGCATGATAGAACTGAGTGTAGTTTAGGTGGTGGAACCTGACGGGGCTGTTGAGTAGCTTTTTTCTTTATTGTTCTAATAGGCTGCGGTGGCTCAGGACACCCACTGCATTTTTCCTATGAGTAAGTTCCTTTGTAACCAACAGCACCAATCAAGCCTGCAAGGGTGGGGTGACACAGACACACTGGTTGCCCCTGTCACTTCGTGGCACCACTATACTACAACCCCTGTGACATGAACAGGGACGCACACACAATCACTTCATATACATTCACAAAAGGGTGACGTATACACACACAGAGCCTCGTAAAGCATAAATAAATATGCAATAAGATGCAAATTGGTGAGATATGAAGGGTTATTGTTTCTGAGAACTGAAGAGCTGGAATCAGTTTCTTATGTGCTCTTCCAGATGAAAATCCTTTCCATTAATAAAAAATGACACTGTAAGTTGCTTGTTTTAGTCACTATTGTTATGTCTTGATGCTCGTAAGTCATCAATATCCACACTGAACAAATGTTCATGTTGGACTATCTATTTCATATTTTAGGGTCGCAATTAATGAATATACCATATTGCAGGGTGTGAAGGATCCATTTGAAAACGATGAAATATGAATATTAAAAAGATAAACAGACGTCAATGTTGTCTGTGTGGTGTTGATGGAAGCTAACTGGTGAGTTATGCTGTTAAGAAATTGCACAATTCAGTACAATAGCGTCAGTATCTATGGAAGCAACCCAATAAAGATTTTAGCAGACCGGCTTTTGCAGGCTCCCCTGTGTCATGCGGCAGGGAGAAGGTCCAGCACCCCCTCCCCCAACGGTTACATCAAAGTCTGGAAGGCCTTGAAGTCTGAAATATGACTGATTTTAATAATGAGCTGCCAGGGCTCTCCCATGTCGCAATTTAAACTACATGACATGAAAAAATATTATCATTGAATTTTTTGATCTGTCAGAACCTGCAAAGAAGAAACAACAATTGAAATGTTAATGACGTGAAAAAACGTGAATTGCGAAAACAATATACATATAAGATATATACATGTGTATACACATACATATATATATATATATATAAATAGATAGATAGATAGATAGATAGATAAAAATAGATAGATAGATACATAGATAGGCATTTTCAAATTATGTCAAAACCTGAAAAAACTGCATATATATATATATATATATATATATATATACACACACACACACACATATATTGCTGTTTTTCAGGTTTTGACATAGTTTGAAAATGCCTATCTATCTACCTATATCATTTCTATCTATTAGATATCATTTAAAACTGCCGGTTGCTCTTTACATTTTGTGTAAATTTCTTGATAAACAGACCAAAGGAAATGACTCAAATGTACTTGGAAAAAGGTCTGGTTCCACCAACTTACATTAAGTAAGTAAGTAAAGCATGTTTTTCCTTCTCCTGTATTTATACATCTTCTATATATACACCAATTCAATTTATTAGTATCCCCAAAAACAAAGTATCCCACTAACACAGTCCCTTGCAGAAGTCAGAGTCAAAATGGCCATTAAGTACAGGTTATTCATTTTGCAGTAGATATTTCTGAGGTGATTAAATATAAGATCATCCACTTGCATAAGGAAGGAGAAAGCCAAAGGAAAACAGGTTAAAAAAATGCTTAAAATGTAAACACATTTTCCCACAGCCGTGCACTGTGCAGGACCTGGTAGACCACCAGAACTGCTACTATTAGATAAACAATATTTATTTTCATCTTTGAGAGACAGGAGAAAATAAAGCTCCACGGTTGTGCAATGGATCTGAAAGAATGTGTTGCTGTCAAGAAGCTGTTACTGAGAAAAGGAAATAGACCAAAAAAGAAGACAATTTGTAAATCAAACCGAAGCTGCTGGTGTTCTCAGAACAATGGACTGACCACCCCAGAGTCCAGCCCTCAACATCATTGAATGTGTTTAAGATTACTTGGATTGTGAGAAGCAGAAAATGCAACCAACTTCTAAGACTGAACTTCGGAGGTGTGGAAAAACATTACTGGAGATTTCTTTGAAAAACTGAGAGGAAGTCTCCTGAAAAGAATGAAAGCTGTGATAAAGGCAGAGTTGAAACTATAAATATTGAAATGTTTTGATATTGTATTTAGTTGTTGAGGCTTTTGCATAATTTCCTGTGCAATAAGTGTTTTCTGTTTGTTTTTTAACCTGAAATTAAATAAATGAAGGATGGTCTCTGTCAGTACAGTATATGTGAATGTGTATATAATAATTTTCTTACAAAAGTAAAAAAAAGAAAAGAAAAAAAGAAAAGAAAAGAAAAGAAAAGAAAAGAAAAGCAGACACAATGCACCCTCAAAAGCTTTTCTGCTTTGAATACAGGTTTATACTACTAAGCTTTGTGATAAAAAGAAATGAAAAACATGCAAACATAGTACCCAAGAAGCCTCAAGGAAATCTTTCCTCAAGGCAAATACACTTTCCCAGGATGCCTGGGAATTTGCAACAAAGACAAAGTCATTTGACTAAAAAAGTGGGCAAGGAAGTAGCAAGGATTAACGTGATTTGAGGACAAAAACAAATGCGTTCATGGTAAGCAGCAACTATAAAAGGCCAGTGAGGCAGAGGCTTAGAAAAGAAAGGCGTAATTACGGCGCTTTGCCTGGGATACGGCAATAGAAGGATGGGCAACTCAATTACCCATGGTTCCAGGCAGCAGAAAGGGCATGAGGTTTGTGCACCCAGCACGGCTCCTTCCGCAGCACATTGTGAAGAAAAGGCCAACGCATTAATCTACTCCAAAAGTGCTTTTTTTCTCAGAGGGGACGGAGGCAGAGCATGAAAGACCCTGTGGAATACAAAAAAACCAAGACCCAGAGCAAATATGGGGAGTTTACTTGGTAAGCAAGTGTTGAGACTGCTAACATACAAATGACTCTCTGGTTATTTTTTAGTAATGAATCATATTTTTTAATTCTTTGAACATTTGTTACACGTCAGACAAACAGCAAACAAACAAACAAATTAAATAACTTTATCAAAGTTATCACACTTTAGAACAACTGGTCTATTATCAGAACCCTTTCTTTAATGTGAACAGTATGTTTTATACAGTGAATTTCATTTTCACTCTACAAAGCATATAACTGTACAACCCCATTTCTGAAAAAGTTGGGACGCTGTGCAAAATGTAAATAAAAACAATTGCAATGATGTGCAAATCATTTAAACCCTAGATTTCATTGAAAATAGTACAAAGGAGGAGGGGTTCAACACTCTGAAAGACTGCACGATCAAATAGTGCAGCAATTCAAGAATAACGTTTCTCAATGTAAAACGAAAAAAAAAAGAATTTTTGTTTTTCATCATCTACAGTGCATAACAACATTAAAAGCTTTAGAGAATCTGGAGAAATCTCTGTATGTAAGGGACAAGGCTGAAAACCAGTATTTGCTGGCCGTAATCTTTGAGCCCTCAGGCAGCACTGCATTAGAAACAGACATGATTCTGTAGTGGAAATCACTGCATGGGCTCAGAAACACTTCTGAAATACACTTTCTGTGGAAAAAGTTCGCCGCTGCATCCACAAATGCAAGTTAAAACTCTAAAACGCAAAGAAGAAACCGTATATAAACAGGATCCAGAAATGCTGCCACCTTCTCTGAGCACGAGCTCATTTAAAATGGACTGAGGTGAAGTGGAAAAGTGTTCTGTGGTCCAACGAATCTACATTTGAAAATTTTTGGGAATTTTGGACACTGTGTCCTCTGGGCTAAAGACCACTCAGCTTGTTATCAGTGCACAGTTCAAAAGCCAGTATCCATGATGGTATAAGGGTGCATTAATGCACATGGCATAGGTGAAGTGCACATCTGTGAAGGCAATAATTAATGCTGAACGATATGTACATGTTTTGACAACACATGCTGCCATCCAGACAACGTCTTTGTCAGGAAAGGCCTTGATTATTTCAGCAAGACAATGCCAAACCACATTCTGTATGTATTACAACAGCAGTGCTCCATATTAAAAGAGTCCGGGTGCTAAACTGGCCTGCCTGCAGTCCATACCAGTCACCACTGAAAACATTTGGACGGTTATAAAATGAAATATACGGCGACAAATGGGCAAAGCTGAAAACCACAACTGGATGCCTATGACCTTTGACCCCTCAGATAGTGCCACATTAAAAACTAACAGGCAAAACATAACATTGAAGGACCCATACAGTTTCACAGCTGAAGGCTTGCATAACAGAAGAATGGCAAAAATTTCTACTTTCAAAACTGGATCAATTAATGTCTTCAGTCCCCAAACGATTATTAAGTGCAAAGGAAACAATTATTAAGTTAAAAGAAAAGGGGATGAAACACAGAGGTAAACATGCTCCCATCCCAACTTTTTAAAAATGTGTTGCAGACATCATAATTTGGAATAAGTGTTTATTTACAAAAAATAAAGGTCAAAATTGTGTTTCTGTACCATTTTCAATGTAATACAGGTCAAACAGAATTGTTGTTTCTGCTTTCTGTTTTTATTAGAGTTTCACATTCTGTCCCCAGTTTTTTTGGAATTTTAACAGTTTCCAGAGACTAAAGCTTAAAGAAAAGTTATTTCACCCCAAATGTACTTAAGCTGTGGCTTGCACAACATGTACTTAAGTAGTAAACACTTCTAGAAGCAGCCTGTGTATTGTAGACAGAAATAAAAGCACAGCTTGGGTACATTATCTCCAGTATTTATAAAGTGTTGCCTCACTCCCAGCACTCTTAAGGATTTGAATGTTTTCATCATTATTCAAGGCCAGAGCAGATAAAACAGCGTGTGTGTGAAGGAGTGCTTAGTCATGTGTGGAGTATCCGGTGTAAGTGCGGAAGCAGCGGCAGGGGACGCCTGTGGATTTAGACCTGCAGATTTCCACCCAGATCATTGCCAGCAGTTTGTTTTGGAATCCACAGAGGTTGCGCCCCCCTCCTTTCAGCCCTCGCTCACCTCATGGCCTACATCCTGTGACTCACACTCACTTACACAGTCATGTTTTACAGTAACACTCATTTTCTGTTTCTTCTGTGCATACAGAACGTCTCCAGCTCAGCTTTTTGGTGTAGATTAATTGCATTCTTTTCAGAGAATGAAATGATCGCATTAGGAACAAAGGTATTTGCCTACACCCTTCGTCAGCACAGACAAATAGAATGACTCAATCCAAAAGCTCCAAAAGTCCAAAGCTGATGAAATCATTCAAATATTTCACAAATTAGGTGAAACTCCCTTTCTTCATCCACCTTTTAAAGCTGCGAATATGTGATCTTACATCACATGCAAATATTTCATAAAGAAAGCCTCAAGGAAGCAGACTAAACCTCTGAAACGAAAGACGAAACCGCTCTTCCTTGAGTAGGCAACTGTACTTCATGACTCATAAAAGATAATACTTTTGAAAATAATGTTACTCCTGCTTATGATGACACACAAGTGCATATCATTTCCTCCGGGCCCCGCCTTAATGCTGTCAAAGTCATTCAGTTCAAACTCCCTGAATCAAATGGAAAAAAAATACACCTCCATAATCAAAGACAGTCGAAGAGGATTATCTATGCGATTGTTCTGCATGAGAACATTTTCCATGTGTAATGTCCAATGGAGCAGTAAATATGGAATTATGTACAAGTGTCATTACTCAGTGGTGGAGAAATTTATTACATAACCAATAAATATACTCCTCCCTCACAGTCACACCAGAACTATGCCTTCTGAAATGGGTCAATGGAAAAAAGTGTAGTTGGAAACAGTGGCATAAGTAAGAGCTTATAGGCCCCAGTGCTAAAAAAAATGCTTACCCCAAGTTATCATGTTATAAGTTGTGAATGATCCATTTGCACTAAATAAATCTTTTTTTCCTATCTACATTATAAATAGGCAGGAGATAAATAGACATCTGTGCTATCTGTGTGGTACAAAGTGAATATCAAGTGTTTGTAGACTTGTAACTTTGCAACCCCCCGGACAAAAGAGACACGGGAGTTTGTCGCTCATACGGTCCAAACATCGCTGCTATACAAGTAAGTATTTGGAGACTACTTGGATAACATGATTAGATGAGAAGCCTCTCTGAATCAATGAAATGTAATGGTATGACATCACAGTTTAGAAAAACAGGAGGGGGGAGTATAGTAGCCCTCTCTTGATGCTTCTAACTTTTAGCTAGATTTTTGAAAGCAAGAACCACCCTGAGATAAAGCAGCTGATGTTCATGTCATTCACTGTTAACATCGTGTGAAACTGCTGTTTTAGCTGTGAAAAGGATGACTCTCAATGCGCTCTATTGAGATGTACATTATATTAAGTATTTTGATCTGTGAAAGGACAATTTAATGCTATGGAGCTATAGCTGTCAAGAAGCTGTTACTGAGAAAAGGAAATAAAAAGGGAAAAAAAAGAAAAATAAAGAAGAAAATCAAACAAAGAAGCTGGTGTTCTCAGAACAATGGACTGACCACCCTAGAGTCCAGACCTCAATGTCACTGAATGTGTTTGAGATTACTTGGTTGTGGGAAGCAGAAAGTGCAACCAACTTCTAAGACTGAACTTTGGAGGTGTGGATTTCTTTAAAAAGCTGAAAGCAAGTCTCCTGAAATGATTGACACTGTGATGTTACATTTAGCTGTTGCATCTACTGTGTAATTTTCTGTTAAATGTTTTCAGCTTGTTTGTCCTGTGCTGAGATAAATAGTTTGTACAAAAAGACCTTTTTTACCAGAATTTAAAGAAATTAAAAGTGGTCTCACCCCAGCAGTGGGCTGTTGAACAGTACTGTGGGTGAGGTGAACTTAAAAAAATTGATGTCAATTGAGGGATGTACCATTTCACTATAATGAATTTCTGTTATTTCCTCATTTAAACAGAGACTTCAGTACTGGAGTGCAGTCTTGTCACTTTGTCTTAGCGTATCTTTGTCTATAGAACAAACGTCTTCCGTCGAAAATGGTAATTATTGTCATTCTTTACTTTTTGAAGCAGGGAGCATCGGCACCAGCCACCACTGAGTTCAAATGTTTAAAGCAAAACTGTTCAGGTCAAAACTTTGTGGCATCAGTATTTCACGACTAACATCTCCACACTTTAACTGCTTACATCCGTATGTACCACACTTTATAGAAACTTAGCTAGTCAAGTTGTTCACAGCAGGAACCAGACATCCAAAGACTTGAGAGACTTTAACCGTTTTCCTTGAAAAGCTCCCTCACAGAAAGTTATTAGAAGAAATGGTTATGAATATGTTGCCTGAAGCCTGAGACACTGTTTTATCATAGGTTTGAAATAACGTTTTTTGTGAAACAGGTATTTTGTAACCGTCTATGAACACAATATTATAGCAGAATATTTCGCTCATCCATAGAACTGTGACCATTAAAATATACACATCTAGTGCCATAGAATATTATTTTCTAAGGTGTCATCAGTCCTCACAAAGCCATGCCGTTCACTGTATCTAGTAAAAATAGAAAAAAATTTAAATTCTTTAATCTTACAGTGACTCTGAGTGCTTATCTTCAGTTCCAGAGGATGCATTTCACTAAATCCAGTGTTTGACAGGTGAGGCTGATCTTGATCAACTGACTGGTACCTTTTTTAAAAGTGAGTAGATGAATGTCCATTGCTTTTTTACCTTTTTTAACCTTAGAAAACATTATGCATTGTTGTACGCTACAGTGGTTCCTATTCTGGGATCCCACTGCTCGGCACAGTTCACAGCATTCGAAGCGACTTTTTCACATTGTTAACACAACATCTGATACCCTTTTGGAAAATAAAATACACCCTTATCATGTGCAACAAACAATGCACAATCATTGGGAAAAGGATTTTATATTTCCCTCTTGGCTTTATTCAATGAACAGAACAATGAACTAGAGAAACTGGGGCCAAAGTCAGGCATTAGTCAGCATTTAAAATAGCAAGATCACTGTTCCTAGAACCCTGAAGAAACCCTTCGCTGCTATCACCAGCACAGCTGTGATCACTTTGCACTGGACGTCAGTTCAGTTGTTTCACTCATTGCATAACACGCGTTGGGAAAGATTTATCAGGAGGTAAATAAGCACAGTGTGCAGGGGAGAAAGCAACCGGATGAGCACTCCGCTGTGTACAGAACATCAGTGCCCAGCAGTGGAGTCCAGGTTATTACCTCAAACTGGTTTGTACAATGTAAATGAGGTGGGCCACGTTAGTCACAGAGATATTCTAAACAAAGCACACAGTAAGAGGAAGGTAATAAATGACAGTGTATCTTAACTACTTTACAGGGATAGACAGTGGATTCTGCAAAACTGGATCGTCAGACAGGATAAACTAAGGTCCTCAACAGGTATCCTTAATGATACAGTGATGATCTTCCTGGTAGAACAGAGAAACCAACAAGCTACTCAGTGCACACTTTCATCTCAACTCCAGGGTTAACTGTGCTTGGCATTACTTATGTTAATTGGGCGATTAGTTCCTTCTAGAGTTACTTACACTGTCAGAAAAAAGGGCACTATCTGGGTTAGTTTTAGTCCCCCAAGGTATGAACAATGTAAATGTCTTTAAGGTTCAATTGTGTATCTTAAAGTTTTAAAAGTAAAAGAAAAATGCATTCCAACAAAGCAGAAGCGCACTTGATCTACAGACCCATTCATTTTCCCTTAGATGTTTAGAAAAAATCCTTATATAAAGAGTTTTAAGCACCCAACCAAACCAACCAGCTACAAGATCATTCAAGAAACAAAATGTCTTTAAATGTCAGAATGAACTACTTATTCCACAAAGCACTGCAAATGATGTCAACCGATCACTTTCCCTCCACCCCAAACAGTTTTCAGCCAACCTTTACAATCGAGCATTTTCTCTACTACTTTTCTGTATATTTGTGTTATTGTTGTTTATATTATAGTTTTAAGTACATATGGTATTTAACTTTTGCCTTTCTCGGTTTGTGGTTTGTTTTTTTACACATCTGCTGCTAGAAAACTGCTTAGTAGTCATAGTGCAGTGAAATGTTACTATGAACGACCAATTGAAGAAGTTATTTTACTCATTAAAGTAACATGTAATTTAATCAGGGGCCCAAACTTTTGCATGAGTGCAGGCAATTATACTGATGGCATTTCATAGATTTATTTATTTCAATAAAAGTATCTAAAATGGATTCTCAATGTAAAGTGTTACCAAGTGGTCACTATGCATGGCAAATTGTTGCAAATATTCCATCTTTGTTAATTCTGTTGCACTAGTTCTGTTACAACTGGTAATAAAAGTGTCTTAAAAGTCTTATATTTAATTTGCCCAAAGCCATAAACAGCCTGTTCAGTGTTTTGTAAATTCTGCCCCCTGCAGGGTTCTGACTATAACTACAACCATATCCTAATCCCAGAGAAACTGCTCACCACTTGCTGGGTCAGAGTCCACCACTGCCCCAGAGCATGCAAAGGTGGAGCCACTGATGATATCATATAGTGTGTCAGATATATCCACATTTTACAGGTCTTCTGAAAACATTCGGCTGAGTCATCTGCTTCCATCAACAGAACTCAGTACAGCTAAGAATTGCTAAGCTGACCAGATGTAATCTGTAGAACAATGTTAGTTATAATCACTACTGTGATTATCAGGATGAACAGGAATTTCCAACCACTGAAAAGGTGAAACTTCTCTGCAATGAAGAGCTTCACCAGTAAATCATTCACAATGCAGTGAAAGAAAATAGCACTTGTGTTGCCGTCCACAGTGACTACAGTATTTGTGCGGGGTTTACTTAGTGTTACTGATTCAATGTTAAACAAGCATTGCTCAGTTTGGTTTACCACAACAGCTTATTTTCAAAACAGTTACGGCAGAGAAAGGCTACTCATCCAGAGGTCAAAGTCTCCAGAACCACCATGGTGCCTAGCACACACACAGTGTCCACAAGTCTAATGTGTAAACTGCTCTGACCTGAAACTGTCCTGGCCCAGTTTCCCAAATGTACTATTGTACAATGCTTTTGGGAAACCTGGCTCTGTTCAATGACGTCTGTTTTTTTTTTTTTCCGAATGCCCTGTATGTCTAAGATCCCTTTAAAGAAATTTACAAACACTTTATAGACACTGGCATTGTAAAAAATGTTATTCAGGTCATTTCATAAACTGTTTTTAAATATTATATTTGTTTTAGATAATAACACTTTTAGCACAACATTAAACTGATGGTAGACTCCGTGTGGAGACTGGAGAAGAGTTCCAACCAGACTGCACTATGGGTACTTTAAAACACAGAGGTGGAAACGTCAAAGCCTGGGCCGTTTTTCTTTTTCTCTCTTTTTCGTACTGGGGCTGACTTTCTTCTTGTTGGTGAGTTTGTGTTCACTGAGGGGACCATGGACTTGGAAGTGTAAAGGACATTTCAGACACAAACCTGCAGAAGACTGCAAAGAAACTGCTGAAATGACCGACGTGGAAATTAAACGGCAGGGTGGACCTTTAAAATGTCTTGAAATGGTCTGCTTAAAACAATTAGTTTGACATTTTGCATCCTTACACAATAAACTTAAACATGTAACAAGTGTGGCACCAGTCTTGGGGTCACTATATACGGTCTTCATAAAAAAGCTTAAAACATTCACCAACCAACAAATGGTTCTGTAACTCAAAAGCTTATTATCTAAATGAAGCCCAATTTTGTCCAAACTCAACCTCAGTTCTTTAAAATATATTCCACAATCACGGCGATCAAAGTGTGATCATGCAGACTTGAACTTGAATTTGACATCAGAGGCAAAGCACCATTACTTGCCTAACATAAGTAGGACCTTTTAAGGACACATATGAAATGTAATCAGACAAGAGATATTATGAATTTTATTGTATTACTACATCTAAAAACTATTACAACGTTCATAGTTTATTCCCCTGAAAGAATAACAATTTATTTCAAATTATATATTACAAATAATTATTTGTAGATTTAAAATAGATATATGGAAATCACAGTAACATGTTACACTGCATAAAAATCAGTTTCTCCAGTGACTGTTTTTGCACCCCCCCCCCTTTATTAATTATATTATTAATTATTAATCCTTCGTAAAAGCCCACCCAACCGTTAGAATATGTCCTCTATTTTAGGGGTGTGCAATGTGCTTTTCTGAGAATATCGTTGGTATCATCAGTAGTTAAGGAACACTGGCCAACTCTGTGCTTCATTACAGAGCATAACTAGGCATGTTTAATTAGATCCAGTGCAGTGCAATGTGTCCAGTACCGTGTCCAGTACAGCTTTTAAACCACAGAAAAATTAAAAATCATGATGCATACTGTGCATTGTGAAAGTATTGTGATTTTACAATTTTTGCCATATCGTCCATTCCTATTGTAATTATGCGTTTATAAAGGAAAAACAGTTTTTTGCCTTTAATTTTGGTCTCCTAGTCATGGTCAGTTTCACAGAACACAACCCTGTTCTCTAGACGGGCACGTTCAGCCTCAAACACCAGTCTGTGACTCGCCAACGTCTCCTTTGGACCCGACTGGATCAGCAGTGGATCTTCACTCTATAATAAAGATAAAACAAAGACAACAACACACAGGACTTAGAGGTATTTACATGAAGTACTGCACTATATTTGTGACAGTAAGTGTTAGATTTAAATGTATGCAACTAACCGCAACAGCTGAAATGAAGGCGTCAACAAGGTGATAATCCGCAACCCCATGACCACCCGAGTTAAAGGCCGCAGGTACGTTCTCATGCACTGTATGCTTTGTGGACGTCTGAGTGAGGAAGTCGAATACACTGACTTCTTGTCCACTGTAGGACAGCTCCCCCTGTGGATCAAATACAGGACTGTCTAATCCAAATAAACACCACAATCTAAAGGTTGTGCTTTATTTGCTATATGTGAAATATTTGAAATATAATCAGTATGTCCTACTCTGCTGCCACAGATGCGTGTTTTACGTTCACATATCTTTTCTGTAAATGCCACCATGGAAAAAGAAGCAGTGAGACCTCCCTCAAACTCCATATTAACCACCTACAGTGAAGCGAAAAGACACATGGCAGGCTTTTAACTTGTTAATAAATAAATACATGTTAATCCATCGTATGTCAGCATATTTCACTCTGATAACATAAACTAAGCCCATCTTATGACGGAAACGCATACTTTGCCTCAGTTCTATAGCAGGGTATATATTTTCAGAGATGTGACATCACAGATCTAGCACAGGTGAAATACTGTCATGTAAGAATGTCCAACCTGATTTGAGCACACATCGTTGTCACATTCGTAGACACAGCGACCGTAGGGCCCTGTTTTTAAGGCCTCAGTTACTGACTCAATATCAGGAACCGAATTGGAGCAGATCACTGACACTGGCCATCTCACCCAGCCCTAAAACACATTCATTACCAAAGCATTTGTTAAAGATTTATCTGTTTGCTTTCTGTTTTTCTGAATTGTCAAGTTCTGCACATTATCCACAAATGTTTAGACACTGCATGTAAGTAAATCCATGTTAGATGCTGTAGAAACTGTTATAATAAATGGGCGTCAGGATTATTACCTCTTTAACTCTGTCCAGGTAGATTTTCTTTGCAGAATATGGGCAGTTACTCTCTACAGAACAGTCTAAGCACCGACTTGCTGCCCCTGGAGGCTAAATACAAACAATGTTCAAACACTTGTATTTAATTGCAGTGCACAAATTTATATCTTTCAGCTTAAAACAAACCTTGTTTTCTTTCCTGAAATGGCTGAGGGATCCAAAAGACGAAATTTTTATACACCTGTAAACCACAAAACATTTACTTATTGGAAATTAATGTGTAAAAAAAAATTCTATTAAATAAACTCTTCCTGTTTTGCAAACAGTTTTTGGTTTGTAAAAAGGTTCACAGTTACCAAACCAATGAATGTACACTATACAGTTGTATGCAAAAGCTTGAATATCTATGGTCAAATTATATGTTTTGTTGATCATGAAAATAAGTTAACAAAAACCTAAAATATTTTTTGCACATTTTACTACACAATTTCTATTTTTACTGAGTTTACCATATTGGAAAATAGAACTTCGAGTACAAAATTTGCCATAACCTTTGCACAGGCCACATTTTATGGTTTATTTTCTATCAAATATGTTAAATTCAGCAACAGTAATGGTGCATTAAAATGTGTGGAAATGTGATGATGTTTTGTTAATAACAAATTAACAAAACATCATCAAGTCTTTAAGTATTTTTAAGAAAGGGGACCAGAGGGTGTGTGACAACTACCGGGGTATCACACTGCTCAGCCTCCCTGGGAAAGTTTATGCCAAGGTGCTGGAAAGGAGACTACGACCGATAGTCAAACCTCAGATTAAGGAGGAACAATGTGGATTGCGTCCCAGCTGTGAAACAGTGGACCAGCTTTTCACCCTCTCGCAGATTGCTGAGGGGGCATGGGAGTTTGCCAACCCAGTCTACATGTGTTTCGTGGACTTGGAGAAGGCTTACGACCGTGTTCCCCGCAATGTCCTGTAGGAGGTCCTCCGGAAGTATGGGGTGCCTGGGCTACTACTCCGGGCCATTCAAACTCTGTACTCCCGGAGTGACAGTTGTGTTCGTATACTCGGCATTAAGTCAGGCTCGTTCAGTGTTAGCATTGGATTACGCCAAGGTTGTGCCTTGTCTCCGCTCCTGTTCGTGATATTCATGGACAGAGTGTCAAGGAGGGCATTATGTGTGGAGGCCGGATGGTGGCGTCTCTGCTATTTGCAGATGATGTTGTCCTTTGACTGGATCGCATGGATGACTCCAGCGCTCACTGGAGCGGTTTGCAGCTGAGTGTGAAGCAGTTGCTATGCGGATCAGCACCTCCAAGTCCTAGTCCTAGCCTGGAAAAGAATGGCATGCCCACTCCGGGTAAGGGGAAACGACTTGCCCCAGGTGGAGGAGTTTAAGTATCTCGGTGGCAGCAGCAGTAATGCGGTCACTGTACCAGACTGCAGTGGTGAAGAGGGAGCTAAGCCATAAGGCAACGCTCTCTGTTTACTGGTCGTTCTATGTCCTGACCCTCACCTGTGGTCATGAGCGGTGGGCAATGACCGAAAGAATGAGATTACGAATACAAGCAGCGGAAATGAGCTTTCTTTGCAGAGTGGCGGGCTACACTCCACTTAATAGGGTGAGGAGCTTGGTCATCGCCACTACTCATCCACATTGAGAGGAGCCAGTTCAGGTGGTCCGCTGGACCCTCCCAGTGGGGGTTTACCAGGCACGGCCTACTGGGATCCCTCCTAGGACCCGCTGGAGGGATTATATCTCCAAGATGGCCTGGGGTCGTCTGGGATTCTCTGCTCTCCTAACTGCTACGGCGACCCTATCTGGACTGAGTGGTTAAAGATGATGATGATAATGATCATCAAGTCAAGTGACTAGGGGTGCCCAAACTTTTGCTTGTGTTTTTGTGTCCAAAGGATTGTAAATACTTCAAATGCTTCTTCTAAAATCAAAGGTATAAACAGGGAGTTTCTCCCTCTCTGTGGGAGTAACAACCTCTACTCTCCTAAGAAGGCTTTACAATAGAGGTTGGAACATTGCAGTGAGGATCTGATTGTATTCAGAGCATTAGTGAGGATAGCGGATTACCCCTCTGGCAGATACTTGAATTGGGCATGGTGATACTAGGCTCATGTGCGGCAGCTCCAGAGTGTCCCACTCTATTGGTAACACTTTTCTATGGAGCTGTATGTGCACAGTTGAACACCCACGTCAGCACCAGGAGCATCTTAATGTAGGTGAATTCACTAATTAGAAGGAGTGTCTGAATATTTATGGACCTACAGTTGGTTTCGAGAACATGGATTTAGCTTAATCCTGGACTACGTTGCATTCTGAATGGAGATTTTCCATTAAAAGGAATATGCAGTCCAGAACTAGGCTTAATCTCTGCCTGGGAAACCAAGCTATTGTGTATTTGTTCCATACCTGCGTCCTCCAGCCCAGTGATGAATGAGGTCCAGGTCATGGCAGGATTTGGCTAAAAGAGAAAACGAGCTTTCAGCCTCATTTCTCCAGTTTCCTCTGACAAAAGAGTGAGCAAAGTGATAAAACCCCACCTGACAAGAAGTCAGAGAGGCAGTTAGTACATACAGAAGAAGCAGAATTGAGATTCTTTTAGTCCAATGAACTGGACTTCATCATACCGGTTCTAAGTGTTGAATATGGATCACATCTCCAACAACCCCACTGTCAATAAGCGTCTAAAAGATGACAGAAATTTTTCTTTCACTGAGCATCAGTGTGGAACACACATTAGACAGTTCACTCGTTTAATATCAGCCAATGCAGAAACAGAAATGTGCTTACTTTTATTTTGCTGATGACAGGGTCATAACGGAGAACATGGCACACAGTTAGAATTATACCACTTTGAATGCAAGCTTCTGCAATCTCTCTGCAGTCCTCTAGAGTCACCTGTAGACAGAAGGAAAAAAAGTGGATGAACAAACATACACAACATTGCAAACTGTGCTAATACTTATAGTCTTATAGTCCATATGACTAAAGGCCTTAGTCCAGCATCTAGTCATTCAGCCTTGTCATGTTCTGTTGTGCGTGCTATACAAAGGCTACTACTGCTCCTTGAGGTAGTGCTTTGTGGTGCAGAGGTGGACCATAACTAGTTACATTGACACAGATACATCACCTCAATTAAAATTTTGGTGGATTTGAACTTTCCTGAAAAATTAAATGATATACTTTAAACTTTTCACTCAGTCATAAACATTTAGTTACTATTAGTTTTTTTGGGTTTAAATTCATAATGTCACATTTTTAAAGGCATCTACTTTAATATGGTGTGTGTGCACTGGCGAGTCACCCTGTAAAGCCTGAAATAGTGTTCAAAAAAGCTCAAAAAGAAGGTTCAGCTGAATGTTCACCAAGTTTTGACTGAGTGAATACTTTTTTACAATGTGCTCACAATTATAAGGTTCATCCACTTGGGAGGATCCGAAACACAACCAACGTTACAAAAAGTATTCACACTTTTCCACCAGAGAGGTCTCCAAACCCCCAAAATCTTACAAAGTGTAGCTTTACGTACTTTTAGATTTGATTCTATTCAAGTTCTAAATTTGAAAAGGAACTTTTACTTCTACTTGAGCAACAATACCTTAACTTGAGTAAGGTTTTAGACTACCGTACCCACCTCGATCAGTGAGTTTCCTGCATTCCTGCAGTTTCCTGCAGTCATCACATAATTTTTATCCAAACTCGTTTTGATATGAAGAACACTGTATAAACATGTTTGATTGACAAAGAAATCTGGCCTCCTGAAAAGTGAGCTCAATTCTGAGAATGCTGATGTTTGCAAGAGTGAGTGTACATACTGCCATTGGTTTCTCCAGCAGTATATGATATCCCTTTTTTGCCAAAGCCACTGCAGGATCCTAGAAAACAAAGATCACCTTTAAACAGATCCATATAGTGCAACAGTACAATGCAAATCTTGTTAGCTGTCCTGGGTCATATTGGGCATCAATCATCATAACATAACAAAATTCTTATTTTCCTGAGGTGGAACGGGATTTAGGGGGTAACACTAACCAATACTATCACTTTCACCTCCCACTCTCACCCCTCCACCCCCCACCCACCAGCAAAAATCCTCAGCTGGCTCAGAGACCCTAACTGGCTAAGATGGCTAATTATACCATCCTAACTCAACGGGCTGAATTGGCATTTCAGACACTGCTTACAAACAGAGTTACTGAGACGAACTGTTCTCACGGCACAAACCTTATGAAGGCGATCAGGAGTGCAGATAAATACTGCATCTGCAAACTTCTCCCGCTCTGCTACACAGCTCCAGTCTGTGAACACCAGAGAAAGCCAAACATTTTAAATCAGAACAGCTGCATGTTTATAATGTAACTCATAGAGCTGTACAAAGAGGCTCCACTTTCACCATCAAACGTGTTTTCATCAGCAACTTTATGACGTTTCTGGAGCTTGTTTCGTGCAAAACTTCTCGGGTCAGCAATTCCTACAACCTAATGCAAAAAAGTAACGACAATCTCATAGTGACATAATGACTGCTTGGTAAATTCTTCTGCATTGTCTGATTGTAAATTATGTACTATTCTTCTCCATTACTGGCATCTTTATTGATCAGTCTAATAAACAGAAATATAAAACAGAATTAATGAAACAAAGGAAAAAACATACCTGCATACGTTCAGGATGGATGGAGGCATAATCGGAGTATGACTCTCCCCGGCTCCCAGCCCCAACCACGATGACTTTAACAGGCGACGGCATGTTTACAACAGCCTAAAAAGTGAACATGCAGGTTTTTTCATCCCAAACAATCCGACAGAAAGCTGCTGACAATTACTAAAGGATGTTTCTGACACTGATACTGTTATCTATACAAAATGGGCAAGAGCACATTGCATAGCTAAAACTGCAGAAGCAACCATCCTGAAGCCTGAATTTTGAGATTATTTGATAACTCAATGTAGTTTTAGTGTAATAATTTCCAATAGGTAAGTAGCATGCACAACACAGACAGGTTGGGTATAAGCATCTATTACTTGTTAGCTACATTAGCCTCACAGTTCCAGTGCAAAACCAATAAAACCAATGTGGGGGCAGTCGTGGGCTGGAGGTTAGGGAACCAGCCTTGTGACCTTGTCACCGGTTCGATCCCCTCAGTACGATTATGCTTATAACTAACTTTCAACACCAGATAAGCTTATAACAGTGAGCAAGTTGAAAATGTTCTTGAGTTTTAGTTTTCTACTCTTTCAAGACTCGTAACAGGTAAAATCATTTGGAAATGTCCTGATCCAGATCATAACCTGCCCAGAAGAAAAAACTCATGTTCAACTTGCAGTTTAAACTGTACATTCACCACCATCTGCTGTCCATGAACACTGATGTCTGAACCTTACAACTTATTTGTAATCTTTATCTGTAGTCTCAGTTCACTGCAACAGCAGCCTAAAGACTTGGAACTATTTATTTTTACAGAACTATTTCTGTGAGCTAATAATCCATATAAAGGCAGGCTGAACATCTATAATGCTAACACTTACCTTCTCCTTTCAGGGAGCTGTAGCTTAGCAGTCTACCTAACGAATAAAGACTACTGCCATAATGCTACACCTGAGTTCTGTGACTTCTAGAAAATAATTTGCTATAGGACAAGACAGTTCCTTTGACTAGTTAGTTAAAACAATGTTTTTATTCTTCATTTCTACAATTCGTTGAGCAGTTACACACAAATAAAGCTAATATTTGTAGTTATTAGCGTGTGGAGGTTTCGAAGCACATGAACACCTCAAAATTAGACAGATATAATGACGAAAGTAGCGCTTTAGTCCAATCAAAGCATCTTTTATGAAGCTAGTTAGAGTAACTTGTAGTCTTTAGGGAACAAATGTTCGGTTAACTGAAATCCAACGGCTCTGCACTCGTAGATTTACCCACCTACAGATTTACCCACCTCTCTCCACAGCTCCACTTCTTCACTTCTCTGCTCTTATTGTGCAAAAAGCACAACACATTCAGTGTAACACCCACAGTCACTCGCACAAGCGGGCTGTTTTCATGAATGAAGTTTGTAGGTGTGAGTAGAGAGAAGCGCGGCGCCGCTGCCTTCCTTGAAAACGTCACCGCGGACGTCACGAGAAACGAGGAGGAGAGAAACCGGCACTGGAATGTCTTCCGGGTTTCTTAGTTATAATGCTTAAATATTTTAATGTAAAAGAAAACATTCATTTCCTGAACACAGAGCAGCACATAACACCACTGATATTTTTTAAGAGGTTTTGAGCTCGAGCTCGAAGTTTAAAACGGCGCCTCATGTCAAGTATGTCCAACCAATCAGCTCTCCCCAGATAGCAAGAGGATCATAGATATACATACCTGTATTCCGCGTTGGGTCCCGTCAGGCACGTCTACGGCGCCGCCATTTTAGGGCGGTCAACATCGCTGCTGGACGGCATTCAGTACCATTACAAAGCGGCAGTTTAAGAAAAATACTGTCCGAAATTATACTGTTTCAAGAATATTGCACTCAGAAAGTTGGATAGGATTATATAACGAAGAGAACACAGTGATCCACGCTCATGTTTGTGTGATGTGTATTGTCTGTGTGTGTATGTGTAGATATGGCCGTGTGGTTGGTGATGCACAGAAAAGCATGCAATTGTTTTTCCTCTGGTTTCATATCAAGCTGATTTCATTTAATAGTCTATTCAGGGGACTTCAACTTTATGTAGTAGTTACTTATTTGCAATGGTGGTTAATGCTTTGTAGCTAGGAAAATTATAGCATTCTTTAATCCGTGTAGATATTTTTAATAGATTACGTTAGCACCTTACACGAATCTGAAGTTGGCTTCTTATTTGCCAGCTTCTTGTTTGAATTCGGACCTTAAATGGTGCATCAGCCAGCTTCTTGTTAGAATTTTCCCGTTCCACCTTAAATAATGCAGCATCAGGCACCAGAAAGTGACTGCTGCACCATTTAAGGTGGAACGGGAACACTCCAAGAAGAAGCTGGCGAATAGAAACTTCAGCTTCGTCCTTCTCACTGCGTTTAGGGGTGTTTACTTTATTTTTAAGTGTATTAATATTAGAAGTGATTCGCACATTGATGCATTTGCTGATGTGTATGAGATTCTACCTGAACTCGCGCTAAACTCGGCAGACTGAATACTTTTCTGCTGGTCCGGACAGCTAATTAGCCCGATCAGTTACTAAAGAAATAAAAGCTACTGAGAGCAGCCCGTGCAGCCTAGATTAATCTGTGTCTGAGGATTATAACAAAACAAATGTGGTGAAAATCGGTTGAGTAATAAGGGAGTTGCGGCTGATTTAACCCTGAGACTCATCATCTCTCAATACGAGTGAATTTGTTCACAAGCGGATCTTGACCGCTCCAACATGGCGGACGCGCAGCCGTATCGCCTCAGATAGAGAACAACAGGCAACGCGGCATCTAGATATGTATATCTATGAAGAGGATAGTGGACTACCGTCAGACCGCTGATGGCAAAGCTGGTGGTCCACTGGCGTTTTGCTCAGCGTTTTCTGGGCGGCCCACCCAGCAGAATAATAGACAAAATTCCACTTTTCATTGCTCATTTTTCCCTCACAGTCGAATTAACTGATTCTTCCTTCCTTCCTTTCTTTAGTTATTCTTTGTAAATTAATTTTAATCTAGCTCAGTGCCAGCAACAACACTTTCTACAAAATAATTTTATTACAGGCCTAGTCATTATTTCTTTTCTCTCAGTTGTTTGTTTTCTAAAATAAAAGTCCCTGTGCTTTTAAAATCTGTTTAAGGAGATTAAAAACTAGTTAAAGCTTGTATGCAGGACAGTAATCTGGGTGGTCCGAGGGTGGACCAAGAGTAGCAAGCAGTCAGCGGGTGCCAACCTTATCAAGCCAGTGGACCAATATATGCTCGCTATCAGGGTTAGTAGCAGTAATGCTAGCGTTCTGGTGTTCGCAATCACGTTTTTGATCAGCACTCAGTAGCAGTAGTGCTAGCATCCTGCTGCTAAAAACCTGTTTGCTGTAGAAAAAAGGGAAACATGCAGACAAGTCTTCTTTGAATTTTTAGTAAAAAACATCCTTTTTTCCCTAAAATTAAAGGAAAGCTCTGGGCAAGTGATTACAATCTATTTTAACTTTTCTTTTTTAGCCTTTTAGCTTCATTCACCCCATTCAATGAGGACTCGCTCATGGGCACCCTCTGGTGTTTCGCAGTCATGTTTTTGATATGACGGGAAAAGGAAGAGGCCAGGTTCCTAAATCACCTCTGAGAAACCAATATATTTGGCACTATAGAGTTCATTTTAGGCATCGAAACACTTTAAAACTTTGTTGTTTTCTCACCTCAGGCTGTCAAATCAGATTCTGTATTAGATGTTTTTCTGAAATGTACAGCATTCTAGCAAAAAATGCTTTTTTTGAACTTCTAAATTAATAATAAAAAAAGTTTTTTGGGTTTTCTATGTTTCTTATATATATATATATATATATATATATATATATATATATATATATATATATATATATATATATATATATATATACACATATATATACACATATATATACACTACTTCAAAGCCTTTAGAGTTTTTCTTTCTAAGTGCAATTTTTCTTGGATTAGTAATTTTACCTAATGACTCACATTACCAAGTTCACACTTTTGGTAACATAACCTGCTAAATTAAAGATTTTGGAACTATTTTTACCCAAAATAGCTGAATAATAGGGTTGAGATCTGGGTAACAAGGTTGAAGCAAGTAACAGGGTTGAACACAAAGATCGCTTTCCCCATTAAGCTGATATTAATGCAGTAAAAAAAACAATGAATGTATACAACATAGAGAAGAATAAAAAATAATTTTATCCCAAATGTTTAAAATCTTTGCTTCAAGCCATTTGCATTTAATTTTCATTTAAAAATAGACCAGCCTTTATTCTAAAGAAAGCACACTGTGCAATGATAAGCACCAACAGTGTATCCCAACTATTTTACAGGGATAGACAGTGTATTCTGCAGATCAGACGGGATAAACTAAGGTCCTCAGCAGGGATCCATTATGATGCAGTAATGATCTTTCTGGAGCTGGTAGAACAGAGAAAACATCAAGCTACTCAGTGCACACTTTCTATCTCAACTCTAGGGTTAACTGTGCTTGGCATTACTTATGTTAATTGGGCAAATAGTCCGTTCTAGAGTTACTTAAACTGTCAGAAAAAAAGGATACTATCTGGGTCAATTTTAGTCCCCCAAAATACAAACAACATAAATGTCTTTAGGGTGTCCAATCTTATCCACAAAGGGCCGGTGTGCTTGCAGGTTTTCATTTCAACAAAGCAGAAGCACACTTAATCTATATAGCTGAACAGTGACCACCCACTTCAGCGGCTCTAGTTCCGGAAAATCCCATTCATTTTCCCTTAGATATTTAGAAAAAATCCTTATAGAAAGAGTTTTAAGCACCCAACCAAACCAACCAGCTATGAGGTCAATCATGTTCTAAACATTTATTCAGAGCAAAAAAGGTTTTGAAAAATGGACAAAAAGACACAAAATGTCTTTAAGTGTCAGAATTAACTACTTATTCCACAAAGAACTGCGAATGATGTCAACCGATCACTTTCCCTCCACTCCAAACAGTTTTCAGCCAACTTTTACAATTGAGCATTTTCTCTACTCTACTACTTTTCTGTATATATATATTTGTGTTATGTATTGTGTATTGTTGTTTATATTATAGTTTTATGTACATATGGCATTTAACTTTTGTCTTTCGGGGTTTGTGATTTAGTTTTTTGCACATCTGCTGCTAGAAAACTGCTTAGCAGTCATAGTGCAGTAAGACATTACTGTCAAAGACTAATTTAAGAATTTAAGAATCTTCATATGGATTATTTTACTCATTAAAGTGATCTCACCGGACAAATAGTTATAATTCCTGAAAAGGTAGTGTATAAACTTAATAAACACATCATATCCAACAGAAACACATTCATGTTTTTCTGGTGCCAAACCGTGTAGGTGAAATTTCTATGAAAACAGTGACATCTCTGATTGGTGGAACTCACTTTAAGCAGTATTCTTTATGAAGAATAGGGGGAATAAAACGTTTTTTAAAAAGCAAAGTTGAAACCAGATTATGGCTTCAATAAGATTGGATACCAACATCTCACAGCTTCGCAGACTGTGGTAAGTCTACGTTGGGCGGTTACAGTTTTATGAATAAAAATCTCATTCCTTTTGGTGATTATTAATGGGACTTTTACTTTCAGAAGACCACCAACAAAAATCAGGTGTGCCTTTGCTTGACTGGAATGAAAACCTAAAGCCAAACAGGCTCATTTTAGATAAGATTAAGACCCCTGGTGTATAGTGGCAATGCAGTTTAAAAATATAACAGCAAAAGAACATGGTACTATCACGTTCCCTAACTAAAGGTACTGAAAACATTCCCTTGAGGGACCACCACAGTGGTAGCGTTTATACCCCGAAAGGTACTGTTTTTTGCATGGTACTAGACTACAAGACATTCTTCAGTGAAGCAGGACATCTGTAGGCCTTAAAGTGTCTTTAATTTAACTAAATGACTTTAAACTTCAGTGTCATTTTTCTGCAAAACTTAATGCACTCTATTTGCATTCTATTTATTTGCTCGGAATTTAACATATTAAAATAATATATCAAATTCAATATGCAAAAAAAACTTATTCTCACAACAAAATGTAATTTAACTGCATTTCATAGATTTATCTACAATGCATCTACAATGGAGTGTCAAGTTAAAGTGTTACCAAGTGGTCACTATGCATGGCAAATGCTTTCAAAGATTCCAACTTTGTTAATTCTGTTGCACTAGTTCTGTTACAACTGGTAATAAAAGTGTCTTAAAACTCTTATATTTAATTTGCCCAAAGCCATAAATAGCCTGTTCAGTGTTTTTGTAAATTCTGCCCCCTGCAGAGTTTTGACTATAACTACATTCCCATCCCATTCCCAGAGAAACTGCTCACCACTTGTTGGGTCAGAGTCCACCACTGCCCCCACAGCATGCAAAGGCGTATATCGTAATTTCCAACCACTGAAAAGGTGAAACTTCTCTGCAATAAAGAGCTTCACCAGCAAATCATTCACAGTGTAATGAAAGAAAGTAACATTTCAGCTGCCATCCACAGACTACAGTATGTGTGTGGGAAGGGGTTTACTCAGTGTTACTGACTCTAAAGATCTAAACAAGCATTGCTCAGTTCGGTTTACCACAACAGCTTACTTTCAAAACAGTTACGGCAGAGGAAGGCTGCTCATCCAGAGGTCAAAGTCTCCACAACTCGTAGCACACACACACACACACACACACACACACACACACACACACACACACACACACACACACACACACACACACACACACTGTCCTGCTCAAGTCTAATGTGTAAACTGCTCTGACCTGAAACTGTCCTGGCCCAGTTTCCCAAAAGTACTATTGTACAATGCTTTTTGGAAACCAAGCTCTGTTCAATGATAGTTTTTTTCAAATGTCCTCTATATTTTTATGTTTAAGATCCCTTTTATGAAAGTTACAGATACTCTATAGACACTTTAACCACTGGTAAACTTAAAAAAAGGTATTCAGGTTATGTAATAAAATGTAATAGTTGTTTTACACAATAACACTTTTAGCACAACATTAAACTGATGGTAGACTCTGTGTGGAGACTGGAGAAGAGTTCCAACCAGACTGCACTATGGGTACTTTAAAACACAGAGGTGGAAACGTCAAAGCCTGGGGCTGTTTTTCTTACAATGGTGTTGGTGAGCTTGTGTTCACTGAGCGGATCATGGACTTTTGGATGCAAACCTGCAGAAGACTGCAAAGAAACTGCTCAAATGACCAACATGGAAATGGAACAGCAGGATAGCCTTTTGAAAGGTCTTAAAATCATCTGCTTTAAATAAATGCCATTTGGTTTGACACTTTGCATCCTTACACAATAAACTTAAAAATGTATCAAGTATGGCACTAATCTTGGGGTCACTGTATATGGTCTTCATAAAGAAGCTTAAAACATTCTTCAACCAACAAATGGTTCTGTAACTCAAGAGCTTAGTATCTAAATGAAGCCCAATTTTGTCCAAACTCAAGCTCAGATATTAGAGGCAAAGCACCATGACTTGCTTGATATATAAATAGGACCTTCTAAGGGCAAATATGAAATGTAATCAGACAAAAGATATGTTATGTAACTGTTATATAATGGTTAAAAATGTTTAATTTTCAGATGATAAATATTTGATTTAACATGGAATTTTATTGTATTACAAAATCTAAAAACTATTACAAAGCTCATTGTTTATTCCCTTGAAAGATTAACGATCTATTACAAACTACAGATTACAAACAATTATTTGTAGATTTAAAAAATATATATACATATCAAAAGAAATGACCTAAAATGACTTGGAAAAAAAGTCCGGTTCCATTGACTTACATTAAAAGTAACTTTCCTGTAAAGTTATCATTGTGGAGGCACCAGGTTTTGTTCCAATAACAGTGATATACAGATACACTATATTGCAAAAAGTATTCACCCATCCAAATCACTGAATTCAGGTGTTCCAATCACTTCCATGGCCACAGGTGTATAAAACCAAGCACCTAGGCATGCAGACTGCTTCTACAAACATTTGTGAAGGAATGTGTCGCTCTCAGGAGCTCAGTGAATTCCAGCGTGGGACCGTGATAGGATGCCACCTGTGCAACAAGTCCAGTCGTGAAATTTCCTCGCTACTAAATATTCCACAGTCAACTGTCAGTGGTATTATAACAAAGTGGAAGTGATTGGGAACAACAGCAACTCAGCCACGAAGTGGTCGGCCACGTAAAATGACAGAGCAGGGTCAGAGGATGCTGAGGCGTATAGTGCGCAGAGGTCACCAACTTTCTGCAGAGTCAATCGCTACAGACCTCCAAACTTCATGTGGCCTTCAGATTAGCTCAAGAACAGCGTAGAGAGCTTCATAGAATGGGTTTCCATGGCCGAGCAGCTGCATCCAAGCCTTACATCACCAAGCGCAATGCAAAGCGTCAAATGCAGTGGTGTAAAGCGCCGCCACTGGACTCTAGAGCAGTGAAGACGTGCTCTCTGGAGTGATGAATCACGCTTCTCCGTCTGGCAATCCGATGGACAAGTCTGGGTTTGTCGGTTGCCAGGAGAACGGTACTTGTCTGACTGCACTGTGGCAAGTGTAAAGTGTGGTGGAGGGGGGATTATGGTGTGGGGTTGTTTTTCAGGAGTTGGGTTCGGCCCCTTAGTTCCAGTGAAAGGAACTCTTAATGCTTCAGCAGACCAAGAGATTTTGGACAATTTCACGCTCCCAACTTTGTGGGAACAGTTTGGGGATGGCCCTTTCCTGTTCCAACATGACTGCGCACCAGTGCACAAAGCAAGGTCCATAAAGACATGGATGAGCGAGTTTGGTGTGGAAAAACTTGACTGGCCTGCACAGAGTCCTGAACTCAACCTGATAAAACACCTATGGGATGAATTAGAGCGGAGGCTGCGAGCCAGGCCTTCTCGTCCAACATCAGTGTCTGACCTCACAAATGCGCTTCTGGAAAAATGGTCAAAAATTCCCATAAACACACTCCTAAACCTTGTGGAAAGCCTTCCCAGAAGAGTTGAAGCTGATATAGCTGCAAAGGGTGAGCCGACATCATATTAAACCTTATGGATTAAGAATAGGATGTCACTCAAGTTCATATGCGTGTGAAGGAAGACGACTAAATACTTTTGGCAATATAGTGTATATACATACATATATGGAAATCACAGTAACGTCACACTGCAGAAAATCAGTTTCACCAGTGACTGTTTTAGCCCTCCCTCCTTTATTAATTATTATTAATTCTTCATAAAAGCCCACCCAACCGTTGTCCTAGAGGAATATGTCCTCTATTTTAGGGGTGCGCAATATTAATTGTTTAGTGTTATAAATTACATCACGTTATGTCACTATATGCTTTTCTGAGAATATTGTTGGTATCATCAGTAGTTAAGGAATACTGGCCAACTCTGTGCTTCATTACAAACAGAGCATAATTAGGCCTGTTTAATTAGATTTAGTGCAGTACAGTAGGTAAAACATACTGTGTCCAGTACTGTGTCCAGTACAGCTTATCAAACCACAGAAAAATTAAAAATCATGATGCATATTGTGCATCATGGAAATGTTTAAAGTATTGTGATATTACAATTTTTGCCATATCGCCCAGTCCTATTGTAATTATGCGTTTATAAAGGAAAAACAGTTTTTTGCCTTTAATTTTGGTCTCCTAGTCATGGTCGGTTTCACAGAACACAACCCTGTTCTCTAGACGGGCACGTTCAGCCTCAAACACCAGTCTGTGACTCGCAAATGTCTCCTTTGGACCCGACTGGATCAGCAGTGGATCTTCACTCTATAATAAAGATAAAACAAAGACAACAACACACAGGACTTAGAGGTATTTACATGAAATACTGCACTATATTTGTGACAGTAAGTGTTAGATTTAAATGTATGCAACTAACCGCAACAGCTGAAATGAAGGCGTCAACAAGGTGATAATCCGCAACCCCATGAGTGCCCAATTTAAAGGCCCCAGGTACATTCTTATGCACTGTATGCTTTGTGGACGTCTGAGTGAGGAAGTCGAATACACTGATTTCTTTTCCATTGTAGGACAGCTCCCCCTGTGGATCAAATACAGGTCTAAACACCACAATCAAGTTGTGCCTTGAAATGTTTAGATATGATCAGTATGTCCTACTCTGCTGCCACAGATGCTTGTTTTACGTTCACATATCTCTTCTGTAAATGCCACCATGGTAAAAGAAGCAGTGAGACCTCCCTCAAACTCCATGTTTACAACCTATAATGAAAGGAAAAGACAGGAGGATTTGACCAGTGGCCTTTAACTTATAGTTGTTAATAAATAAATACATGTTAATCCATCGTATGTCAGCATATTTCACTCTGATAACATAAACTAAGCCCATCTTATGAAGGAAATGCATACTTTGCCTCAGTTCTATAGCAGGGTATATATTTTCAGAGATGTGACATCACAGATCTAGCACAGGTGAAACATTGTCATGTAAGAATGTCCAACCTGATTTGAGCACACATCGTTGTCACATTCGTAGACACAGCGACTGTAGGGCCCTGTTTTTAAGGCCTCGGTTACTGACTCAATATCAGGAACCGAATTGGAGCAGATCACTGACACTGGCCATCTCACCCAGCCCTAAAACACATTAATTACCAAAGCATTTGTTAAAGACGTATCTTTATGTTTGCTTTCTGTTTTTCTGAATTGTCAAGTTCTGCACATTATCCACAAATGTTTAGACACTGCATGTAAGTAAATCCATGTTAGATGCTGTAGAAACTGTTATAATAAATGGGCGTCAGGATTATTACCTCTTTAACTCTGTCCAGGTAGATTTTCTTTGCAGAATATGGGCAGTTACTCTCTACAGAACAGTCTAAGCACCGACTTGCTGCCCCTGGAGGCTAAATACAAACACTGTTCAAAACACCTGTATTTAATTGCAGTGCACAAATTTATATCTTTCAGCTAAAAACAAACCTTGTTTTCTTTCCTGAAATGGCTGAGGGATCCAAAAGACGAAACTTTTATACACCTGTAAACCACAAAACATTTATTTATTGGAAATTAATGTATAAAATCCATTCAATTAAATAAACTCTTCCTTTTTTGGTTTGTAAAAAGGTTCACAGTTACCAAACCAATGAATGTACACTATACAGTCGTATGTAAAAGCTTGAATACCAATGGTCAATTGTTGATTGTGAATATAAGTTATGAAAATAAGCCATGCCCTTGAGCAAGGCACCTAACCCCCATCTGCTCCCTGGGCGCTGTGAAATGGGCTGCCCACCACTCTGGGCAAGTGTGCTCACTGCCCTTCTAGTGTGTGTGCATTCACTAGTGTGCATGTGGGTGTTTCACTGCACAAATGGGTTAAATGCAGAGGTGAATTTCCCTGTTGTGGGATTAATAAAGGGTAACTTAACCTAAGTTAACTTAAGTGGGATCCATTTTTAATGTTTATCAAAAGAAAAAATGATGTGATTTATTATTTTTTCAACCTCACATTCCTTCGCCTTTGCCTATTTTCTGTGTAGAACATAAAAAAACACATATTAAGTGTCTTCACACTGTTCACCCCTACACATTTATATTACTCATGTGGTGTTGGGGTGAACCCATGGGGAATGAAAGTGTGGAGGTGCTGTGTCCCTTCACTCTGTTCACCTCCTACATGGCCTGCTGTTAGTGTGTGTGTCTCTGTGTGCATGTGTGTGAGGGTGGACAACATGGTCAGGCTGCTGACTGGCTACAGCTGCTAAAGGAGAACCCTAAGCTGGACACTTGACACACAAGGGTTGAAATATTTTCTGCACACTGTAAATTTTATTGCACAATCTCTATTTTGAGCTGAGTTTAACATAATGGAAAAAAAATAAAACAGTATAAAATGTGCCATAACCTTTGCACAGGCCACATTTTATGTTTTATTTTTTGTCCAATATGTTAAATTCAGCAACAGTAATTGTGTATTACAATGTGCAGAAAAGTGTTTTCTGCAGAAAATGTGTACTTATTTTAACCCACAAAAAAAACATTAACAAAGCATCATCATGTGAAGTGACTAAGGGTGTCCAAACTTTTGCATGTGTTTTTGTGTCCAAAGGTTTTCAGATACTTCCTCATGCAATGTTTCATGTTTCTTCTGAAATCAAGGCTATAAACAGGACGTTTTTCCCCTTTTGTGAAATTTTTTTGGACATATAGGGTTGGTTTCCCGAACAGGGATTAAGCCTAATCCTGAACTATATAGCATTCTGAAGGGAGATTATTCATTAGAAGGAATATGCAGAACTAGGCTTAATCTCTGCCTGCGAAACCAAGCCATTGTGTATTTGTTCCATACCTGCGTCCTCCAGCCCAGTGATGAATGAGGTCCAGGTCATGGCAGGATTTGGTTAAAAGAGCAAACGAGCTTTCAGCCTCATTTCTCCAGTTTCCTCTGACAAAAGAGTGAGCAAAGTGATAGTATCCCACCTGACAAGAAGTCAGAGAGGCAGTTAGTACATACAGAAGAAGCTGAAATAAGATTTTGTTATTCCAATGAACTGGATTTTATCATACCGGTGCAAAGTGTTGAATGTGGAACACATCTCCAACAACCCCACTGTCGATGAGCGTCTAAAAGATGACAGAAATTCTCCTTTTACTGAGCATCAGTGTGGAACACACATTAGACAGTTCACTCGTTTAATATCAGCCAATGCAGAAACAGAAATGTGCTTACTTTTATTTTGCTGATGACAGGGTCATAACGGAGAACATGACACACTGTTAGAATTACACCACTTTGAATGAAAGTGTCTACAATCTCTTTGCAGTCCTCTAGAGAGACCTGCAGACAGAGGAAAAAAAAAGTGGATGAATAAATATGCACAAAAATGTCCTGGTCTAAATACAGACAAATGAAGCCCGAATGAAATGACATATAAACAAACTATGTTAATACTCATAGTCTTATAGTCCATATTACTAGTCCTTAGTCCAGCATCTAATAATGTTTGCTTTTTTGAGTTTAATTTCATAAGGTCACATTTTTGAAAGCATCTACTTCATTATTGGTCACAGTAAATTTAGACCTGAAGGATCCCAAAAGAGAAAAATAGAGGTGAACAAACTTCAGTTGCTGATAGCTGGATCTATGACAAAGTTCTGCAGTTCTATAGTTCTATAGTTGTATATTGACACACTATAGATACTGTACTACAGGTATAATATAATTTATAGTTTAGGTTACTTAGCACTTAAAGCTGGGATAAGTAAGATGTTTTGCCAAAAGTGAAAGAAGAAGCATTACTGAGTAAGGAGGGAAAAACACATTAAAATATGGTGTGCGTGCACTGCTGTGTGTTACCATGTGAAGCCTGAAACAATGTTTTAAAAGTCTTTTGTAAAAGTTTTTTGGACAGGCTCAAAAAAAAGGTCAGGCTCAATTATTAGCAAGTTTTGACCGAGTGAACACTTTTTTACAATGTGCTCACAATTCATTTTATAATGTGCCAGTTGTTTTCAGCGGTGACAGGTCTAGACTGCAGGCAGGCAGCACCCGGACTCTTTTAATATGGAGCACTGCTGTTGTAATACATGCAGAATGTGGTTTGGCATTGTGTTGCTGAAATAATTAAGGCCTTCCCTGAAAAAGACATCATCTGGATGGCAGCATGTTGCCAAAACATGTATATATCTAGTATTAATGGTGCCTTCACAGATGTGCATGTCACCCATGCACTAATGCTCCCCTATACCATCTTGAATACTGGATTTTGAACTGTGCACTGATAACAAGCTGAGTAGTCTTTAGCCCAGAGGA
Organism: Colossoma macropomum; assembly: GCF_904425465.1. NCBI lineage: Eukaryota > Metazoa > Chordata > Actinopteri > Characiformes > Serrasalmidae > Colossoma > Colossoma macropomum. Next base: position 12,664,661 of record NW_023494802.1, on the reverse strand, counting down.
CACAGTGTCCATGATTTCTAAAAAGAATTTTTGAGATTTTTTATTTGTTAGACCACAGAACACTTTTCCACTTGCCCTCAGTCCATTTTAAATGAGCTTGGGCCCAAAGAAGGTGGCAACATTTCTGGATCCTGTTTATTTATGTACATTTTCTTCTTTGCGTTTTAGAGTTTTAATTAGCATTTGTGGATGCGGCACTGAACTGTTTTCACAGACAATGTTTTTCAGAGGTGATTCTGAGCCCATGCAGTGATTTCCACTACAGAATCATGTCTGTTTCTTATGCAGTGCTGCCTGAGGGCCCAAAGATCATAGCCAGCAAATACTGGTTTTCAGCCTTGTCCCTTACATACAGAGATTTCTCCAGATTCTCTAAAGCTTTTAATGTTATTATGTACCGTAGATGATGAAAAACAAAAACGCTATTTTATGTTGAGAAATGTTATTCTTGATTTGTTGCACTATTTGATCGTGCAGTCTTTCAGAGAGGTGAACCCATCCCCATCTTTACTTCTGAAAGACTCTCTGGGATGATCTTTTTAGACTCAATCACGTTACTGACCTGTTGCCAACTATCCACCAGGTGTTTTTAAGGATTACACAACTTTACCAGCCTTTTGATGCCCCCTCCCAATGTTTTTGGTATGTGCTACTAGCATAAAATTCAAAATGGGCATATATTTTTCAAAAAAATATAAAATTTTCAAGTTTCAACAGTTGTATTTGAAGCATTTTCAGTGGAATATAGGTTTTAAATGATTTGCAAATCATTGCATTTTCTTTTTATTTACATTTGTCATAGCGTCCCAACTTTTTTGGAAATGGGGTTGTATTTTGGAAAGGTACTTTTACTTCTACCTGAGTCACTGTTTCATTAATTACTTGAGTATGGGTTTAGACTACTGTACCCACCTCGATCAGTGAGTTTCCTGCATTAAAGTCATCACATAATAAACATTTAAAACGTGTTTGGAAATGAAGAAATCTGGCCTCCTGAAAAGTGAGCTCAACTCTGAGAATGCTGATGTTTGCAAGAGTGAGTGTACATACTCCCATCGGTTTCTCCAGCAGTATATGATATCCCTTTTTTGCCAAAGCCACTGCAGGATCCTAGAAAACAAAGATCACTTTTAAACAGATCCATATAGTGGAACAGTACAATGCAAATCAAAGATTTTCCTTGTTAGCTGTCCCTGCTCATATTAGGCATTAATCATCATAACATAACAAAATTCTAAAACATCATCTGATTTTTGTCCATGTTTCCATGCCCCATGGTGGGACAGGGTTTAGGGGATAATATTAAGCATTACTATCATTTTTACCTCTCACTCCCACCCCTCCACCCCCCACCCACCAGCAAAAATCCTCAGCTGGCTCAGAGACCCTAACTGGCTAAGATGGCTAATTATACCATCCTAACTCAATGGGCTGAATTGGCATTCCAGACACTGCTTACAAACAGAGTTACTGAGACAAACTGTTCTCACGGCACAAACCTTATGAAGGCGATCAGGAGTGCAGATAAATACTGCATCTGCAAACTTCTCCCGCTCTGCTACACAGCTCCAGTCTGTGAACACCAGAGAAAGCCATACATTTTAAATCAGAACAGCTGCATGTTTATGTAACTCATAGAGCTGTACAAAGAGGCTCCACTTTCACCATCAAACGTGTTTTCATCAGCAACTTTATGTCGTTTCTGGAGCTTGTTTCGTGCAAAACTTCTCGGGTCAGCAATTCCTACAACCTAACGCAAAAAAGTAACGACAATCTCATATAAATTCTCAATAAATTCTTCTGCATTGTCTGATTGTAAATTATGTACTATTCTTCTCCATTACTGGCATCTTTATTGATCAGTCTAATAAACAGAAATATAAAACAGAATTAATGAAACAAAGGAAAAACATACCTGCATACGTTCAGGATGGATGGAGGCATAATCAGAGTATGTTTCTCCCCGGCACCCAGCCCCAACCACGATAACTTTAACAGGCGACGGCATGTTTACAACAGCCTAAAAAAAAAGTGAACATGCAGTTTTTTTTCATCCCAAATAAATCCTTGAGCAAGCAAAATTGGGCAAGAGCACATTGCATAGCTAAAACGGCAGGAGGAGCAAACATCCTGAAGCCTGAATGTTTCCTACTTGTTTTCCATTTGTATAAATAGTTACGTCAGACACTGTCAGAAACCACACAGGCAAGTCTTTTTGAGATTGATAATGTAGTATTAGTGTAATAATTTCAAACAGGTATGTAGCATGCACAATCAGACACGTTGCGTACGGGTGTCTATTACTTGTTAGCTACATTAGCCTCAAAGCTCCAGTGCAAAACTAATAAAGTAAACTTAGGACACCAAACATGGCTTCTTTGAACAACTACATTTGGTGGTAAGAGAAAAACTATGTGAATTTGATTTTTCCCCTGACTATTCCTTTATGGACTGATTCTTAAATCCACAAGACAGAGACAAGACCAGATATCAAAGACCACTGATCATGGTAGGTGTTTTGGTAGAGCCTTTTCTAATTTACAAAGTATGATTATGTTTATAACCAACTTTAAACAAGGCCTCGTCCAGCACCCTAAAACAACATGGTACACTTTTAATTAAAAACAGACTATGCTGTCTGCTCGTTCACAATTCCAGCAAGCTTAGCATTTTCACCACCTACCGGTCACATATTGGGTCAAAGTGCACGTTGCAGTTAACTTCAAACCAGACCTGATTTCATCAGGACACATAATAACAACATCTTTCTGGATTTTCTGTGTGTAATTACCATTAATCTAATTGATTAAGATTATTGATTTAATGTAAAGTCATTTGAAAGTGTCCATCTGACAGTTTTCCCATCTGACTACTTCTGCCAAGTAAAGACAGTTCCATGGCTGCAGCTGTTGACAGACTAGAGGGCAGAAATGTACTTCTGTGTAATAGTTTAACCCAGTATTGTGTATATAATGAAATGTCAGGTGATTTCTAAGCCAGATAAGCTTATAACAGTGAGCAAGTTGAAAAACGTTCTTCAGTTTTAGTTTTCTACTCTTTCAAGACTCGTAACAGGTGAAGTCATTTGGTGTCCTGATCCAGATCATAACCTGCCCAGAGGTAAAAACTCATGTTCACTGTAGCTACATTCACCTCCATCTGCTGTCCATGAACACTGATGTCTGAACCTTACAACTTATTTGTAATCTTTATCTGTAGTCTCAGTTCACTGCAACAGCAGCTTAAAGACTTGGAACTATTTATTTTTACAGAACTATTTCTGTGAGCTAATAATCCATATAAAGGCAGGCTGAAAATCTATAATGCTAACACTTACCTTCTCCTTTCAGGGAGCTGTAGCTTAGCAGTCTACCTAACGAATGAAGACTACTGCCATAATGCTACACCTGAGTTCTGTGACTTCTAGAAAATAATTTGCTATAGGACAAGACAGTTCCTTTGACTAGTTAGTTAAAACAATGTTTTTATCCATTTCTACAATTCTTGGAGAAGTTATACACAAATAATGCTAATATTTGTAGTTATTAGCGTGTGGAGGTTTCGAAGCACATGAACAGCTCAAAATTAGACAGATATAATGACGAAAATAGCGCTTTAGTCCAATCAAAGCATCTTTTATGAAGCTAGTTAGAGTAACTTGTAGTCTTTAGGGAACAAATGTTCGGTTAACTGAAACTCAACGGCTCTGCACTCGCAGATTTACCCACCTACAGATTTACCCACCTCTCTCCACAGCTCCACTTCTTCACTTCTCTGCTCTTATTGTGCAAAAAGCACAACACATTCAGTGTAACACCCACAGTCACTCGCACAAGCGGGCTGTCTTCATGAATGAAGTTTGTAGGTGTGAGTAGAGAGAAGCGCGGCGCCGTTAGCTTCCTTAATAAAGTCACCGCGGACGTCACGAGAAACGAGGAGGAGAGAAAGCCAGGAAAAGCCAGGAAACCGGCTCAGAAATGTGTTCCGGGCTTCTCAAACGCTAGAGGGCGCTCCTGAGCGAGTCCAAAATGAATAGGTTGATATGGAGCATTTAAACAAAATCATAGTTCATAAATGCTTAAACATAAAAGAATACATTCACTTCCTGAACACAGAACAGCATGAAACCTTTTAACACTGCTGTATAGAAGTTCGGTGAGCACAATCAGTACTCAGTAGCAGTAATGCTGGCATCCTTCTGTCCAAAACTGGTTTGCTGTAGAAAAAGGAAATATGCAGTTAAGTTTTCTTTGCTTTTTTAGTGAGATACATTCTTCTACTTTGTATAATTAAAGGAAAGCTCTGGACAAGTGATTAGAAACTATTTAAACTTTTCGTTTTTAGCCTTTTAGCTCCATTCTCCCCCGTTCATCGAGGACTTGCTCGTGGGCAAGTTTTGCAGTCATGTTTTTGATACAATCAGGGAAATAGGAAGAGGCCAGACTCCTCATAAACCAGCTCTGAGAAAGTTCTGTGAATGGCTCACAAAATCGAATAAGACACAATACATACTGTGTAAAACTTGAAAGACAATGTGTTTAAAAAAGTATTTCATATATACTGAATGCATTGTATAATATCTATCACCATGGCACCATATCAAGAACTGGTGTATGCTTTGTTTTGTAACAGACAACAATACTATGAATCATTTACTTTACCAATATATTTGGCACTTTCCATGAACAGAGTTTGTTTAAGGCCACAATACACTTTAAAACTTTACTTGCTTAACCTGCAGAAAATGTTATTTTCCCATTTTTCCCAGACTGTGAAATCAGATTCTATATGAGATGTTTTTTTTTTATTTTTTTTTTTTATCTTTTTTGCAACCATGTTACCAGTTTTTAGGGAGATGTATAAATGGCATGTAAAACACTGTAATTTAATTATTTATGTTCTAGCAATAAATGCTTTTTTTGTACTTTTAAATTAATAATGAAAAACGTTTTTGTGTTTTCTATGTTTCTTATATGTATGTATATATATATATATATATATATATATATACATATATATACACACACACACACACACACACACACAGATATATATATATATATATATATATATATATATATATACATATATATGTTTTTTCTTTCTAAAAAAAATGTTTAACTAACTTTAACTAATGACTCACGTTACCAAATTCACACTTTTGGTAACACTACCTGCTAAAGTCAACGTTTTAGAACTATATTTACCTAAAAAGTATGAATAATAGGGTTGAGATCTGGGTAACAGGGTTGAACAGATCTATTCCCCATAAAGCTGATATTAATGCAGTACAATTAAAGTATACAGCATACAGAAGAAGGAGAAGCTGAAAAATTATTTTATTCAAAATGTTTAAAAGCTTTGCTTCACACCATTTTCATTTACAATATTTTTTAGTGAGAAGTTTAGAAAAATAAGTAACAGGCTTGCAAGTTTAGCAAAGTCCAGCATGGCCATGCTGGGTGACCTGCATACCAGCAACCAAAACACAAGACATGCTGGTTTTGGTGGTGCATACGTAGACCAGCATGCTATTCAGGTGGTCATCAGGTGGGCTACAGGTCAAGAGGTGGGAATCACTGCTTTAATATGGAAACCAGTTGACAAGGCAGTCGCCATCACTGCCTGACTGTAATGAAGCTAGGAGCCTTCATACAGGGTCAAATTGAATGTATGCGCTGTATATTTGCTTGTCTTGAATATAAACGAGCTGAACAAAGTGTGCTTTTTATTTTCGTCTCCATTTCTCGGTAATAAACGAGTCGCCTTTGACTCTGGGGGTTCTGGGTCCTAAACCGCGGAGGATTGTGGGACCTGAGCATCTGCAGCAATGGCGGGGCTGTTAGCTGGGTTCACTGTCTCTTTATGTTTATTAGGTTTTACTGTGGCTGTGTTCGAAGACCAAGTCGGGAAGTTTGACTGGTGCGTATACGCTGACAGGTCATGGATGCTGTTGTCATTCTTGACATTTAACTTAGTGTTTTGATAGAGGCCATTCAAGCTGCCGGCGGTGAGGGTAAGCTAAAGGCTAACAGTGAGCTAGCTGGCTCATGTCCCCCACACCAAGATGATCGGTTTGTAGATAAAGATCTGGTCGTTATACAGTTTGATTATCACGAGAGTTTGTAATTGCTGTGGCATTATTTTGTGTAACGTTGAAACGTTCGTGCTATAAAGACAACTGAACTGATCTGAGTTGGAGCGCAGCCACCTGCTAAACAGACTGATCCCTGCATTATTACTGTGACAGCGATGAACACCAGTATTTTGGGAGCTGCTTGTCAGTAAAACGTTTTTTCAATAACACTAGAGTGCATAGAAACATATAACCATATTTACTATCCAGTAACTTTTTTTCCTATAGGTCTCTGTACCAACAGTTTCAGTATTTAGTGTGGTGATGTGAAGGAAGTAGGGAGTCATTGGTGTACAATCATACCTTTCAAGCAAATAAACAGAATAATGTCACTATTTGTTTGTTTTTGTTGGTTATATTCTGTGTCTTCATGTAGGCAGATTTTGTTTTATATATATGGTATACACCTGAAATAGCTTCATAAGGATAAATAAAACCATAGACGTTAGTACATATTATTTATGATGTCCACTTTATAGAATGTATGCATTGATGAAAAAATGTATATTATGGTTTATTGCTCAGATTTGATGAATACTGATGTGCCATCTCTTTTCAGGAGACAGCAATTTGTTGGCGAGGTGCGATTTGCACTCTTTGATACTCATTCCCAAGCATCCAAAAAGCTCCTGGTGGCAACCGAGAAGAACGTTTTTGCATCCCTCAACTCCAGAACTGGAGAGCTATGTAAGTAGTGCTTTCAGTAAAGTGTGTCAGACAACATTTTTGAGAAATCCACCATTTAAGATGCATTGATGTAAGATTTGCGTTTGAGTACCTTTTTTAAGGTTTTGACTACTGTATGTTTATGTGCACATAGTTGTTGTTTTGTACTTCAGTGAAATCAGTGTCTAAAGAGGCAACGATGATGAATGATCTTGTTTCTTGTTGTTGTAGTCTGGCGACATGTGGATAAGATGGGACCAGAAGGACATATTGATACGCTGCTGATGTATGGGCAAGGTGAGTGTATGACTTTGAGTAATATTTGGGATGTAGAGAGAGGACTGTGAAACTATTGTCTGCGTTGTCTTCTAGACGCTGTTGTTGTTGTTGGGAATGGACGCCTTCTTCGTTCCTGGGAAACCGCTTTTGGTGGCTTGAATTGGGAGACAGTGCTCGATACTGGAAGGTTGTATGTCTGTGGCTTTTCAGAATGTGACAGTGTTGTTCCAATTTGAGACATGTAGTAACATCTGACATCTTTTTTTTCCCCTTAGTTTTCAGTCAGCTGCATTTATTGGATTGCAAGACCTTGTGAAGTATGTTGCAGTGCTTAAGAAATCTGCCATCTCTCTTCATTATCTTTCCAACGGCCATCAGAAATGGGTGGAAAATCTTCCAGAAAGGTAAAAACAAGTCTTATTACACCTCCTCTGTTGTAGGAGTCTGCTTAAATATTTCCATGTTGATTGTTTTGAAGTGTTTCACTTATTTCATGAGTCTGTTATGTTCTTGGTTCAACACTGCCAATAAGACATATTCTCTTTTCAATTTTTGCTTTGCCTCCTGCAGTGACACTGTTCAATATCAGATCGTTTATTCTGGAGGCAATGGACAGGTCTTCGTTCTAGGTGTGGTCCCCAATTCCCATATTGTTATTGTTGAATACAACATTGAAGATGGAGAAATCATGAAAGAGGTAAAGCACTGCTTCATGGGTCAGAATATTACATTCTGTTGTACAGGATGATAATGTGTTGTTCATCTCTGTGTGCAGTTTGTTTAAAAACATAGCAGCATTTTTAACTAACTATATAATTATCTATGTAACAATACACAGTGATTTTGTGCAACAGCACATTAATATTAGTAGTAACATAATGCAAATATCAACATGTTGTAAAATCGTTTTATCTATCTTGTTCTTAGAAATCAGTTGCAGCTCCATGGATGTCTAGCTTAAAGTCCAGCTGTGTGGTGGTGGGTAATGGAGTCCTTTTATGTGTTGACCCGACCACACAGTCCATTTACACCTTGCCATTGCAGTCTGAGGAGCAGACAAAAATGACTCCGATCCTACTCCAGGTGACCACTGCTCTCCAGTTGTCATAGATGTCATGTTTAGTTTGTGATCTTGCGTGATTGATTACTGACATTTCTCTTTCCAGACTTTGAGCCTGGAGGTGGTCTCAGGGTTTCAGCCAGTTCTGATCTCGACTCAGCCCCATCCTGCCCGTTCTCCGCTCTCTGAATTCTTCCTGCAGCTTGGTCCAGATCACCACGTCTTATTGCAGCTTAAAGATGGCCTCATTTCTCCTCTTCGAGACTTTAACCCAGTATGCTGAACAGATATTAGTCATAGGCCTAGAGGATGAGAGAGTAGTGTTTCTGTTCTCAAATGGCTGATGTCTTTTTATTTTCTTTTTCACAGTCGTATCTGGTCTCTTTTGCAACAACTGGGGAAAAGACAGTAGCTGCTGTTATGTCACCAAAAAATGAGACCGTGAGTATAGACCTAAGAAAGGTTGCCTTTTGATCTTAACTTTTCATTTAACAGAATTCCCCATTACAGTGAAGTTTTTGTATATCAATTTCAAGGCATGCAGTATCAACCTGTTCAGTGCTGATACGGGTCGGCGGCTTCTTGATACCACCATCATCTATTATATGGACCCTAATGGAGGAAAGCCAACTAAGGTAATTGTTGCCAAGTGTAATTTTAGGATGTGAACTGGTTGCTGGAGTTTAGAGTTAAGCTAATGTGCCTTGTTTCCTCAGTTGTATGTCCATGCATTTCTGAAGAAAGATGATTCAGTGGGCTACAGGGTCTTGGTACAAACTGAAGATCTCGTCCTCAACTTCTTACAGCAGCCTGGTATGTATACATGAAGCTGTGTGTGTGAGTTGGTGAAATCAAATTTGTTTCAATATATGAAAGTGTTTTATGAATACAGTTTTAGGGTATTCTGTAAATGGAACAACAAATATGTTTACAGCTGTCAGATGATTAAAACATCAATCTTAATTATTCGTTTTATTTGGCTAAATTTGACCCTAAAGAAAGGTGTGTGTGTGTGTGTGTGTGTGTGTGTGTGTGTGTGTTTTTTTATTTTTTATTTTTTATTTATTTATTTTTTTTTTTAATCCATCTAAAAAATCACTGCATTTTATTACAGCTACAAATAGACAAAAAAGCTTCATCAGGATGTATTTATTACTTTCACTAATTCATTAGCATTATTTTACATGAACCTGAACGTGAAAATCATGTCAGCTTCAGGTTTTTCTTCTTCTGAAGTCAACGCACAGCAGATGCCTCATAGTTCTGGTTAAAAATACTTTGCTGTAGCCACTAACCAAGAGAGTGAAGTTCAAGGTTTGTCCCACCCGCTGAATTTGCCGTGCCCGTCTAAAACAGCAGTCTTGGTGGTTTGCCTGTATTGGTCACAAGCCAGTGGTAACTCGTGTTTCCAGTTTTATCACCAACAGCCACTTGAAAACAACAGTGGTTGCATGTTCCAGCCGATGAGTGTATGCTTCATATACATTGCATATACAGTCAATGGTTCAACTCCTCTGTGTAGCCCCCTCACTCTCATTTCGTTATGTTGCATCTTGTCAGAAGGGGAACTGTATATTTCCACTTTGCTAATGTGTTTGTTGGTTTGCAGCTTGTTAATTTATCCATAGATCTCCCACAAGCACTGTTCAGTGTAGTCTGCTGAAGGTACAGCTGTATTTGAACAAGAAGGCTACAGCAGATTCTATCATAGCAGCTTTGCTTCAGCTTGCTTTAATATGGCTGGTAAAAACGAGCAGCATTAATAATTTATCGCGTTAATGTATTATTTACTTTGACAGCCCTTATTCTGTAAAATAAATATTAACCTAACCGTCTCTACAGGCAGGGTTGTGTGGACTAGGGAGGAGGCTCTAGCTGATGTAGTCACAATGGAGATGGTGGACTTACCGCTCACAGGAACACAAGCAGAACTGGAGGGAGAGTTTGGAAAGAAAGCTGGTAATGTACATTGATCTGCATCACATCGTCTCTTTGCACATTCCATTCTCTGTGTGTTATTAATTCTGATTCAGCAGGTGGCATCAAGCAACACAATGCATTTGTGTGTGTGTGTTTCTTTATGTGAACATTTACTGATATAACTGTGCTGTTTTTGTGTGACTTAATGTTTTAGAATGAATACTAATGTTGTGAGGTTTTAATAAGTATGCTTTTCATGTATGTCCTGAATTATTATTATTATTTTTTGTCATACTATGCTTATGATCTATGTTGCTGCTGCTTACTAATGCTGCTTATGCTCCCTAATGCACTACTCTTCCATCTGTCCAATAAGCTGTTGTCTTTTCTTGTACTGCCTCTGTATTTATTTTCTTGCCTTTTGCTCTTTCTTTTTGCTGCACTTGGATCCAGCTATTCAAGGTAATTTGGAACATTTGCTTTTGTGTGTTTATAACAATATGCGCAGTTCACTTGTCATAATACAAATAATTTTGTTTGCTAAGCGTTTTTGCAGTATGATGCAGGCCAGTCATAATTTTTTTTGTATTTTGTGTGGCATCATGGGTCTTCCAGAAGCCTGTAATTTTGCAGTATTTAAAACATCAAGGACACATGGAAAGAATTGAACTAATCAGTATGTAGGTCTCAGTTTTTAAACTCTGTTACTGTGATGTTTTGCAGATGGACTGTTGCCCATGGTTTTGAAGCGGCTCTCATCACAACTCATCCTCCTGCAAGCCTGGCTGAGCCATCTGTGGAAACTCTTCTATGATGCTCGGAAGCCCCGCAGCAATGTCAAGAATGAGGTCACTATTGAAACTTTATCTCGGGATGAGTTCAACCTGCAGAAGATGATGGTGATGGTGACTGCCTCAGGGAAGGTATGAAGATGATTAGTGTGAATGTCCATTCAATGTTTTTGTTAAATGTTCTGTCCAACCAACAGCTCTGTTCTGTCAGAATAACCTGCAACCTCGTGTGACATCAAACAAAATTGGGACAAGCTAGCATAATGATTAACCTTCTTAACAAAGTATTCTTGAATCAATTTAAATGATCTATTTTTCCTCTAGTATTGATTTCAAATATAAATAACTGAAAAAAAATATTGTTTTTTTTTCCCCTGAAAATTTTCACTCAGCTCTTTGGCATTGACAGTAAGTCTGGAACTGTCTTGTGGAAGCAGTACCTTGAGAATGTGCAGCCTAATTCAGTCTTTAAACTGATGGTGCAGAGGACTACTGCTCATTTCCCTCATCCACCTCAGTGCACTCTTCTCATTAAGGATAAGGTAGGATTGTGTTTTCAGTTAATTTCCTGTCAAAATGAGCTATATTGCTTTGACTTTATTATTAAAAGTTAGGTGGGATTCAAAGTGTGTGTGTGTTTGTGATGTCAGAGGCGCTATTCTCCTGTTGTTTTAATGACGTTTTGCTACTTAATTTTAGATCACTTTCAAGAAGAAGTGCCAGAGCTTTTTGCCTGTACATACAAAGACAATATTAGCTTAAATAGCTGATTGACAGTTGCGATGCTATGGTTAAAAAAAAAACAAAAAACATTGCTTATGCCAGCTCTTCGCAGTTCGAAAGAGAGACCATGTATTGCTACCATTTTCTGTGAGGAGTTTTTGTGTCCAGGCACTACGCTTTTCACTCCCTCCCTGTTCAGCATTTGCAAGGAATGTGTGAATATTCATAATTTTTAAAAGATTCTGGTAAAGTCATGGAGTGAAATGCATTAAACACGTTAACGTACAAGTATTAAAGCAGTGGTTTTCAACCCATGAAATACTGCTGGGGGCTGAAACCATGTATTTTTTGTATTTCGGTCAACCTCGTTTATTTTATCTGGCAAAATGCTCTATATGTTTACGTTTTCAGTGCAAGTCGTTTCCTTTTTCATTTGTGTCGAATTCGACCATCATAGATAAATGGTTACAAACAGGGCCTTTCAAAAAGAAAGATCCTGAGGATGGGCCACCTACAAGTGAAACAGACACCCTATTTCACACTGAGGACACTAAACTGAAACTAAGAACATTCAGTTAGTACAGAGTCTTATAGCTCTGCGACATAAACAAACAGGCAGAATGCCTTTAGGAGACAGAGATCTCCTTTGCTCCTCACAAAACAGGCAGACTGACACTCAGCAGGCTTCTTTCCATTTTGGAAAAGTAGAAGAAGCATGGAGAGTGTTACCACCTCATTCAGGAGCTGGAACTTCATGAGAGCTTTTATTCACAGCTCAGATGTTTGCAACTCAGTTTGAGCTGCTTTTGGAGATGCTAACACCATTCATGATGAAGCAGAGGACAAACAAATCTTGTTATTGGCAAAAGTTCACAAAATTCACAAATATCAAACAGAGTGTAAATGAAATAATGTTTTCACCATTCAAAAAAATGTGTTTGGTGTGTAAAGGCATTCAGGCTTCGCATGTCCAAAAACAGTACACAAGTAACTTCCACTGTGTGCTGAATACTAAAAGGTTTTTCTTTTGTTTTTTTTTTGTTGTTTTTGTTTTTTTGTTTTTTGTTTTTTTTTTTAAATAAAAAATGCCATCATTTGGAGGCTTTTTTAATTTCTTCAGCATGTCATTCAGCACTTGGCAGCTGCCAAACAACATCATCTAGAAATCATTTGGTCATTTATTACTGTTCATGTTGTTATATTATAAAATCAAGCAAAACTGAAAAGCTACATTGATTTGTCGAACAAATATACTACAATACATTAAATGATCTGCTCAGTAAAGCCTTGTGGGTCACAGAACCTTTTGTGTTCAGTTCAGTTTGGGCCACGAGTTACATTGTAACAGACTAACGGTTGAAGTCATGGGGTTAAATGCAGCAAAGTTCTCAGACACGTGAAGGCATTAGATCAGAATTATTTTTTAATCAGTCCTAAATTAAATATGTTGCCTGCTTGTTAATGTAGTGTTCTTTAATTCAATGTTAAACTGTATTTGTCTCTGCAGGACACAGGCCTGGGAAGCCTCTACGTTTTTAATCCCATTTTTGGCAAGAAGAGCCATATCAGTGTTCCAGCTTTGCCCCGACCTGTCCTTCAGTCCCTGTTGCTGCCCCTCATGGATCAGGACTATGCTAAAGTTCTTCTCCTGATAGATGATCAATACAAGGTCAGTTTCAGCGTGTTTGGTAGAATGGCCTGATAAAACATGAAACAAAAACAATTTAATAATTGTGAACCTGCCTATCTCCTGTTCAGGTAACAGCATTCCCGTCCACTAAGAATGTCCTGCAGCAGCTGCAAGAGATGGCATCTTCTATTTTCTTCTACCTGGTAGACTCCAGTCAGGGTAGACTGTCTGGTTTCCGCCTACGCAAAGACCTGTCTACTGAGCTGATCTGGGAGGTGGTCATCCCCACTGAGGTGCAGAAGATAGTGGGGGTAAAAGGCAAGCGCGCCAATGAGCATGTCCACTCCCAAGGACGTGTCATGGGGGATCGCAGTGTTCTTTATAAGGTAATATTCAGCAACATCCCACACACTCTGACAGACTCTTACTCATTTCTGACCTCAAGGACTTCTTGACAGTAGCTTTCTATAGATAATTGTATATATTTTGTTTGTTGGAAATAGGCGATTTCATCATGTGATTATTTTTCAATATCTCTTTACGTTTAGTACTTGAACCCCAACCTCCTTGCAGTGGTGACTGAAAGCACAGACAGCCATCAGGAGCGCAGCTTTGTGGGGATTTTCCTCATTGATGGTGTGACTGGTCGTATTGTCCATGAGGCAGTACAGAGGAAGGCCAGAGGTCCTGTTCACTTTGTCCACTCTGAGAACTGGGTGGTGGTGAGTAGAAGGGCTTTGTCTTTATCTTATTGCTGGACCGCCAGCTTGCGTAATTCGGCATCTCTTACCGACTGACCTTGGTAACTCGCATGCACAGGCTTTGCCGAAGACAAGCAGCAGGTCGCACTATACAACATTAAGTGTTATGGTTATAACTTCCAATTTAAGGCTAAAAATTAATAGAAGAAATCATAAACAAATTTATTGAAGCACATCTTAACAGTGATAAAAATAACCTAATTAGGGGTGAAATACAGCATTGAGAACATGTATTTGAGCTTGAGCTGTGTCTGACTTCAGTTGTGTTTTTTGTGGTTGTTTTAGTTTGTTTTTTTTCTCTTTATTTTGCTGTATATGGAGCCTTAATTAGCTATTGTTTACTGTTCCTGGAGAGGACACAGACACCAAGCACTAGTACATGAACAATAGTGCTAGCAGCTAGAGATCGAATTGTTTTTGCTCTGTTTACACTTTACACAAGTTATCATTTTGTAAAGAGTTTGTCAAGTTAATGTCAGGTAGTTCTGAAGCTATAATGCTGGCACTGGTAACATGTATACTATTAGCTAGAGAATGAGTTGTTTTTGCTCTTATTTTTATATTATTAAATTTTTCTGACTCTACACATGATTCTGAGGAACTGTAGGCATTGTGTCAGTGTGTACGAGTACGAGTCATCTTAGCATCCAATAGATATGTTACTGCTAAAGACACTTTGCTATTAGAATTTATGCATAGCTGGAGTGGTAACTACTTCATTCATTCATTCATTCATCCATTTATGATATAGCAGTAGACCCAGCATATCAGAATTATTAAATGAATTATCAAACACATCCCTGGATAACACAGATTTATCCACTACTGCTTGTTTCCAGCACTGGATTAGAGAATTTCGAGGAAGGAATTTCCAGACGATTGCGTAGCAGAGTGCACCACTGCTTGAATGCCACTGCTATCATATCAAGTCCCATATGATTGTACTATTTGAATATGGCAACTTGATTACTGATTGGTGTATTTCTGAAAATGGCATTCAGCACATCAAAATGTATCCTATTTTGTATCATAAACCTTTGCGGTTTGGGGCTGCTAATCAAGTATTATTGCTTAGTATCATTAGAATGGAGAGTTCTAATCATCTGATTCTGTTCAGTGGTTTATTATAGTACTCAAAACTCACAAAGTATAGTTCACCAATATGAAAAATAATGCTTTTTCTTTTTTTTCTCTCTAGTATGTGTACTGGAACACGAAGTCTAGGAGGAACGAGTTCTCTGTGCTTGAGCTTTTTGAGGGAATGGAGCTGTATAACAGCACAGTGTTCAGCTCTCTGGATAGACCTCACCCACCTCAGGTCCTGCAGCAGTCCTACATATTCCCCTCTCATATAAGCACCCTGGAGGCCACACTCACTGAGAAGGGCATCACCAGCCGGCATCTACTCGGTCAGTTTTGTGCAATTCATTTTAAACTATGGCAAACTACTTTTTAATATCTAAAGTGGTGTTATAAGATCTATTTCTGATGTTAGCGACCACTTTTCTATTGTTTATTCAGTGGGACTCCCATCAGGAGCCATAATGTCTTTACCGAAGATGTTTTTGGATCCAAGGAGACCAGAAGTTGGTTCGGATCAGAGCCGGTGAGCATTGAGCCAGTGAATAGTGGCCTGTATATATGGTCACGTCACAAAATATTTGAAAATAAAATATATTTATAGTTAACAGCAACAGATTCCATATGCAAATGCCACATTTCAAATCGAAGCTAGACTTTTTTCTGCTTACTTGTAAGTGCAATAATGAGAAAATAACACCCAACTGGCCAAGGAAAAGCTAAGCAGCCAGTTGTCCAATTACTTTTGAGCCCAAAGAAATTAGGGACCTACATTGTTCACCTGATTTGAATGTAAATATCCTAAAATTAAAGCAGGAAGTATGCACTTTGAGCCCATATTCATAATTTAGTTTCAACTTTAATATGCAAGGGTAGACAGATAAAAATTATAATTTTGTTGATGTCCAAATATTTATCGACCTGACCTGACTTTATCTCTGACAAGTAATTTAATGTTAACATTAGTTTGACTGGAGGTCTCAGGGAAGAAAATCTAATACCATACTCTCCTGAAATGATGATTCGTACTGAGTGGTTTATTAACTACAATCAAACTGTGTCAAGAGTCAGGGGTATCTATACTGCCCCCTCTGGCCTGGAGTCCACATGTCTGGCAAGTATCTTGAGTATCATAACAGAATAATAGCATTAAAATGTTGATTTATGAAATCGCAGTAGAGCTGTCTCTGCTTACTGGTAACATTTTAATTTTAGATTTTCCAGCTTTATCAAATTGGATAATTAATGTTTTTGAAAAATAGGCATTTGTGCATCTATAATCATAAAGTTTATGCACATTATATCTGCCATGCTTATAATTTTTCATTCATTTGTAGTGCTTTCTGTGTTCCCTTGTGTTGCATAGCTAAGATGTATGTTCCTGTTTCCTCCTCTAGGTGGTTGCGTATGGTCTTGATATCTACCAGACCAGAGTGTACCCTTCGAAACAGTTTGATGTTCTTAAGGATGATTATGATTATGTACTGATCAGCAGTGTACTGCTTGGCCTGTTCTTTGCTACTATGATCAGCAAGCGATTAGCAGAAGTCAAACTACTTAATCGTGCTTGGCGATAAAGGGCAACTCTCTGGCCTGGAACCTGCTTTCTGCCCCATTCTGCCATGTGATTGCCATGTTGATGGCATGGCAGGAGACCAGCCCATGTCAGACTGCAAGATCATATAATGAGCATTGTGGAATTTCGGACGTATTTGCAGCCAACTGTTGCCTGATGGCATTTTTTATTTTTTTTTGGGACTGTCTAATGTAACAGACATGGTCTTTAATGTTTTCTCACACCATTTAAGCAGTTTATTGTTAAATTTATTTATTGTGGCTTTTGAGGCAAGTTAATTTGTGAATTTAGGCCCACTGTCTGTGTTTTAGGAAGATTTTTTTCAAGAAGATTCAGATTGCCACAGAAATTGTTTTAGGTCGAGAAAATATAAAATGAAGTAATGCAAGCATTCATTTACTAAATTTGTTTTTTAATTTTTGTTTGTATGGATGCTAACACTGGTCAATGTACATGAAATATACCTCTAAGTTAATACTAAAAGCAGCTTTAAAGGTAGACTCAGATTTTTGGTAACTCTGTAATTTAATCAAAAAGCCACATTTTTGTGATGCTTCGTGAATCTTATTTTGCACTATTCACCTGCTGACACTGAGTCTGTCTTTAAACTAATTTAATGGACAGGTACTGTACAGTTTTACACCCAGAATAGAAAGTGATAGCTTGGATGTACAAACACGGAGAAATTGCCTGACTTTTTGTACAAAAAGGTTAAAAGATTAGTTGATTTGGGATTAGTAATCAATAAAGTCAAAATGTTTAGATGAATTGTATGAAAATGTATACTTTGTTTGAATGAACCAGTACTGACTCCTAGGTGCTAAAGAAAGTTCTAAAGCATTTCAAAGGATTTGGTCAAGTTTGTCCTTTTAACTTAATGTTAAAAACTCTTGCTGCCTAACTACCCAATTCTGGCCGTCGAGGTCCCACTCCACTTCATAGTTCTAGTACTTGAGTCCTATCAGTATCTAATTTTTAAGCTCTCCTTCCTTGTTCAGGTGTATTGGAACAGCAGAAATTGTGAAACTGATAGAGGCTACATGACTACAGTTAGAAAATACAGACTTGGCTGAGTGTTTGCCGAAACCTGTCATGTATTCCACCTACACTTGATGTATCTTTAGCTAGTTATCAAGTCCTCCATGAGAAGATTCAGGTGTCCGCCTTCAAGACTGGACACAGCAAACACTCACTAGACTTGTTTTATGTCTGATGCACTGGATTGGTTAACGTTATATAAGGACCTGGTTTTCCTCACAAGCATGTTCTGCAGCTTACTTTGCTTTTTACTTATTTATTTTACTTTCTTAAAAAAGAAGGTTCTTCAGTGGTTCTTCAGTTAAGACATTGGCCCACATTTATCAAGCATCTTAACCTAAAAATACTGATCTGAAGTCAGACCTCATTAGTCTGTGTAGTCCTTTAGAGTGCATTGTAAAAGGCCTAAATTGATCCTGAATCAGTAGTCATACTCAAAGAACTTAAATATGGGCCAACATTCAAAGAACCATTTGCATGCTGAAATAGTTCATATAAAATGTGTTGTATATGTTTTTTTTTTCTACTTTTTGAAAAGGGTTCTGTATAGCACTAAAAGGGTTCTGCTATTATGATGTCAAGCTTGTACCAATAAAAAAACCTTTTTGGTACTATATAGAACATTTTTCAAAAAGGTTCTGTATGGAACCACATAATACATTCTCCATCAAAGTAAAGAATCATTTCACCATGCAAAGAAACCTTTAAGCATGCAAATGGTTCTTTGAGCATTCATGGTTCTATATAGAACAGTTTTCTTTACTAAAGAACTCTTGAGGAACTTTCTTTTTTTAAGAGTATACCTAACCAGACAATTTAAAGGTATCTACCATCACCCTTACCCACTCAAGTTTCTCTCTTTAGCAACCAGCCTTCAACAACTATGGAGTACCAAACTTACTTGGGGCCTTTCTGACTCAAATGTTAAAATATATGCATTAGATTTTTTTTTTCCCTTAATTTAATTTTTGTTTTAATCTGTATGTACTTTCTGGACGAGATGAGTAAATTTGAGGTCTTATCCCAAGATAATGATGGGTAATAAAAAATGAAATCTAAAACACTACCATTTGTGTTTGTGTAATAATTCTGAAAGGGTTTGAGGTAAAAGAGTAATGTGTGCAATGCAACTTCATGAAAATGTTCTATGCAGCTGCATTTTAAAGCATAGTCGCGAGTGGCAATCCTGGGGTCCAAGCACTAACAGCCCAATAAGGCCTTATGCAGTTTGGTCCTTTTTTCGCAAAGACGAGATGAAAAATCGCGACCCAGAAGGATAAGCGGTTTAGATGATGGATGGATGGATGGAGATGAAAAATGAAAGGGGGTCAGAGTTTATCAGAAGGCCTTGTCTGCCATAAATGTTGAGCAGTTGTCTTTAAACATGATTTATAGCTACTAAAGTTAACACTGATCTTCTGAGCTTTGTAAAAAATCCAAAGAGTTGTAACAAAGAAGTAAAAAATAAATGACAATTTCTGACAGTGGAATTCGCTGTGAAGTTGTGTAGTTCTCATTAATGTTACTCTCAGTTGTTAAAATTAAGTAAAAAAGTTATTATGTTTACCTGCGACGTCACGTCCTGTTGTTCTGCGCCTGGTGATTAACCTCATTTCCTCCGCTAGACTCTAATAGAGAATCGCAAGATGGCGTCGAGTGGAGGAGATGGAGAACCTGAGTGGACCGCAGCCGTGCGGCCGCTTTTATCAGCGTCTTACACGGCTTTCGAAACGAAAGAGCTACCTCAGCTTATAGGTTCCATCATAAACAGGTCAGGCTGGGGATTATTTCGTTCTTTCATGCTTGCCGTCCCTAAAACGAACGGGAGAATCCCGGTTCAGTTTGCGCTAGCATTAGCATTAGCAGTGCTGCTAAACGCTACCCCGTATCTGTACAGTAGATACATTAGCTTCGCTAGCATTCGGGCTGTCTGAGATTCTGCTTCATCATCAGGCCGAACAGGAGAGACAGGTGGCTGTGTTCACCTTGTTAAAACCAGTTTGAGACATTTCTGGTGTTTTTTGTACCCTGTTGTTGCTTCAGCGCAGGGAAGCAACTGCAGTTCGCTGCTGGGTCCTTGAAAATAACACAGTCATCCATCTGTTTTGCCCGTTTGCTGGTTACCTCCCATATCATCCACACAACCGCCGAGTCGCTACACGGCTAGTTAGCTCTTCCTCTGTGTGCTAACGGCTAGCTAAGATAGCTGGCTAATGTCAGGAATATATGACAAGCAAGCGAAAACCTAGAACCGCGCGGACTGACAAGTGGTTTCTAGATCACCCCAGTTTATTTGAGCGAAATATGTCAACGATACCCTCTTAATCCCGATCACCAGATTATACTTGGTGACTCTACGATAGAAAGTTTGCAGCTGGCTAGCGAGTTTAATGAGCTGAACATTAACCTAGCTTTCGCTAGCTAACTACTATTCGGCTCTGCTACTGCGATCCACTTAATAGCTAGCTAGGTTAGCTGTGTCCAGCTAGAACCTAACTGAATTTATGTTTAAACCAACACGAAATCTCATATGTGTGACTAGAAAGGTGGTGCTCATAACATGTTTTGTGGGTCAGTATGGTCATGTGTTGACATCGAGATATCTGCACTGCTGTCGATTTAAGTTTAGCCTCTTGCGTGTTGTCTGCTGCGGAGGGGAGGCGAGCTTACCTGACACTGTTTTAAGCTACCTAGGTTAGATTAGCTCGCTCTGTGAGCTACGTTAGTCAGTAATGGTTAAATTGTTGTTGTTATTTATAACAGTGAAAGAAACGCATCGCTAGTTTTGTCATTTCTTGCCTGATGACAGCTCAACGCGAAACTCTTGTTCTACATATCCGAGTATAGGTTGTGATTTATATGTGAGATACTGTCTTTGTTAAACGCAAAAGCATTAAAAACTGAATTTCGCTGCATTCCGAGTTGGTTCGTAGCTTTACCTGTGCTTAAATGGTGCTCGTATGAAACCGAAACTGAATTTGAATTGCAGTTTATGTGGATGATTTCTTCAAATGCCTTCACCGCTTCCTAATCTTTCATTCTTCTTTACAGAAGGGCTGTCAGTAGATTGCGTAGGTTCTGGAGTGTAACATGGGTCCTGTATTGTATACTTGGACACCTCGCCCCAAGTCCACTTACCATACTTGCATTGCAGTAGCTTTTGAGGCTTTATCAGACTCGCAGTTTTACTTTCATTTCCTCGATAAGTCTGGTGCTTTCTTTTGTTGCTAAAAAGACGTCAGGGAAGTTTTGTTTTACCTCTAATGAGATGAGCTAAGGATTTTTAAGACATCACCAAAAGCTACCTTGAATAAAGACTAGTGTAATAGAATTGGTTTGAAGCAGGTCTGCTGTCATCTGGTATACATGTCAGTGTCGCATGCAGTGAATTCCAACATTATTTTTTAACCAACACCTTTTCGAATGTATTGTAAAGATGCTAATGTTTTAATATTTCTTTTGCAGTGAATCAGAGATACTTCATCACGATAAACAGTATGAGCCGTTCTACTCGTCGTTTGTGGCGCTCTCTGCACATTACATCACCACAGTATGTGGACAAAGTATGTGAATTAACTTAATGCTTTTTTGGAAGGGGAGCATGTTATCAGTCATTGCCTTATTTAGAACTCAGTAGTGCTGCAGACTAACCTGATAAAAGTAGGCTGTTTAAATATGCTCTGCTTCAGATATTGGAAAGCTGCTGTAAATACCAAGTGATCATTAACCTCCTATTTTTTTTTCTTGCCATCAGTCCCTAGAAATCAGTTGCTGTCGGTAGCTGCAGCATGTAAAGTATTGATTGAGTTTTCATTGCTGCGGCTCGAGAATCCAGATGAAGCATGTGCAGTTTCACAGGTGAGACGTGCTCTTCCTAATATCAGTCAGCTGTGCGAATGATGGTAAAACGGTTTAGCTTTGTCATTTGAGTCATACCTCTCTAATTACAGTTTATTCCCTGTTCATGTTGCAGAAACACCTGATTCTCTTAATAAAAGGCCTTTGCACTGGTTGCAGTCGACTAGATCGAACAGAGATCATTACGTTCACTGCAATGATGAAGTCTGCCAAACTTCCACAGACTGTCAAAACCCTTTCTGACGGTGAGGACTCTGTTTACACCTAAGTGTTTTGTATTATGGCCATAGCATCTTAATAGCTTCTTTTAAAAAATCCTCTTTTTGGTTGTGTATGTGTGTGTATGCACTTTTTTGATGATTGCTTGAAACTGGAAGACAGATCAACTTAAGACGAAAGGCCTGATGGCTCATTTGATGGTGTGACCTGAGGGGTTTTTTCTTTTCTTTTCAGACATCTATTGCCTTTTCTCCAAGTTTGGTACTCTGTTATATGTGAAGAGCTCTGGTTGATAGTCATGCTTGATAGTCATGCTTGATGACTTAAAGGATGGAATATCTGCTTGTGTGATTCCCTGAGCTTTATCACTTTTGTATGAATTATCTTTTGGCCTGGTTATACAGTCAGCATTGCCATGTGTGAAGAAATCTGGAAAAGCATGGAATTTAAAAGTGGTCCAGTCATATAAAGTGAGACACAGTAGCAGAATTTATATTTTCTGTGAAGTCCTTTTTTTGCCTTTTTGGTTAACGAGACTGGTAAATAGTGTTTAGTGCTATAGTTTTCTTTGAGCCATGTAAAGATATCTGTTTACAGGCAAAGTTTACTTTAGATTTGTGTATAATTGTATCTGGTTGGTTCTGATGGCTCCTGCTGCTTAGCTTTCAGCAAGTTGTGCTGAACCAAGCATACAGTCCATACTCAAATAAGTAGGTTAGCAGGTTTGCTTTCTGTTCAGCAATAGAGGCACGAAGCAGAGACGAAGATTATGACAGTTTAACACATGTGGTTACATGGAATGTCTGATTTGTGTGCCTGGCTCAGTAAAAGAAAATCAACATTAAGGTTGGTGATTTCCAAGCAAGGCATATGGTACAAGTTTACAAACAGCTTATGTTGAAAGATCATGCATGGCTTTTGCTGTGGTTGTAATCAGTGAGCTGTGCACTAGGACGACATTCAAAAATTAAACGTTCTGTTTGTGCGATCACGCCCTTGTTGTTCCTGATTTGCTAGGGAAAAAAAGTCTGACATCCATTGAAAAGGAGCACTGTTTCAACAGCAGGTAATATGCTGCATTGCCAGGAGTTCAAGTGCTCTGGAAAGACCCTGTCAAAGAATATTGGGGCCAGAGTTAGGAGGCAGATTTCTTGTTTTGAGATTTGAAGAATCAAGTGGACTTTTTTTTGTGGACTGTGTTAAAGTCAGGGTCATTTTTGTGAGTTTAAGATAAGAATTCTTCAAAATCTGTTGCTGTTGAGTCTGCCTGTACTTAAAGTATTGTGTGTGTCATGTGCTGTATAGAAATCAATCTAAAGATACTTTGGTTTTCTCTGCCAACTTAAAAGGTGTGTAAATAACTTGTTATATTTATAACCTATATTTCTGACTCGCGTGAGCCGTATGTTACATTCTCAGTGGCACAGATGTCTAGACAATGTCTTGTCTCATCACACTCTATTAACCTTTTTCCCCCTTTTCTGAGTGCCAGGCTGGCAGAAAGAGAGCTTTGTTCCCTTGCCTCTGTCAGATGGGGTTTGCACTCTCTCATTTCCAGATGGCTGCTCTAAGAGCTGGGGTTTTCTGGGCATTGGGTTGTGCTCTCTGAGATTGTACTCATGTTCTGTTCTCCTGTTCCTTTGCATTATTGTCCAGTGGAGGACCAGAAGGAGCTACCGTCCCCAGTCAACCCTGAGCTACGACACAAAGAAGTGCAAATGAATTTTTTCAATCAGCTGACATCAGTGTTCAACCCTGACATTACAGTCTTAGCCTCACCCTCTGTGCACATGCAGGTTTGTGATTTACAAGGTTTTTACATATGCACAGAGACTGACCTTTCATCCAAGTTCAACCCTAATATATGCTGTCTTTTTTTTTTCTTTGCACTGTAGGCTGAAGGGGAGTGCGATGACCAAACAACAACAGATCAGGCAACACAGGCCAAAATGAAGAATGCCTTCATCTCACAAAATGTGTCCAGTTTACAAGAATTGGGTGTGTTTTTCTTTAGTGAATAATAATGTCTTTTGCATTTACGTTTGTTCGTAGTCTTGACTTGGCACTATTGACCAGATTCTCTTGTTCGTGTCTTGGCACAGGGGGCTCGGAGAAGTTGCTGCGCGTGTGCCTCAATCTGCCCTACTTCTTACGCTACATCAACCGCTTCCAGGATGCTGTATCAGCAAACTCTTTCTTCATCATGCCAGCCACTGTGGCAGATGCCACGGCTGTCCGAAATGGGTGAGGATGTTGCATAGTTCCTTTAATTTAACTTGCTTGAACGTTTGTATTAGTTGTAAAGTGTGCTGACATCTTATGTGTGTCTGCTTGTATGTCAGATTCCACTCTCTTGTAATTGATGTGACCATGGCCTTGGATACTCTCTCTCTGCCTGTGCTGGAGCCTTTAACCCCTGGGAGACTCCTCGATGTTACTGTGCTAGCTCTGAGCTGCCTCTATGCAGGTAATTAACCAAGGTTTTGGGGTTTCTGCCTTAAATAGTCCTGCATTTATTTTCAGAATTTGGAGTAATGTTTGTTCTTCATTTGTAGGTGTGAGTGTGGCAACATGCATGGCTATTCTGCAAGTGGGTACGGGCCTGCAGCTTCGCACTGCCTCCACTGGCTCCAAAGAGGAAGATTATGAGAACGATGCTGCTACTATCGTGCAGAAATGTGTATGTGCATTTAACTATTGTAATCTATTCATTGTTGTTTAATAATGTTCTTTCTCATTCAGTGCTCTCTTTTGCTCTCGTTAAAACAGCTGGAGATATATGACATGATTGGACAGGCTATCAGTAACTCTCGCCGTGCTGGAGGGGAGGTAATTCATGTTTTGATTAAAGAAATTAGTGTTGCTGCATCACTGATATCGTGTCCGAATCCAGACTGGATGTGCTACATCTTTCTTTGTCATTGTGCATGTCTTCTTTCTACAGCATTATCAGAACTTCCAGCTTCTGGGTGCCTGGTGCTTACTGAATAGCTTGTATTTGATATTGAATCTGAGCCCCACGGCTCTGGCAGATAAGGGGAAGGAGAAAGATCCTCTAGCAGCACTGCGAGTCAGGGACATTGCTACCCGCACCAAAGATGGGGCAGGATCCCCAAAACTGGGCCCTGGGAAGGGGTAGGTCATTTTGGTTCAGTAATTGGGTGGGTATGCCTTCTATATGTTCTGCTAGGTCATTGTAACAGCACAACCCTTTTTTCTTTTTCTCTTACCTTAAAGACACCAAGGTTTCGGGGTTTTGTCGGTCATTCTGGCAAATCACTCTATCAAGCTGCTCACGTCACTGTTTCAGGACCTACAAGTGGAGGCACTGCACAGGGTAAGAACCCACACTAGAACATCCTAGCCTCTGCTTTCTTACCCTTTAATTAGGATGGATGAAATGGCAAAAATCATATCACGATAGTTCAAGACATTTTCACTATACACGACATATGTTTAAATAGAACCTGTAGTGCCACATGTAAAAAGTACTATAATAGCAATATTAATAAACCTAAAACTACAATAATTTCTATTCAGTATTTCACAGACTGCACTTAATTCAATTAAACAGGACCAGTTATGCTCACTTTGTAATAAAAAGTGTAGTTAGTGTTCTTTAAGTACTAATGATATTGACAATGTTCAGAAAAGCGTACTGTGTCATAATTTATCACGATGATAATAATAAACTTGTTTTATTGCTTAATGATACTTGTAATTTCATTTTGTGGAAGAGTGGCTCATTGTAGGTTTATCTCCCTTAGGGCTGGGCCAGTGATGGGCCCCCAGCAGAGCTGAACATTATGGCTCAAAGCACATCAATTCAGAGAGTGCAGAGACTCATCGACTCTGTGCCTCTCACTAACCTGCTCTTCACGCTGCTCTCCACCTCCTATAAGAAGGTATGAAGCTAAGCAACTGGTTGATTCTCACCACAAAGAACCTCCCTGGCATGGTAGAGTATAAATGTGGCTCCTCTGGTTCTGCCTCTTTCAGGCTTGCGTGCTGCAAAGACAGAGGAAAGGCTCAGTGAGCAGTGATGCCAGTGCCTCCACCGACTCAAACACATACTATGAAGATGACTTCAGCAGCACAGAGGAGGACAGTAGTCAAGGTAACGAATGCTGCAGAGTTCTCTCTAAATCAGACTTTGAAGTGAGGCCTAGCAAAGTTAGTTTGGGTCATTCACTTTGAATTATGAACAGAAAGCAGGGACATGGTTGCAAAAATAATTCCATAGACTAATCCCATGTTAATTTTTTTTTTTCATTAAATTACCACTTTCATTGATCTAATAATGACCTAGTTCTGTAGCCCAGACATATTTGTCAGTTTTGAAAGCTGGGCTGTGTCTTTCACTGGCTGAGCTAGTGTCAGGGCTGAAGAGAGTGAGGAATATTTTGATGCAGTTCCTGAAGACTGCACGATGTAGTAGACGGACCAAAGTCAGGCCATTCGAGGGCTTAGAGACAGGTCAGTTTATTCCTGCTGCAGAGTGCTGTTGCACATCAAGCATGCTCTGCTTAACTGCGCCGCCCTGGCAGCCTGCACAGCTAGTGACAGTGTTCGTTATTTCAGCAGAGAGAAGACAGGAGAGGACAAGAGCAGCTTGTGTCTCAGGTCAGCAGATCTCTGCATTAGGTCAGCCTTGTAGTGTCTCACTATGCTCCCTTTGTGCTTTCAACAGTAAAGACTTCAAATAGCCTTACCCACAGCTTGTAAAAAAAAAAAACCCAGCATCTTTGTTTTGTGTGCAATACAATGATTTCAAGGAGTATGGAGATGAACTTGGCTCTCTGCGTGTTCACAGATGATGACAGTGAGCCCATTCTGGGCCTTTGGTTTGAGGAGACCATCTCTCCCAGTAAAGAGAAGGTGGCTCCTCCACCTCCCCCTCCACCCCCTCCTCTGGAAACCTCTCCAAGACTCAAGAGCCCCAGCAAGCAGAATGCAGGAGAGAACGGCAATATCCTAGCCAGCCGCAAGGACCCAGAGTTGGTGAGGACAAATTGCACTGTGTTGAGGTTGATCTGTATAGTCTGAAAACAGGCTTTGTGTTTGTATTTGGTGGGCAGTACAGCAGTGTTCCCAGGACCGGGATGGGTATTCACTTTATGAACTTCAGTCATAGATTCCATACTAAGTACAAAAAGCTCCTCAAACAGCAGTTGGATAAACCTGTTGAACTGAGCTAGTCTTTTGACCTGCATTAAGGAAAAGGCAAGTAATCTCTGGCAACTTTGACTCAGTAGAGAGTGGGGTATTTTTCTTTCCAGTTCTTAAGTCTGGCTTCAAGCATTCTGAACTTCATCACTACATCCATGCTGAAGTCCAGAAATAACTTTATCCGCAACTACCTGAGTGTGTCCCTCACCGAGCAGCACATGGCCACCCTGGCCAGCATTATCAAGGATGTGGACAAAGATGTGAAGGGTGAGGACCAGATATTTCTATTATTTACTAAGTATTTTAAATGTCATTGTTTATCATTTTGAAATCCTAATTTAAAGGAGTCAGGTTAGATGAATTCACTTGGCTTTTCTCTAGGTTCCTCTGATGAAGAATTTGCATCAGCCTTATACCACTTCAACCATTCTCTGGTAACATCAGACCTACCCTCTCCAGCTCTTCAGGTGTGCAGGATGATTGACCCATTGGTAGTCAAGAATCTTATAAATATTATATGACTTTGTTTGAAATTTTCTTTGTCTAGATAATTGAGTAACACTCTGTGTTTGTTTAGAACACATTGTTGCAGCAGTTGGGTGTGGCTCCATTCTCTGAAGGCCCCTGGCCCATGTACATCCACCCCCAATCGCTTTCGGTGCTCTCCAGACTACTGCTGATCTGGCAGCACAAAGCAAGCATGCAGGGAGATCCTGATGTGCCTGAGTGCATGAAGGTCTGGGAAAGGTGAGTGTGATATCACTTGTCATCCAGGAAATCAAGCACGTGTTCCGACTTCATCTGATCAGCATGAAAGGAATGAGGAATCGCCTGTGTCTCATGGACTGCATTCCTGACTACTCTATTAGTTCATATGCTGCATACATTACACAAATGTAGTAACTCTGTAACATGTAAATGTAAAATGTAGTGTATTTCTCTATGAAAGATCAGTTATTAAGAGTTAACTGGCATGAAAGGTAGTTAGTTCACTGTATTCTTATTGGTGTAGTGGTAAGGCAGATGTTTTTGGCCTGAGCAGTTACTGAGAATGCCTCTCTCCATTTGGCTCAGGTTTGTGGGCACTCTGAAACAGCACACCCTGCAGGGAGCAATGCCCAGCGAGGAGGATCTGAATGTGGAGCACCTTCAACTATTGCTGCTCATTTTCCACAACCTGTCAGAGAAGGGCCGCCGCAACGTCCTCACTTTGTGCACACAGGCCATCGCTGAGGTGGCCGCCCAGGTGGACTCTCAGCTCCAGGCTGTGCCGCTCAACCTGGCCCGCATTCTGCTGGTCTTTGATTACCTGCTACACCAATACTCTAAAGCCCCTATGTATCTGTTTGAGCAGGTAGGAGATTAATACTGCCATATCCTGTTTTTGTTGAGTTGTTCATTTTTAGGTGTGCCATTAACAGAACATTGTGTGATCAGGTACAGTACAATCTTCTGACTGCACCTACATCTGGGGCCAGCTCTACACAGGAAGGAGGAAAACGAGGCTCTCTACCAATTTATTATGGCTTTAAGGAAGTGGAAGAAAACTGGACCAAGCACTGCTCGGCAGGTAGGAGTAAGTCAAACCTCTTATGTTTCTCCCAGTAATGTGATCAAAGATATGTTTTGAATCTTGCTGACCTGTTAGAAGGGTATTTGTTGTTGATGGCCATTATTTTTCCTTGTTTAGATTCTACAGTGCAGCCCAAGTTCTACTGTGTCCTTTCCCCTGAAGCTTCAGAAGATGACAGAAGTCGACTTGACAACAAGGTAAAGCAAAACCCCAGTCCAGTTCACAGCACAAAATATTTTTTTGGTAAGTCTGTGTGACCTCATGTTTGTGTTTCTAATGAAAACTCTGTTGTTTCATTTTAGGTCTTCCAAGTGCTGTTCAATGGAGCTGTAAAATATGACAACTTGTATTCCTCTCTTATTTCCCTGCTGGCTGCGGGGTCTCGCTTCGACACAGCCAGAAGGCAGGAGAACAAACCTATTAACCCTGTTGTAAGTTGCTTAATTTACGCCTTCTGACATAATGCTTCACTCCTATCAGACTGATTTGTCTATAAATCACATTTGGGGCCTTTCATATTGTAATGGAAATAGTTTTTCCCACATTAGCTAACAAAAACATGGACTTGTTAGTTGTGGTGCACATTTAATTCTTGCATGTAGATTGAATGTTTGTTCAAAATATGCTGTTGAATGCTGGTTTTCCATAACATTGATGTTAGGGGTCAGCAGTGTTATGGGCAACAGCCACAGACATGCTCTTAGATGCTACCTAAATGTTGGTACCATAGAGCAGGTTTTTGTCTGTGTATCTAGTATCTCTAAACATTTTCATCTATATTGTCTTATGCTTATATTTCCTAGTTAATTCCTATGAAACGTTGCTTTATAGCGATTTGTGCTGATTAATGCTGGTTGCCCGTAACATTACTCTTACTTATTTCCTGCAGGAGGCATGTTCCCTCCAGTATTATTTTCTGATTCTGTGGAGGATTCTGGGAGTGTTACCCCCATCTAAAGCCTATATTGAGCAACTAAAGACAGGGAACAGTGACCCAAGTGAGAGTGACATCCTGCACACCCTTAGGTGGTCATCGCGGTTAGGAGTCAGCACATATGTCAACTGGATCAAAGTGAGTTTCCCAACTTTTGGACCAGAACTTTTTTGCTACAGAAGGTTGAAGTTCTTTTGAAGAGTTACCTCTGAATTCTAATGGTATTTCCCTAACCCTGTCAGGAACACTTGGTGAAACAAGGAATGAAAGCCGACCATGCAACCTCCCTGGTTGAAGTGGTGTCCTCCAAATGCAGTGCAGTGAAATATGACGTAGAGCTTGCTGAGGAGTACATTGCCAGACAGGTACAGGCAGCTGATCCTAGCATTCATTTGTGCTATACTATAAAAACACATGGCTAAAGGGTCTCGTTTCTCTCTTTTAGATCTCGTCTTTCTGTTGTGTGGACCCCAACAGCATCCTGCCTCTTCACCAGATTCCTTCCCTGCAGACCATATACACATTGGATGCGGTCATCTCAAAAGTGCAGGTCTCTCGTAATGAGCATTTCTCAAAGGTGGCTGCAGAGACAGACACGCACAAATCATTTGAGATTACCAAGAACCTACTGCCTGCAACACTGCAGCTTATCGACGTCTACACGGCTTTTACCAGGTCCATACTATTCTCTCTGTGGATCGTGTTATTGAAGCAACGTTATTATTTAACATTATTATTTCTAATGCACATTCAACTGTGAATACTGCTGTATGCTGTTCTTTTTTCTGAGTTTAACACATTTGTCTGTCTTGTTTGCTTGCATAGATCATATTTGTTAATGAGCCTCCCTGAAGATGGAGAAAACAAGCCAACAGAAGCCAAACTGCAGGGCTATGCAGCTGTGTTGTCTATCGGCTCTACACGCTGCAAAGCCAATGTTCTTGGTAAGGATTATTTGCGCTAGTAGCATTCTCTTTTGCTTTCCTGTGGTGCTAGATGACTGTATAGCTGCACCCATCTGTAGGTTGACACCGGTGCTAGAACTTAGCTCTTTAAATGCATGAATAATGCAAGTAAAATACACCCACAAATAAGGCTTGTGTACAAATTGTCAAAAAAAACGTATTGGCCATTTTTGAGGTTCAGTGATTATAACTAGTATCAGCTAAATAATCATGAATGAATAGCATTATTCTATGTTTATGACTACTTCATGGTTTTAGTATGTAGACTGCAGACCGGGACAGTATGCCAAACTGTCACCTCGTGACACCAGTCAGTGTATGATGAATTCGAGCCTGTATATACTCGAGTCACACTGCAGTCTTCCTCCTTCTCTTGACTTGCTTGAGACTGAGTAATTTGTTAACCCAATGCCATCCAGAGACTTTGTTGGAGCTTTGGAAGCTTTTGTCCTCTGTGGGCTGTTTCTTCACTCTTCGCTTCATTGGTGAAGCAGTTGTGATTGTGTGTGTTTAAAAACAGGCTAATATCTTCCAGTGTAGGTTAGGTCCAACTGTGATGGAGTCAGTAACTGTTCTCTGTGTGAGCAGAGCCTCATTCATCGCGTTTGTTCATTAGTGTGGCAGCATACACTTGACTTATGTCATGCAGTATCAGCTCGAATCGGAATGTTGGTATCGGTGCAGTTTTGTGAGTATGAGTAAATGAGTGTGGTATCGGCCCAATACCAAAATTAGTATCGATGCATCCTTAATTCTAATCTGTGGCTTACTGGAAAACCAGTCTATGCTTTCTTTGAAACCTTCAAAAGTGCAGTATCTACAGCTACTACTCTTTGTTTTGATTTCAGGCCAGCCATTAATGCAGAATCTACCATCTGCTGTTCAAACGCTATGTGAGACATGGAACAACATCCATACTAACGAGTTCCCCAACATTGGTTCATGGGTAAGGGTGCTCTGACAGTGTATTTTAACTGTGAATAACATCAGCCAAGCCTACAGCAGTCTAATCCCAGGTTCTTTTCCCCACAGCGGAATGCCTTTGCTAATGACACCATTCCATCAGAGAGCTATATCAGTGCTATCCAAGCAGCCCACCTGGGAACACTCTGTAATCAGTCTCTGCCCTTGGCCTCCTCCCTCAAACACATCTTGCTCACATTGGTGCGCCTCACTGGGGACCTCATTGTGTAAGTGATATGAACACAACACTGCATTCACCTGTATTCCACTTTACTGTATGGAATAAGATGCAGAACTCGAAGTACTTGGTGTTAATTGATGTGATGGCAGAGATAAAAGTAAAAACAAACACATCTAAGTGAATGTATTTTTGTAGGCCAGTGACCTTAAACATATTTTTCTACAGCACAGAGGAGCTGAACCCTCCCCAGGTGATTCGCACGCTTTTGCCACTTCTGTTGGAAAGCAGCACAGAGAGTGTTGCTGAAATCTGCAGCACATCTTTAGAGAGGATCCTGGGTCCCGCTGAGTCTGATGCCTTCTTGGCTCGTGTATACGAGCGACTCGTCACAGGCTGCTACAACATCATTGCCAACCACTCTGACCCAAACAGGTGAGGTGCTTAACATTATTCAAGATCAAAAACACATTGTTGATGCGTTTTATAAATTTTAGATCTGACAATATTTCCCCCTAGAACAAAAATACTTCCACTACAATAAAGTGGATTTTTTTTTTCAGGAATGCTTAGTGTTTGGTCTGGTTACTTTTGTCTCACAGTGGTCTGGATGAGTCTGTGCTGGAGGAATGTCTGCAGTACCTGGAGAAGCAGTTGGAGAGCAGTCAGGTCCGCAAAGCCATGGAGGAATTCTTTTCTTTCAGGTACACCACAGCCCAACCTTACTCTTTCTTTACCAAGGAAAATGAACAGTACTATGCTCAATTTGTTTTCCTCCTCCCAGTGGCGAACTGGTACAAATCATGATGGCAACTGCAAATGAGAATCTATCTGCCAAGTTCTGCAACAGGGTTCTGAAGTTCTTCACTAAGCTGTTCCAGCTGAGTAAGTAGCCAGATGCAATATAAGTTTGGTCTCTAAGCCATGTACTCCAATTATGTCCTGTCTAATGTATCTGTAAATGTGTGTTTATAGCGGAGAAGAGCCCTAACCCCAGCCTGCTGAGCCTGTGTGGCTCCCTGGCCCAGCTGGCCTGCGTGGAACCATCAAGGCTGCAGGCATGGTTGACTCGTATGACTGCCTCACCACCCAAAGACTCAGACCAGCTGGACACGGTGCAGGAGAACAGACAGCTGCTGCAGCTTCTTACCACCTACATTGTGCGGGACAATAGCCAGGTGGGCGAGGGTGTGTGCACTGTGCTACTAAGCACCCTTATCCCCATGGCAACTGAGATGCTGGCCAGCGGTGATGGGGCTGGCTTTCCTGAGCTCATGGTTATCATGGCCACGCTGGCCAGTGCTGGGCAAGGAGCAGGACACCTGCAGCTGCACAGGGCTGCTATTGACTGGCTCACTAGATGGTGAGAAATGACAAAGGATCACAGTGGAAATTTGTGTAATGCTATTTGTCTGCTGAATGTGGTTAAATTAACATTTTTCTTTTCTTTTTTTTAGTAAAAAGTACTTGTATCAGAAGAATGTTGTGGAGAAAGTCACCGCCAATGTTTCTCAAGGCAAAGTAAGGCTAATTGTTCAGATTGATTGTTACCTTTTGATATTTGCAGGAAAGTTTGCTGATTATTTTTATACTGTGTTGTAGCATGCCAGCATGTTGGAGTGTGCATGCCACATCATCTCCTACCTGGCAGACGTGATGAATGCTCTGAGGCAGAGCAGCGGGCAAGGCTCATCCCAGCTACTGATGGAGGGAGAGGAGAAGGCCATTGAGGTGGACTCCGACTGGGTGGAGGAGCTGGCTGTTGAGGAGGAGGACTCGCAGGCTGAAGACTCGGTCAGGAAACTGCTCTCAGATTCTGAGAATGATCGGATATTAATGGGACTTTAGTGAATGTCTGCACTGATGCTGCACTCAGGCCTTTGTTGTGTTGACCAAAGCTTAATTCTTCTTGGCTTTATAACTGAGATTCCGTTTGTCTTCTAGGATGAGGACTCCCTCTGCAATAAGCTCTGTACCTTTACCATTACGCAGAAGGAGTTCATGAATCAGCACTGGTAATGGAAGAACTTGTCATCCACTTTACGTCCCCACTCCCTCCAATGAAACACTATACCTGTTTAAAACTACAACCCGGCCTTACTCCTCTCCTTTCGCTATACAGGTATCATTGTCACACCTGTAAGATGGTGGATGGGGTAGGTGTGTGCACAGTGTGTGCCAAGGTCTGTCACAAAGACCACGAGATCTCCTATGCCAAATACGGCTCTTTCTTCTGTGACTGCGGGGCCAAGGAGGATGGCAGCTGCCAGGTGAGACCGAATACTTCAGGTCATCATGGGAAAAGAACAACAGCGGTAACTTTGGCTTGCAACTCATTTATCATTGATTGTCATCAACTGATTTGAGTTGTCCCTCAGCCCATCAGGACGTTCAGTCTTTCTTTTCCATGAGCCATCCAAGTTCTTCCTCCATAACAATGTACCTTTACATTTAATTGATTATTAATTGGTGATTAATTGATAATAGAAGAATTTTGCTTATGTATTAACATTGACACTTTGGCCTAGGTACTTGAAAATGCTTTAGCTTTTGCATTATGCCATAACATCTCATGCATGCCTCCTTAATGGAAACACACAGCATGCAGAAATCTTTTTAGTTAACCCTGACTTCTAATGTTACAAGTAAAGTTTGGTCACTTTGCACTCCATAATATCCCCTTTTACATAAATAAGTTATTTTGACTTGTTAAAGTCTAACATGTTGTATGTGTAATTAAATTTGGCCCCATATGTTTTCTGTATAACAGGCTCTGGTGAAAAGAAGCCCCAGCAGTGGAATGAGCTCCACTATGAAGGAGTCCTCAGCCTTTCAGAGTGAGCTGCGGATGCCTGAGAGTGCCATTCGCCACCAGAGCACATCGTCCACCGACAAGGGCAAAGTCACCATCTGCGATGGGAAGAGCAGCGATGAGGAGAAACCCAAGAAAAGCAGTGTGTGCAAAAACATTGAAGGCTGCAGAGAAGACCTACTTGCCCAAGTGGTAAGAGTGGCAAAACTGTGGTCTCCTACTAGAAGGATAGCACTGATAAAGTTTGAGATCATGTATGTATTTTGAGTTGGGCGGCAGAATCTTTCTCATAATTGACAAATGAGGCCTATTTACATGGTCTGATTTTTTTTTTAAGGACCAAAAAAAGCGTGTCAGATTTTGAAAACAAACACGTATGATACTGCTGTGTTTTACATATTCTGATACTGATTGACTATAAAAATGCAGAGGGTGAATAATATATAGGGCGGACCACAGCTAAAAGGCCCGTTTTGACTTCGAATATAAATTTGACATGGCATAATTACGAGACACATTTCATAATTCTTCATTTTTCTAATACTATGTTATAGCTTGTTACTGTTATACCGTCCAACGTATTGGTTACTTATAATGTAAGACTCTTGTTTCCATTCAGTAATGGGCTTGGCTGACCAGTTCACTCATGCATTGTAAATGTTTCTCTCAGTCAAGTTCATCCACGGCAACTCTGGTGCTGGACCTGCTGATCTTTCTCATGGATGCCATCCAGACGAACTTCCAGCAGGCCTCTGCTGTGGGCAGCAGCAGCCGTGCCCAACATGCACTCAATGAACTGCACACCCAGGACAAGACTGTGGAGATGACCGACCAACTCATGGTACGAGTGCACCCATGAGCAGCAGCAAAGAGTGCAGATCGTCCAGACTTCAGTTTAATTTAGCTGGCTCGAATATTTTTCAGTGCAAACATGCAATCCATACTATACAGGGTGAATGCATTTGTTAAACGCATTTGTTATTAGAATTGATCTGAACATGTTTTTGTTTCTGTTCAGGTTCCCACTCTAGGCTCTCAGGAGGGAGCATTTGAGAATGTGAGGATGAACTACAGTGGTGATCAGGGCCAGACCATCAGACAGCTCATCAGTGCTCATGTGTTGCGGCGTGTGGCCATGTGTGTGCTGTCCTCTCCCCATGGGCGCAGACAACACCTCGCTGTCAGCCATGAGAAGGGCAAGGTAAGCTTCCAAGCATAGTTGATACCTCTTTGTCACTGGCGAGATTGCAAAATGATCCAAATACTGAATTATTGAAAAATAATTTATTTGTACGGTACTGTTTACTATTGTTATCGGTATAAATGTAATTTATCATGTTGTTTTTCTTTAAGATCACTGTCCTGCAACTGTCAGCCCTCCTGAAGCAGGCAGACTCCAGTAAAAGAAAACTGACTCTAACTCGCCTGGCCTCAGCACCTGTGCCCTTTACTGTCCTCAGCTTGACTGGAAACCCTTGTAATGAGGACTACCTAGCTGTTTGTGGCCTCAAGGTAATGCAAGTACATTTGTGTATAGTACTTGTTTTTTGTATGGAGGAAACGTTTATAATACATGCATGCACATTCTTATGTCTTTGCCTTTTGCAGGACTGTCATGTACTCACATTCAGCAGTACAGGCTCAGTGTCTGACCACCTCGTACTGCACCCCCAGCTGGCCACTGGAAACTTCATCATTAAGGCCATCTGGCTGCCTGGTTCTCAGACTGAATTGGCCATTATCACAGCTGACTTTGTTAAGGTGAATCATTTTTATTTTTACTTCTGTTATTTTGTGCTCGCCCAAAATTGCAAAAAACATCTTTGATGATGTGATGTTTTCTAACTGCAGTGCTGCTTCTCTTTCTAGATCTATGACTTGTCTGTGGATGCCCTCAGCCCCATGTACTACTTCCTTTTGCCGAGCTCAAAAATCAGAGATGCAACATTCCTGTTCAATGAAGAGGGAAAAAACATCATTGTCATAATGTCCTCAGCTGGCTACATGTACACACAGGTGATGGATGAGTCCAGCAGTGCACAGCATGGCCCCTTCTATGTTACCAATGTGCTTGAGATCACCCATGAAGACTTGAAGGTACTTGAGTCATCACTACCTGTATTGCGTAGATATAAAGATCTGCTTAGGTTTTGCGTAATGGTTCAGAGCTTAACACATTCCTGTTTGCGGTCCTCCACAGGACAGCAATG
Organism: Colossoma macropomum; assembly: GCF_904425465.1. NCBI lineage: Eukaryota > Metazoa > Chordata > Actinopteri > Characiformes > Serrasalmidae > Colossoma > Colossoma macropomum. Next base: position 12,628,120 of record NW_023494802.1, on the reverse strand, counting down.
GTCAGGTGGCAGGAGGGGGGGTGTCTGTGTATTACTCCCATGTCCTGCAGATGCTCTTCTTCAGTTACAGCCAGGGCAAGTCTTTTGCTGCCACAGTGAACCGCAGCAGCATGGAGACACAGAGATTATTTACAATAAATGTCAAAGGGTACGCAAGTTCTCTTCAATAACATGACTGGATAATATATTTTAACTTAAGTACCTACAGCGTGAGGATCAGAATAATGTTCTTGTTCTTTAGGACCTTGGCAGTATGTTGTTTTATAAAACTTCTCACTAAATAGACTGTGTTTTTGTTTTTATTATTATTATTATTACTACTACTAAATTCTCTCACTCCTCTCTGCAGGTCAAACGGAGGCAGTAAGACATCTCCAGCTCTGTGCCAGTGGTCTGAGGTAATGAACCACCCAGGGCTGGTGTGCTGTGTGCAGCAGACCACAGGGATCCCTCTTGTCATCATGGTGAAACCAGACACTTTCCTGATCCAGGAGATTAAAACTTTACCAGCCAAAGCCAAGGTCTGTCCTCAGTCAGAGTAGAGCTATGACTGACACCTGTCGTTGGTTTAATTATTGTGACTGATTGCCAATGACTGCAGAACTCATTAGTTAAGAGAACCTTGTCTGTCTGCTTCTCAGATTCAGGACATGGTGGCTATCCGTCACACAGCCAGTAACGAGCAGCAGCGTACCACTATGATCCTGCTGTGTGAAGATGGCAGCCTGCGCATCTACATGGCCAATGTGGAGAACACATCCTACTGGCTCCAGCCCTCTCTTCAGCCTAGCAGTGTCATTAGCATCATGAAGCCTGTCCGCAAACGCAAAGCTGCCGCCGCCAGTGAGTCATGCCTCCACCTCCCACTCATCATACTACAGCTTTGTCCTAAGTTAGCCTTCTCTGTGCATTTATTTATTTATTTCTCTTTTGTTTCTCTGTCTTAAATTTTCTACTGCAGCTACACGCACGTCCAGCCAAGTAACCTTTCCTGTAGATTTCTTTGAACACAACCAGCAGCTGACGGAAGTGGAGTTTGGGGGCAACGACTTGCTGCAGGTCTACAACGGGCAACAGATCAAACACCGCCTCAACTCCTCAGGGATGTATGTGGCCAACACCAAGGTAAGAAAAAAGCACTTTTTTGGTAGTTCATTCAATAGTAAACAGTGTTTTCTTCACAACATGAGTGTATTACAGTGTACAACCAACAGCGTATATCCCCCTCCCCTCTTTTCAGCCTGGTGGCTTCACAGTGGAGGTGGTAAACAATAACAACTCTATGGTGATGACGGGAATGAGGGTGCAGGTTGGCACTCAGGCCATCGAAAGGGCTCCATCATACATTGAAATCTTTGGCCGCACCATGCAGATGAATTTGACTCGCTCTCGGTGGTTTGATCTGCCTTTCACACGTGAGGAGGCCCTGCAGGCTGACAAGAAACTCTCCATTTTCAGTAAGTGCTTGCTGCATCACTCGTACTGCTGTGAATTTCATCTTGCAAGAATATAATGTCAACGAATTAATTTATTTACATTTACTCATTCGTTTACATTTTTCTCTCTCTGTGCCTTAGTTGGAGCATCAGTAGACCCTGCTGGAGTCACCATGCTAGACTCTATTAAGATCTATGGCAAAACCAAAGAGCAGTTTGGATGGCCTGATGAACCTCCAGAGGACTTTCCTTCTGCCTCTGTCAACAATGTTTGCAGCCCCAATCTGAACCAGGGCAATGGCACGGGAGACAGTGACATCACAACTCCAACCTCCACCAGTGGCACAGTACTGGAGAGGTGAGTCTAGTTTGCAGCTTTTCTGTTCCTTTTTAACTGATTGAGCTCAAAATCAGCTCTTCAGTAATATTGGTACATCTTCAAAACTCATAATCCTTTTCTTTTTGTTTCCATTTCTCTGTCCTCAATGTAAATGTTCACCTGTTCATGTGATCTTTTAACATCACCCTAAATTATTTTAATGCGCTGACACTGAAAAAGGTTTTATTAATACACAATGCAAGAAGGAGGGCAGAAAGGTGCAGAATGGAGGAGTGTGTGGTGCGTCCAGTGCATGGCTGCCTTCATAATGACTTGTGCTTGCATGCTTACATGTCCTCTGTTACATACAAATCATTTTATTTACTTGTTTCTTTCTGTGATCCTCACACATTTTTCTTTTTCTTTGCTCCCAAAAACAATAAAAAAAAGTTGCGAAACTGAGTCCTTATCAACCTTGGACCGGTTAGTAACCGCCCTTTCTCTGCTTGTTTGCATGGTGTTTGTTTGCAAATATGTGTGTGCGCGAGAGAGAGAGAGAGAAAGAAAGAGAGAGTGTGTGTGTGTATGTGTGTGTGTGAGCACACAAGGCAAAAAAATGCAGTTACACTGAGCTTGCTATAGCATAGGAAAAATGTTGTAAGAGTATTTAAGTTTTTTGTGTTCTGAGGTGTCTCATGTTATTGCTCACTTAGATGCTTTTAATAACGTTTTTTTATAACATAAAGCATATATTTGATATAATTGAGATTTGGTAATTATTTGCAATGCTCTGAATTGTGTGGTTTTGAAGCATTTACATTTACATCAACATGGCATGAATCTCCTTTGCTGTTCCTAGGTTAGTGGTCAGCTCCCTGGAAGCTCTGGAGAGTTGCTTTGCTGTTGGCTGTGCCAGTGAAAAGGTAATCAAAACCTGTTCATTTGGTTGGCCATTGTAGGAACCAGTGCACCAGTTTTAATGGTTCCTGTTAAGGAGAAAACAAAATGTCATCTGAAATTGATTTAGCTCTTTTTAATGATTTGTTTTTTTTTTTAGGAAAAAAGCAAAGGTCCAGCCCTAGAGCTGGCCACTCTTCTACTATCCATGCCAACTCCTGCTGGAGTCCAGCAACAGACCAAAGGCCTTCTGGCCAGTTTACACACCAGCCGCACAGCCTACCACAACCACAAGGTACTGGCCCTGTCACCACTATATAAACAGCTAACCTGTGTTGATTTTGTCTTTTTTGCCTTTTCTGTTTTATTAAATATTTATCTCACTAAGGCTTTTTCTCTATTTAGGATCAATCTCTACTGAGCAATGCAGTGCAGTGTTTGAACAGCTGCAGTAAGGATGGAAAGGATTTGGACCCTGATGTTTTCCAGCGACTAGTGATAACCGCCCGCTCCATTGCCATCATGAGACCCAATAACCTAGTGCACTTTACAGAGTCAAAGATGTCTCATGCTGAAACTGGTACACAGCACTGGACATTTTTAATAGTACTTTCTTGCTGCTGTTAATAATAATATTGGTCCTGCAGAGAAGCTGCAGCTATTTATTTTTGTCGTTATATGGAAAGTCTCTTTCTTCACTGTAAACAACTCTTCTTCTCTCAGATCTGAGTGAAGATGGTAAGGATGGCCTAAAACAAGCTGACGCTGAAGGCTGTAATTTTATCATGCAGCTGGTCAGTAACTTCTGGAAGCTTCATGCACTGAAACCCAAGAATGCTTTCCTTGCTCCTGCCTGTTTACCTGGTAAGCAGGCTGATCTCAGAGTGCTGTATTTAATTTGTTTTTCATTTTTGTATTTTTGTTATAGTTTGCATGAAACATTGAATTTATTTATTTATTTATTTATTTATTTATTTATTTCCTTCCCCCTCTTCCCCTCCCTTTTCTCAGGGCTGACCCACATTGAAGCCACTGTGAATGCACTAGTGGACATCATTCATGGCTATTGCACATGTGAGCTGGACTACATCAATGTGGCCTCCAAAATCTACATGCAGATGTTGCTCTGTCCTGTAAGATTTGGTCATCCTTTAAATCTATTTTTATTTCTTATGAATTTCCATTTCTTTAGCACCACAATAAATTCAGTCAGTTCATCGTATAGGCAGAATCCATGTTTTCTGTATGTAATATTCCTATCATCTATTGCTATAGGACACCTCTGTGAGCTTTGCTTGCAAACAGGCCCTTATAAGAGTACTGAGACCCAGGAACAAGCGCAGGCATGTGACTTTGCCCTCTCCGCCGCGCTCCAACACTCCAATGGGTAAGATCTGAGTTATGAACATTACACTTGGTCAGTGTTCTTTGGATATACACTTCCTGAGCACTTTGTCCGTTGCATCATTGTTGGTGCCAGACGGGCTGGTTTGGTCTTTTCTATAGCGGCTTTTCTCCTAAGATTTTCACATCAACAGTCTGTGGAATAGTGCAGTAAATAAAAAAATTAGCAAATGGCTGTTCTTCAGACAGAAACGCCTTGTTGATGAAAGAGGTCAATGGAGAATGGCCAGACTGGTTTGAGCTGACAAAAAAGCTGCGGTAGCTCAGATAACCTCTATGTACAATTGTGGTGAGCAGAAAAGCAGCTCTGAATGCACAACTTGTCAAACCTTAAGGCGGATGGGCTACAACAGCAGAAGACCACCTTGTGTTCCGCTTCTGTCAGCCAAGAACAGAAAGCTGAGTCTGCAGTTGGCACAGGCTCACCAAAACTGAACAGTTGTTGGCTGGAAACCTGTAGCCTGGTCTGATGAATCTCGATTTCAGCTGAGGCACACAGCTAGTAGGGTCAGAATTTGGCACCACCAGCAAAAATCCATGGCCCCAACCTGCCTTGTATCAACAGTCCAGGCTGGTGGAGGTTGTGTAATAGTGTGGGGAATGTTTTCTTGGCTCACTTTGGACCTATGAATACTAATCAACCATCGCTTTAATGCCACAGCCTATTTGAGTATTGTTACTGACCATGTGCATTCCTCCATGGCTACAATTTACCAATCTTCTAATGGCTATTTCCAGCTTGATAATGCACCATGTTGCAAAGCAAAATTCACCTGAAACTGACTTCTTGAACATGACAGTGAGCTTAGTGAGTGGCCTTCCCTGTCATCAAATTTGAATCCAGTAGAAGACCTTTGGAATGTGGTAGAACAGGAGACTCACAGCATGAAAGTGCGCCTGCAAAATCTGCAGGAACTGCATGATGCAGTCGTGATAACATGTACCCAGAATCTCAAAGGGATGTTTCTAACATCTTGTTGAATCCTTGCCACGAAGAATTGGGGCCATTTTGACAGCAAAGGGAGGCCCTACCCATTATTAGTATAGAGTTCCTAATTAAATGCTTGGTGAGAGTATAATGGCGCTTCTACCATTAAATATTTAAACATGAGACTTTACTTGCCACTCCCCCAGGTGATAAAGATGATGATGACGATGATGATGCTGATGATAAGATGCAGCCTTCTGGAATGACAGGAGGGGAGAGTGGCAGACAGGAGAGCCAAGAACAAAGTGAGGTGGACCATGGAGATTTTGAGATGGTGGTGAGTTTTGCCCAATGATTGTTTTTATTAGATCATTTGCTTGTGCTGTTCAGTTTAGGATGAATACTCACTGTGACTCATGAAGATGGTTATTATGTAAGTCTTCATTTTCTTTTTTTTCCTCCTCTGTCTGTAATGAGCAGTCTGAGTCCATGGTTTTGGAAACAGCAGAGAATGTGAACAATGGAAACCCATCTCCTCTTGAGGCACTCCTGGCTGGAGCAGAGGGCTTCCCCCCAATGCTCGACATCCCTCCTGATGCTGATGATGAGACCATGGTTGAACTGGCCATAGCTCTTAGTCTCCAGCAGGATCAGCAAGGTTAATGTTTTGTCTACTGCTGATTCACATAAACAAGACTTGTATTCTAGTCTTATTTATGATGCTGTACTAAATGGTATTATCAGTAGTGTGAATTTAGAATGTATGAAGTTTATTGTGCACAATAGCAATATCAGATGGAATCTTAAAAGCATTCTGCCCATACCAGGTAAAATCTGAGATAATTGCATATTAGATTTAAGTGAATAAGTATAACTCACTGTGTTGCTAAGACATTGCTGAGAACAAGCTTATTCAGGTCATGCAGTCTCCTCCTCAAAAAGTGGAAGTATCACAATACTATTTAAAATGTAAATCAACAGTACAGAGGTTCCCAGCCTTTTCTAACTCGTGGCCCACACAGTCGACCACAGAAGCTTCCACTGCCCTCAAGATTTTACTGACCAGGACATTGCAAACAAATATAATTTTTAAATCAGTGTAGCCTGTCAGTTTTGTGTGATTTTATAACACAACACAATAAACACAAAAAATAATGTAACATTTTCTAACAGATCTTATGAGTTAGCTGATGTTGTTTGGCAGCTACCACATGCTAGATGGCGTGTGGAAGAAATTGAAGTTGTGAAAGGAGGTCTCGTTCAGTTCAATAGGTTTAGAAGTGTATTTGTTAGGCTTCAAAGCTTTATTTAAAGCTCTCATAAAGCTTCAGCCCTTGAATGAGGTAATGGAACCGTCTGTGCTCATGGCTGTATTTTTCTTCATTTAAATTTTTGCTTGGTTTTCTCAGTCAGAGATGCGGTGCCTGTTTCACTTGTAGATGGTCGAGCCTCAAGATCTTTCTTTTTGAAAGACGCTGTTGTAACATTCCATATGAATGAAAAGAGAAATCTTTTACTTTTACACTTGCACTAAAAATGTTAACATAGCTCGCATTTTGCCAGACTAAAAATTAGGCTGAGCTTAATATGATGATTTATTTTTGCAAATAGTCATACATAAAATTTGGTTAAATGATTACGTATTGTTGAATGATACATTTGGTTAAATGATTACCTAATGTATTAAAAAAATCCTGATAAAATGGGGAAAAAAAAGTCCACAGCCCCCCAGCATTACGACTGGCATGCAGTTTAAAAACCACTGGTGTAGTACATATGTGCATAGACAGCTGCACCTCTGTGCTGTAAGATTTTTAATCGTGTGTCTGTGTTAATGGTGCAGGTAGTAGCAGCAGTGCCCTGGGCCTGCAGAGTCTAGGCCTTTCTGGCCAGGCCCCCAGTTCATCTTCTCTGGACGCAGGCACCTTGTCAGATACGACTGCATCAGGTAACCGCACCCACCTCTTCAGTAGTGTTCCTCATAGATCCATTCCTAATGTAGTCGTTCTATGTTTGTAGTACTTTCACATCATATTTCCAGTATGATTTTTCTTAGGAAGGAATATTTGGCTTACTTATTGTCTAGTCTTTACAATAGATGTAGCATTTACAGATTTCTTAATAAATTATTTCAGTAATAATTGTGAGTTTTTGTAGTATTTGTGTAGAGTTTTATGTCATCCCCTGTACATGTAGGAAACAATGGCATGCTTATAAATACTGTTGTTTATATGTGTGAACCACTAGAAAACCCCCTTGCAAAGCCTGCTGTTTTTTTCCTGTAACAGCTCTGGTTATACTTTCAGCCCCAGCCTCGGATGATGAGGGGAGCACAGCGGCCACAGACGGCTCCACGCTGCGCACCTCTCCCGCCGAGCACGGGGGCAGCGTGGGCTCTGAAAGTGGAGGCAGTGCCATCGACTCAGTGGCTGGAGAACATAACGGTGAGGGTCGAGGTAGGGAGGAAATGTGTAAGCAGAGCTTCCATAATAAATATACTCACCCGTCATGATGGCTTAAGTGCCATTTATTGGTGACAGTCTAATAAGAGACTGCTTCTCCATCTTCTAATTAAATTGTTGTTGTTTTGCTATCCAAGCCTTAGGCTGATGCTAGAAATTGTGTGTTGCAGTGTCTGGGCGCAGCAGTGCTTACGGAGACACTGCTGTGGAAGGCCACCCTGCAGGACCAGGCAGTGTGAGCTCCAGCACAGGAGCCATCAGCACCACCACAGCCCAGCAGGAAGGAGAAGGCTCTGAAGGAGAGGGAGAGAATGAGGGGGACATCCACACCAGCAACAGGTCTGTCTTTTATTTAACAGCTCAGGATGTCATAAAACTTCACCATATTGAGTATTGGCTGGCATGATTTATAGATAAATTCTTGAGACATCAAGTAACAATTTTTCATGATTACAATTTTCCATTTAGTTTATTAGCTCTTTAATGTAACAGCTGGGCAACCATAAGGGGGTGCAGTGTCCTGTAATAGTCAGTGGTCCTTTAGGCTGTGTTAGTGAAAAGGAAACAAAGTCATGTTTGGACATTCCTTAGATTTTATGTGGATACACATGGCCAATGCACAGATAAAACAAAAATTACAGACCGAAGCGGTTCTGCTAAGTTTGAACCTGAGCCTGCTCTCACACACTAACAGAAAGGGAGTACTGCAGACACAGCTTGTGCTTTACTTGAGTTTGACAGAAAATGAAGTATAAACAACTTCTGAAAGCTGAGCATTTGCTTTAGCCTGGTTCAAGGAAGTGCTTAGACACTGGCACTTCTTTCTGGCTGGTAGCTGCTATACAACGATTGCATCTATGGTAAACTATAAAGATACTGTCATATTGCAAGTTCTACACTGTATGTGACCAGTGTGTTAGGTTTTAGACTGTACTAGAGAGGGAGAGGGAGTAATCTCTCGTGCACGAGAGATTAACAGCCGGAGAAGAACGTGTGTGCTTGTGATATTTATGTAGGCAGTCATTCAAAAAAAAAAAAAAACTACTGCATTAAATATCTCTCCTTAGAAATAGCAGACCTCTAATGCAAGCTGTACAAGATTACCTTGCTTTGGTAACACCGCAGACCTTATTGCATCTTTAAACAGATCATAAGAAACAATAAACAAGAACAAAAAGCGGTGACTAGATGCAGCTGTCAGAGAACCCATGAACCAACATAAAATATTCATAAACAGTTCTCTGCAACCAGTTGTTTTACATATTTCACTGTTTTGATATAGGCAGCCATTTAGATCGCCACTTAGCATAGAGGATAGCACATTCTTTAAAAATGTTTTGACCTGAAGTTAGATTGGGCAGCCACTTGAAAAGTGCTGATTTAAAACCAGTAATTTTCAGGAAAATCAACCAATTACTGATAACCAATTACAAATAAATACCAAGTCAGTGCTTTACTATGAGCACTGAAATAAATAGACATTTTTGACATAGAGAGAGCTGCTAATTAAGCAGGGTGTTTTTACCTCTACAGTTACCAGTCTAACAGTCTCTGCTGTTTCCAAGATACAGTTTAAAAACTCAGTGTCCCTTATCTCTAGACTGCACATGGTGCGCCTGATGCTGCTGGAGCGCCTTCTGCAGCACCTGCCTCAGCTGCACACTGTGGGTGGGGTGCGTGCAATCCCATACATGCAGGTGATCCTCATGCTGACCGCTGACCTAGATGGAGAGGATGAGAAAGACAAGGGAGCACTGGATGACCTTCTGGCTCAGCTAATTGCTGAGCTTGGCATGCACAAGAAGGTCAGAATTTGGCAACAGTGGTCTAGATTTACAAGAAATAATGCAAAGTTGTCTTTATGCTGTAAACACAGAAATCATAGAGTCTTGGTTGCTGATCATGTTCAAATCTACCAGAGTCCTAAACATTTCCATGTTTTCTTTCAGGATGTCTCAAAGAAGAATGAACGCAGCGCAATAAATGAGGTGCATCTGGTCATCATGAGACTGCTCAGTGTCTTCATGTCACGCACAAAGTCTGGCTCCAAGTCTTCTTCAGAGGTGCCCTATCATGTCAATGTTGTATCTTCCAGAGTTACATTTTTCACTGTGCACAGTAACATGTTTACCTTTTTACATTTTACATCTTACATTTTCCATCCTTTGCAGTCCTCTTCGCTTATCTCAAATGCCACGGCAACTGCCCTGTTGAGTCTGGGAGCAATAGACTACTGCCTGCATGTGCTCAAGTCTCTACTGGAGTTCTGGAAGACTCAGCAGGGAGAGGAAGAGCCAGCAGCTGCCAGTCAGCTCCTCAAACCCCACACTTCCTCCTCTCCCCCTGACATGAGCCCCTTCTTCTTACGCCAGTATGTTAAGGTATTCTTAAGAACTATCATTTTATGCTTGCATGTGGTTATACTAAAAAAGTAGTTGATTATTCATTTGGTTACTTTCTTACAAGTCCAGAGCAGTAGGACACTTGACACTTGTGTTAAGGCCAATAGTTTAAATTAGAGGCAGTTAAAACAGTTAGGAACAGCCCTTCATTCATATTTGACTTTATGACATTGGTAAAAGTATTAAAAACGATTTAACCCTTTTTCAAGCAATTTTAACAATGCTATTGTGCTGCTTTCTCAGGGTCATGCTGCCGATGTGTTTGAGGCATACTCTCAACTCCTCACTGAAATGGTGCTGCGCCTGCCCTATCAGATCAAGAAGATTGCTGACACGAACCCCCGCATTCCTCCCCCCATCTTTGACCACTCTTGGTTCTATTTTCTCTCTGAGGTAACGCAGTCAAATCACTTCCAGACTGTACTATACTGGAACACACTCTTTAGGTTTCACTTTTTCTGTGTACTGATTTCATAGTGATCCTGTTTTTCTTTTTCTCCTCTATCTGTAGTACCTGATGATCCAGCAAACTCCGTTTGTGAGGAGACAAGTGAGGAAGCTGCTGCTCTTTATCTGTGGCTCCAAGGAGAAATATCGCCAGCTGCGAGACCTTCACACGCTTGACTCCCATGTTCGCAGCATCAAGAAACTTTTGGAAGAACAAGGCATCTTCCTTAGGGGAGGCATTGTCACAGCAACCTCTGGCTCTGCCCTGCAGTATGACACACTCATTAGTCTGGTGAGTGAGCGAAGCCCTGGCAGTGTGTCATGTCTTTGCATGTTTGTGTGCTGTGTATGTTGCTTGGGCATTGCCTAGGTGGTTTCATTGCTGTTCTTATTTTGTGTTACAGATGGAACACCTGAAAGCATGTGCTGAAATAGCCACACAGAGAACCATCAACTGGCAGAAGTTCTGTATGAAAGATGATTGTAAGTTTTCTGCTTTTTCATGTTGTGCTAATTCAGTGTTGAATAAATATGAACTTTTTCCAACTCCATGTAAAATGATAAGGGCTATCAAATGATTAAAGTAATTCAACATGATTAGTCACATTTTTATATTTATTTGTGATTAATTGCAAACCTTTTTCAATTTTTTTCTATCTTAAAAGCAATGCATTTTGTTGACAGTGAAAATAAACCTGAGGATTGGTTTATTACTTTTAGTAATTCAATAAAATTATTTTCATCATTCATATGAACCAGATCATGAAACTAACAGCAAAGGCTGAACATACCATTAGGGTGAATGTTTTCTAATTTTCATCACTGATGTCCAGTGAGAGCAGCAGTGGCTGGATGAACCAACTCCTCTGCGATTGTAGCCTTTGGCTCTCATACCGCTAGGTTACATCAGGTTTCAGAATGGGAACTGTAGCTTCTCTCTTTGCTGTTGCTTTTGTTAGTTTTACTAACAGAGCACTGTCAGTGGTGTGCAGCCACCCATGGTTTCAATGGGAGCACAGTTGGCAATCATCTCATTTAGTGGGAAGGGTCACCCTCTCTCCCTGTCGATTCACAGCAATGCTAGCCAATCCTGGGCATCTGTTAAATCACATTACAGAATTTGAAATCGGTGCTCTCCAGATATATACACTAATACAGTGCTTAATGTGTGTGTGTGTGTGTGTGTGTGTGTGTGTGTGTGTCTCTTTCTTTTTCTCTCGCCAGCGGTGCTGTACTTCCTGCTGCAGGTGAGTTTTCTGGTCGATGAGGGTGTGTCTCCAGTGCTCCTGCAGCTGCTCTCCTGTGCCCTGTGTGGCAGTAAAGTCTTGGCTGCCTCCTCATCTGGAGGTTCTGCTACAGGGGCTGGAGCCTCACAGTCCTCCCAGAGCAAGTCTTCCAGCAAGAAGAGCAAGAAGGAGGACAAGGAGAAAGAGAAAGAAGGTCATCATTCATTCCTCTAAGAGCAAACAAGAAATATTACTTTTTGGATGTAATTCTAAAGCCACACATGGATCTGTCTTTTCATTTCTCTTTCTTTCTTTTCTTTACCCTCTTTTGCTTTGTCTCGTTTTGCCCTGTGCAGGTGAGGGAGCAGGAAGCCAGGAGGATCAGCTGTGCACAGCACTGGTCAGTCAACTCAACAAGTTTGCGGACAAAGAGACTTTGATTCAGTTCCTGCGTTGCTTCTTGCTGGAGTCGAACTCTTCCTCTGTGCGCTGGCAAGCCCACTGTTTGGCCTTGCATATTTACAGGTACACTGCAGAGCTCAACCACATAAACACTCCTACGTTCTCCACTTCTTTGGCCACTGTTGTGTTTGTGATTAATCAGAAGCTGAATTCCTCAGTTTAAATGATTAAGATTTGTTGAATGCATTGCGTTAATGACGAATATTTTTCTTTGCCAGGAACTCCAACAAATCCCAGCAGGAGTTGCTGCTGGACCTGACCTGGGCTATCTGGCCTGAGCTTCCTGCTTATGGCCGTAAGGCTGCTCAGTTTGTGGATCTGCTGGGCTACTTCTCCCTCAAGACCCCTCAGACAGAAAAGAAGGTGTGTTAGAGAAATGACACCTCAGCAGGTTTACAGCAGTTCATAAGACAATTAATAAGCTGTAACATGCTGACATTTGTAATTGCCAAACCAGTTTTCGTATGTTTTTTTTTCCATTGTTTTTATGAGCTAAGAGAAAAGTGTTTTTAATGTTTTATTGATGCCATTTTATACTTGTAGCTGAAGGAGTACTCTCAGAAAGCTGTTGAGATTTTGAGGGCACAAAACCACATACTCACCAATCACCCCAACTCCAACATATACAAGTAAGTTTACTGAGCATTGAATTGGAAATGTTACTGTTAGGATTGGATTTTGTGTAATTTCTGTGTGTATTTTTTCGTGTAATGGATTGTCCTTTTTTTTTTTATTATTATTTATTTATTTTTTTTCTCCCTCTCTTCCTAAGCACCCTCTCTGGACTGGTTGAATTTGATGGCTTTTACCTTGAAAGTGATCCCTGCTTAGTGTGCAACAATCCTGAAGTGCCCTTCTCTGTGAGTACAGAGCATTCTACTTAAGTGCATTTTTGTATGTACATAATCCATTATGTCTGTCAATCTATATTTGGAAGTCAGTGTTGATTGCTCCATTTTTTTCATCAGAACATCAAGCTGTCGTCTATCAAAGTGGACACCCGCTATACCACCACACAGCAAGTGGTGAAGTTAATTGGCAGCCACACCATCAGCAAAGTTACTGTAAAGATCGGAGATCTCAAGAGAACCAAGATGGTGCGCACCATCAATCTCTACTACAACAACAGGACTGTTCAGGCTATCGTGGAGCTCAAGAACAAGTAAGTTCATGATCATCCAGTTCCTGTATATTGACAGCTGAAATGTGTGACTTTTCCTGTTGTGTGTAAGTATCTGAATTGTATTTGTGACCACTCTAGACCTGCTCGCTGGCATAAGGCTAAGAGGGTGCAGTTGACCCCTGGACAGACAGAAGTGAAGATTGACCTCCCTCTCCCTATTGTGGCTTCCAACTTGATGATCGAATTCTCAGACTTCTATGAGAACTACCAGGCATCTACAGAGACCCTGCAATGCCCTCGCTGCAGCGCCTCCGTACCTGCCAACCCAGGAGTGTGTGGCAACTGTGGAGAGAATGTTTACCAGTGTCACAAGTGCAGGTACAGAGGTTGTGACAAACGCAAGGATGTAAGCTGGTTTTGCCTATTTACATTAATTCATTGTTTGCTTATCATGATGTTTTTCTAGGTCCATTAATTATGATGAGAAGGACCCCTTCTTGTGTAATGCCTGTGGCTTCTGTAAATATGCCCGCTTTGACTTCATGCTCTATGCCAAGCCCTGCTGTGCTGTGGATCCAATAGAAAATGAAGAAGATAGGAAAAAGGCAAGTGCTTTCTTTTGATGAGTACTTTTTTAATCTGCTTAAAATAAAAATTAAACAAAGGTGCTAAAACTTGTTCTGTTCAGGCTGTGACCAACATTAATACACTTCTGGACAAGGCTGATCGTGTGTACCACCAACTCATGGGCCATCGGCCTCAGCTCGAGAGTTTGCTCTCCAAGGTGAATGAGGCAACTCCAGAGAAACCACAGGTCAGTTACTAAACCAGGACTGCTCAAGCAGCTTAACTAATATAATTATGATGACATTTATGAACCATGTATGAAGCAGAACATAGAAGCCTGGTGGTTTTATTTATAAAGTGGTTTAGAAGTGCCATAATAATACTTTATTATGTAAAATAATACTTTTTGATTAAGAAATGTATCAAGAATTTGTGTGTTAATATTTCAATGATGGGCTCTTTATTTAGGATGACACGGGTGCAGGAGCAGGCCTGGGCACCTCCACTGCTAGTGTGAACAGGTACATTCTGCAGCTAGCTCAGGAGTACAGTGGAGACTGCAAAACTTCATTTGATGAGCTCTCCAAAATCATACAGGTAAAAGAAGTTCGGGGCTGGATTTGTCCAAGTGACTATTGCTGTAGTGTTAATTATTCCTTATATGTTTGATGTTAAAAAGGTAACATGCAAATTATATTGAAGTTTGAAGTGTTTCACGCAGTCATGTTTACCACCCCCACCCACCCACCCCATGCAGAAAGTGCTGGCTTCCCGTAAGGAGCTGCTGGAGTATGATTTACAGCAGCGAGAGGCCGCCACAAAGTCTTCCCGCACCACCACTCAGCCTACCTTCACTGCAAGTCAGTACCGGGCCCTCTCTGTCCTCGGCTGTGGACACACCTCATCCACCAAGTGCTACGGCTGCGCATCTGCAGTCACAGGCCACTGCATCACTTTGCTCCGTGCACTGGCCACCAACACTGCCATCAGGCAGATTCTGGTATTGCAGGGACTCATTAGAGAACTGTTTGAGTACAACCTTCGTCGCGGCTCTGGAGCCATGAGGGAAGAAGTCCGCCAGCTCATCTGCTTGCTTACCAGGTATGGCCGTGTACATGACTTTTCTGACTGCCTTTTAAAGGGCAGACGTATAGGGCAGACTTTAAAGCCCTGTTAATGATGTGTATTGAAGTTAATGGTTTGTAATGACCACTTTGGCAGAGATAACCCAGAAGCCACACAGCAAATGAATGACCTCATCATTGCAAAGGTGTCAGCAGCCCTGAAGGGACACTGGGCCAACCCTGACCTGGTATGACCCTTAACTGATCTCAGGGTTTTTTTTCCCCTGTTGTGTTTTTATTTTGGGTATGTGACGATTGTGTGTTTTTGCTCTTAAGGTCAGTAGCCTACAGTATGAAATGCTACTCCTCACTGACTCCATAGCAAAGGAGGGAGGTTGCTGGGAGCTGAGACTACGCTGTGGTGAGCCCTGCCATTGTTCTTCCTGATAGTTATATCCTGTATCTTGGTTCATCTTTTAGTCAGTCACTGATGTTTTGCTATTGATTAAGCACTAAAACACTCTTTTACGCTGTCCTCAGCCCTCAGTCTGTTCCTAATGGCAGTCAATATAAAGACTCCAGTAGTGGTGGAGAACATTACTCTCATGTGCCTGAGAATCTTACAGAAACTCATCAAACCCCCTGCACCCACCAGCAAGAAAAACAAGGTACTGTGTAATATTCTTGACATGGAGCATGTAGGTTGTCAATAAATTAGTGATGATTTTATTCTAATTGATGTAATTCTTACTTTGCTAGGATGCTGCTGTTGAATCCCTAACCACAGTCAAGCCATATAGCAATGAGATCCATGCCCAGGCCCAGCTCTGGCTCAAAAAGGATCCTAAGGCATCATATGAGGCCTGGAAAAAGTGCCTTCCTGCTAGATGTAAGTGTTCCTCCATGTGCTGCAGTTTTTCAAAAAACATAGGAAATGAATCATTAAAAATTGTCTTGTCTGCTGTCATCCCTGTCAGGTCAAGAGCCTGTCTCTAAGCCTTTGACTAAGGCTGAGATCAGGAGACAGTACCTGATGGAGAAGTATGTGTGGAAGTGGAAGCAGTTCATGAGGTCAAGATCAGAGGGTTTGTTCCCTCGCTTGCTTAAACTGGGCCACAACAACTGGTTGAGACAGGTAAAGTCTATGTAAATGCTTCTGTCCGGCCTACTGAAGCATCTGATTCACACGTAGCTATTTAGGGAAGCACACTAATACAGTCATTGGTTTTTTCAGGTGCTCTTCACTCCAGCCACTCAGGCAGCAAGACAGGCCGCCTGCACCATTGTAGAGGCCCTGACGACCATCCCCAGCCGCAAGCAGCAGGTCCTGGACCTTCTTACAAGGTATGCGTCACTTTGGTAAAGAGGGTCTTACTCAAAGAGAGCCATTTAGAAACTTAACAGTATTGTTTTCTCAGGCTGGCATTTGACAGTCAGCACTGAACTTTTTAGTGGACTGTAGGTAGACTGCATGTATGTGTCTTACTGGAACTGCTCTGTCATATAGCTACCTGGATGAGCTGAGTATTGCGGGAGAATGTGCTGCGGAGTACTTAGCTCTGTACCAGAAGCTTATAAAACCTGCTCATTGGAAGGTGTACCTGGCTGCCCGTGGTGTCTTGCCCTACATTGGAAACCTTATCACCAAGGTGCCTACAGCTGCAGCTTTTTTTTCAAAAGTCGATAATCTGAATTTTATTACACATTAGTCCATATATGACATTCTGTGTTTATTTCTTCCTTAAGGAAATTGCCCATCTCTTAGCCCTGGAGGAAGCAACATTGAGTACAGACCTGCAGCAAGGATATGCCCTCAAGAGTCTCACAGGTAAAAGAAATTTTGGATTTTACCAAAGTTTTTTCCCCTCTTGTATAAAAAGAAAGAACTGTTTACTGACAGTTGGTCAAATGCTGTAACATTTTTGCTCTAGGCCTGCTGTCCTCCTTTGTGGAAGTGGAGTCCATTAAACGACACTTCAAAAGCCGGCTTGTAGGCACAGTGCTTAATGGGTACCTTTGTCTAAGGAAGCTGGTGGTTCAGAGAACCAAACTGATCGATGAGACTCAGGACATGCTGCTAGAGATGCTGGAGGACATGACCACAGGTACTGTCTATAGCATTCAGCTTAGTCTCTGACTGACTGTCATTTTGCACTGGAATACTAACATCCTTTTATTGTTATAGGGACGGAGTCTGAGACAAAAGCATTCATGGCAGTGTGCATTGAGACAGCAAAACGCTACAACCTGGATGACTACCGCACTCCTGTTTTCATATTTGAGAGACTCTGCAGCATTATCTATCCTGTGAGTGGCGCCTCTCCTTTGTTGTTCTTTTTTTTTTTTTTATCAGAAAGGCATGCTGGGTTACGAATGCAGTTTCTACAAACAACCTTACTGCTTATTTTCACTTACTCTCTCTCTCTCTTGCACTTCCTCTTTTTCTCAGGAGGAGAACGAGGTGACAGAGTTCTTTGTGACTCTGGAAAAGGACCCACAGCAGGAGGACTTTCTGCAGGGACGCATGCCAGGGAACCCCTACAGCAGTAATGAACCTGGCATTGGCCCACTCATGAGGGACATCAAAAACAAGATCTGCCAAGACTGTGACCTGGTGGCACTGCTAGAGGACGACAGTGGCATGGAGGTAGCTAATGCATGCAGGAAACTTGTACCAAAGCGGGGAACAGAATGTTTCTGTTGATGTTTTCTGTGAGGAGGTTTGTGTAATTTTCTCTGAACTTTTGTGTGGTTTGCCTCTTCAGCTTCTCGTGAATAACAAGATCATTAGTTTGGATCTGTCTGTGGCAGAGGTCTACAAGAAAGTCTGGTGCCCTACCAATGAGGTAAGGTTACAGAAACAAAAATGTTCTGGTACATCTTTTGTTGTTTATATTATTTTAATGTAATTTCATTTGAGGTTGTTTGTGTATCGGTTGTGCTTTGGCTTTGAAAACAGTGTGAGAAACAATGTGTTTCTTTTTGGAAGGGTGAGCCAATGAGAATCATTTATCGCATGAGAGGGCTTCTTGGTGATGCCACAGAGGAGTTCATTGAGTCTTTGGATTCTACCACAGGTATTTTGAACATTTACTGTAAAGGATGCATTGAAAGATAACAGACTTGAGCTGGTTCAAACCGTTTTTTCCATGTACAGATGAGGAGGAGGATGATGAGGAGGTGTATAAAATGGCTGGAGTCATGGCACAGTGTGGAGGATTGGAGTGTATGCTTAACAGACTCTCTGGAATTAAAGATTTCAAGCAGGGCAGACACCTACTAACAGTATGTGAAATGCATTCGTTTTGACTTTAATTTATTTCATATTCCACTTAGCAAATATTAGATGCTGGAGAGAAACAGAACTCCTTAAAATGAAGCTGTATACTTCTATTTTTTTAGAAGCAAGAGTATGTTTTTATTCGTTCCCCCTGTTTAGGTTCTGCTGAAGCTGTTCAGTTACTGTGTTAAAGTGAAGATCAACAGACAGCAGCTGGTGAAACCAGAGATGAACACCCTCAATGTTATGCTGGGCACTTTGAACCTTGTGAGTAAAATGCATACAGTGTGCTTGAGGACTTAAGATTCCCATAAACATTTGCTAAGCCAACCATATTAACATGAGTTCTTGACCTTGCCAGGCACTAGTAGCTGAGCAGGAGAGTAAGGACAGTGGAGGGGCATCTATAGCAGAGCAGGTCCTCAGCATCATGGAGATCATTCTTGATGAGGCCAATGCAGAAACTCTGTCTGAGGACAAGGTGAGCCCATATGTTTGATTCATTTGTTAGTTTACATTAATTGAAAATGGAGTTGTACATGTTTATACAGTAATAGCTCTATCCCTCTGCACTGTTTTATTAAGTGTTGCTTTTAATGCTGTCCTTGTGTGCCTTCTGCAGGGTAATTTGCTGTTGACGGGAGATAAAGACCAGTTGGTGATGTTGCTTGACCAGATCAACACCACTTTTGTGCGCTCCAACCCCAGCGTTCTTCAGGGCCTGCTGCGCATCATTCCGTACCTGTCCTTTGGAGAGCTAGAGAAAATGCACATCCTTGTGGAGCGTTTCAAACCCTGCTGCTGTTTTGACAAGTACAGCCTTCATTTGTGTTATGTTCTTTGTCCATTCATGATCATTTATTTTTGATGGTCACTGTAAAGCCACAGGGAATCAATCTTTTCTGTCCAGTTACATTAATTTAATTGTTATGGACACATATTTTGCATGTGCAAAGCACGTCTTATAAAAAACATTCCATTGTCCTTTAAATGACCAACATAATTGGCCAAGAGTGCCAGAGAGTTCCTTCCAAATGAACGCACTCTACCGCTGGATGTTAAGTGTTGCAGAATATAGTTATTATAAGTGAAATAATATTAGAAGCTAGCCCAGTTAGAAATTAAATTACCCTCAGGAAAATTTAAGCTTGAGGGTAAGGCTCTGTAATGCTGACGTGATGCTTAGATTGTTTATCATGCTAATTCTGCAGATAATAATCATTTATCTAAATTTACATTAGTGTGCATTTCAAGTGTGCATCCAGTGGTGAAGTACAACCTCACCTTCCTCAAGACATTGTCACATAAAATCTTGATATTTTTAGTGAGCCATGGACATGAGGGTAGGGTAAAACACGTCCTGCATATGTAGTGCTAGTGTCATTCATTACTCTCCACTTGCAATATTATGCGTAGTTCAGCATGAGTGATGTAGTAGGCTGGAAGTGTTGAATAGAGGTATGACAGTCATATATGCTCATTTGATTTCCAAGCCTTGCCCAGACAGTTTTCAGATCTGCTCTGATCAGTGTTTTTTAAGCATATTTTTTATTCTATTTCTATTTTGCTGGGGTACCTTTGCTGAAAAAAAAATGTAACGCTTAATTTTAGTTTTATACAACTATTAGTATTTATTTTTTTGTACAATGTTCCCTGTGACTTCAGGTTTGTGTAGGCTTGTGAGAATGAAGCTGCACTGTGTGTGGGTGTGGGAGGCAAAAATATCTGGTATTGGCAAATCCTTTGAAGTTATTAACTGTTTGTTTTTAGGTATGACGAGGAGCATAATCCAGATGATAAGGTCTTCCTGGACTGCTTCTGTAAAATTGCAGCTGGGATCAAGAACAACAGCAATGGCCATCAACTCAAAGACCTAATCCTACAGAAGGGCATCACTCAGAGTGCTCTGGACTACATGAAGAAACATATCCCCAGCGCCAAAAAGTATGGCCTGTTTTACCAACGTACTATTGCATATTTTACCACCCTTTACATACTGCTTTACATCCCTCATCATCCCTGCTTTATGTGTATTGCAGTCTGGATGCAGATGTTTGGAAGAAGTTCCTTGCCCGACCAGCCCTTCCCTTTATCCTCAGACTGCTGCGTGGTCTGGCCACCCAGCATCCCCCTACACAGGTACAACACCCTTTTATGCTCACTGATTAAAGCTTTATCATATCATGTTCTTCTCGCTTGTTTGCCTGAGTAACATTGCGTGAGATCTTTTCTCCTTCTTTAGATGCTGATTGGAACAGATTCCATTAGCAATTTGCACAAGTTAGAGCAGGTGTCCAGTGACGAAGGCATTGGCACTCTGGCCGAGAACCTTCTAGAAGCATTGAGGGAGCATGCGGAGGTGAACCTTAAGATTGATGCAGCTCGAAGGGAAACACGGGCAGAGAAGAAACGTATGGCAATGGCAATGAGGCAGAAAGCTCTAGGCACGCTCGGCATGACAGTGAGTCCCTCATGTGCCTCACCATTTGGAATGCATTTAATGAACTCATTACTTTTTTTTAGTAACATTTTATTATTCCTGAGGCTTGTCCCTCATAGCTGGATTCTGAATCTGCAAGTGTATTGTATATCTCTAATATATATAATATATGTTTTTGTTTCAGACCAATGAGAAAGGCCAGGTGGTGACGAAGACATCCCTATTGAAACAGATGGAGGAGCTTATAGAGGAGCCAGGGTTAACCTGCTGCATCTGCCGAGAAGGCTACAAGTTTCAGGTATATGTGCCAAACTCTTATATTTGACTTATGATTAATAATGTATGACTAGGTTAATAAATAAAAATATCACTAGGAACAGAAAATTATCTTTACCCAGGTCTTTCAACTAGGATTAACTGTTGTGTGCTCTCTCTCTCTCGCTCTCTCGCTCTCTCGCTCTCTCTCTCTCTCGCTCTCTCTCTCTCTCTCCCTCCCTCCCTCCCTCCAGCCAACTAAGGTCCTGGGTATCTACACGTTTACGAAGCGTGTGGCTCTGGAGGAGTTTGAGAACAAACCCCGCAAACAGCAGGGCTACAGCACTGTCTCGCACTTTAACATAGTCCACTATGACTGTCACCTCGCTGCTGTCCGGTAATTATGTTTAAAGTGTCTCTCTTAACATCTTCCTTTAACGTGGTCTGACCCCTGGTTTTGGTTATTGTGTCAGGCTTGCTCGAGGGCGTGAGGAGTGGGAAAGTGCCGCTCTACAGAACGCCAACACCAAGTGCAATGGGCTCTTGCCTGTGTGGGGGCCGCACGTACCCGAATCAGCCTTCGCCACTTGTCTGGCAAGGTAAGCCATGTGTTGTGTTTGTGTCTAGTGAAAACATCCTAGTGAACATATACATGCTTTGTTTTCTCCAAACAACATTGTATAAATCTCATTAGTATTGTCTTCCCCTGAAGACTGAGTGATTGAAATGGTAGTCTTACGTTGTTCTGAGCTCAAATCTTTCTGCTGGTTTGTAGGCACAATACATATCTGCAAGAGTGCACAGGGCAGAGGGAGCCCACGTACCAGCTCAACATCCACGACACCAAGCTGCTGTTCCTGCGCTTTGCTATGGAGCAATCCTTCAGCGTGGACACAGGAGGAGGAGGCCGTGAGAGCAACATCCATCTCATTCCCTATATCATTCACACTGTCCTCTACGTCCTCAACACGTGAGTTTCTGAGCATCATATTTGGCTGCGCAATGCATTTCTAAACCTACCTTAACAGGGAGGTAAATGGAATGATGTGATTAGATTTGATTGCGTCTTTAGAAAAGTATTTAGTGTATCATAAAATTTCACCACAGTTTAATCATTTTGATACAAAATAAACTAGTAGATGTTGAATAGTGCACTTCTCACGGCCGCCCACCCCACCCCCTTTTCTCCGACACATACAATTTTACTTTGGCCAAAAAAAGTAAGTTTAATCACCACCGTCAGACTGGTGCATCACAAAGCACAGAAATACATAGTTTCTGAGGATCCCTTTTGAAGGACTTTGTGAAATTCTCCCTCTATGTGTTTTTCAGCACAAGGGCCACATCACGAGAAGAGAAGAACTTGCAAAGTTTCTTGGAACAGCCATGTGATAAATGGGTGGAGAGCTCATATGAAGTGGACGGGCCCCATTACTTCACTGTGCTGGCCATGCACATCCTCCCTCCTGAGCGCTGGAGGGCCACACGCGTCGACTTCTTGCGCAGGCTCCTAGTTACCGCGCATGCACGGAAGGTCTCACCAGGGGGCGCCAACAAGTAAGCAAGGAGCCAATGTCTAGGCTGAAAAGAAGGCTTTCTGTCAGCATGTCTTTTCTGCGCTGCTTTGCTTCCGTTGTGTGAGAAATGTGCCAATTATTTTTCCTGACGTAAATTTAAAATGAAGGTCTTTTCAAACATCATAGCTCATTCAAACCTTTGCAGCCACCATCAACATGTGAATGAAGAGAATATGTCCTGTTTACTATGAGAGACTGGAGAGTTGATTCCTGATTTCATTCTGATTAAATTAGGCAGTGACTAGGCCTAGTTCTGTCATAATGCATTAGTGCATCGTTGACAGAATAATTGTCTGTACAAGCTGTGTTGTAAGATAAGGTTGCTCATGCTTGTCCTGACACTGTGAAGTGATTTAGATCTTTTAATAACACCCTCTTAGTTATTTAGGTTATTATTTATTTATTGTAGTTTTTACATTATTTTAGACAGTAAATAGTTATTTAGTTATTGTTGTTAATTTACTTTTTTGTTAATCCTTTGTTATTTAAATAATCTGGAAAAAAATGTGAGTTACTGCCCCTTATAAACCAAATCAGTGTAATTGAATCTCTCTTGTTTTTGATGTTTCAGACTCACAGACAAAGCAGTGAAAGAGTACATGGTTTATCGCTCTCCACTTCTCTTCTGGGGCCTGGTGGACCTCATCTATGACATGTTCAGGGTAAAAGCACTTTTTTGCCTCTAACCTTTTGAGGTTTACTTTCTGTAGAATAAGAAGCATCATCTGTCATCTTCTGCTGACTTATATTTTCATGGACATAACCCAAGAAAATGCGTCTGTTTATTATGTAGCCACTCAGTAAGTTCTGATTCAGGTTTTTCCTGTGGCTATTACAGAAAGTGCCCACCAGTAACACAGAGGGAGGCTGGTCCTTCTCACTGGCAGAGTATGTGCGGCACAATGACATGCCCATCTATGAGGCTTCAGAAAGGGTGCTGAGGGCTTTCCAGGACGAGCTGATGCCTGCTGAATCTTTCTCAGAGTTCCTGGATGTCGTAGGTGAGTGGAAACAGTTTTCCCCCACGTCGCTGACTGTACAGTCAAATTACAGGGCCATTTTTGATTAGAGATCATGCGGATTTGCCTGCAGCTATCTCTTAGGTTTATTGTGTAGGTTTAAATTACAGCTTCTGAGGAGCTATGCAAATTGTTGCTTGCAGCATGAGACAATAAATGAATGATCAGATCACCTTATTAAACAGTAGGGCTGGGACGATAAGCACCTTTGAGAAATTGACAAATTTGGAGAAAAAAAAATTGTTGATACTTTTATTATTATTTAAAACTCTGGGTATTTTACAGTTACAAATTCAGTAGATTTAGGACAGTCTTCATTTGCACCAAAGAGTGCAACAAAGCTGTAAAGCCTCAGATATCAGTTCCTGGTCCTGTAGTTTGTTCACTAATTTTGATGCTTAGAGCTTCAAGCCGAAGCAGAGGCTCAAGTTCCACCACACACACATGACTGCTAAGGTGTTTCAGCTTGTTTGTATCGGTAGAACTCCTTGTGCTGGTGTCAGTAACTAAACACAGCAGTATGTTCTGCTATAGAGGTTTTGCTAAGCACTTGAGTTTGAATGAGTTGGCCTGGTTTCTTACCTCTTCCATTGTCTTTTTACAGGGCTTCTCTCAGACATCCCAGACCCTGATGGTTTTCTGCAGGACCTGTTGAACTCTGTGCCCTGATGGCATTCAGCCTTTCCCCTTACCGGACACGTGTCCACCCTGCTCAGTGCAGGTGTTCCTTAAACATGGAGGCTGTCCACTACCTGGACACTGCTGCTTGCAGCTCCAAAAGGACACCTTTCAATCGGGGTCTGGGCCCCCCAAAATTTATCAGCTCACCCACTCTCATTCACCACCACCTCCGCTCTTGATTTCCACTTGGGTTTGTTCTTCTGCAGCGTCTTCAGCTATAACACTCCTAAACCAGAGAATTATATATGTAGTCAGACGAGTTAATGCATTTATTACAAATGTTTCTGTAACATCTAATACACTGAAACATACCGTGCTGTTTTGATCCAACATGTTGGCAGGTGATCTCTTCAAGTAACTTTAAATGTTTGGGAATTTAATGACTGTGTAAGACAACTTGATGGCTTTTATTTTTCCTTTTTTTTTTCTTTTGTTTGTTTTTTGAGTTAACTTCCAGAATGAGTGCAGCAGTTTCACAGAAGTGTGAACTGATTTCTCGAGGTCAAGCACATTGTTTCTGGACATTTTGCAGTGGTGTGTAACAATCTGATTGTATTTTGTAAGAAAGGCTAGGCCTGTTGCTGGGTGTTTGAAGAGATTCTTGTGAGGTTTCTCTCCTTTGTATAAATGAAACGAACAGAATGGGATTATAACTAATCTGTAAGCCCACTGAATCTGAAATGCATTTGTAACGGGGTTTTACTTGCTTCTACAATGAAACTCAACAACTGTCGAGATAAAAGAATAAAAGGGCCTGCATCTTTTCTTTGGAAGCTTTTTTTTTTCCTTTTCGCTTTGTTTTCCTGCTTGGGTTTTTGTTTATGATCTCAAGTTTACAACACTAGATTCTTTTTGGGCTTCTCAGTTTCATGTGACATATTTTCCCCAACATAAACCAAAATGGTCCACAGAGGCGACATTTTCCCAAAGCCCTTTTTGTTTCTGGTAAGCAAGACACCACTGAGAGCTGTCTTGGTGATAAGTTAATTCGTAAAATATATATATATATATATATATTTACAGTATATACACCTGCAAAGGGTGACCTTGTACACGGAGCTGAATGCATGGTGTGGAGTAAAAAAAATAATAAATAAAAGAACCCAGTTAGTGTTTCGCCTATTCCCGCTGCTACAATGTTCAACTGTTGCTGAATGTCCGCTTTTTGAATTAGCTCAAATTAATAAAGCTGTACAAATTCCACAAGTGACTCTTTTGTCATCTGAGTAATACAAGAATAAAGAATTACGAGAAAGGGACTTATGTGAAGGAAATCTTTGTTACCTGCAGCTTTGTTACCTGCAGCTATTAGAATCTCAATTTTGCAAGTGTAGGTAGTCTGGAAATGATGCATTATGGGCTAATCCTAAACCTGGGTACATGAACTTTAATAAGACGAAAGATGTACGGTGTTAAGTGAATTTTTATTTCTGCTAAAGAAGATTTATTACATATTTTGGATATTTTTACGGAAGCATTATTGCAACAAAGCATCCCGAGTCGTTAATGTTGAAGTCGTTAATATGAATATTAATATCCTAAGTCATTATAATTTATTTATAACTTAAGAGAGTTTTTCCACTTAATAGCTCATCATTTTAAAGGGCCTACATCCTACACATTGCTTGTATTTCTTTTTTTTTTCTGAGGTCCACTTTAAACATGGGTTTATGTACCAAAAACATGATTCATTTTTCACATGACCATAATACATCCCTTAGAATTAAACATGCTGTTTTTGTTACTGTGTCTTTAAGACTGATAAATGTATATGACCTCTTCTGATTGGCTGCCCTGTATGGTGCGAAAAAAGGCAGTTTAGGCTTAAACACTCATATGTCAATGGAAATTGGTGGAGTTGGAGATCTGCACAGAGTTCAGGCTGAAATCCGAACCAGACCTGAATGCTCTCGCACTGCAGCAGAGCGGACCAGTACGCTTCTGGCATTTATTTACCGCTAATGTTCGGGCTTTGCTTGATTCCCACTTGCAGCAATTAATCAGCAATTAAACGGGATGTGTGTGTTCACAATGGCCATTAAGATGGTCAGTATAAGCACCACCTCTTTTATTTCTGAGTCATGCACAAAATACACTCCTGCAATGTTTTACTCACACAAAAACTAAAGACTAAAAACAAAATCTTCTCAAAAATGTTTTGCCAGCAATGCTGCATTACTTTTCAAGCAGCAGTAGCCAAACACCCTCAAAGGAGCAGTTTTTCAACCATTTTCTGAAGTGGTATCACTGGAATCAAAAACAATACAGCTTATAGAATATTAATACTGGATAGGGCCTCCCTTTGCTCTCAAAACAGCTTTTTTTCAGGTGCACTTTCACGCTGCAAATTCTGTTTCTACCACGTCCCACAGGTGTTCTATTTGATTCAGATCCGGTGACTGGAAAGGCCACTGAAGAGCACTGAACTCATTGTCATGCACATTAAACCAGTTTTAGATGACTTTTGTTTTGTGACATGGTGCATTATCCTGCTGCAAGTAGCCATTAGAAGATGGGTGAATTGTGGCCATGGAGGAATGCACATGGTCAGCAGCAACACTTAAATAGACTGTAGCATTCAAGCAATGACTGATTAGTATTAAAAGGCCCAAAGTGAGCCAAGAAAACATTCTCCATGCCATTACACCACCTCCACCAGCCTGGACTGTTGGCACAAGGTGGGTCCATGGACTGGTGTCCAAATTCTGACCTTACTATCCATGTGCCTCCGCAGAAATTTAGATTCATTAGACCAGGCTATGTTTTCCAATGTACGTTTGTCTTCAACTGTCCAGTTTTGATGAGCCTGTACTCACTGCAGTCTCAGCTTTTTTTGTGTTCTTGGCTGACAGAAGTGAAACCCAACTTGGTCTTCTGCTGCTGTAGCCCATCCACCTCAAAGTTGAACGTTTTATGCATTGTGAGATGTTTTTTGTCTCACTATAGAGTGGTTATCTGAGTTACTGTGGCCTTTCTGTCAGCTCAAACGAGTCTGGCCTTCTCCCTTGACTTTCTCATCAAAAAAAGCATTTCCATCCACAGAACCGCAGCTCAGACGGTGTTTTTTCTTTATTGCACCATTCTGAATAAACTCTAGAGACTGTTGTGTGTGAAAATCCCAGAAGACCAACAGTTATAGAAATACTCAAAGCAGCCTGTCTAGCAGCAACAATCATGCCATGGTCAAAATCACTGAGATCACATTTTTTCCCCAATTCCGATGGTTGATGTGATCAGTATTTGAAGCTGCGGGCCCATACATGCATGATTTTATGAACTGTACTGCTGCCACATGATTGGCTGATTAGATAATTGCTTGAATGAGTAGCTGTACAGGTGCTCCTTATGAAGTGCTTGGTAAGTGTATAAAAATAGGGCTTTATTTTATTTCCTCTGTTGTGAACAGTTAGCAAAACTAACTTTTTGTTTTACACACAGAAGAAAGAGACCGAGCACAATGGAGAAATGTGTTTTTCACATAGGCATGTTCCTTCACATAAAATAAATCCCTCATTAGAAAACAAGCCTGACCCGAGCCTGTATGTTAAAAAAAAAAACGGTCTGAACCCAGCCCAGCACTCGATATTTTGCTGGGCCTTGTCAAGC
This sequence comes from Colossoma macropomum, assembly GCF_904425465.1. Classification (NCBI taxonomy): domain Eukaryota; kingdom Metazoa; phylum Chordata; class Actinopteri; order Characiformes; family Serrasalmidae; genus Colossoma; species Colossoma macropomum. The sequence goes on along the minus strand of NW_023494802.1, from coordinate 12,600,525 downwards.
TTGGGTCAGTTAGCAGACCTCTAGCATGTATAGGTGAATATACACTATATATTCACTCACCCATCCAAATCATTGAATTCAGGTGTTCCAATCACTTCCATGGCCACAGGTGTATAAAATCAAGCACCTAGGCATGAAGACTGCTTCTACAAACATTTGTAAAGGAATAGGTCGCTCTGAGGAGCTCAGTGAATTCCAGCGTGGTACCGTGATAGGATGAAGTCGTGAAATTTTCTTGCTACTAAATATTCCACAGTCAACTGTCAGTGGTATTATAAACACAGTGGAAGCGATTGGGAACGACAGCAACTCAGCCACGAAGTGGTAGGCCATGTAAAATGACAGAGCGGGGTCAGAGGATGCTGAGGCGCATAGTGTGCAGAGGTCGCCAATTCTCTGCAGATTAGCTCAAGAACAGCGTACAGAGCTTCATAGAATGGGTTTCCATGGCCGAGCAGCTGCATCCAAGCCTTACATCACCAAGCGCAATGCAAAGCGTCAAATGCAGTGGTGTAAAGCGCCGCCACTGGACTCTAGAGCAGAGGAGACGTGTTCTCTGGAGTGATGAATCACGCTTCTCCGTCTGGCAATCCGATGGACAAGTCTGGGTTTGGTGGTTGCCAGTGTCTGACTGCATTGTGCCGAGTGTAAAGTTTGGTGGAGGGGGGATTATGGCGTGAGGTTGTTTTTCAGGAGTTGGGCTCGGCCCCTTAGTTTCAGCGAAAGGAACTCTTAATGCTTCAGCACCAAGAGATTTTGGACAATTTCACGCTCCCAACTTTGTGGGAACAGTTTGGGGACGGCCCCTTCCTGTTCCAACATGACTGCGCACCAGTGCACAAAGCAAGGTCCATAAAGACATGGATGAGCGAGTTTGGTATGGAAGAACTTGACTGGCCTGCACAGAGTCCTGACCTCAACCCGGTAGAACACCTTTGGGATGAATTAGAGCAGAGACTGCGAGCCAGGCCTTCTCGTCCAACATCAGTGTCCGACCTCACAAATGCGCTTCTGAAAAAATGGTCAAAAATTCCCATAACACTCCTAACCCTTGTGGAACGCCTTCCCAGAAGAGTTGAAGCTGTTATAGCTGCAAAGGGTGAGCCGACATCATATTAAACCCTATGGATTAAGAACGGGATGTCACTCAAGTTCATATGCGTGTGAAGGCAGACGAGTGAATACTTTTGGCAATATAGTGTATATAAATGTATTGTTTTGCATGACATCACAGACAAAACAGTCTGTTTTTGCAAGTTAGTTTACATATCAATGGACTTGGAGGTGAACCGTCCATTTTTAACAGCTTTAGCAATGATTACATACAACATCAAACACTTCAAAAAAGTGAAGAAAATTACATTATATGGCAGTTTAACATATGACATCATTTAAGATCCTCTTGCTTTTACTGAATAGCTCACTTTTTTTTACTCAAAACACTGAAACTTCATAGCACTTTGAATATATTTAAGGCTTGTGTGATTTTTTGGAGATGTGCAGATCAATACTGAAATATCAATACTTCCAATTCTGATGTTTCTTTGTAAGAATTGATCCTCACATGACAACATGATACTAGGTGTTTAATCGGTAAACTGAAGTGGAGTGGAATTGTTATCATTTGGAGTTATTTCCCTAAACAGACAGTTTATTTAATACTAATGTAGATCGAATATAGATTTTAGCGTCCACCTTTTACTTCTTTTCACTGTCGAAATCACAAAGAATCGCCCCTTTTAAAAGTATCGGTATTGGTTTCAGAATATTATTATTATTATAGTATTACTCGGTATTGGATGGATAGAGTTTAATCGCCCATCCCTGATAAAGAGACACAAAACAGCTTATTTGCCCCTCCCCCGCCTCTCAGTTGGGCGGAAGCTGCGTCCCATTGGCTGTTGTGTTTGGGGGGCGGAGCGTCTGTGTCTTCGGTTTTCCGTTTGGAGAGTTCAACCCGAGTCACAGGGAGCGGATACAGCAGCCAAACCCAGAGCCGAGCCTACAGGAAAAAAGAGCCGTAATGCATCAATCAGCCATGTAGCGTCAACGCTCCTCTGAGTGTGTTTACCCGGAATCAGCCACGGGCTCTGCGCTCTGCGCTCTCGCCGCTGTGCCGTCAGACAGGACTGACTGCACCTCGCGCCTCGGGATCCGGATGATGCGAGTGCTGTTTGAATGAGCTGCTTTCAGGACCAGGATGGATCTACCTCGTCGTTTCCCAGACCAAAACGCTTCGCTTTACGCCGAGAGCCCGTTATCGTTACCGTTATCTCATATGGTGGTGGCGCCTGTTGGCGGAGCTGCGGGGAACGGCTCCGGCCCGGGGGTCAGCAGCGCCTTGAGGAACGATCTGGGCTCCAACATCCATGTTCTGAAAACCCTCAATCTCCGCTTTCGCTGTTTCCTCGCCAAAGTGCACGAGTTAGAGCGCAGAAACAAGCTGCTCGAGGCTCAGCTGCAGCACGCGCAGGAGGTCTCCCGCTACAGGGCCCGTTTCCCCCGCGAGCAAGCCGTGCAGACGGATCTGGAGGCGCCAAGAGAGGCGAGAGTCCCGGGGAGAATCTGGAGCTTCTCCCATGCCAGGAGGTACGGAGGACGCGTGGAGATCCATCAGGGGCCTGGAGTCTCATGGATGCATCCGGACGGTGTAGGAGTTCAAATTGATACCATCACACCTGAACTGAGGGCCCTCTACAATGTCCTGGCCAAGATAAAGCGAGAGAGAGACGAATACAGGAAAAGGTAAGTTGATATGCAGCTAACTGGCCAGCGCTGAGCGATGTATCATTTACACCGGTATATCGCGATATTACGTACCGTGATACTGCTTTTCACTTTGATGTTTTTTATCAGTGTATTGGGTAGATGTTGAGCATTATGTCCATGACAAATGGCAAAAAATGGTGTTCCTGTTGCCAAGAGGTTTGATTTTAGTTTTTTATTGTTTTGCGTACTTTACACGGGATCCAAAACCTGGCCGACAGTTAGCTGCAGTCTGTGCCATTCCCTCAGTGCTTCAGAGCATTTTGAAAGAACAGTTTAAAATACATAAAAGCTAAATAAAGGCAAATAAATATAGACAAAAGAAAACATGAAACACATTCCTTAAGACTTGTATTGGGACAACTATACATTACACCTACAGGTGCTTTTATGAGATCTCGTTCTAAATCCATAGGCCTTTATATATAGCCTTGGTCCCACCCTTTGCAGCTATAACAGCTTCCACTTATCTGGGAAGGCTTTCTACAAAATTTGGAGCTTCCCCTAAACTGTTCCCACAAAGTTGGCGGCATACACTTGTCCAAAATGTCTTGGTTTGTTGAATCATTAAAATTTCCCTTCACTGGAACTGAGGGGTCTAGGCCCACCCCTGGAAAACAACCCCAATTACATTAACCCTCCTCCACCAAACTTTACAGTTGACACAATGCAGTTGGGCAGGTAACGTTCTCCTGGCATTTATGAAACCCAGAAACGTCCATCAGACTGCCAGATAGAGAAGTGTGATTTTTCACTCCACAGAATAGGTTTCCACAGTTCTAGAGTCCAGTGGCGGCGTTTTACACCATTCTGTCCGACGCTTGGCATTGTGCTTTGTGATGTAAGGCTTGCATATAGCTGCATGGCCATGGAAACCCATGCCACGAAGCTCCTGGCGCACAGTTTTTGTGCTGATTTTATTGCCAGAGGAGGTTTGGAACTCTTAAGTTTACATGGTCTTGGAGTTGCTGTGGTTCCAAAACCCTTCCACGTTTCAGTAATACCACGCACAGTTGATCATGCAATATGTAGGAGGGAAAAAATTTCGCAAACTGACTTTCACAGCGGTGGCGTCTTATTACAGAACCACACTCGAATTCATTGAGCTCTTTAGAACGACACATTCTTTCACAAATGTTTGGAAAGACAGACTGCATGGCTAGGCAATTGATTTTATACACCCGTGGCAATGGGACTGAATGAAACACCTGCACTGGGTAAAGAAGTCATTATTTTATGATCTACATAGAGCACTACATAGGGAATAGTACGCCACTTGAGATTCAGCCCTGAAGCTGTGTCGTTCAGTTAGGAGCAACTAAATATTGACAAATTTAGCCACTTTAGACTTTAATAGTTGCATATCGTGAACAAAAAAGTAAATTACACTGGGAATCGCAGTGAATTGTATGCTGTTGATTTTTAACTAAAATCTTATGATTATGACAGGCCTAAAATTTTGTTTGCCATTATAAATTCAGAAACAATTGCTTCTGTCAGTATTGCCCAGCACTATTTTAAATACACATAAAACCACAGGCACACATACTTCTCTCAAATACAGCACATCTGTAATCTGGTAACCCATAGTTTCCATCTCTGGCTTGGGTTGTCCATAAAGCTAATGGACACACATCTTTTGTCTCAGATGTGGAAATTGAAGGACGGCCAGATCTTGAGCTAAAATATAATAGAGATTTTGTTCTCAAGAGAGTGTCTCTCCTCTTAGCTTGGCCTGCTGCTCTACATTTTTAGCAAGTAACAGTATTTCATATTCTCTCCGTAGTCCAAAATACCACCGACTGTGCTTTTTACTACGTTTCTGACATGTCTACACAATATATCAGTACAAACGAATTTTTGGGAAAATATTATATGGATGTATGTGGTTGCTTAGTCAAGGCTTAGTTCTGAAAATGAATAATGATAAAACTTGCCTAACCCTTTATCTCTCCCTAGTGAATGAACAGAGCGCATAGGGGTTTTATTCATTCATTGGCAAACACATCCTGTGAACAGCCTGCTGTAGCTTTAAGGCATTTCCTGCCTTCATGGACTGGCCAGAGATGTTGTCTGCTTGCTGTGCTGTAACTCGGACAAAGGCCTCACATCTGTAACACATATTAAAATTAGTTTAACACTTTCACTTGCCTAAATATTTTAAAGTTAAATGTGTAGCCTATACGCAGTCCTGAACTAGCTATATTAATTTGTACAGCACTGTATTAGATATCTTGTCTACTGCTGGCTTCATAATCAGTTAAAGTACAATTCAGGCTCATGTGGCCTGATCTAGTCCCGTATGTGATGAACAGCCTCTGATTGTCCAGGGGTTTTCCTCATAGCAATTTTATCATCATATGCGTCATTCTAACTGCTATGTAACCCAGTAGTAATAGTCTAGGCATGCGAACTATAGTAGAGCTGCACAATGATCCACTTCCAGGAATAGAAGGTTTTCTGCTTGGTTTTTAAGTCTTGTATCCTCTGATTCACTCGACTTCAGTCGGGCTTGCCAATTTTTAGTTACTCAGGAGGATGAAGGGATCAGCAGGTTGGACGATAATGCTTTCAGTTTCACCAGCTTTTGAAAGTGCTGATTTCTGGAGAAAAACTCAGTTCCAAATATAAATTATTATACTGTCTATTGTTCAGAGTGTTCCTGAAGGCCTTGATTAGTGAATGACAAATACATACACCTTGCAATCGTTCTCATCCCCCTGTATTAAAATATATTCACCTCAGATGTGCTTTGGACCACAGATCTTTCAGCCAGGGCTTTTAATCTGTGTAGATGTAATACAGGTCTTCAGTATTACCAGACTCTGACATCAGGTTGTGCTGCAAGAGGAACTCATTTTTCAGCTGTTTGTGAAGGGCCGGCAGAAGCTGGCATGCTGCCAGCTTATACGGTCATCATCTACAAGCAGCTAGCCTGCATTTATGGACGACCATTAATCTTAGAGGTGGGCAATGCTAGAGCACTTAGAGCTACTGGTAGGATTTCTACAACGTGCAGTTGAGCAAATCAATCAACAATTCACGTGGATCAGCTGGTTTAGAACGGCTCGTTTAGAACGGAGTGCTGGGATAGAGTATGACTTAGATGACAGAGGCTGCATTCCACTGCTGGGTTCAGGCAGGCGAGCAGCAGTGTGTATTTAAGGTTATGGTTTGGTGCTGAACCGAATCTGTATATTACATCATTAGTTTGTGATGTGTTTGCTTGTACACAGTAGGGGAGCAACGATTACTCGACTTAGTCGACTAAAATTGACAACCAAATTAGTTGGCAACTAATTTAGTAGTCAATTAGTTGGTGACATCATTACGCATCTTTCTCACGCTCATTATATTTTATATATATATATATATATATATATATATTTATTGTCTTCATTGTTAGTTAGCAAATGCATAAAACAACCTCAAGCGAAATTTAAAAGCCAATAGCTACATTAGAGTCATTTGGTAATGTAATGAATTATAGTCTGAATAATCGATTATTCATTTCAGTAATTAATAGATTATTCGACTGTCAAATTAGTCGTTTGTTGCAGCCCTAGTACACGGTGCTAATTGCTAAACAGGTCTGTTGTAAGTTAGTAATTAAAGATGTAATAAGTGAAATAAGTGTCAGAATCTGTAGATAATTGCTCAAATGGTGTATTGGCACCGGACAGATGTCTAGATTTGACCTACATTTCAGTGATATTTGATATATTCAAAATTTTTGATATTTCATGATGTACAGTTGTACGTAAAAGTTTGGACGCCAGTGGTTAAATTCCATGTTTTGTTGATTTTCTGAATAAAAATAATTTAGCACCTCCTCCAAAGGCATTTTTCTGTTCATTTTAGTGCACAGATTTTATTTATTTGCTGAGTTGTGTACTTATTTTCACAAACCATGACTACTCAATCATTGTTCTACCCCACAGGAAGAAATGCACAACTAATCACGTCACATAGTCGGAGACTGGTCTGTTTCTAGTTTTATATCTGCTAATCTGAACAGATGTATTCACAATTTCTACGTATTTTTACTAAATATACACATACCAGCATGCAAAATGCTGGATATGGGCAATGTCCCACCATTCCTATATGGGTGTGTCCCTGCTTGAAACCCTCTAAACTAATAAACTAACTAATGTTAACTGAAATGATACTGAAGGTTAGTTTAAAAAAAAAACCCTTCTAGAAAAGGTTTTGCCCCCTTCCATGTTGTTCTTTGTGTGTGTGTGTGTGTGTGTGTGTGTGTGTGTGTGTGTGTGTGTGTGTGTGTGTGCGCGCCTCTCTCATCGCCTATTCCTACTTCTTCAGCTCCGTGGAATGCTTTGTCAGCTTGATTAGCCATGTGTAGGAATTCCAAGGAATGACGTGCATTCTGATTTTATTGGAGCTTTGGTCTGCTGGATAGCTCAGCTGTTGCTAAAGGAGACCTGTTTTACTCTTTTTTTACTGCTGTGTTGTCAGTGAAAGACTTCTCTGATGAGTAGGTGGAAAAACGCTTTATTTCAGCTTTTGTAGAGTGTTTTATCCTAGAACTTCTCATCTGAGGAGAAGGGGTCATTTTCGGGGGTGCTGATTCTATATTCAAATGAGAAAGCTCTTATTTCCAACTCATGGGGCGTGGGAGGGGGGGGTCACTTAGGCAGAACATGTGCGGATTAGGGGCTGGGGTCATTGTACTGCTGGTTAAAGTTCAAAAATGACCACTGCATAATGAGTCTGTATCGCATCACGAGGCAGAGCAGTGTTGCAGAACTGATATAACGCACACTCTACTCATTTAAATTTTAAATCAGTTTGCTTTAAAACTCTCTTCAAACCTGCCTTTCCCTGTGTAAATTTCAAGCCACATATGATCTTCTGTGACTTTCTTTGGTCTTGAAGCAAGGTATACACTTTAATACAGTTTTTTTTTTAACTGTAAAAAAAAGGCTGTAGGTAGACTCACCAAAGAACAAGATGCCTGGCTACTACAGCTCAATTAGGCAAACAAAATCCCTTAGAGGTAAAACTCCACAAATGAGCACCTTGGATGTGATTCTTGCTGCCACTGTGCTACAGAGACTGTTGTTGGCAGAGACAGATGAGGATCAAAACTATGAAACATACTTTACTTACAGCTGAACAGAAATGCTTTTCTGAAGTGGAACAAAATCCGCTCTTCTTGACTGCTACGCTACTTGATTTTAAGGTAACTAATGTAGCATAGCCAGCTAATACACTTTACATAAAACCAGCTAAATTTTAATGATTTAATGTTAAGGTGCATTGCGCTCATTTACTCTGACAACTACTTCTTAGTAGCTAATTTGTTATGGTATCAGACTTGGTATCGGCGAGTACTAAAATACTCATACACAGTCGGAAAAAAATTATATTGAGGCACCCCTGTACAGTCTAGGGCTTGAATACATGACTCAATGGAAACACGTCATCCAACAACAGCACATTTAGCCATAACATAGAAACAAGACAAATATCCTAACAGTCTGTGGAATCGCATGCCTGTTTTTGAAAAGGTAAATGTGCCAAATCGGAAGAGACTTCACGTTTCACGATTTCTCAGACAGAATATACGGTACAGTGACAAGAACCACATATGTGAACATGGAGAATGCAGGTTTGTGGGGAGGTTATTTGAATATGTGCATATCTGAACTCATGATAGCATTTGTTTACTTAACTGGGTGTTTTGAACGAGGCATCAAATAAGTGAAAACCTTCCATGTCTCTGATTGGAATTTGTTAAAATGGAACAAAATAGAAATTGCATATTGTTAAAGAGGAATTCCACAGATTTTTCTGATTTTCTAAACAGAACATCGTAAACAGCGGAAACTGTGTGAACAGCATCATTTAAAGTGGTTTGAGGTGCAGTTGAGAGAAGTTTACCAGCACAAATTTCCCTACAGTTTTTGTGATGGGAACCAACCATATTGTAAACAATGCAAATACAGGCAGTTTGTTTGCAATCCAGTGTCGTCTGGGATTTTATATGTAATGTTGATAATGGCAAAATAGTGTTAAATCCCCCCCAAAAATCTTTTAGTACTATTTTGCCCTACATGTACATCTCTGCTTCAAATGTATTGTAACAACGTACACAAAACTACCATAATGTCTCAGGCATGGGACAGCGTGTTTGTAATAATTTAATGTTATAGTGTTTTATGAAGTAGATTTTAGAGGGATTAAACGCTTTGGATGTCTGGTTCCTATCACCACCATTGTAAAGATATCTGAATTGGTAAATTTCTCCAAAATAGCTCATTTCAGGTCCGACCACTATTAATAACTTTGTCTACGTCTTGACAGTAGAATTTAGCGAATGTTTTAAAGCCGTGGGATCCCCCTTTATAACTGTGTGAAATACTTGAGTTGCCATCAAAATACTTTAGGGGAGGGGCGCCTAAGTATAGCCTATGTAGGGGAAAGACTGTAGTTAGTGCATGAATCATATAGTTGCTATCATAACAAAAATCTGTATCTCTGTAATGGGAATGTTACAGGAGAATAAAAACTCTTTCTAAGTAATTGTGGGTGATTCCCATCTGTCCATTCATCATGAAATGTTTACATGATGTAAAGAACAGCTGGTGCTTTTAAATGGTATAAAAAAGAGTTTGATATAATAGCGACAAAATGAAATTGGGAGCCCACTCCTACAGTTTAGTGTGCTGCTGGGAAAATGAGTTATTCAGTGCTGTGCTTTGACACTGTGATTTAGCACAAGCTGTATCTCTATGAGTCACAGTCAAGCTATAAAGCTCTCAGATCACAAACGCTGGGCATGCTACGGCATAAGGTGCACACTTTTGAAAGGTGGTCTACTCACCCTGCTATACTCTTTCTTTGACCCCTTATGAATCAGCTTTCAAAGATGTAGCCGGGCCTGTCCAGCACTGGTCAGACATTTTGGAGATGGTTACTTCAGTGATGTGCTGTGTGAAGGTGCAGTGAAGAATGAACAAAGGGTGGACTAGAAGCAGTGTGACATCATCTCTCTGGGGAAGTGACCCATTGTGCTGCCTCACTGGCTAAGAACTGAGGCCTTTACGTCTCATAGCACATGGAAACCCAAACGTTTTAGGCTGGCAACTGTTGTATTTATGGCGTAGGTGTTAAAAGCAATGCATGTGAACTATATAAAGACCTTAACTTCTGCCAGTCTGCGGTCTCGCAGAAAATTCCATGTAATTTGGCTGAAGACATTTCAAGTGTTGCAATAAAATTAGATGTTCCAAGCTTGTGAAAGTGGCCATTGTGGTGAAAAGCAAGCCTGCAATATAGTTGTTTTCTTCGGCTGTGATTGTACCAGCTGAAATATGTGTTGAAAAGGCTGAAGAAGGGTGGATTTATGGGACAGCCTAAACAAAGATAAAGAACTGAAGTTATTCGCATTGATATCCAAATAATGTTAAAGTAAAGTATGTTCTGCTTTGAACTGGATTTTTAATGTTTTGGCAACATTGTGCTCAAACCATTCATGTCAATAAACATACTTTGAATTGATTTTAATTGAATTGAGTAAATCTGAACCCCATTTTCAATTGTTGCTGTAGCTGCAGGTAATTGGAGCTGTAATAACTAACTCTTCAGAATTATTGATAAATATAGATACTTTCGTTATTTAAAACCACTGGCATTTCACAGTTATTCAGTATGTCTAGAACAGTTTCCATTTGTGCCAGAGGGGGCAGCAAAGCCCTAAGGCCTTTTTTTACACTGAGTCCAAATTTTAGAGCCAAAAAACGTTTTGAAAAGAACTCATGCTTCCTCCTGTCGTTTGTTCTTGGTAACATTTTAGCAGAATGGGCTGTTACTCATTGGCTAAGGTGCTTTCCTGCCATTTCAAACATGAAACAGGGAATAACAAAATGAGCCAATCATGCTATTCAACACGCAGCACCAAGAGCGGCTCACTTTCACACACTGGTTTGCTTTAGGCCAGAAACATACAACCTCAATTCCAGAAAAGCTGGGAAAGTGTGTGAAATGCTAACTAGTGTTTCTGCTGGCATCATTTCGCTGTAGCAGTCCGTCGTGCCAAAATTTTTGCCGCCACAGCAAAATAAATCAGTCCAGCCAATCAGTCATCTAACCCAACGCCTTGGAGACCCGCCTGGTCACATTACAGAATTCAGTTGGTTAACGGCACTAATTGGCATAATTAGCAGACTCTCTTATAAAGCTGTAATATTCCCTGAGCTCTTATACTGGCTCTTCTCCTTTTTGGTAACTCACACACACACATTTTCTAAGCCGCTTATCCTTCTGGGCCATGGGGGGAGCTGGAGCCTATCCCAGCCATCACTAGGCGGAAGGCAGGATACACCCTGGATGGATGTTTTCAGTAACAGCCTTTTAGTAACTACTATACTACACCCTGAGCTTATCTACGCACTGTATGGCTAACGACTGATGGCATACACTTTTCTGTGGCTGAAGCAATGTGCTGGTACTTCTCACACACACTGGAAGACACTCACTTCCCACAACAAGTTAGACTGAGTCACATACACAGGTGCAGTTAGGTTGTTACGGTGTTTATTGACAATAGTTATTCAAAGTATTTTCAAGCTCAAGTGGTGATATCTATCAGAGAAACATGCCAAATTTTATTGCAGTGCTTTCTGAGGGGTCACCCGCGTTCATTTGTGGTTTTTGGTTTTTGTCCATGAATCTTTTGATGATATTATGCACCGTCGAGGGTGAAATAGCTATAATTCTTGTAATCCCTGGCTGAGGAACATTGTTTTTAAACTGTTGAATATTTTCCTGATGCTTTTTTTATGTGGTGAGCCTCGACCCATCCTTGCTCATAAAGGTCTGGGGTTTCCTGGATGCTCCTTTTATATCTAAGCATGATTCACTTGTTCTTTTGAACATTTCACAAACTTCCTAGTCTTAAATTTTCACAGTGCTAACTGTTTTTGGAACATGCTGTAGGCATCAATTTCAGAATGAGGGAGTGTTTACAAAAAGCAATGAAGTTGAAAAGGCAAAGCAATGTGTATCTTGTCCTTGTACTGTTTTCACTCAAATGCAGGTCAAAGTAGATTTATAAATTACTGCTTTCTGTTTTTATTTTCATTTTACCTACCCTTCCAGCTTTTTTCGAGTTTGATTTATACTTCACGCAAGTACACATTGTTTGCGTTGTTATATTCTAACGTGTCACTACGCAGTTCTTAATGCAATACAAGCACAATCTGCATTCTCAGCATTACAGCAAGGGTCGCTGTGGCGACAGCCAAGCCTGCCCAAATTGTCCTGTACTGCCAGTGTGTTTTCTGTCAGTCAACTGTCATAGCATACGTCCATTCATTCTAATAGAACAGGCAAAGCCACTCACACTCCTCTACTGTCTTTGTGTATAGTTGTTGTAGCTGTTGGAATGACATTAGATCCCGTTCTGATTTTTCCTCTCTCGCCCCCTTGATTATTGTGTTTTAACCACCATAGTAACATAATAACGCACAGTCAGTTTGTACAGGTGGACCCTATGTTTGCAGTGTGTTAACTGGACATTGTCATTTGTGTTCATGTACTTTCATCGTGTATGTTTCTGGCCTACAGCAAACCACAGATCGCCACTTTCAGGAGAACCAGGGCTCGGATCTCTGGACTTCTCCCAAGCCCGAAAACCAGACTCTGAGAAGAGTGGCAAGCTCTGGCCCTGGGTCTGGAAAAAACATAAAAATGAACTAAAATAACAATAACATAAAATTGTTGCCTTTACTTCTGATGGATATCTTCTCATGTTCTTCCAGCTTCTCAAAGTGCTTAAAAAAGCACATAGCAGTGAAGATTTCAGTACAATAAAAATCACAGTAGTATTTTCCACTTGTAAAAATTGACCTCACAACAACTAAAGAACTACACTATAAGCTAATGTTTAATACTACTTATAGTGTAATTAAACATTTAACTGTAATATAATTACAAAATATGACATTTGATGCAGTGTCTCTCATGTGGCATCAAGCTGGTATAATATTTATTCATGCCGGGGCTCAGAGGGCAACTCAGTGCTGTGTAAACAGAGTAAAATCAGAACTGCAGTTTCAGAAAAACGGATCAAATGCAGGACACTGATGCACACAGAACGGAAAGAAAAAACTTACTTAAACTTGTTTCAGGGCTCCCGAGTGGCGCAGCCGTCTAAGCGTTGGCCCTATCATCAGGAGATCGCGAGTTCGATCCCTGGTGATGCTACAGCCATCCGTAGCCGGGAGTCCGAGAGAGCACAATTGGCCTCGCTCTCTCTGGGTGGGTAGGATGGCCCCCTTTCTCCCCTCATCACTCAGCGCGATGCTAGTCAGCGCAGGCGTCTGTTAGCTGACGTAACAGATCTGGCGGTTGGCGCTTTCCTCAGAGCGCGTTCGGCTGTCCAGTGACGTCGCGTGAGCGGCAGCTCGAAAAGAAGCGGTGGTTGGCTTCACAGGTCTCGGAGGAAGCCTGTGTTAGCCTTCGCCCTCCTAGCGTTGATAGCATCGTGTGATTGGGGGAGTCCTAACTAGCGAGTGGAATTGGAGACGACTACATTGGGGAGAAAATCGGGTAAAAATTAAAACCCTTGTTTCAGATAAATTCTGATAAATCAAGAAATGAACCCCGCCCTAGATTTTATAAGATTTCATTTTTAATTTTATATCCTGTTAATTTACTTAAATATGTACTTAAATATTAACTTGACCATAGTTTGACCATAGCCTGTTGTTTGACCAGCATCCTCAAACCTGACTGGCTGTCAGAGATGATCTGGTAGTTTTTATGATGGTCAGTCACTTAATGACCTAAGACTTCATTGTGTGTCCTCTTACGCTGTTCTGTTCCAGCCAGGGCTGATTGTTACACTATGCTACGTCAGCTAGAAAAGAGAACCACACCTCAGGAATGTTGATGGTCAGTATAGCCCTTCTTACAGGGCCACTCCATTTAGAATTAAAGTCAGTGTCCACTCAACCCCACCATTTATTCAGCAAAGGCCTGCCAGGGTTGATTTTTCCCCTCTGTGATCTGCCTGTTATTTTGTAATCACGCACATGATTGAGTTTCCTCAAAAGTCTTTTCATGAACAGATTCACTTGAACTAAGAGGGCCTTTACACAGATGGAAGTCCAGTAATTATGCAGTATGCGACATAACCGCGGAATGTCTGTGGTGCTTGTGCGAGCAATCAATTACACAGCGAGTGACGTGCAGAACAGAGCGCATGTATATGCACAATGCAAAACTAGACAATAAATGTGGCAGGCATGCAAATATACTCCCTGAGTACTAATTCATTGCGGTTAAATGCTCTGCAAGGCTGTATGTGAACATTTATCCCATGAATAGCTGTCTTGTTTCGGTAGTATTTAGGCCTGTTCTTCGTTTTGTAGCTCACAGATAATAAATGTGTGACATGTGATTAATGTCCATTAGAGCGTAGGGGTGGCTGTGTGACAAGCCATGGCAGGACTTCAGTTCTAGGGTGTTGCATGTCTAAATATTGATCTGAAACTCGGTAAGTTCAGCCTTCTGGTCTCCCAGTCTGGAACCAGATGTGCATTTCTGAAAACCCTAAGGCTTCAATCCATATACGGGCCAACTATCTCCATTTTTTTCTTTCACTGATACTTTTTTCTTCTTTGAGACAGATGACGAAAATCAAATCGCATGTTTAAAACCGGTAAAATTTAAAAGAGGAGGCTGTAATTTGCTGCAGTCATCATAATTAAAATTAGTCCTCTAATTTTTTAACATTTTTGCATTATTCATGTATTGAGATGTAAACAAAGTCATTCAGAGTGGTTTGGTTTGGAATGGTTCAATGTAGAGAAACCTGCTACTCATATTTATTTACAGTGGTGGTGATAGGAACCGGGGGTCACAATGTCTAGAATGCAAAATAGCCATTTTATGTGCTATCATTTATTTATTTACACATATTTTATATAAATTATAAAGTTTATAGTGGTAAAACTGTAACCCTCTGCCATGAATAGATTTTCAGAATACATTTTAGGTCTAAACCTTATCCCAGAGCTATTGAGACTTTTGGTTCCTATCACCACCACTGTGAACAATTCCTGATTCGTTTCTCTAGAATATTGTATTTTTTTTTTTTCATCAAACCACTCTAAATGACCTTGTTTACATCGTAATGATTTAGTTATGCCAACATTTTAAGAAGTCTGTGGAATTCCCTTTTAAGACATGTAAGTCACAAGCTCATCATCAAGATTAGATAATACATCATCGCTGTTGTAGCAAAACCTTGCATGTGCAAAATGATAAATTCAAAGGAGAAAGAACAGATTACACACCTGGTACAGAGTTTTATGAGCTGCACACAACAAAGGCTGCCAAGCCGTTCCACATTTTTGTGTTCAAGCCAAAAATTCAGCTATTTTTTTTTCCTTTTAATTCTCTAAATGTCCCGTCATCAGCCCTTGTATTTTCAGCCTGAAGCTGTGATAGGAAGTTTGTCTTTGAACGAGAACAAAATGTACTCATAGACGGACTTTTAATGTAATTGCTGTCTGTCTGTGCTGCAGTTGTCATTCTGCCAGAGAGGGTTCATGCAGGACCTACAGACCCACACAGCCATAGCTGTTTTTAGCTTGAAACTGCTGCAAATGTTACTGTAGGTCTACATCTTGCAATCTAAGTAATAACTAGAGGTGAGCAGTATGACTAAATTTTTCCTTATTAAACATCCCTGCTTTTCTGAGCATTCCTGTAAATATCCTCAGTTCTTAAAGATCACTGATTATCTGCATGTTTAATAAGGATTAGGCCTGTTTAATTGGTTTCAGAGCAGCACAGTATATGAAATTAAAATCATTGAAATCGTAGTTTTGATGTGGTTTTTTAAATGTGGCACTGCTGGGTTTGTTGTCTGAAAAATATTTTTATATAATATTGTAAAAGAAATGATTGCGTGAACCCAAAAAACAATTTTGGTCCCCTAAAGAACCTTTCAGTGGATGGTTCTTTAGAGTGTGAAAACTTTTTTTAAAGAACCTCCACATATGCGATGGTTCTAGAAAGAACTCTTGAATTGGTAAAGAACTGTTATATTATGTGAAGCTTCTTTAAGCTTTTAAAAGGTTGTTCACACTAAAAAAATCCTTTTTTTCAATCACAGTTCTTTAGGAAACTGAAAGTAGTTTTTTTTTATTCAGTATTGCTCAATTACCTCTTTTTAGCACTTTTTTGTGTATGTAGTAACTTTTTTGTGTGTGGTTTATTCTGGCTGCAGGCTGCTGTTCATGTCTGTGTGGTTTGTGTAGGTAAAGGAGCAGTACTGCTTCAATTCATTACAGAAGAATGGGGTGTGTGCATGTGTGTGAGGAAGTGAATGTCTCCAGATGGAGCACATTCCATGGTTCAGAGTGCTATGTTTAAACTATACCTAGTCCTAAGTGAAGTGTCCTCTATACCGGTCTACTGGTGTCGAGATCACACGATATTGAATTGTAGTTTTAGTGACATTGTTAGATGAATCAAGACCACTAAATCTCTAGTCTTGGTGGTACTAATGGAAATATTTGTTAATTATTTATTTATTTTACACCATTTGAAAGTGCCAGCTGCCTTTTAACTCCAGTGCATGTCATCTGCTCTGTTCTGTTTTGAGGTAAAGCTTAAAATGCATTAAAAAAGAAACTTTTTTTTTTCTCGAATTGTTCACACCAATGGTGATAGGAACCAGATGTCTAAAGTTCAATGCCTCCTAAAGCTCCCTCCCAGAACTACTATACAGAATTCTAACAAAAACATTACATCATGTCTGAGATATTGTTTTAAGATAATTTTGAGATGATTTTAGGCTAAAATGTATTCTTTTTAATCCATTCATGACACAAAGGACTCGGACTCATACTGTACATTATTTTCTTGTACTTGTAACATTTGTGTGGTTTTATGTAACAAAATTGTCCGAATTCATTTTTACGTGGCCATTTTTATCCTCTCTTAATCCCTTAGAATTAAACAAGCTGTTTTTGTTACAGGGTCTGTAAGATTGATGTATATTTAAATGATCTCATTTCTGATTATGCACCCTGTGCATCGTTCAAAAAATAATCAGCTAAAACACTCCTTAAAACTTCAATTTGAATGGGTGGGGCTGAACTGCTATAGGTCCAATCTGTGTATATGTATGTAAATGAGTTTTTTTTTTTTCACCAAAACAAGTTTAAAACTGGCTGTTTTTTACAGCTTAGCTTGTATTAGTTATATGGACTATATGGACTGAGTAGTGATTGGTATGGTATGTTTTAACAATATTTACATATTACCTGAAATACCTTTATTTAAAAATAAAGCAAGAGAAATTCAGTCTCTGAATATATGGGCCATTTATGTGAAGAAAAATAGTCCAAGCAAAACAAGCCATAATATGTCTAAGACATACCTTTGAAGTAACATATTGTGGAAGCAACTCTTAGCCACTGAATTATCTTCTCAACTTTCTGTTCCTCCTTCACCTCTTTGTGAGTCAGAAAGCTGGAAGCATGTGATAAGATTTAGTGAATCCCGCATATATCATGTGTTTTGCCCTGCTTTAGAGCCACAAGACTTACAGTCATGTTTTAGACTCTTTAATGGATTTATAGACACCAAAAGCACAAGTTTACTCGCAGCACTGTACATATTACTGAACTCTTCAGATGCACACACATTATGTTTGAGTTAATCTGGTACAAATTCCTCATCTTACAATTAGCCTAGCTGGATTATATAAACCACTAGCAGACAGAACAGAGTTTGTTGTGCTATCCATAATGCCTTGTTTAACCACAAACCAGGCTCACGGTCATTCGCCATGATTCTGTTTGTAAGGACAAAGAAGTCGAGCAGTTAAAATGATTTCTCAGGTAGCCAGCTTTACTTACAGGTATACAGAGTACTTACTTAAGCCAAAGGATTTTTAAAACCTTTGTGTTTGTATTTGTCAGCTGCCCTTTCCATTGTGTGTACCTTTCATGGACCAATAGAAAAGATCTAATATGATTTAATGTTCTTACATTTGCATACATTGGCATTAAAGTCAACATGAATCTCAAATCATAGTGCGTTTTCTTTCTGTATCTATTTCAGAGTGAAACATGATATTCAGGAGAGTTTCTGAGTGTTTTTCCTTGGTAGGTGGGGGTGGTGCGAGGGGCGGGGACGATGATAATATAGACCTCTGAAGTTTTATGTTTTTTTTTGTGGGAGCTCTAGGTCTGAGCTGGTTTTCTTGATGACAGAAACGAATAACGTTTTTGAAAAAAAACAATATGCTTGTAAAGTAAGTCAGATTTTTCAGATCTTTTTAAAAACATTAAAAACTGAAAAATGCTGCTTGTGTAAGTATTTAGCCGCCTCAGACAAGTACTTGTTAGAACCACCTTTTGCTGCAATAGCAGCTTTAAGTTTGTTGGGATAAGTGTCTACCAGCGTTGCACACTGTTTGGAAGAGATTTTCCTTCATTCTTCTTTGCAGATTGAAGAAGGTTGTCTTGGAGTATCTCACTGTATTTTGCATCGTCCATCCTTCCTTCACAAGATGCCCGGTCCCAGCTGAGGAAAAGCATCTCCACAACATGATGCTACCACCCCCATACTTCACTGTTGGGATGGTGTTTGTTGAGGAATGGGCAGGGTTAGGTTTGCCACAAACAGCATTTTAAATTTTGACCACAAAACCTTATGCCACATTTTAGCTGGGTCACCCTGATGCTTTCTGACCAGCTGCACACAAGCTTTGATGTGTTTTTTTGCATCAGTATTGGCTTCTTTATAGATGCCCTTCCAGTTTTATGCAGCGCTCTAGGTATTGTTGACTGGTGCTCCTTCACTCCAGTCTCAGCCACTGAACTCACCTTCAAAGTAATTGTTGGCTTCTCCGTGGCTTCCCTCACAAGTCTTTTTCATTTTCACAGCTTTCCTTTATATACACAGTGAATGGTGCTTAAATTTAGGGGGTCTTTTATCCAGAAAAAGTGAACATAGAAGCCAGTTGTAAGTGGGATGTGTCTTTGTTAGGGCAGTTTCTTTCATTTGTGTAAACTAGGAGCTTCCACAGCACAGGGTTTAAATACTTCTGCAAACATCATTTTTCAGTTGGTAGTTTTTGTCACAGAAAAGTTTCTGTATGAAACCAATATGACTTTAAATGAATTAATTTTGAGGGTCCATCTTTTGAATAAAATAAACCACTGCACAAAATATCAAAGTGTCAGTAATCCAGATGAATCTAGTGACTTTTAAGGGGGTTCAATACTTTTGCACTGTGTACAACATCAGTTACTCCATTTGCAACCTAAAACTACCAAAGTCTCTACCTGAGTCACTCTCCTAAATCTGTACCACATTCGACAAAGCTTGCTGGTTTGTTTGGGGTTTGTTTGTATTTTGGTGTAGGTTGTCAATCTCATGATGTCATTTTTGTGCACAGCAGTGGTAGCTTGCCTGTAACAGTAGTCCTGTTTTGGCTCCTTAACAACCTGGATCCAGTGATGTTCACAGGATAAATAAGTCATTACATATTGATGAAAGATTGTAAGACAAATGATCATTTTCTCTTTTAAATGGTATGATATGATAAACTGTGCTTAACCCCTTAAAATCCCAGTCTTATTACATACTAAGGCTTATTATTCAGTAACTACAGGGACTTCAGTGCAAACTGGTTGAGCTATTCTTAGGTTACAGAAGTGTGTAGTAAAACTTTGGGCCTGGCATGTAAGGGGTTGAAATGACCGGGGACACAAACTAACAAGGTGAAAAAGGTCAATTTTCTTTTTTTTCTGTTCCTATAAATTTGCTGGTTATGAGAGGTTTTGCAACTTTGATCTGTGCTGTAGGTTACAGACTGTTTTGACTCAGGTAGGATTAGACTTCATGTTGGAAACAGAGGATTATCCCAGGCTCAGTTGTTAAGTATGATGATTAGTGGAGATGTCCATCAGAAACTGCTGTTCTGTGTAAGTCTTTGCGCAGAACAGACCTTTTCCATAGCTAATCCCTGAGTCACAATGACACCTGGACCATAGATTTTAAGTGCAAGTTATTAGTTTATGTTTTATTGTCCTCTTCACCTCCTGAATCCTAGACTAATTATTCAGTTATTAATCTTACTGTATGTATGTACCATGAATTATTCAGTAACTGCTTTGAAACGAATGTGCAAGTTATGTAGTTAGGAGAGTAAGGAATTGGAGTGGGGGGCCCTTATACAGGCCCTTAGGGTTTAGGAGGATAGACTGAGCAGAGAAAAGGGTGGGTGTGAGAAAGTTAGGTCATCTCTGTTACTCAAGGGAGGAGCATTCTGCTTTTGCAGGGTGTACAGTGAGTTTTCTCACATTTGTCTTGCTTTGTTCTCTTTCCCTTTAACCGTTCTTCATGGTTGTAGTGAAGGGGACAATGGGGGTTTGGGGAAGTATTCTGCCTTAGAAGAGGATTATCTTTCCATCATACGTTATTCACTGACAATGGTGCTTTAGAAAATAGACTTCTTCACGTGAATTCAGAGTAAAAACCTGGGCTGACAACAAATCCTGTTCATACAAAGTTGGATACACTATATCAAATCAGCTGAATTTGGTGTTGGAAAATACTCATTGATGAAATCAGTGGTGGACAGTAACGAAGTAAATGTAATTCTGTAGTTAAATTCAAATATCTTACTTTTTACTCCACTACATTATGTGAAATCTGTCGTTCCTTTTGGCTTCGGTATAAAAACGTAACATCAAAACTAAAGAAGCGTCTAGAAAGCCCACCAATCAGGGCACAGCGCACACTTTCTTTTGAGCTTGTTTTGACCTGTTGGACATACCGACCCAGTTCAAGCACACGGTTCTACGTCAGAGCAGCAGCGTAAAATTTTGGGAGTGTCTATTCTAACATAAACGATGGAACTAACCTAACTTTGTGTAAATAGACCACAGTATTGAAATATGAACACACTTGCAGTTGGGACTGATGTGTCTTTTTATGAATTTATACAAACACTTTTTCATTTTATAGGAAATTTGTTTTTGCTAGTTTATGTTGATGAACAGAGACCTGCAGATGCAATACAGTAAAGGAAAACTCCTGAACCTGTGATTAAAGCAAATTGTTATTAAATTTAAACTTGTAACTAAGCCGCAAATAAATCTTAAACTGAAACTTTGTTTGTTCGCAAAAGGTTATTTCAGAGCCATTTAGTTCTACCTAATGGATGTTTGCCTTCAGTGTTTTGTGCTTATGATAATTTTAATAGACATCAGCATCAGACTAATTAATGACATTCTATTAAAAGATTGATTTACCAAGAGTGCCACTAGAATATTTTCAACAATGAGTTAATGAAGGAAGAGTCTTGTTATAAAAATGATAATAGGACATAAGAGCCATAATTAATCTTTTAGTACTTCTACTTAATACTTAAGTACATTTGAAGGCAAATACTTTTGTATTTTTACTCAGATGGGGGTCTGAAGGGAGGAACTTCTGCTTTTACTGGAGTAATATTTTACCTTGGGTATCTCAACTTTAACTCAAGTACATGATTTGTGTGCTTCGTCCACCACTGGATGAAATACCTTACATGAAATGCAAACACATAGATACACATTCCATGAGCTGTGTGATTTTCTTTTCAGTATTGTGCATCATCATAACTTCGCAAAAGGTAGAGTAGAAGAAATTCAGTCAGTGTGTTTTGTGTTGTTTCCAAATAGGCCAAAATGGAAGTCAGTGTGTAGCATGGCTGTGCTGGACTGTGTGTAGAAGGTCAGGAGAGAGAGTGAGAGGAGTCAGTTTCTCGTGCCCTTGGGTCAATGTCTAGTCAGCTGCTCTGGAGCTCATCACTCTGCGAGTCTTAGTTTGTCCTGCTGCTGTCTGACCCACTGCTATCTGAATTGTCCAGTCTACACACATGGCTCCTCCACACACATGCCTTTGTCAGTGCTGCTTTTATGGATTCGTCTGTCTCAGTGACCCAGTGCCACTGAGGTACTGTCTGTCCTCATCTAATTCAGCGTGCTTCAGCAGCCCTGGTTAAAATTTGGATCAAAATTAGGGATGCAGCATTATGGGAATTGTGGGCCATTGTGTAATTGTGTAATATTCAGTGATTTTCATATATCTACAGATGCAGACACATTTATATACATTTATATACTTTTATAAAATGTATAAACCAGGACTACATCTACCAGGATTAGCATAACATTTATTTTATAGGGTGACAAAATACTGTAAAATTAATAAAAGGTAGATATTTTATGTAGGCCTGTGCATTCCATCAGAGTTCATGGACAGATATCAGGTTAGTAAATAAGTATATATATGAATATAAGTTGTAAATGCGCAATAAAAAACAGTTTAACAGTTTCAAGAGGATGGAGGTTGTAAAATAATCATGCAAAAAGTATGAGTTACAAAAATGTAGACGAATGTTTTAAGTGGATTTCAGAGGAAATAAATAAAATACAAGAAAATATGGGCCCTTAAAGTATTGCTTATCTGGTGGTGACAGTTTCGGTGGTCTACCACCCACTTTCTCTGTGTCTTTTTAGAATTTTAACTCCAGTTTTGGAAACTCTTGTTTTTTCCATGTATTTTCCTTTGACTTTCACCTCTCTGATGCAAGTGGGTTATTTGTGTCTAATCTCCTCATACATTTTGACTGCAAATTAAACAAATGAAGAGTGGTCTCTGACTTCTGCACAGTATTGGAGATGATGATGGTGAACAGTAATTAGCTAGATGTTTGAGAATTTATTAAGGGTTTATTGCTTTGTGTTTCAAGCTTGTGGTTTTTCATCATAATAAGCCATCATAAGCCATGTTAATAATGGTTATTAGTTCAATTTAAACAGCTTCGCTCAGCTGGCTAACTCATAAATTTAACTACACGCATGAAGCCCAAGTAACCTTAACCCTCTCTGCTGTGGAGTGCATAGCTAAAACCAGAGCAAGCTCTGAAACTGCATGTCTAGAACTGCTGCTGGCTCTGCAGGTCTGCAAACGGATGTTGGAGCCAACGAGGCCATTGCTAAGCTGAGGGAGGACTGCATATCTGCATAGCTCTGAGAGCTTCTTCACCCTCTCTGTGGTTCATTCAATCGCACAGGAAGATCAGGCTTGCTTTCTCTCTGAGAAAAACCAAAACAGTCACAGATTGTAGAAGCTCGAGTGCTTAATGTTCATAGATCTCAAAGGAATTCTGTCATTATTTACTTCTCATGTTGTGATTTACTGAGCGGGGAAATTGGCAGATGACTTCACAGAAGCAGATGGAATCAACATGTAATTCTACCCACTGTATCCCTCTTATATTAGAGTCTTATATTAAGACGTTAGACGTTATTTAGACGTTATGCTCTTTATGAGCTTTGTCTGCTGACCAGATGACTGTGTCTGCTTCTCGTTTGGTTGAGTCAGCACTTTCTTCCACAAACTCCACTTTCACAAGACATGCTCCAGTGCATTCTGGCTGCCTAAGACAAACGGTAACAGTGTGTAATCCCTGGACTATGAGAGGAATTCAAGGCATCCCGGTGCTAGAGAGCTCACTTGAGCGAGGGGGTCTTTCATTTTAGACTGACCACAAGACACGACAGGGGACAGCTTTCGACTGGGAGGCACGCGAACCTGCTGCAGCATGCAAAGAAGTGCTTCCAAATAAGGATAAAGCATTCCGTCTCAACACCTGTTAAGATAAAATTCTGTGTATTTTAAGTCTTTACAGCTGTAAATTGGGGGTGTAAATCTCTGACTTCACATTGATTGATTCAGTTACAGTTTTTTGGGAAACAATTCAGCGCATGATGAAAACTTTCACCATAATTTGAGTCCATTATTCCAAACAGAGCTTTTTAAAATATGCTGAATGCACAAATGTGGCTGGAGTGGAAAATACTTATTGCACTTTGTCACTGTGACTACCAATATTACTTTGGGAAAAGTTTTACTTAAGTATTATTGAATCTGAATATTTATAGGTTTGCTCAGTCACATTTCCAAGAGATCAAAAAAATACTTTTCGCTCCTTACAATTTCATTGAGACCTTCAAAATGCTGGGTACTGATCTCAAAAACCAGAAGATTTTTTCTTATCCTCTTGCTGAGCAGTTGAGTTCCAATGCATTTAAATGTATTGCTTTGATTAAAGCGTCCACACACATTTTCTAAGCCACTTATCCTCCTTTGGTCATGGGTGGAGCTGGGGGACTGTCAACGGGCAGAAGGCAGGAAACACCTTGGACAGGTCGGCAGTCCATTGCAAGGCATACAGACATATATGTTCTCTCTCACACACACACACACACACACACACACACACACACACACACATACACACACACACACACACACACACACACACACACACACACACACACACATACACACACACACACAAACACACAAACACACAAACACACCTAGGGGCAATTTAGTGTATCCAATTGTCCTGACTGCATGTCTTTGGACTGTGGGAGGAAGCCGGAGCACCTGGAGGAAACCCATGCACACACAGGGAGAACATGCAAACTCTGGCTGGGAATTGAATCCAAGTCCTTCTTACTGTGAGGCGACAGCGCTACCCCCTGTGCCACCATGTCATCCATATAAATGTAATGTAAATGTTTTTTTTATTTAGTTGTGAGTTTTGCTCGAGTGTCCTTTAGGCTCCATATTCCACTTTTAATTCACTTAAGAATAGTTTCTCTGTACTTTTTCCACATCTGCTTTGAAGGAACTGTTTACTGTGCTTTGTTTGTTTGTTTGGCACTCATTGATTCGTGTTATTTATATTTAACCAGGCAGTTGATTTCTTGTTTAATGGTTTAAAATGCTAGTTTGTCCCGTTAAGCAACAAATAAATGCACCTTTGGCTAATAATAAGTACTTAAAAAGTGGTAGAGTGTTACATGTGTATTTAGTGTGAGCTGCAGGGTTTGTGAAACGGTTCATAGAAATCAGCCATCAGCCGCATCACTTTTACGCTTTAATGTGAACTGAAAGAAAAATAGTCAGTTAACAGAAATCTACAAAACCACTGGTCAAAATATCTGGTTGATTTTAGATCAATAAAACATAGTTTGACCAGGGGTGCCCAAACTTTTGTATGCAACTGTATATATTGACACTGTCAGAACAGAGCCTTATATCTCCAAACTTACACTACAAGAGAAGGAAAAAACAGTTTTAGCTTTTGGGGTGATTTTCTGTTGCTTCATCCATCATCATGATATTTTTATACAAATTGACCAAAAATTATACAGTGATGAT
This sequence comes from Colossoma macropomum, assembly GCF_904425465.1. Taxonomy (NCBI): domain Eukaryota; kingdom Metazoa; phylum Chordata; class Actinopteri; order Characiformes; family Serrasalmidae; genus Colossoma; species Colossoma macropomum. Next base: position 12,575,475 of record NW_023494802.1, on the reverse strand, counting down.
TATATAATATGAATATTAATATAGGTAATTATAGTCAATCTAAGCATTATAACATCCATGCAGTTGAATGTCCACTTCAGATTTTTGCCCTAATGCATTTATGCGCCCCTGCTTTTAATAAACTTTTGCTGATCACAGTCTGTGACATTACGGTCAGTGACCGTAACATGACTGGTGCCGCAATGAATTAGGGAACGCTGTGATAGCTGGATCTTAGAGACTCAGCTCCCAGAGATGGTCTAACATAGTGACAAAGTCCACCAACTACCCAGCATGAATCTCCAAGCAACAAACCATGGGGCACAACTCTGCTACATGACACCCAGCATGACAACACTAAACAAAGAGGAGTGTCTCAATGAACCTCTTTAGTGGAGCTGCATCAGATGTCCCACTTTTAAGGCTTCGCATGCATGCTCTGGTGCTCACTGCCGTCACCATAGCAATCGTAAGGAAGCATAGTAGTACTTATAGTAGCGCTTTTAAGAAGTATTAGGGACAAGGACTTAAGGCCAATTTGTGCTCCACCATTTGCTGGAGTCCCCACCTCTGCTTTGAATGCTTTAAATAGTGGAAGAATTTATAGCTCGTATATTCAGCTCATGTTCTTCGTCATTCTGTTCGTCTTGACCTACATTAAGTACTTTAATGCATTACGTCCACAGCTGTTTCTTTATTGGTACATCTTTGTGTACATCAGCTTAATCTACAATAAAAAAAATAAAGCTTTGATTTTATTTGATTCAAATGTGTCAAGTTTTTCCACATATTTCAGATATCATATTTTATTAATGTTAAAATATCAACACTAATGCTGTTTTAAATGTGCTTATTTCAGCAAGAATTGTGATGGAACACATTTTATGTGCACCCGTTTGACACATTTGAATCATGTCAGTTGAAAACACATTTTTTTCAGTGTCGATTACATGTGGCTTGTCTGCACGTGGGATCTATTGACCAGATGTGTGTGCACTGTGTTCCAGGTGGGAGGAGGAGGTGTCCAAGCGCCAGCAAATGGAGTCCATGGTGGAGACTTTACAAGAAGTGAGAGCTCAGCACTGACACCCACCTCTTCCATCTTATGCTCATGACTGTCCAGGATTTTTTAGACTTTCACTATGATTGAGCCATTTTAGCACCAGATCTTCTTTTTTGATATGCTAATGTTAGGAGTCTTTATAGCTGTATTTTGAGGGTCATTCTGTGAAAAAAAATCACTCAGAACTTTCACTGCCTGTCAAAATGTTTGAAGGCTCATTGCACTCTTTTGAAATTTCGACCGATGTTTCAATGAAGTTTAACAATACCTATGAAAAATGTGTTTAATAAACAGTTATTTTCCAAAACTTCTACATTTAGCTTCATGTTCATCAATGTCTTCATTTGTATGAAGAACCAATTTTGTTTAAATAATGATTTGGCAGTTTTCCAATTTATAAAAAAAGCGCAAATTGAAAATGTTTTGACCAGAAAGTGGTCAAAATCAAGTGTAGTCTTTAATATGTCAAACTCACAAAGAAAGCATACTCATTTGTATGAACAAGGACACACTGTGTTATTGTTACACAGAGAACCCACATTTTAATGCATAATTACTGTTTATTTGCTGAACTCGTCGCTGCCCGCAGAAAAACGTGTATGCCCATTTTTTCCAATTTCTGTTTTCTGCATCATTTAAGCACAGCAGCAGTGTCAAAATTTATTGATGGACCATATAGTCTGAATTTACTCATTACATTGACTTTCATACAAAAAAAGTAAATAACTTTTTTGCCTTCTCCTGTAATGTTGCCATTTTGGAGATTTTGGCCTGTGCAAATGTTATGGCACATTGTATGTTTCCAATACGCTAAACTCAGCAAATAAATATAAATTGTGCACAAAAATTGGCACAAACGTAATCCGATCAGCGGCATCCAAGCTTTTGCATACGACTGTACAGTTCTCCTGGATCCCGTCCCCAAAAGTGTTGCATTGAGTTTAGTTGATTCAAACTTGCATCATTAATTCAAAATGCATCATTTAGACATAAAATATATTACATATGTACATAATTCTTGCCAAAAAAGTAAATAAATTGTGTTGTAATATATTTTATTCATGTGGAAATGAATGCACACATTTGAGGCAACTGAATTCACCAGGTCATTTTAGTCTACAGTAGAAAACTGACATTTTGTGCATTGTTGGTCAGAGTAGCTGTTTAGTGGCCCGTTGGTCACAGTGGTGTTGTCTTGTTCATGTACACATCTTAACTTGCTGCTTTTCTTCTGCTTTCCCCACAGAGCGCCCAGGAGTCGGAGGCCATACAAGGAGAGTTAACAGAAAAAGTGGAACGCCTTAAAACAGAACTGGTCGTCTTTAAGAGCCTCATGACTGATGTGAGCTTTCTTCTTTATTTGCTGCGTATGGAGCATCACTGCAGATTGTGAAACCAAGTGCTCTTAGCTGTGTTTAATGAAACGTCCATGCTGTTGTTGAGCGTTCTAGTGAGTTATTGCCAATAGTTTAGCTTAAGGTACTGATGTTTATTTGAATGCCCAAAAAAGAAATATCGAATCTTTTGTCCTGAATTATCCACAGACTGAAAATGTGCACGGAGGAGAGCCATATACTGCAAAAGAGAAAACATCATCATTTGCCTTTATCACACAGAAAGATACTCTTATCTTAATTGCTGTCAATTAACACTGAGTCTCTTAAGCAAATTAATCCGAACTTTTAAGCAAATACCTTTGGCAGCTGCCTTGCTAGAAGACCACAGCTCTAGATAAACAAATAAGCTGTAGATCACTTGCTTCTCTGGCCCTGCACAGATGCTCATTGTTCTCTAATGTTCAGCGGACTTGGCTCCTCACACTGCCATGGCCATAAACCACTGCTGTGAGCTGCTCCATGTTTTATGGTCCGGAATGCATATGTTCACAGTGCTGCCCTGCATATTCAAAGAACCACTGTGACTCCTGTTGATAGCAGGTCACTTCTGTCCTTCCCTGATCCTTACGGAGTTTAGCAACACACATCAGCCAAAATGAACTGATCTGACTGTGCATCCCTGGAAGTAATACAGATACACACTGCACTGCGCTACAGTCAATTAAGCAGGACTAATTATGCTCACTTTGTAATGAAACATGCAGTTACTCAGTGTTCTTTAAGTACTGACGACATCTCCAATGTGTTCAGAAAAGTGTAATTTTGCATATTATTCTACTGACCATTTGTATTTTTGGGAAAGACACTGTAAAATGTGAAGTGTTTTTGATGCACTGTAAGGATGAATTTGAGTTTCTCACCATTTATTGAGTTGATTGCAAATGCATGATGCTCGCAGTAGAGCTGTTTCCTGGCACTCACTGATTCCTCACCCTATCCTCTAGTGGAGCAGTGGAGAAGTATATCGCACACTGTCACACTGGCAGTGGAGTGTAAAATACCTCACTGTGTTCTTGGCTGAAGAACTAAAGTCTGTCTCAGCTTCTGCCCAGACAAACAATCTTCTTGTTCTTCTTCTGTTATAATGCTGTCTTGGTCTACTTCACATCAGCACTGTTTAAAAAACAAATTTAAGCAGAGTGTTTTGTAAGAAGTGCTGTGAAGATGAGACCTACAGATTTAGTTTTTAGACATCTGGTTTGGATTTCGTGTTCTTCTACAGTATGTTTGGCACACTTTACTGTATTTCTACAGGGGTGTAGAAATCATGGTGCATTGATCTGAAGGTGGTGATTCAACTGCATTGTTTTTAAAATGTTTTTTTAAAAGAATCGATTATAGTAGGTTACAGTAGTGTGTAAATATTTTGTCTAGTCACTTGTATATGTTTTTTGTGTCGTATCAAATCAAAATATATCAAAATTGTACATTTTACATATACTAAATAATAATCATAACTGAATCAAACCATTGCGCTGTCACCTTTGGTTGATAATGACTAAATGGTTGATTTGTAATGTTGTGATTTCTTTTATTACCACACCATACAGCAAATGTCAGATTTGGACTCTAAAATCCATGAAAAAGCCATGAAGGTGGACATGGACATTTGCAGACGCATTGACATCACAGCCAAGTTGTGTGACGTGGCCCAGCAGAGGAACTCTGAAGACATGAGCAAAATGTTTCACGTCAGTCCCTCCAGAGCGCCTCCAGAGCAGAAAGCGGTATGGCTGTATGCATTTGCGTTTGGTTGGCTACAGTATACTTTATTGAAAAGCCCATATCCTACATTTTCTTGAATTTAGTTTTTTTTTTTCACCTTGAGGTCCACTAATGACTTTGGTTTTATCAGTCATAATAATGTTTGTATAACCATTTCCTAACCTCTCTTTATGCCTTAGAATTACTTAAGTTGTTTTTGTTACTGTGCCTTTAAGACCAATATGTTAATAATTCTGTTCTAATTGGCTGTCCATTATTCAAAAAGCAGTCTGGGCTGAAACACACTTCAGCCTGAATGGGTGGAGCTAAATTACTGTAGGTTTATATACGTAAATGTGTTGGTTTTTTGTGACCACACAAAGACTGAATTCAGAGCAGGCTGTTTTTTGCAGTTTGATTTCCATATCGCTGTTGATGGAAGAAAACCTTGCATCTCCATTTTTGACATTTTTCAGTTTTTGACATAGTTTGAAAATGTCTGTTACCCTTTACATTGTATGTAAATTTCATGATGAATGGACCAAAAGAAACGACCCAAAATGACTTGGAAAAAAGTCTGGTTCTATTGACTTACATTGAAAGTAAAGTATGTTTTTTCCTTCTCCTGTAAAATTATCATTTTGGAGATACAAGGTTTTCTTCCGACAACAGCGATATATGGATTGTATGGACTGAGGAGTGTACAGTACAATTTGAGATTTTTAACAGTGTTTTCGTACTACATCACTCTCATTAAAAAAAAAAGGCAATTTAATATATTTGACTTTCTGAAAATGATGATTCATAGAATTAAACATCATCAGTATAAACCTTTACCGGTTCTATGGTTGGGTGTGTTGTGTTAAATTGATGCAGTGCTTATTTTGAGCTCTCTGTTATGGTGCTGCTTATCTAAATTTAATTAGTTGTGTAGAAGGTCTGGCTATGCAGCAACATGGCCATGTAATCTCAGACTAATTTGCTAACAGGCTTTTTTCACCTATACCCGGAATAAAAAACAACATAAAGGACAGTATTGCTCTCTATTTTTGGCAAAACAGCCTGTGTCACATTTTTTCTGTTATTTGATGCTGAAGTGACCCTGAAGGTACAAATTGTCACTGGCCTTCCTCTGCTGACATGAAATGGTAATTGAGTTGTGTGTGTGTGTGTGTGTGTGTGTGTTTGTGTGTGTGTGTGTTGAAGGTGTCTGCGGCGTGTAAGAAGAGAGAGCGTAAGGGAGTGTGTGAAGAGGACAGTGTGGAGATGGAGGCGGACAGCGGTGACTGTGAAGAGGAAGTGGCTGGATCTCTGAACATCACTGACGAGATGAAGCGCATGCTCAACCAACTGTGAGTGACTGCCAGCGGCCTACAGCACCATTCTGACTCTAGCTTCACTTTAAAGAGAGAGTTCAGCCAAAGATCTAATTTACGCTGCCCCCCCCATCCCTAAAGTAGTCAGTCAGCCAAGAGATGTTTGGTGTCTAAAGTTTGCTTCATTAGTTTTGTACTGGAGCTACAAGGCTTATATAGCTATCAGGTAATGGGAGCTTATAGCAACCAGTTATCATCATACAAACTGCAAGGCTAAATAATTGTACACCTGCCCTGAACTGTGTTTAGTATTCTCATTTAGACTTGCGTAGAAACTACATAAGATTAATTAAGATTACTTAACTGTTCAACACTCTAAGCCAAGTGTGTGATTTAGGCATGTAGTGGTCACAGTGCTTACAGTGGCTATAAGCTTCAATTACTTGTTAGTTACAGTAGTTTTGTGGTTCCAGTGCAAAACTAAGTCAGACTGGCTATATTTTGGGTAAAGGGCAAAACTAGATCAGATTTTTATTTGATTTTTTAGCTGAACCGTTGCTTTAACATTGTCTGGTCCAGCTTGGTTTGTACATAGTCGTCTTTTGCAGTATACTGAACAAAAACATAGCCCAGCTAAATATGGGTGGGTTGTGAAACAGAATTCCCACGTTAGTATCAGGGTGTGACCATCATTTGCCAGTAGCAGCGCAATGCAAGATCCTGGATCAAACTGCTGCAAACTGGGAGCAAAATCTAAAGTGTTGCATCGATGTGTTTGTTCAGTATACTTGGCAGGCACTTCTGCAGAAGTGGTGAACTGGATTGTTTTTCCCTCACAGACAGCTGTAAATTAGCTTTGATGGAATGTTGCCACCTAGTGGTCACATAGTCAACTGACACTCCCTGAATCCCTTTTTTGCTTAGAAATTGCATAAATCAGAGACCACCCTGTCACTGAATTTCCAGTCACAACAGCCATTACAAATTATTCATGTTTCAGTGTCTAAACAAAAGCAGAAAACATATTTAACCGGAATTTATATAAAATCCTCTTCAGAGAAGAAGATAATCCACTTGCATAAGAAAATAAGTCAAAGGAAAATAAGTGAAAAGACAAAAGTTTAAAAAAATATTAAACACACTCGTAACAACCGTGCAAGACCCAGTAGAACACCAAACCTAACACTATCAGATAAACAGTACCTAAAGCTTTCGTCTGTGAGAGAGAGGAGAAAATCAAGCTCTACTTTTACTTCAGATCTGAAAAAAAATTTGCAGTTGTTTCTGTCCATCCTTCCACTGTGAGACGACAGATTAACACTATGAGTCTGAAAGGATGTAGCTGTCAAGAAGCCATAACAATCAGTGTCATTTTCTGTTAAATATGTTTTCTACTTTTTTCTGACCTTGAAAAATGTAATAACTCTTGATCAGTACGTAAAGGTCATTTTGCACAGGACTCTATCTGAGTTATTCTGTTTGTTTGTGTGGACGCTTTTGTGATGGTGGAGGCTGGACTGGTTTTTCGTTTCCCTTCTCTTTGGCCTGCCTTGCTTTGATTCAGGAGTGGCTCAGATCATTGCTCTCTTGCCAGGAGAGAGACGTTTGACTTTGACGATGACTGTGACAGTCTGGCCTGGGAGGAGACTGAGGAGACTCTGCTGCTGTGGGAGGACTTTGCTAACAGCCCTGTTATTACCACATCCACTGCTGCTGCTGCCACCAATGTAGCCTGTACTGCAGCCTGTGCTGACTGCCCTGTAGAGGCACATGAGCAGGTGAGCTACAGCAGCTTCTGAAATGTTTGTCTGTGTTGATGCTGTAGCTTGATTTTAAAAACCAATGCACAGGCTGTACTGGTTTTTGATTACTGTTCGAAGTCTCGAGTTATTGTTATTGTTTAACTTTACTATTTTAAATATGATTACATAATCACATTATTAATTGCATCAATACATAATTACTTACACTTACATTCAATTTACAGTTTGTATCAACAGATTCAAGTCTCCACTGATGTTTTATGTTCATTTTGATGTCAAAATTTGGCAAAAATGTAAAGGATAGTTTTGTTTTGGCAGATTAACACTACGCACAGTAACTTTGAACAATATTCAGCCAAACGTGGTGTCAGCTGAATGTTGCTCGACACATTTAAATTTTTCCTCTTTTTTCAGTAACTGTGAGTTGTAAGCGTCTATCACAGACTGTATTACCTTTGAGACATTTAGTGAATAATATCTGTGGTTCTTTCAGGATGGAAGTCTGCGCAGTCTGATAAACGAGACTGAATCACTCTTTAAAACCAGAGAGCAGGAGTACCAGGCCACTATCGGACAGATCGAGGTAAGGGGCAGTTAAGAACCTCATCTGAACAGTTTTTGTTCGTATCTTCCTGTTTGTAAAGTCCTTCTTCCGCCTCTCTTCCCAGCTGGAGCTGGCCACAGCCAAGAACGACATGACCAGACACCTGCATGAGTACATGGAGATGTGCAGTATGAAGAGAGGACTGGATGTGCAGATGGAGACGTGTCGCAGACTCATCAGGAGCTCCGGGGCCACAGGCAGGTGTGTTTGATCTGGATGAGTACAGAGCATTGCCAGTATATGGAAACCGGTCATCCCACTGCTTTCAGTGGGGACCAGGTGAGGTCAATCGTGTCACTTCCTGATCGGCTTTTTGGGCAGTGGATAACGGGAATGTGTGAGACTTTGCAGGCGCCTTAATGACGCACATGCCCAGCATGCAGTGCAGGTAACTGAACTGTTTGTAGAGGCTGTCCAGCAGATTTTGGGGAAGGTGTTTAAGAAAACATAAACTACCACAAACACTCAGTTCAACAGTGCATTTTCAACACACAGTGAATTTTAGTTACGACTTCATTCACCATTAGTCGTTCATGTACAATATACTGTAGATTAAGAGATGAGAACAACAGAGCAAGTGAAAGACAACAAAGTGAAAACAAACAGCTTCAACTAAACAGGCATTTGTAATACTGATCATTACAAAATCAATAAATGAATACATAATAATATAAATTGTGAATAATGTAAATTATTTTAATTATTGTATTGCTTTTACTTAAAATATTATATCGCCATCTTTCGGGTTGCAGCTTTATCATATCGTTTTCTGTGTTGTTGTGGATAAACATTTATTTTTAATATATAAAGTTCCAGTCAAGCCTGTGGATAAAATGACAGACAGTCCAGTCTCTCTAGAACAAAACAGGGCTGTAACGTCATCTAAGACGGCTCAGATGTGGCTTTGTTTTTGGACTGAAGACAATCCGAAATGAATTGAAGTGAATTTAGTGTTTCTCTCAAATGGTCCTCTCATGTCTGAGCACCTCACTCCTATTGACACGCTTTGGAAGGCCAAAGCTGAGGGTCTGTTACAGAGACGCAAACATCAATGCAGAACTCCTTCAGTCTTCCTGTAAAAAGGCCATATTTTCCTGACTAATCAGTGCTTGATGTAATATGTAAACCAAGGGTGTCAAACTCTAACACTAAAAGGGCAATATTTAAAAATCTCAGCAAATCTGTGGGCCAACTGTTTTTATTTTAGTTTTACGTAACGTTTTGCCATGATCCCAACTGGCCACTGTTTATTCAAAATATATGCAAATTACGATGGCAAAAAAATTCTAAAATAATTTTTGATAAAAACAAATTGTTTTGTTGAAACTTTTGACTACATTAGCTGCAGAGAACTGTTAAACCTCTTTAAATGTTCCCAGTGTACATTAGGTTTTTTAAAACTGCCCATTCACATAAACTAGACACCTGGCCTCTATGTGTTTTGATTTGGTGGTGCAGTCCCATAGATTGATGTTGGCGAGGGGGTGGAAGCTCACTTTACTTTGCAGTGCCTGCTGGGAACTGTAGTGCAGCACATAGTGAAATTAGTTAATATTAATACAAAAAAAATGTAAATAATTTTTGCGGGCCGAATAGGATTGTGCCACTGGCGTGTCTTGCGCTTGACACATGGGATGTAAACATTAATGTTATGAACTGTATTTACTCACGGTCCCTGCAGTTCATATAGGGAAAAACTTAAATACAAACGAAGCCCAATTGAATTTGTCAGGGTTGTGATGTCATAACCATAACTGTATTCACATATGACCGCCCATTCAGTTTACTTCCACCCATACACCTTAAAGTGTTAAGGAGTGTTGTTACCACAGGCAGTCTTGTGCTGGGCAGTGGACCACTGCATCCCTGCAGAGCATCTAGAAAAGAAATGTTCTGTGAAAATTTCAGCCTAAACTGAAGGTCTTTTTCAAACATTTCAGTCTTTGAATGAGGCACAATGCAGGGCAGCCAATCAGAACAGAGTATTTGCATATATTAGCTTTTAGAGGCAGTAAACGCTTCAGATTTGTGGTTCCTATCACAGCCACTGTGAACAGTTATGACTTTTAGTTTCTCTGTAATGGAGCATTTCACATCAAACCACTCTGAATGACTCTGTGTACATCTTAATGATGAAGTTATACAGAATGTTTGAAAAAGTGGAGAAATACCTCTTACTTTTACAGTAAATAAAGTTGTAAAATGAGATATGGTTATTAACACAAACATGATAAGCACACTTAAATTAAAAGCATCAAGTATGGCCCTTTTAAGGCCCACTCTTTAGTTATTGGGTTTTAATAATATAAAAAGTTTTGATAATGTTTTTAGGTTATTTGAGTAAACTGTGAAGTTCTGGTGTTGAAAGAGTTCTTGTCTGGTTACTCTCTTCTGCAGACACTCACCCTCCTTCAGCTCTGTGGCCAGCAGCGACTCAGGAAACACAGACGACATGCAGGACGAGCTGGACAGAGACAGCGAGAGGGACGGAGACAGAGATGGAGAGAGGAGCGGAGAGAGCAGTGGAGAGAAGGATGGAGACAGAGGTGCAGAGAGGGATGTAGACATACCTGGAGAGACAGGTAAAGAAATAGAGGGAGAGATGGGTGGAGAGAGAGAAGGAGAGAGGGGCAGAGAGAAGGATGGAGAGACAGAAGTATATGAAGAGGTCAGTTGATGACCATCTCCACCACATGCCTCTTATTTCAAAAAGTGGGCCAGGTGGTCGTGTAAATCTCTGACTCTCTCCTCTTCCACGGCGTCTCTGTGGCTTGCAGGGCTGAAAGCGTTGGTGCTGTATTTGCTGTCCCAGTCTGGGTCGACTGAACCAGCTTAAAGCACTCTTAAAGGATCATTCTACTGGAGCTGCGGCCTCCTCATCAGCACTGCCACAGCATGGCTCCCTCACCGGCTTGCACACAGCTCACTCTTCAAACCTGCAATATATACCACATCCTCAGATAACACTCACTACAGTTAAGAGGCAACCGATTGGGAAGTATTTGATGGTTATTTAATGAAATGTGTTAATCAGTTTTTTATTCTTCCAATAATAATGATTTTAAATAATTACATAATCACTATGTTGGTCATTTACTAAGAGGCAGTATTTTATTTTGTTGCTGTCATACCAAAACCTCGTAACTCATCTTACATTGTGTGAACGTTTCATGATAAGTGGAACAATAAAAATAGTCCAAAATTATTTGGAGTAAAATCTCATTATAGTAACATACGTTCAAGTTAAAGCTGCACTATGTAGAAGTACCTTTTCTGAGTTGGAATGAAAAAGAAACACTAATGTTGTGTGCAATTACACATTTCCACCAGAGAGGTCTCCAAATCCCCAAAACTTACATAGGGCAGCTTTTAGAATATTCTTTTACCATTTTAGAGATACAGATTTTTTAATGATGACCATTTATTTGTTTCTTTTGGTCAGTAATATTGGACTTATTTATATGGTACATTTTCCATTCAACACTAGATTGTTGGCTAATTTAAAAAAAAAAAAACAGTATCGTGGAAAGGTTACTCTGAAATCTGGAATATGTTTGAGAAATGAGTTCTTCAACAATAGTTCAGCCATGCAGTGCGCTTCCCAAGAATATCTGTCCAGGAGTTTCATGGTGCTCAGGAACTCTGAGTTCATACTCTCAAAATTTGGAGTAGACAACATTGCACAACATAAACAATGGTGACACTGTGCATTAAGAACTATGCAATATGCTATGTTGGACTGTCTTTAAATGTGGTCGTGTGGTTATCCGGCTTTTTTCCCTATATACCGAATACTTGGTGAGCGTCCCTTATTGCTGTTCTTATTTGACCTGTAATGCAGGAGCTCATTTGAGCTCCTCTCAGTGTTTTGAGAGGTGATGTCAAAACAATAGTAAGCCCAAACCCATGTGCCTACAACTCTACTTTATATCTCTCTGTTGCCTTATTAGATTTCTTTCTATATATGTGCTTTTTAAAAACAAAGGATGATTTAAGCACCTTTGACTCTGTCATAACTAATGTTCAAATCTGATCCTAGACTAAATCAAAGAATCAATGTACATATAAAATGTGCTACAATGAAGTGAAATTGAGTCTCCTTTTTAAACAAGAAAGCCATATTCATGTCGGTCCTCAGGTTTTTGTTAGTTTGGTTGAAATGTAAATTTGGGAATATAGTTTCTTTAGAAATATACAACCTGTCCTTTGTTTTCATGTAATTTACCAGGACTACATGTAAGAAAAAGGTAACTCTTATTGATTTTCTCTTGTATGTATTATATTACGTTTGGAAAAAAAGGGCTTCTTTTAGTGCTTGCTGTTATCACTGCGTGCGGAATTATGTGGAGATTCTCAATCACTGTTGCCTTTTTTAATTTATGGAAATGAATCATTCCATATTTTGTATCTTCTGCTTAATAATCACGGAATAAATCATCATTGATACACTATCATTACGTCTTCCTTGCCCTTCTTTTAGTTTTTGCCGTGCAGAGTTTAAATAATGCTGTTAGATAATTATGGTCAACTAAAAATATGATGATTTACAATAAATATATTTTGCTGTCTTTTCAAATATTGTTCTAATATTTGTAATAGTCATATGCAAACGTTTGGGCACCCCCTTCAAAATAAAAGTTTTGTTGATTTTCTAAGTGAAAATAAGTTAACACACTCTACAGCACAGATTAAGTTCTGGAGAACCCCTAGTTTTTTTGTGTGTGTTTTCTTGTTCTAAAACACCCACTTTAACTAAGGAAGGGCTTTTGTTAAATAGCTGATTAGTTGGATCAGGTGTGTTGGGAGCAAGTTAAACACTAAATGTGCAGGGCAGGGGATACTTTAGGACCAAGATTGGAAAGAACACAACACTCCTGTACATTTTAAGTTACAGTTTATTTACTGAATTAAACATATTGGGGGGGGTATGTTTTATGTTTTTCCAATATGTTCAACTAGGCAAATAAATTTGGACACTAAAACTGCAGAAAAATGCCATGTTTAAGTTTGTAAGCATGTGATTTGTTCAGGGTTATTCACTTTTGCCTATGACTATATATTTGAATATATCAGTATAAGCATACATTAGTCTAATAATCCTTGCAAAACTGCATTGTGTGTTATATGAAACTGAATTGTTTCAAATCCTGCCAATTATGTAGGGTCATTTAGTCAATTTCTTTGTAACTGTTAAACTGTGCCTAACATGTTGTCAGTTATCTTAAGAAGATCTGTCTTTAATGAGCTTTTATTATTGCTAAAAAAGATAATGTATATTTTAAAGAGGCATCACACAACTGACATGGAAAGGAAAACAAAGGCATAAATGTCTCTGGACTTTCCCCAGCGGAATGTGCTCGATGCTGCTGGTGTGAAATGATGCAGTTCAGCATTCAGGAAGCCAAAAGTAGAGTTGTTCAGTAGGTTCTACTACAGAGTCTTTTTTTTAATCTCGTACCCCATAAATGCCATTTATTAATGATTTATGGACATTTGAAACCCTCCCACTGATCCAGTGCTTTACATGGATTTGCCTGTCGTACCTATCGGCTGCTTTGGTGTGAAGTAATGGTACAGAAAACAAAACAAGACTGTGGTCTGTTGTTTACCTAATACTGTGTAAATGCTCGGGCGCTCAGGCAAATTGCCCTTCAGCGGTCTGAGTGCTGATACATTTGGATGTAATTCAACCCCTTTCAGTTTGAGGAAACAGCAGAATTTGGTTGGATGGAGAAATTGATCACATTTCAGGACCACAGAGGGTTTCCATCACGTCTATATAGAAATATTCAATAAAGTCAAAAACCTGACCGCTACTTCCTACGCTGTGGTGCAAATGTTTTTCTCTCCTGTTTCCTGAGTGATTGATTGATTAATCAAAATAGTAATATATAAAGACTATGTGTTGGCATAGACTATGTGTTTTAGTTGCTGGAATGTTTAGGGAAAACTTTTGGCTATTTGAAGATGTATCACTAGTTTTGTACAGTAATAGTGCCACAAAGAAATCAGGCCAAACATGCTCTTTTTTTTCTATGGTTTGTTAAATGCACTCAGTTCTTTACTCTAGCAGGAAAACACGATGGTGAGAAACAAATGGCTTAATGCAAATCCATCTTTCAGTGACATTAACACTTTCGAGCATGCAAATCCTCGCTTCCAATCGAGTGTAGAAAAAGAGAAGGCGGGTGTGGAGTGGGGCCTTTGGAGAGCAGGTGTGGCTGAAGCATGGGAGAGCTGCTGTACAGGACTCTGCTGCTGGGGTGCATCTGGAACTGCTGTTATGGCGTCGGGCTCCAGCTTAAAGGAGATTTTACCATCTACGGCATGTTCCCTCTCCATAACACTGGACAAACCATCTCAGCTGCTCCCTGTATGGCTGACTGTAAACAGTAAGACATTCCATTCTACTTACAGAAAGAATCAGCTGTTTTACCACCGAAAACTGAAGGCTCTGTATTGGTGTTGCCACCCATCCGGGACTTCTCTGGATAGTTTCTCTGGATTTTGGTTGTCTGAATACCATTCCTGGACACAGTGTCCTGGAATCTAAGCCTTTTCATATAAGAGCAAGTTTAAACTGTTTCCTTTTATCCAGTCAAACCATTTGTATATGAAGAATAGATTTGATTGGTTCAGGTTAGAGAGAGTTGTTTTGGCAAGGTACACTGTTTAGACACCAGGCAGCATGATAACTGAAGATTAGGCTCTGTAGCTGAAGTGACATCTATCTACATTAGACTGCATCCTGAGCACAGCTGATCGAGTGTCCAGGAATCTTACAGGGCTGACTAATTGTCACTGTGTTATGCATCGTTTCTTAGGGCTTTGCCATTTGTTCTTTATTGGTTTCTCCAGAGGTTCAGACAACAAGCATGGCTTCCACTTGGTGCAGGCTCTGCGCTATGCTGTAGAGGAGATCAACAACAGCACTGGGAAAGAGCAGCTCCTGCCAGGCATCACTCTAGGCTACCAGACATATGATACTTGTTCTCTTCGTGCCAGTGTTCTGGCCACAGTGGACCTGCTGTCCCAGCAGTATAACCGTGTAGATGTGGAGCCCCGGGCATTGGCCGTCATTGGGCCTGACAGCAGTGACTATGCCTTCACTCCAGCAGCTGCACTGGGCTCCTTCCTTCTACCTCAGGTACCTCACCAATATAGCTCTCTCAATGACCCAGTGACCCAGTGAAAAGGCAATCTCTAAGCTTAATAGCATTGACGCCAAGACCACTATGTGAGTCCGAGGCTGAGACCTGGGCATGAGTCAAGACCAAGACTTTGTGGTAGTTGGGTCCAAATCAAGAAGACAGAGAACAGAGCAAGATTTTTCAGAATATGTAAATAAAAAGAAAAAGGCGAAAAATGAAACCTTTTACAATTAAAAGGTTTGTAGTTCATTGTACATTATCATTCATTACACATGGTATATATTCATAAATAATAATTTATTTTAGTATATTATGTAAAATATAATATTAAATAAAATTTGAGTTTTGGAAGGAAATGATGATACCGTTACTCTCTGTCCTTACTTCACCACCTAATGTCAATTAAATATAAACTGAACAACATAAACTCATTTTTATTGTTGAATAACATTCTGATATGATCTGCGCTCAGGGGCTGCTTGAATTTTGGAGCCAATGAACATCAACAAACAAATAATACCCAGTTAACCATTGTGGAGAGGATCATTAGATCCTCTACCGACAGTGAAAATATTTTATTTAAACAAGTAGAGAAAGGGCTGTTTTATTCTGTCTGAATTTAATGCTGCTAATAATTAATATTAATGAGCAAAAAAATAATTTTAAATTACCTCAGACAGAGGCATTTGGCTGGTCTCAAGAACAATTTCCAAATCCACTTTACTCTGAGATTGAGACAAGATCGAGTCCTATATTATATTATATTATATTATATTATATTACATTATTGTCTCTGCTCTAACATGCCCAACTTCAACTCATGAAGGCCTTCCTAATTCATTCATTATTTGCATTAAGTATGTTGGGAGCAGAAATTCTGGGACCAGGACTGTAACCACTGTAACCAACTTCATAACGGTTTTTTTCAGCGGTCCAAATGTCCAAAATTACAGTAACTTTCATTAAAATGTAAGAAGTGTCTTCCTTTCGCCTGAATATTATATCATATCATACAATATCACACACAAAAGTCTAAGATGAGCCTTTCATTTATTTCATTTTCAGTCAAAACAGCTATTACTCACCCATTTAATTTTTTTCAGTATTTAATGTGTCCACCCTTTGCCTGTATTACTGCTTCCATTCTTTGTTGTCAGTATTTCACTGAAATCTACAGGAATATTTTTTTCGTGCTTGTAGTCAAAAGTCTTAAAGGATTGTTATTTTCTACTTCTCGCAACCTGAGAAATCTAATGTTCAACAGCTTATTTGTTTGATAACCGATAAGTATGTCTTGATCTTCTCAGCAGTGTGCTTGGGGTCATGATCTTGCTGTTGAACAAATTTCTTTCAAATTGAACCTTTTCCAGAAGTTAGAGCATGATGTATTAGAATGTGTTTGTTTACTCAAGAACAAATAACCAACTCCAGATGTTGTTATACATTCTCAAATGCACTGATCCACCACCAGGCCTGAGTGATGGTTGTAGACATGGTTTGAAGAGATTTTCATTGCTTCAGTAGCATGCATACTGCCTTACATTACTTCCAAAGAGAAGTCCGGTTTCTTGCTTTTTTTCCCCAAGGGGTCTAGTGCAGATTTCCTTTTCTCAGTTACAGCTTCTTGACAGCTACACATTCCTTTAGACTCATAGTGTTGTCTTATCGCAGTGGAAGGTCGGATAGGAACAAGTTCTGCAAATTTTAATGCACAATTTCCATTTATTTTATGATTTTAACTGGTTGGAAAAAATAAAACATGAAAGTTATAGCACATATTATATTTTGTTTAATTTTTTTTCCCCTAATATGTTAAATTTGGCAAAAACTCTTCTCTGTAGAGGATGTGTACAACAAAATATATTTTTGGAAATATGTGTTATACATTTAGTGTGATCTTTTTATATTACTTCCTCTGATGTTTTATTCACAAATTTCAACAGATCTCTTACGAAGCTTCCAATGAAATGCTGAGCAACAAAATGTTATACCCAGCTTTCTTCCGCACCATCCCCAGTGATAAGAACCAGGTTGACGCCATGATCCAGATCCTGCTAAGATTTAACTGGACCTGGGTAGCTCTTCTTGGCAGCGACAATTCATACGGCCAGCAAGGAGTTTTGAGCCTGTCGCAGCAAGCATCAGATTATGATATATGCATCGCGTACCAAGCTTTGATACCGAGCCTTAACAGTGGCACACAGCAGCGAATGAGAGACATGGTCAGAAATATCATCAAAACCAAAGTCAACACCATAGTGGTGTTCTCCAGTAAGAGGATAGCCAAAGGCTTCTTCCCTTTTGTGATAGAGCAGAATGTAACTGATAAGGTGTGGATTGGGACGGAGGACTGGTCCATGGCCACCCTGGTGTCTGGAATTCCAGGAATCAGCACTATTGGGAATGTCCTGGGTGTGTCTGTCAAATACACACCCTTTTCTGGGTTCCGAGATTTTGAGAACCAAGCCGTGTCTAAGCTTAGAGATATGAGCGCTTTGAACAGTTCCAGTGACATGGTGGTCCCATGCCTGCAAAATACAGACCTGTACACAATGGCAACTAAAAGCTACTCTCTGGAGAATTATGACATCGCCTCTTCTTTTAATGTGTATAAGGCGGTATACGCAGTGGCACATGCACTGCGGCCAGTCCTCAAGTGTGACTCAGGACAATGTGAGAAAACTGAAGTACAGACAGGGCAGGTCAGTATTTTTATTGCATTTCAGTATGTATTTTATACACATATGTGCGTGTGTATATATATATATATATATATATACATATACACACATACACTGATCAGGCATAACATCATAACCACCTCTTTGTTTCTATGCTCATTGTCTGTTTTATCAGCTCCCCTTACTATATAGGTGCACTTTGTAGTTCTACAATTACAGACTTCGGTCCATCTGTTTCTCTGCATACTTTGTTAGCCCCCTTTTACCCTGTTGTACTGTGTCTGATCCACTCAGACCAGCGCAACACACACTATCACACCACCACCAGTCAGTGTTACTGCAGTGCTGAGAATGATCCACCACCCAAATAGTACCTGCTCTGTGAGGGTCCATGGGGGTCCTGACCACTGAAGATATATATATATATATATATATATATATATATATATATGTGTGTGTGTGTGTGTGTGTGTGTGTGTGTGTGTGTGTGTGTGTGTGTGCGTGTGTGTGTGTGTGTGTGTGCGTGTTGTGTGTATACATATAACTGGTAATATAAATAGTAACACAACCAAATCATAGACTTCCGTGCCACATTAAATCAATTAAATTAGTGCCTCCTACTAATTGTTCTCTTGTCTTTAATCCACTCAGCTCCTTCAGAGTTTAAGGCGAGTACGGTTTCCTGTCAGAAACACTGCAGTATATTTTGATAAGTATGGAGACCCACCCACAGGATATGACATAGTAACATGGACATGGAAGGGGAAAGCATGGTCATTCAGAGTGGTGGGTGCCTACAGTCCAGACCCCCCTTATCTTCAAGTGGACCTTTCTCAGATTCAGTGGACGGGAGATGTTTCAGATGTAACCAATGTATGTTCTCTTTTCCTTTTTTCTTTTTCTTTCAATCTTCAATTTTTAGTAAAACAGGTCAAATGAATGAAAACTATTTCTGAACACTTCATTTCAGTACCTTTGAAGGAATAATTCTAAAAAAAAAAATTTAATATTTTGTAATTAGTAATTTACCCAGTGTTCCACTTAACCCTGATACAGTCAATTAGCCATATTAGATGTCCAAATTGTACTTCTTCACTTTAGAGCTGGTGCTATGAGGCTAATGTTGTTAACAAACACTAAAAGTCAGTGGTCACCCAAATCTTTCTGTGAACACATCCCTAAAACTGCTCCCAAACCACATCCAGGCCTTCATTAATGTTGCACAGACTTGTCAATGTGGTAGCTGAAAGCTACGGGCAGCTATTTTAGATAACAGGTGTTGTGTCGAATTCTGCCACCCTCACGAAATCCTGCTCCTCTTCACGTGCGTAGTGATGCAAGATTCCATTCACAAATACAATTTGTGTTATTTCTATTTTTAAACATTTATCTTCAGTTTGAAAATTCAAGATTAATTGATCATTTCTAAAGAAGAAACAACAGAAGTTGCAAACATAACCAGTAGCATCCAAATGCCTGAATGACACCATGCAGGAGGAAATCAGCAAAACACTTGTGAAGTTTTGTTCATTCATAATGTGTTTAAAACCACATCGACAAGTCTGCACAACTTTGATGAAGAACTGGATGCAGGTTGAGAGAAGCTCTGGAGATGTATTTACAGAAACGATTTGGGTCACTATTGACTTCTAGTGTTTGTTAGCTCTAGTAAAACGAAAGAAGCATAATTTGGACACCAAACGTCTTGGCTGATTGACTGCATCTGGGATAAGCAGAAAATTGTGACTACTTGTTTTGTTGTAAATGATTAATTTATAAACATCCTAGATGAACATAAGGGTTCTTTCTGTCTACCTAGGTGCCTGAGTCACGGTGTTCTCCAGAATGCCCCTACGGTCATAGGCAACTCCAGGTCGGACAGCATAAGTGCTGTTTTGAATGCATGGCATGCCCTGCTTCCACTTTCCTCAACAAGACAGGTAAACAAACAGTTCACACAAGGAACAGTGATATAACGGTGTCATACATGCACTTCAAGATTTCACCACAAGGTGGCACACATTGCATTACTTTAATTACTTGCTCATTTACTCAATCCTACACCAGACTTCCATTCTTCACCCTCAAAACCACATATCTTACATATTTGTTTAATTTTGTTACTACATAAGGAACTGTAGTCACTGGATAATCAGCCTTAAAAGCTAGAACTGATTATAACTTTCAGGACTTAAAGATTCACAAAACTCTGTAGGCTGCTTACATTTACTCGACTAACCAATTACACCAGCTACTTTATTAGAAATACCCACATCAGGTCCACCTTGCGGGTTTACAGTTGGAGACAGTAGCTAATTTGTTGCCATGCACACTTTGCGTGAGTCAACCTGTAGCTCTTGATCAGTGGTCAGTTTGTGACCAAAGAATCGCTCTTGGAAACTTTTGAGTGTCTGACCTGTAATTCCTTATATCCTCATACCAGGGCCAAACCAGTGGTCATGGTAGAACATGGTAAACCCCATGATCATGTTTTGTGTTATTGTCATTGCTGTGCCCTTTGGTCAGAAACTGACCAGTGATGAATAGGTTAGAGGGTGCCTGACTATACAGCCTATATAGTGTGCATATAAGTTAGGTGGAGTTCATGTGTCCAGTGAGTAGAAGAAAGCATTTGTTTCTAATAAATATATCACACTATGTATACCAGGATCTACCAGCTGCCAGTCCTGTGCGCAGGGTCAGTGGTCTCCAGCTGAGAGTGAGGCGTGTCTGAACAGAACGGTGCTTTACCTGCCGTGGGATGCTCTCTTGTCTCTTGCTCTGCTGGTTCTACTGGCATTGACACTGTTGCTCACTCTGGGCACTGCTGTCCTCTTCTTGTGCAACTTGACCACCCCAGTGGTGAAGTCTGCCGGGGGCAGGACCTGTCTGCTCATGCTGCTGTCCCTGACCGCAGCATCCTGCTGCACACTGTGTCACTTCGGCACACCCTCCCAGCCAGCCTGTCTGCTCAAACAGTCCCTCTTCCTCTTCAGCTTCACCGTCTGCCTGGCCTGTGTGACCGTCCGCTCCTTCCAGGTATGAGAAGTCATTTGAATTAGAGGGCTAGGCCTTTGAGGAGTGGACATGGTAGAAGAAAAGTAAAGTGCCAGACCAAAAAATCTCCTGAAGTGTTCAGTTCCCTATATCACTCAATAGGAATGTCCTAGTACATGCAGCATCTGCCAGCATAGGGACTGAAGTTTGATAGCCATTCTTTTATTCAAACTCTGTTTTTTGGGTTCTTTTGGTTCAAAATAAAATGCTAAGGCTCAAAAGTGAAAAGTGTAAGAATCAGCAAAGCAGTGAACCAAGAGAACTGAATGAAATTACTCCCAAAAAGAGAATTAGTAGCTCGGTGTGAATGGCTGAAGTGAGTAAAACATAGATTGCTATCCTCACAAATATGCTTGAGTAAAAGTATTATTGCTTGAAAATACTCAGAGAAGTGCAAATCCATTTCACTGAAGTACATGTAAATGAGTAAATGTATCTCATTACTCTGGCCGTCTGTTCTGTCACCAATATTTACATGAGCTCTTCCACTCTTCCTCATCAGTTCCCCTTGGGAAAACCCTGATGTGATGTTAATGACCCTTCCATTGCTTTATTAGCTCAAGTGAAGTTTATAAGAGGAGCTCTCAGAGAGGCAAGCGATAAAGTGAACAACTTCAACAGCAAAACAGAGAAATCATTGCAACCTGACTCATTTCCCTGTTCAAGCCTGAGAAAATGGAGGACAAAACTGTTTATAAGCCATAACATTAAAGTACTTCAAAATGCTTAATATTTTAAAACCATAATTTCCAGTTTGTTCAGATTAGATTTAAGGAAGGAAACTACTGATTCTGTTATCAATCACTGCTTGCTATAATAAAAAGTAAAGGCAGTACATCATGTGGTTTGTATGGTGTAGTGGGTAACACCTCTGCCCTTCATGCTATAGACTGGGGTTCAATCCCTGCCTGGCTAAGCACCCTACACTATGCCAATAAGAGTCCTTGGGCAAGACTCCTAACACTACCTTCGCCCACCTGTGTAAAAAAAAATGATCAACATAAGAGCAAATGCCGTAAATATAAATTTCATTGTTTTAAACTAGCGGTTACAGCCAAACAAAGCAATTATTCACAAAATATATGTATGTTATGTTCAAACTTCTCAAAAAAAGAGTGCATTCTGACTGAATAATCCACCGCTCACTGTCCCCTCCTCCCCTTGCGCTGTGAGTGGGGACTTGTGCAGAGCAGGTGTGATGCACTGATAGTTTCATGGGAAGTTGGCAAGGGCATGTTTAAAAAAAGTGAAAACACGGCCTGTGTATCCTGGAAATTGTTTTAAATCTGTTTTTTTTTTTTTCTTAGTGCGTTCAGCCTAATCCATTCTCAAGTAGAACTCTTTTTTCCTTTCATTGCAGGTGGTGTGCATATTCAAGTGGTCCTCTAAGCTTCCCCGGTTTTATGAGACCTGGGCCAAAAACCAAGGCCCTGAGATGTTCATCCTGGTCACTTCTGTGGTAGAGTTCCTCATCGCTGTTCTCCATGTGGCTCTATACACACCTTTCCCCTCAGAGAACTATGACTTGTACTGTGACAGCATTGTTCTAGAGTGCAGTAACACTCTGTCTCCTGGAGCGTTTGTAGAGATTCTGTATGTGTCCCTACTTAGCATTCTTTGCTTCTGCCTTAGCTACATGGGTAAAGACCTCCCAGCTAATTACAATGAGGCCAAGTGCATTACATTCAGCCTCATGATCTGCATCATCTCCTGGATCAGTTTCTTCACAGTCTACAGCGTGAACAGAGGGACTGTAACTATGGCCTTGGAGGTGGCTGCCGTACTTTGTAGTGTCCTTGGGATACTTGGTGGATATTTTTTACCCAAAGTGTACATCATGTTGGTAAAACCTCAAATGAATACCACTGCCCACTTCCAAAACTGCATTCAAATGTATACCATGACCAAACAGTGAAACTCCTGCTGAAAGCTTTTGTATTTTTTTTAAATCACATACTTTCTTAGACTAAAGCGTAACATAATCCTAGTTTCACCCGTTTTAGAGGCAGCTGGGTCTGAGATTGTCTTTTTCACTTGATCTGTTTGGCATATGCTTTCCCTCGTGTAGAATGGAGGAGAAAGGGTAATTGTGTTAACAGACGAAAGAGCAGTGCCATGGTCTAAACTGGCACAAGTCACCATCTGTTCTGAGCTCTACTCTTGGGAAAGCGTGCCCAGTTTCACTCCAAGGTTTCTTGGGAAATGATGTAATTGGGCATCTGCTTTAAAAAATGACCTTATATGTGCCACAGCAGATGTCCTCAAGTCCCACTGATCAGTAGTAGCTCATAAAAAAGATTAAGGAAAAAACATTGACTAAAACCTTACATATATTAAAAATGAGATGTAAAATAAAATCTATGCTAAACTACTTGTATATTATATTATATATATAATATAATATAATATAATATAATATATATATAATATATGTGTGTGTGTGTGTGTGTGTATATATCACTGTGTCTCCATTTTTGTCGTTTTTCTGATTTTAATTTGAAAATGCATATTGTCCTATACACAGTTAGTTTAAGTGCCCTTGGTCGAATGGCATGTGAAGATCACACTTCTGCATATTTTAATGCACAATTACTGTTTCTTTGCTGAATTAAAAAAACAAAATAGAACATAACATTGCATACGTTATGACATTTTTTATATTTCATGTTTTTCCCCCAATATGTTGAAAAAAAAAGTAAAAAAAGTAAAAAAAAAAATTCACACCATACAACTGTGCGTATGATTCAGGGACTCTGGTTAAGGCTTTATTGCCAGTAATCTGAGACTCAATTAAGTCATCATGAATGCTGTACTAGTGTTGAGATTTTTCTTTTTTGGCAATGCATATATAATGTATAATCTGTGTATAATGTACATATAATTTAGATTTTACTAGTATATTTTACTAGTTTTAAAATATTTAGGGTGATTTGATTAATTATATCCAATTGGACATGCTAAAATTGCCCCTAGGTGTGAGTGTGTGTGTGAATGTGTATGTCTGTCTGTCTGCCCTGCAATGGACTGGCAACCTGTCCAGGGTGTATCCTGCCTTCTGCCAAATGACAGCTGGGATAGGCTCCAGCACCCCACCGCGACCCAGAAGGATAAGCGGTTTAGATGATATATATATGTATGTATGATTAATTATATATCATTTTTATAAGCAGAACATTTTACTTACCACATTTGTACCTCTTTTTTTCTAGTTTTGCTAAGTGGCTTTTTTGCTGTGCTAATTAAGTACCACAAAGACTTTTAAATACCATCTCAAAATCCTTGAAGTTAGACAATATGAGGTGTAAACTTTTTTAAGGGGAAAAAATCACTTCATTTCTTAACTATTGACGCAATATCACAATTGCTAAGACTTTGCTTTTTGCAGTGCACACACAGTAAACTCTGAAATGATGTTTCCTCAGCTCATCAGTGTGATCATACAGTCAGATTCATTATGTCCATCTCCATTAGTCACTTACTACAGTTCTTAGTGCACACACACTCACACGCACACACACTCACACGCACACACACTTACACACACACACACTTACACACACACACGCACACTTACACACACAGACACACACACAGTGCCTGGGGGCCAAAGACAGGATAAAAGGCTCTTTGTCATAGAAGAGGTCATCTCCATTGACTCTGGAGTGTGTGAGTAGGCTGACTGGGTGTGTTTCCCACACTACTCTTCTTTTCAGTGTGTAACACTCTCAGGGGGCTAGAACAATAGAAGTGTGCCTGTAGACGAGAGGCTCAATGACTGCATTTAAGAGGCGTTTTGCAAGACAACATCTGTGCTCACGAGTGCCTGTTTTAGTGCACATGACAAATATTTACAGAATAGTAAAGAGGTATTTTGTGAATGCCTCAAATAGAAATTCCATCTTTTTTATTATTATTCAACTACTGAGATGTAAACAAAGTCATTCAGAGTAGTTCAATGTGAAATGGTTAGCTGTAGAGACACTTACTGGCAACTAGGGGTTAAAATGTCTGCAGTGCAAGTATAACCATTTCATTTACTGTCCAAAATTACCACTGGTCCTACACATGTCTTCTGATGATGTCTTCTGATGATGTCTCTTTTGCCTTGCAATGCTCTGCATGTACCTCTCACCATGCGTGTATTTAATAATATATGCTTGAGGCTAGGGCTGGGCAATATGACCATATTTATCATTCTTGTGATAAATTACATCACAGTATGCCAAAATATGCTTTTCTGATCGTATTGTGAATATTGCAATATTAAGAGAGCATAATTAGTCCTGTTTTATTGGATTTAGTGCAGCATAGTATGTGAAATATTGAATATAAATCATTGTATTAATATTTTTTGATAGTATTTTTTTAAACATGGTACTGTTTTGTCTTTTCCAATTTATGAATGTCAAAAAAAAAAAAAACGTGACATCATGTATTGTGAAAACTTCATGATGTATTGTGATAGTAGATTTTTTCCATATCGTCTATCTCTACTTAAGGCTGAAACTGTTCAAAACTATCATAACACACATGATAACATACTTATTTGTAACCATTTTAAGTAATAACTCTCTTTGAGGGAGTCTTTAGAGGCATTAAACATTGGACATGTGGTTCATATCACCACCACTGTGAACAATGCTGAGTCAGCAAGTTTCTCCAGAACAGAACATCAAATCACTGAATGACTTTGTTTACATCTTATCAATTTAATTATATAGAATTATCTATAAAGGCCATTTTGAAGATGCAATGTTGATGTCTATAAAAGTAAAATTTGGATCTTACAAAATAGGGGTGGGCCACATGTTCATAATACACAATATTTATCATATTTTGTTTTTGCTGAGGTTTGATAAATTGTAACAAAAAAAAAGTAGCTTTTGATATCAAAAACTGTGAGTACAATGATTTTTGTTCACAAGTACAGTATGTCTAGTTAAACAGGACATGCTCTGTTTGCAATGGAACATGAAGTTGGACTGTGTTTTTTAAGCACTAATTATATTCACAAGATATTTACAATGTGCTCAGAAACTATATTGTGACATATTTGTTCATGATACAATAAAATATCGTAATTTCATCCATCCCATTATAAAACTACAAATAATTTTTTCTTTTTTTTCATAAATGGGCAACAAGTCTCAGAGAAAAGACATCAAGCAAAACGTTATTTGAAAAATAAAATTTATTAGACAAGAAAGTGTTCAAGAGCTTGGTTTTACAAAATCAATCACATCAAAACACAAAATACATTAAGTACCATATGCACGCTCACATAATGGACTGGTGCCTTTATCAAAGGTTACCTCAATCCATACTGAATATACTGTGCTGAATTCTCAACACAAACAGAGAAATCTTCTCTGCAACACTTGTAAATACAACACAAATTCATAGATCTGATTTGTATACCATAAATACTCCACTGGAGTCAACATTAGCCATTTATACAGACATCACACAGTACAAACCATTTGCTCTAACAGAAGTTAAAAACATTAGAAAAATGATACGTGTTCAATATCCCATTAAGAGCCATTATTACAGAACTAATAAGGCCAGAGTTATTATTAAAGCCTTTCTTCTCACTGGCAAAAAAACTGCCCACAAATGTTCATGTCAAGCTTTTGCCAATCAATATGATGACAAAACATGTCAATCTTAAATTCTGGAATGAATATTTCCTACTTTAGTGAGGCACATGAACATCACTGTTCCTCAGGTTTCAACAGTCTTTCTTTCAGTTCTTTACCAGGGCCTCCAGACAGGCCTGCCAGGCTGCAGCTGCTGCTGAGCGGTTAGACTGTGCTTGGAGCTGGAGGTAGAGCTGGTGCTGGGTGAAGGTGGGCTGCAGCTGAGCTCTGTGCTGGCCCTCTGAGCTTGGTGGAGCTGCTGGAGTTCCTGGGCTGGTCGTCCTCTGCTTGAATGGACGTTAAGGAAGTGCAGAGACTCCCTCCAGCAGTGCGAGTAGCCTTCGTTATAGTCCCTCTGGGCCAGCACGGCCGGCAGCCTCTGCTGCTGTTTCAAGAAGCTGACAGTCATCTCCAGGATGTCGGCTTTCTCCAGCTTGGTGCTGGGGTCTTGGCTGTGGAGCTCCTTCTCCAGCAGCTTCTTGAGCTGGTCGATGCAGCTGTTGATGCGGTCCCTGCGCATCTTCTCAACAATTGGCTTTCTCAGCTAAGGTAGATTGAAAGCATTTGGTTAGAACATTCATTATTCAAACATGTTGTAAAATTAAGAAAAATAAAAACTTAAAAGCTTTTAAAAAAAGAGAGGGAAACATACCTTTAATCTGTCCTTATCGCTGAATCTCAGGTGGTCAAAGGTGGAGAGAGTAGCTGAGTGTGGAGCCATCTTATTTATCTTGGAATTTGTTTCTCTTGGGCTGCAGAATAAGTTGTGGGACCCTGAGAGGGACAGCCTGCTGTATTTATAGCCAGGCATTTCCATTACAAAGTCATGTGGCTTGTGCTGGATTGCTTTTCCCACACTCTGAGACCAGAGGGCCGGCTCATTACAACAATAGAGGCCATTCATTTTATGGTTAACTGGCTGCATGTCTTCTGTTAGGAGAAAGTTTCCCAAGGTATCAGAGGCATGCCACTTTTATTATCTGAGAACTTTCTCGTACGCACTGGATGACTTTCAGGGCCAGCAGTTGTTTGTCTGGTTTACATTATACGATAATTTTGTGAAGCCTCTTGGGTTTCTAGCAGCCATATACACCACAGGCCTAACGGTATAAATAAAGATGTGTTGTGTACAAGAGCTGCTGAAATGCTCCCAGGGTTAACTGTTGACTCTAACTGCTCTCTTTAACCACCTCCCAACTTCATATGAGTCCAAAAAAACTACCCAAGTAGCCAGTGAGATACCTATAAGGCCAGTGATTATGTGCGCAGGAATTGTTCTAAATAAATTGTTCTAAAACAATTGTGATATTTACTAAAAATGTCTAAGCTCAAATGTGAGAGATGTAAGCAACAGCAAAACAGCCCAAGTGTTTTCACCAACCGAATGAAATTAGGTGCAAAAAAGGATTAGGAACTCAATCTGAATGACTGAAATGAAACAGACTAAAAAGTAGTGCTTCCCTTACAAGTAGCTTAAAAAGGAATTCCATCAATTTAAAATATTCATATAATTTAATTGCTGAGATATAAGCAAAGTCATTCAGAGTAGTTTGGTATGAAATACTCCATTCTAGAGAAATCAAATCAGCACTGTTCACAGTGGTGGTGATAGGAACCAGACGTCCGGTGTGTTTAATGTTTTTTAAAAAAGCTCCTTCACAAAAGTTATGACATAAAATGGGCGTTGTTTTTTGGTGGTTTTACAATAAGGTTTTGGTCTAAAATGACCAAATGACCAAATCACATTATTGTCGGAGAGGTACATGTAGGATGTTGTGGGGCAAAACAGTACAAAAAGAAAAAAAAATCTTCCTCTTATTAATATTTTCTTACCATTATCAACATTTCATATAAAAACTGCAGGCTCACTGGTCATTTTGGATAAGAAATAAAAGGCCTATATCTGTGTTATGGACATTGTGACCCCTGGTTTCTATCACCACCACTGTAAAGAAAGTTTTTAAAACTCGGTGGAATTCTCCTGTAAGAATAAGTAAAAGTATTACGTATTCTAAGTAACGTCGTGTGTAAATAAATAAATGTAGCCGGCTACTATCTCCCCCTCCCCCATTACTGTTAGACCAAACTGTCACCTTTGTTGTCATTTTATCGTCTGCCGTGTGTCTCACTGCTACCTTAGAGGAGCGTGACTAACACAGAGGTGCGTTAATGGCACGTGGTTAAAGCGCGTGCACATCAAAGCGCCGCTAAGCACAACTGCAGACACGCCGCCCGTTAGCGCCGTTAGCCTCACACTGAAAACTGACAAAGCTGTCACGTCCACGTGGCCAGTCCGGATCTGACGGTCAGTCAGATTAAAATATGACTGTGGCACACGGGGGAAAGCGTGAGAGCGCGCGTGCACAGCTGTGGAGAGCTCCAACAGGCCACTTCGGCTGAACTCGCTCTCAATAAACAGTTCAATAAATAGTTCACACTCTCGCGAGAGGACAGACAGAAAGGCTTTATGTAGCCAGAAAAAGACAGATACATACACCAGGACTCGACTTTAACAGACATGGAAAATTAAGAAAGAAAGAAAGAAAAGACGAATATTTTTTACGCTTAAGTCATTAAAATCGCTGTGAGCGTATGCTGACGGTAACCATGGTAACATGACACCGTCTTTGTGCGTCGTCAATTTTCAATACAGACATTTTTTCACATTAAAAGTCCTGTGGTAAACGATTAACAATTTTAAGATTTTCTTCTTACATTCCAAGTAGCCTACGATCAGAGGTGGATAGAGCAGCCTAAGCTCAATGCAGAAGTAAAAGTATTCTTTCAATACAAAGTAAAAGTATTCTTACTTCTGTGAAATATATATTTTCCCTTGGTTAAAAAAAGTAAGTAGCAAAGTAAGTTTTTATTTAGTTAAGTACACGGAACTGTGTAAATGTAGCGTTATTGCCCACCTCTGCCAACTACTAAGACTCCTGGCTATGTCAGGAGGACAGCATACTAATTTATCCAATGTTCTGAAACAGGCCTGTCTATATACAGCCTCAGAAAGTAGCTGAATTTGATGACGCCTCAACAGCAGCCTCGTGTTTGGAGATGGGTGGGGTGGGGTTAGCTGTACTGCCCTGCTTTTTTGCTGCCCAGTTTGTGCATGTGTCTCCCACACTCCTCACCCGACCCCAGACACACAGCCTCCATTCTTAAGACGAGCACAAGCATGACTGATGCCTCCTATTGTCTCAAAAAAGAGGCAGTCTGGTTGGCTGGTCGAGTGTGAGAAAGTACCAAACCTGCTGTCCACTGCCGTGGAGTGCCTGTGAATCAAAGTGCCTAATTCCTCAGACAATGAAGTGAGAAAATGAAATGGGGGGCATTTCACACTTGTTATATGAAGTGTAAGCCACTCTTCAACAAATGTTCAATAATGACAATTATTTTAACAATATAAGAGCCATATGATATTCTCAGATAAAGAGCACGTATGAATGAATGTATTTGGATTTTCCAAATCAGCTGAACTCTCTATCAACTATAGTGCATTGACATTGATGCTCTCATGGCTTTTGTGTTTGTCTACAGCAGAACCCCAAGGCCAAATGTAAATGCACAGACAACAGGTGGGCATGTGTTGGCTTTCGCCTGCCAAGGCCACATGGCCATGACACGCCTAAGAGTTTTACCCAAGTTCCCACCACCCTGTGTGTGGTCAAGGCTAAATAAACCCAAAAAGCAAGCTAGTGATCTGAATGGCTTATTAGAAATGATAACTGGTTTATTGTCTAGTAAAAAACAGAAATGCTGTTCAGGTTCAGGAGTTGCCCAAAAAATAAATCATTATTACGTTATTTTGGCATTATACGTGGGCACTTTTGTTATCTTGCTGAACAATTCACTGTACTGGCTACACACTTACTGTGTTTGAGTTTGCAAAGAACAGTTTTATCTTAAAACCTACTTTATTTTTGTTTGCAAATTCTATGCATGTGCATGTATGCTGCTTGTTGAACCACCTGTAGCTCTGTAGTATGTGAATCACTCTTGCAGAGGCAGGGTTGTGGTGAGATTCCCATGCATTCTGTGTGAGAGGGCTATCTTCCCTTTCCCACAGTCCATTCATTCACTGCCCTCAATAAAGGGACAAAAGAAGTGTGTCTTGTTACACATCACATTAGCCATGGTGTTTGATCTCCCTTTGTTCAAGGGGGAGACCTTACACATAGCAGGACCATCTGGACCTTAAGGGCTGATGTGCTCCCAAGACTTTCCCAAGATTTCATATGACGTGAAGAATTTATAGAACCAGCACAAGTGTAATACTTTACTATGGCATGTTATGTATTTGTATTATGGCAAAGTTTCTCAATATTTTGCTATTTTGCCAGGAAATCTAATATATTTGTGTAACCTCTCTCTCTCTCTCTCTCTCTCTCTCTCTCTCTCTCTATATATATATATATATATATATATATATATATATATATGAACATATATGTGCACATCCTGATACTGTACAGTCCAGTAAAACTGATTATTAGTAGTGTAGTCTTAATTCCTAAGTAACATTGTTACTAATTACTCAAAATATTAACAGTAAAAACAGGTGATCCAGTGTCTGATGCAAATGCAGGCTTTGAGTGCTACAAACAACACTCACTAAAATATGCAGTCGTCTGCAAAAGTTTGGTGCCCTGGTCGAATGTTCTTAGTGAAACCAAGCACACATTCTCTACAAAGAACACACATTGTAAAGCAAAGTTACTGTTATTATATTGGGAAAAAATACAACATAAAATGTGTCCTGTGCAAAAGTTATGGCACATTTTATAGTGAATTTTTTATTTTTTCCCAATATGTATTAATATAAATGAAATAAGTATACACTATCAATAGAAAATGCATACCAATTTTAGGTCTGTGCCATATTTTCACTTAGAAAATAACATACAGTATGTATGCACATCATATTCTCTAAACAGGAGCTATCATACTCCCTGTTGAGGTGTTTTAACCGGTGATGCATATGATATAAAAATATGACAGACACGAGTGCTATATTTCACATAAGAATGATTTTTAATGATGTGGATGCTCAGCATCTTTATAGGTACCACTTTGAGTAAAGTGATGAGAAAACCAATGTAGTTTAGAGACAAAAACGTTCCACCTCTAAAAAATAAAGAACACATATACATCTTTATCAATATGATAAAAAGGCTCTATAGGAAACATATAAGTGTTTCAAGCAAGAAAATAATTCAACATATGAGATCCAATGGATCTATAATGGTGGTTCCATAGAAACAAAAACACAATGAATCTCAATATGAGACATAATTCAACAATGTACAATTGTTACAAAGCAGACGCATCATCCTACTAAACAAGTAGACAGTTACAAAGCTCTGATAAGAGCTACTATGATCTGCTCATGGCAGGAATCCTTTGAATTTCATGAAACTTCCCAACTGGGAACACAGACAGCAGTCTGAATAAAGATAAACCAATACACTTGGTTAACAGTGATAACAGTTAGACTGTTGAACTGTCCATGACATAAACTGTCAGGCGTATGGTCTTGGTGGCTCTACCAGGGTCTCCAGAGTGCAGTAGGGGCTGGAGTGTCCACTTTGCTGCTGGTGTGGCAGGCTGGAGAGCTGATCTGAAGGGCGCTTGTGCTTTTCTCCATGGAAGGCTGCATGGTGAGGAAGTGGCTCAGCAGTCTTCTCTGGGATGGAGTCTGCACTCTACACTGAGACAGGAAGCTGACGGCCTCCTGCACACACCTGCTGTAGCCTTCACTGGCTGCAGTGGAGCAGACAGCGTTGTGGGGCTGCTGCTTCTGCTGTTGCTGTGTCAGGAAATGAACTGTCATCTCCAGGATGTCGGCTTTCTCCTGTCTGGAATCAGGCTGCTGCTTCAGGAATTCTTGGCCCAGGAGAGACTTGAGCTTCTCAATGCTGCTGTTGATGCGTTCTCTACGCATCTTCTCCACTATTGGCTTCCTCAGCTAGAGAGAGAGAAAAGAAATATTTGTTAATTACACTGATCAACCTTCTCTGTTTTAGTGCAGGTAGAATATAGAATTGAAGTGCATGAGATATACAGGTTAGTATATTTACCTTGTTTGTAAGTGGAAGATGCTGTTTGGAGGAGATGAGAGCGGCAGTGATTGTAGGAGTCATGGCTGTGAGTCTTCTGTTGAGCTCTCTGTGAGGAGAAGATGTGAGCTGTGCTGAGTTCTCTCTCTCTCTCCCTCCTCTATTTATACTCTCCAATCTCCATATGAATGTGTGAGGCCTGGCTTTGCTGGAGGTTCTCACAGTCTGCAGCCAATGGGGGAGCTTGAATGAAACTAAAGAACAGAGTACTGCCACATGCTCAATGAAGTGTGTATTACTCAGGAAACAATGAGTGCAGCTCTGGACACCAGGTGGAGGCGTGTGTGAGAAAGAGAAGTGTGTGAGAAAGTGGAGACCTCAAGCTCTGTCCCTCAACATTTTGGGGTTAATTGGTGAAACAGCACGTGCCGCTCACATAGTACATCAAGCAGTGTAGTATGTCATAGATCTAGAAACATTTTTTTAAAATATCCCTCTAAATAGTAAATTGGAATTTGGCAGGACAACAAGACTGAAAGTTCACAAACATGTTAGAAATTTTGAAATATAGAAATTTTGAAATATTAGTACTAGGTTGAGGGTTATTGTAGCTTTTCTTATGACTATATTTCTAGCTAATGCTAGAGTTCTCAATGCTCTCTATGGCTTTCACACACTCTTCAGGCACAGGGATCAACAAAGATGTGGTTTAACAATAACTGGCATTATTACAAATGCCTCCTAATTGAGCAAACACTACATAGAACACTGACAATATTGCTTGTTTAGTCATTTTGTGTTTAATCAAAACAACTGAAAACAGTTACCAACTGAAAATGTCATATAATGTTGCTGTTTTTTTAAAAACAACTCTTGTTAAGATTTTTTGATATGCAAAACAAAATGTAGGAGCTGGAAAAATAGGCTTGTTAAGTATAAGTTTATGGGGACAGGTTATGTTTGAACGCTCTTCAGCATGCTTGCCATTCTACATAGCTTTGTTTTCTATTTTAGTTCGGTAGTTTCTATTGTTGTTGACATATTAATAAAAATATTAGAATATTAAGCAAGGTAGATTGATTTATATAAGCTTCCTGATTTTGGGGGTCTCTATTGAGTTCTTGGCCATATGCTGAACTGCATGTAATGAGACACACTTCTATTATGCTGTGTGTGAATGAGGAGAGTGTGGGAAAGCTCTGGAGAGAGCACTCACACTCCTCTATTGCTCACTCACTCCTGTGGTCAGCGAGGGCTCATTCAAGTGCTGCTATTGATGGACATCTGTAGTGTGTTGGAATTCATGTCAGCATACAACTTTCTTCAGTATTAATATGAATAATCTGTCACTGTTCATGACTGATACAAACATGTTTTGTGTCTTAATTTGTCAAAATTTATTTAACCTCTTAAACACTAAGTATTAATATGTGGGCCCAACTCCTCACTCTCGTAACTACATAGCTTACATATTACTTTCATTGTACATGTACGGCAAAAGAATGCAAGATAGTTACTCAAAGGAACAGTTCCACCAATTTTTTTTAATTGCTACATTAATCTATCACTGAGATGCAAGGTCATTCAAATTGTTTAAAAAAAAAAAGATTAATTATATAATTATAATAATTACATAAACGTACTGCTTTGAATTTCTTTACAATGATGATGATAGGAACCACTGGTCAACATGTCTACAAGGCACATACAGACCAGTTTATTTATGAAAACAACCAGTGAACCTACATGTTTCTATATGTTTTTATATGTTGTTAATAGTAAAATGTGGTAAAGCTAGAAAGTTAAGACTATTTTTCCTTACAACTTCCTGCATACACCTCTATACCATGACTGGATTTTTTAAAAATGCACTTTAGGTCAATATCAGTCAACTTTGTTCTATGCATCTGGAAACACATTCATGTTTCATGTAATATATATATTTTTTTCATTTCTTGTAATAATAATGTGAGGTAGCTTTTAGAGACCACCACAGTGAACAATTCTGACAAATTAATAGCATGATAAAAAAAGGCCGAAGGATAAAATGTACAGTGTATTCCGATGAGAAAGCAAACATGTGTACTGTGCATTTTGTCACAGAGTGATTCTGAATATCAGGCTACCTAGAGGTGGTATCTCTACTTTCCCACACATTCTCTGCCCCCAGCACACACCCTTCCACCTGCTGTCCAGAGCTGCGCTCATTGTTTCCTGAGTAATACACACTTCATTGAGCATGTGGCAGTCCTCTGTTCTTTAGTGTCATTCAAGCTCCCCCATTGGCTGCAGACTGTGAGAACCTCCAGCAAAGCCAAACCTCACACATTCATATGGAGATTGGAGAGTATAAATAGAGGAGGGAGAGAGAGAGAGAACTCAGCACAGCTCACATCTTCTCCTCACAGAGAGCTCAACAGAAGACTCACAGCCATGACTCCTACAATCACTGCAGCTCTCATCTCCTCCAAACAGCATCTTCCACTTACAAACAAGGTAAATATACTCACCTATATATCTCATGCACTTCAATTCTATATTCTACCTGCACTAAAACAGAGAAGGTTGATCAGTGTAATTAACAAATATTTCTTTTCTCTCTCTCTAGCTGAGGAAGCCAATAGTGGAGAAGATTCATAGAGAACGCATCAACAGCAGCATTGAGAAGCTAAATTCTTTCCTGGGCTGAGAATTCCTGAAGATGACAGTTCATTTCCTAACACACCAGCAGCAGAAACAGAAGCAGCAGCAGCAGTCCCACAACTCTGTCTGCTCCACTGCAGCCGTGACGCCTACAACAGGTGTGTGCAGGAGGCCGTCATCTTCCTGTCTCAGTGTGGAGTGCAGACTCCATCCCAGAGAAGACTGCTGAGCCACTTCCTCACCATGCAGCCTTCCATGGAGAAAAGCACAAGTGTCTTGCAACTCAGCTCTCCAGTCTGCCACATCAGCAGCAAAGTGAAAACTCCAGCCCCTACTGTACTCTGGAGACCCTGCTAGAGCCCTGTGGACCCTTTACCATTACATACTCACTTCAACATGTCACTCTGAGACTGACATCCACTAAGTTTCCTAAGTTTGTAGGAATGTAATTCCTCTGATTTTACTTTCATTGTATGAAAACATGAGGAAATGTTTCCATTTTGGGAATCTTTAAAAACTTCATCATATTCTTTGTCCTTTGTTTAAATGGAAAAACTAAACTCATATTGGGTTTATAGTCGCTGCATTTTACAGGTTGTTTGAAATCTGCTTTCAGTCAGTGAAGGCTGTTGCTCTTCTTTCTCTCACTGTGTAAGAATCGTTTCTGTTTAAAGTTTAAATCTGAACTCGTCAGTGTAAAATGTCTGTGACATTCGTTAATACAGTACTTTCCTCTCCTATGGAGTGAGATATGGATGAAACTGTTTTTAGATTCTGTGCAGTGTCAACATTTGTAACACACGTTCTTTTTGATATTGAAAAAAAGGAATATGTGTTTGCTTGTATGAGAATATGATTCATTTAGCTACATTAGCTGTGTGCACTCTGTTGGAAGTTATTTGCAACTTTTAGGCTTTCCAAACTTGAATTGTCTTGAGTTTGGCACCTTCAGTGAAGGTTATGGATGTTATATTACTGTATTTGTGAACACACAAAACCATCACAACCAGAAAGTCCTGATAATAAACTGTAATGAAACAATCAGTATGTTTTCTATGAGTGATTCAGTGCAAACTACTTATGAAACCACTTGGGCGATGAAAGACACAATGATAAATGCAAGAGAGAATAGCTGTGGACATTGTGGAAAAAACAATATTTCATTTTCTTATCAATGAAAATTATAATTGTGTTTGTGTGTGAATGCCTATAATTTATGTAGACGTGTCTCACCTATCTATTTGTAAGTTATGCATAAATACATATCTGTAGGTCAAAACATACATCAATCCCAGCTAATGATGTAAGACGAAAGAAACTGACAAAAACAATTACACAACTGAACACATAATGAAGTATTTCATTTTCTTCACAATTATTCTTTTATTCACATTTAAATTAAATAAAATAGATCCATTTGTACATTCTGAAGTTACTTATAAATTAATATCTAAAAGTAGTTATCGCTCATGAGGAAGCAATCAGGATGAAAATACACACTTGCCTAAATAATATTATTTGAATGTTGAGAATATTATAAAATTTAAAACATAAATCACACTAAAGTGAACAACCATCTTGAGTGCAGTCCTCACTAATAATAAGAAATACAGCATGTGAAAACAGAAAAAAGACAAAATTATTACTTTGCAATTGGAAAATTATTAGTTACTGTAAAATATGAACAAGGTTGTAATAAATACAGTAACAGAGACCAATTTACAGAGTATTACATAGAAAAGTATTTAAGGAAAAGATTATTCAAGATTATTAGAATCTTTTGTGATTGTCCAGTATTAATTATGTTATCTTTGTTTCATGTAAAAGAAATGATGACAATGATATCAATGTCTTGGTATAGATGTCAAACTGTCAGTTATAGACAAAAAACAGAAACTGCACTACAACCAATAGTCTAGTACGCAGGCCAGGATGGCTTCTGAACGATTCTCGGTGAAGGTCCATGTGAAAAGTTCATACACAGCCTTAATACTGACAAGCTGGTTGGTAGTTTAAAGTATGATTAAAAGCTAAAGTGCTCTGGCTTTGTCCACCTCTCATGGACCATGTGCATGCTGCTCTAGATGATGACAAAAAGTTGATTACAACATTGTCCAAAATGGTGTTTGATAGTGATGATGTTAAGTACACCAGAGATGATTTTGTCCAGCCTTCCTCTTCTTCAGGAACAGAGTGATGATGATGGTGCTGATGATGATGACAAAGTTGATAATGAAGCGATGACAATTAAAGACTACTAGTCTTCTCCTCTGGTCCTTTTCATGTCTTTTCTCCTAGGTGTGGATCTTAATGTCTCTTAGCCGTGCTTAGATCAAAGCTTTATCATTAATCTGAGAAGATGGACATTCTCTGATGTAGTCCAGAAACTGAAACAGGTTGTCTTTCCAGGAGAAGGTTCTAGTGAACTTCTGAAAAGGACAATGAATGATAATGTCTTTGATGGCTCTTCCTGAGAAGGTTTACGAAGACAAAACGTCATCATTAATCTGAGAAGATGATTATCCTTTGATGTGGTCCGGAAACATTGTCCATGAAGTCCAGGTCCATCTGCTGTCTGCAGTCACTAATCCAGGAGGAATGGAGTCTTCATGAAGTCCAGGTCCATCTGCTGTCTGCAGTCACTAATCCAGGAGGAATGGAGTCTTCATGAAGTTCAGGTCCTTCTGCTGTCCAAAATGTGTAATCCAGGACGAACGGTGCACAGGACCCCTGCATAAAGGGCAGTAAGAAAGACAGAGAAAGGGGAGAAAATATACTTTTAGCATGGATTAATGAAATTTGTGGGACGTGTTACGTTTTACAAACCTAACAAAAATGCAAAAAGGGGGGAGGATAAAGATCCCCATTTTGGTGATGAGTACAAGTGATGTTCCACTTCCACGCTCCCACTGATCAACATTTAGGGCCTCTGGCTACAGATAACAATGACTGCACCTGAAAAAAAATTCACAAACACGTGCACACACACACACACACACACACACACACACTCACACACACACACACACGCATACACACACACACACATACACACACACACACACACACACACACACACACACCTACACACATACACACACATACACACACACACGCATACACACACACACACATATACACACACACACACGCATACAAACACACACACACACATACACACACACACACACATACACACACACACACACACGCATACACACACACACACACACACATACGCACACACACACACACACACACACACACACACAGAAACATGCAAATGTTAACATATAAGAATTAAAATCACATTAATATAATAATGAAAATGAATGAAATGAAAACACAGCCCTGTATCCAATTAAAATCCTGGCAGTGGTCCATGTGGTCTTCTGGAAATCACAGAAGGTGCTGGTGTCTCATGGGTTTGGTTGTCATTGAAGTTATGGCACCTGAAACGGCCCTCCGGTATTGATGGACGCCCCCTTAAATGCTTTGAACATCGTGGTGCTCTGCAAAATACAGAATATGATGAAAATGATTAAAACTGACATGTTTTATAAAATGTCAAAATCACTCATATCTCAAATTGCAAAAAAAAAAAAACACAAGCACAAACCAGGAAAGCATCCTGCACAGAGGACTCGATTGATTCTGCGCACAGGTAGATCTTCGCCTCGCTGATCGCTGTTCCAATGTTCTGAAAAGCAGACGACATTGCATTGAAAATAAATGGACAGGTAGCCTTGTGATGTCACTGCTGGCCTCTCTTTATGTTTGTTTACATAGGTGTTTTGCAGACTGAAGAGTTTCAAACATTGCAAGAATGCATATAAAACAGTGTGCAGACATTTATTTTAGTTTTTAGTGTTCTTTAGTGTCCTGCACCTATGCCTGACTTTGGATTTGGTTCCTCTACAATGAAAATAAAATCAAAATGGGACAAACTGGATCCAAAAGCTTTATAATCAAAGTGAGTCAAGAGCTTTACCTTGATGTAGGCCACAGCACTGGCACGAGCAAAATACAGTGGAGGAAGAGAAAAAGAGAAAAAACCTTTCTGCCATTAGAAGTCCACTGTGGATGCAAACAACTTGTTCGCTCGGTCCACCTCCCTGCAGTACCTGCAATGGTCCACAGGAAGGAGGTGGAATGAATGGCAGTTCCTCCAAGTTCTGCAGAGACAATTCCTACAGCAAAGATATGATAGAGAAATATAGTTAATATAGAGCAGAGATATTTATGTAGTCTCCTCAAGTCAGAATATATATCCTCACAATCTTTAGTGAGAAAGATTACCTCTGGGACGGGGACGGATGGAAAGATGTCCCACTCCTGATCCTCTGTTCCTAAAGAACATGTTTAAATCATCACTGATTTTTGAAAAGCTTCATAAACAGTATCTACTGTGTGCTTCACTATAATCTCATGAATAAAAGGCAGCTCTGATGTTTTGTTACTATGGTAACCTGTTGGCATCGCAAACCATGTTTTAACAGTAGCAGCCTTTAATATAGTGATTATATTAGCTCAGAAAACGAAGTAACAGAAGTTAGCTAGCTCCGCTATCCAGACAGTATCATAAATATATATATATATATATATATATATATATATATATATATATATATATATATATATATATATAAAATTCATAATTTAACAGAATCAGTTTAAAGTAGTGGAAAGCAGGGTAGTTTTATAGGATACAGTTTATGAGCATCCTCACTTGATATATCTAAGTTCAGCCAGTAAAAAAAGATCTTGGCCACTTCTGTTGCCCTCAGTGTAGCTTTTGAAACACAATCTGCAGACGCTACAGCGCCGTCTTCTGGACAAAAACGACCACTGCAGTGATTAATAATACAGCGGGACTTCCAGTATTGGAGTATTGGAGATGAAAACCAGCTGATAATGGTTGTATATCAGCTGGGTGAATAGTAGAAATGACTATGTAAGTCCTCTAGAAGGAGAGGGACCTGAAGAGGCCTTGTCTGAAAGGTTCTGGTTTTGTTCAAAATCTTACATTTGGAACAAAACCAAAACCTTTCAGACAAGGCCTCTTCAGGCCTCTTACTGGGTCCTGTGCAAAACTGGGTCCTGTTTAGGATCAAATAATAATAACAATAATAATAATAATCATCATCATCATAATCATAACCATAATCATAATAAAAATAGTAATATCTGTGATATAGTGTTTAAACATTGGAAAATTAGCCTGATGGCAAATTTTCACCAAACATAATTGATGCTTTATTAATAGTAGTTGACTTTCCATAACTGAGGTGGCCAGAGGGGTGGCCATGCTTGACTCCATGATGGCACTGGCCACTCCTGTCCACCCCTTGGCTATGCCTATGATTATTAGATATTTGAAAGGATGTCTTTCTGTCAGTTTCATCCTGACTGCTTCAATCAACTACATACAGATTAGAAATAATCTCCTTATTCAATTCTAGCTATAAAATATCCTAAATGTTTAACACACTAGAGACACATGCCTTATAGTGGAAGCTAATAGAGCTCCTATTAAAAAGGCCTATAAGGCAGTCATCTCTAGTGTTTACATTAATGCAACTTAACACTGTAACTGAGTTTATACCTTTCTATCTTCTTCAGGGATGGATTAGTGACCAGGCCATTGGCGTTCGTACCAAGGGGCCACAGGGGGCCTTAGACGAATGCATATTATATGAGCAGCACGTGCTGTTTCACCAATTAACCCCATAATGTCAAGTGACAGAGCTTGAGGTCTCCACTTTCTCACACACATCTCTCTCTCACGCTCCTCCACCTGCTGTCCAGAGCTGCGCTCATTGTTTCCTGAGTAATACACACTTCATTGAGCATGTGGCAGTCCTCTGTTCTTTAGTGTCATTCAAGCTCCCCCATTGGCTGCAGACTGTGAGAACCTCCAGCAAAGCCAGGCCTCACACATTCATATGGAGATTGGAGAGTATAAATAGAGGAGGGAGAGAGAGAGAGAGCTCAGCACAGCTCACATCTTCTCCTCACAGAGAGCTCAACAGAAGACTCACAGCCATGACTCCTACAATCACTGCAGCTCTCATCTCCTCCAAACAGCATCTTCCACTAACAAACAAGGTAAATATACTAACCTATATATCTCACGCACTTCAATTCTATATTCTATCTGTATTTCAACTGTAAGGTTGATCAGTGTAATTAAACAAATATTTCTTTTCTCTCTCTCTAGCTGAGGAAGCCAATAGTGGAGAAGAAGCATAGAGAACGCATCAACAGCAGCATTGAGAAGCTCAAGCCTCTCTGGGCCGAGAATTCCAGACAGGCGAATCCAGGAGATGATGCTTAATTTCCTGACGCAGCAGCAGCAGCAGTCCCACAACTCTGTCTGCCCCACTGCAGCCAGTGAAGGCTACAGCAGGTGTGTGCAGGAGGCTGTCAGCTTCCTGTCTCAGTGCGGAGTGCAGACTCCATCCCAGAGAAGACTGCTGAGCCACTTCCTCACCATGCAGCCTTCCATGGAGAAAAGCACAAGCGTCCTTCAGCTCAGCTCTCCAGTCTGCCACATCAGAAGCAAAGAGGAGACACCAGCCCCTGGTGCACTCTGGAGACCCTGCTAGAGCCCTGTGGACCCTTTACCATTACATACTCACTTCAACATGTCACTCTGAGACTGACATCCACTAAGTTTCCTAAGTTTGTAGGAATGTAATTCCTCTGGTTTTACCTTCATTGTATGAAAACATGAGGAAATGTTTCCATTTTGGGAATCTTTAAAAACTTCATCATATTCTTACTATGTAATCAGAATGTCTTTGTTTAAATGGATAAACTAAACTCATATTGGGTTTATAGTCTCTGCATTTTGCAGGTTGTTTGAAATCTGCTTTCAGTCAGTGAAAGCTGTTGCTCTTCTTTCTCTCACTGTGTAAGAATCGTTTCTGTTTAAAGTTTAAATCTGAACTCGTCAGTGTAAAATGTCTGTGACATTCGTTAAT
Organism: Colossoma macropomum; assembly: GCF_904425465.1. Taxonomy (NCBI): domain Eukaryota; kingdom Metazoa; phylum Chordata; class Actinopteri; order Characiformes; family Serrasalmidae; genus Colossoma; species Colossoma macropomum. Next base: position 12,533,433 of record NW_023494802.1, on the reverse strand, counting down.
ACAGTACTTTCCTCTCCTATGGAGTGAGATATGGATGAAACTGTTTTTAGATTCAGCTCTTTTTGATACTGAAAAAAGAAGTATGTGTTTGCATGTATGAGAATATTATTCATTTAGCTACATTAGCTGAAGGCATTCTGTTGCGAGTGTCTTTAAGGCTCTAATTGTCTTGAGTTTGGCACCTTCAGTGAAGGTTATGGATGTTATTTTACTGTATTTGTGAACACACAAAATCATCACATGCAAAAAGTCCTAAAAAATAAACTGTAATGAAACAATCAATATGTTCTCTATGAGTGATTCGGTGCAAACTCTTTATGAAACCACTTGGGCAAAAAAAATGAAAATTATAATTGTTTTTGTTAAACACACATAATCTATGTAAATGCACCTAATTTATCTTTTATCATACTATCATACATACAAAACATACATCAGTCTCAGCTAATGATACAAGAAAAAACATTTCAGAATAACAGTTATGCCAAATATTGTAAGAACATGCCATATAATCTATTCATAATGATTACAAAGCTGATGATGACATAAACAATGATAATAAAAGGTAAACTAGGTTTTTAATGACCATTTTTAAGTCAATTGGATGTAAAAATATGCATATATGCTTTAAGTTTACACAGTCTTTTCAGTGTGTTTGATTTTATTATCAGTTCTGCCATCTGTAGCCCTTCATCAGAGGTCAGTTTTGACCACCATGGCTGGATTATTTGATTGGCAGAATATACTGTAGTATGACTCAATATAATCTCATGAATGAAAGGCAGCTTCAGTTTAGCTTTAGTCTAAAATCAACTAACCTGACCAGCCTCATAAATAGTGGGGAATGTCACAGGAATCAAATGTCACATCTCAAAATGACTGAATAAAATCTCCAATAATTATTTATTGTTACATAGTTAGATACATTTAAGATATTTTCGTGAAGGCTCAGTTAGTCCATTTGAAGGCCATATGCTTAGTGAAGTGTGTATTACTCAGGAATTAGTGAGTCCAGCTCTGGACAGCAGGTGGAGGGTGTGTGTGATAGTGTATGAGAAAGTGGAGACCTCAAGCTCTGTCGTTTGACATTATGGGGTTAATTGCTGACACAGTATGTGCTGCTCCTATAAGATACATTCATCTAAGGCCACCCTGAGGCCACTGGGCACTGATTCCAATGGCCTGGTCAGTAAGCCACCCCTGAAATGGACAGATAAGTATAAACTCAGTTACAGTGTGAAGTTGCATAAATGTAAACACTAGAAATGACTGCCTTAAAGGTCTGTTTAATAGAAGTTCTATTAGCTTAAATTATAAAGTGTCTGTAATGTATTGAACACTCAGTATATTTGATAGCTAAGAACAGATATGGAGATTATTTTAAATCTGCATGTACTTGATTTATTAAGTATTAATATGATGTTTTTTTGTAATCACTTTGGTTATGATTTGAGAATGTCTTTGTGACGGCTGATGTTCTGTCAACGGCACGTGCTGAGTCACTAATTGTTTGGTGATGGAGGAATTAAACATGGGAAATTAACTTTCTCACACACACACACACACACACACACACATACACACACACACACACATACACAACTCCACTTGCTGTATATTGTTTTAAGGGCTTAAATCCTACAGTTTTTGTGTTTTATTTAGTTCTGTTAAATCCACAATAATACAACACAAAAAGTATTTTTATGGGCCTTTAAGGATCATTACACACACAAGGCCTGTAAAAGTACTCTGGTTTTTGGCTTTTTTCTTTTTCCATAATTATCCATTGACTGCTGAGTTCATGACCTGTATGAGTCATAACAGTAGAGTAAGTAATTATGAACAAACACTGTTTACAATCAGTTGTTAGTTTATTAGTAACAATGACCTTGTATCTGCACTCAGTGAGCATTTAATCAGGTCCACCTACAACACTGGTACACATTCTGGGTTTACAGTAACTCAATATCTCAAGATCTTTTGCTGCACAATTAGTCAGCCCTCTAACTACCCCATCCATCAGTGGAAAGGCACCACCATAGGACCACTGGTGGTGATATATTATTCGGATGTCCTTTACAAATTTTTTAAATGTACATCCAAACCTTTCAGTCCAGGCCTTGTGAGAGCCCCCTCACCCTAGGGGTCTTTGCTAGTGTATTCCACTCTTCCCCCAGCTGATATACACCTGTACAAACAGTTTTACAATCCGTGTTTGTGTTCAATGTCAGAGACTCACTGCTCTGAGAAGTTATCAGCCATTCCCAATACACCTGATCCAGTGCATGAAGCGCTTGATAATTAGCTGAAGAGCTGGAGCAGGTACGGTCGGGGCAGACAGAGCTAAGACTGTGCAGAGCTGTGGATCTTCAGGACTGAGTTGAGAGGTCCTGCTATATTATTAATCACTGCAGTGGCACAGATGCAGTACAGTTTTTGTCCAGAAGACGGTACTATAGCTTGTACTGCTCGTTTTTCAAAAGCAACACTGAAGGCAAGATAAGAAGCCAAGTTTTTTCTTTCTCATGTGGAAAAGAATATATAGACATATATTTTTGTATATTTAAAATACATTTCAAATATATTGCAATCCGTCTTGAAATACATTCCGAACACTACAATATATTTCAGAATAGTTTGCCATATTAACCAAATCCTTTCAAAATACATGTTATAAAACTTATGGGGAAATATTACACATAAAAATGTACCATAGAAAAATACCAGTATGTAAATGTATTTATCAGATACATTTGAAAATGGCCAAAATACTTGTCTAATGCACTTTACCATTTGGAATACAATGCAATGAATTTATATTCCAGTATCTTAATTTTAAGTAGTAGCAAATGAACCTTTAACATGGCAAAAGGAAATGTTGTAGGTATTGACGCACTGTGAAAATGCAGTTATTATCTGACATCCTGTTTATTTGAAATACATTTTGTGTGAGCACTTACTGCATACATACATGGTTAATGCAAAATACAATGCAAAACACAGTTCACGTACATTTAGTTATATCTGTAACCTTTGATGAAACTATATACAATTGAAAAAATATAATAACAAATATTTATAAATGCATTTTAACACCCTACCAAATGCATTTTTGGTCATTTTAATACAATGCAAAAATATATTTGATAAATACATAAATAAATTGATCAAATGTGTACTACATATAAAGGTTCTTTCTTTTTAAAACAGAAATAGATGTGAGGCAGCTGCAGCAGCAGTAAACAGGGCAACACCACACATACAGCATTTTAGCTCTGTTTAAAGTTAAACCAGTGCTTCCATTCATCCTTTATTCTCACTTTTTGTCACGACAATGTAAAAAATAAAATAAAATATGGCTGTTGTCGCTCAGTGTTTGAGCATTACACTACTATACATTTTGACATCGATTTTGTAGTTTTTATATTGAGCGGAAGTGAGTTCTTAACCCAGAATTAAGTGCAATTTTTTTGTGAAAAAGTTTCAATTTTAGGAAATGACATCTTTCCATCCTTCTGTGTCCCCATCCCAAAGGTAATATTTCCCACTTTGCAGTGTGAAATGACTCAAGATGTGGACGATTGATCTGATTCAAGGAGACTAGACGGATATCCCTGCTCTGTATTAACCATATTTCCATATCTTGTTTTTTCCTGTAGGAGGTTTCTTTGCAGGACTGGCAGGTGCTGCCATTTATTCCAACATTTTCTTGCGGAGAACTGGCAAAAATTTGGGTGAGAATCAGCTTTTAAACATTGTTAAAATGAGAATTTCTATGCTCTGGTTAATGTCACAGATGAGATGTTTTTCCTTTTGGTTCCTGCAGCTGGTGGAGGTGAAGCTCCAGCACAAGGCCATCTTCAGCGGGCTGGAGAGTGAGCACTGGTGGGTGCTCATCAATGACTTTTACCACGTGTTCTCACCACAGGTAAGAAGCCATCGGAGTAGATTCATGATTTTAATATGAACAGATGTTCTACAGTCTCTTTTTTTCAACCTCATGTCTTTCACTGTTTATAGCTTCCTCCACTGCATTTTGCACGTGCCCGTGCTGTGGCCTACATCACGGTAAGATTATAGATGCACTTAGATTTTAAGGAACCAATTTGGCCGATTCTGAGTTTATTTTCATTATTTTCATGTTTGAATCTCTACAGTCTTCAAAACACCTATGTGAAAGAAATGTATAGCAGTGACATCACAAGGCTACCTGCCTATTTATTTTCAATACAATGTCCTCTGTTCATTCAGTTCATAGGAACGAATATCAGCGAGGCGAAGATCTTCCTGCACACCAAATTAATGAAGTCATCGGTGAAGGATGGTTTCCTGGTAAGTACTTGTTCGTGCCTTCTTTCTGTTAGAGTTTCTCGTGATGTGGGCTTTTTATAAATATGCGCCCTATGCGAGTTTTACACATTTTCTTGTGTATGTGTATTTGCAGAGCACAAAGGTGTCCAGATTATTGAAGGAGGTGTCCATCAACAGGGAGGGCCGTTTCAGGTGCCATCGTTCCCGTGAAGCCCAAACCTTTGAGACATCGGCACCTTTGGTGTTTTTATCTGGACAGCTGCCAGGATTTTAATCAGCCATAAGACACTTCAGATTATTTTCATACATATTTTTATTTTCATTATTAAAGTAATGTTTTCTTAATTCTTATATCTTAACATTTTGTTTGTGTTTCTGTCAGAGAGAATGTGAGTGTGTGAGTGTTTGTGAGTATGTTTTCAGGTGCAGTCACTTGCCATCACTTGCTTATATAGTTCCCAGCTATTGTGAATCTATTATTCCAATAACTCACCCTTGTATTGTTGTCTTATTCTAGCCTTCTGATTGGTTAAGAAGTGTGAGAACCTACATCTCATTGCATCGAGACGATTTGTGTATAAATGCAGGCTTGTGAGCAGATGAAAGTCCGATATGTCGTCCTTCTTTACACCAGAGACAAGCCTCAGACACTAGCCAGGTAGGCACCATGAGAGTTCTACAGACAAGGTATGTTGAGGGATATTTGGGCTGTATTTGAATTGGATAAATCGTCAGTCTTTGGCTTTAACTGGCAAAATACAGAAAACACATGCTACTTCAGAAACACTGATAAGCCATTCACAACACAACAGAGATGTTTATGGAGAACACTCAAAGGGGACAGAGCCGTTCAGACTTTTAAATTCTGTTTAGCACAAACATTCAGCGGTAAAAGTAAGTTAACTTTTTTATTTGAGCAGATTACTACTATCACTGTATCGTAATGGGAATTAGCTGTAGAGTCTAACTGTAAAAGTTTAACTAGTAATAGTTAATAAATTTAAAAATTTATATGAAAACATATGAAAATACCTTACTGTGAACTATTATTGGTTAATATAGGGAAGACAAAGTATGGGAAAGTTCAGTTTCATATATTTTAATAGATCAGGTATTGGCTAAAATTAATCAGATTTAGTTCCAATCCTTTGTTTTTATTTTGAGCTCTGTTCTACTCTGCTGTCATAGAGGAGCCATTATCCTCTACGAACATTATCACTAATGACAACACTAATGCAGCAGTGAGGAGTCTGCAGTTTCAAAGCGGAAAAATAAAGCTTGTAATATCTGCAGCATCAGTGTTTCCACTGTGCACAAAGGAACAGTTTGGTGAAGAATCAAATAAACCCACTTTCCTACTTAACATAGTAGTCAATCAGCCAACACATGTTTGGAGTCCAGGTTATAACAAATACTAGAACTCAGTAGTCACCCAAACAGCCGAGATCATTTGTGTGAAAATGCACCCTCAAAACTTCTCACAACCTGCTCAAACTGTGTTCCATAACTATATACTAAATTCACTCCTGCAGTTTTAACCCAGGAATTGCAACCGGCTGTATAAGACTAATATACATATACATATTACATAATATATATGTAATAAGACTATCATGGAAATGCATGGAAATGTGCTTCCATGACTACAAAAATAATTTCAAAGAAATAACAGAAATTCTCAGATGTTTTTTGCTTGTGTCATCAGCTGAAACTGATGCATGTTTCGATGGTCACCTACAAATATGTATTTTCACATATCTTACATATAGATAGATCAGGAGAATCTACATAGACAATGTACATTTGCACACAAACACAATACTAATTTACATTGGTTAGGAAATTAAACATATATTTTTCTACACTGCCACCACTATTACACTCGTCCTTGTGTCTCTCTTTGCCTACATAGTTTTATAAGATGTTTGCACTGAATGCTTCATAGAAAACATATTGATTGTTTCATTGTAGTTTATTTTATCTGACTTTTTGGTTGTGATGGTTTTGTGTGTTCACAAATACAGTAATATAACATCCATAACCTTCACTGAAGGTGACAAACTCAAGACATTTCAAGTCTGGAGAGCCTTAAAGTTGCACATAACTCACAACAGAATGCATTCAGCTAATGTAGCTTATTGAATAATATTCTCATACATGCAAACACATGTATTTTTTCTTTTTTCTAAGTCACAAGAAACATGTGTTACAAATGTTTAGACAGCAAAGAATCTAAAAACAGTTTCATCCATATCTCACTCCAAAGGAGAGGAAAGTACCATATTAAAGAATGTCACAGACATTTTACACTGATGAGTTCAGATTTAAACTTTAAACAGAAACAATTCTTACACAGTGAGAGAAAGAAGAGCAAAAGCTTGCACTGTTTGAAAGCAGATTTCAAACAACCTGCAAAATGCAGAGACTATAAACCCAATATGAGTTTAGTTTATCCATTTAAACAAAGATATTCTGATTACATAGTAAGTTTTTAAAGTTTCCCAAAATGGAAACATTTCCTCATGTTTTCATACAATGAAAGTAAATTCAGAGGAATTACATTCCTACAAACTTAGTGGATGTCAGTCTCAGAGTGACATGTTAAAGTGAGTATGTAATGGTAAAGGGTCCACAGGGCTCTAGCAGGGTCTCCAGAGTAATCTAGAGGCTGGAGTCTCCACTTTGCTTCTGATGTGGCAGACTGGAGAGCTCAGCTGCAGGACACTTGTGCTTTTCTCCATGGAAGGCTGCATGGTGAGGAAGTGGCTCAGCAGTCTTCTCTGGGACGGAGTCTGCACTCCACACTGAGACGGGAAGCTGACGGCCTCCTGCACACACCTGCTGTAGCCTTCACTGGCTGCAGTGGAGCAAATAGAATGTTGTGGGACTATTGCTGCTGCTGCTGCTGTGTCAGGAAATGAATTGTCATCTCCAGGATGTCGGCTTTCTCCTGTCTGGAATCAGGCTGCTGCTTCAGGAATTCTCGGCCCAGAGAGGCTTGAGCTTCTCAATGCTGCTGTTGATGCGTTCCCTACGCATCTTCTCCACTATTGGCTTCCTCAGCTAGAGAGAGAGAAAAGAAATATTTGTTTAATTACACTGATCAACCTTCTATGTTTAAATGCAGATAGAATATAGAAATGAAGTGCATGAGATATACAGGTTAGTATATTTACCTTGTTTGTAAGTGGAAGATGCTGTTTGGAGGAGATGAGAGCTGCTGATTGTAGGAGTCATGGCTGTGAGTCTTCTGTTGAGCTCTCTGTGAGGAGAAGATGTGAGCTGTGCTGAGTTCTCTCTCTCTCTCCCTCCTCTATTTATACTCTCCAATCTCCATATGAATGTGTGAGGTTTGGCTTTGCTGGAGGTTCTCACAGTCTGCAGTCAATGAAGTGTGTATTACTCAGGAAACAATGAGTGCAGCTCTGGGCAGCAGGTGGAGTGTCTCTTTAAAGGGCTGGGAACCAATCGCACGGTGCTCTGTGAATGTGGGAAAGCAGTGACCTCATAAAGTGATTTGAGTAGCTGTTTGGTTCTTAATTCCACCTGATAATAAAAGGGCTGAATCTCTGTGCTAGACACAATTCAAAGCATACTTTACAGAATTGCTTATTATATACAATCTAATCTTGAGAACGTTCATGAATGGAAATGGAGAGATGAATGAGCATGTTTTGGAAATCAGTTCTCAGGTTAAGGACTTACAACACATTCAGGTTAGCTGGTTAAGGTGATCCTGTCATATTGTGTGTTTAGGATCTTTGTGAATTTCTAAAGGGGAATTCCACAGATTTTCCAAAATTTCTGCTAATTTAGTGGTTGAGATGTACACAAAGTCTTTCATGGTGGTTTGATGCGAAATGGTTAATTATAGTGGTTGTTGGAACCAGGCATCACAATGTCTACAACACAAATATGACCAATACAAAAGTTTGGAATCATATTTCAAGAATACTGTGAACACAATACTGTGAATAAAATGATGAAAAAAATACTATATTTATGTGTATTAAATATTTGGCCGCTGAACTTTTGAAATAAGATTTAACATAACTGAATTCTTGCTGTTATACAGTTTTCTGAGTCTTTTTAGAATCTTTACCCAGCGTTCTGGACACATCTAAAATTTCTTCATTTTTATTTACAGCTTTCTAGTGTCCTACTAAATATTTAAGAGTTGCACATGACTAACATATTAGTATCATTTTATACATTTATCCACCACCAAATATGCCAAATATATTATTAAAAACATACTACATACTCTATATTCCAGAGTCATGTGCAAAAATATGAACACCCCCTGTCAAATGTTTTCATTTTTATTTAATATTTTGTTCATTTTAAACAAATTTTATTTTCCATCTGAAGCCACCAGTAAACCTACATGTATCTTCTGAGTTTTAATGTGTAATGTTGATGATGTAACAATAGTGGTAAATCTGAAAAAATAAGGGCTATTTTTCCTTATAGTGCCCTGTATGTACATTGTAAACATGAATTTTTCAGATCAAAAGTATTATAACTATGTAGTAACTATGTCTCAGGCATCAGGCAGTGTATCTATAACCAGTTCACGTAATAAATTTCTGTGAGGTTTTAATGCTTTATTAAATGCTTCAGATGTCTGGTTCCTGTCACCACCACTGTAATAATGTGAAGATTCTGACTTGGTAAGTTTCTCTAGAAAGAAATATTTAACATCAGGCCACTCTGAATAACTTGGTGTAAATCTTACCTATTTAATTATGAAGAAATTTATAAAAAAAATCAGTGAACCTCCCCTATTAAGGTGATCCATTTCATTCCTTTCTTGAATTATTACAAAATCCAGCAGAACTGTCTTTTGTCATTTCACTTTTTGATGTGGTCATCTCAGAGGGTGAAGCCAAAGCTTTTGAGTGGGATTCTCTTTTCAAGTTTAGAAGGTCAGAGTTGCACACTTTTGCCCTCTCAGCACGCTCACACTATACGCTTTGGCCATTTAAGTGTCCCTTTGGCCACACACATACACACAGCTGTCTGGCCTGCTATGTAGCCCTCATTCACACACTCCTGTTTCAGCATAGAGAACGTGGGAGCGGCGCTGCAGCAAAGCTTCCCACACGTCTGGATGAATGACATCGAGACTAAGGACAAAGGAAGTGTGGCCTGATACACAAAGCCCCGCCATCCCACACTGCCAAGCCCGCCATCTGGATAGGTCTGTTCGGTTGCCTCCCATAGACTACACTATCTGAGCTCCATGTGTGGGATTGAGATCATCTAACATCATGAGAGCAGGATAGTAGCAAGATAAGTTACCAGTATAGACATATTTTACAACTAGCCAATGTTTTCAAATGTCTTTATTACAGTAACGTGATAAGTGATCATTTGGATATTTCTAATGCTGTTAAAAAGTTGGGTAACATAAATAAGACTTCAAAATTTTATCAGTCATTGTAAGTTGAAAATTTTGGCTAGTCTTCAAAAATATAACATTTCCTTTTTGCATACTTCATAATATGTGTTATTGTTATACACTACTGTTCAAAAGTTTGGAATCATATTTCAAGAATACTGTGAACACAAAGTAGATTAAATGATGAAAGAAATACTGTAATATATATTAAATATTTGGCCACAGAAATTTTGAAATAAGATTTAACACAACTGAATTCTTGCTGTTGTACAGTTTTCTTTTTAGAATCTTTAGCCAGCATTGAGGACACATCTAAAATTTCTTCATTTATACTTACAATTTCCTGATGTCCTACTAAAGATATAAAACCTGTGATGTTGCACAGGACTAACACGTTAGTATCATTTAATACATTTACCTGCAACCAAACATGCCAAATATATTATTAAAAATGTTGATACCAAACTTTTTAACAGTAATTCCAAAGGCTTGAATGCTAGTGGACATACTCTATAATCTAGAGTCATGTGCAATAATATAAACAACCCCTGTCAAAGTTTTAATTTTTGTTCAATATGAAAATGTGGCCTTATGTGGCCTTTTTATTTTAAACAAAATAACATTAAGTATAAAATGTGCCATGACCTCTGTACAGGCCACATCTTCTGTGTTTTTGTCCCATATTCAGCAACTGAACAGTAACTGTGGTGCATTAAAATGTGTTCTCTGGACAAGAGATTTACACATTTTCACTTAGAAAATCAACAAAAATGCAATTTTACCAGAGGCGCCCAAACTTTTATATACGACTGTATTTATGTTGCTGGTAGCTCCTGGGCAGATGTTTGACTGCACTTTCCCACAGCATTTCACTGGCAAAGGACGACATGAATTACATCGGTGTCAATTCACAACAGTGAAAGCTGCATTTCTTAACAATGACTCTATCACTTGATTGACAGGGGGTACGAAAACTGCTCCCTCCCACCTGCTTATATAGTTCTTAGCTATTGTGAACCTATTATTCCAATAACTCACTCTTGTATCGTTGTCTTATTCTAGCCTTCTGATTGGCTAAGAAGTGTGAGAACCTGCATCTCATTACATGGAGACGATTTGTGTATAAATGCCGGCTTGCGAGCAGATGAAAGTCAGATACGTCCTCCTTCTTCACACCAGAGACCAGCCTAAGACACTGGCCAGCCAAGCACCATGAGAGATCTACAGACAAGGTAAGTTGAGGAATATTTGGGCTGAATTTGAATTGGATGAATCGTCAGTCTTTGGTTTTAACTGGATATTTCTGTCAGCAGTGTTTGTTTTCACTGCACTGCTTATCTCTAAATGTAGGACTTTGCATTGATGTTAAATGTGAGATATAGAGCTCTCCTCTGGTGAACTTGGTGAGATGTAATCCTGATGTAGATTGACACTCATGTTGATGCTCTCTTGTTTGTCAGGTGCAAGCTCATGAGCCTGGAGAGGAAGTGCACTGATGGTGTGGAGCGCCTCAGGACTGTTCTGGAGACTCAGCTGCACAATGGCATTTCTCACACAGACTTATGGGGGAAGACTGTCTCATTCTTCACCCCGAAAAAGGCCCCAATCTTCCATGATGGTTACTCCAAGTACTCAAGAGAAACACTCCGCTTCTTCCCAGCTCCAGCTGAAGATGTGGCCCCACTGTGCTTCCAGCAATGATTTGCCTTATGGACTGAAAACAGACATGATGATCAAACATCTCCAGCAGTGCTGGTCTACACTCTGGACACTTGAAATATGCTTGATATGTATAGTTTTGCTCTTAGGTGGCAAAGTGTTTCTAGCTTAACTGCATGTGAAAAGTCTTTTGTAAAGACAAAGTTCTATTTTTTATAATCCCCCCTTAAGGGGTTTAATTTGTCCACAAATGGACATTGGAAATGACCGATGTTAATAAGCAGCTAATGCTTTAGTATACTATGAAGAGAAAATGGCTGTTTAACAAATACATGGAACATGTAAATGTTGAGCAGCAGGTTTGAATGAAAGCCATATTCCTTTGTACAAAGGAGCCATTAGTATGCGGCCCATGCAAAAGCCTATATTATGATTGAATGCTTCAGCATTATTCAGCTTGGAAAATATTTGCATTCATATATTAGATTGTTTAAATGTTTATATGTATGAGTGTTTTCTAATAAAACCCCTGTTTTCTTGTCTCAACAGCATTTTGTACTCATTTTTAATATTCTTTTTGCATCTAGGTTTTTGCGACTGTCTTAGTAAATGCTTTAATAAATGGCTGATGAGCTGAAGTGGCTGTATTAAAGCAGTGAAAACACGAAACATCAAATTAGACAGAAATTAGACAGAAACTATTAGAAACTATTCGGCTACATTAGCTTTAGGAGATTGTAAAAAAAAAAAAAAGATTTCAAATCATTGAATCAGTACAACTTTGCTTTATGGAACTAGACTCTGCATAGGCTCAATACACAGAAGCAGAATCTGTCAAATTGCAGTGTTGTGCTGTACTGCCATCTAGAGGACAAAATATCCACAAATTTTAATATCAGAAATTCAGTATTTTAGTATGTGAGATTTCAGGTCTCATTAGCAAGAATTCAGTTAATTTTCCCCATTAATTTTAATATCAGGAAAAAAAACTTTCACTCGTATGAATTTATTCAACTTTGGAAACGAAAACTTTTTACATAAAAAAAATAATTTGTAGTACTACATTTTGAATACGAGTTTATTTCGTACCAGTAAAAAATGAATTGTTTCATCTAAAAATTTTGTTGCTACATGCAAGTAAAACTTTTCTTTCATGCAAGACTTGCACACATACCTACAGATACTCAAAGTGTTAACAGACTATCTGGTGAAACTCAATAGTCTTAGGGTTAGGTTTTTTTGTTGAAGTTCACGTTAGTTTTAGGCCCATATCCTACAGTTTTCTTGTCTTTTTTTCCCTGAGCCAGTCTTACATAATTTATAATATATATATATATATATATATATATATATATATATATATGTGTGTGTGTGTGTGTGTGTGTGTGTGTGTGTGTGTGTGTGTGTGTGTGTGTGTTTATGTATATCACTGTTGTCAGAAGAAAACCTCGTAACTCCTCAATGGTAACTTTACAGGACGGACAAGGAAAAAATATATTTTACTTTTAATGTAAGTTCAGTGGAACCAGACTTTTTGCCAAGTTATTTTGGAGCATTTCTTTTGGTCCATTCATGAAATTTACACACAATGTAAACGGAACCAGATATTTTCAAATTATGTCAAAAATTAAAAACGACAAAATGGAGATACAAGGTTTTCTTCTGACAGCAGCGATATGTATACATATAAATATATGAAAATGAATTAGGAAAACCTATCATTTCCTCCTGATGAGAAGTGAAATCTTACAAACTAAAATATAATTTAGAAATGTTAGAACTTAATGTAAAATTAATTTTTCACTAATATTAAAAATATTTTTACTTGTCTAAATAGATTTCTGATAATTGGCTTGCCATATATTGTCATTGCTGTATTACTTCACTGATCTTACAGTAAGTGCAGCTATAGACTGAAATTCAGGTTATACCATTTTTATCATTACTATTTCTGTAGGTTTAACGATGAGCCTCTTTAAGCCTTTGCCTGTTAGAATGGCACTGTATACAGGAAATCTGAGCTTGTTTGAAAAAGTATATAATGACATCAACCGTTTTTAGTAATATCAAACCCAAAAGACCACCCTCTGATGCTTATTGCTAAAAGAACAAGCCATTAGCATTACAACACTGTTCAACAGTAATGGTGATGCTCAGCTCTGTTTATTGATGGATAAATAATTAATTGTGTGAATTGTTGTGTTAAATTCTGGTGTTTTTGAATCAGTGTGGGATATTGCATTTTGAATTTGCATAGATATTGTTTGGTCAACATGCATAATTTATGTTAATATCAAGCAACTCATCAAGTGCTCTAAAATATGAGTACAGAGTCAATTACATAGGAGTTTATCCTGGATATAAAACATATAAGGCAAAGTATTTATTGACTCATATTCAACAGCTTCCTGGGTTTGTTCTTGGAGATATAGGGTTACTTCATTATGGGGTCTGCACACCTCTTCTGACCACTAGCTCCACACTATTCCTGGCACCCACCCTCCATAACACGGAGGCATTCCAAGTTATTACATTTTTATGTGGCTGGGTTTCAGTAGCATATAAACCCCCCGAGACTTGAGAGTGAACGCCAGTTTCATCATCTGGTACAGAGAAGCCTACAGACGCTGTATGAAAGCATGGTACAGTTTGAGAGGACAGTGTTTTGAGTACTTAGATGAAAGTAAGAGCTTTTCAAAAAGGAATATGACATAAAATAAAAAAAAAACATTTTACTTTGAAAGACTGTTGATACAATACAAACAACAGAAAAGAGTGACAATCAAACAGCGTGATCAGCTACAGTGTATGACATTTACAGAAGTTAGATATTACATACAGTCTTATGAGTTTTATGCAAAGGTTTAAACACCCTCAGCCAAATTACACTATGTTGTTCTAAAAAACATTCTCTACAAGGAACAAACCTAAAAACGGTATATAAAATGTAAAATGTGCCATAACTTTTGCACTAATCACATTTTATGTTTTTCCCCAGTGTGTTAAATTCAGCAAATTTATAGTAATTGTGCATTAAAATGTATGTTCTTGTGTAGATGTGTTCACTTACATCATTTAGAAAATCAACAGAACATGTCATTTGACCAGAGCACCAAAACTTTTGTATGCGTCTGTACCTGAAATTAAAGGTGCAGTTTGTAAGATTTAGTGGCACCTAGTGGTGAGGGTGCTTTTTGCAACCAACTAAACACCCCTCCCTCACCCCTCCCTTTCAAGCATGTAAGTAGAACCTATGGTTGCCATCATGTTTTCGGTTCTTTAACGACAGAAATTCACTCTACCTTGCTTTTTCTTGTGCTAAATAATAGGTATGATCCTCCATTTGTCAAAATTTAGGTTCTAAAACTTCTCACAATACAAAATAGTTAGCTAGCACCCACAGTAACAACTAATTTGTTGCCTCTTCAGCGTAAAAACACTAAAATCATTCTCTAAAGCCAGTGTTTGGTTTGTTTGTTCTGGTCTACTGTAGAAACATGAGGGCACAACATGGCGGCCTCTGTTGGAAGTGGATCCGCTCCCTATGTAGATATGAAGGGTTCATCCTAAGCTAACAAAACCACAATCATACACCAGTGAAAACAATGTTTTGAATACTACATTCGATTTTTGAGAATAGAGCCCCCTAAATCTTACATACTGCACCTTTAAATCATATTGACATACTGACGTATAAACAATGGCAGCATAATATCAGGAAAATGCATCATGCAGACAAATATATCATGAAACTGCCTTAATGAACTTAATTAGGAATTTAACAAAGCGAACACAGCAATATGAAACGAAGAGTGTTCTGAACAGGTGTACCTCCAGGTGATGCCAGAGGAGAGACAGCCCTGAACCAGCCTAAATGCCAGCCCGGGTAGTGATTTGAATACCTCTTTCAGACTGGAGAGTGCCTCGGTGTGGCCAGTGACAGACCTGCACATATGGTAACATACATAGAAAATACAGAACAGTTAGTGTGTGTTGCGCTGGTCTGAGTGGATCAGCAGTGCTGCTGGAGTTTTTAAACACCTCAGTGTCACTGCTGGACTGAGAATAGTCCACCAACCAAAAATATCCAGCCAACAGCGTCCTGTGGGCCGTGTCCTGTGACCACTGA
The DNA here is from genome assembly GCF_904425465.1 of Colossoma macropomum. NCBI lineage: Eukaryota > Metazoa > Chordata > Actinopteri > Characiformes > Serrasalmidae > Colossoma > Colossoma macropomum. The sequence goes on along the minus strand of NW_023494802.1, from coordinate 12,517,930 downwards.
TGAAGGACTAGAGGACGCAAACGCAAACTGTGCAGCAGCAGATGAGCTATCGTCTCTGACTTTACATCTACAAGGTGGACTGACAAGGTAGGAGTGTCTAATAGAGTGGACAGTGAGTGGACACAGTGTTCAAAAACTCCAGCAGCACTGCTGTGTCTGATCCACTCAGACCAGTGCAACACACATTAACACACCACCCCCACGTCAGTGTCACTGCAGCGCTGAGAATGATCCACCATCCAAATAATACCTGCTCTGTGAGGGTCCATGGGGGTCCTGACCACTGAAGAACAGGGTAAAAGGGGGCTAACAAAGTATACAGAGAAACAGATGGACTACAGTCTGTAATTGTAGAACTGCAAAGCGCACCTATATAGTAAGTGGAGCTGATAAAATGACCTATGAACGCAGAAACAAGGAGGTGGTCATAATGTTATCCCTGATCAGTGTATCTTTCACATTGTTACAAAGACGTTTACATTCACTGGCCACTTACACTCACTGCCAATGCCATTATGTGTGCTGAGAATGATCCACCTCCAACATCTGCTCAGTGCTGGTCCTGTGGGAGTCTTTACCACTGATGATAAACAGGGTAAGGAAAGACTAACAAATTACATAAAGAAAGAGATGAACTACAATCTGTAATTAACTATAAAGTGCACCTTGGGTCAGCATATGGTAAGAGAACCTGATAAAATCAAGTATAAGTGTAGGTGGAACTAATAAAGTGGACAGTGAGTGTAGACGTAGCCTACCAAAATTTTTTTGAAAGAAAATCATAATGAGCTGTTGATCTCAATTCAGTTAAAAAAAAAAATGAAATGGCTTCATTTGTATTTTGTTGGCATTTTTTTGTACATTCTGGATAGCCGTTTGTCTGACTAAAGAGCTCTTTGCATCATTAAAGGGTTCTTCAGATGGATGGAGAATGTGCTCTATACAGAACCTTTTTGCAAAGGGTTCTACATTGCACTAAAAAGAGTTCTTCTATTTTTACCTGCTTATCATAGTAACAGCAGATGAACCCTTTTTGGTGCTGTATAGAACCATTTCTTCACTAAAAAACCGTTGAAGAACCGTGTTTAAGAGTGCAGTGTTGGCTCGCAGCTCCTCTGCGTTAGGATTCCTCCAATAAGCTTTTCGCAAGTGTGAGTCCGAGCCAATCCAAGCGCAGTTTGGGGACAAAGGGGCGGGGCTTTCTGAATACGGGCGGGAAAAAAAACCAGCACCTTCTAGTATTTGCCACATCTGTGCTGCTGAAATGGCACTTAGGCGACTTTGAACCTCAAGGCAGTGAAACTCCTGTCAGCACAGAACCGGAGAGCAAACAGGTAATACACCGCCTGACTTTTCACTGATTTCGAAAAAAAAAACTGTTTTTTATATTTGGCTGAAAGTTGTGTTAAGGAAGAGGGCAGTTTAATATGATACTGGTTTGGGTTTTTAAACAGGACTCAGTAGCCGACTTCAGATGAACCCGTGTTACTGCAGAAATTAGCTTCTGTGTCTTGAACTCATAGCCGGGCGAAATGGAAAAGAGTTTCTATCGTTATTATTTCCGCAGACAAAAGCATAATAAATGGATTTTTAAATCTTTAACGCGTGAAGAAAATGACTCTTACATCGTTCCCTCAGTGCCAAAGGCATAACTGAATGAAACAGGATGATGAAACCTGCTAAAACAGTTCATTTGCAGTTGTACGTACAGTCAGTCATGGGCAGTGTGTGTTCATTAAGTAGAGCAAGACGGTCTGTAGAAGTTCAGTGTTCTGATAAATTAGCATAATGAAGAGCTCAGAGTGCTGCTTAAAAAGTAGCCTCGGGATACTGAGATGAACCATAGATCCTTGGTCAAAAGATTTTTAACAATTAAATGCAAAAAGACATGATCATCCACTAAAGCGGCATAGAGAGGTCAGCTAATCTTCTCTAGTGGTCAGTAAAAATCCTGACTCCAGCTAGATTTGAAGAATTAGTGGGGTACTCTGGCTTGACTGGTGGGACTGAGGAGTAATTCATTTTCAGGTATGTTGAGGGGTCACTGTGACTTGCTTTAGAGGCCTTGGGCTATTAACCCTTCTTCAGCAACAGAAACAAATGTTATGTGATGAAATATTAACAAGGATGGGTTAGTTATGTGTGTTTTGTGGGTCAGTTGTGTTTTTTGTCTCTTTATCATAAACTATGACGTATACACTGACCAGCCACTTCATTAGGAACACCTCCTTGTATCTATACTCTGTGTTCATTCTGTCAGGTCCACTTACATATAGGTGCACTTTGTTGTTGTACAATTGCAGAGTGTAGTCCATCTGTTTCTCTGCATCATTTTTCGCCCGTTCTTCAATGATCAGAACCCCCACAGGACCACCACAGAGCAGGCATTATTTGGGTGGTGGATCATTCTCAGCACTGCAGTAACACTGACGTGGGGGTGGTGTGTTAATGTATGTTGCGCTGGTGCGAGTGGATCAGACACAGCAGTGCTGCTGGAGTTTTTAGACACTGTGTCCACTCACTGTCCACTCTATTAGACACTACTACCTTCTTGGTCCACCTTGTAGTTTGTGTTAGTCATCTTCTAGTCCTCCATCACTGGTCATAGGACGCTGTTGGCTGGATATTTTTGGTTGGTGGACTATTCTCAGTCCAGCAGTGACAATGAGGTGTTTAAACACTCCAGCAGCACTGCTGTGTCTGATCCACTCACACCAGCACAACACACACTAACACACCACCACCATATCAGTGTCACTGCAGTGCTGAGAATGACCCACCACTCAAATAATACCTGCTCTGTGGTGGTCCTGTGGGGGTCCTGACTATTGAGGAACAGGGTGAAAGCGGGAAGCAAAGTGTGTAGATTAACAGATGGACTACAGTCTGTAATTGTAATTGCACTACAGAGTGCACCTGTATGGTAAGTGGGGCTGATAACATGGACTAACAGTGTAGACATAAAAAAGCTGTTTATGTGCTAAATTTGACATATTGAGGAAAAAATAAATAAAAATAGAACCTAAAATTTGGCCTGTGCAAAAGTTATAGCATTTTTTATAGTATATTTTTTATATTTCCCATTAAATTCACCAAGCAAATACAGTTAGATAGAAAAACGTGCATTGAAATTTGCAGAAAATGTCATATTCTCTGTGAAGGATGTGTTATTTTAACTGAAAAATTAACAAAATGTGTAATTTGATTAGGGGTGTTCAGACTTTTGCGTATGCTGACATACAGTGGAAAACACATTTTCTGATAAAATAACTAAACACTTTGTTTAATAAAAGTAGTATTAATCATAATGATAAATCATTGATATTTCTTGCAAGTGTAAAGCCCACTCCCGAATTTTTCAACATGGTCTATAATGCGTTTTGTAGTGAAACCCTTCATATATATCAAAGTCTCTTTGAAACATATTCTAGCATAAGACATCGCGTCAACCTTGAATGTATTAATATTTAATTACTGTTGCACAACGTTTTTTAAAAAAAGAGAAGGAAAAGAAGACAGATCGAAGTCTGTAAGCCTGACCTGATTAAATCTCAAGATTATAAAAAAATTCTGACATTTAGAGCTGCTTTGCATCTTTTTGGATCTGTGGGTTTTGAGTGCAGGATTTGTTAAATCTTTGGTGTGACAGGACATGAAAGCAAACTTAGCGTGGTTAATTAGCCAGCAGCTACATACATCCCCAAAGTGTGAGTAATCCATTTTTTGCTGGGGTAAAATCCCTCGGCTCAGATCAGTTCTTCATCCCCATCTCAAAGATGCTTACAAAAGTGCATCCATTCAAAGGAGCTTACACGTCTGTGTCTTGTCTGTCTTTTATATTTGTGATCAAATGTCAAATACAAAAACAAAATAACCAAGTGTCCTGAGACAATCAGCAGAAACACTAAGCTACCCAGAAAAGCTCTCGCCTTGTTCTGTCTGTTGACAAAATCAAAGTCGAGTGCGCTACTGCAAGTCTTTGTGGGTTTTTGGCTTTACTGCTAATGAATGTGCGACAAGTGCACAAAGAGGAAACTCTAACATGGTAAAATATCTGTCTTGAGCATTTTGGGGCTATTTTAATCTCCATTTCTCAGTATGTAGCACTTCAGAGCTGAAGGCAGTGAAAGCTATTAAAACGATGAGAGCAGATAGTTTTTGGTAGCTCTGGAAGCAAGCAAGTCATCAACACACACATAAAGAGCCTTTTATGGGCCAGAAGAGTCTAAATGTCTGACAGTGTCACTGACCACAGTGTTACACTGACATGGCTTATAAAAGCAGAATCTCTGCTATTCTGTATTAGCCTGAAGTGTGTTCTGCACTATTGCTTTCATTAATGTTAAATGTCATTATTTATGCTGGATAACTCCACTGAATCTTCAAACTCCGCATTTAGTCGCAATATGGATCTGGAAAAACAGATAAACTGCCACAGGAGTATCCTGGCAGTAGTGGTGTAACAATACACAAAATTCTGAATTCAATTTGATACAGTACAGTGGTTTTATCTGGCATTTATTTAGCACATTTTTGATACAGATATAATCAGCAGTGGTGGAAAATGTACCTTCTGTTAATATGTTAATATGTTAATGTTTCTATTTTTAGTTTATTACATTTATGCAGTGGTGACTATTAGAGCTAGGCCTTCAAACTGGACCGTTAATGTGAAAAGTGGGTCAAGCAGGACTGTAATACAATTGCAGAGTTTAAAAACAAGCATATTTTTTTTTGAAAATAAAATTAGCCAAAAATTGCAGACATGTATCTTAGTTCTCAGAAATCATTAGGCCTTTTCTAAAGATGTAGAAGGACCTGGAGTTTCTTTTATCCAGTCTGACAGTTTAATCATATTACAGAGGTAGGTGAACGTAGCGTATAGCATAGTGTTTTTGCCTGGGCGCAGGTGGAGGGTCCCAGTATTACCCATTACAAACTAGACTAACCACATTATTAATAACCATAATGTTAATACAGAGTTCAACATTATAAAAGGACAACCCCATTTCCAAAAAAAGGAAGCTGTGCAAAATGTAACTAAAAACAGACTGCAATGAGGTGCAAATCATTTAAACCCTATATTTAATTGAAAATAGTTCAAAGACCATATATAAAATGTTGTAATTTAGAAATTTTATTGTATTTTGAAAAATATGCACCCATTTTGAATTTGATGTCAACAACATGTTTCAAAAAAGTTGGGACGGAGGCATGTTTACCACTGTGCTGCATCACTTCTACTTTTAACAACACTCTGTAAGCATTTGGGAACTGAGGAGACACTGCTGTAGTTTTGAAAGTGAAGTGTTTCTCCATTCTTGCTTGACATAGGATTTTAGCTGCTCAACAGTTCATGGTGTCCTTTGTCATATTTTTCATTTCATAATGTGGCAAATGTTTTTAATTGGTGACAGGTCTGGACTGTAGTCAGGCCGGTTTAGCACCAGGACTCTTTTACTACACAGCTATGCTGTTGTGTTATGTGCAGCATGTGGTTTGGCACTGTCTTGCTGAAATAATCAAGGCCTTCCCTGAAAAAGACGTCATCTGGATGGCAGCATATTTTGCTCCAAAACCTGTATATATTGTTCCGCATTTATGGTGCATTCACAGATGTGCAAGTCACCCATGCCATGGGCAGTAATTCACCTCTGGCTGCTGGCTTTTAACTGTGCGCTGATAACAAGCCGGATGGTCTCTCTCCTCTTTAGCCCAGAGGACGTGGTGTCCATGATTTCCAAAAAGAATTTCAAACTTTGTTTCATCTGACCACAGGACACTTTTACACTTCATCTTAGTTAACCTTAAATGAGCTTGGGCCCAGAGAAGGTGGCGGCGGCGTTTCTAAATCCTGTTTGTACATGGTTTCTTCTTTGCATGGTAGAGTTTTAACTTGCGTTTGTGGATGCAGCGATGGACTGTATTCACAGACAATGATTTCCCTGAGCCAATGCAGTGATTTCCGCTACAGAATCATGTCTGTTTTTAATGCAATGCCGCCTGAACACGACCAGCCAATATTGGTTTTCAATCTTGTCCAGAGATTATACAGAGATTTCTCTGGTTTCTCTGAATCTTTTAATGATATTATGTACTGTAGATGATGAAATCCCAAAGTTCTTTGCTATTTTGAGAAACGTTCTTTTGAATTGTTGCACAATTGATTTTGCCCCCTTGAATTGACCCCTCCCCATCTTCACTTCTGAAAGACTTACCCTCTTCAATCTATTCTATTGTAACGAACAGGTAGAATAGGTTGGATTTAATAAGTGATTTTTATTTGTTGTAAAAATTGATCACATCCTGTATTTACCATTGTCTTCTGATTATTAGTGATCTGAGATGTTTTATTTCTTTCTCATACTCAGGATGGCATCATCTTCTTTTGGATCCGGTCTTCTCTTTGCCATGGTCGTAGTGACGCATGTTATTGAGGCCAGCACTAAACTGATCATGAAAAGTACAAGTGACCAATCCTCTGGAAGTCCTAACACCCTATCATCCCTCAGCTCAGAGGAACTGGGGCATGGGCTTCAGAGAAGACTGGGTGGGTACAAGGAGGGACTGAATGCAGTGCAGCTGAGTGACAGGCCTTGCCATGTTGTTATTCAGACGCAGTATGATAGGCCTGAGCTGGAGGGCCTTAGCCCTGTGCGTGTAGAGATGGGTCCAGGAGACAAAAGGAAAAGAGCTGGTCAAAGAAAGAGACATTTTCCAGGACTTGGATGCTCAGAGCTTGAAGGGAAAAATTTGTCTCCTGACAGTGAGATCATGGCTAACAGCAAGAGTCATCAGTCTGGATACAGGGAGTTTGAAAAGCATAGGACTAAGGCTCTGAATGGCAGAGGTAAGTATCAAACAAACTTTTGGTGTAGCTATACACTCTCTGGCCACTTTATAAGAAACATATACCTCCTCTGGTGATGTCACAGCCATCTGTGGGTGGGTGTCCTTTGAGGGCATAACTGGCTTCACTCTCCCTTGGTGGGTAGGATGGTCTTCCCTTTCCCTGCATCACTCAGCGTGATGTTAGCCATCGCAGGCATCTGTTAGCTGATGTACCAGGCAATAGCTGATGTAACAGGCATTTAATGAGGTTCGAGGCAGAGAGGATTTATGAAGTGAGAGCCGCCATTGTCATATGGTTTTGGCGAGAGGCAGGGGGACTCATTCCCCTTTTATGCAGACAACAGAGACTCAAGTCCTGTTCATATCAGAAGGTAAATTCTGACAATTTCATTGAACTTTAGGGATTATTTTAATTTCTTAAAGAATTACAGCCAACTTGTGGTCATTTTTATGATTGATAGGGTCTTGGGACTATTTTGAGCCCAAACACGCCTTTTCTGATGATCCGATTTTAAGAAAAGACAGTTTTATTGATGGGGAGGGGTGACGTGATTTAGGCAGATAGGAACTGTATCTTGAATAGGCATGCACTTGGTTTACTTGGTTTACTTTATATACCATCTTTTCTCGGAGAAAGCATGTGCTAGCCTTCGGTCTCCCAGCTTGGTAGCATTATGTGATAGTGGGAGACCTAACTATCGGGTGGGTTGTGACCATAACTAAATTCGAGAGAAAATTAAACACACAAAATACAAAGACATCTACCTTTTTTCGATACACTTTGCTGATAGTTACAGACTATAGCCAATCTGTAGCAAAGCAACAAAATGATCCATTCTCTAGCTGTTTATTTCCAATCTGAATTAATAAAGTGGACACTGAGTTTATTTATTTTAAAAAGCTTCATCAGTTCTCTAAGTCTGATATTTATGCCATCAGAACCTGAGCTTGCAATCAAAGAACAGAAGGTTTCAGTAGAGCAGAGTCTCGGAAAGCCCACCTTTTCCCCCATGCTGACTGAAACCAGCTCTGGCACCTCCATATCTTCAGTATCTTCAGTAACCACTGAAGAACAATCTCCTCTCTCTCTTCTCTCCAACAAACCACAGGTAACTATGTCCTCCCTGATTAAACGATTCTTATTTTTGTATCCCAAGAGCTGCCGTGCAGACGACAGACCTGGAGGTGAGCTAGGTTACAATGTCATTATATGATCAGTAATGATGGCTTCATATGATTAAATTGCCTGGATAATGGCCAAATAAAACACCCAAAGGGTGCACTTACTGTGTTTTCAGGCCTCTCAAGTCCATTTGGAAAGTGGTCAGCCCATCTCACTGGTGATCACTCAGTTTTATGACCTTATTTTTAGTTCTCAGAAGATGAATTTTGTACCAGTTTTGAGAAGTTTAGTTTTCCCTTGATTCCAACCGAAGCACATATGTGGGTACTGAAGGGGGTTACTATTATAAAGGCAAAAACATTGGTAAATTTATGTAAATCAGCCTGGCTGCAATGCTTTGCTGAGCTGTTTGTATGTGTCCTACAGGGAGGGGGTGATGTAGCTAAGGATGTTGTATCTATCCTTGGCATGACATTGTCTGACCGAGCTGATTATGAGGCTGTGAAACCTGCAGAAACACAGCAGCCCTCTAAAAAGAAAGGTAAGATTGGCCCACTAAAAATATCCAGTCCAAAGACTGTTCCAATTATATATTTTAAAAATGTCCTGTGTGTTTTACAGGCAGGCAGTATACAAAGAGGTCCAGCAGTGAGAAGAAGACGATGACTTCTAAAGAAGCCGTGAGCTGTGATCATCATTTGGACTGTGTGCCAGGTCTCAGTGTCTCCTTTTTGTGTTCTATTTTGATAAAAATCTTTAGCATTGTGTACTACATGTACTGCTGCTGATACTACACTCTTAAAAATAAAGGTACCAGAAAGGATTCTTTGCCTGAGGCCTTAAAAAATTAGGAATGCACTTATATGGGATTTGTGGGCCTATGATGCAGATATGATATTTTTCATATACATATCTGCCCAATGGTAGAAATTAGGACTAAATTCATTTTGATCAGCACTACATTACAAGTAGCATTACAGAGAAATGTAAGATTTATTTCTGTTGGGTCACAAATGCGGTAAATAAACAAAAGACAGATATGTTAGCACAGTAGCCCAGCATTGCCTAAATTGCCGCATAGATATCAACCACTAGAGACAGTCAACATTATATTCACAGCCTACACACTGTATAAATTCACTGATAACCATGTAGCTCATATCCAGTTTGCATTTTCTTTACTGTGATTTATTTCTCTGGAAATCGAATCACTTCATACAGACATAGAAATGTATTTTTCCTTTATTTGACAGTTAAGGTTAACAGCTGAACAGCCCTTCACACAGTTAAAGCAGAGCCAAGCTGTGTTCTCTGATGAACTGACAGAGCAAAAAGTGTAGTATCGTCTGCAAGGTGAGATCAAGGAGCAGATGTATCCTCACTAATGCGTTGTGCACTCCAGACGTAGGAGCTTTAATGTTTTCCACAATCAAACCGAAACACGGTTACACAGCCCAGCACTGTGTAAATTGTGGTGAGTGATTCATGAGGTGATGTCTGTTTTATCGGCATCATTCTGATCAGATTACTTTTCAGACTAGTAAATCTTAACAAAACAGAAAGTGAAAACATGACGGAATTATTAGCCAGCCTTTATTAGGAACCTATATTACACTAGATTTCCTGTTTCACAGCCTTATATAGTCGTTTACCTCCAAAATCAGAAAAAAACTATTTTTATACAAGTAAATTCTATGGGCTGACACCTATGACATCATCAAATATCAGTTTAAAATATCGGTTAAATCTGATGCTGATATTTTTAAGCTTATATCTGCTAATATGATTGTGATATCACTGCGCATTCTTAAGAATAACCATTTTTGGTTCCTTCATTAACTGTAGCAGGAGCTGGTAAAGAACCTAAAGGTTTTTCACAATCACACATCTCATTTACAAACTTGGTTCTATAGAGAATTAACACAAATTACTCAAAGAACCCTTGTGGCACCTTTTGTTAAGAGTGCAGGGTAACGTTTTAGTGACTGATTGTGAGTTTTATAATGTAGGTTCCTGCTGCAACCTCAGAAAACACACATGCGACCCTCATAATCGAGGCCTCAATAACAAGTGCTATGATGACTGTATGTGTGAAGAAGGTACGTATTTCATTAAATTAAGTCATTACTAAATCTAATAAGTGATTATCCAAAATAACATATATATGGTCTTTTTATTAACTATAAACCCTAGTGTCACTTATTAGATACATTTATGTTTTTGCAGGTCTCCGCTGCTTCTCTAAGTTTCACCACCATCATCAAAACGTTATCCGAAAAAAGGGACGTTGTGTTGATCCAGAGTATATAAACACTGGCCATAGGGCATTCACTGCCGTCTGAAAGAAAACTTTTTCTGGCTTGAACTTCCCGTGCTTTTCCTGTGATTTACCATGTCCTTACTGTGAGTAATAGGACATTTTGATGTACACATTCTTAAGTTTTTGGTTGGTCTTGTCATATAATTAAAAACAATATATTTTTATTGAATGTCATTGAGGTTTAGAATACACAACCTGTGATTTATTAAATTCTTTTGATGAACCTTAGAACCTGTAAAAGAAAAAATGATAATATTTCAGTCAACAAATTACTGTTGTTAAAATTGTGTTTTATGTGTACCACAGTTTTTTACCCTTTTTACACATCTGAAATGATATCCCCTTTTCTTCACATTTTAAACACATTTTCAAATATTCAAACTAAATTAATCAAAATGATGTTCTTGTCTTTGCATATTAATTAAACTTGAAAACAGGCAAACCCGTTGAGTCACTATAACTATTACTATAAGCTAGACATTAGTACAAGCTATTCATAACATTGGTCAAATCCATGTAAAACATTTGCAGAAGAAAAAAAAATGCAACTTTTATTTATGCAGACAATCATGCAAGTTCATTCTGTCCCACATGCACAGCTTCCATGCTGCCCACTTTTTAAAATACAGTTTTGCCCTCCAAACCAAAATTTGTTTTAATAATTTCAAACGATGGCCCAGAAAAATAAGACAGGGAATTTAAGTTATGTATTGCCTGTAGCATACATGCTACATTAAATTTTGTCAGCAATATCATGACAAAAAAAACAGCCCAAAGCACAACGACTGCCTTAATAATCTAATAGCTTACTAAATTAAATTAATTCTGTTACTGTTGTGGTTGGTGAGCTACAAGTCTGTGTTCCGCCCACAAAGGCTCTCATAGAGAGTTTGAAAATGCTACAATAATTTCCCTCCTGCACTCTGATTGGTTAGTAGTATTTCTTTCTGATTGGCTAGTAAAACACGGTTCTGTGTTCTTATCAGAGCCACCTCCAGTTTAAGCTATTGTAGTTAAACATGACTGCAAGCGCTAGAGGGCACCTGCGACCAAGTCCTCAATGAATAGGAGTGAAAGGAGCCAAACAGATAGAAATAAACAATTCTACATGTTTCTAGCCATTCATATGGGAACCTCCTTTAGTTTTGTAAAGTAGAAGGATGTATTTCGTTATAAAATCAAAGAAAACTTTCCCCTATCTTTATGTTTTCCTATAACAAACAGGTTTTTTGGATGTAGGGCGCTAGCATTACTGCTACTGAGTGCTGACAAGGTCACTGACAGTAAAACAACAGATTAGTTAAAATATCATATACTGTTCTGTGTTTTATGCATTTTGTCTAAAAAAAAAATTAAGCATTTACAAACTGATTTCGCTCAAAAGCTCCATAGTAGTCCATTGACTTTGGACCCACTAGTGTTTAAAAAACCTGAAAGACATTATTCAGTGGCAGTTCTCCTCACTACACATTGTCTGGTAGTATGTTGTTGCTCTGATTGGCTGCTAGTATTTTCCCTCCCTCCTTCTAATTCACTTGTATGCCCATATTGCCTATAGGCATTTTCCCTCGTGCTCTAGTTGCCTACTAGTATTTTCTTTTTAATTCTCATTTGCAATTAGTATTGACCCTCTTGCATTCTGATTCGCTGGTGGTATTTACCCCTTCTATGCCCAGATAGTCTAGGGAATTTGTTTCAAATGTTCAAATCTGTTGCACAGAAAAATATGAATAATAATATAGGTAATTTGATGAGAGCACTTGAAGAAATAGTTGGGGGACTTACTTTTAAAGTGTCAGTCTTTGACATTGTGCATAATATTGTAGCGTGTTTAAGAAATGTTTACATGTTAGTTCTAGGTTTAGCGTGTATTTACTGGTTTCTCAACACTGTAATTGAACCCAACATGTATCCACTTTCGCATATTGATGATACCTCGTACCGGCTCTGTGTGGTTCAGTTCGCTGGACCTGCAGAATCAGCCACCGAAATGCACCTGTGTGGTGAAGGAAAGCCTGGACATGGTGGTGTACTGGGTTAGGACAGGGTGGCAGACTGTTGTAGTTCATAAGGACAGACTTGCCCCTTGAACAGAAGACCACATTGGGCCAGGTGGAACTGTCGTGTCTAGTGACCTCGCCCTGCGGAGGAGCTGGAAAGTGTCATTCCACCACTGGCTGCGCTGCTTTGGAGCTCACAAGCATGCATGCAAAAGGAGCCATTAGAAGAGGCTCATGGGAGACGTGCGCTCTCTTTAAAAGAAGGATTGTTATTGTTTGTTAGTTAAGATGTGTTATGTGTTACTTGTGTCATTCTGTGTTGGGTGTGGGTTTAATTGAGTGGGATTTTGTGTTAACTGTTGAGCGTAAGAGTGCAGCATTCCCTCTCGCCTTTCCTGGCTGAATTTCAAGTGTCTTTTCTGCCATGTTCAAAATAAAAGAGCATTTCTAAGCACAGATTATGGCCTCACCTGATTCACTCATGATGGTATAATATTATTTAGTAGTGTAACATCTGCCTGACTCTAACAGGAAATAGTTATAGATACAAACACTAAGCAGACCACGGCTCCCTATGTCTGAAAGAAGCAGCTCAGCTTTGCAGAATGGACACAAACGACACACAGGACCCCATAATCTCACAATAAACCACTAAGTCTCCCTTTTGGCTAGAATCTTAATCACTCTAGAGAAGCACGTGCTAAGCCTGTTCTGTGAGCGTCACTGGGCCAGTAAGAGCCCTGGGTCTGCCAAATAAGGGCAGATATTCTGCCTCTGTTTTCAGCTTCACTTTATTATTCCGCCTCCTGCTCTGTGGCAGTGTGTATCACAGAAATCCACAAAGCTGTTTTAGAGATTTGGGGATGACTAAATTCCACTTATCTAACAGACAAACACTGTGTTTTCCCTCGAACAGGCCCGCTTATCGGTTGTATGTGCTTAATTAAAGTGCAACAATAAACTCCTGCTCGTATGTGTGTGTTTATTATATGTAGTATGTATTATAAAAAAGTATCTTGGCGTGTATATAAGTGTATAAGGTGTATAAGTGGATTGTTTTATGTCCTGTTTGAATATTGTGACTTTTTACTGCTTGAGTTCTCTGATATATATATATATATATATATATATATATATATATATATATATATATATATATATATATATATATCGTTGCTGTCCAATGAAAATCATGTATCTCCATTTTTGTTAATTTTTAGTTTTCCACATCATGTCAACAAATCAGCTGTTCTTTACATTGTGTAAACATTTCATGATGAATGGACCAATAGAAATGCTTTAAAATCACTTGGAACAAAATCTCTTTACATTGACTTACATTGAAAGGTAAGAGTGTTTTTGCTTTCTCCTGTAAAGTTAATATTTTGGAGATACTTGTTTTTCGTCGGACATATTTTTTTTTTCTCTCTCTCTCTCTCTCTATATATATATATATATATATATATATATTGTGTGTATATATTTTTTTTTCTTCTTTTGTTTGTTTTTCATATATACACACACACACACACACACACACACACATATATATATATATATATATATATTACATACATATATTATATACATATATATTACATACATCATTATATATTACATACATATATTACATACAGAATGAAAAAATGTAAAGTAAGTATGTCTCTTCATTCAGCGTCTGTGTCTGTCAATCACCCTCAAACGCGGAGCTGACTGGAAATGAAGTCACGCGAGATTTCCTTACGAGACCTTCGTGTTTTCAACATGGCTGGCAGTAAGTTGGTGCTGGAAGGGAGGATAAGTATTCTAAGCTTTCTCTCAGGGCTTGGGGTGATAATAATACCCTTGCTTGTAAAATTCGGCTCCCATATTGACTGGATATTCGATTACCTCACTGATGTAAACGGGAAGATAGCCATTGCAGTTTATTTAACAGTTATCAACGGCTTGCTGCTAATCAAATACAGGGGACCTCTATACAGGGTAAGAGTGAGAGCTGGTTCAGCCTTAAACCAGCATCAGAATCTGTTTTTTTTTTACACCTTACTTTTATCGTTTTGTCCCTTCTGCATGTTTTCCGAACCGAATACAACGATTTAGTTAATGTTTCATGGTGGTGAGCAGATAAAACGCAGCTGTCCCATCATTGGCAGTGTTTGATAGTGATGTGTTCAGCTTTAATCCACCTTAACGAGATTTAGGATCTAAGTTAGCTTAGCGCGCCGTCTGTCAGCTCGGTGTAGTTGGAGGGCTGTGAAGATGACAGTTTAATGTGGGACAGTTGTTTTAGTTGTTTAGCCCTTAGTTGTCGTTCTCCCAACCTGGGTTAAACTAAATGTTGGTTTCTCTTCCACAATCAGGTCGCTGTACGAGCTTGCTTTCTAGGCTTTGCCTTCGGATGTGGCCTGATCATAAGTTTTGCCGATACAACATGGACACACTTTGGCTGGTAAATGCCTCATTAAGTTTTAGTGCATTATTAAATGTTTTTTTTTTACCTTATAATTATATGGTTAAGATGTAGGCAAAGTCATTGAGGGCGGTTTGTTGTGAAACCTACTCAAAAATGACCCACATGGTGGTGATAGGAACCAGACTTCCTAAGTGTTGCATGCCTTTAAAACACGGGTGCCTAAACTTTTTGTCTTGGGTGGGGAAAGTGCAGTGTTTGTGGTGGGACGAGGGACAAAAAGACATAATAGCAAATAAAGAAAGTAGTTTTTGTGTTGTATATAATTACACTAATTTTTGGTGCTAAACTACTTAAAATGACAAATTTAAAAGGAAAATACAGAATTTAATAAGTAACAATGAAGAATATGTTTGCTGCCTCACTGGTTGAGGGGGTGGGATTCAGGTAACTTTCTGGCAGGCCAAGTCAAACTTCCTCACATGCTAACTTTGGCCCATGGGCCACACTTCACCTTAGACAGCTACTCTCTAAAAGCTACTTTACATAAACGTATTACATTAAATGGTTATGAATATGTTGCCTGATGCCTTAGACATTGTTTTACCACAGTTTTGCAATGAGATTTTGGCCTTAAAGCTATTCATTGCAGAGAAATACGTGCATGGATTTGTAAGGTCAAATAGCCCCAAAAGAAAACTTTTTTCAGATTTACCATTCACTGGTCATTTTGGATAGTACATAAAATGACTGTAGTGCATTGTAGATATCGTGATCGCTGGTTTCTGTCATCACCCCTGTAAAGAAATCAGTGTCAGTAGGTTTCTCTGCAGTTAACCATTTCACATCAAGTTGAATGACTTTGTGTACATCTCAACAATTATGCAGAAATCGAAGGATAACGTATTAAAATAGCAAGTGTTTATCATGCATTGCTGTGACTAGCTAACCATAACCCTGCATTGCTTACTTCCTTACTTTAGGTACATGTGTTCGCTATCATTCTTTCACTACTCTGAGTACCTGGTCACGGCCATCATCAACCCCCGCAGTCTATCTCTGGACTCTTTCTTGATCAACCACAGCGTTGAATACACCTTAGCAGCCATCTCTTCTTGGATGGAGTTCACTTTGGAAAAGCTGCTTGTTCCAGGTCTGTTGCATATAGGACCCTATTTGTGTAGCTAATTCTTTGCTTACTTATATAAGACAAACTTATGTATAAGATATCACAATGCAGCAATGTCCTATACACTGTAAATATTGAACACGTACAATAATTAAATCTATGTTACATTGTATGCATATTATATTGTCAGTCTATTTGACAGAGGACAGATTTTATTCATCTTCTGATTTGTGTCCTCCGGCAGAGCTGAAGCAGTGGAACTGGATCGCTTTTGTGGGACTGGTAATGGTATTATGTGGAGAGGGCCTGCGCAAGTCTGCTATGTTGACAGCGGGATCCAACTTTAACCACATTGTGCAGAATGAGAAGGCCCAGAGCCACGTGCTGGTCACTAGTGGTGTATACTCATTCTTTAGACATCCTTCCTACGTGGGCTGGTTCTACTGGAGCATTGGTACTCAGGTAGGTTGGTTTGTATTAGGTGGCCAATCATCATAACGCATTATTTGTAAAATGTCCTCACTACTAGGTTTAAATTCTTAACCCTAATTGGTACTATTTGTCAATTTTGACTTATCCTTGAGCTTCTGTGTTTTAACGTTTGTTATTGGTAGTGTTCATTGACTGAAAAGATGCATGCTTCTTTGCAGATAATGTTGTGCAACCCATTCTGCTTTGTGGCCTATACAATGGCCAGCTGGCGGTTCTTCCGGGAGCGTGTTGAAGAAGAGGAGATTTCTCTCATCCATTTCTTTGGGGAGGATTACATCGAGTACAAGAAGAAGGTCCCCACTGGTTTGCCCTTTATCTCAGGCATCAGGGTAAACTCATAAGGCTGGGATGGACAAAGTGAGGGGAAACTTGGAAACCTCTGGAAGTGCACACCTGGACACCTCTGACTGGCACTGTGAGCGAGCTAGTTACTTGGTGACCTTGTGGCTCTCCCCTGCAAGAATGCACAGGGGAGCAAGGACACAGCACAGAGAGACTGACCTGCTGATCTGTTCTGAGACACACCAATCTGCTCTGAGCGGGGCAGATCCTCTACCCCTACAGCCATCAGGCAGAAACACATACACACAGCCACGAGTCTCCCAGCACTCCCTTACATATGCCCCCCATAATGCATATTATCTCTGTTCTGTCCACCTTTTATATCTCTAATGCATCATATAACATTTCTTTCTCATATCCATTGTAGATCTGTTTCAAATTTCAGCTCATGATATAGGTTCATGTATCATATCTACTCCACTTGCATCATTTCATGTCACTTTCAGTTGTAGCACCTTTTGGTTCCTGGGTCTTCTGTCTCTGTTTTTGATTGTTTGTTTGTTTTAGGCTTGTGTTAAAACATCTTTGAGTGTATTAAGGGAACTGAACTTTACCGAGATTCTACAGTATGTTGACTTTTAAATAGAAAACAGTTTACAGCAAAGTTTTAACTGGACTTAAAGCACCAAATGTTCAGAGAGAGAGCTATTTACTATACGGAAAGGCGTCTTCTCTCTTTATAATTAAAGCAGAATGTTGCATATAGTATTTCTAAATACATTTATTTATGAGGTAAAAAGTATGATTTAGATAAGAACTATTTAGTAATCTTTTGGGCCACTGATTGAGACATTACCATATGGCCTGATCAACAGTGTAATTACTAATTTGGTATTCTAGAGATTCACTTCGTCTCTTTGTGAATAGCGGAAGAAAAGTCATATTTGTAATGCGTGATTTCTGTTCCTGGATCAGTTTTACATGTTCTGGATTTTATATAGATTGATCTTGATCATTTCTCAGACACTGTCCTGTCAGTTTCAGGCGTACACAGTTTTAAATGCTGAATTCTGACAATCTTTAATAAACACAATTCCAACTGATGAAAGACATCTCACTCACTCACGCTTTTGTGGGCACCATTCTTTTCCATTTTAACCATAATTTGAGTGGGCTGAAATGTCTTGTTTGTTTATTGGATTCTATAACTCTGCTCCAAGTTGCCAACTCCAACAGATGTATTTTTTGGCACCCAACGTTCAGAATTCATAAATCTGAAAGTCCCACTAATTACGGCACACATGGGTGAGGCATTGTTTACAACTCTAGATATTTATCTACATTTTCACATTTTATTTATGTTCTCACCCCTTGTCATCATCATGTCAATGTTTTTATCTTCCAGTTGCAGTTACCTTCCATTTCAAACAAATCTAACAGCTAGGAAGCATTTGGTTAATAGTAAGACTCTCACGAGATTTCATACCAGACGAACATGTAGCCATACCCAGAGCCTCCTATTTCTTCATGTGTCTTCTTGGCATGGCCTAGCATTATTGGACAATAGACAAGTAGACAGTTTTGCACATCTTTTTGGTGAATGAGCACTGTAACGGTTTTCTGCCCCCATAAATTGTTCAACATAAAAGTTTTCTACATCCAATAGGCTTCCTTGTACAGAAAGATGGCTGAGCTGCAGTATATTAGTAATGTAACGTGGAAAATCAGTGAATGAAAGTCAACTGTACGATTATTCACACAACTGACATTTTCAGCATACAAAACAACCACAAGCCTCTAAAATAAACACTGAATATAAAGACAGTGTGTGAATATATGTTTTATATAGCTAGGCCTGTCACAATTGGAACCTTATTGCCTGATTGCAATTGTTTACACAGTCGTTAGCTTTTACAGTCATATTGCTGTTGTCGGAAGAAAATCTCGTATCTCCAAAATGGTAACTTTACAAGAGAAAGAAAAAACCTACTTTACTTTCAATGTAAGTCAATGGAACCAGATTTTTTTTGGGTCATTTCTTTTGGTCCATTATTCATGAAATTTACACACAACATAAAAGGAATTAGGCATTTTAAAATTATGTCAAAAACTGAAAAACAACAAAAACGGAGATACAAGATTTTCTTCGGACAACAGCGATATGTTTTTGGCACAACAATGTGAATTGGGTGCTTTTTCAGTGGTTGGGTTTGGGTAAATGTATATAAAGCAGAAAACATTTAATGAGGCACATCATGGGTCTCCAGAAAATAGGTTTTAACTTGTAACCAGCACTATAACGTTATAGAGAGCAGTGGTGAGTAATGTCTAGCCAATATTGCCTTTAGAGGGCAACAGTGAGCTCTTGCTGTGTTGATAGTTGGGAGCTACAGGGTATCAACAGCTGAGAGACAACATAGCTGATCAGCCAATTTGGCCACTTTCAGCTTGTATTTTAATACTTGCATACAGAGAACACAAATACAAATGATTTTTATGGCAATGACAGGCCTAAATATAACGAGTACTATGCGTGGATTTGTTTTGATTTTGTTTTAGAATGAATATTTAATTAGCGCAGGTCGAAAACGCGTCTGATCCATATTAGAATCTATCACTTTCTACACATCACCAGTAAAGCTGTAACAATTTCAGTAAAAAATAGAAAAATTGAAATAATGTATCAAAATTCAAAATTGTATGACGATATGCTTCTTGTTTTCTTCAGCCCAATTCAATAAGTCTTCCATAAAAACTACCGTCTGTGATTAAGATCAGGTATCTGGGTGCCTCCTATTAAAGTAAAGGGGGCAGGAAGGGCAGGACTTATGATATGGACACACTCACTCCCCATTTTTTGGGGGGAGCTTATTTATTTAAGCCCAACATGTCTATGTAGTATATAATTACAGCTCTAAAGAAACAAGACATGTTTAATGCAAATCAAAAATCAAATAGAATCCTGACATAAGTATTGGAAATCTTATTAAAGATGAAAATATAATCGTTACACCCTTGGTGTGCATGCATGTGTGCTGTGCGCGTTAACATATTAGCATTAACATAGGAAAACAAGGCACATAATTAGGCACTTCTTATTTTTGCTGCATCGTATTGAGACACAACCGTATCGTATCAAATCGGATTTCGAATTTCATGTATCGTTAAATCCCTAATCAGCAGTGCCTTGTCTGTTGTCTTAACATGTAACTCAGATAGTGAAGGGAATTGCCTGTAGGCTTAATCAGCTGAGCTGTGGTTTCACAGAGGAACAGGGGCCCATGTCGGCTGTGCATTTCTGCTTACTCAGCCTGTATAGATCCTTGCTTTTGTGACCCGAGTCATCTGATAGGCTGTGTAGAGTGCAATAGTCTTCACGGGCACAAGTCAGTTCATTGCTGTTGAGAAAAAACACAATGTTCGTACTACATCAGTCCATGTATGTAGGGACAGAAATCAGTCATGTAATAGTTGAGACGACACCTATTAGGCAGCCAGAAAGAAATCTGAAACACAAAAGAACTATTTAGAGCTTGCCTGTGCTGGGTATCAGCCGTCATGGTGCTGTCCTCATAAATTTTCAGCATTGTCTCAGCACGGTCATCTTTAAGCTCCTTAGGCTCCTTCAGCCTGCTTGAGATACAAGGTTGTGTCAAAGACTGTATTGGCTGACTTGAACTGAATACTTGTTTGAATGAATACAACAACACAGAAAGGTACTGACCTGGGCTCTAAGCGTTCTTTAACCTTTGCTATTGAACGGATATAAGGACCTATTTGCCGAGCAATGGTAGTCAGATAAGAATTCTCTTGCTTTAACTGAAGTAAGTCATGAAGTTGTGCTAGAAATAGAAATTGAGACATGAGTTTCTCACAGCAACATTCAAAGCGAGAAACTGCAAATCTGGTTCATTGAATCACCTTCATAAATTTCTTGCTCATTTGCCACCCTCTGAAATGTCTCTTCCCAAATCTAAGGGAAAAATACATCATAGACAAATCAGTTTATCTATTTTGGATCAAATATATAGTTTAATTCAGTATGTAAACACTGTTGAAGTTTCAATGTACCATTGACTACCCAGCCTATATGGTCCATATATGGAAGCTAAACTGCAAAAATTGACCATTTTGAACTCATGATGTCACAAAAACCAACACATTTACATACATCCACCTATCCAGACTAGTCCTGTCTGTTTACTCTAAAGTTACAAGGAGTGCTTCAACTCAACTTAACAAGAATAGCCACTGCTGTCAAAAGTTGACGTCCTTACCTCCTCAAAGATGGCCCTCATCACCTCAACAGAGGAGTATTCAGAGGAGATTTCTCTGTCCATCTGCAGAGACCTGTCCAGGATCTCACACATGGTGTCCGTCTTTATGAGGGAATGATGCTTGGTCAAGTCCCTGTGAATCTCCTGCACCTGATCCTTGAGAGTCTGGATCTCAGTCTGCAAACCCTGCTCAAAGAGCCAAGCGGAACAATAGCCACATTAGGGAAAGCAGTTTGTGTAATTCCACTTTGACCTATGTTTAAATAAAAACAGCACAAATATAGCTCCATTGTGGTTTGTAAAAATGCACTCATTCTGAAATTGATGCCTGTAACACAGTCTAAAAAATTTGGACAGGGGCAATTTAAGGTGCTTGCATATAAAAGGAGCATCCAGGAAAGTCCTAGTCCTTTATGAGCAAGGACGGGCCAATGCTTGCCAAAACATGCATCAGCGAATAATCCAACAGTAACAATGTTCCTCAATGAGTGATTGAAAGCATTTTAGTTATTTTATCCTCTACGGTGCATAATATCATCAAAAGGGAATGCTATTCAGGGAATTCAGGGAATCCTAACATATTCATTCAGGGAATCCTAACATATCTCTTATGTGTAAAAGGCAAGGTCAAAAACCACAAATGAATGTTCATTATCTTCAGTCCTTCAGACAGCACTGCATAAAAAACTAACATGCTTCTGTGATGGATATCACCACATGGGCTCAGGAATACTTTTGCAAACTCCATAAACACTGTTTGCTGCCGCATCCCCAAATGTAAGACTATGCACAGTGGAAGTGTGTATTGTGGTCTGACAAGTCAACTTTTCAGATTGTTTATGGAAATAATAGATGTAGAAGAAAAGGACCATCCAGTTCACAGCATAAAGTTCAAAAGCAGGAGTCTGTCATGATATGGGGGTGTAGTGACCATGGCATGGGTAACCTGCACAGCTGTGAAAGCACCATTAATGCTAAAAGATACATACACATTTTGGAGCAACATATGCTGCTTTCTAGACAATGGCTTTTTCATGCTTTCAGGACAACAAAGGCCCTGTATGGTTACACAAGACTTGTATAAAGGCAAAAAAAATCAGTTTTCAAGACTGGATGAGCTGGTGTTAAATGAGTAATAATTGTTAAATAGAAAGGTGATGTAGCACAAAGGTACCCTGCCTTTTTTGGAATGTATTGCAGGCATCAAATATGGAATGAGAATATACATCCACTAAGCACTTTATTTCCTTGTTTCTATACTCACTGTCCATCATATCAGCTCCATATACCATATAGAAGCACTTTGTAGTTCTACAATTACAGACTGTAGTCCATCTGTTTCTCTGTATACTTTGTTACCCCCCTTTTACCCTGTTCTTCAGTGATCAGGACCACCTGTGCAGGTATTATTTGGGTGGTGAATCATCCTCAGCACTGCAGTGTCTGTTGTGCTGGATTGTGCTGGAGTGAATCAGACACAGCAGTGCTGCTGGAGTTTTTAAACACCTCAGTGTCACTGCTGGACTGAGAATAGTCCACCAACCAAAGCATCCAAACAACAGTATTCTGTGACCACTAATGAAAGACTAGAGGATGATCATTATCCTCTGACCAACTGTGCAGAAACAGATGAGCTACTGTCAAGGTGGATCAACGGGGTAGGATTGTCTCTAACAGAGTGGACGGTGAGTGGACAGAGTGTTTAAAAACTCCAACAGCACTGCTGTCTCATCCACTCATACCAGCACAACAAACACTAACATGCTACCAACATGTCATTGTCACTGCAGCGCTGAGAATGATCCACCACCCAGATAACCAAATAACTTGAAGGGTAAGGGGAAAAGACAGCTGCCCCCTGCTGGTCAAAGCAATTTTTTTTCATAAAGTAGTGAAAAAATATTGTGAGAGAGAATTTTTTTAGATTTCCAATGGCAGAAATTGTACTAGTGATGCTAGAAATATTTTGTTCGGCTGTTTTTTCGTAGGTTATACAGGCAGAATAAATAAATAATGGAATTTAGACTTTTTTTTTCTTTTTTAGACTTTTTTTATCTTACCTCTACTGTAGGAACGTGATCTCACATGAAAAGGAAATGCATTGATGTATGTCAGAATATTCCAAAATATAATTAGATACTGCAATATATTTTTAAGACATCTTTTTTTCTGAAATTCAAATCCAAAGATACCGATTTTTTAGCATCAAACTCTATGTATGTTACTGACATATTCACAAGCATGCGGGCATCAGCAGGTCTCACCCTGTAGCTGTTCTCGTAGCTGCGGCAGTGCTCCATGAAGGGGCTTTCTCCACCCTCAGCCAGCAGGACTTTGGTGCTGATGTAGCGGTGGGAAGTGGGCTTACGCACCACCGTGGAACCTAGGGACATGTCACTGGCG
Organism: Colossoma macropomum; assembly: GCF_904425465.1. Lineage (NCBI taxonomy): Eukaryota > Metazoa > Chordata > Actinopteri > Characiformes > Serrasalmidae > Colossoma > Colossoma macropomum. Next base: position 12,494,642 of record NW_023494802.1, on the reverse strand, counting down.
ACTGGAGAGTGACAGGCCACTGACAGTGATGAGGGCAGCCTGGAGGGAGAAGAAACTGCTGTGGACATCCTGTATTGAAATGTCAGAAAGTCTGCATTTCCATTTTCTTTAACCCCTCAAACTTCAAGACATCCATTCCTCACTTTCACAACTACATAATGCATATTAGATTCATAGAAGTTACTGAATAATAAGCCTGAAAATGAGCACCCCCATGAAAAGAAACTTCAACCTGCTGAACTTGTGAGTGAGTTACAAGCCAGGTTCACGAGATGCTTCGCACCTAAAAAGCTGCACCTATTATTTTTCCTGCAGATCTACCTTTGTGTTTAGTTAACTAGATCAAGCTAACTAGATCATGTTTAGGCTCTTTTAGGTTATAATTACTTGCAGATTCTTTGGGTGCTTTGTATGTATTTGTCTTCCACAATTTACACATTTTGTTTGATGTTAAATTACGTAAGACATGTAAATGTAAATATCTACACTTTGCAGAGAGACTGAGAGAGAGACTAACAGTCCACCACCATTGGCCAGGCACAGTCCTGACACGCTGCCTGCTGTGGACACTGATCGACGTTGACCCAGCAGCAAGAGAGGCTCCAGGCAGCGGGCGAACTCAGACCGGTACTCCGTGTTTATCTGTGAGAAGAGACAGCCATGTGATGGGTGATAACAGTAAAGGGCATGAGGTGAAATTCGAGTCTGCTGTTTGTTACCTTACTGCTTTGTGCTGGCCTCAGCCTGTGAGGCAGCTTCACAATCTTCTTCAGCCTCTCCATCAGTTGCTGTGTGAGGTATGGAGATTTATAGTTGTGAAGTGGGAAAGCCTAACTCAAACACTTTATAATGAAACACATTAATGACAAAGTCTTTCATTGTGGCAGCAATTCATGCACTCTCAAAAATGATGTATCACCAGTGGCATAACTGGGATCTTACGGATCCTGATGCTATAAAAATGAATGAGCCCTCCATAAGAAAATTACATTCAATTAATAATGAATATAAATCTGATGATGTAATTTGTTTGTTCACACCACTGTGTCTCAAACAAGTTGATGCCGTCAAAGCATGCCACTCCACCCTCTAGCATTTGCATTATCCTAAATGTTTACATTAGACTAATTATTTAAGATTTTTACATTATAAATAATGTAATGGGTGCACAATTGTGTTGTGATTTACAGTCCTTGTCAAACTGCATGTTTTATTGATAAAGAGAAAATAAATGAACACATCCTCTACGGGCAAAACTTTTTGCACAGTTTACACAATTATTGTTTATTTGCCAAATTTGACATATTAGAAAAATATAAAGCATAAAATTTGGCATGTACAAAGGTTATGCCACATTGTATAATTTATGTTTTGCTTTTTCCAGCATGTTAAGCTCAGCAAATAGAAACTGTGCACAAAAGTTTGCAGAAAATATCATATTTGAGTTCTTTGTAAGGATGTATCAACTTATTTTCACTTAGGAAATCAACTAAACGTATAATTTGACCAGAACTATTCAAACTTACATACAACTGTATATGAGGGATCCAATTTGGATTTTAGTGGCATGGTCACAACAGGCCCTCTGCATCATGTTCCAATGCGATTGCACCCCCTGTACCCCCATAGTTATGCCATTGTTTGTCACTGATTAACGCATCTTTAACTACACACACACACATGCTTAAGACGCATCTGATTGAAATTGTGCTTAATCATGTACTCTTTAAATGTAAATGTAACAAATTGTCTACTTACATAACCCATGTCTAAAAACTCAAATTTATTTGCAGAACTAAGGAAGGCAGAGCATGTCACTAGATGAACCTACAGAAAGGAAGAGAAGATGCTTTAAGAGAATGACTGAGTTTGGAAGAACAAAAGTGGATAGTACGAAAAGCTCTGACCTGGAGAGTGGGCAGTAGTGCAGCAAGGTGAGACAGCTGCTCTTTAAAAGCTCTTTCCTTCTCTTCATGCTGACTGTAAAAAATATGCAGGGCAATCACAAATTTAGGTAAAAAATCACTGATTTTGACAAACACCAAACACATTTCTACTGAACTGTACAGACTGATGTATTGGCATAAGGCCATAAAATAAAGGAAGTAGACAACTAACAGCATTTTGTATCTCTTCCTCTAGCTTGACTGCCTCATACAATTTCATCATACTTTCACAATATTTATTAAGTTACCTAAAACAGGGTTGGCCCGTTAGAACGTTTGATGTGGCGCACCAGAAACATACAATAACCCCACCCCCTTAACCAATGAGAGAACACACACACACACACATACACACACAGATCATCTAAACCGCTTATCCTTCTGGCTTTTTTATTTGTATGGTGTTTTGTTTTTGGGCCTTTGGCCCACCACAAACATTGAACTTTGCCCCCCCAAGACAAAAACTTTGTTTGCACCTAACCTAAAAGAACATTTTTCCATGCATTCATCACTATTGTCCACACAAAATCCACAAAAAGACCACCATAGAATGACCACTGAGATATTATTTGAGTTTTTGATCTTTCTCAGCACCACTCTAAGGGCCATTTGAGCACAGCAGTGACACTGACATGGTATCACACACACTGCTGCTACTGTTTAAGTGCCAGTGCTGAAAATGATTCTCCAATCAAATAATATTGGTCAACACTGGCACTGAGTCCAGAAACTAGAAACTGACCAATGATGAATGTGGTAGAGGATGGACAACAACAGGCTACAGTCAGTAGTTATATACCCAACAGATCTATAAGTTTGGTGGACCTAACTGGCATGAGTATGTAATAAACTGGCAAATCCATATATGTGCACCTGATTAACTGTTTTTGACTGCCAATATATAACACTACTCATTTCTTTTGGACTTGCTTTTCATAAAGTTTCATATAGAGAGATGAAAGTACTGTAGTCATCTTCTGAGTAGAAGTGGAGTGAGATGTGATGCAGGTTTGCGGTATCATAACTGAGATATTTTTAGATTGTGTAATTGGAGCCACTGTGTCTCGCTGGTGCCTCATAGCTGCACAGTGGTTTACTGTGGCTGACAGAGATGTTATGTGTTCATCAAAGTCAAACAAAAGAGCACAAGAAACAATCACCTTTGAGCTGCCTTAAGGAGAACCCTCTTTCTGTCAGCCAGTTTTTCCTAAAAGAGACAGTTGCAGTAAGATTCACAAAATCAGTATTTAACAGCACAAAAACTTGATTGATTTTAAGAGAAATCTAATCTGAAATCCATCCATTGTGCTGCCTTCTTTTTATCACTTACATATGTGACTTGAGCAACAGAGTAAATCAGTCTTTATTAATTGCATTCTAACCACATTACCTGCATACTATTAAAAAGAGTGCAGATGGCTGTCTCCTCCTCATCCGCATTGGCTCGGACTTCTCCGATCATAGCCTTCAGCAGAACAATGGCTTCCCGGGCTGATGTCTGGAGCTCCTTCACAGCCTGGGAGAAAGGAAGACAGCTCTCTGTAAACTATGTGTTTCCTTACAGCACTACATTTATAGTAAGAGATAAGCTTCAGGGTCTCTTACTATGACGGCTTGGTCCAGTTTTTCACAGCCCTGCATATACGCTGTCTCAATATCAATGCAGTGTGCTCTGCTCTCCCTACAAGCATGACCAGATGACAGTTAACTGCCTTACAATTCATGAAAATCTTCACAGATCAATTAAATGCTAGGTTAAAGAAACTCACACTGGCATGTCTCGGAAACAGTTGATGCAAAGCATGGACTTCTTCTCTGTGGAGAACATGATGTATAGTTCTTCATGAAGGGCTATAGCACAGACACAGAGAGCATCAGTTGCAGCAGAAGTGATAACAGCAGGCACCAAAATGGATTAGATAAGATTCAACATGGTTTTGAATCATATTCAAGGCCACTTATAGTGTTTATGTGGTGTAATTTGGCAAAAAAGTATCCATATTGTAGCCCTGGCAGGCCAATGCACCTCAGACCACTCCCTACACCAGGCAGGTCAAACTGGGGACCCTGCGGGCCAAAGTGCTGCAGAGATCAGTGTTTACCCTCATCTAACGCTCTGAATTCAGAATGCCTTGCTAATTAGCTGATGAGCTGAATCAGGTGTGTTCAATAAGTTAGTGTCCTGAAGTCTGCAGTGTTTTGGCCCATGAGGACAGGAGCCTGACACATGTGAGCTACACGGTAAAAAACAATTGAGGTCCAAAAAGTCTTAAAATCTTAAGTTATTTGAACTTTAAATAATAAGTTGATATGGCATAAAACGCACATTCCTGTTCTGCTAACTATTCGAAATTTAATTAACACAAAATTTTAAGGCAGCCCGAACACTAACATTTTTAAGTTAAAAAATTTTTTCGCAGTGTAATTATCAAGGCCTTCGCAAACTGAATTCAGAGTGTTAAAAGAGGGAATACACCAATCTGCATACTTCCATACTAAATAGTTGGTCAAATAGTACACCACCATTAGTGATGTGTTCATTAGTATAGTTTCTATTACACTGTGTATACTACTATACTGGCATGTGTTTAAAATGTAACCATTGCTGCATCTGTTGTAAGCATGCCTACAAGCATCCTACAGTGGTGCTGTAATAGTCTCTAGAGCAGATTTTCCAGTTTAAAGGCTAGAAAACCTCTTCTGATGATGTATTTTGAAAGTGAAAGGAACTATTGAAAAACTACAAGCTGCTTGGGGTAGTATTGTGATTGTCTTCCATTGGCTGGCTACTGCAGAAGGAAGCCAGATAGCTTTCTTCTAGGAAGCTCGAAATCACATATGTCTTTATTAGCCTCTAAAAATGGCTGCTGTAGCAGTCAGGATTTCTTGGTGGCAGTGGGAAGATTCTGAATGGTTTTATGACGTATTTGCATAATGCATGCTTGGTATTGTAGTGAGAGGACATTGATAAAAAAACACAAAAAGCATACAAACCTGTCAAACCATTGAGAAAGGAGGATGCAATGTTGTGCTTCAGAGTATTACATAACATGACAAATGACATAATAAATGCTACTTTTAGGCCGGAACGCCCCTTTAAAACCGACGTATGGAAATGGCCCTTGCTCTGATTAGCCAGCGTGAATAGATGGGCTTTACTGCAATAGGCTGAAAACTTGTGTTTACATAGTGCATCAAACTCCTTTCCATGATGTGGCCCTGTGATTGATGATTCGACTCATTTCTCTGACCATTTGAAACGTTTCAAAACGTACCACACTTTTTATGTGCTTCTTTGGTGCGTTTGGCCAGGGAGACAATTTCATGACGCGAGAACATCTTGGCCTTGTGGGTGGCTTCCCTGCAGTCTCCACACAACGGCTGGTTACAAGTGTTGCAATAATACATTGCATCCACATCCTGACAACATTAAATACAACATGTCACTTAAGACGCCTCTGTAAAGCTTTGGAGCTCAGGTCACAGACTGGAAAATCATTCAATTTAAACTTTAAAGCCAGTGTAATATAGCTCAGTTACAGTGTGTGTTCATTAAATAAAAGATGAACAAAAAAAAACAAAAAAACAAAGATGATGTAAGACCTGTTTCTTGCACTCCCAGTCACAGTTGGCACACTGCACAGTTTCCTCACAGTCCACAGAATTGTCCACCAAGAACTTCAGCAGACGATCCTCCGGAGGCAGAGCGTTTACTCCTTTCACAATAGACTGCTGTCTGAAACAGGGAAGAAAACATTTAACGTGCCTTTTTTGTTCCGCGAACAAAAGAGTGAAGGGCTGTTTTGATGTTTCTTTGTTCGTCGGTTGCTATACACACTGTCTACCTCCCCCGCTGTTTTGCCTTCATAGTAACAGGGATAGAAATAGCATCATTCTGAATTCCTAGATAAAACAGGGAGCTTCTGAGGGGAGCTATGAGCAAAAATAGTCACTAACTGCAGAGTATAGTGTAGTGAAAATGATCATGATCATAAGAATAACTATTAGTCAACATTCTTGATTCACAAACATATTGTTGGTGTCCAATAAACAACAACAAAACAAACAAGCAAAAAAACATTTATCTCCAAAATAAAACTTTATAAGAGAAGGCAAAACCTTCTTGTGTTAATGTGTATAGATTTTACTCCAGTTAATTTTTTAGTATTTTAATTTGTCACCTTATCATGAAATTTCCACACAATGTAAAAAACAGCTGCTACTGTAGAATTCTGATAAAAATAAAATGGTGTTTTTTTAGGGCAGCACTGATATGCAAATTAGTACTGATGCAAATCTTTGACCACACAACTATTTGATTGAATTCTGACTCTTTAGGAAATGTTTCAGTGCATCACAAAATATTTTACCACGACTTATATTGCTTTTACATTAAAAAAGTCTCCTTCTAAGACTAATCCTAAAGAATAGTCCTCTTCAAATTTGTAACAATGTTGAGTGTAACAAGTTTTTGAAAAGAAAAACAGCTCACATATTGGAAAATTCCTTTTTTATTTCTCTAATAAAGCTGATATTAATAATAATATACCACTGATATTTCTTGTATGTGTAAAGTCCACAAATGACAACCTAAATCATGAAAAAATGCATTTTGAAATCGGTCTATAATGAGTTTTGCGGTGTTAACCTTCATTAGAAAACAAGCTTGAGAATTATATTTTGGCCAAAAAAATATACATACTTTATTGACTTGGTCAGACTATTAGACTTGATAATTACTATTGAATCACCACATTCAGACATCATGATGCACCGCAGCATTTTTAAACCTCTAAAAGTTAAGAAAATATTGAGTTTATCACAGGTTTACAAAGTAATTGGCTTTTTGATAAAAAAGAATATTACTTATGTACTCAGGGTCACAAACAGACAACATACAAGCTGTGACTTGTCAATCATTAAATCAAACCACACTGATTTTGTAGCAGTGCATGCAGTCAGAATTGCTAATTAACTTCATACTTACATGAACATGCTGATTTAACCATAAACGTTTCCCCATTTTGCATGTATTTCAATCTGTGTAGTGTCCATAGATACTGCATAGAAGAGAGCTGTTGCATGCCTTACTATTCCACAGCTGGTGAAAGGACAGCACAGAGAAGCTGTAACTGTCTCTTATCACTCAGAGCCCAGGATAAGGGACCCACTGCCAAGTACCCAAGCAGCAATGTTTGTTTGAAGCCACAGTGGCTTTAAAGAAGTATGCAGTGTGTATTTCCATTCAGGCTAAAACAAGGGAAGGAATTATACTGCAGCTGTTGATTCCCGTCAGGTAATCCATGGTGCGCCTACCTCTGCTATGGCCTGCACTGGGGAACTGAATCAATATGTCATTCTGCTCTATGAATATGACACCAGACTCTTTAGATTGGGCTAAAAAGTCACCACCCTTCATTTATTTACTTCTAGTCTAAATGTTTTTTGGATTATGTTTTTCAGTAGATATTTTTGAGATTAGATAGAAGGTAGTCCATTTGCATAATGAAGGAGAAAGTTGATGAAAAGTATGTGGGAGTTTCTGAAACTGGAGATCAAAAATTTATTTAAAGAAATAGAGACAACTGGACTTCTAACAACTATCAATAGACTATCAATAGACTACAAAGACCTGGTAGACTACTGAAACTACCAGATCATCATGTACTTCTCCTTTTTCTGAGAGTGTTTCTGTGCATCCTTCCACTGTGAGAAGACAGCTCAATGCTGTGGGTGTGAAAGGATGTGTAGCTGTCAGGATTACTGAGAAAGGGAAAATTTGCAAATCATACAAAGAAGCTGCTGGTGTTCTCACAACAATGGACTGACCATCCCAGAGTCCAGACCTCACTGAGTGTGTTTGGGATACTTGGATTGTGAGAAGCATAGAATGCAACCAACTTCTAAGACTGAACTTTGGAGGTGTGAAAAAAATATCCCTGCAGATTTCTTTGAAAAACTGAAAGCAAGTCCTCTAAAAAGAATAGAAGCTGTGATAAAGGCAAGATGTGGACACACTAAAAGCTGAAAATTACTCAATGGCCGTTTTGACTGGAAATCAAACACATGAAATAGTGGTCTCTGATTTTCATCACTACCACTATTCAGAACCCTACACTAGAAGTCACCTTATCACACAATAGACACCATCAATTGTTTGGGAATACATGCCAAGTCTTAGCACAACTGTATCAGGTATTCAGCATTCAAGCTTGCTTGGTTTACAAACTTTTGAAGCCGAAATAAAGCAAAAACACGAACACACAAGGTCCACAAGGAATAGATTGGGAAATACTACCATAGACTACTGTATTGCACAATTATATTGTTTCAGTAATGCAGAATTTCCACAAAGTTCAAGAAGACAGCAAGAAGTTTTTTGCTGGTTGTGACTGCAGAAGCAAGTTCTTACCCACAGAGGGGGCACGTCAGTCGGCTATCCACGGCTCTACCACGCAGGCAGCTGGCACAGAAGGTGTGATAACAATCCAATAGGCACGGATGCTCATACTGTTCATGGCACAAGTGGCACACCAAGGGGTGGCAGTTGGCACTGTCCGGGTCAAAAAGGTTATCCAAGGGGGAGAAGATTCCTCCAGACATCTACAAAGGCAGAGAAGTTCCTTATGTCCTCAGAGCAGCCCAGGATGAAACTAACGCTTTAGCTACTGGATAAATCATGTTTGGCATTCATTGTTTTCATTCTCTCTGGCATTGAACCAGAAATGGAAGAAAACACAGGCAAATGTTTCTTGTTATATGTACCTTTACACTTTCTCCATTATTTACCTGTTAGTGAAATAAGACATGCAAACAAAAGTACAGTCAAACCAGGAAGAGGACAAAATAAAGGCCAAAATAACTTCATATGAAAACTGTCATAGGAATCAACAATAAAAACAAAATATACATATACAGCACACAGACGTTCCTTCACCTTGCTGGTGTCCTAGCTGCTGTCTGTGAATGGAATGAAAGCCATGTAGAGGGTTTGTGAGCCTGCCTAGATAGAGGGCTGGCCTTGACGTCAGGAGAATCAGGGATCCACATAGTGCAACAGCTGATTGGGAGGGTGGTCACGTATCCAAATATCTAAACACTGATTACACAAGAGAAACCAGACACCCTTTGTCTACAAGTAGGTGACAACAATAGTTTTGCCTTCAGCACATCATAAATATATTTGTATATATATATTCACATGCACGAGCACATGCACACACACACACATTATATATATATATATATATGTATGTATATATGTATATATAGATAGATACATAGAATGTATACTTCAGAATAATAAATGAACTTAAATGCATGTTGTTTTCTACAGAATAATTAATACTATACAATAAAATGGCATATATACAATGCACACTATATACTACAAATAGATGCATACTACGTACTACAAAAGCATACCACACTTTGTATAATAAAGCATGTACTACAAACTACATACTTAAAATGGAACAGGCACAAACATAGTGGCATTGCCCAGACATATAATGATAGGCCTAACATTAGGTTGTTTATTTCATTTGTTTATCTTAATTATTCTAAATTAGTTAGCTTAATTGAACTCTAAATCATTTCAAGTGTAAAATGTAAGGCATTTGTAATAGTCCAATTCAGAAAAATTGATCAAATCGACCTGATCTGGGCTCGATTGCGCATAGCCCACATGGCGCATGCGCGCTGTCTATTCTCCCTCTCAGCCCGATTTCCCCAATGGCTCCGCTGGTGAGTCTCAGCGAACAGCCACGATTATTCACAATAAACATGAATCCTGCCCGGTGTGTGGTTCCGCATTAGTGCTGTCTGCTCTCTATTAGTTGGCTCTATCATATCATGAGCCGAAATGAGAATTTTCATCGCCAGTTTTTATTCCATCTGTTCGTGTACATTACGAGGCCTGTAGCCAGCTAAGCTAACCGTTCAGCTTACCCGTTCAGCTGTCCCAGTGCCTGTTCAGCCTTCAGAAGCCAACATATTTTGTCAAACTCTATTATACAAACTTAATAATATATTTAGAAGCACTGGGTTGAGTAAATTTGTGAAGTTGCTGAACACGTTGTAACCATGTGTCGGTGTAGAGGGACCGAGTCTAGCATCAGAAACGTTGAAATGATGCCTCTGTGGGTTCACTTAAGAACATGTGGAACCATAGTGCTCCTCTAATCTGAGAGAGGACACCTAATTGACAGCAGTTTTTGGAATTTGAACCATTTTCCTCATCTCTGGTTTTCACAGAAGAAGCAGCTCCCCACCAAAGGTGGTAAGAAAAAGAAGCAGGTCCTGAAGTTCACCCTGGACTGCACGCACCCAGTAGAGGATGGCATTATGGACGCAGCCAACTTTGTAAGTTAACTGTATTCTGTTTTTATCTGACTGCCTTGCGTTGATTCTGACAGTTAATACAGGGAAAATACAGAAGTAGACATTAGTTCTGGAAAACCTCTAGAACTGTTACAGTATGTGTATGACAAAAAAGTTCTGTTTGGGGTTGTCATTGTAAAGCTGGCAAAGGTATCTATGTTCATTCTTAACTGAGATTGAATGTACATTTTCACAGGAGCAGTTTCTTCAGGAGCGCATCAAAGTAAACGGCAAAGCTGGAAACCTGGGAGGTGGAGTTGTAGCCATCGAGAGGAGCAAGAGTAAGATCACGGTATCTTCTGAGGTTCCCTTCTCCAAGAGGTTTGTCAGGATTTCTTTGCTGATCTGTATGAGTAACAGACTGATTTAACATCTTTGACCTTATCACTGCATCTTCATGTGTCTCATTGCCACACTTTCTTTGATCTGCAGATACCTGAAATATCTCACCAAGAAGTATTTGAAGAAGAACAACCTTAGAGACTGGCTCCGTGTTGTGGCTAACACGAAGGAGAGCTACGAACTCCGCTACTTCCAGATCAACCAGGATGAGGAGGAAGAAGACGAGGATTAAACTGTTCATCTTTTTGTATGTTTCAATAAATTCATTTAATACTACACTTTTCAACTCCGTCCATTTAGCTTCTTTTGTTTGAGGCATTTTGAAACCAATGTGTGGCAAAAGCTGTTAAGAGGCAATCAGAGACAAATGTGGTCTGCTGTGTATTTCTGTAAAATAAAACAGTCACAGCACAGTTCATTATACTCAGTGTGGAGAAGAGTCAGTAAATGCGCTTTGATTCAAAACATAGGTGTCTTAAAGGTTTTATTAGTTGTAAATGACCAAGTGCAAAGTACCTGAGATGAATCTTAAAAGACTAATCTTAATTTGGTCTATGAATGGAGAATGAATGAATGAACTTCATGCAGAAACCAGTCTTGAATACTGCACCATTAAGACAAAACTGGGTTATAAAATGTCCCATAATCACCCTGAATAAAAAACTGGGATGTAGGACCATTTCAGCTGTTTAGTGTGTAGTTATGATTATTTTAACTGTGAATCATTTGTCAGACTACCAGTTTTTAAAGACTCTGAAACCAGCTTATTCCTCCTATACAGATAACATTACAGAAGTCTTAATACCCAGAGTAAAAGTGTGGTTAACAATTACCAACTTAAATGAACCTTTATTTAACATTATCAGGAACAAAAAGAACAAATTGGCCATCCCAAGTTCTTGACATACATTTTCTGATGAAAGAAAAAAAAAAAATTTGGAGTATTACAGAAATTGTAAAAACAGGATGTAGAGCTTGCTGCTCCCCATTGTCCTTTAGTCAGACAGTTTTTACAACTTCCTGCAATGACTTAAATACAGGTAGTTCACTATAATAAACATGGGAATGCCAAACACTTAAGCACAGGTGAACACAAAAAGATGGCACAGTACATAAAATATTACATGAAGTGACCGTATACTCTGAAAACAGACACACCGCCATGGTCCCAGATTACAGTAAAGGAAAGTTATCTTTGGGACATCAAAGCATCCACAGCCTGAATAACATCACTTAAAAAGGCACAAGTATGGAGTGTGGGTCTTTTTAGTGATACCAGCTAGTTTATCAGCCAAAAGACAAGTCTGCATTGAAATGATTTAGCACCAGTTGTTTGGAGAGAGCAGACAGGCAACAGTTCTTATCAGCCAACAGTTCTAACCAGCCAACTTCATGGAACAAAATTAACAATAACCCAAAAATAATAATAATAATAATAATATTAATCTAGAATGCTTTGATGAACCTCCTTTAGGAATGTAGAAGTGAGAAGTAGAAATCCAATGGAGTTTTAAGTGCGTGGAGGGGACCATCCAAGGTTTCCCCTCACAGCTGCAGATACTGTAGTATTAAAACTGGTTCATGAAGCCATTGTGAGGTTGAGCCAGGATCTCTAGCTCACAGAAATCAGTTATTGCAAGCTCCTTTCATACTGCAGTCCAAATTGATTTCGGTTTATAGCTCGTCTTGCCGCTTTTAATCTGATGTCCTAAAAAAGAAAGAAAAGATCCCATCCCAACCAAACTGTGACTACACAGATGACCTAGTGAGCAGAGGTATTCTGGGTCAAAAACAGAAGCCTCTAGAGAACATGAGGATGATGAAAGGATTGTATCCAATCAGAGTGTGCGTGGGTTGTACTCTGGCAGCTTCTTAAGTCTCTCCTTTTCCTGATCTGTTTCCTGGCGGGCAATAATCAACGAGTGCGAGTAGCCCATCGCCACCTGAAACAACACAGATCCCGTAACTGACCCAGCGCACTTTTTTAATTCAAGTCAGAGAAACATTGCACTTGCATTTGCAGAGGCTTGAGTGAATGCATCTAAAAATAGTCCCACATTACATATAACCTACTTAAAAGCTGTAGTCAACCAGCTATAGCCTGAAGAAGGCTATATGATGCAATAAGTTGCCATCTTTCTATTCCTGCACAGGAAATGTGATATAACTACATATTTTCATATTCATATGAGCAGCATCTTATATAATGTGAATGATCTGAGATCTGTCATTTAATGTTGCGATGCTAAATCGGGGGGGGATTACTGAACTAATTCTTCAGTGAAAAGCCTCTCCACCCACGGCCATCAAAATGAGCACTGTAATCTCAGACTTTACTGAATATTCATAGGAAGTATATGGTTGCTGGTTCAGTATGTATGATGCGTCTTCCATTAGATCGAGCAGAAATGACAGTCTGCTGAACCACATTTTATCGAGTGCAATGTTCTCTTACCTGTTCAGAATACACTCCATCCAGAGTTTTAACCTCCTGAGCTGTAGTGGAAGACTTGGGTTTGTTGTCACCGTATCCCTATAAAAAAAAATGCATAATTCAAACTAGACCGTTTTGTGTATTCACAATGATGTATTACTGTATTAAACATGTACTTGAATGAATGAACCATTGCTACATCTATTGTAAACATGCTTATTGCCATGAACAGAGGTGCTGCAGTAGTCTCTAGAGCAAGATTTTCTGGTTTAAAAACAACCCCCCCCCCTCCCACCACCACCTCGGTTTGGCTTTCTTCAACTGAATTGTGTATTTGATTAAAAAAAAAAAAAATGCTGTTTTATAAGTTAGAATAATGTTAGCTTAGTTGTATTTTTTAGTCTATAGATAAGTGGCTAGGCTACAGAATGTGTAACCTAAGTCTGGTTTGAAGCCAGAATCCCCCTTTACATACTTCATTTAGCCAATTTTGATCAGCTAAACACTTTCCTTGACAAATAACAGGTAGTGTGCTATAGTACTGTAACCCAAACATACCAGCTCTCCAAATGTAGGTGAAGGTCCCCAGCTTATGGTACTCTCATCAGCAGCAATGATGATACTGCTCTTCCTAAAGAAACCAAAGAGGATAGAGTTGTATCATGGGTGGGCAAAAACTACAATTTAAAACTTAAAATTTTAAGTTATGGCTTAACATAATGCTAAATATGTGGACTGCTCAGAGGAGGCTGAATTCTCACCCGCAGGCCAGACTGCGAATCTTCCAGCCACACAGGTCCTGCACAGCTTTTGGGTACATGGTTGACTCACGAGAAGTATTTGTAACACCCCAGAAAAATAGACCACCTGAGAAACACACATAAAAACCTTACACTAACAGACAAAACAGTAATTGCTTCATTAAAATCATTCAGAGAAAACAATTCTTACCCATTTCACTAACAGCAAAGGAACATTGGTATCCACAGTATATCTGCGTCGCTCCACGACCAGGGAAATCAAAGAGCTTGACCAAACGAGGAACCATCTCATCCTTTTGCTCAGTGTGGCCCAGTCGTCCATAGCCACCAAAACCCCAGGAGAAAACACGCTTCTGCGAGTCTAGCACCAGCTACACACAGACAAAACCAGCTTTATGATCAGTCATGCTGGCTGCTGTGAAATTAATGTTTCTCATTTTGTTTCTAGGTCAGTTTTGCTGAACAGCTTGTATAATATTTGAGGCTGGGATGGGGACGCCAAGGACATGTTTAGACTGGCAACAATCCCCTCCCATAAGATCAAGTGAATCTCATGTTTCAATTCTCTAAACAAGGTTTAAAGCCATCTCTTACAATCTGACCTTATTCCATTTTGGACCACATTCATGTCAACATGGCCATTTTGCAAATAATCACATGCTGTACCACAAATGCAGTGAGGCTTAGAAAAATAAGTCTGATTTTAGCACTGGAATTAAACAAAGCTCACAACTTCAAATGAAAAGACAGCCTAGGTACTCACTGTGTGATTAGCACCACATGCAACATCTCGGGCCACAACGTTAGGTACAGGCAGCACCTGGCCATCCTTTGTCTTCTCAATGAAAATGGCCACGCGTCGAGGGATAAGTTCGCAGTCAAATTCAATGCGTTGAGCGCGAGCTATGAATTTTCCATCAGAGTTATGTCCTAAAAAGGAACAAAAATAAAATTAAAAGACTCTTGTAAAGGCAGACCAGGCTGGTGTATTTTTAATAATTACATTCTGTATTTAGGGGGGCCTTTCAAATTACAGCAACTTACCGAGCTGGCCATACTCCGGACACCCAAAGGAATAGAGGTTACCCTTACAGTCCACCACCATACTAAATTCAGCACCACATGCCACTTTAACCAGTGGCTGTCCATTGTACATAACCTGTGGGTTAAAGAAAGTACATCAGACAGTGCTGTAACTTAGGCACTACTGCACTTCCAGGCAGTATATTTGTAGAATCTGAAGTGAATGTATGACTAAAGCAAACCAAATACTTCTGAAAAGGGAGGATTCTTACTGTAGCTGGACTGAGGACAGCATCTGTCTGAGTGCCCTGACCAAGCTGTCCAAGTTTGTTCTCTCCAAACGAGTAGACAGTACCGTTTTCTACAGGAGAAACACAGGTTTAGCAACATAATCCCACAGGCACCATGCAACATCACATCACAACTGTTAGTAAACAGTTTACCCGTTAAAGCAAGGGTGTGGTTCCGCCCACACGCAGCGGCCACTATCACCTCATCTCCCAAACCCTCCACCAGCTTCGGGGCATCCAACCGCTTAGTGTCTCCATGGCCCAGTTGCCCCTTGTCATTGCGTCCTGAAAGAGCAATGACAAATGATTAGTAATTATGTCCAAGCAAGAAAATAATACTCATGTATGTCTTCATTTAGTCAGCACACACAGGGGAAGTCTGTCAAATATGTGGAAAGGGCTGCCAGAAAATGACAAAGAACAAAAGAACAGAGGAGTACAATGAATTATATTCATGTAATGCACCGTAATAAGTGCTTTGCGGGAACACTGAAAAGCCTACACCATAAATTCTGCTTTACTGTTTTACAAGAATGCCTCTAGTAAAACTGTTTAATATATAGGCAGATGAGCAATTAAAGTCTGTGAATGCTTTATGTGAGAAGACTAGTGGTTTAACTATATATTTTCCCTCAATGCTTTCTTTAAAATTCTTCCTGATAAAACTACATCAACTCAATTCATTATAATAATTCTTAAAAGAGCTTGAATTGTCAAATCAAATTATTTAGTGTACCAAGCTGTTCTTAATTCACAAATATAGAAATAAACCATGAATCGAATTACTGTCAGCTCAAAGATTCACAGCCCTAAAGGAGACTCACCCCAGCTCCAGAGTTTGCCCTCTGTGGTGATAATCAGGCTGTGAGCAGCACACGGCCCAGACACCACACTGCTGACCTGCACGTCATTCAGACACCCATAGCGATGAGGACCCCACAGATTCTGCCCCAGGTTCCTGTAGGCAGCTACACACAGATATGTCACAGAACACTACATTTAGAGGCTTAATACAATAATCTTTCATTATCAATACTTCTGTTAAACAGTACACAGTTTTTTTTTCCCCTTTATTTAGAGCCTTTGCTTACGTACATCTGTGCAGTGTTGATTTAAACAAAGCAACTGGGTATTGAAAAGAATAAAGCCGCATTAAAAATACAATTATAATTCCTAGTTCACCTTGGGCCTTTAATGGAATGCATTTTCTTGATGCACAATAGTCACAGCAGCCAAGATCAATTCTTCATTGATCCCATCAGACCACAGTCTACATGCTGCACAGCTGTTATAACACTGTCTGAAGCCAGAGTCCACTAATGAAAACACGACTGCTTCTCCGCCTGAACTTGACTTGATTCTCCACAGCACCCCATTAAAAATGGTTACTTAGAATTCATTCAAAATTAAAACATTCTCAGAAAGTTCATAAGAACAATTTATAAAATGGAAACACAAATGTTGCCAAATCATTACTGAGACCTGCTTCACTTCATCAGGAATTAACGTACGGTTTGTTAGCATGGAAACCAATCCAGAAGATTGACAGTCTCATGTCTAAAATGGGCTGAGCACATGTGAACTGCCACAGAGAGTACATCTGTGTCCAGAACCTCCCAAGTTTACATATGGGCAAGTACATTCTGAGCTTACATTAAGGTTTAAAAACAAACCTGAGAAATTATGCATTTTAGATTATTTGATAAAGCCATTGCCAAATGACATCACATTCACTGCATTCTGCTTTATTTTAACATTCAGTTGTGTCAAAGATATCAAACTTGATGCCCAATCTCATTTCACAGGGCTACCAGAGGTAGCGAGTAATAAGATTAGCTACTAGGCTTCATTGTGAGTCGTCTGTATGAACAAAGCAACAATGATTTCACGCGATATGACAAAAAAAAAAAGCTTTGAAAACCCTGCTGAAAAACAGACGATTAGACAGAAAATACCAGGAGTGACTACTGGACACCACAGGAACCAACAGAAACTTTTAATGGGTTATATGAGTTTTTCAGCAGGGTAGACACACGCAACAAAGGACTACACATGAAGCCCTGCCTGGTTGCATGTTTGGTCCTTTGTTGCAAGTCTTCCAGTCAAACCCTAAAACTTTAAGTCAACCAATCACTTTTAAATAAATCTGTTATCCAGATTACCTTGTTGCTTTGGCACTTCTTTTCTGCCAATCAGGTCCCAGTTGGTAGCTCCAAAAATGAGCATTTGCCCTTTGGCCTTGGGTAACTCAAGTTTCTAGAAGAGTGAAATAAGGAATTAATGCAACTGATCTGACCAGCTTTTCCTTAAAGCCCAAACACATTACGTACAGCGTCAACACGACTTACAATCTTTTCCTTCACATCGTCTGAAACAGTGACGGGCTGGAGTCCCGGTTTGGTCGCTTGCTTCCCTGGTTTCTTTGTATTTTCTTGCTCATATTCTTCAAACTCATCATCGCTGCTGAACTCCCTCTCTTTCTTTTTACCACTCGCTCTTTTCCTCTTCAGTCCGCCGTTCCCAGAGATATCGGTCACCTTCTTGCGTGGCATAGTGGTGAAGAGGTCTGAACAAATTAAAGGCTCATCATTACAATCTGTAAACAATTAGTTTACTGCACTCAAAAAAGAAATGGATTAAAAAGTTACACACATAACTACAGAAGTTTTACACTGGCAAACGTAGAAATATGGCTTATTATTAATCTAAATTATTTTTTTTTTTACATTTCTAGCAAGGGAACGGGACATGAATACGGAATGTGTACGACATTGTTTCGACATAACTGTCTTCCGCTTAACAGTGTTTACCAAACCAAGCTAAAGAAACCAAGTTATAAAGTTGAGAGTAACGCTACACGTCGTTTAGTAGTCTGACCGGTGAGTTTAAAGGGTCACTGGCCGTGTGCTGTGACCGGCAGGACAGCTCTGCTCAGCCTGCTGAGCTCCGTTTGTTTCTTTGTTGTAGCGCTTCTGCGGCTGGTTAGCAAACTAGCGCCGCTAGCAGTCCGTACCACACAAAGCTAACTAAACAGTTAGCAGTCCGTGTTAATCCCCGCACTCCGGCTCACTTTTCATTTTAAAACACAAGAGTCACAGAGCTAACAAACTAATAAGAACAACAAAACGGGCAGTGAAACCTCCGCGGTCGACAAAAATGAATTCGGCGAAATTATAATAATAAAAATGCGATAATGGATATTTAGCTAGCCGTGTTAGCAAGCAAGCCACACTGCATTTGCATGCAACAAAGCCATGATCACAAACACCGAATGCAGCATAAACGTACCGGTCGAAAACTTTTTTCTCCCTTCTTAAATGCGGATGTTTTAAGTCAGGGTATATAACGGCTACTTAAAGTTGCGACGGGTCGATCAATTTTACTTGGTTGTTCGAAATATTATCTTGCAAACGATGGATTTCCTGATTCAGATGCTCCGCTCATGTCTGTCCGTCTTCCTCGTTTTTTTTGATTGATTTGGAACAAAAGAATCTGCAGAGTCTCGGCGATCAAACCACGTGGGGGCCGCTCACTCTCACTCACTCAGCTCCGCCACTGCACGGGGGCTGAGAAACCTAGCTCGGCTCTCCTCCCGCGGAAAAACAACCCACTTCCAAGTTTTCTTCGAGGGGTTAGCGGAGTTTATCCTGCGTGAAACTTCAGTTTTCCTCTTTGGGAGAAATGTTTTTAGCTGTTTACCTGTTTGAAACACCGCGGTGAATGAAAGAAGGACTCGTTTAACGCTCTCGCTAACCGGGCGGTCTGGGTTTCCACTCTCCGCTGTCGACTGATTGTTTCTTTGTCAAAATGGAGCTCTGTCGCTAACTATACGGCATATGCTTAGATGGGTCCATTGAACTTTCAAGGCGGACAGCCCGCAAAACAGAAACACATGGGATTTGAAAGTGTGGACAGGACAGCCTTTAGGAGTTTTCCTACTGAGGTGTGTACTGCCCTCTGGTGATCTGGAGGAAGGTATAATTCCTCAGCTATCCCACCAAGTTTTCCCATATCACAAAAACTTATAAAATGCAGCTGTGTAGGTGTTTGGCTCTCAGGATAAAAGGAGTTTTATCATGATGATTTATGAAAGATGATTAAGATAGATTCCCATAAGAGCTCTTGTCACTGAAAAACATTTCTTTGATGAGTAGCACTCAAACCAGTTGGTCTCCGTCTTCGGTTGATCATGTGTGCTCCTGCTTTGCTGGAATGAAAATGTGCAGTCACACCGGCCCTTTGCAGATAGGACCAGAACCCCGATGGCCCTCTATGCAGCCTTACTGAAGACTGCATAATGTGGACTCAGCAGCTGCCTTTTACCCAAAATTCAGAGAGATACAGGTGAGGATCAGTCAGAGTGCATGGCTTTGTTTACTGCTGTCTGGCCAACATGCCAGAGATGAAGCTATTCTGATGTGAGTTCAAATGCTTTTGTTTACTTGACTGGTCTTTAACCTGCATTATACTTGTAATCTGAACTGAGCCGCAGTAGATGGCACATTTAGCTCATTAAAAAAAAAAAAATAAGATCAGTACGACCGATAGGCCAGGTTCAGCACATGCAGAACCTGCATGTCCCATGAGTCTATTCCAGGTGCACGTGTTTAAGCCAAGCACTCGCTTGGTCTCCTTTCCTATGAGTCTGCACATTGGTGACGTCTCCACAGGGTTTAAGTTGAGCTGTGTGCAGGTGAAGGACCCCTCCAGGACCAAGGCTGGGAAACCCTGATGTAGTTTGTAAAAGTTCCATTGTTCAAGTTTCAAAATGTAACATTCAGTCTTCCCCATATGACTGCAAAAACAGGCCATTTTGAATCTATGCTTCTGGATGTCACAAAAACCAACACACTTTAGCTCCACTCATTCATATTGAAGGAGTGTTTCAGCCTGGATTGCTTTCCGGATGAGTCACAATAAAGGCCACAATAAACATATGTCATTTACATATACCAACCTTGAGCAGTGAAGTATCAAAAACAGCCTGGATGATTGAAAGGAAGAAAGAAAAAAAGATAGATAGATAGATAGATAGATAGATAGATAGATAGATAGATAGATAGATAGGTAGATAGATAGATGTGGAAAATTATCTTTTAAAATGAATTATGACTGTTTTGGTATATAAACATCAGTGAATGTTAAAAAAATCTAAAATAAAATACACAATAAATGTAGGATATGGTTTCTTCTTAGTGCTACTGACAGGGAGGCTGAATTGTCACACATGGTTATGGTGTCTGGAGATGCTGGCAAGGGAAGAAGGGAGAAATTTTGCTGAGTAATGAAATAGAAAATGAAATAAAGCAGATGCCCAAAACATAGAATGTCAAATATACACACACACTGTGGGATAAGTTTTGAGGAAATCTACACAGAGGGGAGCCCCTACTGATAGGAAAAAAAATTATTTACAAGAATAAAATAAAACATAAATACATTAGTGATAAATGATGATACTAATAATAATGGTATCTGTAAGTACATAATACATTTGCTGTATATAATACATTTGCTGTATAACCTTGCTATATTTCTCATGACAGTACTATTTTACCTTTGTCGTATTCATCTCACAATGGACTGTTCTCTAATAGGCCTGTATGAGGCTCTATTGCTTCTCTGCGGCCAAATCGCAGACGTGATCTAATTCCCACTCACATGTAAGTATTTTTGAATGCCAATTTTCCGAAAAGAGCTTTTTAAAAATAGTGTGAGATTTGTGGATGCTGTTAACAGGCTCTCTGTAACTGATCTATATCCTATAATTCTCTGTAACTGGAATATGAACTGCCCTCATTAGAGTAGGCTGAATAGCTCAACAGATAACAAGGAGGACTAACAGGCTCCTCCAATAATGTTCAGAGACAGTCACTAACAAATTTAAGAAAATGCTACTGGAATGCTAGTTACAAGTGTTTGTCTCTGGTTAAGCTAGAGCTTGAAATAAAAGCCATAGATGTGATTATACGCCATTGCTGTTTTGAAGCCAGCATACTGTAGGCTGTGACTGAATTAGACCCCTACTTCCTCATTAGTGTTGTGTTGTATAGCGGACAAATATTAGTTTACTAAACAGCAGTAAACATATGAATCAGTAAATGAATTCAGTCACTTTCTCATCATGAACCTGTGTCAGTTTTTACCAGTTGCATAAACAAACTAACATTATCTGTTTCAGTGAGGCAGTAAAGACATTAAGGTTTTTGTTTTTAGCTGTACAGAGCTGCTGTTTTCATGTTCTGCCAGTTTCATATTCAGTGGCTCAGCAGCCACTGTTAACAATAGCTAATGTTCCTCCAACCATTGCATAGTAGTAAGAGACTCGCAATACAGTTTAGAATACATTTAGCTAATGTAGTGATGTTCACTAGAAATTGCAAATGCTCTTTGGGAGGTTGCATTGTACTTAAAATCACTCCATTTTATCAGTCTGACACTAAAAAAATGACCAACATACATAATATATCCTAATACACAAATAAAGATCATTTTTATGTATATGTATTTCTTTCAAAAGGCTGTATATCCATTTGTAACAGTTTTAGATATAATTAGTTTTGTGATGCATCATGGAAAACACATTTTTATTTCTCTAATGAAGGTGGTATTAATCATAATATAGCTTTATATTTCCTTTACTTGTAAGCTCACTCCCAACAACATGTAACATGAAATATCAGTTCACGCTGCGTAAAATATTAGGGCATGAAAACATGTCTGTACTTCATTAGAACTTGCTTCTCCTACTGCTGTCACATGCTGATCCTGCCTCATTATACTGTAAATCACACCCAGAATGAACTTTGCACAACGCAGTCACTAATGCTCTGTTTGGTGTGAGGAGTTTGAGTGAGTAAGCATAGACGCAGTATGTCACATGTTCTTTACCACTGAAGGAGGAGATCTTCACTTTTGTGAGTGTATCCTTCTGAGTGCTTTTTGTGTGACTTAGCTGTTTCTATCCTCAAGTAATTGGGATACCTAGGCTTTTATAAGACTTTGTAGTCACAGCAAAAATTCATGTGAAGGCACGTTGGAGATTAATTTAACATCAGTTTGTTTACAGGCAAAGAATAGTTCAGTGGCAGTTAATAATTACGCTGTTATAAAATTTAATGAGAATGACATTGTGATTCAAATGTTGATAAGCTTGGAGAGTAACGTGATTCCCTTACTTCTCTTTGCCTGTTCTACTTTCCTAAATGCATGTTGCATAATTAAAGTGTTCAGGTAAATGATCAGATTAATCACTGGTTATGAATATGTTTGAAAAAATACCTTGATCAACTCTATGTAGCAAGCAAGCAAAGTTTATTTATATAGCGCTTTTTACAACAGGTGTTGTCACAAAGCAGCTTTACAGGAAAATCAGCATTACAGAAAAAAAATCCAGGTCCAAGCCCCCATGAGCAAGCCAGTGTATGCAGTGTGTGCAGTTAAGCCTTATGTTTAGTTTCTGGACACTTGAACCCCTTCTTTTTCTTGCCTGTTCAGTCCATTTGACCATTTTCAGCAAAAAACAGTGGGCCTCATCCAGCCCTTTCCAAAGCATCTAAACACCTCTGGAATGCACTCTCCTTCACTATGCAGTATTTTGGAAACGTCCTGATCAAGAAGTACAAATTCTAATGTAAGACTGACTGGAGAGTGTGTTTTCATTGGTTTTCTTACAGATGGCAAAATATATGCATATTTTTCTAATTATACATTGAAGTTTTCTGGCCTTAACAATGAAATATTTCAGTGGAAGCTTGAAAAAGGTGCAGTTGAACATACTGAGTTACCAGTAGAGAATGAGCCAGGTCTATAGTCATGTACAAACGTTTGGGCTCCCCTGGTCAAATGACATGTTGATTTTTTAAGTGTAAATAAGTGAACACATCCTCTGCAGAGAGCGAATGTCTGCACATTTTATTGCACAATTACTGTTGGCTGAATTTAACATATTGGGGGAAAAAATAAAACATAAAATGTGGCCTGTGTAAAAGTCATGGCTTGTTAAGTTAGATTTTTTTTCTTACATGATAAATTTAGCAAATAAATAGGCATCGTGCCCTACAATTTGCAGAATTGCCATATTTAAGTTTTTAAATTTATTTTTCCCTTAGAAAATAAACAAAAATGTAATTTGACCAGGGTGCCCAAACATTTGCATATAACTGTACCTTTTACCCTTGTGGATTCTATTTGCTGGTTGATTTGAATGAATATCTACCCTTGCTATGTGTAGAGAGGCCCTTTGCTTAACAGCAGGGCGACCTCATTGTTTTGTTTGGACTGAATGATCATTGGCAGGAACGAGGCCGGTGGACTTTGATAACATGCAGCAGTGGAAGTTGGGATTTGTTGTACTGTTGACCATCACCTTTAAAAAAGGAACCAAACTTTATTTCTTTTTTGTTAACATTTAGTGTAGAACTAGTACTTTTCTGCCTGGTCCCTTCCTCCCCTTCTCTTTCTTCATATTTGCCACTGCGTTTTCCCATAACTACCCCCCACAGCTCTCTGACCCAACCTTCAAGTCTCAAAAATGACACTGGGCTGTGATTGGCTGGCGTCTGGGCTTGCAGCCCTGCTATTGGCTGACAGGGCTTTCGGAGTATTTGCATTCTGAGGGAGGGCTGTGCCTATTGATGTGCTGCAGGGGGAGGGAGAGAGGGAAAGGAAGCAAAAAGGGAGGGATAGAGGAAAAGAATAGAAGGGAAGAGTCTCTTATTCCTAGGAGCGACTGTGACAGCTCTCGTGGAAGGGGCTTTGGAACTAGTGCCTTGTGGGAAAGCAAACAATAGTGAACGTCTCTTCTTGCTTTCAGGGGATGTGAGAAGAAGAGGGCTGGATATTCAAGCACAGCAATCACTGAGAGCTGCACTGCGCAAAAATGGGAGCTGATGTGACAATGGAGATTTTTTAGTTGCTTGGATCTTAGAAGGGGGGATTTCTGGATTTCTGGAATTTGAAAACTAAGAGGATAAAGATTGTGGCTTGTGAGTCTTTCTTTGGAACAAAAGGTAAGAATCCATGTGTATGTGTCATCTCACTCACACTTGCTCCATTACCACAATGCAACAAAGCTTGGATCCCTCAAGGGGGGGCTTTGAGGACGATGAAGTAATGACTCAATGTTAATACATGTTTAAGCATCTAGATGGAAAGAGACAGGACTAAGAAGATAGCAGAGCCAGTTTCATTATTGCATTTGATTCGTCTCCCCATAGATGGCCTCTGAATTTCATTAGTAGGATGATTCGGCATGAAATGGTTGATGGCCAGTTTGTGGTTTTACAAACACAGCAGGAGAAACAACACTGGTTTCTAAGTATTTATGACTCTAAGCATTTTGAATCTACTGTCAATTACAATCGTACAACCTGACAAACTGCCCTGCTATGCAGTTAATATACAACTTGTCTCATTTTTTGCTGCCTAGTGTGAAGTCTGCAGCCTCACCCTGTCTGCAATTTTATTTAACCGGTAAAACAACTCAGAGCAAAGTCTCTGTTACATAGTTTACCACCACTATAGTTATGCTCATACTGCACATAAAATAGAGGCCATGCTTCATTTATTTAGTTTCTAGTCAAAACAGCCATTAATTACAAGTTATTAATTTTTTCTGATATATTTCTGAGTAAGTATATCACAATCCCCTTGCATAAAGAAGGGAAAACTCAGAAAAATAATTGGAAAAAACAAGAGTTTCCAAAATCAGAGTTCAAAATTATTAAAAGGTGTAGAGAAAACGAGACCCCTAATAACTGTGCAAGAACTAGTAGACCACCAAAACTGTCACCATCAGATAAACACTACTCTAAGCTTTCATCTTTCACAGCTAATCAAGTTCCCCTTTTGCTTCAGATCAAATCCACAGGTGTTTCTGTCCATCCTTCCACTGTGAGAAGACACCTGTCTGAAAGGATACGTATCTGTCAAGAAGTCAGTACTGAGAAAAGGGAATAGGAAAAGAAGAACATTTGCAAATCAAACAAAATATTTGCTGACCACCCTCCAGAGGCCAGACCCTTAACATCACTGAATGTGTTTGGGATTACTTGGATTGTGAGAAACAGAAAATGCAACCATCTTCCAAGATGGAATTTTAGAGGTATGGAAAAATATCCATGCAGATTTCTTAGAAAAACTAAAAGCAAATCGGAAAAGAATGAAAGCTGGAATGAAGGCAAAAGGTGGACATACAGGGTTCTAAAGAATTTGATATTATATTTCGTTGTTGAGGCTTTTAATCCTGATGCTGAAAAATCAATAATTTGTACTTAATGATCATTTTGACTGGAAATTAAATGACGGGTGATCTTTGAGTTTGCACAGTACTGAATGTTTACACACCCCTTGTTGCAATAAAAAAAAACACTTTAAGAATTAGAAAATAACGTTGCAGTGTTGCATGGCATACGTCTTGTCTAAACATAACTGGTGTCTTGTTCCTGTTTTTGCACATTCAAGCAAATTTAGATGACCTTCAAGGTAAAGATAGTAATCTACCTTTTCCTTAAGAGTCTGCGGCAATGCCTTTTTGTAAACCTCTCATTTGAATAGCAAGCAAAAAACCTTTGATCGAAACAAATGTTGGTCAGTTTTTCTTCTCCAAAACATGAATAAAGTAAAATAGCTGTCAAATGATTTGTGACAGAAAGCTGTTCAACAATATAAAACAAAATGTTACCAAAAATAGTTTAAAAATTGGAACGATTCAGACATTCAGTTAAAAGACAAGAAGAGGTGGAAACGCACTGGTTCTGTGGAGATGAAGACCAGATCAGGATCAATAAACAACATTTTAGAGAGGACCAAGGCAAAATTCCGAATTTGCATTTTTTACATGTAACAAAGATGTAAAAGCTGCAGTTAAGACCACAGCGCAAAAAGGTCTACTTAGAATATAACAGAACCACCTGGAGAGTCCAGAAGACACAGCCAAGGACTTTGTGGCCATGACCAGGAACACTATGTTTGAAGATGAGTCAGTAAGTCATTTAAAGAGAAACATACCATCCTTGCTATGAAATATGGAGATGAATCTCACTTGTTCTGAAGAAGAGTGAGCACCAGTGGCAGAGGAAGTGAGGAAGTTCAAGACTGCAGGCAAGATGAGTACAGCAGATTGTCAGAAATAGAGATTGTTGGAGGGAAATCTGCATGCATCTGCTAAAAGCTGTGCATAAGTCCCTCCAGTTTGAACTTTCCAACAGAAAAAATGTTCCAAAGCACAAGGAAAATTCAAACCAGCAGTGGCTGCACTGGGAGGAGGCTAATGTTCTAGAGTGATCCTCACCTTTCCTGGGCTTCAATATCATTGAGGCTGTATTAAAATGTAAGATGCCAGGCAGCTGAAGAACGTATAGAACCTGGAGGCCTTTTGTCAGGAAGAATGGACATCTTTACCTAAAGCATCCAGAGACCCATTCAAAGTGATAGCAGAAGACCTAAAAAAGTAATTGAAGTTTAAGTTGGCGATACATGATATTGTGCACCAAAACAAACTTTTGACCAAGGTCTTGTTTGTGATTTGTGAGATAAATTAAATGTTCTGTATTGTGAAATAGCTTTATCAGAGTGCTATTAAATAAAACATTGTGATCACTCATTTTTTGAGAACAATCTTTCTGAGATTTTTCTTAAAGTAGTTCTTGAGAAAGGTCCTATGAAAATGTCTTCATCCATGACATCCATGATCCATGACATGTTCTTAAACCGCAGAACTGTTTGTACATTTTTGCTCTTGTGTGTGTAGATTCTGAACGAATCCCAAATAACAAAACATTGGTGAATCTCAGAATCTTCGTGAAAAAGTGTAAGTGGGTTTTGAGAAGACATTTCTTCTTAAGAACGGTTGGTAAATGAAGCACAATATCAGCATTTTAAAAATTTTGTGCCAGGGCTGTGCGGACTTGTATGTACCATAAATGAATACACAGCAAAACAATAAAAAATGGACAATGTTTAAGACATATTGTTAAAAATTATGGTGGTTAAAATCATAAATATTGTCACTCTCAGAACAAACCATTTATCTCTTGCATCTGTGATTTTTCTTTACATAATTTGAATCGAGTTTACACTCGAGTTAAACAATACAAATTTCAGTGAATGGAACAATAGACACGGTTGTGTTAGAATAATTTTTTTACATTAACTTACATTGAAGAAGGTTTAAGAAGGGTTTGTTCTTCTCCTGTACAGTTACTTTTTTGATGATAGGAGGTTTTGGTCAGACAGCAGCAGTATGAGTCTGTCTGTAAAGCCAAGAGTTTGTGTTCTTCCATTAAACTGTTCTGAAATATTTGAAAGGCTGTGCATGTTTTGTTATTGTTAAGTCCAGTTTTATCCTTTTCTAAATTAGTCATTACTCAATTACTAATATAATCAATAGCAACAGTCCTAGACTTCTGCTTTAAAAACATGGTAAATACATTTAAATATGATTATATAGTAGTGTAGTCGTTGGCTTTTAAAGAACTTGAAAACTGCATGAAAACACCTTAAGAATTAGTTACCTTTTACATTTTGATCATTTATCTACATTTATTTTATTATTTTGCTTAAGCATGAATGTTGGTTCACTGTAGATCTAACCAGATTTCATCTGGACGGATAAAATGGAGATCTGACTCAGTTTGCTGAGCAACATTTACATGCAGTTTATATGCAGAAAATGTTTCCAAGCCCAGCAGGAGAAGAGAGAGTATTGAGGAGAGAGAGAGAGAGAAAGGAGTGGGCATGTGGGGTTAATGTGTGTGGAGGTGCAGATGCTTCACGCATTGAGACTGTGACCAAGGCAATGGCTGGGTTATTTATGTCACAGTGAGGCCGGAGCTCCATGACGATGGCCGTTTGAAACAGTCTCACTCTTTTTGCACCCTTTGCCTCTCTCAGCTGACACGTGACTCTTTGAAGAACCTCTTTATTGCTGGTTCTTTATTTGCTTTTAATAGTGAATTGCAGGTGCAAAATTGGGCTGGACACTATTGCAGTGGTTCCCAAAGAACCTTACCATAAAAAGAACTTGGCTTTTGTTGGAACTTGAGATGTGTCTTTTTCTTACAATATGAATCCTCCATAATGACTGACTTTGTCTTCGTGTGTTGACCAAGCAAGAGTGGTGGCTAATAGCACTGGGAGTTGACGTCTGTGGATGTGTAATGCAGGGCTGGAGGGGGTTCTGCTCAGCTCTTTTGTGCTGTTAGGCCCTGACAATCCAACTGCTGTTCTCTGTATTAGGGCCTGACCAACCAGTCACTGATACTGATTTGGAGTAGCTAAGAATTCTGATAACTGGTCATTTTAGACAGTGTGATTTTATATGGTCAAAAATTAAACAGACTCCAGTAGATTTTATGAAATAGTGCTTTAATAATGAACTTGACAGCCAAATGTGAGGGTCAGGTCTCTATTAAACTCAAATAGTTGTCTTTATAACATTTTAAGAAACATTATTGGTGCTTTGTCAAAGAGATGATGTTGACAAATCTGTGAAAATTTAATATTGACTGATTTTATCAGACACACACTGTATCAGGTGTTCTCTAACTTATATATACAGTACTGTGCAACAAATCAGAGACCATCATTCATTTTTCTGTTTTTAGCACCAGGAAAAAGTGGAAAGCATATATTTAACAGATATTTAGTGTTTTTGCACTAAACAACTAAATTTAGTACATTTTTTCAGTATTTAATACTTTGCCTTTATTACAGCTTCCATTCTTTTCAGGAGACTTGCTTTCAGTTTTTTTTTTTTAAATCTTCAGGGATATTGTTCCACACCTCCAAAGTTCAGTCTTAGAAGTTGTTTGCATTTTCTGCATCTCATGATCCAAAGAATCCCAAACACATTCAATAATATTCAGGTCTGGACTCTGGGGCGGCCAGGCCATTGTTCTGAGCACCAGCAGCATCTTTGATTTACAGCTTCTTGACAGCTACTCATCCTTTCAGACTCATAGCATTGAGTTGTCTTCTCAGAGTGGAAGGATGGACGTAAACACTTGTTTTCAGATCTGAAGCAAGAGTGGAGCTTGATTTTCTCCTCTCTCTCAAAGATAAAAGCTTTAAGTAGTGTTTATCTGGTAGTGACAGTTTTGATGGTTGCATGATTATTGGGTATCCCTTTTTCTCTTTAACTTTTAGAATGTTTTCATCAACATAGAAGCTCATGTTTTTTTTTTCTTATTTTCTCTTGACTTTCCCCTTTCATGTTGGTGCATTATCTTTTTATCCAATCTCCTCAGTAATATCTCCTGAAAGAAAGAGAAAAACTTGTACCCAATGACCATTTTGGTTTGAAATTAAATAAATGAGGGATGATTTTTGCACAATAATGATATATTGCTTTTTATATTTTCCTCAGTTCTGCCTTTGTCTGTGTCTGTCTGTGCCCTTGCCTTTCTCTCTTCTCTGCGCCTGTTAAATTATTCAGTTGACCTCCAGTGGACATTGAGCTTCAGGGTGCTCTGTTAAATGAAATAGGATGGATTTCTAGAGAGAAATTACTGTTGCTGAGCTGGATTACTATAATTTAGAGTCTTTAAGCAATGTAGCAGTGTACAGGTTTGATATAAATAACGGCACGACTGGAAACGTTGAGCTGCGCAGTTTCTTTAAAGCCATTACAAGTGTGTTTAGGCTTTGTTCATTCCTCAGCGCTGAGCTGGCCTGTTTTTCACTCACGCTGTTCGCCTTGCCCGAAGTGGGAGGACCCAGTCAGTTAAAGGCAAGCCTGGATCCGCCACGCACCGCTGAGGAATTTAGCAAGCTCACACGGTACAACCACTGGTGGACAGAGGCTTCCTCTCATGTTGCCTCCTCCAGCTATCTGCATTCTTCTTCTTCACTCCCTCTGTCTTTATACAACATACGGATATGAAACACTATAGATCACTATAGATTATTGATCTCCTTCAGGGCGGAGTTGGGTTTTGTGTGGCTTTAGGGTGTATGTTCCAGTTCAGGGAATGTTATGTAAGAAACTAAAGAACCGTGATGTTGCAATAATCTTGAATATATTTCTTTTATCACACAGTGCGTCAGACTTTCTGTAACATAAGACTGCTGTCATTTACAGGAAAGCAGATGTGACTGCAGGCTGAGTCCATGGCATCCCCACAGTCCCTTACCCCACAGCCTACAGGTGAATGCAAATCTTTTACTTGTCTAAAAACCTAATTGCACAGTTTCCCCCCTAACCCAAGTGCAGTTGATCTGCCAAGACAAGTTTGGTGTCTGATGCTTACTTCTTTACTTTTGCATTGGAGGCCAACCGGTACACTGGTGGTATCTATAAGTGTCCACTGACTTTTTGTTAGTGGACACTTATGGACACCAATTTTGCATCTTGCAGACTGCCTGCCTAAATCACCACACACATGCTTCAAACTATGTCAAGTCATTAAAGGGGCAGAGTTCCACACTTTTGCCATTTTACCATTTTTGTGGACTGACAGGTTTATTTCCAGTCATTTGGGACAGACACATTTTGTTTTTTGATTTTCTGTGCTGACCGATCAGATCAGAGGCAAAGAGGGCCTTTAGTGACAGCTGTAATGGATATGAAATTAGTGGTTGCAGTCCTTTACAGATCAAACGTAAACAAATAGCAGCTTGTAAAGTTTAGCCTGTTTTTGTTAGCAGCACCATGTTTACAAGTTAACAGTAGAAACTTTCTGCCTGTAAGTATCAAAACAGTAGCATGACTGGCAATTGTGATGCTGTTGTTGCTTAGCAACTGTGAAAGGCACAACCCAATGCAGCCTTTAAAAACCGCAGAAGTGTGAAAGTATGAACCCCTAAGAAACAAAGCAATGCCGTGTGCCTCACGTTTTCCGCCTTCAGAGAACAGTGTCCCTGATGCAAAGCAAACAACAACAGCTAATCAGCTGGCTTTGTAAAATTTTTAGCCTGCTAAATGTGTGTGAGTGAGTGAGTGAGTGAGTTACAAGCAGAGACATTATAAACAAGGAGAAGACGAATGGGAAAGCTCATAACACTCAACAAGGCGACTGTTCAGTAAAGAGAGCTTACAAGTAAAGCTGCGAGTGGTAAAAGCCCTCCCTCATTGTGGAGGTCGTGCGCATGCATAGTAGCCAGACCAAGTTGAAAAAACATGTTTTTGTGTTATTTGAGCCTAATGTTACAAAATATATGATTTTTGTTAGCTTTTACCACAGATTTCAAATATGTTTTTTAAAGAATTTTTTTTAGATTTGGATTAATATTTCTCTTCTCTAGTTAGAATCTTAGTCTTGTATTCCTAGAAATAACTGCCCAGGGGTGTTGCCAAGATGGCTGCAGAGTGGACAGACTTTCCTCTAAGGATTTTGGTTAGAAGCCGGTTTCATTAGGTGCTTCATATCTGAAAATCTTCTTGATGCCACTGTGTGGTCTAGCAAATCCTGCAGGAACTGACACTGAAGAAGTGTAGATCATACGTACAGACTTTATGTTAATAAGCAAAGTGAGTCTTTAAGTAATCTCAAATAGCCTTGCTTATGTGGTTTACAACAAGACTTTTTTGCGGTTGCCATGCTCTCACAGCAGTGATTGTAAATCTGATGGGTTAAAATGTTTGTTACGCACCACACTGGCATCACCAAAGCAGATACTATTTGCTGTGCACTGCCCAGCCTTATCAGCCGGTACACCTTGCTGTTTAATGTTTAAACAGGCTGCCAAACGGATGTTAAGCAGAACAACCAGCGTGATGCTAAACTAATGGCTGTAGACTGACATTATTTGTTAGCTGTATTAGTCTCATAGCTCCAGTACAAAACTAAATAAGAGAACTTTGGACCTTAAATGTGTTTTTTGCTGATCGACAACATTTGAGGCAAGAGAAAAATGATGCAAATTTGAACTACAGTATTGCTTTAATGCTCTTCAACACTTAAACTCTTTGATACAGTCAAAGATCCAGGAGTCAAACCAGAGCTGGTTGCAATAGCTTCTGTAGGTTCAGTGCTACAGCATGATTTTTCTGGGATTCGGTCTGTACTTCCACTCAGCTCAGTAAGACTTCCATGTATTTGGCTCAGGCCATGCAGTGTGACTGTCTTAATCTCTAGAGGGCTTGAGAAAGTGTTAGAGCACAGTATTGTTGTAAGGCTAGCTGACCATATGCTGTGTCAGAGGGATCCTGCATCTATACCATATGCCACCTGGACTTGACACACATACACCCAGCAGTCATGGAGACCGCTTGTATGACCCAGTCGCTGAAATTTCTGGTGTCGCCAAAAATTCACTTGGCAGGTTCGAAGAGGTTTTCCTACTTTTGCTGGAGTGAAGCCGATGAGGACAAAAGGCAAGGTAATGACCTGATACTGTTTAGATATGTTTAAAAGACTTATGCAAAGGTAGTTCTGAATAAGGGTGGAATAGTTTAACTTTCAGGCCATCGACCCTTAGGCTTATACTGAGGCCATGTGATTTTGAATGGAATGCAGTTCTTGTTTGACTAGATGAGGTAAATGCTGCTGCGAAAGTTACAGTAAGACCAAACGCATACCTGCCCTGAGCGCTTTTATTTGTATATGCTTTCAAGGGACCATATGGTCAGTTTGTGTAATCCCCCTTCTTTGCCTACCATGGGCCCTTATATCCACTCTGGAGAAACAGTAATCCCCTGTTTCTTATTGTCTCTTAGTGTGTAGTACATGGTTCGACCATTTCTGTTTACTTATTAAATATGGAGGAACATGTGTTTTCTATGTACCTACAGTACTGTAGTCAGTACAGAAGTCAGAGAGCACCCTTTCATTTATTTGATTTTACATCAAAAGTTAAGTATGATTTATTCATTTTTGAGCATCAGGAAGATGATTTAACAGAGAATTCCACAAAACCATAACAACTAAATCTAATGTCAATTTTCTACATTTAGTGTATGGACTCTTTATTACAGCATCTATTCTTATCAGACTTGCTTTCAGTGTTTCAAAAAAAACATATTTCCAAAGTTCAGTCTTAGAAGTTGGTTGCATTTTCTGCTTCTCACAATCCAAGTACACATTCAGTGATGTTGAGGTCTGGAATCTGTGGTGGCCAGTTCATTGTTCCATTAAGAACACCAGCAGATTCTTTGTCCTTGTTCAGACTGCCAGCCCAAATCTGATTTTTGGCATATCCAGATTGTATTCAGATTGACTTTTGATAGTCTGGACAGCAAAAAAAACACATGAAATACGATTTTTGCAAATCAGGTTTGAAATCCAATTCCAATTAAATCAGATTTTAAAGTGTCTTTTGCATCAGTCAGAATGATGTCAAACCCAGAGTGACAGAATTCATGCTTATGCCAGAGAATTTTGAAGGGTTTGGAGGGCGAGATGATGCACCTCCACCTCTCCCGCGCTTGGAATCTGCATCACCAGCGTAGCTATATAGTTACTGATGCCTACGTTGTTACCACAGCAACCCATGCAGACAAGCTGGTGATGTCTGGACACACAAATCCGATCTGATCACTTGCAAATAACAGTGCAGACAGTCGTCTCAAAAGATCTGTTTTGAGAAACAAATCCGATTTGCCTGCAGTCTGAAAGTAGCTTTTTAACATTGAAGGAACAGACAGAAAGTCCTGTGGATTTTTTCAGACCTGAAGCAGTGGAACTAGTGGGAGAGTGGAGCTTGATTTTCACTAACAAAAGCCTTAAGTACTGCTTATCCGATGGTGAGAGTTATGGTGGTCTGTCAGGTCTTGCACAGATGTTAGGAGCCAGATTTTCTCTACATCTTTTAATCATTTGTTGAACTCCTGTGTTTTCACTTATTGTGGAAGTAGATTACCTTCTATCTAATCTCCTCAGAAATATCTCCTGAAAAATGGATAACTTGTACTTAATGGCTGTTAAACTGGAGACTAAATAAATAAGGGGTGGTCTCTGACTACTGAAAATTGTGAAAGCATTTGAAAATCGAACGCTATGATTTTTTGTTTCATTCGTCTTTGTATGTAACTATGGTTTCACTGCATTTGCATGAAAAACATTGAGTCAGCTGAGTTTAGCATTATGATCAAGTTGACTGGAATCCAGTACATTACTCTGACCCATGGGCTGGACTCTGCGAACGTTTTACAGCTTGTTTGCCTGTTCCACCCAACACCCTGCATGACTCACAAGGGGCCTGCTTTTTGTCTGTAGAATTTTGGACTAAACCCACACACGCCTCTTGTTTTCACTGTAACACAGTAACACATAGCCTCCCTGCTATAGACCTGATTTCTGTTCGATGTAAGATCATTAGAACAGTGCAGTGTGTCTTAGTTTTACCTTTTTCTCCTGAAATGACGTCGCTGTTTGTTTCCAGTCATGTGGTATGCATGTGTGTGTGTGTGTATGTGTGTGTGTGTGTGTGTGTGTGTGTGTGTGTGTTATTTTGAGCCAGTAGGTCATAATCATCCTTGGTCTTGGGTTTGGAACGGTGACATTTGTTATGAACTGAAAGCAGCCCACAGTAACTGTGGGATGGAATTTGCTCAGTTCTCTGACTGTAGTTAGCACAAACAGTCTTTTGCTTTCTGTTGCATGCAGTGTAAGGATTTGATGAGCCAGAGTGATGCCAGAACATTAGATGGTTTGCTATCCAGCAATTACAGGCTTAAATGTGAGGTGCAGTTTTCAGGATGTACATGTGACTTCTGAATGTTGCGCCATCAGTAGTGTTTTCCCTTGAATGCTAAGTTTGTTTGAAGTTTTTTATTAATTATGTTCCCTGGGTATTTAGTTCAAAATTAACCTGGCCTCAGAGCCAACTAGGGGTGTAAAAATGCATGAATGCATCTTGATTCATCGATCTGAAGGTGATGAACTTATTTTGGAATGTGAGAATTAAGCAATAGAGCATGAGAGGGAGTGTGATATTGCAAATAACATCACGGCTATAATTCATTCATAACCATGATGTAATTCGCAAAACCACACAAACTTTAGTTCTGCAAAATAAAGAAAAAAGTAACTAAAAACCCGAACATTGTATCAAATGTGCTTTAATGTTGGCAGTTTCTTCCTCCAGATAAGGTAGTAACCTTTTGTGTTCACAGAAGGCTCTCAAAATATGAAGAAAATGTCTTCACAGTTTTTACTGTCATGTTAAACAGTGGTGTTTCTGTTTGTTTATTTTCTCTGTCTTCCCATGATGAAACAGAACAAGTACCCATCCCGAGCAGTGAATTCGGTTATCGAATACTGGTACCTTGAATAGTTAACTGACACATCCATACAGTTATCATAAGTATCAGCATGGGTAGAACGCTTCTCAGCCAATCAGATCGTGGGCAGTAACTGTTGTATAATTACTTATAATCCATTGGTATAATTTAATAATAAAGTATGCCCTAATTTTTTGGCCAAAATAAAATTCTCAGGCTATATTCAAACATGACCAATTCTCTCAACAATCTTAATGTATTGTTTATATTGTCTATATTCCACTACTGTATAAACAGTTTCTCTACTAATATTTGTGAGTTCAGTAAACTTTCAACAAAACACAGTGTCACTGATTCTAAGCACTGCTTTTATTAAAGGGCCCATATCTTTTATATTTTATCTTTTCCCCTGAGGCCCACTCATCACATTTGTGTGGTTTTATGTATCGAAAACAGTCATTATTTATTTTTACATGACATTTACATTTTCAAACCTCTCTTCATTTCTTTATTACTGTGTCTTTAAGTGTGATACATGTAAACAGTCTCTGTTCTGATTGGTTGTTCTATATTGTGCTTCAAAAAGCAGTCAAGGCTGAAACATGTCTTATAACATTAGCATGAAGTAGCAATGAATAAACTGCTGTAGGCTGAATAGGTGGATACATGTAAATAAGTCGGTTTTTGTGGCATCATGAAACCAGTGAAATCAAACCAGGCTGTTTGCATACTACATCAAACTATTTTATTAAAAAAAAAAGATGAAAATATTGTTTTCCATGAAATGGGCTCTTAAAGCATCAAAAGTGATTTGACTGGTAACGGCGCCCCCTGGTAGAGAATGTTTGGCCTGCTGAACGTTAGTGAGTGAATGCGTGAGTATGTGAGTTAGTGAATGAGTTCAGTTTAATGAGGTGCTTTGTATCTAAACATAACCCTAAATTATACCAACAGAATCTAATCGCAACAGTTCATGACGAAATTTGAGATTTCCTGATTCACTGAATTATTATTCTTAAACAATCGTGGTCAGATCAAATCAGATCAAGTTCAGAGATTCACAAAGAAATACAATCATGAGGTCAGAGATTTACAGCCTTCCCTGTTATGTATACTTAATAATATCTAAACTGGATTGCTTGGTTTTAGAGTCTGTGCCCACTGGAGTGGCTCAGACACCCCAGCAAGAGGAAGAGGAGGATGACGAAGATGAGGAGCTGGGAGAGAAGTTTCAGTTTGATGATAGTGAGGAAGAAGAACAGGAAGCAGCTGGAAATTCTGGAGAAAATCAGGCTTTAGGAGTTCCCCCTGCTGGAGCCGGGCCTTCACAGGGTCCCAGAGGTGTCGTCATGGCTTCAAATGCACTTTACAGTCAAGCATTGAAGCGTGTCTCAGCCAGTCACTGTCAGGAAATAAATGGAGGGACCTCTGCTGGTCAGGAGTACCAAACCATTCCTTCACACATAACAAGCCCAGGTGAGCTGTTGCCATGTGTGTATCATGAGTTTGTTTAGATTAAAAGTGATTTGGTGACTTCTTGACCTGCAGTGTGTGATTTTGATGTGCTTATGAAACTGTTTCTGTTTTTTTATCCAGATATGGTAGCCAGACAGTCTCCTGATGGGTAAGTTGGCTGTAAAGCTGACTATTTGATACTGATCCAACTCATACAAGCCCACTGACATGTAAAGTTGACAAAGTTTATACCACTCTTTTCTCTTTTTATAAAAAGATAATAAAAGGTTATAGAATTTTCTTAAGATTCACACATGAAAGATATGATTGTATGAAAAAGTTTTAGAGATTTTGGAGGAAAAAAATGTTAAACCCGTTCAAAAGGGTCACATTCTTGTTCGACAATGAGCGAACCTTTTATGCAGACCTTTACAGTCCTAGCTTCATAGACATTTTTCACATGATTTACAATGATGACCCGTGGTTGTAGACAAGAGCCTCATATTGGTTTATTATTTACTTTTCAGTACCATGGCTGTGTTCTGCCATGTAGCCAGTGATTTAAGTCTGTGTGTTAGGACATTATCCTCACTCTTAAGAATAAATACTGCTGTAACTAATTGTCCACTGGTCTGACTAATGGCCACTTTTGACAATGTTTCAGGAGCTCTGTTTCTACTGAGCCTAGAGTCACTGACGAGATGAAGAGTACATGGAAGAGAAACACCATTTATGAAGGTATTGCTCTGTCCTGTTATACAACTCCCGTTTTACAATGTGTGGGTGTTTTCAAGGGTTAGACAGTTCCCAGCAACTGCCAGTGTCCAGCTCTGTGTCTGTGATCTATAGGTTTATATTCAAGACCCGAATGCTCCTGTACGCCCGTCATAAAGAAGGACGTTCGCATGTTTGCTCAGGCAGGTCTGTGGCTCTGAGGGGGAACTGTGTTACTACACTAGTCCTCTGATACCATCACAAAGACTGGGAAATCCAAGCTAATGATACAGCACATTCAGATCAAAACAATGACTTCAGCTAATCAAATCCAGGAGGCCTATGAGCTCACTGGAAGGAAACACGCATGTTCATTTCAAATTCCCCTTCACTTCAGATCAACTATTCATAACAAGGTGGTCATGTGTCGTCCAGAAAATGTACTGGAATTTCTCAACGAATGCCTTGCTCTCAATCTTACTGCAAATGTCTACATTTTTATCCTGATCACCCACTCATAAATATTGTGCCACTGTTGAAATTGAACAAATCCCAACCCAGCGTAAATCATTCAGAGTGGTTTGATGTGAAATGCTTTGTTAGACAAATTTACAGAGTCAGAAATGTTCACGGTAGTGGTGATGGGAATCATGTGGAGAGTTTACTGCCTCTTGAAGCTCCCTCACAGGAAGCTATTAAATGAAATGGTTATGAATATGCCTGAGGCATGGTTTTACAATATTTTTGAGATAAAGTTATGGCCTAAGACGTATTTTAAAAATTAATTCAGAAAGGCAAACGCTTTCATGTTTACCTCTATTTCACCCTTGTCAACATTAGAGCACGCATTTAGGTTTATTGGTGGTTTTGGATGGTAAATAAAGTGTGTGTATATATATATATATATATATATATATATATATATATATATATATATATATATATATATATATATATGTATGTATATGTGTGTGTGTGTGTGTGTGTGTGTGTGTGTGTGGTATGCATTGCAACCTCTGGTTCCTATCACCACTGTAAAGAAATCGTAAGTGGACAAGTTTCTCTACAATGCAGCATTTTATATCAGAACACTCTAAAGGACTTTGGACCTCATTCACCAGTATCTTCCTAAGTTTTTTCTTAAATTTGTTCTTGAGAAAGATCCTAAGAAAAAGTCTACATCAGATTCATGACATGTTCTTAAACAACAGAGTTGTTCACACCTTTGCACTCATGAATGTGTGTAGATTCTGTTCTTATCTAAGAACAAACCCCAAATAAGAAAACTACGGAGCCCTGCTGGTGACATCCTGTATAAAAAAATTAATGCTTGGCCACGATTTAGTAAGGCATGGGAACAAGATAATTAAGACATGGCCACGACTAGCAAGGCATTGGAATGAGATCCTAATGCGTGGCCACCACTTAATAAGGCATGGGAATGAGATCCTAATGTGTGACCATGACTTAGTAAGGAATTATCTCATTCCCATGCCTTATTAAGTTGGCCATGCATTAGGATCTCGTGTCCATGTGTTAATAAGGTGTGGCCACACATTATTTTTATTGATATGGGATGTCACCAGCAGGGCTCTGTAGAAAACCTTGGTGAACATCAGAATCAGTGGGTTTTAAGAAGAAATTTCTTTATAAGAATGGTTGGTGAATAAGGCCCTTTGTTTACATCTCAATCATTGAATTATGCAGAGATTTTGAAAAATTGGTGGAATTCCTTTTTAACTGTTGTTGGATTGTTTGACATTTGAAAGTTAGTTTAACCCCTTAAAATCCCAGACTTGTTACATACTAAGGCTTATTATTCAGTAACTACAGGGACTTCAATGCAAACTGGTTGAGCGATTCTTATTGTATAGAAGTGTTATAAAAAAGGTTAGAAAAAAAATGGTGGTGTCACAGGGTGAATTTGATAGTCTCTCTCTATTATTAGCCCTAATAAACGATTAAATAGTGGCACTGGATCATCATTGTGCCATGACTGATTTAACAAATTATGCATGCAACTCTCCATCCTTTGGTAATTTGTCAGCAAATCGGGCCTATAACCATAGCCGTGACGTGAGAGTTCAAAGATAAAGCAGTGTTCTGAGTGAAGTGTGTGTATGTGTTCAGCTCAAGTGCCAGCTCGCTCTCGGGAATGGTTCAGTGTGGTGTCAGAGCTCACACTGCGACTGCACAAAGGTATATGTTTCCCAAAACTTGCCCTGGCCTCCTTTTAGTGCGTTCCCTTAGAACAGACGTGATTCCTCTGTCTGTGTTGTAGCTGCTCTCAGGCTAAATTAAAATAGCAATCCTCTATAACCCCTACAGCACATCCAAAGTGATCAAATTATGTATGTCTATTAGGGGCGTAAAATGCATTGATCAGAAGGTGGTGATTCAACTGCATCAGTTCTGCAGTGTTCCAATCAATTAAAGTCGATTTTAATAAAATTCAATAAAATATGCACTCAAGGCCAGAATAAAATTCTCAAACTAGCTGAAAGTGTAACTATGTAATGTACTGTTGTAATTGTATTCCACTACTTTGTAATCATTTTGTACTGTCACATTTGTGTAATCATTTTTAAAATAAGCTCTGTATAATCAAAATAATAAAATCAAATCATGGTCATTGATTGTTTCCTGAAGAACTGTCATCTAATTAAACCTTTGTATAATTTACAGCCCTAATGCTAATCTTTGGGAATATTTAGTCGGCCCTTGTTTTGTGACTTTACTACTGTCATTCTCTCTATTTATGAAATATAAGAAATATAATCAGGCCTCCTGCTTAATGAAGGTGTACACTGTAAATATTGATTGGCTTTACCAATTAAAAATTGCAGTACACTTCACTTGTGCCTTCACTTACACTGTAAGGTCAAATCTAGAATTACGTCTAGACTGTAGTTCTAGATTTGACATTCAGATATGTGCACACACAAACAGTTTGAGAACGTTTGTCTTTGAGATCTCCTTTAGGACCACATGGTTAGACACAACATGCGCCACCATCTATAAAACAAACCTTATCAGCAGATCTCTCTGCAGCACTGTTCCTATTTTTGCAGTAGAAATAAGGGCTGTATGGCTTTATCAGACACCCTGTGTTGCTGCTCCCCTGAGCTGCAGTGTTGAGTCTTGATTGATTTAATTAAAACATATTCAGTCTGCTAGTGACTTTAAAGAGTTAGTGTCTCCCTATGCTTTGCACATCAGTCCTGACTGATATTTGTGCTTGCTAGTGCATTTGTCCCTTTGTTCAGTGAGGAATCAGTGTTCATACAGAGGTTTAGTACAAACACTTTTCATTTGACTGTAATTTTCAACCCATTTTATTTGCATCTTAATATTACCACAGATTTGAAGCTAATTGGAAAAAGAAAGGACTACATACATTTTGGTGCTCATTTGCTGACTCTAAGAATGCCTCTGCTCCAGGAAAACCTGTTATAGAAACAGAGGAGAACGTGCCCTCATCTACATCAGAGGTGAACCTAGCTCCGGCCACTCACTTAGAGGTGATTTATGATGACGTCCCATGTGAGACCGTCCCCTCTCCTGGTCCAGGTCAGTGACAAGCTCTGGTTTCTCTGAATGTACAATCTTATGCAAACGTTTGGGCTTCGCTGGGCAAATGATACGTTTCTTTGACATTTGTTCTACAGAAAACATAAAAAAAATTAAATGCACTATATATATATATATATATATATATATATATATATATATATATATTTGCTGAATTTAACATATACAAGGGGAAAAACACAAAAATTTTACTTATGCAGGTGTCTGGTCACATCGCATTTTATGTTTTAACATTGTTTTTCAACATCTTACATTTAGCATATAAATAATAATTTAACTTCTCTGAATGTATTTTATTTGATTTATTCATTATTAGAGAATCAAGTAATTAATTTTACCAGGGGTGCTTAAACCTTTGCACAAGACAGTAGTGATGTCTGGTAACAAATAAGTGAGAACTGTTGTGTTTCAAAAAGGCAAATAGCATAAGGGGTTGCTTTTTTGTTGCAAGAATCAAGAACAGACAGCGTAAATGTGATAAATATCCTGTTAAATATATGCAGTGCAGTATTTTCTTCTTTGCTTTCTTGAAACAGACTATTACATTATGGTCTTGTTAGAATGCAAACTACATTTCTTGTACAATTTAGACACTTCATATTGCTCTTTTTTGCCATGCATAATGAATGAGGGTTGCATATCTTGTTTCGGTGTCACGCAGTGCAAAATATTAGCTAGTTTGTATCCTGAAGTCAGACCCATTGCTGTGTTTTGTAAACTGGAAACATCAGTACACATTAAAAGGTCAGACATAGCAGAAACACCAGCACTGAGATGGGCTAATGTTTTTCAGTCCAGTTCTTGATGTGCATGTTAAGTTTTAATTGAGATAAGGTTATAAGTTGAGGCACAGATAATGTAATTCCATTTGTCACAAGTCACTCAAATTACAAACATTAAATATGGACAATGCACAGAAAACACACTTTTCGGACTATATGTACTGTTCAGACATGTTCCATACAATATGGGCAATGCCTGTGTCAAAACGAGCTCCCTCACAGCTGTACACCTTATCTAGCTGTTCTGTGTTTCCTGTTCTTGTGTGTAGGTGATGATACGATCTATGAGGATGTGCAGAGGCCTGACGAGTCAGCAGGAATGTTGGACAACGGCTGGAGCTCCAGTGAGTTTGAGAGTTATGACGAGCAGTCGGACACCGAGATCAAGCAGCCGACCCGCAGCAAGGTGGGCAAGCATGGGTGTCTGCTCATACCTGGGCCAGGGTGCGATGCAAGGGATGTCATGCAAGGGACTTTATCAGCTTTATAAAGTCTTCCCATAAACAACACTTCATAACTGTCTCTGCTATCTTGTTTATGTCAGTGCTTAGAGCAGGGATTTCCATTTTTGTTTAAAAGTGATGGGTTTTGGTCAAAAATTATTTGAAGAAGTCTTTCCATTAATCCAAATTAGCCAAGACATTTTAGTGTCTGACATTTGGTTCTTAAGTTTTGCACGGGTGCTACGAGGCTAATGCAGCTAACAAGTAATGGAAGCTTATAGCAGTTGTGCAAACCACATGCCTAAATCATTACAGAGACAATAACATATGTTTTTGATGGACCAGTCATATGTGGACATTGCTAAGTGTGAAAGTGCATGTTGGACACATTGTGATCCAGTGACTCTTACCATCTTTCAAAGTGGTCGGGGGAGGGAATAACTACATAAGATTTGTAGTGTAAATGCTAAAGCATTCTGAGGCGTCTTCAAGAGGACCACCTTTGCTTAGCAGTCCATGCTATCTAATATCTAAAAGAACAACTACCAAAAAAAGTGTTGTTTTACAACAAATACAGTGTGATAGCTGGTACACTGGTCATAGCTGGTGACAACCGGTCACTGGAGACACATTTGAGATACATAGAAATGCTATCTGTCAGCGGCTTTACGTTGGAAGTCCGCTTGTGATCTGATCACTTGAGACGGATGTTACAAGAATAGTTTCAGATTCTATTAAAAGAACAGAATCTGAAAAATCAGATTCACACAGTTTTCTACTCACCCTAGATGTAATCGATCAGTAGAGACAAGTTTGGAATCCAAATTTTTCTTTTTTAGTTTAGAACTTGAACCATGAGGCTAAAATTGCTAACAAACACTAAAACTAAAAAATAGTCCCTTAAACAGCACAAATCTTTTTTGTAAATACATCTCCAAAATGTCCTTCAACCCACTTAAATTGCATCCAGGTCTTCATTAAGGTCACACAGACTTGTCAATGTGTTTTAGGACACATTTTGAATTAAAGGTGAGCTATAGAAGTAAACAAAGCTTCAGGCAGCCACTTTAAGGGTCTGTACTCACAAACCATCTTAGGAATAGAGTGCTGATCTTTAATTAGTATTTGCGACAATGACCGTTCCAATGAAGTTATGTCTATTTTTGTAGCTTACAGTGACATACTGTGCTATAAACCACATCGGCAAGTCTGCTCCACCTTAATAGAGACCTGGATGCAGTTTGAGCAGGTTGAGAAATGTTTTTGGGATTTTTTTTTACAGAAGCCATGTAGGCTATTTAGGTGACTATTGAGTTCTAGTGTTTGTTAGCAACATCAGCTACATCTTGGGTAAGTGGAAAATGGGGTAATATATACATTGCTTTTTTTTTTACTTAACTGTTTCTTTAATACCAGGTATGAACAGGGCCAGAGTTGCCTTAAATCAGTTGCATATCTGTATTTATCTTGAAGGCTGAATTTTTATACAAAACAATTGATCAAACAGTGTCAGAAATAACATTAGCGTTTGACATGACCTAATAAAGCACGTGTGATGATTTAAGCATGTGGCTAAATTGGTGGCTATAAACTTCTATTGCCTGTTAACAACATTAGCCTTGTAGCTGTAACACAAACTTCTGACATCATTGACTACATTTGGGGTATGTGCAAAATTTAATGGAAACTTGACTATGAACTATCACTTTAACAGGGCCCAAACTAAAAGCTGATCACTTCTGCGCTTTGTCACAAGGTGGCAATATGTAGCTGTTGTCAGATACATACATTGCTGCATCAACCACACTGGCCTTATATTTGTGGCATGACAAACAAACAGCCAGTGCTGATTGCCATGGTTTGTGGACAGCGTTTGGGTGGGGAGAGGAAGGCTAATTCACTGTGCCAGTGGATTTTTTCACTCAGCAATCTCTTTCAGTTCTCTTTCCTTCCTGGGCTTCCCCTGTTCCTCTCCTGCTTTTGCTCATTTTTAGTCTGTCCTCTCGGTTGCTGTCTCCGTCTGTGAGCACTGCTGATCAGCACTTTCTTTACCGAAACTTTATGTCATGCATGATCTCTACTGAAAACAGGTACAGAAAGGCTTTACTACACTAATCAATGCACTGTCTGGAATGGATACTAAGTGTGCTTGTTTCCTTCTGTTTGTAGCTGTCGTGTGTAATTTGTATGCCAGTCACAGGAGAAAGCACTGGATTATACAGGCACTTACTGAGACATAAGGCTGCCTTGT
The DNA here is from genome assembly GCF_904425465.1 of Colossoma macropomum. Classification (NCBI taxonomy): domain Eukaryota; kingdom Metazoa; phylum Chordata; class Actinopteri; order Characiformes; family Serrasalmidae; genus Colossoma; species Colossoma macropomum. The sequence continues at coordinate 12,450,064 of NW_023494802.1, read as the reverse complement.
CCATTTTGATTGAGCAGTCCTTGCCTCACTTTTCATTTTGATTGTCTGCTTTCACTCTGATTTTCTCTGTTTGTTTCCTCATTCTCTCTCCTTTCTGTGTCTTTCTGCCTGTCTCTCTGTAAATATCGATCTAAATCACCATCCCTGTTGCCTCTGGGCACATGGAAATGATGATGACTGTAGATTTCGCCGGATGTACGGCGCCTAAAGGAGCGTTGTGTCCGGACCAAGCGTGAGCTGGCCATGCGGTTAGGGGCTCCAGACGTCAGCCAGATCAAACAAACCTATGACATCAAGGTATACTTTCCTAGGAGCAGAGTAGATGCAGTTCCATTCATTCATTCATTCATTTTGCATTCACCACAGACAATTAGTTCTAACTTAGAAAAGCAGTGAACCATCTTTAGTCTTGCTCCAGCTTGCACAAAGGAAAAAGTTTTTTGTTTTCCCCTCTTAGTTTTGCTTCACAGTGAAAATGAAACCGTCTTAATGCCTCCAAGCTTGTAGCAACTGAGCCATGAGGGACCTTCAGAAAGTGACTTTGCCCCTGCTGTTGTACACCCTGTTCTCTGTACAGGATCGAGCGTTTTTGCTCTTCTTCCTCTGAGCTGCCGTTGCTCGTCTCAGCACTCACCTCCTCTCCCACAGGTTCAACAGCTCATGAAAGCTGCCCGGAACGGCACTAAAGATGGCCTGGAAAAGACGAAAATAGCCATGATGCGCAAAGTCTCTTTCCTGAGCAAGAAAGAAAACACAGGTTTGAGGTTTTCTTACTTTTTTCCTTTTTACTTCTGATGACTCCCTGATGATAATTAAAGCTGAAGACAATTTACAGAGCGATTAGTCAGTTTTGACAACATATAACACGTTATCATACAGGTGATAAGGAGTAGGAGGAGGCTTGGATAAAAGGAAATCTGCACAATTTTAGAGGTAGTAGTGAGAATAGTGGAGTTAATGAAATTATTGTGAATGCAGATGACACAGAAGATGATTCTGGTTACCTGGATGTGACTGTTTCTGATGTGAAGCACCCACCACCACAGCTGTGTCCCATGCCAGATGGCCTCAGTAGCCAACAGGTATGTATGTGTGGTGCTTATTTATCTGTATGTGTGGTTGTTTTCGTGTGTCCTCTTAACAATGTTTTCAAAAACATTATTTTTCTGAATTGCACGTCAGTTTTTCCAACGGTTTATCAGATATCTGTGTTATACGGCTATATTTCAGAGTTCCCTATTAAAATGTTGAACATGTGCCGATTCATTTTGTTGCAATAACAAATCATTTTTTTTAGATTGTAAGGCGTCATATTCTTGGCTCTATTGTTCAGAGTGAGATAAGCTACTTGGACTCCCTTAAAAGAATCCTGCAAGTAGGTGACCGATTTAATTATATAATTAACTAATATGCAGCTGCTTTTGATTTTGTTCTGTTAGCGCATCACTATCATATCAAAAACTCTCTTTTTTAGTTTTTTATTTTCTTACTCAGTTTGATAGCAGCAGCTACTTTTTACATCATGTGGACTTTTCATAATGCATGGACCAGCAGAAGTGGTCCAAAATTAATTGGAATAAAATATTTTACTGCATAAAAGTCAGAGACCACCCTTCATTTATTTAGTTTCCAGTCAAAATGGCCATCAAGTTATTCATTTTTACTTCTGAAGAGATTAGATAGTCCATCTGTATAAGGAAGGGGGGTGTCAAAGGAAAGTGTGTGAATAAACAAGAGTTTATTTTTTTTTTAATTATTGAAAAATATATAGGAAGGAACCCAAACTAACCAGCAGATAAACGTTACTTAAAACTTTCAGTCTTCAGAGGAAGGAGAAAATCATTTTCCACTCTTGTTTCAGATCTAAAAATAATCCACAGGTGTTTCTGTCCATCCTTCCACTGTGAGAGGATAACTGAATGCTATGGGGCTGAAAGGATGCGCAGCTGTCAAGAAGCCATTACTGAGAAAAAAAAGTAGACAAAAAAAACTGCAATTCAAACAGAAAAGCTGCTGGTGTTCTCAGAACAATGGACTGTCCACCCCAGAGACCAAACCAAAGCATCATTGAATGTGTTTGGGGTTACTTAGATCATGAGAAACAGAAAGTACAAGCAACTTCTAAGACTGAACTTTGGAGGTGTAGAAAATATCTCTTCAGATTTCTTTAAAAAACTGAAAGCAAAGAGTGGACACACTAAATACCTATGAAAAATGATATTTTATTTAGCTGTTCAGGCTTGTGTTATTTTCTGTTGAATATGTTTTCTGCCTTTTTTCCTAAAAAATGAATAACTTGTGCTGCCGTTTGACTGGAACTGAAATGAATGAAGTATGTAATCTTTAATCTTTACACAATACCGTACATTACAATTAAGAATGTTTTTGTTTCTACTCTTGTGAAGTTACCATTTTGGAGCTATGAGTTATGCGGACTGCCCACTATGTATTTCTTCCTCTAAGGAGAAATATGTTCAGATCATACATTCTAATCCTCTCTCAGGATTACCAGAAGCCTTTACTGGAGGCAGAGCCACGAATCCTGAGCCCTAAGAAAATCCAACCCATTTTCTTCCGGCTCAAAGAGATCCTGCAGTGCCATGCCATGTTCCAGATTGCACTGGCCTCCCGTGTGGCTGAGTGGGACCGCACAGAGACCATCGGGGACCTCTTTGTCGCCTCTGTGAGTCTCAAAACCTTAGTCTTAACCAGTCTATCCACAAAGGGTCCAAATTCTGCTGCTCATAGTCTCAGCTTGTATGCGGGCCGAGGAGCTAAACAAGCTTGATCCTGTTTGCTGTAGTCCCCTTTGGTTTCTTTTGGTTCTTTGCAGTGACATGATGTATTAAGTAATAGGTGTCATCTGAGCAAGTGAGCTGTCATGTGTAGTGAATAGTAACTTCTTTCAACAACCTCATACTGTTATCAACCACTGCTGAAACTATGAAAGCTAAGTATGATGTATGATGCAAACAAGCTGTTCATATTACCACAATTGAGGTCCTAAATACAGTGTTCACCCTGAGAGTTTAGCGGTGAATTAAAAACCACAAAACATTATATTAAAGGAGCTGTTTCGTGAAAAGTTGAGTTAATAATAACCGAGTTTGATATAATAAACGAGTTTGATATAAAATGTAAACACTGTTACCTCTTTACTCCATATGGTCAATATATGGAAATACACTGCAAAAACAGCCCAAGAACCCATTTACATATATCTGCCTATCCTGCCTTCAGCAGTTTAGCTCTGCCTGTTGGAAGTGAAGTTTTAAGGAGTGTTTCTGGACTGCTTTTGTAATAAACCACAATCCGGGGCAGCCAATCAGAATAGACTAATTAACATAAAAAAAGGCACAGTAACAAAAAAAAATGAGAAATTGTCATGTGAAAAAAAAATTATGACCATTTTAGTATATAAAACCACACAAATGTTGAAAGGACCTCAGGGCAAAATAAAATAAAAGAACAATGTAGGATAATGACCCTTTAAACCACAGAGTTGTTCACTTGGGTGCTATAATTGACTTCATGTGCACTTCATATTGACTACCATCTATTGACTAGCTTTTTTGCTTCATTCTGGCTGTGCGCTGCAGCTTTTTTTTAGATGGAAAAACAGGAGATTCTGTGCTCAGCATTTCTATTTAAATAGTACTCATTTCCTTTGCAGTGCCCAAGCTGTGACCAGCAGCTGCACGTGTGCTTTGTACATTCAGCGCATGTTCGATTAGTCAAAAGGAAAATAATATATATAGTTAGCCTTAGCTGGCACAGGGAGGAAAGTGCAGACACAGCATAAATGTGGACTTGCAGAATGCTCTGTTTTTTTAGAACTTGGAGGTCTGGCAAGATTTTTATTTAACACAGTGCTTTGTGAAATTATATGATCATATATGTGTGTACATGTATGCATTTTCTTACTTTTCTCTCAACCACTTGCAGTTCTCAAAGTCAATGGTCCTAGATGTATACAGTGATTATGTCAACAACTTCACCAACGCGATGGCTCTTATCAAGAAGGCTTGTATGTCAAAGCCAGCATTTCTGGAGTTTCTCAAGGTGAATTTCTTTTTCTGCTTTTCAAAAATACCATTTTTTACTTCACTAGAGGTGCATATTGTTTTGCTGTCTGACATATTTTGCTGATAATTGGCAAAATGTCAATCTGATAATTTAGTGCCTTGTTTTTTGTTTGCATACACACTGAAGCATGTATATTGTATTATTATTTTTATTATTGTTATTATTATTAACCTTTGTGTGGTGTTGGGGTCTATGGGATCCATTTTCAATGTTTTCCAAAAGAAAAAATGATGTTTATATTACACATGTGCTGTTAGTGTGTGTGTGTGTGTGTGTGTGTGTGTATGTGTTTGTATATGCGTGCGTGTGTGTAAAGGTGCTGACTGGCTACAGCTGCTAAAGGAGAACTCTACTCTGGCCACCTGTGATATTTTAAACGTCTGGTATTTTTACATAAATTGATATGGCTGTATTGATTTAAAAAAACAATAATGCAGTGGGTCCACCAGACCACTGAGTAACAAAAACATCAACACCACACAAGGGTTATTAATGGTATGTGCTGTGTGTGGCAAAAAAAAGACATGGCACCCCCAGCCTGGTGATCATTTTTGATGAATTTTTGGTCAGTTTTAACCTAATTACTGCACTTTATGCATTAATTATAATATTAAGTTTTAAAAAACAAGAACAAAAATCTAGTGGTTATCGGTATCGCCCCAACAAAGTATTAATTATGGTTATTAGTATTGGCCCAGAATTTCTGCATCAGTGCATCCCTATTTTTTTTAATTCACTGGACATGTCCAGTGAACTATGAGTGGCTTGGTTTGTTGTGTAGTGTTCTTTTACACATCACTTTTGAATGACTTTTGGAAATTAATGTAACAGGACACATTCACATTAAAATTTTGAATTTCTGCTCCACTTTATGTCTTGACTTTCAGAAGAAGCAGGCTGCCAGTGCGGACAGGATCACCCTGTACGGCCTCATGGTCAAACCAATCCAGCGCTTCCCTCAGTTTATACTCCTCCTGCAGGTCAATACACACAAACACAGCATTCTCCTCATGATTCTCATACTGTACATGCTTTTAGATAGAATTAGCTAAAATTAACTTTTTGGAGTTCTTGCCTCATACTTTTACGGAATTTCCTAATGCTGCTTAGAGGAAGTGAAACGTACGAAAGAGAGACATACCCACAAAAATACACCACCATTCTAAAACATAGAATTATAGACTGCACTGTGGAAAGCAGCAGGCCTAAGCTTGCTATCTAGCCAACTGGTTAGGTGGGTGAGATTACCACTGCACTTCATAATCCTCTTACGTTCCCTCGGCAGCATACAGTAGGACATTATCTAATGATCTCCCCTTCACTCTTTACCCTGAACAGCATTATGGGACACTTCTGCCTGCTCTTTACTGTATGCAGACTCCTTTGATCATGCATTGACTGAAAAACGAATAGCGCCTGTTTTTTTCACACTCATTAGCAGCTGAAAAGGCACACTTGTTTTTACATGGACACGGCTCGTTTAGTAAGAGATGATCAATTTAATGAGCCTGAATTCATCCTTTCTTTGTGTACTGGAGCTATATATGACTATGTGGGAGGTCTTCAAGCTGTAGATGTGTGTCTGTGTGCATGTTAGGGATGTGAAAATGAATCAGTCAGAATATCCAGTTAGGGATGTATTTATGTTCGTATATTTTCAGGAAAATTACTTTTTAGGAAAACTAGGGAAAATGGAGTAACCTAGTATGGTTTTGACTTTGTAATATTGTTTTTTTTGAGCTACATGTTTAATTTTTTAAAAGACATTTCTTTTCCTTTACTGAGGTTATAGTTAGGGTTAGCTGAAAAATTAATAACTTAATAAGGTGAGGCCTTTTTTGTAATGACTCTACATCTTGCCTTTGTATAAAAACAAGTCTGTGTGTGTGTGTGTGTGTGTGTGTATTCAGGACATGCTGAAGAACACTCCGGCGGGGCACCGCGACCGACTGCCACTGCAGCTGGCTCTGACTGAGCTGGAGACGTTGGCGGAGAAGCTGAATGAGCAGAAGCGTTTGGCTGAGCAGCTCTCTGAGATCCAGCAGCTAGCACGCAGCAACAGTGACCGGGCCCTCAGCAAGGTCAAACACCAAAGCACACCCTTTCCACTGCTGGACACTTCAAAGAATTAGTCAGCAAAACTACTGCATGCCCCAGCATCCTCAGCCTATTCAGCAGACAGAGAGGAAAAAGATGAAACGTTGGCATTCACTATCTCTTCCCAAGTCATTTCCACGTTTCCTCTTCCTTTAAATATATTTAATACCTCCTCTGCTAGAATGGAGGTATTTTTATTGAGAGCACTTTTATTAGCTCTGCACATTAGCATACATGAGAGTAACTGGACTCAGCAAGAACAATAAATCCATTCATCACTTCAGTAATCCCTTATTATTTTGATGATATTAAACCTTAAACCTTCACATAAAATACTGATCCTCGTTCATTTCCGGCTGGAAAGTAATGGCGTCTCCTCCTAAGTGGCACTGCAGTTATTTGATTCTCGCTGTGAGCTATCATGACTGATGATTTGGGACATGCACCGGTGCAGTTATGGCCTCACATCTGTCGTAGAGCGAAAGTGGTCTGCTCGTAAATGGAGCCTTTATGATGCTCTCTATTCACTAGAGGGTGCTCCTGTCTCTCCCAGCAGCTGCACAGTGGAAAGAGGAAAAAAAATCACTTTTAGCCCGTCTTCAGATGCTAATGAGCTAAGAGCTAAACTGTTTTCTGGATTCTCCAAGGTTACAGCAATTCATCCTCACCGGCTATGGTTGAATGTGCAGAATAAAAGTGCAGCGTTCAAAGACATTACAGGGGGATCACAGTCCCTGCAGATGGAGAAAGGCTGAATTTTAATGTTACGCTACCCTAGTGGCTCTTTTCTAGGTGTCAAAGACAAGCTGCTATAAGAGTTTCTGTCTTGGGTTGTTATTATATGGTTGTACAGTTTGATTGATTTAATTAATTGTGTTTGCAGCAACTAAACTCAGATAAGAAGCAGCTGATTTTGTGTGAAACGCTGATCGAGACTGTGTATGGCGAGAAGGGGCAGGTTCTCAAGTCCAAGGAACGCAAAGTCTTTCTCCTCAATGACATGCTCGTCTGTGCAAACATCAATCTCAAGTAAGTGACGTTTTACAGAATACTATTAGTTAGACATTGAACAACTCTCATTTCCATTCAAAAGTTTGATATCACTGTTTTCATTTTGATAAAACCATTTTTTACAGGTGTATGTATAAAACTATTCTATTAACTTCATAGTAAAAAATGAAGAAATGTTACAAACCTCAATTCCAAAAAAGTTGGGACAGTATGTGAAATGCAAATTAAAACAGAAAGCAGTGATTTGTAACTGCACTTTCACATATATTTAACCAAAACAGTACAAAAACAAGATATTTATTGTTATACCTTGTTACTGTCATTTTTTTTGTAAATATACACTGTATATATATATACACTATAAATATACAGGGGTAATTTAAGACGAGGAAATGCTCAAAAAACATCTTAAACAAGTGTTGCAGTCATGCTTGGGTATAGAAGGAGGAGCATTCAGGAAAGGCCAAGTCCTTTACGAGTGAGGATGGGTCGAGGCTCGCCACTTTGCCAAAAAATCTTTAATTTAATAAAAATGTTCCACAATAAGTGCTTGCAAGGATTTTAGATATTTCACCCTCTAGTGCACAATATCATTGAAAGGTTCAAGAAATCCGGAGAAATCTCTGTACGTAAAGGACTAAGCCAAAAAACACAAATGAATGGCCATTTGATACTTACTTACGTACTTACAAACCATTTTCAATAAACACTGTTCGTCAGGATTCACAAATCCAAGTTAAGACTGTACTATGCAGAGCAGAAGCTATATTCCAGAAATGCCACCAACTTCACTGGACTAAAGCTCTGTATTGGGCTGATGCACAGTTAAAACGTGTATTGTGATCTGACAAGTAAACCGTTAGACTGTGTATGGAAAATATGGACATTGTGTTCTTTGGACCAAAGAAGAAAAGGACCATCCAGACTACCACTAGCATAAAGTTCAAAAACCAGGGTCTGTAATGTTATGGATGTGTATTAGTGCCCATGGCATGGGTGACATGGGTAACAGCTGTAAAAGCACTGTTAGCGCCGAAAGGTACAGGTGCATTTTGGAGTAACATGCTGCTTTCTAGACAACTTCATTTTCATGGATGTTCATACTTATTTTAACATGATGTTGCCAAGCCACATTCTACACGTTACAGCGGCATGGCTGCGTAATGTGAGAGAGAGGTTGCAGTCCAGACTTCTTTTCAGTTTCCCACGTGGGGAAAAACGTGGGGCACATTTTTGAACCGCATTTTGGTGTGTATTGCAGGCATCAGATTTGAAATGAGCTTACATTAAAAAAGTTTATTAGGTAAAACATGAAATATGTATTTGGACTTTTTAATTTAATGTAAATCAAGCTAAATTTACTGATCACTTCTTTCTTTTATTATTAATATTTCACAAACTGTCCCAACTTTTTTTGGATTATCTCCACAAAGAACAGTAGATGTAGATATTGTATCTAGAAATTAGTGTAAATATATAATTATGGTTTATTATTTATTATTTAATAACTTCCTGCTGATTTCAAAAATTCTAATATTAAATAAAATACATTAACCCTCTATTGCATGATGTTGCCTCAGGGCAACAAACTAATTTTCCTACACTTTACAATAACATTATACATATTTAAAGACAACAATAGGGTTAACAATAATGGGAAGAGCTTGAGTAAGACAATAAAAAACATGTACTTGGTCATAACATCTCTTAGGGCACATGTAAACCTCATTTTTACCGTTCAGTATCAATTTTTTTGTTATGAGAATTTGCAGAAATATGTTTGTTGTCCAGAAGCAACATTGTGAAACAGTGGAATGGATTTAGCCAGTCACAAGCCAGGTCTCACCACTTCAGTGAACATGGCTCTATATCATTTCTTACCATTGTTGCACAATGTTGCCTCAAGGCAACATACTCCAAAAGGACCTCTGCACACATTATTTTTTTTATGTTTTTGAATTGAATAATTGGGTCCAAAAAATAAATCAAGGACCATTGTATGCAAGAAAAGTGAATTGAATATTTTTTTTTAAATTGCTCTCATATTGCATGCAGTAGAGGGTTAAGTTGTCTAGCTGACAGTATTCAAATCTACAGCTAACTCTATAATATTATTGACAAAAAATACTGTGCTTATTAAAATAATGAGTGATTCCAAACTTTTGAACAGCAGTGCATGTTTTCTCAGTTAAAGATGCTCTAACAGTGACATAAAGTAAGTGAAGTTTTATGGTTTGCTGCTGCTACATTTGCCCTTTTATCTGATGATCTAGATACATTGAAAGTGGCATTGATTACGTCATTGATGAGCCAAGGTAACATTTTCAAGTCTGTGAACTTCCTCAATTCTGACAGCGGGGCTTACAGAGTCTTCAAAGCGTTCTGATCAGTGTGATTTCATAACATTTCATTGCAAAATGGGTGCCATTCAACTTCACAGTTCTAATCTTTAATGCGGATGATGCATGACGGAAGATCACGCGAATACCAGTTTCTTCCTATCGCTGCGTGGTCTATCTTTTTCTCTGGGAGCCCAATTGATCACAAGGGCTCGTTTTATCCCTGTGATTCTGTCACAATTATTCCGAGGCTCTCTGATCACAAATTATATCTAGCTGCACTGTGGGCTTTGTTCTGTCACGGTCTTTAGATCTTTAAACGGTGTCTTTGTCTCCAATCAGGGGCCCTCCGGATATAAGCAGCCTGGTCCCTGTTGGACCAAAGTACACAGTGAAGTGGAGTGCTCCTCTGCAGCAGGTTCAGGTGGTGGAGGTGGGCCAGGAGAACCCTCAGAACAACGACAGTGTTTTTCAGCCTAGTGGAGCCAAGCGCCTCAGCTCCGTCAGCTCGCAAGGTCAGCACGGTTTCATGGTTTCAGACACCCTGGAGAAGCAAAGAGCATAGTTAGACAATAATTTCACAGAGGCCTTTGATGAATGGGTTAGGGCCAGCTTGGACGCAGTGGTGAAATATTGATATACTCTGTCCTTAAAAATCCTGACTGTGTAAAAGTTTTACACCATTTTGACTTTTTTAGTGTCTTTGTGAGAACACTGGTTCAACTCTGCTTGGTCTCAGACTTTCACGAGAAGAAATTAGACACGTGCTGGGTAACATTAGACATAACTGAGTGAACAAACAGACTTCAGCGCTGCTTTTTCACACACAGTAGCTACGCAGATTGCAGTTTTCCCACATGCCAGAATGTCTATTAGAACTCAATACCTCTGTGGCTGCGCAAATCACAGCTTTTCCAGATGCAAGATTGTCTGTCAGAAGTCAATACCTTCATACTGGTCCACACACAGTCCTTATTTTCTATTATTTACCAGAGAAGCTGAGAAATACAGTCTGAAGAGTCTCTGTAGGGCTCAGAACAAATCCCAGCACTTGTTCTCCCAGAGCGAGTACACATGCCCAATCTCAGGGGGCAGCGCTGGCCTAATTCTCAGATAAGATGTACTGACGTCCTTGGTTTTATTTATTTATTTATTCATTTTAGTTTGACTTCAGATATTTTTGTGGGGATGTGGAGCTTTCATGCTGTATTTTACACTTATTAGACACTGATAATGCATTATACACTGCCATTCTAAAGTTTGAACCATAATGTTTTTGTTATGGCCTAAATAATAATATCCTATGTAATGTAGCATAACAATAAAGGATCAAGAAATATGTCATGGATTGAAACTCAGCAGAACAAGGATGAAGAAGCTTCTTCATCCTTGTTCAGAATTGTCCAGGCTATTGTCTTTTTTGTGGTTCTTTATGGATATGAAAGCTGGAAAAAAGGAAAATTTGTTGATGTCTTTGAACTTGTGCTTGTGAAGAATATGTTGGATGGCAAAATAAAACAAACAAATGGGTTCTTGACCAAATCAAGCCTCACCTCTCAGTTGAAGCCCAGAAAACCAAACTAAAACTACCTTATTCTGGACATATTATAAAGAACTTTGAAGAACTAATTCATTGGAAAAGATATTTATGCTTGGAACAACTGATGGTAATAGAGGAAGAGTACAACTAGCAACAAGATGGGTAGAGGCATCATGGACTGGACTATCTATATGGTTGGCAGGAGTCATAACTGACTTGAGACCACTTAAAATAATGTATTTTTTTATGTTTTATTCAATATTTCAGATTCTTTGCTTGTTAAAGGGCCATTTTCCCCTGAGGTTCACTTATGATGTTTGTGTAGTTTTATCCACCAAAAACCACCATCATTTTTCCAGTTATCCATTTTTCAATCTCTTTTTAACCCTTAGAGTTAAACAGGCTGTTTTTGTTACTCTGCCTTTATAACTAATATGCATAAAAGAACTCTGTTCTGATTGGCTGTGCCTTATTCAAAAAGTCTAGTCTGAAACGCTCCTTATTACTTATATGTGAATGGGCGGAGCTAAATCGCTGTAGGCTGAATATATGGACATGGAGTTTTTTGCAGCTTAGTTTCCATATATGGACTGTATGGACTGTGGAGTGAATGGTATGTTTTGAAACTTGGTTTATGATGTTTATATACTACATCAAAGTCTATTTAAAAGGGTGAGGAAATTTCAGCTTTCCACGATATGGGCCCTTAAATGATAATTAATGTGCTATAATTATCTGTTTACAATGATTTTTCTCTCTTAGTCATTTTAAAATCATTGCAGCCCTTTTTTTATCACCCTGGACACACTTAGCATTTCTCTTTTTTCCCTACAGCTTCATGGCCTCCTACTAATTACTTGAAAGCTGTAAACTTGCGCAGGGCTAGTATATTAGAATTATTTATACGTGACGCTGCAATCGAATATATTGATTACTTTTGTCTTTTGAACAGTGATTTCAATCTTTTGAACTGCGTTGTATGTTTCAGTGGGACTGAATGTTAATTAGATTGCTGTTTGGTAAAAAATGCAAGACCTACACTAACCGGAGCTGTGATATGATGGGAATACAGATGGCATGTTATGCAGAATGTGATAATGAGGGGGTGTTTATTTTAGGCAAGCTGTTTCTGGGGCCGCCAAGGCTGTATCAGGAACTGCAGGAACTGCAGCACGACCTCTCAGTGGTGGAGGAGGTCACACTGCTAGTGGGCACTCTGCAGGGATCCTATCAGGTATGACTCTGTATCTATCAGCAGCTACAGTACCACTGTGCTGAATAATGATTAGTGATGTCATGTTTTTCCTCTGGTCCTGATTCGAATGTGTTTACATTGACTGTACATCAGCTATTTGTGTTTTTGTGGCTAATACAGCTGCACATTAAAGAAAAGTAAAAACATAATAACACAATAAACATCTCTTTTCTTCTCAGCTTTGAATGCACTGTACTGCTGAGTGTCCGATAGCTGCCCACTCAAATTTTGTGTGCACCTGGATTTATCACATTTTAGTCAAAGTCAGCTTGCTTAAACGGGCACTTCAGCCAAAATGAAAAACATAACCATCACTACATCAGTTGTAAACATACCTACTCACTCCTTACAGTGGAGCCACGATAGTCTCAAGAGAGTTTTTGTAGTTTAAAGACTACAGACTAAGAAACCCCTTTTCTAATGATGTAACTTGATGGTGGGTACAACTACTGGGGTGGATTATTTGAGGTTGGCTGCTTTGATTTTTTTTGTTTTCACTAGCTGGCTAGTGCAGAGTAAAGGCAGAGTGCTAATGTTACTGTCAAATGGTCAAATACCATGTCTGTATTTAGTAGCTTCTACATCAGTGGGTTTCTTTATCACTGCGGGAAGCTCCCCATGGTTAGCATTTGCATAATGAATGCTGGCTATGATCGTAAAGAAACATTGATGGGCAAAAACATAAAAAGGACACAAAAGTAGGGAATTCTGTCAAACCGATGAGGCTGAGGGAAACAGTGCCATAGAATATTATATAACATGACAAATAACATATTAAATGCTAGTTTTGGCCTTGAATGCTCCTTTAACTGTAGATGAAATGTTGACATTGAAGAGTCTACAATTGGCTGTTGAGCTGTATTCATTTTCTACTTTAAAATCATTCCACACTGCAGACATTTCAACCACTTGTTAACATTTCAAAACATTCCTCACTGCCACAAGTGCATGATAATGTCTGTTTACCTCATTTAAATAGAGCACAGTAGGCTAAAATAGCTTTAAAAAAGGGTTGGAATTGGGTTGGGATTAATAAAGCCAATACAAATCCATTGAAAAATGTCTTTATTGGCTGCAATACTGATTTTTCCGATCACATCAGGACATCTGTAGTAATAATCCCTCACTCTTATACCCCTCCTCTTGCTGTACAGTTAAGCATCAGTAAGCTCAGTGCTAAGTGATATGCTAACGGGCAGTCAGTCTCTCTGACAGCTGTCTCTGTCTGTGTGTGTATGTGTGTGTGTGCAGAATCTTAACACCACAGTGGGGCAGGACTGGTGCCTGGCACTGCAGAGGCTCATCCGCATCAAAGAGGACGAGATCCAGTGTGCCAACAAGTGCCGTCTACGGCTCATGGTGCCTGGCAAGCCTGACAAGTGAGTGGTGAGAAAGCACTCACAGCGGTGGGCGCAGGCGGGACAAAACGGAGCTCAGTGGCAAATTGCCTTTAATGTGCGCAGATGCAACACGCCTGCCGAAGGAAGCACGCTCATCCCGTTAAACGATTTAAAGTGATTTTGCGTGATTGAAATGATTCATACCAGAGGACTTAGCCTTGCTGGATTTGTTCAGGACCAGCGGCTGCAGCTGCTCTTCCCCGCTCCCGTGGCCAAATGGACTGGGCTGAACTTGGCTTCAGTAACAGGACTTTGGTGGGAACAGATTTTAGAACAGCTGGGCATTACCTCTAAAGTGCCATCACAGAGTATGGATTAAGTGACACAGTGTGGTTTTACTGCGCTGCTCACTTAGAACAAACAGGGCTGCGTTGATTTGGCATGCTGGGATGAGTTATCACTGATTATTACGATGTTCAATAATGATGATCTTTTGGCCAAAGAAAAATTCTGAGGCTTTTTTCAAACAAAAAGTTCCAGAAAAATCTTCTGTTGTTTATATTCCATTACTGTGTATATAGCTACTTCAGTCGTATTATGTATTCAGTGCATTTCTGAATTCTGAGCCATACTGAAATATTTGAACTGAATGAAATTAATTGAAATTTAATGATGCATTGAGTCATTTTTTTATATAAAGAATCATAATCAAATCAAATTTTACAGGGGTCAGATATTTACACCCCTATTAAAATGTCTTATGAACCATTTAATTTTATTAATGTTTTATTGATGCGTCTGTGTATTTTGCACTCATTCCATCCACGACAGGTCCGGCCGTCCAGTCAGTTTCACAGTGGTTTTTAATACTCCCAGCCCAATCAGTAAAATCTCATGGGTCAATCGCTTGCATCTGGCTAAGATTGCTCAAAGTAAGTTACTGTCAAAAAATAGTCTTTATTTTTGAACTCACAGTTTTCTTTAAACTCAGATTCTATTGAATGCGCAATGCTTCCGGCTAAGCCTGTTGCTGTGTGTGTAGGGGAGGAGAACTTGCCCGGCTGGGTTTGTGCTGAGGATGATGAGAAGACTAAGCCTCCATTCTGGTGCCCATTACTGGCCTGTCGTGTGCCTGTGTTCTCTCCGAAAGCGCAAGATCAGAAGGTGAGACACAGCATGGAGCTTTCACTCTTCTATAACTTATTTCCCAGTGGCACAATTTACATTTTGCAGTCATTTTGGAAGTGGGGCACAATGTTCCCTCTAGTTGCGTACATTATTTTGAACTGTGGGTGACACTATTGATGTGAATGCAGTGGTGTTCAGCTAATCGTGGAGCTTTTGCTTTTGGTAATTGGAGCTGACCATAAAGGATTTGGCACTTAAAGCTTATTATTATTATAATCACGTTTCCAGTGTTTTCTACTCCTGCTGCCTCCCACTTTGATTTTGTTCTTCTCTCCTAACAGGCCTGATGTTTTTCAAGATACTTTACCTTTTATATATCAAATGTCCACTGTAACCAGATCAAGGCCTGCCAATTAGGTGCCCTGGGAAAATATTAGGCATGCTTTTTCAAAGCAGAGGAAAACATGTTTTCATTAGCCATTTCTCTTGGTACCATTCCAAAGGACATCACCTATATTGAAAAAAAAATGCTGATCAGTCACTGCGTTCTTTTGAAATAGGCACCTGCTCACAAGTGTATTTGGTTCTTTATGTATTCCTCCTCAGAACACACTTCCTCAAAGCAATTCTAAACATTTTTGGAGCTGGTCATGAGGCATCTTGTTATTATTCTGTCCTGATAAGTCACACAGGTAATAAGACTAGATCTGATTTAAGATAGCTTTTGTTTGTAGAGGAGGAACGGGAGGGGGCCTCTGTATCTCTGAGCAGATGTCTTGAGACATTAAAGCGTGTCTCATTCATTTTAAGATCATAGATTTTATTGGTCTCCCAGTCGGCCGACTTTAAAGTACACATCGCACTGTCAGGCAGTGGAAGTGCTTTAATCTATATCTGGTCCTCTCCAAGGATGCAGTATTTTTTGAAAGTGGTGCTTGATCATATTTTGCAAATAGTGGATGAGCAGTTGGATGTTTGTCCTAGTCTGAATGTTCTTGGAGATCCTCACTGTTTGAAGCTTATAAATAAAGCTGATAATCTCTGTATTCAGACTGGTATTATGTTGGGTCGACAAATCATGAGCAGTGGAAGTCACAGAACTCAGGAGTGGCTCTTTGCAAGGCAAGGTGGCTGTATATGAGAAACTCTCTTTCAGATTGTTTGATAAGCTTAACCAGTACTGTGTTTAACGTTATAAGTTCCTTGATTTACTGCATAATGGAGTAAATAATTCTGGACATGTTACATGTGAACAAGGCAAAGATACATGGGCATTATATGGTGCTGAAAGATTTAAATATCCGTCAATATCCGAGGGCTGTAGATTATTCTTTTTTTCAGTTTTTAAAATTTGATTTTTTTTAATAACTTTTTTTTATTATTACTTTAGTAAGTTTTAGTTTAGTTTTATTTTTAAAGTGCTCACAGTATGGCCTGTGGGCCAAAGCTGGTCCATGGGGATGTTTTAACCAGCCAGAAAGTCACCCTATCCTTACCCCTCATACAATGGGAGAACAAAATATTTTTATACTACATATCATCATCTGCACACATTTGACTGTCACCAGTGAAATGACGTGTTTGTTGATTTTGTAAGTGAAAACAATTTAACACGTCATTAACAATGAACTCATTTAGCAAATTTTAGTGCACAATTTCTATTTTTCTAAACTTTTGCAAATGACTGTATAATTTAGTAAATTCTTATTGTCCTTTTAAAATTGTATTCCAAAAAACTGATATTCAAATTATTGTGTATAATCTTTTTTGGATACCATTTTGTCTTTTGGCCTTGGGCCTACCACAGACATCGCACTTTGGCCTTCTAAGACAAAATGTTTGTGCATCCCTGCTGTAGATGAATCCAAAAAAAGACTAAAAGCATTACCAACAACTGTTTCACATGATGGAAACATCCAACAGTAGGTCTGTGTGAATAACAGGGCTTCCGATCATATTCGTCTCAGAGACACATGCGAAACGTAACTGGACCTTCCGTTAGGGAAGACATTTGGATGTGAAATTAAGAGGGGATTTATGTGATTGTAGGGGGTTAGCCATTACTTGTTGAAGATTAGTAGATGGAACTGTGACAACTGTTCCGTGGCCCATAACAGTGGTCAAGATATTGCATTGACATGTAGGTGGATATAACTAGCAGGCAGAAACTGGCTGCTTTGAAAGCATTGTGTGCTATTTTGGTGATTTGTAAAATAGCCAAGATTATGACTGTACGTGTAATGCTGTGGAAAGGAAAATAAGTCATTACGGATACACATTGAAGCTGAATTGGTATGCCCTGGCTGCGCTTTGTGTGCAGCAGCCTGTGATTTGCAGCTTATTTCACCTTGGCCAAACTCCCTCAAGTCTTGATCTGCAAGCTTGGCAGCTCAGCATGGAGAATTAGGCAGCGCTACAAGCACCAAGATTAAATAGAGTATGAACAATGGAGAGGAAACTACCGGCAGAGGGGAAAATCAAAGTCCGCGAGGGAACAAGAACGAATGATATGCTTCACCGTGGGGACTTGTAGACACAGACGGCGTGTGAAGGGAATAACTTGTGGTGTACGTAGTCCTTGTTTGATAGAGAGGATCAAGAAGGATTGAACTTGATGAATTCATTTGGAGTTGCTCCATCCCTGAGTGCAAAACTTCACCATGTTCTGAGAGTATATTGGGCTGTTGAAAGCAGAGCCTTCCTCTCTTGTTGATTTACGAGAACCAGAAGTAAATAAGTGCCTTTATTGGGTCAGGCTGGGAGCTGTTTATCCAGGGTGAGGTGCAGATTGTTGTAGGAAAACATCTGAAACGTGAACGTAGCTGTCTGCTGTTTCTTTACTTTCGTGACATAACCCTTCTCCCACTTGTATGGAAAGCAAACAACATGAAAGACAGTGATGGAATAGAAAGCTGAGAGAGAGAGGGGTAGAGAGCAGGAGAATGAGAGAGAGAGAGAAAGGCAGGGTGTTTGTCAATTGACAGGTAACTCAATATTCTAAGCTCTCTCAAGCTATTTTTTTTTCTCATAAAAAGAGCTGGATAGGTACAAAACAATCAATGTTCTCAAAAAAGATTATAAAAGAAAAGAAGAGGGGAAAACCTGACTGACTAATTCACAATGACTCCAAGCAGGGCAGCAGCAGCATTTCATCCCATTCAGATGGAATGTGAGATTGTCTGACATAAAGCCGTAGTATAAATAATTCCAACGGGCTAATTTATGCACATATTAATCACCCTGCCTCATGTTTTCATAGGGAGAAAAATAGGAATAACAGCCTTGGCCCCGATAGATGAAAAAGGGCTTCATCCCTGCTGAGCGAGTCCAAGAGGGGAGGAGATCTCAGCCTGTATGTGTGAGCGCGCTGTGCGTGCATGTGCTGACGCCACGCCCACTTCCCCCAGGAGCGCGCTGTAGATTTGCCTAGGATAGCTAGCATTGTAGGGTAGCTAGAGCCAGACTAAGGGGAGCCTGGTCAGGGAATATGTAGAGAGGAGATTTGCCACTGAGGCATGTCTTCCATGTTTGTCAAACACTAGTCCAAAATGAATGGGTTAATAAGGAGCGCTTGAGCAAAATCATAATTTGTAGTTTTATATAGAAGAATATATTCATTTCCTGAACACAGAGCATAAAATATTTTAACACCCCTCTTATATTTTTGAGTGCTTTTGAACTCAAGTTGTAGGACTTTTTTATAATTTTTGTTGTAGGACTTTTTTTTATAAAGAAGTATATGGGTACATTTTCTTTGGTTTTTTAGTGAAATACATTCCTCTAATTTTTAAAATTAAAGGAAGATCCTGGACAAATTGTAGGAAACATTTTGAACTTGTCATTTTTAGCCGTTTAGCTCCGTTCATCCTCATTCATTTAGGATTTGCTCCTGGGCGCCCTCTGCCATTTAGCAGTCATGTTTTTAATATAACGGGAGAAATAGAAAGTGGCCAGTCTCCCCTTAAATAGTTCTTCCTATTTCTTCCTATTTCCTGCTTCCTATTTCTGTCGTTATGTCAAAAATATGACTGCAAAACGCAAGAGTGTGACTGTGGATGAATCCTGGGAATAGTGGGGTGAATGGAGCTAAATGGAGCTAAATGGCCTAAAAAAATTAACATAGTTTCTAACCACTTGTCCAGGACTTCCCATTAATTTTGAAAAGTTGAATGTATTTCACTAAAGAAGCAATGAAAACTTACCTATGTATTTCCCTTTTTCTACAGCAAACAGGTTTTGGGCAGTAGGATGCTAGTGTTACAGGTACTGAGTGCTGGTTTGTTGGTAAGTTGATCAGCTCACTGGCTGAGTGAAGCGGTTTGAGCTCACTGATGTGGTAGCTGGAGCTCAAAAATGCTCAAAAATATGATTTTGCTCACATTCTCTGTATTAACCCATTCATTTCAGACTTGCTCGAAGACACTACTAAGTGGCAGTTCTCAGTGTAGCATCTTTCGGCTCTTTTCCTACAGCAAAACAGAGGGCTTTGAAGGGGAATTTCACCAATTTTTAAACATTTCTGAATAGTTCAGTCCTTAAGATGTAAATAAAGTCATTCAGAGTGGACTGATGTGAAACGGTTCATTGTAGAAAAACGTACAGGCTCAGATTTCTTTACAGTCGTGGTGATTGGGTCCAGGGCTCACAATGTCTACAACAGAAATATAACCATTTTATTTACTATCCAAAACCACTGGTGAACCTACATGTGCCTTCTGAGATTTATATTTAATGTCACTGATGGTAAAACAGTTGTAAATCTAAAAAAATATTACTAAAATACTATATTGCCACCTCTGCTGTGAATGGATTAAAATACATTGCAAGCCAAAAATGTATCACGAAACTATCATAAAACAACGTGTCAGACATCAGCCAGTGTATTTAAACCATTTCATGTAATAACTTTTTTGTGAGCGAGCTTTCAGAGGCATAAAACGCTTCAGACGTCTGGTTCCTATCACCACCACTGTGAACAATTCTGACTCAGCAAGTTTCTCCAGAATGGAGCATGTCACATCAAACTTCTCTGAATGACTATGTTTACATTTTAACCATTTATGTATGCAGAATTGTTGAAAAATCGGTGGAGTTCCCCTTTAAAAACCCGAACAAATCTCATTTGTAACAGAAAGCCTTGCCCGGCTATGTGCTGCGTTATCGCGGACAACACAAGTGTTGAACTGTCTTATAACATTTACCGTTGTTGACTACATTTAATGTGTTTACTCAGTGTGACAGACATGTTGCTGTTGGTAATGGAGATTAGAGCAGTTTTGGCAGGCAGGGGGTTCAGTTACTCCACATATGGGCCGTTGATGATTAGGAGTGGTATAAAAAATGGGCCGGTAGGTGTAAACTGTAGGTGGAAAGCTACGATTGAATTTCAGCCATTTCATATACACCACAGTATTTAGAATATGCCTCCATATGTATCAGTGAGTGTGAGGATGGAACGTGGTGTAAAATTAATGGAAAAATACATATTCAGAGGTTAATTTGACCCAAAATAAAAGAAAATGCAGCAATCAGATTTTAAATCCTTTTAAATTTCACGCTTTTTGCAATTAAAACACATCAAAGGATGAGCAGCGGGACTTTATTTGCAGTGCCTCCAATAAAACCTTTGTCATTATAAAATAAGAAAATGTATAAGTAAGTAAAGAAATGAAAGCTGAACTTCATTTAATAATCAACCCTAAGCACTGAGATACTCAAACCTATTATTTACATGTTACTGTGGTGTAATGAATGTATAAGAATAGTTGAGTAGAGGTCAGCTGTGCAGATGTCAGAGACCAGCATTCATTTTTTTCCAGTCAAAAATTGAGCACAGTTTTAGTTCAGGCAGGCCACAAAGTCAAGCTCAGGCCACAATCATCTGTTATTATCAGCTGATCTCAATCAGCTGACGGCTCAGCTGATCGCCGGCTACACAAACACTTGGCTAAATTCATCAGTGCACTTATTTAAACTGCTTTATCCTGCCATTCTCGCCACTACCTCTGCAGCCACTGTGCAGTCTGCCTCCGTCCCGGCTCCTCCTTGCTGTATCTGACTTCAGTGTCATGTTTGTTGTCATTGAAGGGGGGGGGGTCTCTGCTGCTCTCCCTGCCTTAGGCTTTCCATGTATGCACATGTATGGAAGGGAGGTCCCAAAACAGAGTCATGTCGCGCCAAATATAAATACTGCAAATGGAAATAAAACATTTTCTTGATCAAGTGGTCCTTACTGACCAGTCACTTACCAAATATATGTGATTGAACAGAGAGATAAAACATATTTAACAGAAAATTAAACAGCCTTAAACAGACAACTAAATATCCTTTTTTTAAGCATTTATTCTGTCCATCCTTTGCCTTTTTTTTGCCTTCCATTCTTTTCAGGAGACTTGCTGTTAGTTTTTTAAAGAGAGAGATATTTTTCCACTGTTCAGTCTTAGAAGTTGGTTGCATTTTCTGCTTCTCATGATCCAAGTAATCCCAAACACATTCAGTGAAGTTGAGGGCTGGACTCTGAGGTGGTCAGGACATTGTTCTGAGAACACCAGCAGCTTCTTTGTTTGTTTTGCAAATTTTATTCATTTTTTGCTTATTTCCTTTTCTCAGTAATGGCTTTTTGACAGTTACACATCATTTCAGACTCATAGCATTGAGTTGTCTTCTCACAGTAGAAGGTTGGACAGAAATACCTGTGGATTTGTTCAGATCTGAAGCAAAAGTGGGGATTGATTATTTTCTCATATCTCTCAAAGATGAAAGCTTATGTACTGTTTTTCCGATGAAGGTCTACCAGGTATAGTCCTACATGGTTGCTGATATTTTCTCTCTATCTTTAAGCAATATTTTGAACTCCAGTTCAAACTCCTGTTTTTTCGTTTGACATTCTCCTTCCTTATGCAGGTGAAGTGTCTTATATATAATCTCCTCAGACATCTCCTGGAAAATGAATAACTCATATTTAAGGATGGTCTCTGACTTTTGCACAGTACTGTGTAAGCCTGTGTAATTTAGCAGGGTAATGGAAAAAAAACTTTTATGCAATTATTTACATTTTTAGTCTGTTAGTGATGAACCTTTTATGCAGTACGTGCTTTATATTGATATTTTTGATGTGCAGAATACAACAGAGATTTGCTCGTCTTTCTGCATTGCTGCTCTTTTATTGTGGACCAGCCTTAGACAGAGTGTAATCTCAAGGTCTTCTCTTTCTCCATAGCTACAGATGGCCCTTCACAACCCAGTCCATTGTGCTCTGCTGGGTTTCTCTGCAGCTAGTACCTCTTTGCCTCAAGGCTATCTCTGGGTGAGCACACCTCTATCACACTATCATGTCTTCATTACAACACATGCGCATACCTGCAAACAACATGTACCAAATCAAGGAATGTGTGGACTATAAAAAGCCGCTTTTGAAACCCTGTGCTTTTATGTGTGTGTAATGATGCAGGAGAATGTTTATTTTCATGAAGCTGGTTCTTTCTCAGCTCCAGCATGGTGCATCTCTGTTTTTTAAGATTTTTCCCCAAGAACTGCACACAGAGCCATGGCTGTGCGACCTTAAATATCTGCAATTTAAATGGTTTGATGGACATTCATAATTATGGGCTATGCAAGACTAAAAGGTTTTTGAAAAGGCATCTGAACAACCTCAGATTTTCAGATCAAGCATGCACATCAAAGGGCATTCCATAAATGATTCATTCATGTGCTGTGTTTCTGCAGTTTCTCCCTTGCATCCTCCTCTTCTCTAGAACCATTGGTTGTTGCCAGTGAGCAATAGTTGAGGATGTCACCCTTTTTATGTTTGTTCCCCATCTCTCTCTCTCTCTCTTTCTCTCTCTCTCTCTGTCTTTCTCTCTCTGTCTCTCTCTTTCTCTCTCTTTCTCTCTCACACATACACTTTTCACAGGTGGCTAGTGGTGGAGATGACACCCATGGGCAGGTGGAGATTTTCTCGCTGAATAGATCCACTCCACGCTCAGTGAAAAGCTTCCCTCTGGGCTCTCCAGTGCTGAGCCTAGAGTATGTGACAGAACCAAGCACTGCTGAAGAAGATGAAGGACAGGCTGCTGAAGGACCTGCCAGGATTGGAAACACCATCTGTGTGGGGTTACAAGATGGCAAGTGAGTCCAAAGTCCAGTCATGTGATATTGAGTTTAATGTAGATGTTTATGTTCTTTTTAAAGGGCCCATATCGTACATTTTTATTTTATTATTCTTTCAATTTTACAAATAACATTTAGGTGGGTTTATATAGCAAAAATGTTCAGAATTCATTTTTACATGACCGTTTCCCAACGTGTCTTTGTCCCTAAAACACTCTTTATATAACTTCAATGTAATGGCAAAACTATTGTAAGTTGAATAAGCATGTTTATGTAATTGAGTTAGTGACCTCACAGAAACAATGAATTCAATGTAGGCTGTTTTTGCAGGGTAATTTTCAAAATATGGACTGGATCGAGAATTGTATGTTTTGAAACTTTAATAGCCAAACCAGACCAAATTTCCCATGATATGAGCCCTTCAATACAAGATCTATAGCCTTTTCAACCACTGATCAGTAGCAGGGAGTAAAGTGAACCTAAGTGTATATGTACGTATGTCTCTAATTACAGCATCCTAGTGTATGGCAGTGTGGACACTGCTGCCCAGTGCCTCTTGACCTTCCGTAATCCTGAGGGTTGTCCTGTTCTGTGCCTAAAACACTCTGCAAACTTTCTCTTTGCTGGGCTGACTAATGGAAAAGTTGCTGTTTACAGCAGAAAGAGTGGAGGTAAGATCACTTTCTATCTGAGATCCAATTTGAAATGTGACTATTCACACTTGAATAGTCCTAAACTTTTTTGAAAGCATGCTGAGATACAAAAAGTCATTTTAATTTCTCATCAGTGCAAAGTCAATATAACAGACTAAAGCTACTCTCCCTGCATGCAGTACCGCATGTCCAGCAGTGCAGTACAAATCTCCTTAAGTATTCTAGTGTTTGAACAAGTTTTATCTTCTGATAATTCAAACCCGACAGCGTGCCAAGTTTGCAGCCGCATCATGTCGGTGAAATGATTTGTTTGTCTTTAATTATCTCATGAATTAAATTTGTATGTGTACAATACATCAGTGCAGTTCATCATTTTGTACACATAGTAGAATCTTGTATAAAAAACAAGGTATATGAATACAGAGCCATGTTCTTGTTGCTGCAGGGAACCTAAATATGTTTTGTTTGCTACATTTTAATCTTAATCTTTTGTTAACGCAGAATATACATACACAAAATATGTCCTGTGAATAGCTTATCAGTTCTCCTCTTTCGATGTACTGGGCAGTCTTAATCTTGGGTTGCACTTAGGTCAGCAGTCCCCTCGCCAATCACCAGGTCTCGCTCCTCCTGCCCACACAGCTTTGAAGGTGCCAGTCAAAATTCAAGACATGCGGCTATTGTAGTAGTTAAAAAGGTGGCGCTTGGCATTCGATTCACACCGATTTGAAACTCAAGACTAGTCAAGTGTGTCTTTGCCGTCCTGTTTTTCTTTATGAGCTCCCTCAAGTTTTTTAGTGAACTGTGACTACCAAGCATATATTGCCTCTACACCAGCATTTAAGATGAAACTTTCAGTTTAATGCAGTAAACTGGTATTACAACCGTATCGCATTTACATACCTGTCCAGGAAGAATGTCACTAATTCTGAGTCCAACTTCAACCCCTTCGCATGTGATAATTTCATTTTTGAGAAGCGCTTCCAGTGTTGATTCTTGTTTTATTAAGTTTCTTGTCGTTAGGTTTTTTTCAGCACAGCATGTTCTTCCCCACAGGACTAGAGTCTGCCAGGCCAGGTCACTAGCCAGATTCTGCTGCGTTTTCTTAGCTGAACAGATGCAGATGGGGGGGTGGAGCAATGAGGTGTTGGAGACAGTCTTCTAAAATGACGGACAGGATGTCAGTGGAAACACAGACAAGCCTTCCACTCCACCATGCAATTCTCCAAACAGGGTTTCTCAGGCACATAATAACTTGTGCTGATACTGATGCCATTTTAACATGTTGTACATATTTTCCAGGTGATTTGTAATGGTGATAAAAGAAATAGAGTAACTAACGCACCTTGAGCAACACTATGTTCCTGTGCAGTTTCTTTGTGCTAGAATAAGATTAACTTGCAGAGAGAAGATGTAGAAGCAAACCTAGAATGCACAACTTGAGCTATCAAACTAGCTAAGCTGTCTGCTTGTTATCTGTCTGTTTATTTATTTATTCATTCATCCTTTTTCATACAACCAGACATGCCAGTATTCCCTGGATGCACATCCAGCAGTAAAGTGAGGGAGAACTTTTTAAGGCATCACCATATAAAAGCTGTATGTTTTAGTGAGTCAGGGACACAGTGGGGTCCCATCTCACTCATTTTTCTCTACTCTGCTTGTTTAGTTCAGCATCAGGGGCGTAGCAGAATGGGAGAATTGGACTGGATCATGTGTGCTGATCAAAACGTTAGGCCATGCGCAGACAGTTCCTCCAACAAGCTATTAAAGTCCCAGGAAACAGTGGAAAATGTTAAAAAAAAGTGTTATATTAAACATCCAGCAAAGTTTGAATGAAGAAAAACAAGGCTTAAAAACTGCTGGATTTGTCTGAGGAACAGTTTTTAAGCCATGCTTTATGTTTCTATCTTGTTTTCTTCATTCAGACTTACGTAGCACATTCACAATGTACTTCATTAAAGCAACAAAAAAGAAACAAAAGGAAATGAGTTTCTGTGTTTATTATTTATTACAGCTATTCTCCAGTCTGTGGTCTGAGATTTTTGGCTCTTTATATGGAAAAAGTTCTGCCATGTTTCTCAAGCCTTTGTTGTATTTTCAGAGGCATTGTGGGATCCAGACTCCAGCAGACTGGTGGTGGTTGGATATGCGCCTGTGCTCAAACTCCTCAAGATAGATGACTGCGTGTGGGCTAGCTGTGCAAACCAAGTCGCTGTCATTGAGGGTGAAAATCTAAACACGCAGGTAAATGCTAACAACCATGTATAACGCTTTATCAAGGCACAGGTAGAAAAAAGAGAAAAGCCTCATCCTTTTTTAACATAAATCTACCTGTAGACAGCAAAAGCTGCTAAATGTGACTTCCTCTCTCCGCTGAAAAAACATCGCACAAAGATCTTTATCTTTCCTCAACTTCTGTCACTGTGGCTGCTTCTAAAGACCTTTTGTTGACAGGTGTAAACAACGCCAATGAGGCGAGGCAAGTCGACTGCCTCTGTCGATCAAAGCCTGAGCTTTCCTCTGCAGTGAAGCTGGCTTCGGTACAGGGTTGAATCACATCTTTATAAGTGCAGGTTATAGTTTTTTGTGTGTTATTTCGACATATAGCCTGCTTCCCTTGTGAGCTCCATTATGACAGAGCATCCTAAGCAGTACATAAAAGGTATCCTCCCTGTAGAAGCCCAACAGCATGTTCGCGTGCGAGCCTTTGATCACTTCTGACAGCTGAGCCAACCTCTCCATTTTGCCGCAAGGAGCACACCCCCTCCCTCCACCCTGACGCTTAATAGCAGGAATAAATTTGGCTCCAGCACTCGGAAATTGAACTGGAGATGAGAACCTCACTGGATGTATGTACTTATGGACATACAAACAAAGTTGCGTGCAAAGCCAAGGCATATGTTTGTGGTGGAACCCAGACAGCTGATTTGCATAGCTTAAAGATTTTGCATCCAGAAATGATTCATTTCTGTTTTCTTCAACAGTGTTGACTTTGTGTTCTACGTAATAATCTACTATTGTTTTCTCTTGCTGCTGTTTTCTCTCTGCCTCCCTCCACACTATTGTTGCTGGGTTTTTTTTTCGCCCTTTCTTTCATGGGATTTCTCTTTTGTCTTCTCCCCTTCTCCTCTGAACCTGTGTTACTTGCCGTTCTCAGAGCTTTGAAGCTCACCCAGACCCGATGGTGAGTGTGACGCACATGGTGCGTGCGGGGGGAGGGGTGTGGATGGCGTTCTCAGAGGGCTCCTCTCTTCGCCTCTTCCACACTGAGACTTTGGAGCACCTGCAAGAGATCAACATCTCGACACGCTCTGCCTACCTGAGTCCAGGCAAGTCTAGGACGTTAACACTGTGCTCTCTCCCTCTCTCTCTCTCTCTCTCTCTCTCTCTCTCTCTATATATATATATATATATATATGTGTGTGTGTGTGTGTGTGTGTGTGTGTGTCACCCCATAGCCTCAGTCCTTGCTATCAACCAGAAAAGGGAAAATCCTGTAATTTATATTTTAAGAAATTGAATTTTAAAAAAAAATGAAATCACACAAATGTACAGTGTCCCCTTGACATTGTATGACATCCTTTATTCATGCATCAGTTGCTGCTTCTCTTAAGCTAGTTATAGAAAC
Organism: Colossoma macropomum; assembly: GCF_904425465.1. Taxonomy (NCBI): domain Eukaryota; kingdom Metazoa; phylum Chordata; class Actinopteri; order Characiformes; family Serrasalmidae; genus Colossoma; species Colossoma macropomum. Next base: position 12,422,875 of record NW_023494802.1, on the reverse strand, counting down.
CACATAAGCAAGTCTATTTGAGATTACTTAATAACTTGACACAATTTATGGCATGAAGTTTGCATGGTGCTAATTGGTGGAGTATAAGCTTCTATTCTTTGTTAGCTGCATTAGCCTAGTAGCTCCAAAGAAGCAAACTTCATACACCAAACATGTCTTGTCTATTAAAGATAATTGGAAAATTGTGCAAATGAGATTTTTCACTGAACTAGAGATGTAAATGATTAACTGAACCGATTAACAGACAAATAAATAGTTGTTCAACCAATTCTGTCAGTTTAAAATCACTAATTTAATTTGATTTCGTTTCAGCTAAACAAGAGTTCCTATTTGAATAGTCAGGTTTATCGTTAAAGCTGAACTGATCAATTGTCAGTTCCACTTGATAGGTCTACTAAATAATAAAGAGCCAAAAATAGTGGTGTCTGGGACAGGACAATAACTACAACAGTGACCCATATCAAAAGCAAACATCTGCAAATGATTAAGTGTGATGCATGGCTTGGGCTTTCGAAAGTTAATAAGGTAATGAGGTCCAAGCTAAGCCCCAGTCTTCGCCTTTATGTTCCTTTTGACTTGTGCTAGTAATTAGTGGTAACTTCAGAACTTTGGACTACAGAACTTTCAATAGCTGATCATTGTATATTTTGGGGTTTTAGGTCATATAATGATGAACGTAATGCATCTCAGTTCAGATTTCAGATGCGGAACTATTCGTTTATTAATTTACATTTTCATGGGTCTCGTCATCAATTTTAGGCTTACTGTTAGCAGTTACTCACTGACTAAGGATGGTTAGTTTTAGGTATAAAGAATTTGTCAAATTTGCACCCCTACACTGAACTGTGCTTTTAAACCAAGATTTAGTTTTCATCATTCTGTAATTAAAACATAAAATGTAGAGACGTGATAATCACAAAAGCCAACCTCTTAAACCTGCAGGTAGAGCTAGTTTTAGAACAACACATTCACATCTTGGTTATTTTTCTTTCCCATAGGTCACAGGACCGTGTGTGTCACCAGCCTGCTTATATGCCAGGGCCTGTTGTGGGTGGGCACTGCCCAGGGCATCATTGTCACCCTGCCAGTGCCCAAACTGGAGGGCATCCCTAAAATAACAGGTGAGCCAGCACTGGACACAATTCACTATTGTAACCTGAGTCTTAGTGCAAACCTTGACACAGATCATCCTCCTTGTCTCTTACAGGTAAAGTTATGACCTCACTGAATGCTCACAATGGCCCGGTGGACTTCCTTGTGGCCACCTGCAGCACTTTGTCCCCAGACTTGTTAAAGAGAGACTCTCTGGTTGACGGGATGGACTCAGGCAGCGGAGGAGAGGACAGGGAGAGGAGCCACTCATCCCAGGAGTCACTGAAAGAGCAGCAGCAGCAGGAGGAGGGCTCTCCCCAGAGGGAGGCCAAACCCAAAGGAGTTTTGCTACAATACCGACTGCGCTCCACCTCCCAGCTCCCCGGGAAACTCCTCACCGCTCGGCCTGAGGAAGCCTCTGATTCCTCCCAGGAGTCTCTGGAACACACTTTGGAGGACGGCTCCATCTACGAACTGAGCGACGACCCTGAGGTTTGGGTCAGAGGCCCAGGGCCATCCACCAAAGAGGGAACACGCAGAGAGAGGGTGGTGTCAGCCGCTGTTATATCAGGCGGACGAGGATTCCGTAGACTCACCGTAGCCGGCTCCGCATCCTCCGCTTCCTCTGGCGCCAATGAGAATACGCTCATGGTCTGGCAGCTTCCACTAACGGTCTGAAGCAGTGACGAGTGACAGACTGAAAGATGCTGACTTGACGTCTGCGAGACGAAAGATTGACGAAACACTTAAGGACAGACAGACTGTATGTTTCCGTTTGTACATCTTAAGCTGTGTTCCAAAATCCTTCCAGCCACTTTTTTTTTAGGGATAGCAGTACACCTCTACTGCTTTGCCTATAAGCAGTAGGATATACTCTGTCCTGTTTTATTCCATAGCACAGACTCGACAGATAATACCAGTTTACAGATACAAAAAAACAAAACACTCGTTTCAAAATGTCAAAAAAGATTGAACCGGTTTATGTGCTCGAGCTGCATGAAGTTGTTCTTCTAGATGGAGTGCAGAAAGTCATCGTCGTGAATCTATTCAAAAGGGTCGTGATCCATCTAGTCTCTTGCATAACGGGAAAAAAGGGTATTTAATGTAACACCACTGTGGATGTATACAGTAGCAGTACAAAGGAAGACAGAAGTAAATGATGAAATTTCTCGGAGTCATTCTCTTCCAATTGTCTTTTTTTATTTTGCTTCGATCCAGAATGTGAAAGAGCTATTCTTAAGAGAGAAAAGGGTTTTGTTTTGACGTAGGTACTCGTTATTGATGGTACTTATTTTACACTGTGTCACTTTGTTTAAAAAAAGAAAAGAATAAATCATGTTTACGACAATGCAGAAATCAATGTTTTTCCATTATTCATTCTTCTGTTGTCAACAAGTCTTTTCAAAGCGGACTTTAACATGCTGTTTTGAAGATGTCTCATTTTGAACGTCGCACTGTGGGGCTCGAAGCACAGCAGTTTGAAGCTGTTTGAAACGTTGCTGTTTTAGCTCTGAAACGTATGTTTATGCCGTGCCCGTTTTCATCCTCTTATCTCTGGGCAGCCATAGGCAGCCCTCCCAATAAACATATCAGTAGACGCTGAATGAAGCAGCTCGCGCTCAGGCTAATGTATGCACGCAGTGACTCAAACTCAACGTGACGGGGAAACCAAATCACACTTTATGCCTGACAGATACTGTGTCAAACGTGATGTGGGAAATTCCGGCAGAGCTGTCTGCCAGACGTGATGTCTCCTGAAATTACAGCACTGCTAATAAGTGATGGCACTTGAATTCTCTGGATTCAGTCAAAGCCGGAACTATGATAATCCCTGCCTGGTGGGATTCTGGGGGGACTTTTTTGTTCGTGTTATTTGAACGTGATATGTTTTATTAATCACAAATCCATTGTTAAACCTAGTTTTTGCATTAAGTTTATACTGTACAAAAGGAAACGATAAAAGGGGAAGTAAAATGCACTACACTGAAAAAAACTCTGCACTTGATTCAGATGCGACAACACAGTTTTATTTATAGTATGTAAACTAAGACATTTATGTTGATGCAGTAGATTCACTGTCCAGTTTATTAGATACATCTACTTTGTATCTACACATTGTCCATTTTATCAGGTCAGCTGACCACAGAGGTGCATTTTATTGTTCTACAGGTGCCGTTTGTAGTACAGCTTTTTGTCTGCATAATCTGTTAGCCCACCCCCCTACCCCTTTGTATTATTTATCAGGACCCCCAAAATCATTTTGTGGTGGTTCATTCTCAGCACGGCAGTGACATTGACATGGTAGTCAGATGATGAAGTGTGTGTGTGTTTTAAACAGAGTGAATCACACAAGGCAGTGCTGCTGGAGTGTTAAACAGCTCAGTGTCACTGCTGGATTGAGAATAGTCCACCAACCAATAATATCCAGCCAACATCATTCTGTGGCCAGGCCAGTTTAGCACCTGCACTCTCTGATTACATAGTTATGCTGTTGTAACACATGCAGACTATTGCTTGACATTGTCACTGTGAGATACGTGTTAGTGTCCTTGAAAAAGATGTTGTCTAGAAGGCAGCATGTGTAGCTCCAAAACACGTATATATATTTTTAGCATTAATAGTGCCTTCTCAGATGTGCAAGGTACCCATGAAATGGGCCTTAAGTTACCCCCATACCATGACAGACCCTGACTTTTGAACTTTACACTGGTAACTATCTCTATTGTCCTTTTCTTTTTGGTCCAGAAAACACATCATTCATTATTTTCATGAACAATCTGAAAGGTTGCCCACAATACATGTTTCAGATGAACTCAAGCCCAGATAAGTGGGTGGCTTTTCTGGATGCTGTTGACATATGGCTTCCTCTGTGCATGGTGGAGTCATTTGTGGATGCAGCAACGTGTTTATTGACATTGGTTTGTCAAAGTATTCTCAAGCCCATGCAGTGATATCCATCACAGAAGCAGTGCAGTGATGTCTGAGGGACTGAAGATCGCAGCCATTCAGTGGTTTTTGGTCTTGCCCTTTACGCACAGAGATTTCTCTGGATTCCCTGAATCTTTTGATAATAGCACTCCCTGTAGAAGTGACATACCTAAAATCCTTGCAGTCTCTTGTTGGGTAATGTTGTTCTTAACCCCTTAAAATCCCAGCCTTGTCACAAATTAGGCTTATTATTCAGTAACTACAGAGACTTCAGTGCAAACTGGCTGAGTTATTCTCAGGTTCTAGAAGTTTGCAGACCACTAAACACACTTTTGCACAATAGACACAGAAATGTAACATGATGCCACTTCTTTACGATTTTAAAGCACCACCTTTTACCAAATACCACACTTGTGAACCAAGTTATTGAGCTCTGCTAAAGCCTGAGTAGACTGATAAATCAGTGTGATGATCAGTTATTAATCTCGGTGTTCCTGAGCTCTGCTAAAGCCTGAGTAGACTGATAAATCAACCGGATTTTTGGATCATGTTGCAGGCGTTTCAGAATGTCTGTATATTTACCAAAAATAATGAAGTTGATAAGGTAAAACATTAAATTTCTTGTCTTTGTACTGTTTTCGTTTAAACTCAGGGCACAGTGGATTTACAAATCATTGTTTCTGTTTTTATTTGCATATCACATACTGTCCTAACGTCTATGCAATTTAGGGTTAGCAAATTATTCAGAGAACAGATAAACTACATTCTGTAATTAGAGATGTACAAAGTGAATCTGTATGGAAAGTGGATCTGTTAACGCAGGCAATGAGAGTAGACAGAAGGTAGATGTACCTAATTAAGTGACCAGAGAATGCGTATGTTATTCATGTGGAAATAATGAACTCATTTGGAATAATTTATTTCAGTGCATAGTTTTTTCTTGGTGTATAAAGTGTGAAAAAATCCAGTGTTTTACATTCACGTTGTAGCAAAAAAGCAAAAAAGTATAAGAAAACCAAGTCAGTCCAAAACTAAGGCCCAATGCCATTTCTCATATTTACCCCTACCCCTTGTTTTTCAGTCTGATAGCAGAGGAGAGTAAAGTTTAGCAACCTCGCTGATGATCTTTAGTTAATTTAGTTAATAGGGGGGAATCAATGATCATTTATCACCACCCCCCCTAATTCTTCAGTGATATGAAGCTGAAGTCAAAACAGAGGGCTAAGGGCTAAGTGGTGGGGGCGAGGGGTGAAATGGGATTGGGCCTATGTGTGTACAGTGCTGGAGTTGGAGGACAGGTATGATTTCAGCTATAAAACTGAGAAACACAGTGTAACTCTATTAGGAATGTTGCTGAGTCTGAGGTGCATTAAAGTACTCTATAGGCCTAGCAACTGATAAATATTTCATGCTGGTAGGAGTCTTGTGTTTGAAGATGCCTGATTGGCCCGTGGGGGTAATCCAGCAAGTGATTATGGCTAATTGAAGGCTATAGTCAAGATAATTCCTTTACTTTTCTTTGTTTGAATAGAACAATTGCTTTAGTGTTTGGTGTTTTGTGTTTACGAACTTCAAGAGCACCTAACTGTGCAAAAACAGACAGTGATTATTTAGAGTGCCGCAGTGTCTCGTTTGTGCCCGTCAGAGTCTTTTTCAAATCCTTTCAACTCAGCAGGACACAAAAGGGCAAAGCCAAGACTGATTCTGAATACTTGCACTGCTTGTGTAAGGTTGCGGGGGGAAAAAAACTTTCAATTAATATTCCATTTCCTCTTTTAATCATGAATTTGTCATGACTTTACTGAGCATGCATTGAAGAAAAAGGCATGCAGTGAGTGATTCAAACATGTAGGGAGTACATCCTTACATACTTTGCTTTTAGCTGAATAATATTGAAAAATTGAGCAAGATTTATATTTTTTACATTACGTCTCGTGCACCGTTAGTGAACCATTCTGCCAGATGTGGCGTGGGTAGAAAATGTTTTTTTAAGAGTAGCTAGAAAAGTCTGGTAAATGTGTGTAATCACAATAAATTCAATACAGTTATGTTGTTTGAGCTGCCAAATGGGCTCTCCAACCAAAATTCATACAAATACACTGGGGTGAAAAGACCAAGACCACATTGATTTTTTTCATTTAAACTTGGAAATAAACAACAGAACATTTTCATTTTTTGGAAAATGTAACAGTTATACTGTTATATATTGTTAGTTATAACAATTAAAGTGAAGAAGAGATTCTAATATTCGAGATTATGCACTAGACTAGGTCACTTTTCAAGTTTAGGGAAATTTGTGACCCTGACCATGTTGAAACTGTTGTAAAAAAAAAAGGTCATTTTTTAGTCCTATCTCTTCTAGTGAAGCACGTATTCAGACAACTCTCAGGAGCATTTGATCTGCTCATCAGAGGCTGTTGCACAAACTCGTGGAGTCTGTGCCTGATCAAGTGCCGAGTGCCTGCTGTGATTAAAGCAAAAGAAGGACATATCAAACACTAAAAAACTCTGAAATTCATGTTAAAATTTGAAAGATTCTGCCTTCTTATTCAAGTTGTGATGTGTTTGCAATGAAAATCTTACTATTTATTTAGAGAAATTAGAAGGGAATCCAAAATGGAACCAGTGGTCTCAGACTCACACTGTATATGCATCAGAAAAATATGATGAGTAAAAAGATAAAATTGAAATATCTTTTATTCACAGCATCTCTATAAAGTGTTTCCTATGCATCTGTGAATTAATAGTTCCAAAAATGTATTTTTTGTGTTTCTATGAGGGGTTAATAGACTCTCATTTACTTTGGATGGCTTAATTAGGACCCCACTGTGTGAAGGGTTGCTATACTTTAGCCTGGCTAATTCTTGCTGTGTTACATTTTAAAGCGGTCCTGTTACAGGTTAAAATAATTATGTTGTGAATTATATGACTTCAGGGTGAATCTAGAGAAATATCTGTCTGACTGGTGTCAAATTTGAAGATGACTAAAAGCACTTTCTGTTACATTTTACCCCTTGTTAGCGTAATCTCTGCTCAGCCCTACATAATTTCTGCATGAATAAAACATATTACATCAACACAGTTCTTGCCAAAAGTAAGCAAACTGAAAGGCTAAACTGTGTTGATGTATTTTATTCGTGTGGAAACGATGTGCACATTTGAATCAGTTCAATTCAATGCATCACTGCTTTCACTGTAAGCACGGTGGACAGATCTGCCTGTTGGCTGTAATCCCTTCTTATATACTGAGTTGATTACATCGGTGCCCTGTGTCAGGGTGTTCAGCTATGTTTCATTGACTTCCCTTCGCTTTAACCTAGTGAGGAGAAAGAGCAGGAGGGGCTGGCTTAGTGTAAGATTTTCATTATAATTAATATTTTTCATTGAGGTCAATTTATGTTGTTTACATGCCTTTAGATACCAAAAACTGTCTAAGTTCATTTTACAGGGCCATTTTCCAACCTCTCTGTTAACTATAGAATAGAACAGGCTGTTTTTGTAACTATGCCTTTAAACTAATTTAAGAACGTAAATGACCTCCGTTCTGATTGGCTGCCCTGTATTGAGCCTCCTTTAAAAAGTCTGAGATATAACAGTCCTTTTAATTTCAGCATGAGTAGGCAAGGCTTAACTGCTGTAAACTGAATAGGTGGGTTTATGCAAATGAACTGTTTTTTTGTGACATCACTGAAACACTGAATTTTTTAAAAAGCTGTTTTTACAGCTTAGTTTCCGTATATCAGTGCTGGCTCTACCTAATAAACGACATAAGCAGCTGCTCAGGGCCCCGTGACTGTTAGAGAGCCTCCTAACAACTTCTGGGTTACTATGGTATGATTGTGTTGTTTAAGATGCTCAAATGAGGAGAAAGGAGTAGCTGGTTAATCATGTATCAAAAAAGAACATACACATCTGGAGCCAAAAAAACAGAAAAGAAAAAGATGAGGAGAAAAAGCTTAAAGATTAAGGAGTGGTTTTTGTAGTGTTGACATTACACCATTTGCCATAGCTTATAGTTGTTCAGCAAGTTGTACTGAAGTTGTACTACAGCTTATTAATTTACAAACACAGACACAGTTAACCTGTTTTACAACAGCGGTTAACAACTTTCTCCATTAATCCAGGTTTAGAGACTCGGACTGTGATTAATCCTCGCGTGCGTGCACATGAAATCATGACAAACAGTAATGATACATGAAGGTGAGGAAAAAGTAATAATGCTAAGAAAACCGAACTGGACCGAACGAAGTTTAAAGTTAGCTAGATAAGCAAGAAATACTGCGTGCTGAGCCCTGGATCCAGATTATCCGGAATTTACAATAACGTAACGTGTTAGAACCACAAACAATGATCTAATCATAAACAATGCACAAATAAGCATGTTATAAATGTACATAATTCAGTTGTTGTTATTAGTTAGCCTAATTTTTAGTCTAATTTCACAGCACATCAGCTAGCAAGATAGGCCCCCAAAACGTCCTGCTTAGGGCCTCCGAAAGGCTAGAGCTGGCCCTGTATTTATGGACTGTGTGAACGGGTGAGTGAACAGTATATTTTGAAACTACAACAAGCAATTTTATAACAAAAAAAGTGAGACAACACAATTTTCCATAATTTGGGCCCTTTTCGCAGGTCTATGTTTTGGTCATTTTTTTGCATTACTGTCAGAGTGTGGGGGGGTAGAGGGGCCTCCAAACACCTTTGTGCCCAGTGGCCTCGTTGAGACCAGGATCCGTCTCTGGGCTTAACCCCTGTTATAGAGTGTGTTGACGTTCACGCTCGCTCAAGTGCGCTCTGCTGTGTTGTGCTTTGCTGGAGGCTGCGCAGCAGCTCACTGGAGCGCGCGCTGGGAGCGGGAGCGCGCGCGTGCGCGGCGCGCGGGCGAGAGATCGAGCGAGCGAGCGAGCGAGCGAGGGAATTTCAGTGGAAGCTGTTGCTGCGATAATCCCTCTCTGCCCCATGTAATTCTGGATGCAGCACAGACCCGCAGGCGCCGCGCTGACAGGAATACAGAGATCGGAGCAAATCTAGCCCGGATGAAAAGACATGGAGCGCCCTGACGACTTGCCCGGCGCAGTCACTTTGGGATGGGGGGCGCATGTACCACCCAAGGAGGTCTAAGGAGAATATGGGAATGCGACACTTATGGCTTCTTTCAGCTCAGCTTCGAAAATGAACCTCCTGGTCACTTTATGCCTGCTCCTGTGCTCCACTCTGATGGACTCAGTGAAGGGTAAGCGGTGCTTTTTTCATGTTAACCTACTTTGTTTCCTTGTTGAAGAATTTCATTAGGATGTGCACAGTGGCTTTAATGCAAACTCAGCCGGCCAGAGGTCAGTAAGAGGCGAAGCAAGCGTGGACTGTTCTCAACATGTGAGCCGTGGGCGTTTTCAGAGGCAGCTTTGCCATGGAAAGGCAAGTAGTGTATAAATAGTGAAAGGACACCTTGTGTATTGCAGCAGTAGTCCAGTACATCCCCCTCACTGACGTTAACTTCCACCATTCATCTCAACTAGGTGATGTCCACTTACTGCAGACGTCCAGTTCTACTGTGTAATATGCTCTTATCACACTGACAGGCATTAAGCAGTCCAGCATTTTAGCCTTTATCCTTGTCAGCCTGCATCTTTGGAACATTGTAGTGCTGTGGTGTATTCTGCCTTACTGATTTCATTTCAGGCTGGGTGCTGTCTCAGTGGAGACCATGTTTCATGACCCTCAATGACTCAGATTAATAGCTGAGGAATAAAAGCTTAAGCTTTTTCCCTGACCCACATTTTGGGGGAGGTAATCTGCACATAAAACAATTAAAGGTCACTAATGTCAATGACTAATAGTGTGAATCACTCAGTCATCTTTTCTGAAGTGGTTTCTGACTGTTCATTACTGAAGATTGTACAGTTGCATAACATTCGATGCACAGCAAAGATGCACTGTTTAAGTGTGTGTGTGACAGTGCTTGTTAGACAGTCACGATTATCCAGTAATTACAGCTGTATCTCTGTGACAGCCTCTGAAAAGTCCTTACTGTAGCAGTACTTCAGTAATGCTTACTAGCTGGATGTCATGTCAGTGAGCAGTTGTGCAGATGTGCCCTTGAATGTAACTTTTGTTTTGATTTCCCTTCTGTACTTCCAGACTTTCAATCTAAGCTTAGGAATATAGACTTTAGGTACAGACTATAAGTTAAAGCTAGCATCAGTTTTGCCTTTTCCAAGATTCAGTCATCACAAGGATTTCATGTGAAGCTTTAAACATGAAGTGATTGAGAGTTACACCAATAAGAACTGGGATTTAACAATATAAGAATGGATGCACTTCCTCGAAGAACATGGTTTCCCACACATATTTGATTTAATTTAAGATTAAATTTAATTAAAAAAAAAAACAAATTTGTTCACTTTGGGTTGAAACCAAATGATTTACTTCAGATTGATGAGTTATTGCAGCTTGGCCTGTTTGTAGGTACTGGATAATACGTAACCTTGCCATTCAACCGCTGTAATGAAATCAGCCTGCCTGTTTGGAGAACGTGTTTCAAATAAGTGTCAGTCATTTTCTTCTGGCCAATCCAATGGCCAGTTATCCACGTGACGAGAAAAGGCTTACTGACTCTTTCTTTCACTCATGATGCACACAACTACATAGTTTCACTCACAGGGAACTATAGAATTCAACACTAGATCATGACCAAAATTCAATTTAACATCCCAGGTAGTCATAAAATAGTACTAGATCATGGAGATTGTGAAAGAAAATTAATGTGACTCCATTTTCTTATGTATCACTACTTTTTATTTCAAATCTGCACATCAAATAATAAAAGGTCACTTATGTCACTGACTAATAATATGAATCACTGATATACTTTCTGAAGTGCAATTTGACTCTTCGTCATAAAGATTGTACAGTTGCATAACATTGGTGCAGTTTTCTGTAGTCCGGCCTAGCATGTCTAGATACTGGCTTAAATGTTTAGAAGCTGAGAATGTTTCACTTTGAGAAGACGCTGTGTCAGCAGTGTATAGGTTCCAGATTGGATAATTACATGAAACAGCTAAGTAAAGAAAAATGACTGAACTGGCAAAGTGTAATTAAAATGTAAGACTGAAATTATAATGCTATTATCCAGCTCCTGCAGCTCACAAGATAATGGAAAGCCTCCGATGCAGTGGTGCTCCTTTGTTAGCCCTGCGCTACACTTTTTAATGGTTCTTTTTTCAGCCTAAAACACCCGTTTTAACCTCCTGAGGTGTTTATTAATGAGCTGATTAGATGAATGCAGTGTGTCAGAGCAGGGAAAACACTAAAAATTTCAGGGGGACTCCATGAGCAGGACTGGGAAATGCTGCATTAGCGCATGCTTAGCTAACAGGATGCTATCATCTCACACAGCTGGCTAATCCCTCTAGATGTGTGCAGATGTCTTTAAAGTGCATACCTCTTCACTGTCACTGTGGTCAAGCTTTTGACCACAGCTCCGTGGTCCTTTCCATGAGAAATTTTATGTTTCAGAGCCAAAGGTCCTTATATTTAGCATTACGCATATGATTTTTGCTAAGTGCCCACAGAATCGCAGGACCTTGTGGCCTCGGTGTCTGAGCTGCATGTGGGGCAGCATGCAGAACCACTTGGTTGATGGAAGAAAAGCTCATGGATTAGAGAGGAGGGAAAAAAACATGAAAAAATAATCCATTCGCTGACGTCACCATGGATGAGCCAATACGGAGGAACTGGGGGATTTTGTAGGTCATTGAATTTGTGACAGATTATATTGCTTCCCACACTGAGTTCTCTTTATCACATGGGGGCTGTCTGAATGGGTCTGTACTCAAGGTGCTCTTCAAAACAGGGCTGCCTCATTTGTGTCAATTGGCATTTCAGTTTCTGAACGATGTGCCGCTCATGTTGGGGTAATATGGGGTCATCCCATTTCAATTGGGTCATTTCCTTCCTATGTCTGTTATAACAATTATGGATGTCAGCAACTGGTGGTAAGTGTCTCAACAGATACTTGCTGCTGTTTGTGTTTGGTCGGCAAGTTGTTTCATTCAGCACTGTAGGTCTGCAACAGCAGTGTAACAGTGCACGGTTGATGAAGGATTTACTAAAAACCATGTGATTACATTTAGTACACTTTAAGCTTTAAACTATTTGCGATGAATACATATGACCTTGCAATAACTGTTACGTAATGCACTAAGCTGCAGAACATCTTTTTCTAATGCATGGTCACAGATGGATGGTTGACCTATAGCTACAGAGCTCTTTTAATATCTTTCCTTAACACGTAATAAACCTGTAGGTTGCAAAATCTACTTGAGGGCATTCTCATTCAGTGACAACTTTAAATTCAGGTCTTTCTTTTCATTACTGGTCATATCTGTTATGAAATGTTTCGAAAAAAAACAATGATATATTACATTTGGGATGATTAAACCCAGTTATTTGTACTTGGTAGATAAATATTAGTTTAGCAGCCGAGCTGAGTCGGCTGGTTTTAAACCGCATGAAATATTGATTAGATCACTTAGAAAATCTCAGCCGTTCAGCAGTGAGTGCTTTCAACCTCTGTATAAACTGGGGTTTGCATCATTTTTATCATCAGAAATGTATTTGTCCATCTCTGGGGTTCCAACTGAACTTCTTATCATCATGTGTGATTTATTACTCTCAAACTTCAGTCAACCTTTTTTTAACCATGTACACTATATGTCCAAAAGAGACACCTTCTCATCCAACATTTCTTCTGAATCCAAGGGTATTAACCGGGAGTTTTTCCCCCTTTGCTGCACAAACAGTCTCTACTCTTCACTAGATTTTGGAAGATTGCTGTGAGGATTTGATTGCATTCAGCCACAAGAGCATTAGTGAGGTCAGGTACTGATGTTGGGTGATTAGTGTCAGATACACCACTCCAACTCATCCCAGAGATATTGGATAGAGCTCCATCACTCCAGAGAATGCGGTTCTACTGCTCCACAGACCAATGCTGGGGGGCTTTATCCTGAGGCTCATGTACAGCTGCTGCAGAGCATGTGAGTCTATTGAAAATGCTTTTCTGTGGTGAGTACACAAGCTGTGTATGCTGACCCAAACACCTGTGTCAGCAATGGGTGCCCCTTAAAAGTCATAAATTAGAAGGGCTGTATACTTTTGGGCATATAGTGTGTCGTAAAACATATCGAAGTTTGATTGCTTATTAATTAAGCTCAAAATTGTAAGATTATATTAATCATGCAACCTTTGTTATTTGGTAAAATGCAATCTGGGCTGCTAAAGGTTCAGCATGTGATCTTTCTTCTGTCCCGCAGGGTATTTAACAGTCACCATTGAGCCTCTACCCCCCGTGGTCATGGGCGATACAGTGACTTTGAAGTGCAATTTCAGAACTGACGGCAACCTGAGAGAAATAGTGTGGTTTCGGGTGAGTGGGCTCAATCTCTGCATTCACCCCCATCAATAATACTGGTTTGTTAAACTGGCAGTAGTTAATTTCTTGCATAAGTATTTTAGCCCTTGCCCCCATCCCCCCCTACTTTTTGATACAGTATAAGTGGAAAGGCGAGTAAAATATGAAAATATATGCAGGATTAAGAGTTCATGGTTCAGTGGTTCTAGGACAAGCCTTTTTCATTTTGGGATCTTTTTTTGGCATGCTGTGCCACAGCCTTGACAGATGAGTTTCCAGATACAGCATTCAATTACAGCGCATTAGCAGCAGGCCAAAAACTATTTCGTCTTTCATGATGTGATGACATTTTTAATAAAACTCTGTCACTTCATTTGCTGAACACCAGAGCGGTTCCGTTTTATTAATTACTCAGTAAAGCGTAAATCGCAGCCGATCTCTCCGCTTGACTCAAGCACAAACTTCCGCTTGATTGGAAAGGGTCCAGAGATCTCTACTTCTCGAACCCTTTTCACCAATTAAAATTGCGATGAAAGTTTCACGGAAGCATTTCAGTTGACATATTGATAGGTTTGTTAATTACTTCCCACCCACATGGTTATAGTATCCATTTCTGAGTAACTCTTTAATGTTTTTTGTAGGTTACAGAGGGTGGTAGTTCTAAGCAGAAGATATTTACTTATGATGCCATGTACAATACCAATTTCTCTCACATGGAGGATTTTCGCAGAAGAGAAGACCTTGTTTACCAGTCAACTGTGAGGTAAAGGTCACGTCCAGCTGAGTCGTGGCTTACATTTGATATTACCTGTTGGGTTCCTGTCAGAATGTACCATGGCACATTAATGCGATCTATTCAGAATGAATTCTCTCATTCTCTGTGTTGTAACTAGGCTCCCTGAGGTTCAAATGGAAGACAACGGGCCGTATGAATGTCACGTGGGGATCTACGACAGGGCGTCCAGAGACAAGGTGGTCTTAGCATCTGGAAGCATAACACTTGCTGTTATGTGTAGGTTCCAGTCCTGTTTACATAGACCACTATCACCTCCAATGTTAGTGCTCTTCCACCTGGGATAAGCTGGGCAGTGCGCTTTGGCTAAGATCAGTTTATCTGTAATTGGTTCTTTCCTGTACTTTCGCTGCCTTCATGTGCTAGTTGGAAGATATTACTTCCCACTTGTGCAGTCGGAATTACGAGTATGAGTTCAAGTGCTTTTGTTGTCGTTGTGGTTCATTCTCACCGGCATCTTGGGAAAATCGTACTTTGATTCTGTAATGCACCTAGATAACAGATTAAAATGACGTGCGCAAACAACCATTAACGGTTGCACTGTTAAAAATAAAGAATTATGCACCATCCAATAGTCAAACTGTCCTCTGCCATGTTGAAAGGTTGCACGTCACCTCGACTCAGGAACTCGGGTATCAAACTTCCAAATCGGGAACTCCAAGTTGGGAATTCCGATAGCATGTGAAGGCAGCATTAGAATTGGGATTCTTCTCACACAGCCTATGCGGATGAAAGACTGGGGGTTAGACCATATTCAGTTCACTATATCATTTATCCTCTGTGGATGATGTCTAATGCTGATCAATTTTAATGCTTTAATTTTAAATGAATCAGTGACTTAATGAAATGTTTGTTTAGTCCATGCACTAAAGCAATTTAACATAATGCTACTGTCTCTTAGCATTATGCTAAAACCTAATGCTAGGAGAGAGAGTAGATAATGCTTTTCCTAAATGAGCAGCAGCTCTAAAAGCAGTACAAGCTTTTTTTTGCCTTGTTTTTGAGCTACCTATTAGCCTGTGGGTCTCAGGGGGAACTCAAAAGCATGTTAAGCCAACTGCTCTAGCTTGCTTTGATTAATTGAGTGAGTAACTCTCCAGAGGAGAGCATGCTGTGACATGAAGAGCGAGATGTGTGCAGAAGCTCTTGTAGTGATCTGCTAAGCACTGATATACGTCAAAATCGTCAGGGTTAGATGCTGAAAAAGGATTATGCTAACATGCTGAACATAGTTAGAAGGTAATGATGAGCCTGGTTTCTTACATTAGAGTTTTGGTGAGCAGATTGCTGTGAGGTCTGGCATTGAACATGGCTGTGGGCTCTTCTAATGAACCTTTTGAACTTCCTCTGTGAACTATCTTTGGCCTTAAGGATGCTCCAGAGCTGTATCCTCTCTCTGACCTTCTGCATGATTTGATACACTAATGAATACAACCGACTTTTTCCCTCTCAGCACCTCCGAAATCCATCTCTGTAATTGCGGCAGACCAACCGACACGATTCAATCGCTACGAGGCCCAAAACTTCACACTCGTGTGCATCGTGACGGGAGGAAAGCCCGCGCCTGTGGTCAGTTGGTGATTTATTATTGTGATAATGAAAATTCCTCACGTGTGAGCTGATGACCTCAGAAGCACTACAAATGTTTTAGATTCACTGAAATAACCACTTAAACCCTAAGGAACCGTATGTGGGCCCACATTTCAGTTCCTTACTCTGAAAACTTATAACAACTTATAACTTATACATAATATTTATTGAATAATGCATAGTTGTTCTTAAAGGGAATTCCACTGAAGTGCATAATTTAATGGTTGAGATGTAGACAAAGTCATTCAGAGTGGTTTGATGTGAAATGGTTAATTGTAGAGAAACCTATTGACTTATAGCCATTGTATATACTATCCGAAATAACCATTGAACCTACGTGTGTCTTCTTAGTTTTTACATGTAAAGTTGAAAGTGGTAATGGTGTCAAATCTGAAGTTTTTTGTGGACTATTTTGCCTTGTAACACACTGGAAATATCACTCTGCCATAAAAAAATACATTTTAGTCCAAAAGCTTTTCTCAAAACTATCATAAAACAATGTCTTAACCATCAGGCAACACATTTGTAACCATTTCCTATAATAACTGTGTTGTAGCTTTGGGAGTAAAGTAAGTCTTTGGACGTCTGGTTCCTATCACTGACACTGTAAACAATTCTGCCTCTGTACGTTGAATGACTACTATGAATGACCTTCTTTACATCTTAATGATTGAATTATGTAGAGATTTTGAAAAATTTTTGATTTTTCTGTAGCCAACTACCAGATTCAACATTTATTGCCCTAAATCTATAAAACCCCTTTGTACAATTGTATTCTTTCATGCGTAAATCTTTAAAAATCTTTCATGAAAGAAAAAGAGGACACACTTTGGGAGCTTCATTTGCCAGTGGGCTTAAAGGCTGAATAATAAACCTGCAGTTTAAAGGATTAACAAGGGCTTGCTATACTATTTAACTGTAGCTACATATTTAATTGTGAGTTATGCAATGAATTACTTTTAATTTTGTTCCTGCTGTGCTCCCGCAGCCTTTTTCTGTTTGTCGGAAGCAATGACAAAAACATTGCAAACATGTAAATGTTACATTCAAAACATGTACATGTTTTTTCTCTGAAACAAGCCGATGCACATAACAGTAATGATTCACTAATTCAAATCCAATTAAACATCTCCTCTTCTGCTTCCAAAGACAAACACTAAATCGATTGAAAGTTCAGAATCCGCACTGTTGGCTGAATTTCTCTACTTGTTTCAACGAATTATGAATGAGAAATAATTAATATCACATTTCACCACTCTTTTGTTAATTAACCTTTTTATGTTTTCATCTCTTATTCACCCTCCCTTGCTGTGGTTCCTTCTCTCTCAGGTGTACTTTAAGCGGGACGGTGAGCTAATTGAGGTGGTCCCTTCTGACAAACCCCGCGAGGCAGCTGAGAGCCGAGGCTTGTTTTCAGCCAAAGAAAGCAGGCCTCTGATCAGCCGGGACCTGGACGACACTAAGCTGCAGAAGTCCCTGTCTCTCCTCGAGCCAGATGTGGAGCCAGTGCGGCTGGACAATGTCCGGCCCCATCAGAGCAATACCCCGGGAGCCCTTGGCCAAGAAGGTCCCCGGCCTACCACTGAGATCATCCCAGAGACTGTGGTCAGCCGGGAGTTTCCACGCTGGGTGCTGAGCTCCAGCCCGCTTTACTACTTTAACCACACGCAGACGGAGTTCAGCGATGGCACCATGGAGGTGCAGGCCATGCTCACCTGGCACCTAAACCCGCAGCTGGACAACGACGCCCTCTTCAGCTGTGAAGTTAAACATCCTGCCCTCTCCATGCCCATGCAGGCCGAAGTTACACTTTGTGAGTATGAAAAGTTACACAACTTTAAACCAAGCAGGTGTTTCCAAATCTGATCTTGGATATCTACTGTCCTGTAGAGTTTAGTTCCAACCCTGATCTTTTAGGCTAATAACTCTACCAAACATCTCTCTGGCAGTACATTTAAAGTCCCAATATCCCCTTTAAACTCTGCCACCAGAATAGTTTGACATATACATGTCAAAATTGTGCATAATAGGATGTATCAGCATGTGGAATTGGAAATTTCTGTGTGGGGCCGTGTTTTCAGCCACCATATAAAGGAAGGGTGATGCTGCCTTTATTGTTGGATGCACTGCGATACTTTCTGAGTGAATACACATGTGCATTCTGAGTGAAATACAGACCACTTAGGGCTTATTTTTGATATGTGTCATCAGAGTAACAATAAAAGATGAACAAACTGTTAGGTATACTCCTATTCGAATAGTAATCTGATATGCATGAAACAATCTGACATGTAATGCATTAAAATTACTTGACTCAAATATGTACATCATTTCCACATTTTGTCCAAGAGTCGTGGTCAATTTATTCAAGAACTAAAGCCAGCCTCTATCACAAACCACTGAAAGACTGTGAAAGAGGTAACAGTTAAAAAGTTGCTGATGACATAAATGAACCAAACTACAACAAACACATAATTTGTTCTGAGAAACATTTGGATGTGTTGTCACAAAGGATTTAAAGATTGGCTTTGGACTTGCATTCAGATGTAAATTGTGAATTTCCCCACTGTGGGACCAATAAAGGATTATCTTATCTTAATTGAAAAGTATGGATTTTAGCCAGCGTTGAATCCAGACTGGAACTCCATGGACTCTCGACAGAAACAGAAAACTCGATCTGAGGTAGGCTGCGTATAATAACTGAGGTAAATTTGTTTACCTAAGCTGCCTTTATAGACTTCACTGTGCATTCCCTTTCTTATTGTAGCTGTAGTCATCTCTGTTCTGTCGCTTCAGTGTGAATCGGGTTGCTTCTGAGTAAACTTTGAAAATGTAAATGCATCACAACACCCAGCCATATAAAAATATATAGTCTGTTCCAGCCCCTACTTTGGCTAGTTTTGTATTCCCAGTTGGTAAGACTGCCTTTTCTGTTGTGAATTTGAAGGAGATAGAGCTTTTATTTGTTGTGTGTGAGTGTGTGAGTGAGTGTGCGGGAGCTTGAAGGAGTTGAGTGAGTGGGTAGGTTTCTGTTGTGTTTGTGTATGAGTCTGAAAGGATGATTCTTGGGAGCTGGGTCCTCTCTCTGTTTGATACACGACCAAAGACATCAGTGGTCTGTTTTTTCCTCACTTTTTTCTTTGAAATGGCTTTGACAGTAAAAAATATATTTTAAACCTCAAATATGATGCAACCCCTTCTGACCTTAAAAAATAGTCAAATGTGACACACAGTTTTGTTTCTTTTTTTCATTAGTTGAAGTATTGGGAACAATTGTGAAATACATTTTATTAATGTGAAACTGTAAATTCAGTACATCACTTTTTTTCGGTGATGATCTATCTTGGCTCTTTATTCTTGTTTTTTTCTGTTCAAATCTGTTGGTTACTACTCCATGTGTTACTGCTGATCCAGATAAATCCAGATCAAGGCCTTTAAGAGCACCTGAATATTAGAGGCTGGTGCACTGCACTTAAACTCTCCAGGATAAAAGATCCCCAGGACCAGAGATGGGCACTAAAGTATGTGTCAGCAGCCAGTTTGTTCATTTTTTCTTTGTATCTCACTTTCCTAAGCTGCTCCAAAGGGACCTAAACTCTCCATGACTCCAAGCAGAGCAAAAGTGGGAGATACAGTTCGCATCAGTGTGGAGGGATTCCAAGTGGGAACAAAGGGGGTAAGATCATAAGACGCTTCTAAAGATAAATGCCACATTGAAGATGGATGACATTTAAGCGTGTCTCATAGAGCTGGTACCATTTGCAATATTTTTGACATTTTAATCTGAAATCCTATTGGTATCAATTGGTTAACTCTCCTGGCATAGTTTAAATAATTGCTACATTTCATTTCTTGGACTACTGCCTTGGTGTTTTTAAGTATAGCTGGAAGCAATGGGAGGCTTCTGGAATTTAAATTAGGATTCTTATATGAGCAATGTATGCATACTTAAAATAATGAATATTACCAAAGGCACTGTGGTACTGTGAGTGAACATTAATTTCCTTTAAATCTCTCCTCTTTTCAGGCATTTAGTGTCATGTAATAAATAATACATTTGAATAAATCAGCTTTAATGTTACACTAATCCTGAGTAACAGTCTATTGCGGGGGTATCCAGTCCTGATCCCGGAGGGTGGGAATCCAGCACAGTTTGGTGATTTTTCCTGCTCAAACACACCAACAAAACATGGTGATTGATAAGTGAATTAAATCAGGTGAATGTGAGCAGAACACTTACCAAACCGTGCTGGACAAAAGCCCTTCAGGACCTGAGCTGGAGACCGCTGATCTATTGCAATGTAGTTTTAGGTTTTCTTAATTATGTTAACATTTTAATTAAGACGCCACTTCTTTGCTGTCATAATTACATGCCTTACATATTAGGGTCATAGTATTATTAATAAGTGCTTTCAAGTCAGTTCTGGCTCAGACTTGGCAACCATAGATAGTGTTTCTTCAGAATGTCCTGTCTTCTGTTTGGGTCTTCAGGCTTCCTAATGGCTTGTTCATATCTCTGATTGTGTCCATCCATCTTGTTGGTGGTCATCCTCTTTCTCTTTTACCTTCACCTCCTCCAAGCATTATAGCCTTTTCCAATGAATTGGTACTTGTCATATGTCCAAAAGAGTTTGGTTGCTTGATCAAGAATCCATTTGTTTTCTTTGCCATCCAAGGTAATCCCAAAAGCCTTCACCAGCACCAAAGTTCAAAGCCATTATTATTTGTCTTGTCTTGCTTTTTTACTGTCCAGCTTTACATCCATAAAGAACTGCAGAAAAGACCACAGCATGGACAGTTCTGATCTTTGTTTGTAGAAATACATTATATTTGTAGCTCTTTTCAAGCTCCTTCATCCTTGTTGGATGCTGGATTCTCTGTTGTTAATAACTGATCCAGATTTAAGCAAAAGCTATCCACCACTTTTACATCTTCACCATCAATGGTAAATTTAATGAGCTGAAGTCCCATTTATTCACACTGTTCTTTAACTTTCCTCATAAGGGCCTTCAGATCTTCCTAATTTTCCCCTGTGAGTCTCGTTTCATCTGCATATCAGAAGTTATTGATGTTTCTTCCACCTTGAATCTTGCTCATCCTCCTTCAGTCCAGTTCCCTCATGTGTTAAGCATACTGCTTGAACGAGTATGGAGATATGGGCACCCTTGTCCTACGCCTGTGGAATGATGTGGAACCAGTCTCTTTCTCAGTTTTCTGACTGGCTTGTTTGTCAGTGTAAAGGTTCCTTATTATAACTAAGCAATGCTCTGGTACATCCATTTTCCAGAAGACATTCCATAATTTAACAAGCTCAGCACAGTCAAAAGTCCTTATCAAGTAACACTAAATCATAAGACTTAAGATGAATAACAATAAAATGCTGAATTTTAAGGGCTTAATGTTCTAAAAGGTATTTCTTTGTGGTTGTGTGCTGCAGAATGAGGTGTTTCCTGAGCCTCTGTTCACATGGACACGTGTCGGGGGGCTGCTGCTGGATGGCAGTGCTGAGAGGGAAGGGAAGGTTCTGATTTTGGAGAGAGTTCCTGCAGAGCTCAACGGTTCCATGTACCGCTGCACTGCAGAGAACCCACTGGGCTCCACTAACACACATACACGCCTCATAGTGTTCGGTCAGTATTAAACATCCACACACACACACACACCTCATAATGTTCTATTAAATACTTACACACACCTCACATTCAGATAGAAGCTAAGTCATTTCTTAAAAACCATCACACTGAAACTTGTCTTTCTGTCTGAACAGAAAACCCAAGAATAAAGAAAGAGACACTGCAGTTTAATGGTAAGCTATGAAAACGTCACGACTGAAGCCAAACACCTAAGATAATAATGAATAGGTCAGATCTCCATTGTGGTGGTAAACAATTTTGAGCTCAAAAAAAGACTAAACCACAGAAGGTTGTCTGTCTTGTTCTATTCCTAAATTAACCAACAAAAACAACAATAATTCTTCAATTTGAATTTTTATTTTAGTGATCCTTAGTTATGTTGTGCATGAAAAACAGCATGTCATGGAAGTGATTTCACAGACGCTGAAATATTGTTTATATGTGAAACAACTTTGATGCTTGCTATTCAGTTTAAATTGCATTCAATTGCATTAAAATATATTTCTCGCTGCTGTCGGAACAAAACCTCCAAAAAGGTAACATTACAGGACAAGAAAAAACGCTCTTAACATTTAATGGAAGTAAATAGAGAAATACATTTTTTCAAGTAATTTTGGACAATTTCTGTTCGTCTGTTCATCATGAAATTTTGACAAAACATAAAGGGCAACTGCCTTTTTCAAACTAGGTCGAAAATAATAATAAAAAAAAAATCTATCGCTGCTGTAGGGACAAAACCTCGTATCTCTCTCTCTCTCTCTCTCTCTCTCTCTCTCTCTCTCTCTTTCTCTCTCTCTCTCTCTTTCTATATATATATATATATATATATATATCATATATATATACATTCATACATTCATATATATATATATATATATGAATGTATGAATCATCACTCAGGAACAAAGACTAAGTCTGAAAAGTTTACAGTTATTTGGCTAGTTAATTTGGCTAAAATGATGACAGTCTCATATGTCAGTTTGTGCCAGTTACCAAATAAAACATTAAGTGATAACAACACGAATAACAACATGCTATATTTGTCATTTTCTACTTTCGGTGTGACTTTAAAAGTGGCAGTGGAACAAAATTTACCATAGTCATTTTTTCAGTGGTGTTACAGATTTACGGACGTTTTAGAGTTTAATTAGATGTCAACATTCTTATCTCGTTGTCACCACAGTGGTAGAATGACCCTAATATTGAATTCATGTTACTATACCATAGCGACCACCTAGCAACACTGTAATAAACAATAAACAATGTTGCATGACCATGACTCAGACCATATGTGTTTAACAATGTAATCTGTTCATGAATATTCTGTGGCTTTCAGTTGCTGACTCTGGTGGGGAGCTGTTTGGTCCCATGTTTATGATGCTGCTGCTATCAGTGACCCTGGAGTTCACATGAACAGACTGAGATGCGACTCACTCCTGTTCTCTCCCTGACAGCTTCGGCTCTGCAGTCACCTTCTCTCTCTCTCTCTCTCTCTCTCTCTCTCTCTCTCTCTCTCTCTCAGCTCTGCACTGTTCATAACACAGGTGAAATAAATAGACAAGAAAAAAGACCAAATGTGCTCTGGTTCAGCCACGGTTCACTTTCACATCATGTACCGCACATCTTTCCGAAAATCATCACTTGCCTTGGCTTTGCACGCATTTCTTTTGAAGTGTCCATCTGATTAAGTATGTTCTGAATGAAAGACGTCCTTATCATACAGAATTTTATCTACATGCACTGAAAATGCCGTGATGCTAAGCTGTTTACTGCCACGTTTTATTTCTTTTTTGTTGCTGTTGTTTAAAGGGGAATTCCACCAATCTTTCTAAAGTTCTGTATAGTTCAATCATTAAAAAGTCGATCAGAGTGGTTTGGTGTTCTAGAGGAACTTGCAGAGTCAGAAATGTTCACAGTGGTGGTGACTGGAAGCAGATGTCTGAAGATTAAAGCTACATCACAAGTTGTTACCTGAAACGTTATTACCTGAGACATTGTTTTACTGTAGTTTTGCAGTAAGCTTTTGGCCTAAAGTGTGTTTTTAAAACCCCATTTCCCGGGGGAGAGGTACATGCAGGCTTTGTCAGGCCAAACGATCCCCAAAGAAAACGTTTTTTTTCATGTTTACCACCATATTTACATCAGTAAATAGAATGTCTATATCTGTGTTGTAGACATTGCGACCCCTGGTTCCTATCACCACCACTGTGAAGTGAATATGAGTCACTATGTTTCTCTACAATTTCACACCAAACCCCTCTGAAGGACTACATCTCAATGATGACATCTCAGTTATGCAGTAAGTGGAATTCCCCTTTACCATTTTCAAGTCCATGTGCCACATCTCACCAGTAGGTGGCGGTGGAGACTTCACAACGAGAGAAGCGTGTCAAAAAGAGTCCTACAAAAAGCAGCCTGAGTGGAGTGCTGTGTGGTTTTGGTCAGTTATGTAATGCATTAGAGACCTATTTCTAGTAAGGCAGATAACAAACAGAGTACTTTCTCTTCATATAAAGTGTTAGCGAGAGGATTTTATACCTTGCTTTTTTTCTTTCTGTAGAAAGTCCTACGAACTGTGATATTTTGTATCGCGAGAAGCAAAAGACGACAATAAAAGCTCTGCTATTTAATCGCAACCCTCTGCAGTGGTGTTTGTTCAAGGCTACTGGTTTTAAAACCTGGAGGTTACGCAGGCAGATGTACTTGTGTCTCAGTAGCTGAGCCTCATATGGACAATAAACACGGATCCACTTGCTTGAAACGTGTGCGTGTCTGCGGGTGGAGTAAATACTCTTCCCAAACACTCAGAGTGGGCTTCTAAGAGTGGGTCAGGAAAGTCAGGTTAGCTTCTGACAGGCTGGGCTGTGCTGAATAAATTGACTCTGGTCA
Source organism: Colossoma macropomum (assembly GCF_904425465.1). NCBI lineage: Eukaryota > Metazoa > Chordata > Actinopteri > Characiformes > Serrasalmidae > Colossoma > Colossoma macropomum. Next base: position 12,398,538 of record NW_023494802.1, on the reverse strand, counting down.
GGCAGCGTCCAAGTATATGAGTCTGATGCTGAGGCAGGACGTGCCTCATTCAGACCGCGTGTACCTGAGAGAACCGCTGCCGCTAACGAGGCACACCTGAACTGGTGGAAATGTGAGTTTGGCTCTCCGCTTTATATCGAGGAGCGCTCAGACCAGGAGGGTCCAGCCACACCAGCAAGGCTGCGTGAAACTTCCAGAGGAGGCTGAGCAGCATTGGCGCACACGCGCGCTCGCACACGCACACGCACTCTCTCCCTCTGGACTTCAGCAGCTCTCCTGCGCTTCTCCAGCAGTGGGTACACTCGCTCGTCATGATGGATCTAAGGCTGTGGGGATGCGCGCTCCTTTTCCCCCTCCAGATTTTGCTGTGCGTCCTGAAGGCAGCCGTGCGCTTTTTGCTGCCCCCGAGGCGCAAAGACCTGGGGACTGATGTGGTGCTGATCACCGGAGGTGGCAGAGGAATTGGCCGTCACCTGGCCAAAGAGTTTGCCAAGCAAGGAGCCAGAAAGGTACCACAGACTTCACAGCTCTAGGCTACCTGCGTGCCGATTTAGGACGCGCGGTTACGCGTAATTTATGGCTGCGTTTAGATGAGTGGACAGTGCATGGGCATCTGCAGGCAGGTCTGACTATATTTTCATCCTTTTTCCTCTTTTATCAGATCAGATTCCTCAGTGTAGTTCAGATCACCAAATCCTGGGTTTGTGTTGATGTCACTTAGTACTATTGTAGCTTCTGTCAACTCAGTGAGAGTTGATGAGATCTTTGACTTTATTAAAGGTGGATCAGTCAATCATTTTCATAGTGAGGGTAATTCACGTGTCCTTTCCACGCAAATCACTTTTTACAGTGTGGGCAAGAGGAAACTTTATTTATTATTAGTACAATTTGAAAACATCGTTTTTGCTCTTTAGGCAAATGCCTCATCAGTAACAGTGACTCTCATCATTTCTCAGTGCCATCACGTCTTATTCGAACTCGAGCCTCCTATCTTATCTCTGTAGTCCATAACCCTGCACGACGCCTGAAATATTAGGTTAGGTAATGTTGCATGGGATATGCCATTTCAAGGACATTGAAACGATTGTGCAGCAGTTACTATACAGTACATTAAATGCCCTATGATCATTTTTTAGCACTGGAGTTAAAGGCTGTAGTGATTTGGCAGATTTAACCCCAGATTGTCCATTAAAGGAATAGTTCGCTTAGAAATGCCAGTGTTCTCTTATTTTTCCCCTTATAGGAATAATGCAGTCAGAAATACCAGCGTTCCCCCATTTTCACCTTAAAGGGAAAGTTTACTCAGAAATACCAGCGTTCCCCCATTTTCACCTTAAAGGGAAAGTTTACTCAGAAATGCCAGTGTTCCCCCATTTTCACCCTTTAAAGGATTAGTTAACTCAGAAATGCCAGTTATCCCCCAATTTCACTATTTTAAAGGAATAGTTCACTCAGAAATGCCAGTGTTCCCTAATATTTCCCCTTAAAGGAATAGTTCACTCAGAAATGCCAGTCTTCCCACATTTTCAACCTTTAAAGGAATAGTTCACTAAGAAATGCCAGTGTTCCCTAATATTCCCTCTTAAAGAGATAATTCACTCAGAAATGCTAGTGTTCCCCCCATTTTCCCTCTTAAAGGAATAGTTCACTCATAAATGCCAGTGTTCCCACATTTTCACCCTTTAAAGGAATAGTTCACTTGGAAACGCCAGTGATCCCCCAGTTTCCCTATTTTAAAGGAATAGTTCACTTAGAAATGCCAATGTTCCCCCAATTTCTCCTTAAAGGAGTAGTTCAATCAGAAATGCCAGTCTTCCCCCATTTCCCCCCTCAAAGGAATAGTTCAGTCAGAACTGCTTATGTTCTCAAATTTTTCCCCTTAAAGAAATTGTTTGGTCAGAAATGCTAATGTAGCTAACAGTGAATGGAACTGAATAGCCAACAATTAGCATGATGCAAATGACATCATGCTAATTGATAGTTACTAGCTTCCATTCATAGTTAGCCTTATTGGTTTATTTGTGTGAACTACTCCTTTAAGCACAAAGCCTCTATATTGTGGTTTTTGGTTTTCCAAGTGATGGCACTAGTTAAATGTCTCCAGCCAGCAGAGGTTGGATTGAACCGCCGCTGCCCCCGAACGCAGAGTCACTTGTGTTTCATGCGCCTCCTCGGATTCTCCTCTGCGGGCACACAAACACAGGTGTTTCCTAAGCCTTTCTGCCTTTACAAATGCCCAACAATGGAGTGCTGACAGACAACACTGACTGTTTTGTTGAGCTTAAATGATCTATGACTTTTTAACCTCCGCACTCATACTTCCCTGTGTTGTATGGGGAAAAATCATAGAACAAAGCAAAGTTCAACACATTATCACCACAGTTTTTTGGCAGAACAGTCAAAAATTCAACTTATAAACATCACTGACCCCTTTCTGAAATAGAAAGACTAGGGAAGTTAATATCATTTAAGCATAAAGGTTTTCACTGAGATCAATGGGAGACCTGCTCTACTTTAGGAGCATGTGTGTGTGTGTGTGTGTGTGTGTGTGTGAGGAGTGCATGATTGTGGGTGTAGGTGTGTGCATCTGTGTGTGAATGGATTGCATGCAGGTGGTGCAGTAGGCGAAAAAGCACCTTACAGATTGGTTACCACAACCAAGTTCATTGGCAGGTCAGCCAGCTTTAGTAGAGTGGGGCTGATGATGTCATCAGTGTTATTGTGCAGGCTTCTCACTCCCAGAGGAAAAGACTCAAATGGAAAGCCAAAAGAGTTGAGTGAGTGAGCAAATATGTGTGTGTGTGTGTGTGTGTGTGTGTGTGCGTTTGTGTGTGTGTGTGTGTAAGCCAAGCTAAGCAAGCATACAAAAGTCAGAAAGGCCATAAGTGTCAGCTCCTCTCCTTTGACCCATTGTTCACTGCAACATAATAAAAAATGTTTGTATGTGCTGTAAACTGCTTGTTCTTTTCTGCCCTTATAAATATATTTAACACTTGTATACTTGTACAGTCTGTCCAGCCTTCATTTCTCTAACCTCCAGTCTAAATGGCCATTAAGTACAAGGTATTTATTTTTCTGCATCAGAAAACGCAGAAAACCTATATTTAACTTAACAGGTTTAATATCATTTCAAGATCTGCAGGGAATTTTTTACATACCTCCAAAGTTCAGTTTTAGAAGTTGATTGTATTTTCTGCTTCTCACAATCCAAGTAATCCAAACACATTCAATGATGTTGAGGTCTGGACTCTGGGGAGGTCAGTTCATTGTTCCAAGACCATCAGTAGCAGTTTGATGTGCAAATTTTCTTCTTTTTTGTCTATTTCATTTTCTCAGTAACAGCTTCTTCACAGCTACACATCCTTACAGACTCGTAGTGTTGCGTTGTCATCAGATAGTGGAAGAAAGGACAGAAACTTTGGTGGATTTTTTCAGATCTGAAGTAAGATTGGAGGCTGATTTTCTCCTCTCTCTCAAAGATGAAATCTTTAAGTACTGCTTATCTCTTGGTGACAGGTTTAGTGGTCTAAGAGGACTTGCACTGTTGTTTGGAGTCCCATGTGAACTGTTTCTTTTAAATTCTTTTAAAATCCAGTTTTGGAAACTGTTTTTTCACTTATTTCTTCACCTTCCTTATGCAGTGGAATATAATTTCCTTAGAAATTTCCTCCTGAAAAATAAATAACTTGCACTTTATGGTTGTTTTCATCAGAAAGTAAATGAATTGTGACTTTTGCACAATACTGTATAATATTACACAAGTTAAACCTTATAATTCATTTCATTTTAATTCAATTTATTGTAAAGAGCACTTTTTATACAACAAATGTTGTCACAAAGCAGGTTTAAATATATCAGGTCTGAGCCCCTATTGAGCAAACTGAGGGAGACAGAGGTGGGAAAAACTCTCTAAGAGACTGAAAAAGAAACACTGTGAGTAACCAGTGCTCAAAAAGAGGAGCCCATCCTCCTCTGACACCTTTCTACAAGGGTGTAAAATATACAGAGTGGTGGATAACATGTTAGGTAAGTGTTAAGCAAGTGACCCAGAATCAAAGCGGATACATCAAACAAGTGGGTTTTCTTATTCGACTGTTATCAGTACTGATATAAATCTGCTTTATGAGCAGAAAAAACACCCACAATGCAACAGTGTGTACCTGCAGTGATAGAAGAAAGAGGAAGTCCTGCAGTATGTAAATGGTAGAGCCTGGGGGTAAAGGTGTAGAGCCAGGATAGCCTCCATGCTCCCAGCTGGGCATTGGCCCAGGCCTGACCCCAGCAGCACTGCCTTAATGAGGGGAACACAGGCTGCCCCCTCCGCTTGTCCTCCAGCGGCCCTGCTGCTTGAACTTTTCCTGATAATGGGACGCTCTCTGCCTGCTGATTGTGACACTGGTTGGGCACGAGTCAGGAGGCAGATCATTCAGCAGTTGAGAGTGCACACCTGTCGCCTGCTTATCCTAGTGCTCTCTCTCTCTCTCTCTCTCTCTCTCTCTCTCTCTCTCTCTCTCCTCTCCTCTCTCTCTCTTCCTCCTCTTTCTCTCTCTCTCTCTCTCTCTCTCTCTTTCTCTACCTCTGTCTCGCTCACAGATATTAAGCAGACAAAATAGGGTTCACCGGGCGACTGAACCGTGTAATGCCTCTGAGCGTGCGTGTGAGTGTCTGTGTGTTTGTGTGTGAGTGAGAGAGATGAAGACGGACGGGGTGAGGGAGGAGGACTCATTCTTGCGCTTACCTCTCTCTGACCCCCACCGAATGACAGATCTAATAGCCAGTGAGTAGAGTGGCCTACGCAGGCTGACCCTGTCTGCTATCACTCTCACTGGCTCTCCCGCAGCCTCTTGCAGAAAGATATGGGAATACATCACTGCGTTTCCCAAAGGGAACTCCAGTGCTTTGTTTGTGTAATGATGTTTGGCCATTTCAGTGACTGTCGGATGTTCTGTGCTGCATTAATCATTAACCTGCAAGTGCCTTCAACCAGTTCCACTCTTGGAAATAATGGTTTCTAAAGGGTTCTTGGCCCAGGTATGCAGTATACAGACCTCAAGTCCAGAAAGCAGTGGTTAGTAAAGTCTGTTTAACCTGTAATATTTTGAAAACAGTACAAAACATATTTGAAGTTTTACCTTTTGGACTTGTTTTAGGTTGTTTTTCATAAATATATGCTTATTCCCAATTTGATGCCTGGAACATGTTTTCAATGAAGTTGGGGCAGGAAGATGTTTACCACTGTGTTACATGACCTTCTCTTTTAATAACAATTAATCGTCATTTTGGGACTGAAGACACCAATTGATCTAGGTTTGAAAACAGATTTTTTTGTGGCCATTCTTCCCTTATACAAGTGTGTAACCACATTTCCAAAGGGAGACAATTCTGGACTGCAGACAGGCCAGTCTAGCACCTTTACTCTCTGATTATGCAGCCATGCTCTTGTAGCACGTGCAGATTGTGGCTTGGCGCTGTCACATTGAAAGATGTCCTTGAAAAAGACGGCGTTTAGAAGGCAGCATATGTTGCTCCACAATATGTATACATTTACAGTGTTAATAGTATAATGGGCACTAATACACCCGTGCACTAATTCACCCATACCATGACAGGATTTTGAACTTTACGCTGGTAACAATTTGGATGGTGCTCTTCTTCTCTGGCCTGGAAAACATAACGTCCATTATTTCCATGAAAAATCAGGAAGGCTCATATTCCTCACTTCTATATCCTAAAAGAATGAATTTTTTCATGCTTTCAATATAGTTACTGAAAAATATGCTTTAGGATGTGGATGTCCACACGATTTAAGAAGTTATTTGCTACTAATTCATCACATCAGGTGTGTTAGAGCCTGGAAAACACCAATATGTGCAGGGTAGATGTACTCCATGACCAAGATTGGGAATGAATGACCTAGCAGAGGTTTCTGGATGTTCCTTTTTGATTTTGTTGTCCACTAACAGCTTCTCCTCTTCCTTCTCCTCCCTCAGGTGATCCTCTGGGGCCGCACGGAGAAGTGTCTGAGAGAGACATGTGAGGAGATAACCATGACAGGGACAGAATGCCACTACTTTGTGTGTGATGTGGGGAACAGAGAGGAGGTGTACCAGCAGGCCAAGGTGGTGAGGGAAAAGGTAACATAAAACTGACAATGTTTGCACAATACTCAGAACACTTCCAAGGATCCAGAGCAGAATATGTTTTCAGTGTATGAAACTATTATATCTCATATCCACTGTTGTCCATTGACAATGAACGTGCTTTACAAAGGCTAAACGTCTAAAGGTAACAACACCTGAAGCCACAATCGGAACAAGACAGTCTCCGATTTGACGTGCAGTAAAGCTGAAGGAGGGGAATGAAATTTATAGGCTAAGCTGCTGGCATGAAAACCAATAACATCAGAGCCCTGGAGGAATGTTTCAAAGCTCTGCTGGCTTAATTTACTCTGTAATTTTAACAATAGGATCAAAAACCTCAACTTGGCTGGCAAAGTGAATACACTAAGGAACGAGCTACAACTTAAAGGAGTAGTCTTCAAGAATAAATGTAAACCAAGTGGCTTTAAAACTCATAGAGTGTGGCTCTGAGCTGTGCTTTGAAATGGATCCAGTTCAAACGGAATGTTTTGGATTCTTTTATAGGTTGGCGATGTTACCATTCTGGTGAATAATGCAGCAGTGGTTCATGGGAAAAGCCTGATGAACAGCGATGATGATGCACTTCTGAAAACACAGCACATCAATGCACTCGGCCAGTTCTGGGTAAGTAAGAGCCCAGCGCTCTGGTTCATTTTCTTCCCTCTAAGGAATACAAGAGTATCGTCCCACAGTAACCTTCCCCTGAACCCTACAATTGCACACGGCTTTCTTTGTGGATTTCAAAACATTCTTACTTACATAAACACTTCCAAGTCATTTGGCATGCTATCTGTTTTGGAATATTCCCTCATAATTAATCGATGTTGTTGCCAGGAGAGGAAAAAGTCTGCTTTAAACTTTGCATTCCTCACATAAAACAATCAGAGGCTCTTGCATAGAAGTTCTAAAACAACAAAAGCAGTCAGGATGACTGGCTGCTCTTCAAAGGACCTTCTAGAAGTTCATTTGCCACAAAGAATAGAAGTCGAATCTTTATCGAAGTAATGTTTCAAAGAAATTTGATTGAATATATAGGTCCAACAGTGGTCACATTGAGAGCAAATTCAAAGTGGATTATAATCAGAGGAGGCATTCAGATGTTTTAGATATATGTCTAGTAAACGGTGCCGGAGGTGGTAGTACTTTGTTGTGCTCCTAACTTGAAACACATGGAGGTTTTTGGCAGAGGAGCCTTTGATATGTTGAGGCATGGCAAGGCCAGTGGATAGATGTAATAATAGTAGTTCGCAGTCATTAATCCTCTGACTTGAGATCAAACGGCAAATGTGGGCCAAAATTCAAACATCTGCTAAATCAATCAAAGTCTTCTAGTTGGACACATGATTTTCACTTATGGGATTCCATGGCCTTGCTACAGTCCTCATCACTTTTGTGCTGAAGCTTTTCTTCTTGTTATTGGAAATTCCTTAAGCTAGTCAGGGGAATAGCAGTGAAAAGTAGAACAATGCAGAATGTGTCCCGTCTCTCCTCCCCACAGACCACGAAAGCTTTCCTTCCTCGGATGCTGGAGCTGTGCCATGGCCACGTGGTGTGCATCAACTCCATCCTCTCGCTTTCTTCCATCCCTGGAGCTATCGACTACTGCACGTCCAAAGCCTCGGCCTACGCCTTTATGGAGAGTCTTACTCTGGGCCTGCTGGACTGCCCAGGAGTGGACTGCACCACAATATTGCCCTTCCACACGGACACAGAAATGTTCCAGGGCATGCGTGTCAGGTAGTGCACTGTGATCAGGGTATGAGTTAGGACTGGTAGATCTAGTAGTTGTAGATCTAGCTGCATCTACACTGAACTGGAAGTGCCTGTACGCATGCATAAATATGCATATAGGAAATAATGAAAGCAGACTGTATGAGGCTTGTTCTTTCTTTCCTTTGTCAGGTTCCCTCAGCTCTTTCCTCCTCTGAATCCTGAGATGGTGGCTCAGAGAACTGTAGATGCAGTCAGGACCAACACTGCCTTTGTTGTTCTACCGTGGACGATGCACTTTCTCGTTGCCCTAAAGAGGTCAGTATTTCTAATACTAATGTAGAGTTTCTCTGTTAAAAATTCTCTTAATATTATAGGATATATCAGTATGTAAGTATATATAGTATACTATATATGTCGGTATGTATAGCATCACTTTAACACAGTTTTCTTCTCATTCCGAATGTAATCAATCAACCAAGATAATTTCGGTGGCTGATGTTTACTTCTTTAGTTTTGCGCTGGAGTTATGAGGCTAATGTAGCTTTTACGTCACCACCAGCACTTTTTACTGATGGGCAGTGTTCGTAATAACAATTAAAAAATAAATAACAATTGACACAAACCTATATAGCCATTTATAGTGTTAATTGTCTATACCTGCTGGTGAAATGACGTCAAAATGAACAAAAGCAGCTTTCCTGATGTCACTAGATGGAATAAGCTTTCATAAAAGTTCCTGTAGGTTTATGTCCATTGTTATGAAAGGCTTATGTAGTTGTTTTATGAATGCTGCCCTTCAGTAAAGTGTTACCTTGCCTCAAACTCCTATTAAGTTGTTAAAGTTACACTGTGTAAGATTTGGGGATTTGGAGACACCTCTGGTGAAAATATGTAATTGCATGAAACATGCAGAAGAACATTTTGCAATTTGGAGCACTTGCAATAGAATAAATCTGATGATTGTGATATTTTGCCACAGCATTCGAAGTTACGGACTTGTCTTCCGAGGAAATCAGTGAATTATCTGTCCATCATATCTTCGTCAGTATAATGCTGTTTTTGAGCCTGTGCGTCTGGGGCTAATATATAAAGATGTATGATGTGGTACAAGAACTCCCACAAAATCTGACCCATCACATCTGACTTTAAATTACTTTTAAATTAATATTTCAGGCTTTATAGAGGGACTCGCAGCAGCCCTCCATATTTAAGCATGTTTAGCTCAGTAACACTGCTTCTTCCAGCTGAACAAAGAATGTACACACTGCAGCTTGAAGTAATCTCAAACAAACCTTTTGGTTAGCTGAAACGATCATACAGCCCTTTTGAATGTTTTTTATTCTTAGTCAAGCTGATTCGGTGTTTCCATCTTTGTATGCATCTGTGCTTCTTTGCTATGAACTGACTGCCTTATGAAAGCTTTAGAAAGTGTCTTTCCACTCTATAATAATTATAATTTCTTGCTTTGGTCCTCAGCCTTCTGCCACAATGTGCTCTGGAGGAAATTCACAAGTTTGCAGGAAGCTACACCTGCATGAACACATTCAAGGGACGGACATAAAGAGCTGACCGCAGGGAAGGATGGAATGTGAAAAATTTTGTTCAACAAACTTATCAAGCAATGCAAGCACTCGGTCCCTGGAACGACAAAACAAGCTGTAGCAAAAGAATTCAGGATCACAGGGATACGGTGTATCACAGTGGCTTGTTTATCCAGCATATTTTTGTCAATGGGTGTAGCATGGACTGATCATTTGTAGTTGCTTGTGCTGGTAATATTGATGTGTTAGTCTGAATGGCTCGCAGGTTTGCTGGTTAGAGCGCTCCTCGGACTTGGTGAGAATACTGGAGTAGACTCTTTAACCAATAGAGAAACCGGTCAGGGGAACATATCTATAAGGTTTTCAATAAGGATGTTAAACCCTCATACAGATACTGTGGATGTAGCGCACATTCTGTAGACTCTTACTAATTTTAAATGCTTTTTTTGTAATTTAAGACAATGCAAGTTCTTTCTCCAACTCATTTTCAGTAAATCCAATGTATCCACCTCAATATTCATGTCAACACTGAATAAACAGTATTTGATATTAAAATAATGCCGGCCAATGTTATTCCGTGTGCGTTCATGTGGGTTAGAAAACAGGGAAATGTATGTCCCTGGCAGTGAGCTTGTTCTTTCTCAGCCAAAACTCACAGGCATTTCATGGTCAGCATTCCTCCACCACGGGCCAGCCAATCATGAGCTCATAGCGCTCGAGGTAGGGTTGTCAAAACACAGGCTCTACTTAACAGGAAAGCACGCTGCAGAGGGTCAGCCACTGGAGGGCTAATGGAGGGATTTCAGTGGGTTTGCTCAAATAATCAAGGGTTGCCTGCATCGTTTTCAGCTTTGTCAAATGTGTTTCCGTATCCAACTGTTATAAATGTTCACCCTTAAGAAAGTTAGATCCCTTAGAAGGTAAAGCACATTAAAATAACCCTGCTTCACCCCCGCATTAGTCATTTTGGACTTGAGATCAGAGGCTGGTGCCACATAAAATACAACCTGGACGCTGAGTACAGGCAGCTGCTGTCTTTCCCTAATAGCATGCCAGTTGTAAAACTGTTCTCTACATCTCAATCATTGCAAAACACCAAACTGATAAATTCTGGGCTATAACTCAAGCTATATGACTGATTTGAAAAATGCTGTGACAGTTTAATGTTGCATTTAGTATAAACAAACTAACACAAGTCCTCAGATTTCACTCGGAGGGAAATTTTCTCTGATTTTTCTTGGCATCTTGCAGCCTATTTATTCAACTGCTTGGGACACCAAGATTAAGCGAGCGGTTCAACTCAATTCAAAACTAAACCTTGGATCTCGGTGTGGCCGACACTGCCAGTGGAAATTTCTCAGATTGGGATCATGACATAAAACTGTGTCATGGCCTGCACGTGTGTTGGAGAAGTCAGCTCAAATCTCATGGGGCGAGTTCAGAGCAAGGTTAGCCAAATAGTAGATAAATGTGAGGAGGCTGTTGGACGGACAGCTCACCCTGTGCTGAACCCTTCGGCCAGCAAATAGAACAGCTTCATTGGACTCAGCACAGGTGGAAAAAAGGGACTGTAATAGCTCTCCTGGGGCACGTCATACTTCACGTCCTCATCATAGAACATATATAACCTACATAATCCTAAATGTTAGGGCTTGGCATGAAGCTTCAGAGAAATACATATTCTTAAAGAGGAATTTTTATTTCTGCATAATTCAATCATTAGGAATCATAAGCAAAGTGTGATGTGATATGAAACGTTCCATTCTAGAGAAACTTAGGAGTCAGAATTGTTCACAGTGGTGTGAGAGGATGTCTGAAGTGTTTAATACCTCTAAAAGTTACCTCACTAGAATGTATTACACAGAATGGATAATAATCATTGCCCAGTGCCTTAGACATTGTTTTATAATAGTTTTGAGATAAAGTTTTGGCATAAAATACATTTTTTTCCATTAATGTAGAAACTGGCAAAATAATCCACTCCCCCAAATACCCCAAAATGTATATTTTCAGATTTGCAATTGTTTTACTATTATTAACATTACATATCTGTCCAAATAAACCAATCCATCTACATTTTAGTCTATTTTTATTTTTCCACATCATTTCAAAACACTATGTCCTTTACATTGTGTGAAAATTTCATTATGAATGGATCAATAGAAATGCTCTAAAATCGCTTGGAATAAAACCTGTTTACATTGACTTACATTGGAAGGTAAGAGTGTTTTTGCCTTCTCCTGTAAAGCTACTATTTTGGAGATACTTGTTTTTCTTTGGACAGTGATGATATAAAAAGTCAGACGATACTCATAAGTTTACTGATCATTTAGGTAGTAAATGAAACTGCAGACACCTCTGGTTCCTATCACCACCACTGTAAAGAAATCTGAGTCAGTAAGTTTCTCTACAATGAAACATTTCTCATTAAACCATTCTGAATGTCTTTGTTTACATCTTAACAACTTTTGAAAATTCAGTGGAATTCGACTTTAAAAATAAAAGTTCCTGAATGGATAATTGGACATACAGCTTATTACATATAGGGACACTAGGGACTATAGGGACTTCAGTGCAAACTGGCTGAGCTATTCATAGGCTATAGAAGTGTGTAATAAAAATTTGGGCCTGCTGGTGGGCTCTTTCCATTTTAGGGGTTCAAGAACTATCCATTGAAAGGTTCTTTAGGGAACCAAAAGTAGTTCTTCATTTGGCACATTTATTTTAAGATGGCTTGTGAAATCATATGTAAACCAGATTTGATTTTGATTTAGTGCTTAGTGCATCAGAAGAGTTTGTGCCCTCATTTGAAAATACTGCATCATATTAACTCGTAAACACTCTTTTTCAATTAATTTAAGCCACACAGAAAATCCCAAACACTTTCATTGCTGTAACTTATTTTCTATTTAGGAGATTCTGACTGTGCTGAAGTTTCTAGTACTTTCTTGTGCACTGAACTAAAGCAAATATTTCAATTTCTTGAAGACATTCCTTCCACTAAGCACATTCATTCCACTGAGGCATTTGTTATGGAAAAGGTCTCAGGAGAAGTCTTTGTGGTGGAAGAAACATGCATGAAATTGAGTATAATGGTGACACTTGGCTGAACAATCTTTGACCTATGGTATGAGGATTGTGTTCTTCATCTGGCTTCATTTAATGCTTCATGAAATACACGTTTGGAACTGTTGAATAGATTATCATGCATACTTACTAAAATCCTTATGCCAAAAATAGTTGGTATTAGCAGATTAGGCTCCTAGAGTGGCCTGGCATTGTCTACATCCATCAATAAATAATGAGTAAGTGGGGGGAAAAGAGAGACAAACGGACCCTGAGCTGCTCCTCAGTAAGGGGGAGACCCTGGAGCCTCCATTACGCTGTCACTCAAGAAGAGGAATGAAGGCTGGGAGCTCACAATACAGCCAGGCTTAACTCGAGGGATTCTGGACCTCACTGTGTCCAGTGAGAACTAAGCAGGGTTTATACAACCCTGCAAAAGTAATAAGAGCTCAATGATGAAACACATCAAGGAAAAATAGGTCATAGCATAAGCAGGGCCGTTTCTTGCTATGAGCAGTACAAGCGTCACTTAGGGTCCCCGAACCACAAGCGGCCCCCCAGTATGTATTTTTTAATGTTTATTGTGTCAGTCATCAAACCGACAGAAAACATATCTTAAGCTATCAACTGATAACTTTGCTTGCATAAAATCAACCAAGCACATGCCATTTAAATGCACTGTGTATTATTTACAGTGATAAGCAAAAATATTGGGACAATCAGATAAAATGGGTTATATTTGTGATGAATATATAAAATGTGTATTCCGGATGAAAAGATGAGCACAGAATTTAAGCTTTAATTTCCAGGCGATGTTATCTATGAACCACCAAAAGAACTGGGTCAAATGAATGATGCCTGATTCTAATTATATTCTATGTTCCTTAATTGTAAACACATAAAAGAGCTGCGAATTTGAAGGGTTGGGTGCAGCCACTGGTGTTTATATTAAGGATCTTGTTTTGATGTAAATGGTACAAAACAGACAAAACATTAAAAACTACACTTTGGTTCTTCAAGGGTTATTTAGTAAAGGCGAATGGTAGATGCTTAAAAGGTTCTTTACATGGTCAAATGGTTCTTGTCTGTGATGGAAACATGTTGTATATGATTCTTTAAAGAATGAAGGAGTTAATCAGAATGCAATGGTGACAAATTATGACCGGCCAAGCCAGTTTTCTGACTTGACCCCAATTGAGCATTCATTTTACCTGTTGAAGCCAAAAATGAAGTCAGACTATCTTCATAACAATCAGCAACTGAAAGTGGCTGCCATAAATGATGTGCAAATCATTTAAACTCCATATTTGATTTATATTTGAAAATAACATATTTGCCCATTTTGAATTTGATGCCAGCAACACGTTTCAAAAAAGTTGGGAAAGGGGCAACAAAAGGCTGGTAAAGTTGTGTAATGCTAAAAAAAACATCTGGTGGTTGACTGGCAATAAGACACATAATTGGGTATAAAAAGAGCATCCCAGTGAAGTCTTTCAGAAGTAAAGATGGGGAGTCGTTCACCACTCTGTGAAAGACTAAACGGGCAAATAGTGCAACAATTCAAGAAAATGTTCCTCAAAATAGCAAATATCATTAAAAGATTCAGAGAATCTGGAGAAATCTCTGTGTGCAAGGGACAAGTCCAAAAACCAATATTGGCTGGCTGTGATCAGGGGACATTGCATTAAAAACAGACATGATTCTGTAGTGGAAATCACTGCGTGGGCTCAGGAACACTTCTGAATACCAGTCTGTGAAAACAGTTTGTCATTGCGTCCAAAAATGCAAGTTAAAACTTTACCATACAAACAACAAACCATATATAAGCAGCATCCAGAAACACTGCCATATTCTTTGGGCCCGAGCTCATTTAAGATGGACTGAAGGGAAGTGAAAAAGTGTCCTTTCAAAATTGGAAATTCTCTTTGGAAATTATGGACACTGCATCCTCCGGGCTAAACACCATCTGAATTGTTATCAGCGCACAGTTCAATACTAATCATTCAATTAAATATAAGGTTTACATAATTTATATGCATAACATATATGCACACATATATATACATACATAGACACACAAACTAATGTCCTAATGCCCTCCACCCTCCCCGCATTAGTTTGTACGGTATTCAACTAATAAGCTATGGAGACCATTAAATATATTTCCTAATTGTTCTGAGCATTCCTCAGAAAACGTATGGACCCAAATTTATGAGACACAAACATCATTTTGACTGAAAAACCACAAGTTTTATTATTAGGCTTTACAGTTTATACAAACAAAAAACATTTACACATCCTATGATGTACTATTTATATTAATGTGTCTGATATACAGAGAAAACCATTTCACACTACTGCATGTTCACTGTAACAGCACTGAAAAGGAGAATTAAAATCTCATGCATTATCTCGCTACTCTCACTAAAACGATGATTTGGGGACATTTCTTTTAAATGACATTTTTTATTTTTATAGAACTCAATGTGAAGTTAAAAAAAAAAATCCTTATTAAACCATCATGATCTCCCAAAAACGCAATCTAATGAAAATTCATTTTGGTTTTCATATCTTGGGACATTTGTTAACATTTTGATGGCAGTTTAATGAAGTATATCGAGTTGGAAACGTAAAGCAGAACTACAAGCTTAGATCTGCGGACCATAAATGCATTTAATAGCAGTGTTATGGTACAGCTAACATGATATATTATGCTGATAATACATAATAATGAGAAAAGGACTGGAGCTCAGGTCTTTAGCTTGGAGCAAGATTAATGTTGTTATTTGGCAGATTTGCAGATTTAAGATAAATTTAATTAAAGTTGCAGGCAAAGAATAAATGAAAATCAGCGCTAGTGGTCTTTGTAGAATCCAAAAAATCTCAGCAAGAACAAAAGGCACAAAATCTTGGACTTAATCACTGCAGAGTAAAAGTAGTTTATTTGAAACAAAATGACTGTCTATACACTTCACATCCAGGTCAAATAGCAAATTATTAATGATGATTGTAGTGTTAATATTACAGCATTTTAGAGTACTGTTTGTATTACAAACAGTAAGCATATGTTATTAATAGTGATTCACAAGATTTAACTGACGTTCTGTCACAAAAAAGTTCTTAAAAGGTTTATAGAAAAGATATACAAATAAATAAAAAGAGAATTAAATAAACTTTAGAGGTTTGAATGTCAGGGCAGGACTGCACGCAGAGTGGTGATCTATCTTGGTATTTGCTCACTAGTGAGCGGTGAGAGCAGCAGCAATGTGTTACATCTATATCAGTGCAATTTAAGTATAACCCACACAGTTCTCTCAAATATATAGAGAAATAAAAAAAACTTTTTCAAAGGCAGTTTTGTACAGCAACCCCAGTGTCCATATAATTCTCCATAATTTCTTGTTAACGATATGTACAATACATGGCAGACAGTGGCATACTGGTATGTATCTATATATGTACATATTTGCTCTATACACAAACATATACAACATTAGTTATATGCATATTTTTAGCAACAAATACTACTCAAACTCTATAAACAGCTGTAAAACAAAATATATATATCTTCTAAGTTCAACAGAGAACTTAATAAAATACTTGCATATTTGTTATAGTTTAATCTGTGCTTAATTAAGAATATTACAGTAGACTAATTTGCATTATGAAACAATCCCTTCATCATGAGTATGTGCAGATGACCGCCTAAATGGATGCCCATTCTTTTTTCTATCAGTTTTTTTTAAACCACAAAAATTCTACGAGAAAAAAATGCCTTCAATTCAAACAAATGGAAAACTAAGCTGATTTAATTTAGTTAGGAGTCCAATAATAAGCTGTCCTCATTCTCACTGGGGGGTAACATGAGCTGCTGCTCATAGTAAAGGCTCTTGGCATAGTTGATTTCTTGGGAGATCTTGACAGCAAGGCTTTCACTGTTCACGTGAACCTGGTGGAATGGAAGGGTCAGAATTTCAGCAGTTCTAACTTAGAATGATTGGAAACATTTTCTTAAATTACAGATTCACTCTTGAATTATCATTAAAAACGTAGGTGGTCTTACCATAGGCTTTTGATGAGACTGGCCTGGAATGGCCACTCCACTACTAGTGCTTTCGGCTTTCTTGGTGAGCTGAACATACACCTTCCCATGATCCTTGGAGACCAGACAATGATAGAGGTCATCGTATTTGACTTCCAGGAAAATTGCTTCCCGATCCACGTATTCCCCTGGCTTAAGGAAGTATACGACTTTAGAAGAGATGAGCACACAGTAGGTGTCTATGGGCTCCACAGCGATAAAGCTACAGAGAGAGAGAAAAGACCAAAGGAATGAGTCACAGTCACAAGTATGAACACAATTTATTAAACAAAAAGTTCTAGTTCTGAAATCAGACACACTCGAAGCTATTGTAAAATACTCATTAATCACATACACTGTACGTGCAAATGTCTGTAGACTCCTGCTCACTCGCTATATGTTGGAACATTGCTGTGACGATTTGATTGGATTTGGCCACATTTGGCATTAGTGAGGTCAAGTACTGCTGTTGGATGATCAGTTTCTGAATCACAAACTCTTCAACATATAAAATATTGAATGGCGCTCCATCATGCCAAACAACGAGGTTCTACAGCTTCACAGCCCGATGCTGTGGGGCATTATACTTTTCTAGCTGACGCCCAGGATTGGTTTAAGCACCTTAGGCTCATGTGGCTGCTCTAGTAGGTCCAATTCTAATAGCAATGTGTTTCTATGGAGATTATGTGTGTGAAATGTAATGCCTATGCAAACAGTGCACTTTAAAGTCCCTGAACTCTCTGCTAAGAAGGCTGTCTGGATACTTTTGACCAGACACACTGAGCAAAGTCTACATTGTTGCAGCCAGTTATTTAAAAACCTTTGTCTCATATCTGTGACCAAATCACAGTGTGAGATTATTTACAATAACACACTCCCTCTCATGTTCTATTGCTTAGATATGTTGGGCGATGTGTATGGAGTAGAGTGATGATGATAGGTTTAGCGTGATCGCGTGAGTGAGCGTGCTGAGCGGATGGTGTGGTGCTGCTGCTGGGGAGAGTAATGGGCTGTGTGGCACCTCTGAGGGGAGAGGTCATTTGGGCCACAGGGGGAGCTGCTGATCTGGATGGATTAGCCTCAGAGGTGACAAACGCCTTTCCTGGCCAGCTTCAAGCACAGTCGAAAGGCTTTAGACTACTAACTTAAAGCTGCCTAACACTCCCACTAGGCAGGTTCTAAAATGCCACTTTTTTTAGGAACAGCCTTTTCTTTAAATTAATTAAAAGATAAAGATGTGACATTGACAGTGAGATCTCATTATTTAAGCAGTTGTTCAGTTTGCAAGCTGCAAAAATGACGTCTTTGATTTATTACCTTTTAATTTTGCTCAGTCCTTGTCATGTAAGATTCTCCAGCAAGCGTCTAAGTCATCATTTATTTCTGATGTTTGTATTTAACTGTGATTTCTTTCATATTTGGAAAAGCATTTTTGGCAGTATAGGTCTTCAAGTTAGATCTGATAATGAACGGTGCTTGAACTTAAATCTATGATAATTCTAGGCATGGCACTAACAGTTTTCTGCAAAACTCAACACTGCAAGTTTGCGAGGGATTTGAGCAGAATACTCACTATTCAGAGTGGATGTTGTCTGTGAGGCGAAAGAGTTGCTCCTGTCCATCAGCCTGTGTGGAGGAGAAGCGGGGTAGCAATCCCTGAGGACCCTTACAGCAGCGTGGCTTCCTCACCCGCTGCACACTCAGTCTGCCATTGACATAGAGAAAAATCCCTTATAAATGTGAACATCCAAACAAAAAAAAAAAATCACAAAACAAAAACCTATAAACCTACAAACCTAAGAAACAAAGGAGAAAGCTCTGGCACACTCCGTTATTGTCCCAGAATAATTTGAATATAATAAGGTTTTGGATAATTATGGGTTTTCTGCAGGTTGAACACCTACCTACACTACCATCATTATCCACAGCATTTTGGTGAATGTGCGAAAATGTAGGCAACAATTTACTTCACCTAGTGAAACTGTTTTTCTGGCCTTTTAGATGCCTATTCCGGAGTGCCGGCAAGCCTCCAGAACTAACATTATTGTTCAAACAACACATGTACACACAGAGAACACAACTTTACATCTGTTTGATCTCTATATCTGTTTATGACACCCCTTTGTGGTTCAAGGTTTTCACATTCAAACATTTTTTGTTGGTTTAAAGCCCCATTCTGTAGCTTCTGCCACTTGCAGAGCAGTTTGTGACACAAAAGCAGCAGCACAGGCCTTCAAAAAGGATTGATGCTGGAAAGCAGCACAAGTTTGAGTTCCTGTACTTACTGATACAAAGCTTGCCTGGTCTATGAGCTGCTCCAAATGTCATTAATGAAAAGCAGCAGTGTATGTATGGGCATTTTGTGTCCACAACACTACACTTGACCTAATGAGTAGCTTTGCCATCATCTTGCCTCTACCTAATCTTACAGTGCCACTGTCCTGTGTCTGAGCCTTTTCTACCTTTGACCATCTTATGCTTCGTGGACAAAGCCTATCAAACTGAAAGGGCAGGCCAAGCGGCTTCAATGCCAAGGCAAAACTTTTGTCTCATTCTCCTTCGATTGACCCCTCTCCCTGGCTGCCACTGCAGGCTAAGCTGAAATTCCTACATCTGGCTTGAATCTGGGCCTGCAGTCATTTGATTAGAGTTGATGGTTTCCAGTTGATTCACAAAGACGGCAGTGTACTTTTTCTCTGTTCTGTTTAAACTGTGGCTTGTGCGTCTGCAGCTGCTGCTGCTAATCTAGAACTGAGCTGGGGATGAGAGACATGAGGGAACAGCACAACTGAGGATGGCTTTCTGCAGAACTGAGCTTGAGGATTTTTTTTTTTGGCTGGATCTTTCCTTAACCTATTCATTATAGCGCAAAAGAGCTGCAACGGCCTCTGTGATTTCAATGCATCAAAAACCAGATGTCCACAACTTGGCTCCAAAAAAGGGAGAGACAATGGACTACCTTTTTAGTTCAAAAAGGTATGGAACTAAAACACTGTCAAAACTGCAGAAACTGCTTTGCTTCTATAAACCACAGCAGACCAACAGCATCTAACCATTACAGTAAAGTTTAATCTCCGTACTGCTTCCTCTTCATGATAAGCCAACACTTCCACATGAACTTGGCTCTCTTTCTGAGACATGGATCATAATCATAATCGTAAGTCATGAGATCTGGCCCTAGGTATCCAGTGAGATTCCTAACCTCTCCTCTTCTAGCCTCACCCACTGCTCTGAAGGCACTTGTGACAATACCCTGCACTCGATTGTGGAGTTGGAACAATAGGGTTCAACTCTAGGTCAGGCTCAGGGCTTGGAGTCCAGCCAGTCATCTGTCAATGGGTGCAAACAAACAGCTCTTACTTCTTGCTCCCTTCCGAGAAAAAGCATGAGCAGCAAGGCTGAGGGTGGGGATGGAGGGGGGATGGCTGCTGTACAGTAGAGGTGTTTAATTCAGCGCACTATACACATGTTTCCAGCTCTCTGTTAAAGACGTTAGTGGGACAGTTCAACATTTTAGCAACAAATATCTTTTAGCTACCCAGAGTCTCTGCATGGAGTCTGAAAGCAGTGTCAGAAACACATAGCTTAACATAATGAGTGAAAAATCAAGAGAACTAGCCCTTTTAAACTGTAAGAATAGGCCATCTAATGACTAAAGTGCAGAGTACTTTGTTTTTTGTTAACGAGTTGTGTTTATAAACAAAGTCATCTGTAGGGGTGCATAATGACATCAGAATCATATCGGTATGGCCAAACAATTGCATGAAAAATACCATACAAGACAGATGTTTAGATTTGGCCAGTCTTTCAAACCAACATTTGAAGATTCATTTATTGCACTCTGGAAAAGCAAAAGTGATGCTGGGTTACGGTGCTAAACTATCTGCATTTCACTCTTTTTACTGCAGTTGTAACCCTACAGAAATAAATATTACATAGCTCTGTAGTGCCTATCCAGATAGGTTTAGTCCCAGTTTGTACATTTATTAAATGAGATACTGGCTTCGACAGACATGCACATGAAAAATACTGGATTAGTATGGGCCAACATTTTTTTTGAAATAAATAAATAAATTCCCATATCGCTGGATACCTAAAAATTAGGCTGTAGTCATTGTAGCTTTTCTTTTTAATCATTTCTCTTTTTTCTTTTTTTTTCACTTTTACTGCACTAAGTGGTGTTATGCTGATGATCAACGGTGTTTTTACAAGCAAAAACATGTTCACTGCCAGATGGCTTTAAATGATTTGCTTAGGTGCCTAAGATGTACTGTATGTGAAGGGTGGCACATTTTTAATTAGACTGGTATGGCCTGAGTACTCATCATTCATATGCGACACCATTTGTCTGGTAAAATCTCTAACATCAACTCAAGCAAATGCCCCTTCAGGTCTAACTTAAGTTTGTAGAGTATTTAAGGATACACTGGATTATGAATCTGCATAAATCAAAAGAGGAAACATTCATAACTACTTAGTGATCTCTTGACCTAATCAGAAGTCTTACTTACATATAACAACATATCCCTTCATGCCTCTCCCAAAGCTGAGTAAAGCCAGTCAAAAGGCAAACCACATAAAGAGAATTTCATATGCTGTGCAGGGGTAATAGAAACGACATGCCTTTCAAACATAACTGACAGCTATGAGCTTGGAGCAGGGTGCTTATTTAGCCAAAGCCTGAGCCCCTGCCGCTGCCCCCCGGCACTTCTATGCTTTGTTTTGGGATTGTAATTGAGCTGGCTCTGGAAGGCTGCCTGGTTTGCATAGTGCAGTGAGGAGGGGTGCATATGTGTGTATGTGGGTGTGTGTGGATGTGTGGATGTGTGCGTGGGTGTGTGTGTGGGTGTGTGGGGGGGTGGGTGTGCTGAGAGATGAAGGAGGGAGAGTTCACAAGCAGGGCAAGAGAGCAAAGGGAGTGTGTGGACAGTTGCACTACTCCTGGCCCGCTTCAGTCTGTTTCTCATTTACTTGTTTATTTCCTGTTTGTGATCTAACGGTACATGTAGGAGATGTAATGGGGCTGTTGCACTTGTGAGAACGCGGCAGAAATAAACATTTCCCCGTGCGCTTCTCGTCTCATTCGTGGCCACGGCTGCATGAAAACCACAACACGGGAGAAAGTCTAGAGGCTGGGATTTATAAGAGAGTGAAAGGAAGTTTAATGGGGACTAATGCACCAGTTTGTTTGGACATTGAAATATGGAACTGATCCACTATGGGGATGAGTGTGTTGAGTGCACACATAAACAGTAACAGAACAGGACCTTGCTGTACCTGCGAGTGTGTTTTTGAGAGAGTGTAATAGCAGGGTCAGACAGTGTCCGCTGTGACCCATGAATCCTGCGCGTTTTCGGTGTGAACTTTGGCTGAACTCCTCGCCGCACTGTGGCAGGCACGCTCCGAATGCCTCCCCCAAAACCCTCCCCTAGCTCCCCACTGCACAGTTCACCAGCAGGTCCTTCACACACACAAACACACACACACACACACACACATACACACATACACACACACACACCCCTCCTCTCTCCTCCCCCACCCGCTGCACAAGGTTGGAGGGCAGGAAACTCTCTCATTCCTCCTTCAGTTGGAGCAGAGAAGCTACAAACACTCGGTGCAGTGAGTCCGACTCCCGTCGACGCCTGGCCGCCTCGCATATACATAGGCAAATGCAGAACAAATGGCTTTACATACCAGACACCCTGTGTAATATGAGCTCCTCATGGGCCCCCCTCATAAAAGCTCAGGTAGGGCAGTGTCGGAGCCAGAGGTGGGGGTCACACCCAGAGGGAAAGCTCTTAAACCAGCGAGCAGGAGCGATTAAGCACTTTTGAGTAGTGGCGTGGATCATTAGGAGGCATTCATTAAAGTGAAAAACCCAACAGCCACAAGCTAAACTAATTAAAAGCCAGGTGGGATTTATAGGTACATCTGGTGTTTAAGTGCTTATGGAGAGTTCACCAGGCCTAAAGCACAGTCCACAACCCCACAACCCTGTAAACATCATGAAACCACAAAGGGTGGGTACAGCGAGTGTAGGTGTGTGCGGGTAATGACTTACACAGTGACTGAATTTGGACTTAGCTGAAGTTGTTGAAGACAAATGTACCTGTGGTTGCTCAGACTGGCCATGTCTCTTACAGTCTGGGCTGTTTCTGAGGCAAAATCCAGCGCTCCTGCCACGGGCTTGGTCACTGTGCCGACAAGCCCTTTCCCAAGACCTGAGAAAAAGCCGCTTACGCCCCCCTCTGTCTTCACACCCTCAACAGTAGATGTGATGACGCTGGTCAGACCACCGATAATACCTGTACGATATAAAATAACACTTAGTGAGATGGGGAGATATGACTCACAAGATACGTACAGTATTACAGGGCACGTATCATGTAAAACTGAATTTTCTTTTCGAACTAAAACTGTTTTTTGTGTGTAAACATTCCACTGGTTAGCCCCGGCCATTCACTCCAAAGTTATAAACAGTGTTTTAACGCAGAATGTTTTTTGAACAAGGCACAATACAGGACAGCCAATCAGAACATAGTCAGTTAAAAATAAATGATGACGAAGTGGACTTTAGGGAAAATCTAGCCTCTAAAACTGTCTTATTTGTGCAAAACAGGCTAAACCATAAATTGCACAATGAATAATCTCATTCAGTAAATGCAAATGTAAAACTATAAAGGTGTACCATGAGCAAGACCATGAATTCCCGCTACCAGGTGTTCCCCACTGGTAGCTCCATGGTAACGAATGTACTCTCGCTCGCTCTGATGCCGATTGTCCATTGTCTTGCCAAGTCCATCTGACAGTGTACCAGCAAACTGCAGAAACAAACAAGAAAATGGTAGGAGCATAAAGGGAAAGGTAAAGCGGCATAGACAGAGAGCAAGCATGAAACTCAAATAG
Source organism: Colossoma macropomum (assembly GCF_904425465.1). Taxonomy (NCBI): domain Eukaryota; kingdom Metazoa; phylum Chordata; class Actinopteri; order Characiformes; family Serrasalmidae; genus Colossoma; species Colossoma macropomum. The sequence continues at coordinate 12,375,088 of NW_023494802.1, read as the reverse complement.
CTTTCACAATAGAGAGGCCCAGAGCAGCCTTTGTTGCAGAACAGATAAGGCATAATGCATTAGCTCATAATGTAAATTATTGCTGTAGCAAATTCCCTCTGAATTTAGTTTCAAACCCCTCTAGTGTGCTAGATGGTGAAATCAGTTTATAACAAATCATAAGCCACAGCTGACATATAATCAAACAGCAATTTGTCATACTGGCTAAACAGAGTCTAATGTTTTAATATTTGCTTTGTGGATGTCACTGCTTTTCACTTACATATTAAAGATGCCACGAGTGTACGAGTAGCTGGGGCTACATGAAATGAAGCTTGTGATTACAACCACATCAAAAATGTCCTCCAAGGGAAAAATTCATCAATTGTCCAAGAACAAGCTATAAACAAAATTTCATGTCTTCTAAAAACAAACTTTCTAATGTGCAAAAGATGTTTCTATTATGAAAGTTTGTCATGACACATTCACGTCACTTATAAGGTGGCATGATTAACAGTCCATGTCTTAATAAATCTTCATTCCATCCAAGAATTTGTCTGTTAAAATAACAAGTAGTTGTGATGCCAACATTGCCCCTTTCAGCCTGTTAAAAGCCTCCTGCAGAGTCCCTAAGGAGTGGACTGTCTGCTTTGGACAACATCAATGACTTATTGTGCCTCTCAGTGTGAAGTGATTGATAACTCATTTGTCTTAGTCAAAGGTCCTTCCATACACATGACCCAAAAAGCTGTTTCATTCAGTCAGTCACACATTCAAAGAGCTTTTTACGTCCAATAATATACACAGAAGTTCAATTCTGAAGAGAATTCTTAAGAAGGAAATCAGATTTGTATCGGCAATTCTAAGGAAGCCGTGAAACATTCGTCCTTTGTTAGGCATCCTTGAGATAAATTACATGTCCATCTATCCACGCACAGTAATGACATTCAGTAACCCGTGACTATGAAAACATTATTTACAAGACTTCATGCTCGGCACCAGTGGTGTGTTTCCCATCGCTGTATCCGCTCTGCAGTTTGAGCTATGGAGACGCTGATTTTTCACAGCGCCTCATCCAGCTGTCAAATATATCAGGCAGTAATTTGTCTAGCGGGGTGGCTTTCCACCCTTTCGGCACAGTTGATCTAACTTTGCCCAGAGGGCCCCCTCCAATCCCCAGCAGGTGCCTCCTGGAAGTGGGTTTGTATTACAGGCCGAGTGAGCGCCCTACTGGAGCCTGAGCACTGGGTAAACACAGGCGCATTCTGCAGAGCTCCGGCAGGAGCCAGGCATGAACTTGGGATGACCTCTCCAAGCAAAGTCCCTGGTGAGTTCATCTGAAGGCCAGCTCCAATTCTCTCCACCTCCTCCTCCTCTCTGGCCTTTTTTTTTTAAGCTGTGAAACTAAACCAATACACTTACCAGATCTGAGTCTGGGGGATGGTAGAGGAAAAAGAGAATGCTTTCAAGTTTATGGCCCCCCCATCACCCTGGTCAAACCATCAGTTCCTCCAGTCTGAGAGCAGGGCCCCTCAGTGCATTTGTGTATGTTTGTGTGTGGTGGGGTTGGGAGAATACAACCATAGCGTGACTGTCATGAAGCAGTTCAGGGTGCAGCAATCAAAAAAGAGGGACTCTATATGAGGAAAAGATGCAGAAACTATTCCGGAGACAACAAAGCTCCACTTCAGCTATGATTAAGCATGCCTTAAAGCAAGTGGTGGAATGTGATATGTCACAGATTAACTGTTCACAATACAGCAGCTGTAAGGATGCAGCAACACAAGAAAGCAGTGCTCAAAGGCTTCAAGGCAGAAGCATTACTGGATAACGCTGGTGTGCGTTTACAGTAATACTATGCATTTGGCAGATATAATTTACATCTGGAACCTAAAACTAAACCAAAATATTGGAAGTCCACTATTAATTACAGAAGCATAAATCAATTCTTATTTGCAAAAAATCAGTGAATTATATATTAGGCTTCCAAGACTGTGTAAAAAAAAATTTGTTGCGATCACAATACAGAAATGTAAAAATATGCTCTGTGGGGAGGCGTCAGTGCATTGTGGCTATTGGGCATTCTGTTAACCCTAAAAGAACAACTTTTACAGATTTCTGAATGCTGTTGCATTAATTTGGTATGTAAAGAACATGATCCAACAAAGCTGAAAATTTAGAGCATTTTATCTACCATTTCGAACAAGAAAGTACATGAATGTAATTTGCACCATCACACTATTGCTCTCAGTAAACAAATCACTCAGCAATTCTGTTCTGAAAGAGCTTAGGCACTTACTCATGGAAAAAAACAGTGCATCCAACAATAAATTCTGTGCATATTCTACAAAGTGACATTAAACATGGTAGCAAACAGAAAGCTCTGGTAAAGTCATTGATAAAATAATTTAAATGATGTCAGCAGGGACATGCACATGGCATTATTCCTCTGGCAGCAGATTTAAATGAGTGGCTTTCTTTCTACTGGGCTCATCAGGTTAATGTGGTTTACTATGACACTGAATGTAACTGTTGGAGCACCAAAGTTGGCAAACAACCAGTACCTACAACAGCATGTTCATCACAACATGGACACAGCCATCATTTTTCTGCATTTGAATTTTGTTAAAAATGTTAAGAGAATATTGAATCATAAACTCTCTATGGTTTTAAGTAAAAAAAACAAAAAAACGTAATGTCACAACAACAATACATTTGTCATTTTGCACACTCCATACATCAGTAATTTCTGGGTGGCCACTGGCTTAATTTGCAAAACACAACAATAAAACAACCCCCTGTGCTATTTCCAGGTAACGTATTTAAACTCAGTATAACCAAATCAAAAGCGCTTGAAGGCCTCTGTAGAATGTTCGTCCTATTTAAACGTTACGGAATTTTTATGATGTTGGTGAATGGCCTTGGCACAGGTTTTTCATCTGACCTGCTGGATATTCTGGGAAATGTGCGCATGGGGAATAATATTCTGTTTGTATGAAATTCTGCCAGTGGCAACAGTGAGATTTAAGAGTGAAAGGAAACAGTCTCCACTTGTACCCAGTGTCAGAACTCTGAGTCCAGATGCTTGCTTTTCCTTTCCACATTTCTCCAAACCATATCAATCACACATAAAAAGAATAGAAAACTTATGGCTCATTTCACTCTATCCCAATAAATGTTCAGATTAATGAACAAGCTGAATTAGCCAAATGAACCAAGCATCATTACTTTGCTTTGGTGGTTATGCTCAGCAGTCAAAGGCAGCAATCAGCACACAGGAGCTACAGCAGGAATCTGGAATAGGGTTGGGGCAGGTTTGGTGATGGAGCCTGCTGTCTCAGCGTGCTCTCATGGCCAGAGCACTAAATGAGGAGGAGAGGACAGAGGGGAAAAACACACAAAGGGGCTGGCTGACAGGGAGCTGGCTGCCACTGAAAGGCAGGGGCTCTGTGGCCCCATCAGCCAGGCATGCTGGGAGCTGGCTGAGGGGCTAGAAGTGAAGGCTGGGGCAGCACTCAGGTCTGACCACACACAGCCCACACAGCTACTGAACGGGTCATCTGCTGCCACACTTGCCAGTGCTGGGTGCGAATGAAACCTGTCAGGGCAATGAGCAAATGAGGCCTGTCGGAGCTGAGCTAATAAGAGTCCAGCTGCTAAAGTCCAAGTGAGCTCAGAAGTTTCAATAGCCTCATAAAAAGCTGAACGATGACTGTCAATATAAAAGGCAAAAAGCTATGTGTGTGGATGCAGAAATGCTTTCATGACGGGCTATTTTAAGCATGCTGAATGAACTTGCTATGTCAGAAACTGAGAACCACAACCATCTCCACTTCTCGCCACGATGCACCCTTTCTCAAGGCCGACTCCAACACACCATTATTAAACTGACACTATGCTCCACTACAAGGACTTTTCTTCAGTGAAATGTATTTACTCTTTTAAATCCTCAGCTCAGATTGCTAGTTTGGATGTCATTATGCTTATATTAAAAAAAAAATAATAATTTTTTTTTTTATTTTTGTGCTGTTCCAGTTTTATGTTGCCCTCAAACTAAGTAATCAAGTGGTAGAACTGTATGAAAATCAAGGTTATTACCATCTCTAATGCATATTAAAAAAAAGAATCAGGTCAGAATGCTCAGCTGGGAGAACAAAGCGTGCGTCTGACCTTTCTGTGCTGTTCCATCTTTTTCCTGGAAATAATCAAATGACTGCATGGGTTGTTCTGTTCATGCAAAGTATTTCAGCGTTCTTAGAAATGTGTGTTAAAAAAGCCACTCAGAGAACAAAATAACCTGAGGTCCCTGTCTAGCTCTGAACAGGAGCTCAAGTACTGAGAAGACTGTCAAATAACTGTTCTGGTATAAAGCTCTTATGCATGTATTGTAAAGAAGTCCTGTTAAGCTAATCCAATAGCTACAAAAAGTTCATAATACAAATAATCTTTGCTATTTTAAGGCAAAGTGGCATAACAGTGTCATTTTTAAACATTGCCAAAACATTTAAAATATTTTGGTTTTTCTGTTTGTGTTCCATGGCACCATGTCTAACAAGCCAGTATGAGTTATATGACTTTGTATAATAATTTAGCAATTTCTCTGTTGCACTTGCAAAACAGGCAACATACATGTACTACAACTTTGATGGCAATGACTGAAGCTATACCAGCATTCAGGCCTGAAGCAATAAGGGTATTAGAACATTGAGACACTCAGGAATTAAGAGTTGGAAATTGATTGTACTACCTTAGCTGCCGAGTTCGAGACCCCATGTGTTACGTTGCGGATCAGACCTCCCACATTGCCGTACTTGATGAGTTCTGATACGCCCTCTGTAACATCATTCAGCAGGCCAATGGGATTGCCCAGGAAGTCTACTGATCCTAAGATCTGAGCAGCCTGACTGAGCAGCTCCTGGAGAAAGGAAAAAAAAAAACAAGAAAAAAACCACTAGTGGGGTTAGAAGATGCTCATTACAGCAGCTAAACATTAAACATTTTTGTGAAATAGCCTCAATTTCAAAATAGTTTCCAGTCAAGCACAGTGAACCTGTACCAAACCATCAAGAATAAGAGTGTGGGGAAAAACAGAAACACTCTGAATGTACTAGAGCACTCTTACCTCTCTGAAGTGCTTCAGTATATCATTGAAGATAATCTCCTGGGTCTCATAAGGGTGAACTCTGGTGAAGGGATACATGTTGATGACTGCATCCTCAAACTTAATGAGTGGTATTCCCAAAGTTCCCTTTAGAGCCTGTGCAGAACACAGAGAACAAGGAATTAAACTGTATTTCCATCATAACACAAAATGCAAAACATTTTTATGGCGGATTCTGATTGCTCTACAGCCAAACTGGCTGATGGCCAAAGCTTACACAGTGTGAACTAAGTGAACACACAAAACAATTTGGCTGATTTAAAGTACTGGAAATGTGCTAAAGTTGCAATATAAGTAGCATTATTTGTTCTCTGACAGGCCAAACTGACATATTACAGTTTTAAGTGAAATATCAGCTGCCTATTTAACATTAAATCAAATAAAGTGCTACTGACTGTTTAGCATAAACCACTTATGCATAACTATGCTATGACATCTGGACAATATGCTACAGTATACCTGTAACAGCAGCATTCAAGTACAGTGCAAGTACTAAAATGCAAACTGAGAGCAAAACATAATGGTGAACAGAGGGGCTACTGTATCCTCTTATGTTAGATACAGGTGTGAACATACACATCACCAGCTAAATATCTTGAAAATTAGCAGTATGGACTGTATAACTATTGCTGATGTGCTTGCATTACCGTGAGGTCTGGAGGCAATTTGTGTGAGGTGAAGACACTTAGTTTGACTTGGGGGAGGCTGATCTTCAGGTTCTCAAAATAGTAGCGTTTTGGAGGCCCTGTGTCCTCAGTGGCCTTCTCATACAGGTTCTCATCCAACTTTTCCACCTCTGAAACACATCATTCCACAGTCATACACTACTTTAATGATACGAGGTAAATTCACACCTGCTACAGCGAACAAACTTCTGCACATTTTAATGGACAATTACTGTTTATTTGCTGAATTTAACACATTAGCATGTGCAAAAGTTATGGCACACTTCATATTTCCATTTTATTTTTTCCCAGTATGTTAAAGCAAAAAACAGAACTTTGTAGAAAAATGCCACATTTAAGTTTGTTCCCAGTGGAGAATGTGTTATATACTTATTTTTACCTAGAAAAATGAAAAAAAAAACAGGTAATTTGACTGGGGGTGTTCAAACTTCGCATACAACTGTATGGTATACTACTTTATATACAACCTTCTGTTTGTCCATAGCCAAAGAATGCCAGCAGCTTGAGCAAGAGTTTCTCTTCAATGATGACAGTAAAGCGCCGAGCAGTGACCATAAGGTGCTAGTAAATGTAAAAGAAATGAATTATACCTAACAACCCATTTGAAATATTTAAACAAACCAATGTTTTGTATTATGAAAATCTCTATCAAAATAGAGGCAGAATCTGAGCAAAAGTACCAAGCACAGATGTCATGTCTTACTTTAAAGAGCTCTGTAAGCATGAGAGAGCTGGGCACTTTAACGGCATTAACTTGCAAAGCAGGTCCAGAGTCCACCACACTGCTCTCAAGGGAGCCTGGAGTCACACACAGCATAACAGGTTGAGTGGTGCCCAGGAGTTGATTATCCACCTGAGGGAGAGTGAGAATGGAGAAATGCACAGCTTATAACTTTTTGCCTGCAGGGACAGAGCAAATTGGAAAAGACAACATTGCCTATTTTTTGCAGCAGTCACCTGAATGTTCTGCACGCTGAGCTCTAGCACCTGGCTGGCGGCAGTGCGGGTAAAGTGCACACTGATGCCAGACAGTGTGGTGAACACCAGCTCCTCGGGCGCTTTGTTCACCAGAGAAAGGCCCACACCCTCCTCCAGGTTCACCAACACCTACACACAGCAAACAGATTGAGGCTTCCTGATGTGAAATGTGTAGCGTGAGTGTGTTTTTAACCTGCGCAATTATTTTACCATCATGGTTTGTTAAATCAATTGATCTGCATTTTCATTCATGCATTTCAAAAATCATCTAACCTGTAAACAACTGAACTGGTAAATTAGAATGATTAATTTATATGCACACAATTAACCTCAAGCTCCTCTTCAGTAGCTCTCTTCTGAACGTTCTCCTTGCTTGGATCCTCCTCTGTGCTGGGAGATGTTCTGTTCATTCGCCGCTGATTAAAGTCACTAATCTGGAAAGAAAACAAAAGCATCCAGCCAATTGCAAAATCCAATCTAATAACATGACATCCAACTGTGTCCAAAGGTTTTATCTGGTTTGCAAATCCAGATAGATATAGTCACCATTATTCTGAGCTACTGACTAATTTTACCTGCAGTACACGAGTGGGTCCATCAGGCAGAACCTGTACAGACAGCACCCCAGAGCCTGGCCTCATCTTCTGGTAAATGAACTGCTGTTCTGGGGGCATATCAAGCAGTCCCTGGGTAGGCCCCAGTACTACCTCTGCACCATCAAACAACCCTGAAACTCCCCCCTTCACCTGCAGCAAGAGTTATAACAACCATTTACGATAATGACATGAAAATGAGAACGCAGACGAGACACAGTCAACCCAAGCAAGTGAGACAGACCTGCACCACCAGTCTGGGTAAACCGCAGGTCAGCATGCCAGAGCTAAAGTGCCATGTCTGGGTAGTACTGCGGCGAGAGTCTGGCCGCCTCAACATCAGTGGCTCATAACTGCATACGGGAGACAGAGAGAGAGAGAGAGAGAGAGAGAGAGTGAGAGAGAGAGAGCGAGAGAGAGAGAGGGTTGAATAAAGAGTAAAGAGGATTATAACATGATGATTGAGGCATGAAAGTCTGATTTCTTAATAGCCACATGATTAATACATATAAATTCTTGAATAAATGCCTGAATTCAGCTATTAATTGATGTATGGCTGTCAAAACACCAAAGATCAAAGGCATTTTTTCTGCTTGTTGCACAACTCCTCAAATTTGCAAGGCCTGTGTGGGATCTAAAAGATGAAACATGATAGGAGTATCTAAAAACAACACCCTCAAAACAGGACATGCTTGAGTTCAATATTTTGGACTATTCATATGATTCATTTAAAGTAGGTCTGCAACTTCAAATCATTCTTTCATTTATCATCTAGCCCAACTTAATTTTTGGTTGTCTTTCAACAAATGCATTCAACATGCATACATGTTTCCTGTAACACTCGCACTTTAAAGCAGTGCTGACCTGTTATCTGTGACTGCTGCCAGCCCAGCAATGTCCAGCACCAGTGAAGAGTCTGGAGGTCGGGGCTGGGCCGGTTTACTCTGAGGAGGAGAGGAACCCTCATGACAAAGCATTCCTTTCCCGGTCATTCTCCACAGCTGAGAGCGCTTACCTGGCTCCTACAGAATAAAAGGACAAAATCAAGACTGTTAAAACATAAGTCTGCTAAAGAAACTCAGAGAGAAGGAAAGGTTTTTAAAGCGATAACACAACACCTTTTTCTTCAGTATCACTCTCTGTGTCTTTGGTTCAACATCCAGCACCAGTTCAGCACTGCTGGCCACACGCTTCATTACACCTGGTCTTTTACCTGCATCCCTGAAGTCACAGCAAGTCCTCAATTATGGATAACATAAAAGCATATACAAAACATCACAAAGACTAGTGTCACTAGCTGCCACATGCAAAGATTATTCGATTTATGGGTGGGCAATATAACAATCTTTATCTTTATCATGATAAATTACATCACATTGCGTCACAGTATGCTTTTCTGAGCAGATTATGAATATCTTCAGTACCTAAAAAACACTGCTAAACTGTTTCATTACAAACAGAGCATAATTAGTCCTGTTTAATGGGATGTAGTCAAGCACGGTATGTGAAACCTTGACCAAAAATTACTGTATTGATATTTTTTTTTTTTACTTTTTGTATTTTTTAATTGTGGCACAACTGGTTCTTTTTCACTCGTTCTTATCAAATAATAAAAAAAATGCATGCAGAAGATGTATATCGTGTTTCATAAAATGTCTCTGCAATAGGTATGCAAGGTATGTAAGTATCGTGATCTTATATTTTTGACATATCAGCCACCTCTCATTCCACAATTCACAAGACACAATTACACAGCGTATGAACGTTGAAAGTTTGATGTTTCTGACAAAGAACTCACTGAGAGAAGGTGAAAGTGGCAGCGATGTAGATGAAGTTCTCATAGTAGAGCTTGTTGTACTCTCTAAAGAAGTTCATGTCAGCAGAGACCTCAGAAGAGCCAGCCCCTTTCACAGTCAGAGTGAGGTAAGGTGGAAGAGTGGGCTCATCACATGCATAGTCCAACACTGCCCCAGCCTTCACCTCCGTATGCAATCTTATGTCTGGAACTCCATGCTGCCAGAACTGAATAGGCACCTGAGATAAAGTCAAAATCTCATGTTACCAGAGACAAGGCACACATTCATTACATTAAGCTGGACACAACAGGAAAAAGAAGCAAAATTAAACACAGAAACAACAATTAAAGTCATAATGTATGAGAGTACATGTAAAGCCTTGGTCTCACCTCGGAGATGTTCTCTATGCGGAAGGGTGGGGGTAACTGGTCAGTGTCGCTAAATGAGATTTGATAGGTCGCCCCTTTCAGGGTGATCTCAGCTCGGAGAAAGAAGCAGTTTCCCAAAGTGTCCCTAAGGAAGAGTCCACAGAAAGAAAAGCTTAGTCTACCATTTCTCCCATAATTTCTACTACTTTCCTACAGCAATTAAGATACTTATTTAGATTAAGGACTGAAATTTAGGTCATTGCAGCCAATACATTATTGTTGTAGAGCACCTCATATTGACATGGAAAGACTTTGGTTTGTTGACTTCAAATCCTCCAGACCAGGTGCAGTTAGGTACGTCCATGAGTCGGACACAAAGCAGTTGATCATAGTCGTTCCTCGGCCAGTGGAACACCACACTGGAGCCTGGCAGGGTGGAGATATAGCCATCCGGATTTGCTGTGCCCTACAGTGAACATATGGTTTTACAATATTAAAATATTTACTACATTCCTAAGTTACAAAATGTATTCACCCAAAAAGAAAAAAAAAAAAAAAGATTTGTCTTATTTGAGGAGCTAAGAAAAATGTGAAACTACTGCCGACAAGAGGATGTTTTAAATGCATATATTCATTCAGTTCTTACCTTTCCTTTAGCAAACTCTCTTTGTGAGAAGGCCAGTTTGTGCGAAGACTGATTGTCAAGCAGATAGCGAGGTGCAAAAGTCACAATGTGGGTGTCCTGGTAACGTCCCTTGCCCTTTCTGACATTGATTCCTTAAAGAAATTAAAATAAAGTCTGTTAAAACTTACAACACTCAAACGGTAAGATTAAGAAAACAATAGAAGAAATATTTGATTTTCTACTCACCAATATTATAGATGAGTCCTGGTCTGTTCCCAGGCTGGATTACTTTGACTGCTCGCACTCCACTCCCTCCATCCAAAGAGAAACCCTGACACCAGCCGGGAACACCATCTGGGTGGATCCCTTTACCAACACGCATAGTGCACCTGACCCACACAGAGAAAAGTGAATACTAGAAAGTGAGCAAATCTGTAACAGCAGAATCAACTGATAAATAAAAGAAAGACTAACCAACAGAGAGACAAGCGTGCTGACTGCATTTCTTTTACTTACATGGTAGGCTGCTCTTTGTCTGTGTAGCAGAAGAGGAGTGGGCTCAGACTCCTGGCTAATTCATGCTCCTCAAACTGCCCAGCAGCATCTGTTTTTCCATTGTCCTGGCGGAAGATCAGAGGCAGTCCTGCAGGGCATAACGCAAAAGAAAAAAAACAATTGCATGCGGATTACACCATTTCGCTCTTTGCGTCAATACACCTTTGTAGCTAGATTAAGGAGTGAGCGGTATACCAGTCTTGTTTAGAAGCCAATAGGGAGCGGAGATGAGGATCTTGAGCGCCCCCTGTGCTCGGAGAATGATGCGGATCGTGAGACACAGGAGTCGTTTGTTTATGTCATACAGACGCATGCGCACCACGTAGTTTTGAGTGCCAGGAGGAATCAACAGCTCTTTACACACTGGGAAGTTCTCCAGAAGAATACCTGAGAAAGATCATGTATCTGAGCCCAATATGCCATGTTTATCTACACTCCAACGCTATTCTGAAATAAATGTTTCAATATGTATTTATTTTTTAAAAGCTAGTCTCCAGCTTACCTAACTCTATATTCTGTGAGGTGTCAGCACCATGGAGCACAGCCTCTTTGCCTGGTTTCATGGTTCCCTTGATTGAAGTCCCTTTGATGTAATAGTTGAGGTCACAGGGCAGCAGGTTAGCCAGCACCAAGGTGGGCAGTAGGTAGATGGTGTGTCCTGGTTGCCGGTAGATTTGCTTGGCACCACCAGAGACAGTTTTGGCAGGCTGCTGGTCAGGGTAGTTCTCTTTCTTGATAACAACACAAAATCTAACCAAGGGATAAAAAACATTTATATCTCAGAAACAAGGACAAAACCTGATGCGAAGCACCAGCAAGTACTGTATTAGTATTTTTTGTTTTGTTTGTCTGTTTTTTTTGCCAGTGGACATTACCATAACCCAGGTCAGTTACACAGGTTGTGGTGAAATAATGTGAGAAGAAACTCTTCCTAAGCTAAATTCATTCTTGTAATGAAACATTAAAAAGAATATTTATCTCAACTTATCCAGCAACGCTGCTATGTCTGATCCACATGTATCGCTGCATCACACACTAATGTGCCACTACTACGACAGTGCTGAGAATGATCCACCCTCCGAATAATACCTCCTCTATGGTGATTCTGTGGTGGTCCTGACCACTGAACAACAGAGTAACAGGGGGCTAACAAAGTATGCAGAGAAACAGAAGAACCACAGTCTAACTGTAGAAGTACAGAGTGCATCTATCTATGTAAGTGGAGTTGATAAAGTGGACAAAGAGTGTGGATACAAGGAGGTGTACTTAATGAATAGCTGTTCTTACATGCAATACAAAGCAGATCACATATTATAATATGCCGATGTATTTTGTTGTCACCTCCTCCCCTTCCATCATTTCCTAAGATACCTTGGGAAACACCTATACTGCAGTGAAGTTATATGAACGCATTTAGAAGTAGCTTGTCCCTTTCAAAGCGTCAAATGTCACACAAACAGGCAAATCCTTCACCATCGGCAACTAAGCTACCAAATATGAAGTATGAGGATGCGGAGAAGCTCCGGAAGAAATCAGATTTTTTAACAGTGAGTTTAAGCAAAATTCTGTAAATCACCTGAATTTCACCTATAAAGCAGCGCTGGACTGGTAACTAAATTCAGCCCAGGACTTTTTTTCAGCCCCTTACAGTCACAGTGACCTTCCCAATTCCCACCCAGGACTAAGCCTGCTATCTGCTATCAAAGTTACAGTGAGAGGACGCATATTTCCAAACAAAGGTAAACACGGTTTATCTCTTTAAAATACATGAGCGTGAACACATCAAAGACGCTGCAGCTTGGCTGAATATTGGAGTGACTGCTAGTTAGCTACGTAGTTAATTAGCCAGTGGGTAGTTGTACATAAACATTAAGCTGGCCATATTTAGCCTTAGAGCACAAGGAGGCTGAATGAACTGACTAGCTTACCCCTTCCGCACTTTGGCCCCACGAAACCTCGCTTTGGAATCCAAATAACTTGTGTGCTGTTATTTCTTCATTTCTTTGCATCTTATTTAAGTAACTTTCTACTTTTTATCAAACACCACCCCCACACACTTTTTTCCATCTCTCTTTCTTTGTCTAGCCTTCAAACTTTCCTGGTTGTTATCATTATACTTCGTTCTGGGACGGCGCGTTTAGTCACTAACGTGTTTAGATATGTGCACTCTGGTATTCACCCATCACATGCCGTTTGTCCTGGGTGGTCTCCGTTCATTTTTTTTTTTTTATATAGGCCCACATTAGACACGACACTACATTTCTCTCTCTCACTCGCCCAGCAGCCCACTGTGAATTCTCCCAATCCTGTTAAAATTGAATTAACGAATGAATGAATGAGTCAGTGAGTTACAAAACAGGTCCATGAGGTGCTTTGCATGTAAAAAGCATATTGATGAAACCTCTCCAAACCTCTCCCTGCGTCTACCTGAAGCTGCGTTTGAGCTGGTCATCAAAGTCAGCTGACTGGCACTCCCTCTTGCTGCTGCTGATCTCTCCAGGGCGCTCCACGCTTGTCCAGTGTATTGGCATCTTGCAGAAAAACAGCCCCAGACCTTTGGGTCGAGCCTGAAGCCTCCACGAGGTCAAGTGGAGAGGGATAGCCAGGGCTTCTCCAGGCAGAATAGGTGGAAGCACAACTGGTTCTGTTGGAGACAACAAGTCAATAAGTCATTAAAAAGGGCTACTTGCTGTAAGCGTATGAGTGATCAAAGTTACACAAGCCAGAAGCAGGAAAACTGTACTAAGACACTCACTGTCTGGAGCTGAAGGGCTGTCCAGTCGTACCTCCATGGGGACCTCTAAACGATTTTTCACCATGAGAGCGGACTGCACTGTGATGACCTTGCGTGCACTTCCCTCCATAGTGATGGAGAAGACCACTCTGACAGGGGGCAAGGCTGAGAACTGCAAACAAGTTTAAATTCTGAAAATCAAGACCTCAACTTCTAACAAACTTAATGATCAATTAACAGAGAAAATCAATGCATATACGCACATATACATGGGGATGTATGATGTTGGTTCTGCTGATTGGGCTGCCAACCTAAAATCAAAGAAGATGCTTAAAATGTTAGAATTCCAGCTCAATTAACTATTATCAGCGAATTGGATTAGATCACAATAAAAACATCAAAGAAAAGATTAAAAATGAAACCCTTGATAGAGTTCAAGGACCTCAGTAATAAGAGGAGAATCATCAAGTACAGAGTACTTCAATGAATCATTCCAACATTAATCAGATTAGTCTGATCCAAGAGATTAATACTGTGATATGATTGCTTGTATTTTAATAGGGCCAAAAACTCACCGTGTTAGAGGGGTTATTGCGATCAGGGGCAGCGTAACGGAAGAACACTCCGACTTTATCCACTGATACAGGCTTTACCTGCTCCCAGCCTGCAACACGCACCAGCAGCTGGTGCAGCTTCAGCTCATGGGTGTGTCTGAGGACAGGACAATAATCAAGACCAATCGAGAACAGATGGGCTATTACAAAAGCAACTTCCCCATGTTTAACAGAACATAAAAACGGACTTAAACTCAAGGATTCAAGGACAAACAGAGACATCAGGCTCCATTCAAAGAACTCAATTCTGCACTATTACACTCCAGAACCTTAGCTAGTTTTCCCCAAATATAGAGTATATTAAGCCATTTGTGCTCCAACTTTTCCTGTAATTTTACACTCCTTGATATACTAAAAGTGACAAACAGCGTCTACATTGATTTCCCTAAATCTATACAATCATTTAATACATTTGTAGTCTTGCATAAGTAAATATTTGAAAGTGTGTATAGTACTTTACTGGACTTGCTATAAATGGAAAAAATTACATAAATGTAGTTGATTATCTAATACGTGATTGGAGTCCAAATTCTGCTTTTTTTAGTTTAGAACTGGAACTGTGGGGCTAATGCTTCTAACAAACACTAGTAGTCAATAGTCACCCAAAAATTGTTTCCACAAAAACACATCTTTAAAACTCCTCTTAACCCACTCAAACCACATCCAGGTCTTCATTAACGTCACATATATGTGGTTTAAAAAGCATGACTTACTGTAAGCTATAAAAATTAACAAAACCTCACTGTTTTGAGCAAATAACTTTTGAGTTTCATACAACACCAGAGCTTGTTTTCATGAAGGAGGATTGATCTTGGATCAGATTCCTCTGTATTTATGAGGTTAAAGTCACAAATACTAATTGCAGATTAGCACTACTCTTCATTGTTGTCTAAAGTTGCTGCCCGCAGTTTTACATATTTTTACAGGCCACAGTAAGTCACAGTGTAGTCCTGAACCACATTGACAAGTCTGCGTGACCTAAATGAAGATCTGTATATAGTTTGAGCTGGCTGAAATAAGTTTGGGTGATGTATTTTTATAGAAATTATTTGGGCTATTTGGGTAACTACTGAGTTCTACTGTTTGTTTGCACTGTTAGCCTCCCCACTCCAGTTCTAAACTAAAGAAGCATAATTCTGACTTTACTGATGTTTAACTAATTGACTGCATGTGAGGCATGTGGAAAACTGCATAAAAATGCTTTTTATTGTCAAACCATTCCTTTAAATAGGTTACGCTCATACCGCTTTTTTTTGTGGTCTGTATTTTTTCCAACCGAATTTCAATACAGAAGAGTTCACACACCTGTGTCTAAGTTTCTCACGGGCCTCAAACTCAAACGGAATCTCTTCCCCTGGCAGCACCTCTCTCCACTGACTGATGTTATGTGTGTCATCCGTCCCGGGCCCACGCACGTCTGATATAGAGTCAGCACTACCACTGTGAGACAGTGCCACCCTGTGGACATAAGAGGATCCAGGTGAATTTCCACAGATGCAAACATCTTAGTAAGTTTTCATTTTAACTAAAATTTCTACCATTTGACACTAGACTTTCTGACCTGGTTGGTGTGGTGGTGAGGGTGGCAAACCACATAGTACATCCAGTATGGTTACGTAAGGCATAGGGAACAAAAGGCTGCCTCCTTTTAGACAGCTTCACGTCCGCTGAAATCGCACAAGGAAAAGCACCATTGGTAAACCTTACTTTTAGTCAATAAGAGAGGAGAACCAGTATTAACATTTGAGGTTTTTAAACTGCACGCAAAACAGAAACTTTCCACAAACACTGAAAGTGAATGCACACATGGATGGTTTGGGTCTCTTTTACAAATCAAGACTGGATCATGTTCATTCATAACTTGAATGTAACATATGCATCTGCAGTTTGCATGTTTTCATGCCATTTCAATACACACAGACAAAGCAACACAGTTTCACAAACTACAATTTCAAAGCCATATCTGTATGACTTTATGATCTTCAATACTCCAGATGGAAGCCATGGAGTAACTGTGCAGGTAAACGATGGTGGCCGAAAACAAACATGCAATTGGGATAATAACTCCAGAAGGTTAAAACAAAGAGAAAGATCAAAAGGAATAACTGGGGGCTGAAAGTAGAAGCGAAGCTATGCTAAAATCTACAACATCAGACACTGGCTTGTTTAAAATTCCACTGCTCAGTCTATGAACAGTACCTCGGGCATGAATCTGCTGCTCAAGGCAAGTCAAGCTGGCAGTGCTCCTAGTTCTAAGGTGGGCAAGAGGCACACCTGACAGCAGAGAAAGAAGGTTAGGACAGAGGAGAAAGAGAGATAGAAAGACATGCACGGAAGATGTAGGATAGGAGTGGACTTAGAAAAGCAAAGGTTGTGATTCGCAGGATATATTCCAGAACTTTAACTACTGTATTAGACAAGATTTCTTGAATAACGTCATGCCATGTGATGCTGTTAAGTGACTGAAAGGCATATGTTCTGCATGTTACTGACGTGCACCCAACTTGATAAAAGAAATTAGTTTTTAACTAAAGCACTTAAAAAGGCATATAATCTCAGTGTCCCTAAACATTTTATTCTCTCCATAATATTTCCATGAGGTAGAATGTGGAGAGCAATGTTTTTCCCCCATGTGATAAAGTACACAGAATCTTTTTCCAGTCGTGGCGGGAAGTCAAGATTGACCGCATGCCTGCTACTCAC
This sequence comes from Colossoma macropomum, assembly GCF_904425465.1. Classification (NCBI taxonomy): domain Eukaryota; kingdom Metazoa; phylum Chordata; class Actinopteri; order Characiformes; family Serrasalmidae; genus Colossoma; species Colossoma macropomum. The sequence goes on along the minus strand of NW_023494802.1, from coordinate 12,358,296 downwards.
TCTGACCAAAGGAGGGGGGGTCTACAGAGGAGCCCATCCAAGACAGGGAGGCGGAGGACTGTGGCGACTGCTCGTCTTCCTTACAGTAATCTGCTAACCACGAAGTCTTGGTGGTGCTGTACTGCTCTGTGTGTCAGAACGACAGGCCGACAGCAGGGTGAGAAAAACATCACACCACTCATAAATATGGAGGCAAACAGTTAAAGAAAAGAGGGCAGGTGAGTGAGGGGGTTTGACCCAGACTGCCTACCCAGTAAGACAGAGGTGATGTTCACATCCAGCCTTTGCTTGGCTCGCACTCCCATCTTCAGGCGAGGAGGATGGAGCCGGCCTGCCGCCTGCTGCTGCCAGTTCAGGACACATGGCCAGGGCTCGATAAACGGCTCCCAGCCTGCAAACATACACAGAGGCAGAAACCAGTCAACACCACCTCAATGTCTTGAATGTTTACTCTCTAGATGTTCAGTTTTGTCTCTAAACTACATATTCTGCCCCTAAACTGTTCCAAACAAGAAAAAAAGTGCTTTGGAGATGACTCATGAAAGCTTTCATCAACTCCATAGCTTAGCATAAAGCCTTTGAATTGACTCCAGCTCACCTGAGAGCTCTCTGTTGTAGTAATCTCCAGACAGAGTGAAGCTCGCATTCCCTTCTTGGGTAGATCCAATCCTCTGCAGTACTGACAAGCCTTTGATGATGCATAGGGGTAAAAACACCTTTCAAAAAGTGCCCTAAACGTTCTCTCTAAATGCTTTTATGATCATTGCTCAAGCTGACAAAGCATAAAATAACAATAAATGTTAAAACAGATGTGGCTGCATATGCGTTGCACCGCCACTGCATAATATTATTATTTTTTTTTACTATTATTTAGTGTCATCAAGTCGAATCCGACTCCTGGCGACCATTTGCTTAGCGTTCAGAACATCCTGTCTTCAGTTTGGGTCTTTAAGCTTCTTAATGGCTTGATATGACAAGCATACAAAATATCAGACTATATTTCTCCAACAGCACAGTAAGAGTAATCTCACGTGAGAAGGTGAGCTCAGCCAGGGGGATGTCACAGTCCAAGCAGTCATCAATAAAGCAGATGCACACACTCTCAGCCTTAATCTCCACCCCAGAGAGTGGGGGAGCAGAGTGAGAGCTTGAATCAGAGTTGGCCCTGCTCCTTCCAGACATGCTCTCTGCGTTCTCCAGCAGCCATGTTGCAGCCTGATCCAATTGGCCTGCAGGACCACGCACAAACATTTCACTGTACTCCCCAGCACATCTATCACATTTCCTCAGTCAGTCAGGCAATTTAAAAAGCATGACTTGGACTCTTTACAACATGACATTTCACCTTTGCAGTGAATGAGAGCCCTCCTGCAGTCTTCCTTCCTGAATCCCAGGTCCTGTAAGCGTGTCAGCTGATTTTCTGAAAGTACATTCAGATAGAATTACTGTCTGATGTTTCACACTCCCAGCCACACTACGGTTGTCTTCTGTGGGTCCTACCTAGCAGGGCCTCTGTTCGATGCCTGAAGCTGTCTTTAGGTTTGGAGGTAGTGTCTGGGCTGGCAGTGGATGGAGCTGTCTGGGAAGCAGAATCAGGGTCAGCAACACTAGGGGAGCCAGTGGGTATAGACTTAGCAATTGCTAGGAATAGCTGCACATCATTGTAGGAAAGTCGGATAGCCAGAGCAGGAAACTGGATCTGTGGAGACAACAAACAGAGACCAAGAATTTAAGTAGTAAGAGGGCAAAAATTGGGACAGAACACCTCTACACATTGTAGGAACGTAGAAATAACTTGTGAGGTACTTGAGTATACTCTAACCTCCAGCAAGGGAGGAAAGTCTTCAATGTTAAAGGCATCCAGCAGCCCTGAGCTGCTTTGGTAGGTAGGGCTGCCGCAGAGCTCCACTTGCACATTGACAGGATCAATGATAGACAGGGCTGTCTCCTGCTCACTGCCCAGTCGGCACGAGAACACCTGAACAGATGGGAATGAAGACGAAGCAGCTATTAAAGAAAACGTTCACAATACAAAATACAATGTCTTTCACTGCTACTGTAGTAAACATTACAGTCCTAGGCTAAAGGGTTCACCTCAATGCCAGCCAAGCTGCCGGAGAAGGGTCGGTCCAGAAGGCGAGGCTTGTAGGTGAGAACAGTGGTGCCTTTCAAAATGATGGCATTGGTGTCCAAACTTGAAGAGTCTTCCACAACTACAAACTCTGTCCCTGGACAGAACAGCAAACAAGTAGCCCACTCAATTCCCATGAAAAATAACACTGCATGACCACAAAAGCATTACCAAAGGAATCTTTACCTGTCACATTAAGCTTGACCTCCAAATATTTGTCCTGGGTGACAGGAACAGTAGAGCGTTTTGTAACAACTCCACTTTTGACGGTTTTGGGCATGACCGCGCCAGTGGTACCCGGGTCACTGCTGCCGCTTGGCCAGCGCTGGCGGGTGGGCACTGCCCCTTTTTCCACTGGCATGTGCAGGAAGTCCCTGACCAGCTGGAGCCAGTCAAAGATCAGGAACACTCGCAGGTTATTCAGAACCACAGTGAAACACGAGGAGTCCCTAGTAGATCTAGGACACAGACAGATTAAAAGTTGTCACACAGGACCTAGTTTAGCTCATGTGTGAATCAAGATGAACACACTGGACAAATCTGAAAAGATATAGAATACTGGAGAAAAAGATCCAAGATAATCTGAAAGATAATCTAAGACTCTGATATGATTATCACAATTACAGTATGCACAAAATCTTTATCATCATGTGAGGAAAGGCACCTGTAATGTAGCTCCAACTGCAGGGATGCCCGGTTGTTGCCAGTTTTAGAGGGCTGTAGAATGCAGTCAAATACATTGTGCTTGCCCTCTGAGGCACTGCTGGATTCCCTGTAGCGTGTGTCGTAGGCCAGGAGCGAGTGAGACACCAAATTCACAGACTTGGAGCCGTTTGAAAAACTCTCAAATAGCAGCTTGGATTTCTTAAAGTCAAAGCTATAAAGGGGAAAAAATACAGGTCACTTCTTCTTTGTAGTAAGCTATAAAAGTAATTAATATAATATAAAATAAACATATCAATAAACAGGAGGTGAACAAAACACCTGGCCAAAGACCGCTTAGGCCCAGATGATGCAGGTCCATCAAGTAACTCCAGACTGACATTCATCATGTCAACTAAGAGAGAGAGGCCTGTATAAACGTCACCACTCAGCACCGTCTGTCAATGACAAATGCAGAGACGAACACATTAACAAAGCATTCAAATGAGTCTCCTGAGAGTGACTAATTCAGCATCAGCAGTTCACCAAGGTTTACACATCACTTTTCCCATATTCTGCAAAGCAGATGGAGCTACAAATAAACCATCTGTGGATGCAGTTTCAAAACAATACTGTATTTCATCTAAAAACAGTGCTATGGTTGCAAGTGAATTGAAAAAGTTGGAGACCAGCTGGCATGATTTCATCCACACAATAACAGGACCCAGCTTTCTTTCACTGTTGGCAACTTTACTATATGCTACGATGACCAAAACATACACATAAACACTGTTTTACTAATCTTATATACAGTTAGAGACCCTGATAACCCAAATGATACCAAACCTTAGATAATTTATATAGATGTAATGTAAATTCAGGGGGTAGATTACATAGCTGCTGGGATCCTGTAGGTTGTACGGTCTAAGGAACTCCTCCACAGGCTCTCCAAGGTTGTGCTCCAGCAGTCCACGAATTAGCTGGTACCGCTCCAGGTCCAGGGAACAGTGTACAGATGACAGGCTGCCATGGATGGACATGTCTGGGACTGCATGACTCAACTCCCTAAAACAAAGAGGTAGATAATGCGCGAGTCATACAAAACATCAAGGTTGTGCTTAATAGTTTAGTTACATCCACCTAGAAACGCTGTCTCTGAATATAGACAAAAACACATTAATGAACACCAAAGCACACCAACTGAGCACATGCATGGTCAGATATAAATTCTGATTTAAGAGTCTTGCTCTGCTATTTTGTGCTCAAAAACTCACAAAAACACAGAGGAAGAAAAAAAACAAGCTGGTTAGCGTGTAGCACTGTTTGTACTTACTTGTCTAGATTACGTTCCACTTTAAGTTTGAGGCGGCAGCGATCCTTCAGCAGACTGCCTCCCGTTCTGCGCACTGAGTAGGAGGTAAACACCAAGTCAGTGTCCAGGTGCTTCCCTCCACTGTCCCATGGTTCACAGGGCAGCCGTTCTGCAGCAAATAAGTCCATCTCTTCCAGATCCAGGGCAATGCAGTCTAACAGACACACATGATCCTCTACAACACAAAGCCACAGGTTATCTAGCACACAGAACACAATTCTCAAAAATAAAAAATAACTTTGTTGTTTATGTTGGATTTATGCCACACAGCAATCCTATAGTTATTAACCTGGGCTTGGTGGCATATTTGCTTCAGGGATGTGTCCCATGGCAGGCTGTGGCCTGCTGAGGGTGAAGCCAGAGGTTGTGGTGCTAGAGGCTTTGAGTTTGTCTGCTGACACTTCCTCACTTACTTTTGAAGAGCATTTTTCAGGCTGAACATTTTTCACCTGATCCTTTAGGAAAGAAAAGAGCATCAGCACAAATTATCACTCAAGTCACAAAAATACAATCTACCAGGGTTCAGGTATTGAATAGAATGCTAAAATACAGATGAGAAAAAGCAAAAAATGAGAAATATAAATATTAGATATAAAGAGAATGTTTGTAAACGGTTGGAGAAAATAACAGCTGAGTAAACAGCACTGTGATAGGATTGTGCACTATTACAGAGCATGAATGATTTCATGCTGTATGTGTAGCAGAAAAATGCTTTCAGATTTCACACAGTATGCTCAGAGTGGCAAGTTATTAGAAAATATATTTGTTGTAGGGGTGGGTGATATGGCAAAAACTATAACATTATTACATTTTCATGAAACACAGTAAGCAATATAATATTTAGCTTTTTTAGGTTTGATAAGCTGGAACAGATAAAAAACCAGCAGTACTGCGATTAAAAATGCTATCAAAAATTATTTTGTTTCAACATTTCACATTCTCACTGTACTGTACTAATCCAGTTAAACAGGGCGAATTATGATCTCTTTGTAATAAAACAGACAGTTGCTCAGTGATCTGTAAGTAATGTCGATATCCACAATATGCTCAGAAAAGCATACTGTGATGCAAGATATCACAACAATAAACTTCATCATATTGCCCACCTCTATGCAGCTGCATGTCACTAAAGGAGTGACAATTACGATACGAATTTGCAGTGAAAGAGAAACACCTCAAAACCAAAAACCTCTAATGAATGATACCTTATAGTGGGAGGGATCCTTGTACGAATTAGCATGCAAAATCAAATTCTTCAGAAAAAAAAAAGTTAAAATATAGTAAATGTTATTTAAAAAATGAATTCATGTTACAAAGACACATGCCTGGCTCTTAAATTGTCCATTAAAGAGATCCTCTAATAACCATGCACAGTGAAAAGAGTTGGAACTGCATCTATAGAGAGCTTTCATCAAAGCTTTGTTTTGTAGGAGTGTGGGGCTATAAAAACAACTTCCCTTAAAAAGTAGGTACCTTGAAATACCTCCCCATAAGGAACACTCTCCTACTCAACCAAGCAGAGGGAAAATGCTCCTGAGATGCATCTTATGGGTGTAGAGCGTCTGAGGGCGTGCATATGAAAATGTTCATGTGGGGTAACAGGACTCACCAGAGAAGGGAAAAAGGTATGTGCCATGGTAAGTTTCTCTACCTTGTCTCTGAGAGAGAAGGTGCCACGGCTGCCTGCCGGCAGGAATCTGTTGCTCACTTTGAGCTGGCCGAGGTTGGCCACTATGAGGCGCTTTGAACGGGAGCTCTCTGGAATCAGGAGAACAGGAGCCCCTGCCTCAATGTCCAAAAGCATTCGTGAAGCTCGCTGTGGACGCTCATGTACCTACAGGACACAGAAGATATAAAATTAGCAAAAATGGTCAGTCCATTGTTTTGAGAACATCAGGAGCTTCTTTGTTTGATTTACAATTTTTCTTCATTTCATTCTGTTTCCTTTTCTCAGTAACAACTCCTTGACAGCTACACATCCTTTTAGACCCACAGTGTCGAGCTGTCTGTTCACAGTGGAAAGGATGGACATGAGTATATCCAAATTCTGCCTTTTCAAAAAGCTTACACTAATTAGGAAAATGACTGACAGTTGGTGAGAGACATACTGAATATTACACACATCACATATAGAAACTAAATGGAAAACAATAAATAATATATGAAGAATTTCTCTTCTAATCATAGAAATGCTGCTTCAAACAGTGACAAACATAAATCAAGGTTTAACTGGAGTATCAGTAACAGATGGATTACTTCTGATTCTAATAACGTTATCCAATTAAGCACTAAAGTTAAATATGAGCCGTATCCTAATGAGAAGCTCCTGATCCCTGGCCTGAGGCATGTGAAAGGAGATTAGAGCGTGGGCAGACAGAGCTCAGTGTCTCTGGAATGACAGAAATGGGAGCTGACAACTTCCTGGGTAACCTCCTCTCAGGAGGGAAGGTGAAGGGTGCCTCTCCAACTGGCAGCTTTCAAACACCTAGTTACCTGAGCCATACAGCCCATCATTACAATGGAAGCGTTGATTATATAAAAGTATATAATAAGATGGGGCAGTATGAATTTTTTTTGAGTATATAGCGCTGGTGCTATAAAGGTTGCAAGTGTTGTAGCACAAATCAACATTTTTTTAAAATGAAGGCAAAAACTACATAAAATACTTCAAAAAGAGTAAAAAAAAAAAGTATAAGCTCACCAGCCACTTCATTAAGTACACCTAAGTTGTATCTACACTCATTGTACATGTTATCAGCTCCACTTACCACATAGGTGCACTATGTAGTTCTACAATTACAGACCACAGTTCATTTGTTTTTTATTATATAATTTGTTAGTCCTCTTTTACTTATTTATTTACTTTATTTGTGTGGTGGCGTGTCAATGTGCGTTACACTGGTATGAGTGCATCAGACACAGCAGTGCTGCTGGAGTTTTTAAACATGTTCACTTTCTGTCGGCTCAGTCATGCCTACCTTGTTGGTTTATCGTGTAAATGTAAAATCAAAGACAATAAATCATCTGTTGCTGCAGAGTTTAGTCGGAGTTGAAAGATGTCAGTCATCCGCTAGGCCTTCATCAGTGGTCACAGGGCACAATTGGCTGGATATTTTTGGTCGGTGGACTATTCAGTCCAGCAGTGACACTGAGGTGTTTACTCCAGCAGCACTACACTGCAGTGCTGAAATGATCTACCACCCAAATAACATCAGCTCTGTGGTGGTCCTGCGTGAGTCCTGACCACTGATAATTAGAATCATTGAGGAACAGCAAAAAGGGGGGCTAAAAAGTATTCAGAGAAACAGATGGGCTATAGTTTGTAATTGTAGAGCTGTTAAGTGCAGCTATATAATCTACTGCTTGCCCCTCCATAATCTGTAAGTTGCTTATATATTGTGTACTGTATGTAAATGATATGTACATTGTCTGTTTATTACTTGTCTATATACAATCTGCATATAGCTTGTATACTGTGTATAGAGTGTATATTGTGTATTGTCTGTAAATTATTTGTACACTGCATTTAATACTAGATATACTCTCAGAGCGAGGAAATTCATGCCAATAGTAACGCACATTACAAAAGGTGCAATAAATACTCAACAATCCTCAAAATACATATTCTCAAAGTTCAGGTTTCCAGGTGAGGAACATGTTAGAAATGTAGTTTTCTATGTTATGGCAGAGACACTGGGCAGGGCAGTGCATCACAATGCTGGCTCAATATCATGCTGTCTGTCAGCCACTGACGATAGACGAGAAGTTCTTTGCATGGTAAAATGGTTCTTCAGATTGAGGGAGAACACGTTGAATATGGTGCTTTTTGAATATAGCATTAAAAGGATCTTCTATTGTTTCAAGTTTGGCATCGTAACAATAGCAGAACCCTTTCTGGTGCTGCCCCGCACCTCCCCACCCAGTGTCTCTGCCATAAAGCAGAAAAATATATTATTTATTACTTACCCAGAGATCTGAATTGATAAATATGTGTTTTAAGGAGTGTAAAGTATTTATTGTACCACTGTAAGACTAAAGCCTCCCCCCACTGAAAGAAAACATTCAAGCATGAAATGGTTCTATATAGAACTAACGGGTCTAAACAGAACCTTTCCCTTCACAAATGAACCCTTGAAGAACCCTCGTTTTCAAGGGTGTACTGTTTGAATTACCTGATGGACGAAAACTACTATGACACTCCAGAACAGCTTGCACAACAATTCTCTGCAGATGGCTTGAGGGGGTTCACACCAGACGTGTTTTTTTTTTTGTGACCAAGATGCCTGTTTCTGTTGTTTTCAGTGGAGGAGGCGTTTTTTGTGTTGTTTTGCTGGGTGCCTCAGCTTTTATGCACCCTGTGCGGCTGTGTTTTGTGTTTCAGGCAGTCAGAGTTGAAAAAAGTTCAGCTTGAAGCAGTCAAGTACCCTACGTCATTTTCTGTGCTGACCAGTCTAAACAAAGTTTAGCAGTTTTTCACGGATTCACAAAGACCAGCTTCTTTAGTTTCATCTAAAGTTTCTAAGTCTATAATTAGCAAGCAAGCTAATTTTACCTAGCCAATGAGCAGTCGCTAGCTGTTGCTTAGCAACAGGGAAAATCAAAGCCCAACACAGCCTTGGAAAAGTGCAGGCTGAACCCCCAAGAAAGGGAGAGCAAACAAAACTTCAGAAAAAGAAAGTGTGAACCACTACTTAGGCTGGTGGGAAATGCAGTTTGATATTGCACATGCCACTTAGCAAGGATAGCTCAGGAATAACGAACTATGAATAACTGAGTACAACTTTCATCAGCTGTGAGCTTTTATGTATTCACAAAAGATCAATTTCTCCCAACATGTGTAACAATGTTGTTCCATTGCACTACCCTGCAAGAAAACAACACCAGCAGCATTTCAAGAATTGGATGAACTGCTAAGCTGCCAGCAATGGTGCTAGTGCTATTATGATGATAATTAAGGTCAATACGAAGTTCAGATGTCATCAAAATGTCAAATGTCATCATTTGCGATTGCTAGAAGAACTCTAATTTCCTATTCACATTGACTTTAAAGGACTACACAACTGGCAGCAAGAAAATAACTAGCACATAACATTGCATAAGGTGAGTCTGAGGTGACCAACACATTAACTATATCTTACTGGAGTAGAGACATGTGAAATCACCATTACAAATTGGCTGCTGATTACAACCGGTCATGTTACAAAGATACACACTGGAAAGATGTAATTCAAACATATCATGTCCAAAGTTTAACATTAAACAAACAAGGAACAAAAATGGTCTACTTACAGCCTGGCCTTCCACTGCTGCTCTCTGCCTGCCTAAAACATCCTGCAACTGGGTGAAATGCTGAATGAAAGCCACCACTTCAGTCTGGAAACGCTGTGTGTGCACATACTGCACTGACGCCATTTGCAGAGACACCTTCATGTCACACTCCCGTTCTAGGAAAGGGTCAGGTTGTCCATACCTGCAAAAAATAAAGGAATTTGCAATTTCTAACCTGAAACACTGCTGCGAAGTGCAGAATACATTTTGATGGAGTCAGTAAAAGCTAATTACTTGTATATATTGAAGACAAGTGCCTCTCCACCACGTGTTGTAAAGCGCTCCCTGTACAGGTCACCATGAGCGGTCAGGTCACTCAGTGACAGACTGCCCAGGCTTCCTTGCAAGGCAAGATCTCCATCTAAAATAAATGTACATTAACAAGGGTTTATATACATCTGTGTAAAAAACTACCAAGTTACAGCTCCTGCACTGAAAAAAGATGCTTTAACTAACTCACCAATCATTTCTAAGTGCGTAAACAATTTTGAGACACTAGCTTTAGCAAGCTCATTAGTCTTCTTGTTCAACACTAGAGACAGAGAATGGACCTGTTTAAGGAGAACAAAGAAGAAAAAAATTAATTATATGTAAAATTATATGTATAAAAAATATCTATATTGGTACAAATCTATCCCTACGAAATCAATGCATATTTTTCTACCTTCAGGTCGACTTTGGTGTTGACCTTCTCCTCCAGTTCCTCCTCATTTATTTCAGGGCACAAGTCTGCTAAATCAGCAGATGCTGTGTTGTACAGTGGGTGTCCAGGTACTTGCTGAGGAGAACAACTAGGCACTTTCAAAGCATGGTTATTGGCAGTAGAACCAATGCCAAAGAAGTCCAAAATGACAACCCAGGTTTGCAATGTGATGAGAACATCCAGGCAGTTGAAGTCTACATCTACACTACGACCAATACTGCCATAGCGGGTCTTAAACTCAGGGTGTCGTCTGTCCACTAAAAGCACATTTATGTGAACCAAAGAGTCATCGAAGTCTGGCAGAGGATGAGGGGATGGTGTATTCCGAGAAGGTGATGGGGGAGGGGTGCTGGGGCATTCTGGGTCTTTCTTAGTTTTCCGGCTCGATGCTGAAGGAGTACTGGGGTGTCTCTGATAAAACTGGAAGACATTCTGGGCCTCCTCTATTTGAGCGGGCAGTGAGCGTGGCATCTCTGGGTACAAGGCATTGGACGCTGATGGGCATGACTGGGAGAGATATTCTTTAGGGCTGAAGGTAGATGCTTTGGGGGCACCCCTGGAAACCATAAGGTGCTTGTGCTTGGACTCAGGATTTTGCTCCAGAAGGTCTTCCATTAGCAAGGAGCGAAGGGCCAGCTGGACTGACAGGGAGTGAGGATGGTCCTTAGTGAAGTCTCCTTCCAGGTCCTGGAAGCGCAGACTGACCAGACCCTGAGATCCTTGGCTAAGGTCTGCACTCAGCTGCACCTGGAGCTCAGATACTTTGAAAATGGCTCTGACCTGGGTGAAAGAGGGAGGCTGCAGAGGAGGGCTGGTGTCCTGGAGGGGGAGTGGGGCTGAGAGGGAGGATGATATAGAAGAGTAAGACAAACCGATAAGAGGTGGGTCACGGGCAAACAACCCACCCTGTGGATCAGGGAAGCGATGTGGTTTGGTGGAGGAGGGTGTTGGGGGTGGGGGGGTTGGTGGCTGACTGGGAGTTGCTCTCTGGTCCTCAATGACTGATAGGTTATCCAGAGTCTGAAGAACCTGTTCATACACAGGTTTACAGAGAAAAACCTGGAGAAAAAAGATAAAGGTAAGCATAAAAATGTAATACTAGAATAGCTGAATTAACTCGCATGACTTCTCAAACTTTGCAAGACTCCTTTACCTGAACAGCATTTACAAATTTGCCCTCAACTCTCAGTAATCCTGTACCGTGGTATGGTTCATCACATGACAGGAAGGTGAACTGTGTCTCTTCATCTATGGGAACTTTCTCAAGAGTACACTGGATGGTGGTGTCTTTTAGAATGTGAAAGGCTGAAGAAGAGAGAACATTAAAAGAGAATGTAAATATGACGAGGTGCTGTTTAGCAAGTCTTAATTAAATGTGAGAACATAACATTGTCATTTCTGCCCATAACTGAAAATGTGTAATGTTTCATCTACCATCTTGGATAATGACTGACAGGCCCATTGAAAACAACTTGAAAGTCTGTAACCTGAAGCTATTATTCTAAAGCCTCTACAGTAAGCTTTGTAGCTTTTTACTTCCTTTATAGTTTGCCACATTTGAGACACATATGTCAATATTTTTGACAATCAGCATTGTCACATTACAGCATAATACAATAAGGTATCTTGGTGAACATGGATTTCCTATCTAAGGTAAAAAAAAAAAAGGTATAAAAAAAATCTGACTTGAGAATGCTGCCAGTGCTACCACTCTCACAAAGAAACACTCACCTTTTCCACGGCTTAAATACTCAAAGAAGTCATGCCGAGTAAACTGTGGCTCTTCAAAGTTAATGTTGTTGTGAGAGGGTGACTGGCTGGAGCTGGGGCTGCTGTCAAGGCGATGGCCTCTCTTTAGGACAAGGTGACTTGTATTGACAGAATAGAGTCTTATATCTTTGACTTCAACCTGTAATTTCTCTCTCTCTGTCCTGTCCTGTCCTGCTACAAAGTTCTGAATGGTAATGCTTCCTAGGTGACCAACAAGAAGCTCTGGGTGACCAGGTTTCCGAGGAATAGATACAACAGGCGACTCTATACTGACATTAAGAGTAAGTTTGACCAGAAAGGAATCCAATCCTGGCTCTTCCTTAGGATCTGTAAGATCCAGTTCATCTTCAAAGGGGTCCAGTGTCCAGTTGCTTTGACTCTGTGATCTGGATCGCCTAGATGGAGTCTCAAAGAGAGAAACCATTCCACTGTATTCTGCTGTTTTGGTAGCCAGCACAGAGGATACTTTTGTAGCAGCAGATTTCAGCATGGACCGAAAGTTGTCTTCTACCTCATTGGCAGAAAGACTGAGCTCTTTCAAGAACTTGGCCGAGTGGTTGTAGTGCAATGATGCCATATGAAGCTCTAAAGAACACTCTCCTTGAGACTTTTCCAAAAGGTGGAAATTTAAAGCCTCGGAAGAAGTTAATCCAGAAGTAGGAATTGTTAATCCAGAAACTTCGGCTGAGGGGTTATCCTCTAAATTTCCTATACTGACCACAAATTGACCCCTTCCGCCTTCTTGAGTCAAATCCACAAGCTGAATGCATCCTAGGGAGCCATTGACATCTAGACGACTACCCATTGATACGTTGACCTTTGTCCCATTTATACTGGCTGTGGCAATTTTCATGCCCCTCTTTTCCCCACCCAAGACAGTTCCAGTTGAAACTGTTCGCAAGAGCAGCAAATTTAATCTGTGGATCTCTACAGTCAGTTCTTTATTCTGATCATAAGTAGACTGAAAGGTCTCCTCTTGGTCCTGTCCATTGGGCAGCAGAGGTGGTTGTGGTGTTGAGGGAGTCCATGTGCTTTCTTCCTTAGGAAAGGACTGCTGGAGAAATTTGAGCAGCTCTACAATGGTTTCAGGGTTGAGAATAATATCCAAATTGTTGACCTGCATAGAAGTGACCTGAAGCGAGCTATCCAAGTTCATGGATGGACAATCTGAGCTGACAAATTGATATTCCAGTTTAATGAGAGCCTCCTGATCTCTAAGAAATGAGCTGAGAGGAGATATTTTGTCAAAAGGCAGACCCAGTTCTGAAGGCTCTGGAGACTTCCCATCTTGTGAGACTGGTGATGTAGGCTGGCTCTCTCTTAGACTGCCAGTGGGCACATCAAAGCTGAGGTGCTTATGAGATGCCACAAGGAGGTCAAAATCAGAGCCATACGTCTGCAGAGTATCCACCAAGAGAAGACCATGGACTGTGAGTGAGACCTCAGCATCATAAGGTCGCTTCACAAAATGAGCATTTGTACCAAATACCTTTAGGACAGATATATACCGCCCTCCACTTTCAACGCCAAGCTGCATGTAGTTGATGTTGAATTCTGCAAGGAGAAGCCTGGATTCAACCAGCACCTCCCGTGTGTGCTGCTCAAGGGTCATCACACTCTTTGTGAGATTTTTGTCAGAGCCATGGAGCTTCCACTGGCTGTCCTCCCTTTGAAAAATCTTTTCATGACGGAGTGTTAAAGGATCAGGAGATTTGATGCTCTCTCCCTTGTCACCCTTGCTCTCGTCTGCACCGTGACTACCTAGCCTAGCAAGGCAGCTTCTCAGCGCAGTCATCTTCTCTAGGTTAATGTGCACTTTTAGGTCTGGTAAGGTCCCTGAGAGAACTGCCCCAGGGAGCTGTGGGTCTGAGGTGTAACGCAGCCTCTGCTCCAGCTGCAGGAGCACATTGAATTTCTCCACTACATGGGTGGGCCCCACTTCACTCCCCTGCAGATGTTTCCAGTTGTCTTTGTAGCGACCAACCATGATCTGCAGGTCATTAAAAGATAAAGAGTACTTCTCATACAGGATTCTGCTGAAGGACTGGGCTCCCTCTGCTGATTTAAGGCTACAGAGGTCAGGGGTCTTCTCCTGCCCTTTAAACTCTGTCTCCTGTTCAGGAGGAGGAGATCCAGGAGGTGTTGCTAGAGGAGTCTGGTATTCCTCATCACTTAACTCATCTCCTTCTGATTGCGAGGCCTTCGACTTAGTTTTAGGGTCCTCTGTAAGCACAGGAAGAAAAAAAAAAAAAACATTTGTAGTTATTATACGTATTAAGATATCATCAAAGTTGCCTGTACAGACAGCCAAACAAACAAAATGCTGTTAATTCATTTTATATTCATTACCTTGGGAGTTGGTAAGAAGAATACGACCAAGATCAACTACCACTAGCATGGGGTCGTCAGACTGAAAATCATCTGGGAAAATAACTTGGGGGGCGCAAATATCCAATCTCATTGTCCAACGCTTACTATTCTCCTGTAGTGAAAAGAAAAACAAAGGTTGTACTAAAAATACACACATCAATTGCTAGTTATACCAGTCATGGAACAACATAGTTTCTTACAATGAACTCTCCAACTAGCAGCTGGTCTATAGTCTGCCGGATTTCAGCTTTTGTCTGCATTTTGAGCTTGTTGTATTGCCTCCTTGCTGCCTCAGCCACTCGCAACTCTAACTCTGACTGATATCCGAACCCTGGGGAAAAACAGTCACATCAAAACATTTTCTAAAATTAATACTAATTAGCAATAACAGTGAAAGTTCAAACAACTGAGTGTTAATTACTGCTGACCTGAGGTATGAACTCGCCCCTTGTAGAAAAAGTCAGCCACTTTCTTGATAGCCTGAGGGTTGTAGATGATATTGAGAGGGCTGGTATTAACCTCCAGTCTCCTCTCAAATTTGCTTCTTATTGGGTTACGCTCATAGATCATTTCAAAGACAGGGGATGCAGAAGACTCCATATAAGACGCTGAAAAATATAGAAGATTCTTGTAAGCTTACTTTAGCCACATAAAATGAGCAAAGCTCACTAAACATTACTGCAAAACAGCAACATGTATGAGAGAAATTCATTAGGTTAGTTAACATAAGGTTATAACATGTCCAACTGGTGCCAAAATATAACATGCACAAGGTAAAACCATTATTAGAAGAGCACTAATTATTCATCTCTCAAAAATAATTGTACAGATTGTTTTCCAGTCACCTGTGTTGCCTTTGTCTGTACTATTACTCTGACCAAAGGGTTGAGTGTTGGCAACAGCAACCTTTTCCTAAAAAGAAGAGGGGATATAAGGAAATTAAATCTTAACCTACTAGAATGAAAACAATGCAAAACTGTGGCTGTATAGAAGTAAATGGCAGTAAACTTTCACACACTGAGCTAGAGAAACATACTGGTTTTGGTGAGACAAGCACAGGGAAGATGGAGCCCTGGGTGGTGAGGTCTCTGAGAAACAACCCTCCAAGCCTTACAGAGAGAAGAGAAGACTCAGATCGGGGCAGAGACTCAACACCAATCTTCACCCCTGCAGATAAACACAAAGAATTTAGTATTCAAAAATACATTACAGATTGTATGGTTCAGTTTCCTTGTGGGGAGAAAAAAAAATGGCACACTGTACAGAATTTATTGTACCTGAAAACTCCAACTGAATCACCCCACTCTCACTGGACAATGGATTCAACTTGTCTTGCTGGAAAAGAGTGACAGCTGCCTTCTCAAGAAAGAAATCCAGCCGTGCAAAGAGGTGATCCCTCCTGGTAAAAGTGTTGAGAGTCTGAGAGTCTTCCAAAGGGTCAAATAGGTCATCTGTTTCAGCTGTGAATGGTAAGAATAGTTCACATTAAATAAATTATGTAAATTATCCATTTTCCTTTGAAGGTTGGCCATATTAATGAAAAAATAACTAATCATGAAAGAAATAAAGCACCATTTTAGTACTTTAAAAGAAACATACTGAGAAAACTGTGTTTTTAGAAGTATATATGTATATAAGATTTTTTTATTGTGAAGTATGACATAAGTTCCAATGTAAATAAAAAAAGCATCACAAGATACCCAGAATATCCCATTGAGTAGTTTCTGGCATAAGGTCATCTGTTACTGGCTGCCCATCTGGACCCCTCTCAGCACCTCCATACCAACCACCCCATCCAGGGAACCAGGACTGCAGGTACTGGATCATACCCGAACTGCCACTTTTAGGAATGGAACTGGATGGAGAGGTGGCTGTTGGCTCTGACATGGGCTCTCTTACACTCTGTAAATGAAATTGAATGCAAAGTATGAGATACCAGTTACTGCAATGCATTTTCAAGAACAACAACAGAATTATACTTTTTAAAGAGGTAATTCTATCAATTTCTAAACTTTCAGAATATTCAAATCATTAAGATGTAAACAAAGTCATTCAGAGTGGTCTGGTGGAAAAAAACAAGTGCAATTCCCCTTTCATATTTAAACTACTGCAATAAAGCTTTGGCCTTACAGCATGCATTTACAGTTCCAGTTCTAAAGGCTCATATCCAGCACAGTTTAGGGGTTTCATGGAATAAACACATCTACAAAATCTGGCAATTAACAGAAGAGCTGAACCAGGTGTTTTTGACCAGGGAAGTTACTGTGATTCTGGCCTTCCAGGATCAGAACTGAAAAACACCACCCTAGGGTTTGCCCTATCATACTACTAAATTTTATTCTGAGCAGAAACAATGACCGTGCTATATGCACTGTAGTTAAATATCAAAAAAACTGTTTTGCCTGACAAGGGCTTTGCTTCTAGGTGCTCAGTAAACTTCAAGATAAATCATCTAAGCTTGCCTCTGCAATTTCCTCCTGTTTGCGAAAGGCATCATGAACGATTTTCCTGAGACTCTGCAATTCCTCCAGGGTCTGTTCATCTTCAATCCTCTCAAACTCACTCTGTTTAAGGGAGAAACACAGACTGCAGATCAGAGTTCTGCAAAATGTATATGTATATGTATATATATATAGCAGATATTGCACACAGGCTGTTGGAGAGTTGGTGATTTATGGCTTTGTCCAGATCAAACTTCCCAGCCTCTAAGTCTATAAGTCTATTGAGGGAGTGTTACCTCCTCCTGTGGACTCAGAGTAACTCCCTTAAGCCTCTGGCTATAAAGGTTAGTGTAGAGCTGAGCATCGCGCGCTCGCTGAAGGGCAAAGTCCCAGTTCCCCCGCCTTCGCTTCTCCTTGATTTCGTCTAGGTTAACATTGATGGCAAACATCCACCACTGGCGGCAACTATGGAAAGCATACAGCCATTCAGAATCAGGGCAATAAATTGTATTTTATTCACCAAGATGGAAAAAAACGCTTGCTTTTCAAAATAGATCATAGTATGTCTTACTTTCCTGAGACGGGGACTTTGGGTCTCCACTTGCGAAAAAGCATCTCTCTCTCCCTCCTATCAAGCTCTTTGAGAAAGGCCATTATCTGCTGATACTGGACCTGTTATTTTGATTAAATCAAACATAAATGTTCAAACTTTAACCATGACATTAAATCAAACCTAAATTAATAAAAAAAAAATGCATAAAAAAAGTCATACAATAGAAGTTGTCACTGCATATCACAGTGGTGCCTCTTTGGGTTAAGCCTCTGCTGAATTAAGCAGTACCTGTGAGAGATGCAGTGACAGAGGCTCAAGCTGCACCTGACCCTCAATGCGCGGAGTGTTGCGAGATCGCAATGGCTCTTTCGAGGCATTCCTCCTCAGCAGCACAGAAGCACAAACGGGCTCAAATATGTACTGATGCTCTCGGCTCTGCATGCATGCAGTCATTGTCTCCTATTTATAAGAAGTGCAACAAAGGAGTGGATATCAGGAGAGTAAAATCATCTTTTACATCAGTGAGAATTCTTAGACTATTTTGTAAGACAGTATGATACAGAAAGTTATCTATGGAACACTGAGATAAAAAAAATATTTTTAAGACCCGGCACCTGTATTTCTGCAGGAGGAAGATCTCCAAGCATGGTGCATTGCGTGTCCCAGTACACACTGAACTCCTCTATCTCCAGCTGCTTCTGCCGCATTAGCTTCGGAGCCTGTGAGCAGAGAATTCCATTATAGAAGTCAGAGCTGTGATATTATTAACGGCAAATTCAATAACTTCTACTGTTCATCTTACCGGCTCTTTAGAGGGATTATTTGCTGATACATTCTTAATACAAACTCCAAAGGCAAATGGTTTTTCTGGGTTAGAGAAGTTATCCTCAAATCTTAAGTGTAAACCTTGAATCTTCAACTGCATACATGAAAAAAGAAAAAAAAATACATTGCATTCAAATGACAAAAGGTTGAAACTAACAGACTATTCAAATAAATCTACAAACATCACAGTGAATAACGTTACCTCAATATTCTCAACTATTCTGGTGACCACAGAGGCAGTGACAGAGTACCAGTATGACTCTCCTTTCTGCTCGCATTCACTCTGAATGACAAAAACATATTTTTTTTCCTTTGAAGAAGGAAGAAGAAGAACCAGTTGTTTTACAAGCATTTTCAAAAGCTATGCTTCACTACCTTCCATTTGTCCTCTAAGGCTTTAAGCAGCCGTTTCTTCTGCTCCCGCTCAGCTTCCCTTTCCCACGCATCATCATATTCCTGGGGATGGGCAGGGCCAATAATCAGATTCAGCTGAGACATGGAGATGAGCCATGGGTCACTATGAGGCCGATAGAAGGGGATCTGAAGCACGATCTTCCCAATGAAGCCTGCACAAATTTAGAAATCCAAAACAATCATCACAATTACGAGGAATTCTTCTGAGGAATTATGAAGAAGTCACTGTTATACACTAGGGCTGGCCAAAATTGCATTTTCCAGGCTTTGAATACTTATTGGAATTTCTAAATGAGTACTCATAAACCTCTTCTCAAAATCAACCTTAAAAAATTAAGTTTCCTAATTAACTATAATTTACAAGTGTTTGTTACTGCAGATCACATATTATCCAGTACGAGGCAACAAGGATTTAACAGTCAGGTTGAAGTCCAGCTGCTCTTGTGCTGTATGTTGCTGTGATAAAATCCCCAATTGTGGCCCTCTTGTTCAAAATCCGGTTTTTTGAGTCACTTCTCTAATGCTTAAGAGTCACACATCAAGTCGCTATGAGTGTACGAGCGTAAATAATTAGAACGTTCATTTCATTTATCACCATCATGAATTTAGTTTTGTTTTAGGTTTGTTTTATTTCTCGTTTGCTTATTTCATTAGACTAGTTCACTACTTTGTCACTGAAAGCAGAAGCGCGACATATAGGCCAAGCTGAGGTCAGTCACAGCCAAGAGCAAAATGGAAAGATCAAGACTCAGTCGTACGCAAATCAGCTGTTGTGTCAGTATGACACCTTAGATAAGGATCTCTATACTTACATATTTGATTTGATTCATTAAACATGTGTCTTCATGACATGCTAACCCCTTTTTGCATAATTTAAAGTGCTCCTACACATGATTTCTGAGGCATCTTTGCTCTTTTAGCTTCAATGGCCACATAGGAAGCATAGAACGTTGTGATGAAACTTGGATGTCTAGCTTGAATTTACGATGCATATAATTGAACCAGCTATAATTTATATATTTTCAACTGTTTCCATATATTAACAAACACTGTTCTATTTCAGAAAAAGACAAAACTTACAAATAAACAAGGAATCAGATACCAATGTAACAAACGAGTATTCAAGAATTCAAATTATTTGGGCCAGTCCTATTCACAGACTCGGTGTTCTTCAGAACACTAACAGTTTAGAGTTTTTTTGTTCTTTAATTTACTTTAACTAATCGAGCCAAAGTAAGAACAAATAAGAACACCACTAAAGATACACGCTTTCAAGTCACCAAACCAGAAATTCCTGATCATCTTTCATTGACACTTCTTTGCCAGTACAAGCTCAATCAATGACAGGAAGTCACAGACCTCAACAGCAGATATTAAGATATCTTTTGACTCAGCTGTATACTTCTGAAATATATACAGGGTGTGTTAAGGTAGCCTTTACCTGCTTTGACCTCAAAGGGTAGATCAAACTCTCTGAGTGCATCTTTCCTTAAAGGAAGATTCTCAAGTTCTACCGCTCCTGGAACATAAATAAAAAAAACCAAATCATTCTATGTTCAGAAACATTAAAAGATACTCAAACATAACGCTACAAATCAACAGCAGAAAAGAAACCATACCTTTGAGAAGAGCAACAGAGAGCTGATCAGTGTTAAGATTGCTGACATATTTGCCCAGGTATGTGTTAAGTACCCAAGCAACAAGTCCCTCCAACATTATGAGAGGTCAGGGCGGAGGGACTGGGATGAGCTGGGAATAAACAGAAGAGGATCTTCGATGGCGACGGATGGGGGCTGCACGCTCAATGCTTACTGCGGTCATCTGAAGTCTACAAAACAAGAGAAAAGAGCTTGTGTACTGGAGTGCAGCATCGGTTCGGAAAGTCAACATAACATTAATACAAATAATTTTCCACTTTGCCTTACAATATACACACTATGTATTATATACATAATTAATTATTAACTATCACACTCACTGAGGGGATTATTATTGACTTGGACTAAAAATGACTCAGAAGATCCTAAAACAGTAAGCAAAGCAAGACACTGGACGCCAGGCAGCAACAAAAAGTTGATTATGGACTACATGTCTAATAAGAAATTGCATCTGAAAATGCAAATGTCTAGTCTCTACATCTAGGGCAGAGATCACAGACAAAAATAGACACATAACTAGACGAAAAACAGCAGCCAAACTGACAGCTAACCTAGCTGCCTACAAAGCTGACACAAAACATGCTAACGTCGACTCCCTTTATCTTCAGCCTCTGCTGAGCAGGTGGGCGGACAATTCGGTCAGTGTTCAGTATCGAGCAGGTAGCTAACTAACCTACATGACTGTCAAAATTATGTTTGGGGTCAACTTTTATCCTGAGAATCGCCTGAAGCTGTGCGCTGCTCCAGTTTGATGGTCGGCTTACCATTGTATCAGGCCGGGAGTGAACGGTGGCCTTTCAAAGCAAGCAGTTTGGAAGCGTTTTAATCCACACAAATGTAACGTGGTGTCAAGTCATTTAGCTATAAACGAAAACAGAGCGCAGCGGTAATTACCCAGCGCCCCGAAACAGAAAGTCCGTCCTTGTCAAAACAGAAATGCCTTAGCGCTCGTTAGCCTGGCACTCGTCGCCTCCTCATATTAGACCATGAAGCTGACAGCTCTCACAGAAACAAAGGCTGGCTGACAAACAAATGACAGGCAAAATAACTTCACAGCGGCAGTGAGAGAAAGCTGCGAGGGCAAAGGTTGCAGTCTGCTACTACACTTAGCCTGCTAACTGGTTTAGCATAGCTCGGCGACCAACCAGCAACTTTTCAAACATGACGTAAAACTGGCTTAAGCGACTCAGCTGGCTTTTTCTCTCAAAGTTGTACCGCACTGCCCACTTGGTCTTGCGAAACGCAGTTCAGCCGAGCTGTCTGACAACATTATTTAGCGTCTCGGCTACTCTTTGTATTTGTCGCTGAGCTACATGTCAGTCTGACACAAGCACTGAGTTTCCTGTATCAAGCCAACAGCCAAGGCTCGAATCTTTCATTTGAACTGATTCCCAGATGAACTGATTCTAACTGAATCAAACTTGTTTTGTAGCGCCTACGCAAATGATCATTTTCGCCATACAAGACTGTCCAAACTCTCACATTTTCACTATTTAGACTGCAGGTTAGCTGTCTCCCTTTGTCTGTTTTACGTTTTTTCTTTGTGAATCTCGAGTCTGACTGTATTAATATGTAGCAGCAGCGAAGATCACAGACACGGTGCTCAGCGTTTTTATATGAATGAAGCTGGACTTGACTTGTGAATCAATGAATCGGAGTTCGACTCGCTAAAGCGGATATTTCAAATGAATCGGTTCGATAAACTGAACCGAATTTACGAGTAAAGTTCCAACCGGGCTTTTCCGGTCACGTGCCAAAACAAAGCGATTTTGCCGCGCGTGCGCCTTTGGAGCAGTGGACATCTAGCGTTGGGAGGTTAACGAGAGCTGCGATTGTAATAAACAAAGAGAAGCATGAAACCACTGTCTCACTTTACTGAAACATTAAAGGGGAGGTGGGGTTCTTCTGGTTTAAAATAAACTGCCGAAGCTCTGTGGTGAGAATAAGGGCAACAGTTTTGCACTCTATGGCATGAAATTAACATAAAAAAGAAATGAAACAAACAAATAAAGAAAGAAAGAATTATGAATTATGACCACAATAGAACTAAGTACACAGTAGATTACTTTAATTAATTTACACTAATAAGAAAATATCATCATTTGAAGATACTTCAGAGAAAGAATAAAAAGGCCTATAATAATAATAATAATAATAATAATAATAATAACATCAACAATAATAATAATAATAATAATAATAATAATTTCTTTATATACGTAACATTTTTCATTTTAGTTACAAATCTCAAAGTGATCTACACTTTAAATGAAGTTACAGTGCAATTATAAACAACTAGTGAAATTGAGACACAACACTCTAGACTAAACAAACATATTTTAATCTGGAACGTCTATCACGCTTGCATTCCTAATTATCTCTAGAATGCTGTTCCAGAGTTTAGGAGCTGTATAAGAAAATCTTCCAACAACAGAGCTGTGAATGATCCTTTGCAGCACAGAATGACCATACATCAGGGCTGTCCAAAGTCCAGCCCCAGGGCCAAATGTGGCCTGTGAATTGATTTTAACTTTTTCATCGAGAGCCATAACAAATATGTGCCTTGTATGAGCAAATTCAGTGGTTATCATATATATATATATATATATATATATATATATATATATATATATATATATATATTGGGCACCTCTGGCCAGGATTTGGCTTTCTACAGTCCGCACTCTGCCTTCCTCCTACCTTCAGTGCCCTCTTTTTTGAAAACCAAAATGGTTACCCTAAGTTTGCAGTAAGCCTGCACAAATCCAACAAAACTTTGTTTAAGTAGATATCTGAATATATAAAACTTACCTCTGTTCATTGATTTTCTCACCACAACGGTGTGAAATGCTGATTTGAAATGGCCAAATGGCACCAAGTCGTGTTAACTTACCAGTCATATAGACATACTCGAGAGGTGTAGTTCCAGTGTTGGACGTAGTGGGGCGTTGTTGCACCAAAAGTGTGAATGGGAGGCCATGGCAGCTTTAAAACGTGGTCAGCGGTGTACCAGTGATGCTCATTTCAGTCTTTCTTTTTGAGTTATCTTCTGTTGTAACTGACAAAACGTTGAAGGCACAGATTAGTGAAAAGATTAAGCAGGTAAATGTTTGGTGGTGTTTTAGTGCAGTCATCCAAATGCATGGATGCTGACTGTAGAACAGAACTTGAGTGCATGATGGTGTCTTCTTTCTGTGCTAGATTATGAAATCAGGGCATATTGTGGTGTGTATTTAAACCTCTTTGAGTATTAATAAATCCTCTTTACACCAGCTGCTGTATGTCAGCTTCTCATTTGCACTGTACCATCAGTGTAACTTGCACTAAAGACTCAAGTTCAAAGCTTGCATGTGCTCTAAATCTACAACTCCTAATACTGAACTGCTCTGATCCCATGACTTCATCAGATGTGATAAAATGCACTCTGCAGTGTAATCCATACAGATCCCATGATATAATCCCGCTGACCACACCAGACCTTCACAGGGCAGTGATGTCATCTCGCCTTCCCCATTGCATTTATAGGGCAACCAGGCATGTCTGCCTTTATTTGCAATGTATCTTTAAAGTAAATTTAACATTTTTCTGAAGAGAACATGAAATAACAATAATCCCAGCAGATGTGGAGCTCCACACCCCTCTGGCCGGTCATGTGCCACCACATAATCCACAGCATGCCTTCAGTGGCGTAAAGGGCCATCTGTTCAGCTCACAGTCCTACAAACCTCCACATCTGGACAGAAGAGGGGGCAGTGCTTACTGTCTGTGTGTGTGTGTGTGTGTGTGTGTGTGTGTGTGTGTGTGTGTGTGTGTGTGTGTGTGTTTTAGGCTCATGAGTAAGATTAGATATTGTGTATCTATTTCCACTCATTACTCTATTTTTCAGCACAGCTAAGGCACTTCAAATGACGTTGACCATGTTTGTGTTTGTAATCATGTGTTTGGAGGGTTTACATCGAGCCCTTGCACTATATAGTTTGCAGGTGGCTTTTACAATACAAATAAATTAGGAATGCACAATGACATCAGAATCTTATCCGCAGTTAATTGCTTATAAAAGTTATTGGTGTCAGGCCTGTTTAGATGAGGCCAATATTTCACTGATACTGAGCTACTGTGCTTAAATATCTGCATTTTGTTCATACATTTATATATATTTTGCTTCAGTGCTAATACATGCAGATGTATTCCCAATTTATGTGTCAGCATCGACAGATATTTATGTAATAAATATGATATTGGCATCGGCCCACAATTCCCATATTGATACATCCCTAAAATAAATAGCTATTTTGAATTTACATCCTTGTGAGTGTGGTACATAAACACGCATTTGCAAGAAAATCCATATATTTTAGACAGATTTTTCTTTAATGGAAGGCAAAGATAAGATTTTGTGATTCCATAAAGGATGTATCTATGGCTGAAATTGTTCCATGTTTCAATAATGTACCTATTTAGTTGTCAAAGGTTGAAATGATTTTGTAATTCCAGTGCAAATGGAACATTTTGGGTGTGAAACATGAATGGATATCTGTGGTTGTTCCCTTGTGTAATCAGCACCAGAGGGGTGGAGCTTTACGACCTGTGTAAGTCAAGCAGCATCAGTGTCAGTAACAGTAGAGGACCACAGGAAGCAAGGTCACGCTGCTGTTGTTCTCAAGGATCTGGGTTGCATTCTCAGGGTGTAGATAATGACTGGAGAGCTGAGGGATCAGTGTCCTAAGTCCAGGGTTTACTGTAATCTTCACTGCTGTCCAATTAGGCCAGTCCTGACAGGTGCCATTGGTCATCTGTGTTTGTGACCATGGTCCTGTCTTTACTTTTACCCTTCACTGAAGCAAAAATTTAGGAATTTTTCAGCCTTTTCTTTTAAATTCCTTTTTTGCACAAGAATGTACCATTTTATTACTTGAGTCAGCAAAGGTAATAGCAAAGGCAAATACAGTAAGACAATATGACAGCTTTTTGTGCTTTTTGTTGCTTAAATAATCAAATGACCCCAGGCCCAGGCAACAGATGCGCTGTATTAATATTTAACCAATATAGCTCAGAGGCAGCGTATATTATAATGACATGACAAAGACAATAAATATACACTGGCAGAACTGCTGAGTTGCACATACACAACATGTCCAAAATATGGACACCTGAACTTTACATCCAAATGGGCATGATGAACACCTCATTTCAAAACTATGGCCATTAATATGGAGTTGACCCCCTTATCATTCTACAACAAACTCAATTTATTTGGGAAAGCTTTCCATTAGATTTTGGAAAATGGCTGTGGGAATTCACTTCCATTCAGACACAAGACCATTAGTGAGGTCAGACTCGTACTCAACTAATACATCCCATCCAGACTGTTCAAAGCATGTTAACAGCACCCAATTCTCTATAATGTCACTGTATGCCGTAGAATTAAGATTTCCCTTTACTAGCACTATAGGAGCCAAGCCCAAATCACGAAAAACCCAGTCTATTATTCCTCCTCTACCAAACTTCAGCTGGCACTATGCTTTTCCTGGCGTCTGACAAACCCAGATGCATCCTTCACACTGCCAGATGGTGAAGCGTGATTCATCACTCTAGAGAGATTCATCACTCTTTTGCACCATTCCAGAGTCCCATGGCGGTGTGCTTTACAGCACTCCAGTCAACACATTTGGCATTGTGCATTGGTGCACCTTGGCTTGTGTGCAGCTGCTTGGAAATGTAATCCATGGAGCTCCTGATCAACAGTTCTTGTGCTGACTTTGCTTCCAGAGACAGTTTGGAACTCAGTAGTGGGTGTTGCAACCAAGGACTGACTATTTTTATGTGCTACATGCTTCTGTACCCACAGCTCTGTGCTGTGAGCGCTTGTGATCAATTCTACTTCCCAGTTACAGCACCAGGGCAGAAATTCAATGATTGTTTCTTCTTTAGTATGACAAACAAATGATACACATGATACACCAATGTTGTCTGTTGAGATTTCAAAGCTGTATGCTTGATTATATGGACATATTAGGAATCAGTGTGGATGAATTAACCAAACCTGCGAATAAGAATTAAAATGTCCATGTATTTTTGTCTGTGTAGTGTAAAACAATGATGTTTAACAACTGGTTTTGACATATTTGATTGGATTGAACCCATTTGTTCACTTAAAAGATGAAAGCCACAAAAACAATACTGAAAAAAGGATATTCCAGCAAGACGCTGCAAGATGCCCACCCATCAAGTGAGGGAGTGGTTTGAGGAGGAGGTGATTATGGCTCACACAAACACCAGGCTAATATCTGAATTTGTGGGAAATGTGTACAGAAGAAAAATCCAACCGTGATTGATGCTCCGTGGACAGCAGTGAAGAAAGTCTAGAAAGTATATTTTTCCCTTCATATAATTTAAAAAATATATAAAAGAATGTTAAAATAGTGTCATCAAGGCTGAGGAGGACCTACAAAATATTAATACACACTTTTAGTTGTGTATTTTCATCTGTTTGCATTCATTTTCAGTGTGCATCTTTTCATTTTTCACTTTTTTTTCACTTTTCAAAAAAAAAATCAGAGCAATTGAGTAAATATAGCAGCTTATATAAAAAAAAATCCACCAAGGCTTCAGCCTTACATGTGTTGTAAATACATTACAATACAAGCATACATTAAATTTGTTTTTCTATGATGTGTATTTAATGCACTGTCGCCAGTTTCTGTCCTGCAGCTCCAATCTGGGCTAGTGTGAAGGCAGGGTGAGACTCATGACAGTGCAGATCTACTCGCCAGTGCCTCAGTCACTGCATCTTTTCTCAACCCAGTTGGCCCATGGCCACGTAACCATGGCGACGACAAGAATTCCGCCAACGAGGATCCTCATGTCGGTGTATATTTCCCTGTCTCATCCTACTACCTTCCTGAGAAAACAAGGGGAACGTAAATAATTATCACAGCGCTCTTGTCTCGCAGCTGTGGGGTGTTTGTGGAGGAGGGCTGCTCAGACCGGAGCTGAGTTTGTAGCTTGTTTGCTTTCACTCATGCCCCAGAGCTATAACTGTGTGCTGTCAGGTTGCTTTACAGCGCAAGAGTCACTGCTGTTCAGTCAGGGACATCCCCCATCCACAGCAGCTCCCTCCATCCATGTGCCTAATCTCACCACCCGGAATAACGCTCTGATGTTTCTTGTGTGTATTTAGGATTATTGCTCCAGACTCCTATGATTTTGATCTAGTTTTAGCAGATTATCATTTACGTTTTACAATCTGTAACTGTTCTGGCGTTTGAGATGACATGTCCGTTTAAATGCACACCACAACATGCTCTTTTTGGAACCTAATGAAAT
Organism: Colossoma macropomum; assembly: GCF_904425465.1. Taxonomy (NCBI): domain Eukaryota; kingdom Metazoa; phylum Chordata; class Actinopteri; order Characiformes; family Serrasalmidae; genus Colossoma; species Colossoma macropomum. Next base: position 12,330,763 of record NW_023494802.1, on the reverse strand, counting down.
GATAAAATGTGAGAATGATATGAGGAAACAAAACAAAACAAGTGATGTGTATCAAATGGCAGTCTTCACAGGAAATCACGATAATGTGCTGCTGAGCGATGTGGGAGCATCAAAGATAAAACAACAGATGTGGAAGAAATGGCTGTAAAGAACAGAAGATCAGGCTGTTTTTCCTTCTCCGTCTCTCTCGCTCTCTCATTACTGAGTTTGATCAAAGATGCACAGCCAGATTGTTGCTGCTACACTACATGTGCTGTTAGATTATTCCTCCCACAGACTGCAGATGTACACGTTCAATTTCTTCCATCTTCTCTCAGAAAATATTTGTTGTATGTCAGACTAACTGACCTAGTGAATCACTTCATATTTGTGAAAGCATCATAATTGCTAAGCAATGGTAATCAACGCTTTTGGGTGCATAATCTCAGATAATCATTCAGCTGTGGCACACATCACAATTTGAGCATCAGATGTTTGGCATGCATTGAACTGTAACAGCTAAAAGCATGGCTCTGCATATTGCAGGAAAGAGGATGCTCTTCTTCTGTTCTTTATTTTTGCATCCTGATAGCATACTGGGCTAACTTCACCTGTACTGCTTTATTTTAATACACAGTAGTACCTGTGCACATAGAGTTAGATAAGCAGGACTGTCTTATTTATACTGCACAATGTTTTGTATACTTTTATTCACAAAGAAGTTACTGGTATTGTACATTACTATGCAAAATCAGAGACCACCCTTTCCTTTATTCAATTTCCAGTGAAAACAGCCATTAAGTACAAGCTATTTGTTTACAAAAAGCCTTTAATACTATATAATATAAGCCTGTAAGGTCAGATCATATGTCAAATCTATCAGCATTTAATTTGTCCACCCTACTGCCACTTTAACTCTGTTACAGCTGTGTTTTCTGAACCAAAGGTGTTCCAAAAAGTGTCCTTGGCATTGCGTTCCCCTTCAAAGAGACACTAACATTCACACAAGCAACTACCCCAACACACCTTAGCTGCCTTGCAAATTTCTGTAATTGGATATAAAATAATCTGCTTGCATAAGGAAAGGGAAAGTAAATGGAAAGTAAGTGAAGGCAAAACAGGTTGGTTTCAAAATTGGAGTTTAAATTTTTTTTAAAAGACAGAGCAAATCGTGCGAGACCTGGCAGACCACCCAACCTGTCCCCATCAGATAAACAGTACTCAAAGCCTTCATCTTTGTGAGAGAGGAGAAAATCAAGCTCCTCTATTGCTTCAGATCTGGTTTTGTGCATCCTTCTACTGTGAGAAGACAACTCAGCGCTATGTGTCTGAAAGGATGTTTAGCTGTCAAAAAGCTGTTACTGAGAAAAGGAAAATTTGCACTAGAACACAAAACTGGACATCTGGGATGTGGAATGAGGTTGAATGCCTAAATGTCTAAATTTGCAACTGGGATTACGTGGATTGTAAGAAAACTGAACTTTAGAGGTTCAGTTTACAAGAAGCAAAAAACTGAGTCTCCCAAAAAGAACAGGAACTGTAATACAAAGACAAGGCGTGGACACACTAAATACTGAATATTCAGTATTTAGTGTGTCCACGCTTCAGATGCTATATATATATATATATATATATAAATATATATATATTATATATATATATATATATATATATATATATATATATATATTATAGTATATATATATATATATATATATATATATATATATATATATATATAAATACTTAATTGTTGAGGCTCCTGTGTCATTTTCTGGTAAATATATGTTTTCTGATTTTTTCCTGATGCAGAAATATGAACAACTTGTACTAAGTGGTCGTTTAAATAAATACATTTTCTGACTTTTGAGATTTTAAATTAATAAATAATTCCTATATGTCTCTTCTTAGAAGAAGTGCATCCTCAAATCACAACTAAAGATACAGAAGCAAGAACCAACAGCCAATGCCATAGAAAACTATTGTTTTTAATTTTCACAATTTTGGCTCACAGTGGGGAAAAACAGTTGGAAAGCAAAGCATCTGAATGGGTTTACTTGATGCAAACACAAAAGAAAGCACAAATAGCTGATTTGTGCTGTACGAAGACCATGTATTTGCACAGGCTTTCAACTGTAAAATGAGCCAAAACACTTAAAACTGTTTAACACTTTGGCGTCACCATTTATTTCATATTTATTCAAAGTAGAAACAGAAATGAACAAAATAGAATTGAAAAAGTAAAGAATGAAACGTTCCCTTTCTATTCACAGTTGTTACAATTGATTATACATTTAATTTTATAGTTTAATCCTTAAAATTTTGTCTGTGCAATTCCTAAACCACAGGCTCCCATTAACCAATCAGGCTTGCAACATCAAGACATAATGGTTTATACTGGATGCAGGACATCTAGGTAGTTGTCAGTATTACGTCCATTTCTGCCAATAAACAAAAATCACTGGATGGACTTTCAAAGCTTTGTCAAGCTTCGTGTGCATAACAATCTCTTCCACCATGTGTAACAAAATACAAATTTGTCAAGAATTCTTTGGTGACATGAGTCATTACGATATATGATTTATGATATATGATAAAGTCTACTTTATGGCTCACTGGGATTATGTGCAATATATCAACTCTCTCTTAAAGTGCAAGTAGGTAAACCTCACTAGCAAACAGTGAGATTCAATTCCTCATTAACAAAAATAACATAGAAAATATTCATTGCCTTGCACATTTACATAAAAAGTCCTTTACGATATGCTGCAATTGAAGTGCTAAAATATTATGCTCAGTACCTTTAAAGGAGAATTCAGGCTTTTCAAAATTTTTCAATCATACATAATTCAATTGTTGAGATGTAAACAGTGTCATCCACAGTAGTCTGACGAAAAAATGGTGCACTTTAGAGGATCTTACCGACTCAGATTTCTCACAGTGGTGGTGATAGGAACCAGGGGTCATGATGTCTACAAATATAGCCATTATATTTTTATCTAAAAAGACAAAATGGAAAAAGGGACAATTGTTGCCTTTCAACAATGGTGTAGCTCGCCACCATTGAATGGATTTAAGAAAAAAGCCATTTTGAATAATTCTTAAAACTACCCTAAAACAATATCTCAGGCACAGAGTAATGTATTTATAACAATTTTGTATGAGATATCTTACCTGTCAGAAGCATTAGACAGTCTAGACGTTTGGTTCCTATCAAAACTACTGTGAACAATTATGACTTTGTATCTAGAATGGCACATTTCTACATCAAACCACTCTGAATGACCTTGTTTACATCTTAACTATTTAATTTCCCCAAAATTTTGAAAAATCAGTGGAATTCCCCTTTAACTAACAGCCTGAATAAAGGGGTCTACAACACAGTAATTTTATGCAGTGTTGTTACTGGAACAGTTTATGTCTTAAGGCTTGGTTCAGTAACTTCAAGTATAAAAGTCCTCTAACATCTTGCATCATTCAAGCATCATTCATAAAGTCTGGGAGTCGACGCAACCTGTAATGACCTTTTCAGCCTCACCTTTATCACCGACAGGTAATATGGGGTCTTTTGTGACATGGAAACATAGTGCCCCATCTCTCAGTCCTCCGTGCAGACATCCATGAACCTGTTGGTGTAGCAGATCCTGAGTTGCAGTCTAGCAGCTCACACTCAGTCTTCCCCCTCCTCCTCGTCTGTCCTGTTGGCTTTGAGCCTCTGGAAACAGTGGATAGTTGAGGCCAAGAAAAAGCTGGCAATGATGGCAGCCACTGATATACAGATCCCGGAGAAAATGACTATCAGATAGTCCTTAAGAGTGAGCATCCCCCGACATTCTCGGAAGCTGTCCTCAGAAAGCATGCTCAGAGAGACCTGCTGCCCGTCCACTGGGAGAGAGCACTCCATACCCTCCAGCCCTGCAGAGGAAAACACAGCAACACTCAGACAAAGCTGCACAGCTCCAGACTAGAGGTGCTCAAATGACCCAAACCACAACATGAACTCTCAAATGCAGTGAGGAAAAAATCAGTAGGAGACTATTTACAATAACACAGTTAGTTTTGTGTGTAATTTGTAAATGTGTATGAATATCATAGCAGTTCTAATAGAAATTAGGTTACCTATAGCATCATGTGCTGTCATGTATACACGTCCATTAAACCGCTGCACACAATTTGGCACTGCATTAAAGGGAAATGATTAGTGGTGCTTTCTACTATCTGATTGTGATTTGACCTGATTACAATCAGTTTTCTACATAATTGTTTGCTAATGTCCTTGTTTGTTTGCTGTTTATTTATTGTAATGATATTATCGCAATGCAACAAAAACAAACTATAACCACAACATTACATTTTAACATCTAAAGAAATACACGAGTGCCAGAAGGTAAGAAAATGCCAGAACTGTCACATTTTTTTTTTGCTGGTGCAATAAACAAGTCATCGTTTCATTCATTTATTTATTTACGTGCAAAATTTCTGTTTGCTCCCAAAAAAATGTGTGTGGAACATGGAAAACATGAGGTACCAATGGCCTTGAAGCATTGTTCTTTTTTTAGGCTTCTGTCTGTTTCAGCCATTTTCCTAAACAGTTCTTTTCAAATGATAACACGTACGCTGATGCACAGTAACAACAATGTGATTATAACACACAGACTAAACTGAATCTCGAGTGTCCTCTGCCATAGGCAGAAATATTTTGTCGCCTTCAATGTCAGTACAATCAAGCGAGGTTCTGACAGACAGGCTGCACCTGGAATGAGGCCAAATGCGTGTTGCTTCGGCTTGGTTAGCACCGACGACAGAGCACTGAGGACTCATGTGCTCTGACACATCTATCGTGAGATCAGGTGAAAAACAGCCCTGCTTCACAGACAGCTACGTCAGAGCAATCTACCACCAATGGGGAGAAATAAAGCCGCCTGAAAACACCAAATTCTTGGTCCTTTACCTCTGTGCAGATAAGGACAAATGCAGGACTGCATTTCTGAAAACGGGATTACATGCAGTGAAGGAAATAGCATGAAGTCAGCAAATTGTTGATGCACATGAATAGCTTCATTTCAAACAATGTCATCAAGAAGCGGTCCCTCTCATAATGCCCATTACATAACTATGATATGCGGGTGGGATTCTCTCCAGTTCTGTGTTTTCTCTCTTCGAGGCCATCATTCATTTGTTAAATTTTTCTAGTTTGCTCTCTATTTTCACAGAAGGAGACTTTAATCTGCTTTCAACGGCGTGGTCATCGGACAACAGATGACAGATTTAAAGTGGAACATCTCCTACGTAATACAGTCACGCTGACAGACAAACACAACCGAACAGAATGGCACGGCAGACACCACAGAACCTCTCTGATTAATCACATTTATACTGAAATCCCCCAGGAGTCTATGCAAAAATACATCAGAACGAGGATTTGAAGAGTGCTGCTGGTTCCATAAATATACAGGGTCACAGCTCCTGAGCTATGTTTGTTCTGCTGAAAATTTTGGTGAGACAAACCTTTTTCTTTAAGAGGTGAGAATTAAGAAGGATAATTATTATCTTGCACTAGTTAAAGAGCCTGACTTTCCTCATTGTTTCAAATAAAATTGCTTGATGTTGTCACGTGTCTCAAAATATACCATTTACGCTCCATCCATACAGTCCATATATGGAAATTAAGCTGCAAAAACAGCCAATTTTAAATTCAGTGTTTCCATGATGTCATAAAAAACCAGCACATTCACACATATCTGCCTTTTCAGCCTATAGCAGTTTAGACCCACCCATTCACCTTGAAGTTATAAGGAGTGTTTCAGCCCATACTGTTTTTAAATTAGGCAAAATACAGAGCAGCTAATCAGAACAGAAATCATTTGCATATATCAGTTTTAAAGGCACAATAACAAATCATCTTGTTTACTTCTTAATGGATAATAGAGGTTGGAACATGGTCATGAAAACATTTATACGAGTAATATGCAGGGTGTTAACATACAAGAGTCTCTTTCATACACAACAATTCATACAGATACAACAAACTAGCAGTTAATATGAATATAATGATGAGACTAGTTATCATTTCATTATGGTTTTCTAAACCTTTCTCTTATAATAAAAGGAGACAACAGCAGAGATAGCGCTATATTTGATAGACTTCTCCCATGTAATAAAAAGAGACGCCGCTATGTTTGCCGTGCTGTCATTGGCAAAAGTCAGTTGCCATCAACGTCAAGCGTGTGTGGCAGTGAGTGTGGTGAGTCAGTCCAACCAGAAGGGGTTTTCCACATGCAAGAGATTCAGTGACCTCAGCCTCCTTTGTTGTGCTTATCACGTGGCTGTCCTCCAAGCTCCACAAGCTCATCCAGTCTTTTAGCATGCCAGACCATAAGTGTCTTACGCTGGAGCTCCCCCCCAAGCACACACCACAAATCTCACACACACAGACACACACACAAACACATACACAACAACACAGGCTTTCACCCATTTAGAGAAAGCTTGCAAGAGCTATGGTCTGAGGCAGAAGACTACTGCCACCATGCATGCTGTATTTAGTATCCGCTGCATGAGCAATCCATCTGAGATTGTAGCCTTTTTTAATGTACAAGAACAGTTTGGCTGCAGCTGAAATTATTATTATTGTTATTAGAATTATTATTTGTCTTTGTTCATAGTTCAACATTAAATCTTTTAAAGTCATTTGAATTGACCACCCTTCATTTATTTCATTTTCAGTCAAAATGGCCATTATGAACAGGTTATTCATTTCTCAGAAAAGATTAGATATGAAGTAACCGGTAACACGTTTTTTGCATGGTCCACTGTAGATGTTTTGTAGATGCTCAGTTTACTTTAACAAACATTTAACAAATATCTATCAAATGCAACTAAACATGAAGCTGCGTGTGAAAGGTACTATTAAACCTGTTCCTAAACCTAACCCCACCTTTAATGTTCTTGATAATCAATTGAGTATAACCAGAAAGTTTGTTAATGATATAGGTATCGGTAGATCATCTATAGGGGACCAGCCAAATAAAGTGTGACCAAATCATCTACTTGCATAGGGAAGGGGAAAGTCAAAGGAAAATAAGTGTAAAAAAAACAGAGTTTCCAAAACTGGAGTAAAAACAATGAAACACAAATACAGAGAAAATGGGACCCCTAACAGTCATGCAAGAGCTGATAGACCGCCAAAATGGTCACCATCATATAAACAGTACCTAAAGCTATAATCTCTGCGAGATATGAGAAGACCACGCTCCACTCTTTCTTCAGATCTAAAAAAATCCACATGTGTTTCTGAAGGGTGGTCTCTATGTGTGGATATTCAATGCAGCTAATTTGCCAATACATCTAATGACTAGGAGTGCAATGAATGTACGTTTAATGTTAGACAATTGAAATATTAAGAGATACATAACAACTACTCCAGTCATTTCTAACTTGTGAGTCTTTGAAGACCCAAAGCATGTTTGAGTCACGTATCACACGTCACATACATGCACAGCACATTACATATCTTGCTCACACATATAGCACATGAGTCAGTCTCGTCAGTTCTTGGCTTTAGGAGAGCGGAGTTCATGTTACTTCGTGGCCAGCATCTAAAGTGCGTTAGAAGCGCGTTGTCATCAGTATCAGATTCGATGTTGCATTGAATTATGGATGCCATGTGTTCACCTTTGACCCATGCTCATGGATGACAAGTACGTTGCTGAATTTCAGTTGGTGACCTTTGGATCATTTGTACGAATAAAAGGGCGGGTCAAGACCATGCCATCAGTGCATCATGAAGTAAGTCAATTAATTTGAACAATTTTTTCTCTCTTCCCCATCCCCTCAGATAAATATCTATTAATCATATGAAAGTTTAACCAGTTACATCTGTCCAGGTTCACCTCCTGAAGCTCCCAGTGGATTACAATGTCCTTTGACTTGTGTTTGTCAGCCATATAACTGCCTGATCTGTTGATGTCAAACTTGCTTTTGGTTAAATAATGTATCTTTAAAATAGAATGAATTAATAAATTAGTATACAGAGGTTGGCATAAATGCATTCATGACTCATTTAAATTGGTCCTGTACCTAATTAGTCCATTAACTGATTACTGCAAATTAGACAGTTAAATTAAGTAAGGACACTCACCTGGTGCCAAATGGTGTTTGCTTATCGTGGTTTTTTGCATTTATTCAGTAGTAAGCATGCAGGCGTGTTAAATGTTAAAGATCATGTTTGTAGAAGTGTTATTTGCCATCCATTACGAACGTGTGACGTAATACTTCATAGTATTTTTGCTTACGTGTTCTAAATGTTGTGTCTTAACATGTATAAATGCTACTAGACGTACACTGTAGTCTAGTAGTCTTAGCTTAATGGATATAGATGCTGTTGGTTTTACTCTTACACAGGGTTTTATTATTCAAATATTCAAAACTTCCACTTTCACATAAAGGGTTGTGGTGAGGTTCAATAGGGTCGTACAAGTTAAGCAACCATTTAATCCAATCAAGTTTTGTAAAGCTATGATGACTATAACGTCTTAACACTTTTTTCCATAAAAATTGTACTGTCATAAAGGTATCATGAGGTAATCTTCACTGTTTTTTCTTTCAACTCTACATTTCATTTTAGCTTGAGATGAAATAGTCTTCATTTTTGATTACACACATAAACAAATGAAGAATTTCTATTTGACAATAAATTGATCATACAAATGTAAACATAGAGTCTATTAAATTTCTCAGGACAGAGAGAGAGTGAAGTGAGAGAAGTGAATTGAACCTCATTCTTCATCCACTAAACACAAAGTCTATGTTGTCAGGTCAGCCCTCTGAGAAACAAGAAGACCTTGAACCTCAATCTGATACTGCGTGACCTTAGCTTGTGGAACTAATGATCAGTGACCTAATGAACTAAGGTTGGCTTGTCTACAAACATCAGCTTCAGTTTCAGCCAATCTTACATCCTGTAATTACAAAATACCCAACAAGAAAATACAAAGCATTCAAGTCGATGGAAGAGGTACTGAACTTTTCCAATATGGCATATGTTCTATAAATTATGCAAAAAAGCAAAAAAATTGCATTTTGTTATGCTGATCTCTTTGTGTTGATCTCAAAAATTCCCATACATTATTAAAGCGTCTTCTAGATAAAGTGGTGTTGTGCTTTGTCACAAGTGTTATCTTTTAGAGGCTTACACTGGAGATACTGACAACATTAATCTAATGTAACAGTACCCTAGTCTGATAATGTATGAAGTACTTCACTTTCAGTTGACCATCAGTGATGGCAAGTGACCATCTCCACCATCCATAAAAACAACCCCCACAACAAATATGGCACGTATTAAATATTATATCTGACAAGCAACTGGAACCTGACATCATGCATCATGACAACATGGAGGATTCAATATGAATTTGTGTTATATGGACATCAGATGTCGACTCACATTTGGTAAAGAACATCTGCAATGCTCTGTGAGGCGAGATCAACCTGCATATTCGGTCTAATAATATTTGGGTGCTGTGTGTGTCTCAAAGAGCATGACAGTTTGGTTTGCAGATCAAAGCATGCATACAAATACCCAATAAAAAAGGGTTTTAAGCAGCTTACCAGTTGGGAGCTTGTGACGATTTTCCATCAGCCAGAGAAACAGTTTGGCAAAATGACAGTTGCACACCCAGGGGTTCCCCTCCAGGCGTATTACTCGCAGGGAAGGCAGCTGGCTCAGCACCTTGACGTCCAGGCTGGAAAGGGCATTCCGTTCCAGCTCCAGCTCCCGTAAGGAGGTGAGGCCTGAGAAGGCGCCCTCGCCCACCATCCTCAAATGGGGGTTGTTTCCCAGGCGCAGCTTGATCAAGCTGCGGGATTCTCCAAAAGTCCCCGAAGGGATCTCAGTCAGGTTGTTGCTTCCTAGGTCCAGGTAGACAAGCCTGGACGACGTACCCAAGGTCCCTGGCTCCAACCTGGTCAGGGAGTTGTTCCTCAGGTCAAGGTAGACGAGGTCACTGTAGAGAACTAAGAAATCAGAGGGGATCCAAGGTATCCAGTTGTTAGACAGGAGGAGCCTCCGCACGTCCAGAGGGATGGAGTCTGGTAGACGGGTGAGCCCTTGACCGGTGCAGTCCACGGTGTGATGGTCTGGACACAAGCAGATGGATGGGCAGTTTTGGCCCCAAGCAAATAAGGTAGAGGACAGCAAGGCTAGGAAAGACTGAAGCCAGTGAACACATGAGAACATTGTTGAGGGGGGTGAGAGGTGAAAGGGAGAACAGGGGGGATTAAGGAAGGGGGGTTCGGAAAGGGGCAAAGGACAGTGGAGGCAGGGAAGGGTCAGGGGGCAGGAGACGAGGAGGAGGGAGGGGGGAGCATGAGGAAGGAGAAGGAGTCAGAGTCGTTGCGAAGGCATCTTTTCTGTTCTGTTAGATCACAAGCTAAAAAAGCTCCGGCTTCGAACAACAGCAACAAAGACACAGAACGCTGTTTTCCAAGAGATCATGTAGCAGGCAGTGTGGGTCGAGTGGCAGCCCGCTGGCTCTGAGCGAGAAAGAGGAGGAGAGGCAGAGAGGGGGTGAGAGAGAGAGAGAGAGAGAGAGAGAGAGAGAGAGAGAGTGTGGGAGAGAGAGAGAGAGAGAGACACGCGGGGGATTAGTGGAGAGGTAAATAGAAACGAGCAAAACCACAGACTGGGGAGAGCCGGGGGCGTGAAGGGAGGGTGGGGCAGGAGCGAGGGAGAGGATGTGACAAAAGGGGAGGTGTTGGTTGGCTGGGTTTTAACCCACAGTCGCTGCTTATGCCTAACGGATGCCTAAGCCTGGATCTTCAGTGCAATTGCCAGCTGCATGGACCATCTCCATTTTGGTCCATCCTCTCCTTTGCCTCAGTACGCACAACGCTCAGCTTGGTGGCTATAACAGATCTGACCCAAGGCTGGCTGGAGTCGACTGGCTTGGAAAATCCTGGAATGAGCGGATGCCCAGGAGGCAGCAGTGGTTGTGGACGATAACGCTTAGCTCCTCTTTCTGTTGTCTTCTCGGCGCAATTCAGTCAGCATACAAATACATATTCCAGCTCCATTGCCATGGTGATGAGCGTGAGCCCAGAGCCATCTGCATACATATTACTGTCCTGAAAGAGCAAAAGAGAGAGTAGTCAAAATGACCATGAGTCTCAATGGAATAGACTTCATTGTTCTCCAGCAAACTGCAAATCTAATACAGCACATAGGCTGTAAATCACGCATCCCCTAGACCACACTGTAATGAGCAACAGTCACTACTGTTTACCTGCAGAGCGCACAGCTACCGAGACCAGGAGACTTCAGAAAGCCTTCAGCTGTGTGCTGAACTACAGCACGGACTGAAAGAGCAGTTCAGACAACAAAAGGCTCTGACGGTACCTCTCTCTACCAGCTCCCATGACACCGTTCCTCGTTGGCTCTCCAGCTGTTGTTTATTTCCGTCTCGCTGTGGGTCCAGATTCGTGAGCACCCTTTTGCTGTTGTAAATCTCCAGCCCAACAACACATGCTGGGAGCACAGACAGCTTCTCATTTACATCACATATGCTGCAAAACATAGAAATCACTGAACAGTGCAATTACAAAATACTCTTGTGTTACTGTAGCCATCACCTGTCAGTCATTGTGGTGACTCGACTGCTAATTTGACTGTACACAATTTGAGCACCAGGAACAGAAGAAATGTCATTTTCGTTAGTAGATCACATGTACAGGATATCCTCCCAGTGGGTCAGCCTGCCGTGTGGGGAAAGCCACACTGGCTTCCCATATGCAATTAAAGTCTGGCATCTAAATAAATGATGAATGTCAGGTGCGGCATGCTGTTGGACACAGTAGGCATTAGACAGCTGCTCTGGAGGAAGTGCCAAAGTGGGAAACTCGGGAGCGGTGCCACCCATGCCACCTCATTCTCTTACAGTCTAAGAATACAGTCAACGTACAGGACAGTGGAGCAGCTGTGCGTGAAGATGAGTTATAAGAACTACTGTAGAAGTCGATGCATTTGACCTTGATACTTTTAACACATTGCTGCAGCAACATGCAAGAAAAACATGTACTTTTTAATACTACAATGCATACTACTTTGTATTATTATAGCTTTGAACAGCACTGTTTTAGCTGAGCTGTGACAGGTGCAAATTTGATATTTGTCACAACTGCTGTTTCTTTTAAAATTATAATGCATTCAAAGCTACAATGTCTGCCATGAATTGCAGCTGATAAGTGGGTCATTACAGTGTATGAAGCTGTTTCACCAATGGAGACCAGTCCAGGAGAGTTCAATAGAGGAGATGATCGGGTCTGAATTTTATATCTAAGCCCAGGACAGAGAAAGGAAATCTGAGATGGCCTTCCCACGTGTAGCTGTGCAATGGTGCATGTGTGCATGAGGTGACAGGGTGCCAACACCTTCAAAAAGAGCACCTGTCAACAGAGGCACTGGAACATGGTGACACAGTTTTACTCTAGCAGCACTGTGGGACCTCTCACCAGATCATAGCCGGCAACACTAAGGTTCTCTTGCCCTGCTGCAACCCAGAACGTACACTGAACATACACTAACAGCAATGGCACAGAACAACCTTCCCCTACCTTCTTCTGAAGTTTATGATCATGACAGTCAAAGCTTCACTAATTAAGATGTATCTACTTTCACATGTTGATCTTGTTAATAGATCTTTATAAATCCTTTGCAGATATTAACTGATATTTGTCACTATTGCTGTTTAAGGTTTCTTTAACACTATAATGGACAAGCTACAATGCTGGCACTGAATTACAGCTGACATTTTAAAAATGCAGCCAGCAAAAAAATTTAGCGTGCATTCTGAGCAAATTCCAGCAAACTGTCAATTAGTGTCATGTAACGTTACATTAATGAAACTGAGGCAAACAATGTATAATAAAAGTGTGAGAAATATGTTTAAATACATGCTGCAAATGCCCGCAATACCCTTCAGCCATCTTTTAGCATGATTCGCACTTCCGATCTGCTCAGAAACGTGTACAGTTAACAATCTACTCCTGTCAGTAAACGTAGACAAAGCTGAGTTTATCAGATGGGCTTGACAACCGTTACTCTGGTTTCATTCGTTTTCCTCTTGCTTTCACTTAACCTGCATTTATTTTGGTTACTTGTTTAAAATAGTGCTTCCACTGCTGATCTCTGCCAAATAAAATCATGACTGCAGCTTGACAGGGAGATGTTTTAAAATCGTGTACTTTATATTCAGAGATAAAGGCTGAGAAGCTCCGTCACTCAAACAGGTGCTCAGCATTCTGGCCGCCTACGTTACCACGCAGTTAACTGGCTAGTTTAGACAGATTAGCAGCTAAACTTTAACTGGAATTACACTTGCTATTACACCTCTCTACTTCAAAGCAACATTATGTAACATATTTACCTCAAAATAACAGTTTCATACGGAGCCCCGCTGGTGACATCCTGTATAAATAAAAATAATGCGTGGCCACGCCTTATTAACACATCCCACGCTTTACTAAGTCGTGGCAACGACTTAATCATCTCATTCCCACACCTTACTAAGTCGTGGCCACGCATTATTTTTATTTATACAGGATGTCACCAGCGGGGCTCCGTAGCTTCAAAATCATTCTGATGGTAGAGAAAATGGCGTCTCTGTTTTGCCACTAGCGCTGTCACTTGGGAAGTACAACTAAACAAAAAGGCTAAAGCATTACATCAAGTAACAGTTCATATCCATGTATGTCTTATATGCCAGCCATATGTGTGTGTAAAAGTGCATTTAACTTTTATTACTTATTTATTTAGTTACTTATTTTTAAATTTATTTTATTTATCATTTTTTTTCATTGTTGCTTATGTGTAGATGTACATATTGTCTTTTCATTTGAATAGATGTAATATTAATTTGTTTAATTTTTACAAGATGCAATCGAATTTGTACATTAACCCCTGTACATGTTTTTTAAAATAAACGTATAATAAAAAAAATAATAATAATTAAAAAATTTGGAGGTGCGGGCACGAGACCTCTCGCGAGAACTGCTTAACGCTTTACGGCACCACTTCATACATCAACAACTAGCACGTAAGTCCATCTAACTCGCTCGGTTAACGTCACCGTTGGCTTAGGCTCGCGCTGATTTGTAAGGTTTCCGTTGAATTTTGAATCTGAAATGAGAGTAAATGTGAAGCTGCGTGAACTCAGCGGGAAGCTTACAGACTTTCTGTGGAAAATAATTTAAACTACTACTTAACATGAGGGGCTACAGAGCCCTGCCGGTGACGTCATATTTAAATAAAAATAATGCATGGCCACGACTAAGGCGTCGGAACGAGATAGTTAGGTCTCGACTTAGTAAGGCGTGGGAACAAGATCCTAATGCATGGCCTTGACCACAGCTTAATAAGGCATGATCTTGTGGCCATGACTTAATTATCTCATTCCCACACCTTACTAAGTCACTAATAAGTTACTAAAAAGCCTTACCTTACTTTCATTCATACTGCAAGGTCACCAGCAGGGCTCCATAGGGGGCTAGTCTGTCCATGAGCATTCATAATTCCACAGAACAGGGCCGATATCGTCCACTCTGAGCTGCATTTGGCATTTCTTCCATATAAAAAAGAACAATATGGGAATTTCATAATAAAATATATAGTGAATTTCTGTAGGATGCTTACAGCTGGGCAATATGAAAATATTTGTCATTATTGTGATAAATTACATCACAATATGTCACAATATGCTTTTCTGAGCATATGACGGTAGCAGCACTTAAAAATCACATCCCAACTGCATGTTTGACTTAAATTAAAGCATTATAGGCCTGTTTAATTGGATTTGGTGCAGCACAGTGTGTGATATGTTGAATTGGATTCATGGTTTTGATAGAATTTTTAACTATAAGATGTCAGGAAAAATAAATATTGTGACGTATCGTGTGTCGCTAAAAACTTCCGGAAGTATTGTGATATATTTTACCATATAGCCCACCTTTGAGTGTATTGTACACAATGTTACAGTTTACTATAAGACATTAATACAAAGATATTATACCAAAATGACAATAATATTATAAATTATAATGGAAATATTATAGTTATACTAGTTATAGTTCTTATACATCTTTTTTGCATCATGGGCAAAAAGTGGTGGGGATAAATCTTCATCACCAGCATAGATAACAGCAGTGCATTACTGTAAAATGCTGATTCAAGAAATAACAATTGTAAGAAATTATGGATGTTAAAGATTAAAATAACCCAATCTTTGGTTGATTACCATGTATTTGGATAATAGCTGTGTGTGTGCTTCTGTGCTCCACATTTATTTGCTAGCATCATTTTTGTTTTACCTTTTTGCAACATCAATTTCATTAAAAAAATATATTTTAGGATAACTGGTTAAGGAAACATGATGTTTTTATACAAGATCAAAAGCAAATGTCAGGATCAGAAGTGTCAATGCAGTATCAGCCATGCCTAAGATGCATCTCATGCCATCTATCAAAATGCAGACACTGGGAGGGCAGTTACAGCAGTTCCAGACTGGAAAGGCAGCAGTGGTTGGGGCTTCTTGGCCCAGCTGTTATGGGGGTCCACTCACTGACGGATGTGCGGGCCTGCTCTCTGTAAATATCCTCCAGAGGAGCTGAAGGAGATTACAGGGTGGGAGAAATGCTGCTTGATTGCTAGTGCCTTAAAAAGGAAGCAAAGCAACAGCATCTGCAGGGAACAGATCAGAGAAACTGTAATTAATCCTAATAGCAGAGACCTTGCTAGAGGCCTCCGCTTAATACCACACTGTAACACACGCTTTTAAAGTGATGTGACAGCTGAACGTTCACAGTGAGGGGGAATCTAACAAAATTAGCTTTGGTTCATCTTTAAACTCAGGAAGAGTATGCGCTTCTGTGAGAGGTGAAGGAGTTAATCCAGCTATTTTGTGTCATTTACTTTGGCACACCCAAAGCAAACGGGCTGGAATGATTACAGATCACAGGCAATTTGAAAGTAGCCAACACCTTTAAATATTCCCTGAAAAGATAATTAAATATAAGGTCCTGGACAGGATGAGCATAAAATTTTATGATTCTCTTTCCCTGCTTGCACTTGGCCTCAGCAAACATTCCAACCATAAACCAGCTTGACATGATAATCATGTATCATTCTGCAATCTAGCACTCCCCCTGGTGTTCGAAAGGAGCATGACACTCTGTTCAATCACAAAACTTAAGACTGTAACTTATTTTTTTGTCATGCATTCATTCATTGACCCTCATTTGCAAAGAAATGGAAATCCCTAGAAACTCACAGCAACCCTTAGTGTTTTTTTATTGAAGGAAATCAACATCAGCCTTTAATTTTTTTCTTCCATTTTTAGAAAATGAACCCATAACACTGCACATAATTCAACAGGAGCCTCATTCACGGGGTTAAGGGAAAACATACAAATTCCAGGGACTCCAGCTTAAGTCACAGAACTGTGTATGTGTTTGGGCTAAATGAACAGTAAAAGGATGATGACTTCTACAGACAAGGATGGAACCTAAAAAAGCAAAGGAGCGCAATAGGACATGCTTGGATGGGGATAATAGGGACATGAATACCTTCAGTTTCACCTCACTGGTGGTGATTTCACACTCAACAGAGTCTGAGTTTCTAATTGTGTCCACTGCATGGCAAAGTTCTTGGGAGCACCACAAAGAAAATGAATGTGTTATGTTAACAAATGAGCTTCTTAAGTGTTCTTTTAATATAATCCAGACCATACACAGACTGTACAGAAAGATCATCATAGAAAGTTAGATAGGTTCAACCTCAAAGCTTTGCACACCCATACAGAACAAAAGCCACAGACACTGTGCTGCTAGATCTCCCTCTTTACAAAATAACTCTTTCTTCTAAGAAAATATGGCAAAGGAATTGAGTGAGTGGCTAAAGTTGCTGACCAGCGGGAGAAAAACTTCCACAAATGGCACTTCATTCCATTCTGTAGAACAGCTGGATTTTGAGGGCATGAGAAGAGTATGATCCTGGTAACAATACCATTTGGCAAAATGTAGGCCTAACTCTTTTACACAATTCATCCTGCTTTCAAAAGTGCAATAAATATACCTATAACCTTAAAGGTTATGTGACTAGACCGAAACAAGCGACATCACAGGACAGCATGCTTTAAAACAATCAACCTTTATCAGATGTAATTTTTCAATTCTTTTGATTTCCCTTTCATTTATCGTTATTACAAGATGCAATAGGTACTTGGACGTGAGTGAGACCATTAGGCCAGTGTACCTGGGGAACATGAAGAGATGGCAAAATATGGCAAAAATGAGAAATTGATACTGAAAAATATAACAAGATGCACATATCTTGGTGATGAACTCTGCAGTCAAACAAAGAAGCAGAAGACGTCAGAGAACGTGAGCGTGCAAGGCGGTCAGAAGTGGAAGACTGGTTTACTAGGTGAAAGGAAGCACATTCAGTTCAAGGGAGACACATGATTGTCACAGTGTAAAATCAACAACTAAGTTTAGGTTAGTAATGTGCAGTATTTGAAACATCTGACGTCCGAGTTTGACTTCTTTCTAAATTCACATTGGATGTATGACAAAGAACAAAAACCAAGATTTACAGATTGTAGAGAATTTTACGACAAACAGTGGCAACTATGTTATACAGTTTTGTAAAAACGTACCTCTTAAACTATTTAAAAGCTTGGACTTCCAAGTGACCAAGCTGCACCAGTGAATGGCCCTGCCCATCTTCAAGAATGGAGCTTGTGTTTCAAAAAACCAGTCACTGACATTTACTGCTGTAAGAAGAAAAATCTGTCACATGTGCATGGAACCACTGATCCATTCAGTTCCACAGTGAAATTCTACCATATCCAGACATCAAATTTTAACTGAGGATGGTCGGAATCAAGACTACTCAGAAGTCAAACCTATCTAGTTATTTAAAAAAAAAAAACTTCTGCAAGCTTGTTTGAGGATGGTTTTGAAATAATTCTGACCACGTCATGATACTGCCATAAAACTTTGAACACGTGACTAAAACGCAGATGAAGTCAGCTGCACTATACCAGGTAATGTACATGTCGGTATTAAAAATCACAATGTTGCATCATTATAAAACATAGATTTAAAAAAAGTCAACTGAACAAAGTGTTCTGTGAAGTGTCTTAAGGTCCGTCCCCCTTGAGGCTATCCCCTCCTTTCAGTCCGTCTTTCAAATTCATCAGCTGCCTCCACGTGCCAACAGCACACGGCTGGCTGCGTCTTTTATTAAAGTAATACTACTTCATGTGAAGAGAAAATATATACACACACAGGAGAGTCTTGGGGAGAAAAGGGAAAGAACAGTTGAAACTTTGCAAAACATGACATCTGATGAGAAATTCATGGCAACATTTACTTTGTCACTAAGGTGTACATACTATATTAACATTAGGAAAGAAAGCAATATCGATTAACATCAAAACAAATCAGGTCCGCTTGTCCTACAACTCGAACGGCAAGCGGCAAACAGTGATGAAGTCTGAAAAGCTAAGTGCCTTTGATATGTGTGCATGATGCAAGAGCACGTGGTACGTTATTGGGAAATGACTACAGGGTTCATGAGACTGTATGTTAAAAAGTACAAAATAAATAAATACATACCAAAAGCATGAAGAAAATAAAAAATATTCACCACAATATTCATTAAAAAGAGTATTCCGAGCCTGTGTTTGTCACTAATTTTCACACACACACAGAGTTTCTACAACAGTCCTCTCGGGAATGGGCTGCCACATGGATCCTTCCTTACCATATGGCAGCGACAGAAGTATAAGAGGCTCATTTTTTGCCATTAGTCCACGGTCCATTTCAGACTCCAAACCAGACTCATCATTCCCTCCTCTCTCTCTCTCTGTCGCTATTGCGCTGCTGTACATATTTTCTTCTCACAAACAATTGTCTCAGCACACCTCCAGAGGAGAGAGCTAATTTGTTTTTAACTTATTGCCCTTGTAAAGGGTAACCTTTCAATCTATCGATACAGATTCCGCTAGTCATGGATCAAACCCGACCAAACGAATGGTGATGATCATAGTAAGAACAATTTGTCTTTGAATCTGCTTTTGCTTTTATTATAATCATCACCACTGTCGTCAACGTAACACAGTACACAACAGTGAAGAGGTTCTGACGACTAGTACCGAGACGTCATCGGCCAACAGTGGCCAACTCCATCCCGCCTGCTGCGTGCTGGTGGTTCGCGGGGGGGCAGTGGTGTGTGGGAGTCCCTCGTGGGGAGCCTTGCCTTGTGGGGTCCTTCCCTAGCGGGGACGGCTCCACAGGACGGGCTGCGCTCAGAAGCCAGGGCTGGCGGAGGAGGGAGTCAGTCTGAGAGGAGGAGCGGGCTGTGGCGGGAGTGTGCGCTCCCCCCAGCCCCAGCCTCCACCTCTGAGGGTCAAACCTCCACCGACTGGATTTGGTTCATCTGAGCTCGCATCATCTGCACGCTGTTGAAAATCTTCTTCTGGTGGCCAGCTAGAGTGACTCCCACTCTCAGAATGTCACTGACGGAATGAAAAGAGAGTCAACTGAGATGGAGCCAAACTAGGGATGTAAAAATGTTAATGCAAAGTGTAAAAACTGATGGCGTTAATTTTGGACTATCACAATTGGCTCTAATCTATTATAATAACATTTAATGAAGACTGAAATTTTTGTTTTAGCTCAAATGAAATTCTCAAGCTATTTTCAAGTGGAAAAATAAAGCTTGGAATATTGTTTTTTATTGCCTATATTCTTCTACAGTGTGAATTATTTTATAAAAAAATCAATTCAAGCTGGCTTTTGAGATTTTGAGAGGACACTACAGGCAAAACTCCCAGCTTTAAATATAATGTAATTTTTCATGTTCATTCCTATCCATATTTGAAGTATAGGAATAATACATCACATATAGCTGAATATATACTGCGTACAACAAAATGACCTGAAAAACATTTTACACACAATAACAGTGTATACTGTTTTCTTGATTAAACAAAGAAACAATGACATATCAATAATCATCCTTTTGATGATCCTTTGACATCCTTTCTCTGGAGTGTGTTATTAGAATGAAATAAATATTTAAATTGTAATTTCATCCAAAGACTAAATTATGCAAATATATGCATATTAAAGTAGATAATGTGTTTGCACATCTAAATGTAATTTTTACAATACCTCCAATACTTTTTTTATTAGAAGTAACCAACTTGCAATCTATCTATATCTATTAACCTATTCAACTGTAGTGTCTCACCTTTAGCTGATCAAAATGATTTTTCAATTACCTTTCACAATCATATGTTTACTTTGTAACAAATAAAGCAGAAAACGTCTTTACTGAGACATGTTATGGTCTTACGACAGCAAAAACTGAAACCCTATAACAACATGACACCTTCAGAGGGCAGCGGTGAGCAATGTTTGTTTATTTGTGCTCCAGCTGTTCCTGTCTTCAGCTGGGAGCTATTAAGTGCTAACAGCTAGGAAGCAAGCTCATCAGTCTATTTAAGATTATGCATTAATAGCTGTACACAATGACCAAAGAATGGCAATTCAATTGTTAATCAAAATCATTTATGTGACAGTGAATTGTCAGCTAAACTTTTATAATCGTGACAGGACTACTTACTTATATGTATATCTATTGCCATCTGATCTAATAATAAGGCATTGTGGACGTACTTAAGCAAAGAACAAAATAATCTCAAAATAAAGAAACTTACTCCATTGTCATTTGGGAAACAGCATCGAAGGAGGTAAAGCCCTCGTTGGCGAAGTTCTCCTTGTACTGGCCCATCTTGATAGCGTCCAGCCACTCATCCACACTGTTAAAGCTGGAGAAGTCTGGAGTGCTGCGGTCCAGCAGAGGTAGGTGCATGCTGCAACAACACCACAGAAACATATAATCAGTGAGGCCATACAATGCAACAGTCACCTCCAATATCAAATGTGCACTATATGGACGAACGTTTTTGACAACACCTCTTGACCATTGAATTCAGATGTTTCATTCAGCCCCATTGCCACAGGTGTATAAAATCAAACACCTAGCCATGCAGGGTGATTTACAAACAATTGTGAAAGAATGGGTCGTTCTAAACAGCTCACTGAATTCGAACGAGGTTCTGTAATAGGCTGCCACCATTGCAACAAGTCAGTTTGTGAAACTTCTTCCCTCGTAGATATTCCATGATCAACTGTTTTACTGAAAAGTGGATGCGTTTAGGAACCACAGCAACTCAATCACGAGGTGTCAGACCACGTCAAGTTACAGAGCAGGTCACAAAGTGCTGAGGCACACAGTGCATAAGTCGCCAACGCTCTGCTGACTTAAAAACTGCAGAGTTCCAAACCTCCTCTGGTATCCACATCAGCAAAAGAATTGTGCCGGGAGCTTCATGGCATGGGTTTCTATGGGCGAGCAGCTCACTCTTAAAAATGATGGTTCTCCGAGGGTTCTTTAGTAAAGAAAATGGTTCTATATAGAACCATGAACACTTAAATAACCCTGTACATGATTAAAGGCTTCTTTGCATGCTATATAGCACCAAAAAGGGTTCTTCTATTATTACAAGCTTGACATTGTAACAGTAGAAGCCCCTTTTTGGTGCTATATACAACACTTTTCAAAAAGGTTCTACATAGAATCATCTACAGCACATTTCTGTATCTGCAGCACATCAGTCTGAAGAACTCTTTCACAATGCAAAGAACCTTTAATCATGCAAAGTGTTCTTTGGGTGTTCATGGTTCTATATAGAACCATTTTCTTTACTAAAAAATTCCTTGAATAACCATCAATTTTAAGCGCCAAGCACAATGCCAAGCGTCATGTGGAGCGGTGTAAAGCACACCACCACTGGACTCTGGAACTACAGAAACATTATTCTGTGGACTGATGAATCACGGTTCTCTATATGGCAGTCTGATGGACGAGTCTGGGTTTGGCAAATGCCAGGAGGGCGTTACCTGCCTGACTGCATTGTGCCAGCTGTAAAGTTTGGTGGAGGAGGGATAATGATATGGGGTTGTTTTTCAGGGGTTGGCCTAGAACCCTTAGTTCCAGTGAAGGGAAATCTTAATGCTTCAGCAGACCGAGACATTTTGAATAGTTGTGTGCTTCCAACTTTGTGGAAACAATTTGGGGAAGAGCCTTTTCTGTTCCAGCATGACTGAGCCCCAGTGCACAAAGCAAGGTCCATAAAGGCATGACTGGGTGAGTTTGTTGTGGAAGAACTTTCACTGGGCTGCACAGAGCCCTGATCTCAACCCCACCAAACACCTTTGCGATGAACTAGAACAGAGACTGCAAGCCAGGAACTCTCGTTCAACATCAGTGTCTGACCTCACAAATGCTCTTCCCACAGACCCTCTCCAAAATCTTGTACAAAGCTTCCCAGAAGAGTGGAAGCTGTTATAGCTGCAAAGGGGGACCAACTCCATATTACTGCCTATGGATTTAGAATAGGATTCATAAAAGCTCCTGTAGATGTAATGTGTAGGTGTCCCAATACTTTTGTTTATAAAGTGTATGTCAAGTGTAATGTCACATTTATGAATGGGATGACCACTCTAGCATGCCTCTACCAAAGGCATTCTATGAACATTATTTACTGGATAGCTTTTATTTCCCCAAAAACAGCAACTTCTCCAATCTACTTAAGCTTACCCTGAAGAGAGTGGGGTAGTGGCCTTCAGGCTGTTGGGGTTGCGAATCATTTTATCCAGGGTGTTCACAATCTGGCCAAATTTAGGCCGGTTGTTGCGGTCCTTCTGCCAGCAGTCCAGCATTAGCTGGTGTAATGCATTGGGACAATCCATAGGGGGAGGTAACCTATAATCCTGCTCTATGGCATTGATTACCTGAAAGGATTAGCACAGAGATTACAGTGTGTCAACACAAGAGTGTCGATAAATAAAAACACTAGTACTTTGACCCCATTAGTATTTAACAAGGTGGACAGTTGTCTCAGATGCATTATTTACACTGTTACATTGTTTTTTTGTCCACTAGAGGTCAATGTTGTTTTAGCAAGACAATATAGTTTCCAGACTAAGCTTATAAATGCAAGCAACATATGCATACTATAAACAGCAAAATGGAGGAAAATGTCCTACATCTTGATTGCTCATGTCCCAGTATGGTCTCTCTCCATAAGACATGACCTCCCACATGACGATGCCGTAGCTCCACACATCACTGGAGGAGGTGAACTTCCTGTACTGGATGGCCTCTGGAGCGGTCCATCGGATAGGAATCTTCCCTCCCTTAAAAAAGACAGCCATTTAGCACTTGCTGGGCAATTTAGTTCACATACTGAGCCGACACAAAGCATGCTCAGCTGGAAAAGACTGGAATGGTTATGTTCCCAACATCAGTTTCCCTTTCGTTTAAAATCTTGCAATGAGTAATTAGTCTCTACAGCTACACACTATGTATTTACATTCATATAATTAACAAAAAGAATGCAATCAATGACTGTGATGTATCCTAATTTGAAACATTTCACTGAACCCGACGGAACCTCACTCTTCATGTCAGGTTTGTTGAGTTTGGACATCATTTCTTAAATATTTATCAGGCTTGTGTCAGGTTCAAATTTCATGTTTGGGTTCAAGCTCTGCAGGGCCAGCAGAAGAACAACACATCGTGTACAGTACTGTGTAAAGTTAGACCCTGCTCTTCATTTAGTTAATATCCAGTCACAAAACATAGTGCAAGCTATTCATTTTTCAGCATCAGGAAAAGTAAAGAGCAAATATTTAACAGAAAATTATACAAAAGCCTCAACAACTAAATAGCAACATTTTCAGTTTGTCCACTTCTTATTACAGCTTCGGTTCTTTGTGGGAGTATTGCTATAAGTTTTTCAAAGAAATCTGCAGAGATATCTTTCCACACCTCCTAAAAGCTGGTTGCAATTTCTGCTTCTCATGATTTAAGGAATCCCATTTCTTTGTTTGATTTGTCTCTATTTTTCCTCCTTCCTTATTTCCTTTTCTCAGTAACAGCTTCTTCACAGCTACACATCATTTCAGATCCACAGCGCTGAGCTGTCTTCTCACATTGGAAGGACATACTAAAACATTTGTGGTTGTGTTCAGATGTGAAGCAAGAGAGAAGCTTCATTTTCTCCTCTCTCTTAAAGATGAAAGCTGACTGTGACAGTTTTGGTGGTTTACCAGGTCTTGCACAGTTGTTAGGAGTGACATCATCTTTAAACTTCAGTTTTGGTAACTTTAATCTTTTCAGAATAAGATAAGTTTTATTTAGTGGCCATTTTAATGGAAGTTAAATAAATGAAAGATGGGCTCTGACTATTGCACGCTTTTGGCAAGAGAGCTTTTATTGAGGAACACATTTGTTTAAAGTTGAACTTTGGACACTCAATAATTCAGCTGTTTCTTTTTTCTTTTTGTTTACTGATGATCTGATGACGGCTGTCATTATGGCCATGTCATCGTCCATTGGAATGAGGACTCTGGTTGGTGGTTTGGATTAAGTTCACACACATGTTTGTCAGATTTAACTGGGGCTGTGTTGAGTTGGAACAAAATTTCAGTCTCAGTTAAAGCTGTAATCCTTACTGCGTCCACACCATATCCATACCACTGAACTATGACTTGTGCCATGACCCCTTGCAGGGAGATTTGGGGGAGCACACTTACTAGGGCGCTGGTGTAGGTGGGGTCTGATGTATCATCTTCCAGGAAGCGGGAGAGACCAAAATCAGACACTTTGCACACCAGATTGCTGTTGACCAGGATGTTGCGAGCAGCCAGGTCCCGGTGGACGTAGTTCATATCACACAGATACTTCATCCCGGCAGCGATGCCACGCAGCATGCCCACCAACTGAATCACAGTAAACTGCCCGTCGTTTTGCTGAAAACACAGACAGTAAAATAACATGACAGGGCTGCAGGCGTTCTATTACAATAGACAGACTTTTTGATCAAGTAAGCCTGATGTAGCTTTTGCAGTCAACTATTGGAAAAAGTTGTTTATCCCTCCTGCAGAGATCTATCGTTGGCTCTTTAGGCTATGTTATTGGAGCCCAACAGCACTACATCTGGACCTGTAATGTCGTCCCATCCAGCTGTGCCTCTAGTCAACCACATCTGGCTTCAGTCTACAGGGATGCTAGGCCAGCTGGAGGCCACAGAGGGACGAGTGGCTTTACACAATGTCAGAGTAAGATAGAAAGTAAGCTTGCAAGAGGATATAGCTAACAATAGCTATCCTATGTAATTCTCTGCTGATTTATCCTATTTTCCAAATAGAAAGTGTGTGTGTTGTGAGCACTGTGATCAGCCTAGTTTGAAGTGTTTGTTTCTGTGGCTATTTTAATTAATCAAGGTCCAACAAAAGTAAAGTGCTTAGGTCAATATAATGCAGAACACTCTTTATTGGTTAATGGTTTAACAGTGTGTTTTAATACATAGCAAAGATGTAGCAATTTAGTTTCAAATGACATGTTACTAACCTGAACAGGCTGAACAGATGAACAAAAACTGAAAGAAAATGATGCTTATGACTAAAATGACTAAGACCCACCCTCAGGAAGGAGTCCAGTGAGCCATTCTCCATGAACTCAGTGATGATCATGACAGGGCTGCTCTTGGTCACCACCCCCTCCAGGTGGATGATGTTGGGGTGGTCAAACTGGCCCATGATGCTGGCCTCGCTCAGGAAGTCCCTCCTCTGCTTCTCAGTGTAGCCTGACTTCAGTGTCTTAATGGCTACCAGGATCTCTCTTTTCCCAGGCAGGCGCAGGTTGCCACTGCACACCTCCCCAAACTCACCTATCAGAGAACCACATCCATGTAATATGAAGGATAGTAGCCTACATACAGAACAGTGTTGTCATAAGTAAACTGTGTAACTCTGATATTTTTCAATATGTTTTATATTGTATATATGTTCAGGACAAATGGACTAGTAGAAATTTTAAATAGCAGACTTCTCAAGTTAAGTTACACATGCAAAGTTAATGACCTTTTTCCTTTTTTATAAAGTTTCTGTTTCTGTTCTGAGATAGAATGTTTTCTTGCAACAGTGACAATATATAGCACCTGGTAATGAAGATAACCTTTATATATATTTATTAAAATTTAAGTTTATGCTCATATTTACCTGCACCAATGACTTGTTCGATCTTCACACAGGACATGTCTATTTCTTTGGCGAACTCCCGTACAGCTTCATTGGGGTCCTCATAAGTGAAAGGATCTATGTAGATCTTCATTCCTGGTGACACTTGGAAGGAAAACATTGGAGCTCTAATATCAATTATGAACAGCAGAACTTAAGAATTTCCTTGGACAAAATGCATCACTAACTAAACTATCAAGTTGAGACAAACACATACGTTCACTATTGTATTCTACTGATGTGCTGTTACTTACTTAACATACTTAATTCAGTCAAGGCAGTCAGTGTGCACAGTAAAGATCAAATAAAGATCAACTTCAGTATATAAGTATGTAGAAGGTACTATGGAGGCTGCCAGTGAAAAGTTTGCAATGACTGCTCAAATGGAATCACATAAATGTTTTGAAAAATATGTTGTACTTTATTCTTATGTATTGTTATACTTAAATTATTAGTCAAATTTGTCATTTTGCTGCCTCACTATATTCAATCTGGGAGCAGCACAGTGTCACCAGCAGTACAGGCCTTGGCCAGCTGGGGGTGCATTGCCAGCCCTGGGATTTGAACCTTCAACCAATCAGTTGTTGGCTCATCTGTCCATTTTTGTTGTTTTGTTTATATATGAGAACAATCTATTGCAAATAATATAAAACCTAAATTCACTTTAACTGCATATAGGCCTAAATCCTTGTAGCCGATCAGAATGCATAAGACCAGATATTACAAGTCAATCACAGTGCAGGAGGCCACATACTACCATCCAAGCAGAATGTAGGAGGGACAATACTACCCCTAGCCAGTTACACTGCAGTTGGTCAGATACCAATACTCAACCAGAATGCACGAGGGAAAATTAGCCAAACAGAACATGTAAGGTGAAATACCACAAGCCAGTCAAAACACAAGAGACCAGATATCTCTAATCAATTAGTAGCCAATATACTATAGACAGCAATATCTATAATGGAGCAAAATGTGTACATTTGTTTGGAATAATACTCATACACTCTGACATCAAAGTGGCAAAAGGAAAACACTGGAATCCTGAGTTGCAGCTTTCCTGTTCCAGACCTTTACTAGACCCTTATTAGGCTACATCCTGGGCAAACTGGCTTAACAGTGTATAAGTGATAGGGTACAGAGCACTACAAATTAAATAAGATTAGTTGTATGAAGATGGACAGACTTAAAACCTGATGGCATTAGAAAATTAGAAAGGCTTTTACACTCTTGTGCTATTTCCTAACTGTTGCTGCTGTTATTGATTGGCTTGTGCTGCTACTTCAGAGAAATAACAGGCTCAGATTTCATGTCCAAAGTTAGCTTGAAAAGTTTAGTGATTGTAAATGTTGTCTAAGGGAATCAGGGAGGCATAGGGCATGTACTTTAAGACTGAGAGGTTTACTCACTGTGGCCGCTGGTGTAGTGCTGCAGCTTGTCTGTGTATTCAGACTCTGTCCTGTCACTGCCTCTCCTGAGGAGATATAGAGACAGATGAACAGCCAAACAAAGCTGAAGAGCCATGAAAGATCGAATGAGGCAAACTGAATATTTCATGGCTTAAGATTCCATCGAGAAGGATTTAGAATAACTCACCGATTGCAGACAATGACGAGCACAATGACAGCAACGAGAAAAACAAAGCCCGCAGCAGCAGAGCCGATGATGAGTGGCAGTTTCTCCTGCAGGCTGGAGTTATACTCCTCTACACAAACACACACACAATAGAAATGACATATATACAGTATAAGACAGATGTCCAACTGGACAATTCACACTCCATAAAGTCAACACCATGCAAACACAAAGCACCAGTATGCATAACGTCTATCTAAAGTTAAACTATGATATGCTATGCTAAGGTTTTTTTCCTCAGGCAATTTATGAGTGTTGGCATTTAGCATTATTACCACACACTCCACTAAATCTACTTTTTACTGCCACTCTCTTGAGTGATATGCGTGCCAAACAGCACACTTTTTGTTTCTATGAGTTCATTGGAATTCTGTGAAAGTAGCATTGAAAGAGCATCATGCCAGTGCAGTGTGGTTCTGCTCACTTTTGGAAAACCAGGAGCATGCTGGGATTGGAGCACTGACATCTGTTTTTGGCTGTGCTCTTGGCACACAGATCTATTGACATGCTTCATCTGAATGCAGTCAATGGCATTTCAGTGACTGGCAGAGATTTAGGATAGCAAGGCTGCAGCTTGCCAGACAGCAGCAACTGATCAAACTAATCGCCGACAAAGCTTTAATGGGTTTGTGCTGTCAAGATGCCATATGATATGACTGGGATGATTTTATGTTGACAGAGGCAAAAAAAGCAGAAGCATAAAACTAGAGGAAAAAGAAAAACAGTCTAGTTTATATTCACTGGCCATTTAATCAGGTATGGCTACCATATAGATGCATAATGTAGGTACAGTTGCATGCAAAAGTTTGAATTAGCCCAGTCAAATTACATCTTTTTTTGATTTGAAGTATAAGTTAACACATCGCCTACATCGTAAAAGAGTTAAACATGTCATATTTCTTCAAATTTAGTGCACAATTTCTCTTTATTTGCTGAGCTTAACATTTAGGAAAAATATGTTGTTTAGCAAATAAATAAGTAATTGTCCATCAAATTGTGCAGAAGTTTGTATTTGATTACTGACCATAGGACCACTGCTGACCAAATATTGTTTGGGTAGTAGACCATTCTCAGCACAGCAGTGACACTGACATGGTAGTATGTGTGTGGTAGTATGTGTTGCGCTGGTACAAGTGGATCAGGCACAGTGGTGGTGTTTGGTTTTTTAAAGACTCTGTACACTTACTGGCCACTTGAGTCTTCAGTCAACTGTTCCAGATGCCAGTATTCAAACGTTGAAATCAATATTTGGGTATTTGTTGCGTTCAGAGAAAATATGGACGTAAAATGTGACGGTTTCATAGCTCATGTTTGTGATTAAGTATATTATATTATACTTTTCTTCTATAAAACACAATTGCTTTATGTGAGTGTCCTGCCAAAGACGCTCTGTCAAGGATATAACCGAGAAGCCTCTTACAGTTTCTCCAGTATGAAAAGTTAGTCTAAATGCACATCCCCATGTTTTGCTAGAACCATGTTCAGTGCTGTACCTTCCACATCATTTTAATAGAACAGAAAAGCATGCATTTTTGCTCATGAGCTGAATTTGGCTCTTTGGTGCCCATTTGATGGTCCCAGAGCTAAAGACTCTACAGTTGTATGCAAAAGTATGACATTTTTCTCTAACTTTTAATGCACAATTTCTGTTTATTTACTGGAAAAAACTAAAACAATAAATACAAAATGTGCCGTAACTTTCACACAAGCCACACACAATTTTTTTCCAATATGTTACATTCAGCAAATAAACAATGCTTGTGCATTAAAACATGCAGTGTGGTCTCTGTAGAAGATGTGTCAACTCACTTTCACTTATAAAATTAACAAAACATAGTTTTACGAGGGGCGCTAGAACTTTTGTATACAAATGTAGCTCTTCTGCCATACACAGTTTGTGTTAGTCATCCTTAGTCATCCTACACCCATAGTTAGTTTCTGACCACAAGACTGCTGTTGGCTAGATATTTTTGCTTGCTGATCTATTCTCAGCCCAGCAGTGGCAATGAGATGTGCAAAAAGCCCAGCAACTCAGCGATGCCTGATGCAACACCCACTGAAATGTCACTACAATGTCAGTATCCTATGGCATTTCCTTTCCATTGATGGACCACAGATGGACTGACCACAAATGGGTGGCCGTCAGTAATGGTAACCCTACAAGGCGCACCTTTGTGCTAAGTGCACCTGATATAATGGACAATGATGTACAAGGTACCTAATAAACTGGCAACTCAGTGTTTAACAGATCTCTTCTTATGCTTCACACAGATCAATACCTTCAGTCATAGTTTGGAAGTACATTTTCCCACTGAAGCGTCCGAACCCCGCCACCGT
Source organism: Colossoma macropomum (assembly GCF_904425465.1). NCBI lineage: Eukaryota > Metazoa > Chordata > Actinopteri > Characiformes > Serrasalmidae > Colossoma > Colossoma macropomum. Next base: position 12,300,601 of record NW_023494802.1, on the reverse strand, counting down.
CCGAGCCCGCACCTGGAACACATAGATGGTCCCTGGCTTCAGGCCTCGGACCACTGCTGTGTTAGTCTGGCTCCTCAGTACAGAAGAGTTCAACTCAGCCATGTTCTGGAAGAGATCAGTACATCAAGATCTTCTTTCACGAACTTTAAATCACAGCCATGATGCAACAAAGACACCATATTTTAGTCTTCAAAGCTTGTCTTGAAGAGAAGATGCAGTGGGTTTGTTCCAGCCCTCTAAAGCACAATACAGCAACATCTTGGTTCAATAAATGCGAGTGTGTGACAGTGTGATTACCTTCTCATAGTACTGCAGCTCATAGTCCAAAATGACCCCATTGGGCTGGTCTGGCTGTGACCAGGACAGAGTGATGCTGTCTACTGTCCTGCTGACCTGATGCATGATGGACACCACTGATGGCGCTGTGTAGATACAGACATAAAAGGAAGAGAGAGAGAGAGAAATACGCATTCAGAAAATAAAAGAGAGCTGGAAATTTAAGAAATGGATGGTATCTCTAGTAGTGCTCAAAATTTTGAATCACTTTTATATCAATAGTTTTCATTACTTCAGCTCTACTTAGCAGCCAAATTACAGCTCTCTTCATTTTTGTTGTGTCTTCATGCATTTGTGTCTTTGCACGCGGATGCATTTTTACTAGGGATGGACAATGAACTTGGAATTATATCAGTATTGGCAATTTAGATTTGACTGATGTTTCAAATTGATATTTGACGAAGCATTTATTTTATTCTGGAAATCAGAATGTTGAGGCAAAAACATCTGTGTTTTATGCATATTAATGCATACTGCATTCATAAACCTTAACAGAAAAATAGGACATTTCTCTGCAGTGCTAACCCAGCTGGATCTAGTGCCAATTTATTTTATAAATCGGCATTGTCTTCGACATTGACAGATACACATGTGAAAACTGAGACATAAGCCCAGAATTTTGACATAAGTGCATTCTTACTCTGTACATTTGCATTTGGGTGCATTTGTATTTCAGCGTACATATAATTTATAATGCCTGAAAAGCTTTTCCACTTTCCCCATAAAACAAGTATAAAAAGAAACAAAATAGATACAGTACTGTGCAAAATTAGACACCATTTTTCATTTATTAAATTTCCAGTCAAAACAGTAAAGAAGCACAACTTATTCATTTCTTAGGAGATTAGATATAAAATAGGCCATTTGTATAAGGAAGGGGAAAGTGAAAGGGAAATTCAAAAAAAAGCTGCAGTTCAAAAAATGTTTTAAAATTTTAGATAAAATGGGACTTCTAACAAAGAAAGTTTTGGTAGACCACCATAAGTGTCACCTTAACAGTAATTAAAGCTTTCATCTTTGAGAGAGAGGAGAAAGTCAAGCTCCACTCTTGCTTCAGATGTAAAAAAAAGATCCACAGGTGTTTCTATCCATCCTTCCACTGTGAAAAGATTGCTCAATGCTACGAGTCTGAAAGGATATGTAGCTGCCGAGAAGCTGTTTGAAAAAATAAGCTGCTGGCATTCTCAGAACAATGGACTGTCCACCCCAGAGTCCAGACTTCAACATCATTGAATGTGCTTAGAATTAGTTGGATCGTGAGATGCAGAAAATGCAACCAACTTCTGGGGGCGTGGAAAATTATCCCTGCAGGTTTCTTTGAGAACCAAGTCTCAAAAGCAAGTCTCCCAAAAAAGGAAGCTGTAATAAAGCATGGACACACTAAGTTAAAAATTATATTTTATATTTAGTATTTAAGGCTTCTGTGTACTTTTCTGAAAAATACATATATTTCTGATGGAATAACTTCTACTTTACAGCCAATTTCACTGGAAATTGAAGAATGTTTTCTGACTTTTGCACAGTACTGTATACCTTCCAAAAAAGTCAGAAATCAACATTTCTGCTTTGGATAGTTGGCTCCTTCTTGGAACAATCTGCTATCTGGCATCAGCTCTGTATAAAGCACAGGGGAGTCTTTACGTTAGACCAAACTGAAGAGTAAGAATTCTGTCTGTGGAAAATACAGACACTGGAAATCTACAAACAGTAACACTTCATTTCACTTTATGAAATAAAGAAACAGAGAAGCCAAAAGGCAGAGCGCTAAAGCTGGAAGATACACTGCCAGGTTATTCACTTTTCCACTTAATGAATGATCTGATCTTTGTGTGTTTAAGGCAGCCACTGTGACCATCATGATCGAGTTGGAGCAGTAGTGGGCAGCAGAGTACATGAGACTTTGCTTTGGCATGCCTGCCTGCATAATGCATACATTTTCTGCAGACAGACATGGGATGCTATTTTCCAGACAAATGCTGGCTTGCTGGACAAGCGTAAGGATATTAGGTCATATTATTTTCCTGCATTTTCTGACCCCAGTTGTTTTCAAACTAACCGTTAAATTTATTGATATGATGTCCAGTGAATAAATGTGAATTGATTTCTCTCTTTTTTCATATTTATGTAACCGTATCCATGTTAAGTGCACACAGATGATAATTGTGATGGTAATAAATTGTAAATGGTATTTATCGTTGGCATCAAGTAGGGGGGTGATTCTCTGCCATTGGCTGATTGCGTTGGGAGTTCCAAGCCTTAGGCTGTAAACCTCCCTCTGCTCTAGAGGCTGCTGAGTAGAGCCCAGGAATATTAAACACACCAGAGCGTGCAAAAGCAGCAGGCCAAGTGCCGTTAGCCTTTTTCTTTCACCGCGAATTCCATGAAAACGCTAGTACTGATGAAGACGAAGGTCTCCATCACTGAATTCACTTCAATGACTTTGCATGATTTTGACATGTAAGTTGATGTAGAAGTAATACAAGACACATTTAGGAATACCTCAAGTTATATCATATGTACATATTCATCTTTCAAGAATACTCCTGTAAACCCACAGTGCTGTTTAAAGCTGGTAAAATCTGTACATTTTATATGTTTTTTTCAATGCACCATCATAGGTTTATAACCACTGTTTTCAATAATATAGAACCAGTTTGTAAAAGAAACATGTACAATGTGGTTTTATTATGATGCTAAAACTCTACAACTTCATAGATTTCAAGTAGTTCGTAGGAAGCTGTAAAAATGTAGACAAAATGTGTCCACAATGATGAACGGAGCTGCAGATGATTCGGTAATGACTGAGAAACCTCTGCGCTGAGAATGAAGTTATTATAAAATTAACATCCATGAAGCCTCATAATTGAAAAATGGTGATCAAATCTCAAGGCAGATAATGTATCAAGTAGTACTGTAAATTAATAAAAACAGTATATTATTTATCAGTTAATAACTTCTTGATGTTCTCAAAAAAGTTAAATATTAAATTAAACCTTAACTAAAAATACCTTCTTGTGCCTTCTGTCTATTGACCGCCAGGCTCCAGCCCCCCCACCCGACCCAGAAAGATAAGCGGCTTAGAAAATGTGTGTGCGTGTAAAAATACCTTCTTGTGTCTAGATTATACTATTTCAACCTACACAAGTTATTAGTTAAGTTAAATATAAATAACAGCAATTATTAATAAGCGATTACAAACTTTTCAATGATAATGTATATGCGTTTTGTCTGTTTTTGTGAATTAAAAAAACAGACTCTAAAGCGTTAACGATAAATAACAGTAATGTTTCCAAAATGTATTTCAAACACTGAAGTGCATTCAGAAACAAAAACATTTTCTGACTGTTTTCATACATTTAAAGGACCCCATGCCCTACATTTTACTTGTATTTTCCATATATGGACCGTATGGACATGAGGAGTGAATGTTTTGAAACTAACAATGTTTACATACATCAAAATCTTTTATTTCAAAAAAGTGAGGACAATTTTTAATACGAGCCCTCTGTAGTTGAAAATACACTTTACATGTATTTCTTTTCCATATGTTGGTGGATTTGATTAGGCCATAAAATGACGAGTCAAGTAACTTCCAATGACTCAGTCAGTAAAAATGTGGGGAATAACTGACCACACCTGCCATAGTGCTTAAAGATGGATTTTAGGTCCATTCACTTATTAATGAGTCATGACCAGACACATTCAGGTACAGCACTAGTGTCCTGTTGAGGCAAGGTGGGGTTTATTCTGGTTACTTTTATAGAAATGTGAAACAGGATATGGCAGAAAAGAGAACTGGAAAGACACTTCTCAAATTCTGTTCATCACATGGACTGATAACGACCTTCATGAAAGAAGCACATTTTCACGTATAACTAAGTAATGATTACAGTGCCAATCATATGGGTGGCATTAAATTCTGCATCTGAGCCTAATTGTTCTCAGCCTTCCTCGTGTTTTTGAAGCAGTGAAATGGCAGCACTTCAGGGACAGAAAGATCCACACGTATGCAGCTTTAAATCTAAAGAGCTTTCATATTTCCCCAACTCGTTCAGCTCTGCTGAAGTGATCCATTTTCCATGAGTGCCGTAAGCGGAACTCTGTCACTCGGCTTCTCTCGCTGTCTTCAGTTTATGAGAAACCGAGCAGTGCTTTAACATTAAAAAACACAAATTCATATGTCCTTGTGGTATTCTGCAACAGAACCAGAGGAGCCAATTATGAGAGTTTCCATCTGTTAAAGATTTGCAAATCTTTCTGCTCACCAAGAGAGTTTCCACTGTGGTGAAAGACAAAGTAATATCCTAGTTAATCAAGCTTTAAACCATTTCCAATAAAGAAGACTTTATTGTATAGACCTACACGTCATATAATGTTTCTCAAACAGGCACATGAGAGGTTTTAATCGTATATGGGAGGAAATACTAACTTCAAATGCTGGAAGTTATCCAGAAGGTATGAACTTTGCCGTAGGCATTTGCAGAAACACAGCAGAAGCAATTTCCCAACGCTAATGCTAATAATCCATTCGTAGGCACTCCTTGCTAAATCCTTGTGGTTGGCAGTGCATGTAAATTTTAGAAGCTCTGTAAATTAGCTCTAGTGGGTGTATTAAACTGAATAAGCTGTGTTTCACTACTAGTAATCAATAGTAATTTACACATAAACACTAGTAGGGCATGCATGACTGCACTGAGCAGTAAGCATTTCTTTCTTGCATAAGAGTTAGCTAGAAAGTATATGTCTGCTATCAGTACTGCAGTGTTCTGTGTTAAAAGCACAGTTCGACCCTGAGGAGCATGCTGGGCCCTGTCTGTGGAACATGACAGTGTCGCTGGCAGCCATAGTAGCCTAACTTGGTTTGTTTTTTTCATTGGTTTTATTGTTATCAGATGAAGATCCAGAACTACACTCTTAAAAAAAGGTACCATAATGGGTTCTCTGAGCAATGTCACAATGTTCCCTGAAGGACCATTTTTGAAGAAGAGATTTGTGAGTTTGAAAAAACTTTAAAAGGTCTAAAGAACCTTTACATGATGTCATTCTATGGAAACATCCATTTTTGTGTCCCTAGCGTTTACAGATACATTACTCTTGAAAAGCATGTTAGGGCTACAGTGTATTTTAAATATATGTATTTTGTATATTTTAAAATAAATCAATAAGTTATTTTAACAATCACACCTTCTTGAGCATCAATTTAGCAATATTGGTTTTTAAATCAGTTATACAGAATTCCAAGCACCACAGAGGTGCTCGTCCTCATAGCCATGTGTAAAGGGTGAGGCCATATTTTGAGGTAAAAAACATTTTTCTGCAATTTTCAACTATAAACTATATGGGATGTCATTTAAATCTATATGATTTAAATGACATAAGGATAACAAATGCTACATAAATATTATAAAATATATAATGAAAGGTCTGGTCCCCAGGAGTTGTGTCACTGGTGTTACGGTGTAAAAAATCTCTTATTTTGAAATAAAAACCACACTGCTGACTTCCTTTTACCTTTTTTCTAAAGATCTATGATGAAAAGCACATGTTGAGTCCACTGTGTCTTTTCAGTTATGAGAAATGTTCTCATTTAGCTCATGATTTCATATGAAGCTTTTAGTTGAAGTCACTGGTGTGACCTACTTTATTCATATGTAATTGAGAAAAAACAGAATACAAATAGATTACATTGCATATTTTAGTGGATACCTTCAATGATTAACAACATGTGGTTTGATGCTCTGTAGCAGCCATTTTATAAAATGCATTCAAAATGTCTCTGGTGTTACCTTTCTTATGCGTAACACCAATGACGATCTGTAACACTATTGACGCATTTTGATAGATAAAAAGTGGACGTTACTGTAGAATGACCCTTTCATTTTAGTGTTTTTCATAGAACCTTTAAATTATGTGGAAGTTCTTTAAACTGTAAACTTAAGATGTCTTCACATTAACATCTCATTTACAGAAATGGCTCTTTAAAGAACCATCTATTGAAAGGTTCTTTAGGAAACCAAAAATTGTTCTTCTGTGGCTTTACTCCAAACAACTCCTCTTGGTTCCTTTATTGTTAAGAGTAAATCTAAGCAATACACTCACACAAAATTAATTAGATATTTGGAGAGAACTTGATGGGAGAGGAGAACAACACTATGATTGCAGCCTCTTTCTGCCCCTACACTGAAAAAAGTGTTGCTTTGAATGTACTTGATTCAAAAGTGTACTTTGGCTCCACATGGAACCAAAATACATGTTTGAATCAGGTAAATTTAAAGCAACACTTTTTCAGTGAAATAACCATTGAATCTGATATAACATACATATTTAATAAATATATTGAAATAAATGTTTTTTTTCTTTTAGCTCTGTTATCAGATTAACAAGGACACTTTTGGCTCTGTGTGTGTTTGTAAAATGTTGGGACTCTGCATTTAGCTGCTAGTGAGCAACGAGGGGAGGAGTAATTAATATCTCTCCATAAAGACTGTAGTACAGAGTTTTCCTCATATCAAAAAAGTACAACAACATCATTAAAACACAACAAAACACTTTCAGAAGACAGGAATCTAGTTTGCTTCCGGTCTCGTAAATCATGCACATTTCAACAGAAACGTTTCATCAACATCACTGGAGAAAAAATGCATAGTGCAAAAAACGAGGGGACTTCAGTTCAGATGAAAAATCAAATTTTATGTCTACCATCTAAAAGAGTTACAAAACCTGGAAAGAAATTAAACCACAAACGTAAACATAAGCGCTAATATGCTGCAGCTGAAACTCTATCAACATCTGCAGAAATGTTGTTGAGAAACTCTGTGAAGAAGCAACTTCTCAAAGCTTGCAAACATTTTTCTGTGCTGTTTTACATCAAAACATTTCATTGGGCTGCATTTTCATGTTCTCTTACTTAGCCATCTGTAACTTTATGCACATGCATTCAGCATTCCCTAAGAATCATTACGTTCTCTGGTTCTCAGAGCAACTGCATTAATATGTCCCTGAGTGTGGAAGTTTATATCTCCCCCATGTTGTTTAGAGCAGGCCTCCTGCTGGCTGGACCAGCCTCTGGCCGTGGCTCTAGCTGACTAGCAGGCCCTGGCAGTAGACTCTCTCTGAGTTTAGAGGAGGCTGGTGGTGTGAGGTGCAGTTTCACAGCAGCGCTGAGGCAGTAATGTGGGCTGACAGGCACACCGGTGGAGCCACAGCCTGCAGTGCCAAGGCCAGCGAGTTCACAGCATTACAACCAGGGGCAGAGCTCTCATTAAAATGCTCTATTAAACTCTATTATGCTCCTTTGAACCGCTGCGTTCTACTGACTTTTTTTCAATCCACGCACCCGGCAATATGATGAGAACAGTGTGAACTGCCACTCTGCTCTCACAAACATAAGGAAATAGGATGTATGATCAGGTGTTGAAAAATGAGAGTGCAAGATAGTTTGCTTATGCACTTTTGAACCAAAGCATGGCGATTGGAAGTCTCAATGATTCTACAACAAAGGCCTGTAACCTTAATACATTAATGAAGTGCAAACCACTTTCATTTCTGAAGATGAACTAAAGGGACTACTCAGCAAAAAATCTAATGTATACCCTTTTTTCCATTATTCAATGTTTGATGTCCCAATTTTGCTTCATTACTATACTTTTTGGACGTTATAAAGTTATTTTCTGGCTAACAAGTAATGGAAGCTTATGCATTACCAATTGGCATCATGCAAATCTAAATCATCAAAATACCTCAAATATTTGATCTTGCCTGCTCCCGGCAAGAAACCATGTTCAGCAGCAAAGAAAAGAGATGACATAAATAGAAGCAAAACAAGAGTTAACACTGGAATTGCTTCCCACTGCTGGAGACAGCTCTTCATGAGTAAAGGAACGAAGTTTGATGCTGAACTTGCAACATTTCTTCTAGACTGGTAAAAAACCACCTGTTAATGCTAACACTGGCTATTTAGCGATAGCAATTTAGCAAGAAGTGAAGAGAGAGAGGAGGAGGAGGGACTGTGCAGAGAATCAAATCCCAGTCTGCCATGTGGAGGGCAGCTTTGTAAACATTTAAGGTGTTGTTTGAAAGCATTGTCAGTTTAATGAATTTGTTAAAGCACAATCTACATTTTCAATAGCTGATTATTTTCTTAAAGCACATTATTTTATATTGATGTATATTTTATATGTTATTTAATATGTGATCTAATGACAGCTATTCTTTTCATTATTATTCATTATTTGACACTTTGGTTGATAATGGAATGATTCTGTCACTTTTTGCCAGAATGTGTATTTCTTATTGTGCCTTAATGTTTTTGATTTGTCAGTGATGATTACAAAAAATAAGCTGTGAGCATTTCTTTTTGACAATGTTACGTTTATCAGGATTTTGTAGTTTATCTAGTCTGGAATACAACCTCACATTGCTTTGTCATACTTTCCTAATTTTTTTTTAAGTATGATTTAAATGAACTGCTTCCCACTTATTCTTCACTGCTGTTTACAGACTATTCAATCAGATTATTTTTCTCCACACATTTCCCATGGGTCTCTATAAGATCTCAATGAATTTTAAATCATGTCTGAAGTTCTCTCAATGGCATTTTGCATTGTCTTATTGGAATATCTGTCATTTCTTGTGTTTTTCCTCCTTTAAGTGGACAGGCAGGATAAACACATCAAAAATAGTTGCTGAACATCAGTGTGAGCAATTCATTTTGACTGCAAGCAGTGCACTTATCTATTTTTACAGATAATAGTAGGGCTGTCACTATCAATTATATAAGTTATCAAGCAATGTGTTTTTTTTCTTAATCCTCAAAGAATAACAATGGGCTGAACAATAACATATTACGCAGAGTATTTTAAAGATTCCAAAAGAGTTTATCAAAAAAGATTTGAAAACACTTCATATATAAATAAACCATTACATCACAAAAAATGCAGAAATGTGTGTCCATCAGCCCCAGTTTCTTATTGTAAGAGAATAATTCTCATTCTTAGTGTAATAGGAATTGAATGATTGCTTTTAATCGAGTACTCATAACAGACATAGGCCCAATCCCATTTCACCTCTCGCCCCTACCACTTAGCCCTTACCCCTCCGTTTTACCTGTTCAGGCCTAGGGGTAAGGTGTCCTAATTTTTGTTGTGATTGAGGGGTAGGGTGAAGTGTTAGGGCTACATGGCCCTCTAAACGGAGGTTTTTCAGAGGCACACTCCAAAACTGAGTGTTATGAGAAAAAAGGAAAAACTGGCTGTGCAAGCGAACAAAGAAACCCACAAATGTGAGTATTGTCTCTGTTAAAAGGTACAAAACTACTCTATTACTACAGTTTAATGTCATTTCAATGTATTTTGGTCCGTTTCTTTATAACAAGCATAAAAAAATCGCTAGTAGTATGCTGATGTCTCGAACAAGAAGCTAGCAGTCAGCTTCATATCACTGAAGAATTAGGGGTGGACAATAAACTTTACCCTCCTCTGCTGTCACTGCAGACTGGCAGGGTCACCTACAGAGCACCGCTAGTACCCTGTTAAGTACTGTTCTTTATTTTATATGAGGGTTGTCCCGTTTTGTAGGGGAAGATTTCGACCACTACCCATTGTATCTCAGGTCGAAGGGGCAAAGTTATACTCAGTGAGGGGTAAAAATAAGAAATGGGATTGGGCCACCTAGATAACAGCTATACCACTTGCTAATTAGTAAGGCAGCTCAGCTAATTAGTAAGGCAGTACAAAACAAAAGTGTTAAACTACAAAAACCCAACATGTCTTGATCAACAATGTATGGAGAAGGAACCATCACTTTAAACCACTCCCAATCAGTCAGTATAGTCGCTTACCAGCCTGGTTGGTGGTGATGTTCACCGAGGCGAACTGTGGTGAGTAAGGGCTCTGGTCAGAGACGCCGTTGACGGCCTGGATTTCGAAGGTGTACTGCGTGTGGGCCAGCAGGTCGCTGATGTGGACGCGGGATTCGGTCAGGCCCAGCTGCCGTGGGACGAACTGGACGTTGTCCCCACAGCGCGTGCAGGCCCCGCGGCCTGAGCCACAGCTCTTGCAGATGATGTTGTAGACGACGTCCTCGCGGCCGCCGCTCTCGCGTGGGGGGCTCCATTCCAGCCTCAGCGACGTCTCGTTCACGCTGGAGATCACCCTCTGCGGTGCGGATGGCACGGCTGTGGAAAACACAGTTAAAACGCCTTGTCAGCAAGGCCGACCAGAGCCTCTCGAGGGCATTCTGGGAGAAAGGCGGCTGTACCCGGGGGAGCCGGGTCTACGGGTCACTGCCGTTATGCTCACACATCTGAGCCACGCCAGAGTGGAGAGAGGCTATAAATTATGACTTGATGCTCAGGATCCTTACAGAACACGCTGAATTGGACACATCATTTCAAATATCCCTCAAATGTTCAAGATGTATTAATATTACCACTGAATTTTGAATCAATGGAACAAGCAATGCAACGCAGGTTGATACATGATCAACACTGCCTGCCTGGAAAACTCCTGTCTTTATGAGCTCATTTTCATTCATTCAGTCCATTATGATTGCTCCATTAGTAAGAGTGAAATCAAAGTAATCTAGCTTTTCTGTTAACTCTTATATGTGCGATGTGATGAAAAGAGCATTGTGTTTATTATAATGCAAAGCAACACTCAGAGAAAAGTATTCCCCCTCTTCCCTCATCTGAAGCACTCAGATTAAGACCGGTATCAGAGAGCTACTCTTATTCACAAATGCCTGCTCTCCTAAAAAGGACAGGGAATTATGCAAATCGCACAGAAGCTTTTATTTCTTTGTCACCAAAGAGTGACATTCTCATTCAAAGTACTCCAGGTCCACTAACTACAGCTCCTAAAAAGGGCAACCGCATCTGAAGATGAAACAGCACAGCTCTGCATGCTCATGCATATGCTATATGAATTAATTGAGGATTTAGAGATTTCCGTATTGAACAGATGTGGCTGTAGATCACACTGTTGTTTTTTTGTTCCATTTTGAAGCTCTCCACTTCAAGAAGCACATTTTGCTTTTAGATTTTAAACCCAAAATAAAAGTCATGTTCAACTTATTGCAAACAAAGTACAAAAAAAAGCATTTAGCATGTGGGCGTACTTGTGCAGGGCATCTGTGCAGGGTCCGAGTCCGTCCGGTAGTAGCCGTTGCGGCACACGCAGTTGGTAGCTCCCTCGTTGGTGGTGCGGCTGTTCATGGGACACTGCAGGCACTGCTGGTCTCCCTGGGACGGTTTGAAGAATCCAGAGGAGCATGCTGGGTGAAAGACAGATAAAGAGAATATTGTAAAGTGCTAGAACTTCCGCAGACTTTCTGTTATTCCCTATTGTCTATTCCGAAACTATTATTAGACGGAATAGAGTGCCTTAGCCAAGAAGAAAAGTGTCAAATGTTAGGATGTTGTTTTTGTTATTATTCTGTCTGAAATCCCGTAGACAGGCAGGGACAGATTGAAAGGCATATCACAATTCACTCTGATGGGCCTCTGGTGCTGCTGGGCAGCCAGGCCTCTCACTGTTCTGCTTTTGTTTGACACACAAAGAGCAAAGCGCCACTCAGAAATATCTGAGCACGCTGACAAAGGCCATGAGAAATTCCAGATGCATTATTTTTCCAGCCAACACCCAAAAGCACAATAACTTGTATCATACAGAACATTTTTCCACTGGGAATTTGACAATTCCTAGTAATGTAGTGCTTTGACACTGTGTGTGAGCTTGCAATTATAAGGCTCTGTCTGACATACTTTATTGAAACTGAGTTATGTGCATATAGCTAATCATTTAGTGCTGATTATAGTTGCTGTGGAGAAATTAAAAACAAGCATCTTAGAGTCTGTATTTTAAAAAAGTAAGTTACCTTCCTAAAAATGGCATTCTCAGTTGGCGTTATAAGTTCTGTCTGCAGCCGCTCAGTGTGCCCAAGCTCAGCAATAAGCTCTTTACAGGTAGTAGCTCGGCTATGAAGCCTAGTTAAATTACTTGTAGACTTTTAAAACGATTTAGTAAGAAGTCTTAGCAGCAAAAAGTTATTCAAGAGGATTGTAATATTGATACTACTAGTACTGATTCAAAATATAGGTTTATTCAGTTTTAAAGCAGTTATTTAGCTAGCGTTTGCTAATGTTAGCTAGCTAAGTTTGGTAGCTTGGTCAGGTTGGTAGCCTGCTAACTAAATTATCATCACTACAAAACAGAGAACTATCTAAGTAAAGTCTGAGTTCAAGGATCAATATTTGATCAGGTAACATGGACATCTTTGAATGTTATGAGCTGCTTGAAAATGAAACACTAAAGTCAACAAATTTGCCTTCTGTATTTAGCTGGCGTTAGTTAGCCAGTTTGCTAACTAATATCCAGCTTAATTAGCTAAATTGCCTTATCTGCAAAGCAGCACGCTGGCTAGATAAAGATCAAGTCATAAATGTACATTTTAAACATTTACTAAGAATACTGAGAATAACTGCAGTGAGAGGCAGAAGCAGAAGTACAAATAGCAGAGAGAGAGACAGAAAGAGAGAGAGAGACAATATTTCTGATGTTTATGTACTACAGGAAATACGTACTTATAAATAAACATGTTTGAGCCTCTTGTTTTTTCCCCATTATAAATGATATAGCAAAATATATTTATCTTATAATCATGCTGCTTTTATCATATACATATAGTGTATATAGTTCAATAAATTTTCCTATTGTGTTAAATTCTGATGTAGAAGTAGTACAATAGATTTAGACTATGAAATTCACCTGTTATGGTGCTTGTGTCTTGATATTTCATCATAATTCTCAAATGTTAATCAACAAGCTCATGATATTGATGTGGCTCGTGAAAGCTGTGCAAGTATCTGAAAAACTACTACATTGTATTATATTGCCTTCATATTTACCTACATTTCATTTATGTTACTTATTTATGATCATTGTGCTCAGAATGAAAAGGTCTTATGCGGTCCATGCCAGAAAAAGACCAAATACCGTACGATTTTAACATTCAGTCAAAAGTATCTCAAGACAATGACCTGGATCTGAGAAGTAATTGTGCTATAAAAGAACACAGACAGAACTTTATGATTCTAAGCTGAAAACGTTCAGGGAACCTTTTTTTAAATGAAAAGTCGATCTTATTGATTGACAAGTGCTGACATTTATACAAGATCGCTATATGAAAGCAGTTTGTAGGAGGGTGTGACATGTAACATGGTGAGCGATCAATAAAATGTTCTTAAGAATTCTCCCTCCATCTCCCTGCTGATGACTGCAGGACATAATCCTTCATCTCTTCATTACAAACCAATCACCTGAGGACTGCGCCCTTCAAAAGAACACTATCAGGCTAAGTTCTTGCATGTAATACAGTAGTAATAGCGACAAACAAAGGCAACTCAAACACGTGACACGGTTTCCGCAGGTGCACAGCAGACCCCTTCCCCGAAAACCCACTGAGCACGAGTGAGTACAATGGAGCTCATTCTATTAAGCTAATATCCCACAGTGGTTCTGACAGTACAACATTAGTCTTGGCTGGCTCTCTTAGCCTGTGATTGATGACAGGGCGTTTGCTTTCTGCCAGGAGGAATATGAAGCTTACATATTCTCACTTCACAGTTAGTTAAAAGAGAGAGAGGGAGGCCCAAAACGAGGTGTTGGTTACGCTTCAGCGGGCGGAGGGCTGAGTGGCAGGAACACAAATGGACGGGGATGGAATTTAATGTTGGTGGTACCGCAGAGAGCAACAAAAGAGGGAGCGAGTAAAGCAATATCCCAGTGATATATAAGCTATGTACTAGATTTCAGAACACGACTGTTTAAAGAGCAGATGGACAATAAGACTCTGCCAGAAGAGAGGGAGGGACCTTTTATACTGTTGCAGAGTTTTTGCAGCCTTTGGCTGGTGTATGATTTCTGAGTCTGCGTGTGAAATGAAAGCACTCATTGACAATGCTAATATACAACAATGAACCTCTTTTACGGGCACTATTAGGGATGCACAATGATATTGGAATCATATCAGTATCAGCAGATATTTGCTTAAAAAATGATTGGCGTTGTTGCTGCCCTATTCTAAAATGTCAGCATATTATTCATTTCACTGCAATTGTAAATCAACATAAATGAATGTTACAGTTTTCTGTAATGCTACAATATTTACATTTATTATATTGTTTTTGTGTGGGCATCAGCAGATATGTACATGAAGAAAATCAGATATCCAGTATTCTTCATGTACATATCTGCTGATTTACAGGAAACGGAAAAAACGTTCCTAATATGCAATGGAAGTTATTGTAACTATTTTTTCAAAGTAATTTTTGAGTATTTCTTTTGTTTGGTTCACAATGCAACACAATGCAAAAGGCAACTAGAGTGTTTAAAATATGCAAAAAAGTACAAAAAAAAAACAAAACAAAAATGAAGATACAAGGTTTTTGTGACACAGTGGCTATATATATATATATATATGTATATATATATATATATATATATATATATATATATATATATACATATATATATATATATATATATATATCGCTGCTGTTGGAACAAAACCTCATATCTCTATTTTTATATTTTTTTCAGTTTTTGACATAATTTGAAAATGCCTGTTGGCCTTTACATTGTCTGTACATTTCATGAAGAACGGACCAAAAGTAACAGCCCAAAATTACTTGGAAAAAATTGGGTTACATCGACAACAGTGATATATATATATATATATATATATATATATATATATATATATATTCCTACTATTAGCAAACAAAAGCTTGCTCAGATAAAACGGCTTTTCAAATCTAATTTAGGTGTCTAAAATTTTTGCATATTTGGCGGAGCATCATATGCGCATATGGTGGCACTCCAGTCTTTGGTAAAACAGATTTCTCTTATATTTTACACAGCATTCTAAGTTAGCATCCTAAGAGTCCCTGAGGTCGTAAAATATTAAAACGGCTCTTCACTGATTCACAAATGTGTAATGAGAAAGATGTTCAAAGCGATATCATGTACCCTTTTCCACATGGAACAAGTTCTACTAAATGGAATTTTTAAGTTAAATAAATATAAATTCACTATTCTCCATAACGTTGTTCTGTGAAATCCTTTAACTTCTGACAATTTCATGAAGATTTCATCACTGGGGAGAGCTTTATTACATGACCTGATACACAGTTACATTACTACAGAACCAAAGAGTTACTTGGCTCAAAATGAGTTTAAATAGTGAGAGACATGTCGGACAGACAAAAAGCCTTGCGCTCTTTATTTTCCCCTTATGAAGCACAGCAGTGACTGACATTGCAGGCCTCTCTCTTAGACATCTGTAATTATATAATGTAAACGATGCAATCTATTGCAGGCGTTGTGTCGTAGATCACAGCTCACAGCCATCTTTGAGGAATCCATATCTGAGTTTCCTCATTACCCCCTACTGCTTTCCTTGGCCTACTTCAGCATGAAGCTACAGATGTCTGAGTAACTCTCTCCGGCGTTGCAGGCAGCAGGAGAAATATTAATGTCCATTAGAAGTGTTCTGCAAACCTGCTGCACTCTGATGCTGCTAGCAGCCTAATGGGGGATGAGGAATGGACCTCCACCCCCTTATCACCGTGCTATCTCTCAGCCTCTCCGTAAGGTGAATATGATGTCTACCATCAGCATTAGGTGAATAGACAGGTTATACAGGGACGGCTATACATACTAAGAAGACATGCATTACAGCTCAAGCCCTAGATAAACCATTCAACATGATATTTCATATTTTATATGAAAAAGGCACTTCATTCTGATTCTGTAAGAAATCTAGCCTGAAATATGACAAAATTGCTTGTAGAATTGCTTGTAGCACTACTTTTAGCACAAATCAGACTGGGTATCTAAATTCAGTACTTATGGTATCGACCAAATCACTTTAATACAACACAATATTGAAAAATACTATGTCAATCAGTACCAACTTTAAATGCCTAAGCACTCTTATAAGCATCTTTAAGCCAATAAGCATGGTTGTTTCAAGATCTAGACTGATTACTGATTCTTGATTAGTCTGTGATTTGTTGCAGTCCTTAAATATACTCACTTCCACATTTCAGTTCACTTCCAGTTTTAAGCCACACCTTGGTTGTAATTTGAAAAAAAGTACTGAAAAGGTATTGTTCAGGGGTTGGTATCAAAGTCTAGGTATCTGTATTGGTATCAGTATCAAAAACTTTTGAACAATGCCCAGCCCTCCGAACAACATGACATAAAGTAGGTCATGCTGTAGCCACATGTAGCCCACCGTTAAAAATAGAAAAGTGTATCTACAATTTCTTTATAGTTTATTTGTATTTCTTTTTTATTTTTGTTTTAATTCTGCAGTTTTGCATTTCACATTTTTGGACTTTGTAGGATAGTAGACTGAGCAGTCTGAGCATGGTGACTTTAAATATCCGCTTTTAACCCTTTAATGTTCTGCTCAACCATTTGGTGGAGCACATTTTGAGTCACTATACATGCCACAAAGTACCATCTCGACCATTTGGTAGACGTGAATATTTTAAAAACTGTGGGGTCAAAAAAACAAAACAAAAAAAAACACCAATTGTTTTTATTATTGCCCCAAACAAATAAAAAATACAAAAAAAAAAAGAACTCCATTGCTTTTTTCTTGGTGAGGACATTAAAGGGTTAAGGAAAGTGTTCAATTGAAAATAGCTCCTTTCAAAGTTAGTTTTTAAAGAAAAAACTGGAGCAGCATAGGTATCAGATCCTCAAAAGTTCCCATATTAATATCAGTATTGGAAAAGAAAAACATTATGTAAGCAAAACAGAAAACTTTTGTGCCCTGTTTACGCAAAAAAATCTTAAAATAATCTGTTAAGTATTGTTCATCACATTGGACCTACAGACAAACAAAACACTAACAGGAGATTTTAGTGTTCAATGTTTTTTAACATATGTTTCTATACACTTGAGCTTAATTCATACAAATCTCATCCCAGAGACATTCGTAGCTCATAACATTCAATATTAATATTGCCGTCATTGTGTTCATTTCTTTGATTATAAAATAGACTCAAGAATACATACTTAGAACGTCCAACTCACTATTCATCCTGCTCCAGACATCACACGATTAGTGAGACTTTCACAAGCACTGATGAACCATCACTGCAACAAACTACACTGCAAAGAGTGGAACAGGGCAGTTTGCATTGATTTGAAATACTGCTTTTGTTCATCAATCAAAGTATTTATTTTAGTTCAGCATAACCAGCTAGATTCCTTGCTAAATGACAAGCTATTTTTACAGTTTATGGCTGCACAAATGATTTACACAAAATCTGAGTCTGCATGGGCACATCATTTCATATCATCCAGCAGCACAGACTTATAATCAAGCTACAGTAGCTCACAGCCAGACCCATGAAACCTTATAAGGTTCTTGTCACTTAAACTGTACTATGTGTGACCATATCCCAAACATTATGTCCCTTTTTGCCACATAAAGCAAGTGAGTTCCTGATGTAGGCTAACTAGCAAAGAGCCAGTGAAAAAGAAGGGCCTGAGTCTCTGGTCAGGCTGTGCGTGTCGCAGAACATGGCTGAAAGCGGTAGAATAGGGGTCGGGGTCAGTGTGGGACAGAGGGGCAGCAGCACAGACTCAGAACAGCTGGTGCTCGAGTTGAATCCATGTACCCGCCTCCTAGTGGAAACCACAGTACTGCATAGCATAGATAACGACAGGCCATAAACTTTAATATAAGAGGGCACTTTACATTAGTTTACATGCTGCTATAGTGAAAAGCACTACTCAGTTGATATAACTACACTATAAGTCTTGCATACAATAAAACTAACCATGACATATGATGAAGATGGGAATGAGGAAAGCCTTACTCACTGAACTGCACATTCATACCAACTATTACTTCTGCTCTACAGACAGCTTTTACCAAAGCCTAATAAAAAAGTGCTTGGCATGTGTGCAGGTAGGAATAGGCAATATAGGAAAAATATAATATGACTATACTTGAAGAGATTTTACAACAGTTCTCACAATATTTTGTTTTCTGGGGTTCGATAAGTTGGAACAGACTAAGAGTGTAATGTTGTCAGCACCCCCCCAGTCTCTTTCAAGGGTCACCCATTTGCCATCTTTCACAAAAACTACTGACAAAACTAAGCACCTGGGTGCATCTTATCAGATTAAAGACCACTGCACACTGGACGTGCTGCTGTACTACACAGAATGTGTTGCAGTGAGCGCGCTGATAAACATCAAGGGTGAGTTCATTTTTACACTCTACTCGTACAGAATAAAACATATCACGCTTGGCATCTGTTCACTAGCTTTTCTCAAACTTGCTGTTTTCAGGCTGAAATATATGAGGTGAATCAAAGATTCGGCTGGTAATGTTAGCTGAGATAACACACCATTACCATTTGTCTGTTTATCTAAAAGACTGAATGCCTTTCTCTCTGTAATTTGAAGCCCCGTCATCTACTATGTCTTTCTGTGGTCTCGATATGGCTTTAATTTAACACAGTAATGGCAAAGTCCTGCGCTGTGACACACTGAGAAACCGAACCATGATCTCAGTCGCCTAGCGCATACTTCATTAAAATTAATGGGTTCAGATTTTTAGATGCTGTGTGATGTGTTGTGGCACGTCCCATGTGTGGTGGGGTGGGGTGGGGTGAGGGGAGGGGGTTATGCTATGTGCAAACCTACCCTCAAATATTATTTTTTTCTGAAGTCACATCTAAATTCTAGAGGTGATTTTGGAGGGTTTGTTGTGTTTGAGTGCTGCACAGCGGGTGTTGAAAAAGTTCTGTTGGAGAACTTTCATTTATCTGAGCAAGAAGACATGAAATATTAAAAATCTAACTGAATCCTGACCTCAGAATCAAACCGTATCAAACCTGAATCCATTTATATTGTCACTCCCACAGAATAAGACACAGAATACCAGTACAGCTATGGGTGGATAGTTTAAAACTATGACAATGAGTTTTATATTCAATGTTTCACATACTGTGCAGTATTACATCCAATTAAGAAGGGCCAATTACACTGGATTTCCAGCATCATAGTAACTCTAACTCTGAATCTCCCAATAGGGCGAGATCTCAGAGAGCTACACCACTTCGGAGTTTGTTCAAAACCTCTTTTTTTGGATGCCGTATGTGTGGCTGATTAGTGCTGTAGACGTACTGCTGGTGGTCATAGTAAAAGCTTATTGTGACCGAATTTATTGTGATAATAATATTATAATTCATCTTAATTTCTGAGCTCTTTTACTGTAAAAGTGTTCGGTGTGTGTACAGGAAGCGGTGGCCAATATGACAAAAAATAAATTGTCAAAGGTATTTACTGCCTCTCCTTCCTTCACTATCAGTAAATAAGAATACTAAGCCCACAGACGGACAGACAGTAAGGGCAGGCTGGCACTCAGCACGCATAAAGCAGACAGACAATGCTGCATGGTCCTGAAACCCAGCTAGTGTGAGAGTGCTGTCACAGACAGCCTGCTTCAGACACCATGTGACCAGCCAGTTCCCAATGGCTGCCACAGCTCTGTACCGACACTCAGTACTGAGACGAACATGCTTGTCATAAATACACATACACACACCACAGAGAGGCCTTATTCTCAGCCTGAATTCTAAATTTTGCTTAAATGCCAACAAGCATTTAGAAAGTGGCAATATTACAGTACTATATTATCCACAACATAGGTTACAGTGTTATTGTATTGATAGCTGATTTCTACAGTATCACATAAGAAAACACAAGAAACGGTGTGTTGATTGTTTATTTGCACCTTCAGTAGGGTCTCACCATTGTGTGTTTTTGGCAGTGGTCTTCTGATATATAGTACTGTGCAAAAGTCAGAGACCACCCTTTATTTATGTAATTTCCAATGTTTCCAGAAAACATTTTTTACAAAAAAACACACTGAACAACTAAATACAATTTTTTCTTTTTTTAGTAGTGTGTCCACACTTTGTCTTTATGACAGCTTCCATTCTCTTCAGAAGACTTCCTTTTAGTTTTTTATAGAAATCATTTTCTGCCTCTCACAATCCAAAACACATGATGATGATGTCTGGACTCTGGGTTGGACAGGAAATGTAATAAATGAAGGGTGGACTCTGAATTTTGCAAAGCACTGTAAAGTCAAATCACAGGCGAAAGCTGCTCCTGTATTATTATTCAATAGTATCGTCAGCCAGATCTTAGAATCGTGTCTGTTTTTGTAACTCTGGCAACAAAGACACAGAAGTAGGTTCTTTTGTGACATCTGTTGTACATTTAGCTATCTTTTCCCACTGGAAGCCGTACTGTAACACTGCACCCCGGCTTTGTAGCCATCATCTTGTTTTCATCATCAGAAACACTCATTAACTCCAGACAACGTCCGAGGGAATTCTACCAGATTTTCATCATCAAGCGAGAGGACTCCAAGATTAGTTCTGAATTCTTCGCAGAGGCGAAGAATTATCCAGCAGGATTCATGGGCTGGGGGCTAGGAGGCACTGGGATGGGAACTGTGCCCCCCCAAAATGCATGGAGATCCTGGCGGTCAGCAGGAGTAGCCAGTCCAGAGCAAAGCAGCAGATGACAGTCTAATATGAGGGGGCAGCATTCCAAGACACATACTTGTGAGATCCGAGCATAGGGCACAAGCATAAAGCAGAGGAAGACTCCAGAGAGCAGAGTCCCTCACAGGCTCTTTCACAGGCTCTTTGTGGCTAATGTCTGGAATCCCAATAATGACACGGCTTATGAAGAGAAAGCTGGAGAACATTCTGGGCTGTGTGGTCTTGAAGGAAGAAGACATTTCCTCAAAACACAGCCAAACTCATTACAATGACAAAACCTGACCGCTTCTATTGTGTCTAGTGAGAAGGTGGCCTTGCCACAACACTAAACACGCCGTAGGAGTCTGATGAAAGTCCGTCCCGCAGGGAGGCAAAATGTAGATTTCAGCACCGAACCCCCTGCCAAATACGAGAGGAAGTGAGTGTTGTGGATTTTTGATTTTAATCAGAACAAGCATCTTCTGTCAAATAGACCTCATTTCATCTCTGCTTAAGCAGTTTGCATGACAGGCCAGTTCCTGCTAGCACCTGATACCCATAGACCCCCAAAAAAGGGGGAAAAAAATCACAGACCACAATCCTTCCATTGTGGCCGTGGTATGAAAGGCTTCAAAAGTGGCTCAGCGAGGACGGACTGCTTGCTGAGCTTTATTTTTTGATCTGGCCTGAACATTCCAGAAAGTTGTCCACATGGAGAAGTTCTATTTTATGCCACTGAAAGACACGCCATCTTCTGCTCGGAGATTTGTTGCTTCCTGAATTTTGCTACATATCTCACATTCTTTGTTTAGTACACTATCCACCCAACAGAACCCAATTTCCATAGACTATTGACTATGAATACAGGCTAGCATTACAAAAAGGGAACCGAAAAAAAACTTGCTTGTCTAAGGCGTCAAAACCAGTTTACTTGCAGACAGGGCAGATATTTCGCTCCGAGAGTGATTTGCTGTTATTTATTCATTCGTAGTGTTTGATGTTAATATTTCATTAGTCCCCTGCGCCTCAGACACAGCTCTCCGGGGAGCAGTTTTCTGCTGACTGCCTCCATTGTGCCGTGACTGACAGTTGAAATGTATTCATTTGGAGTTGTAAATATTAATGGTGTCAGCTCCATCTGCTAACCTCTACCTGAGACAAAGGCCCCCGCGTTAACCCGACAAGTTCTTTTATGTGACACTGTGACACCCGGTCCAGCGCTGGCTGTGTGGTGTCAACATCGCACATCCATGATGCTCTGTGCTGCTTTTGTGCGCCTGACAACAGAATCCGAAAGTGTCAGTCATCAGCCGCGCTGCTGGGGAGAGCGCTGGCACCGAGTGAATGGCGACGGCACATAATATGACACTGACAAAGAGGCTGGTCCATCAGCAATATGCAGAGGGACGGCGTGGAGTGATGTGGATGAGCTACTCCAATCAGCACTCCTCCCTGCCAACCAAGAGATGCGCTACAGAGACCTACAGGTGCTGCAAAAGGACTAGAAAATGAATCCTACGCTGTACGGTACATGATGTGATACATCATTCTGAAAGTGTCAGCTGGCAAGACCTTTCACTGAAACACTGGGAAAGTTCAAAGCTAAGAAGTGCCAAAAATCAAATGGACAGGTACATAAAGCTAGATCAAAAAGGTTTCTATGGTTCTACATCAAGTCAAAGTGACTGCTCTTTCAACCCCTCAGTGGATGAGAGCCAGTGAATAAGGTTGTCCTTTGCCATTTGCTGCCCTTTAAATCAAGAAATGGCAAGAAATGAAATAACAAACAGTCTGGAGGAAAACGTGAGCCAGACAGGGAAATAAATACCGAATATACTAGACTGTACCATATAGAGGTTCTCTGGAATGATGTTACAGAAAAAACACTTTCCCAAGACCCTTTCAGTGGATGGTTCTTTAAAGAATCATTTCTAAATGTGTTGTTCAAGTGTAAAGAAACTTTTTTAAAGTTTACACCAAATAAATGCTGTTTTTTTTCCCCTAGAACCGTATGTCCAAGCCAAGAACCATTTAGGAACATTTATTTTTTCTGCACTGTCCACTATTTGATTATCCCAAGCCTAACCAAGTTATTTAAACCTTTAAAAGGTTCTTCACACTCCGAAATCTCTTCATGTCCCTAAAGAACCATGAAAATGAGATGTATGACTATAAAGTAATACATAAGGTAAAGGTTCTAGGAGGAACCCTTTAATTGGTAGGGTATCTTTACATTCTGTGGAGATTCTTCACAATCACAAATCTCTTTTGAACCATGTTTGAAAAGAGATTTGTGAGTGTGAATAACCTTTTAAAGGCTTTAAGAACCCTCGGATAATAAAAAAAAAAGTTGTACACCAATTTAAGGGTTTGCAAAGAACTTTAATGTTATGTGGAGGTTTGTCACACTCATCCATCTCATTTACCAAAGAGGTTCTCCAAAGAACCATCAATTCATAGGGAAACACAAGTGGTTCTTCCGTGGCATCACGCAAACCCTTTTAAACGGGTACTCCTGATTAGTTTCTCAAATAAGCTGCCATTGCAGAGACACAATATTTACACAGTCTTGAGCTGTTACTGTCTTTTTGTTATATTGATTAATTACATAGTTTCTTATCTTATCTAATGAGTTACATATAAATTCAGTTTACAATTTGGTTTGAGCAGGTAATCCTGCCTTTTTTCTGTTTGTTTCAATGTCAAGTAATGACAAACCCTTGGAAACAATGGGAAAGATGTTTTTCTTTCCTCAAAACAAGACATATTGTTGTGCGCACAACAACTTTTCATCATAATAAAATTCTCTCTCTCTTCTACTTGCAAACACAAATGTGGATTTGAAGTTTGGAATTCACATATTCAAGAGTTAACACTGAAAAAAATCCTCCACTACACATTACAGATGGCCATAGATGATTTATGCCTACAACTAACAATGATGCATTTCTAAATATACTTTATATGATTAAAGCCAAGAGTAAATCTCTAGATCATGGTTGCTTCCTTTTTTTGTTTTCTTTTCTTTTGACCCCCTACCCAAACTGTGTACATGTGAGTGTATACTTGTGTGGGAGGGAGAAAAATAATGTGCATGAGAATCTTTCACAGTGGTTGCACATGAACAGAACAGGCCACCCATCCGTGCAGGACACAGTCAAATTGTGTACGGGGTAGATGTTCTGCAGCAACAGCTCCATTCAGACCAGCCTTTTAATCTGAGGCTCGGCAATTGTGTGAAAAGTTTGGTGATGAATCTAGATTAGAGAATACCTCTCGAATAAGAGTGATATTCAGTGTTTTTTCACAGCTGCAGCACTGCAGAGGCCTCATATGCTCCATTTCCTCTCTACCCCCCACAGTGGCCTTTGTCATTAATTTGAGCAGGTGTGTCTGTGTGGGAGCTCATCTGATGATGGGTTCTGGGCCATTTTAAGCACCATGTACACCCCCAAACAGGTCAATCGGCCATAGTTGGGTATGTTTGAGGCATATGTGAATTTACAAAATCACAACAGACAAAGTAAAGGCTATTTAACAGCTGCACACCCTTTCAGACCCATAGCTCTGAGCTGTCTTCTCACACTGGAAGAGTCAACTGTGGATTTTTTCAGATCTGAAGCAACAGTGAAGCTTGATTTTCTCCTCTCTCTCAAAGATGAAAGGCCTGTTTACCTAGATGGTGAGAGTTTTGGTGGTCTACCAGTGTCTTGCATGGTTGATAGAAGTCCCATTATCTCTTTTGCATCTTTTTATATAATTTTTTTAGCTCCATTTTTGGAAACTCTGTTGATTTTACTTATATATGTTGCCGCTGCTGGAAGAAAATCTTTCATCTTCATTTTTCAGTTTTTGACATAATTTGAAAATGCCTGTAGGCCAAAAGAAACGGTCCAAAATGACTTGGAAAAAAATCTGGTTGCATTGACTTACATTAAAGGTAAAGTAGGTTTTTTCCTTTTCCTGTAAAGTTACCATTTTGGAGGTATATATATATATATATATATATATATATATATATATATATGATAATTTACATTATCTATGTATCTATATCTATCTATCTATCTATCTATCTATATATATATATATATATATGTATATAGCTACTGTCAGAACAAAGCCTTGTAACTCCATTTTTGTTGTTTTTCAGTATTTGGCATTATTTAAAAATGCTGGTTGTCCTTTACAATGTGTGTAAATTTCACACATTGGACAAAAAGAAACTTCCCAAAAAGACTTGGAAAAAAGTCTGGTTCCACTGTCCATATATATATATATATATATATATATATATATATATATATATATATATGTATATATATGTATACAATTTTTGAAGTCATGCTATTCATCCTTTCCAATAAAGTATTCAGTAATTGTTGAAAGGTACGCATGACTTGTTCAGTAACGTTGCAAAGCTTAGTATTGTTTGGCCTTTTTTCCCCAAAACTGATTACTCGATTAACCGTTAAATTAATCTGCACTCTGCTCGATTAGTAACATAATCGATAGTGACAGCCCTAAAAGAACATATTATACTTACAGAGACGTCTCAGCTCTATTCAGGACAGATAGGCTACAAGGCGCAACAAAGAACCCCTCCTGCTCGTCCTTCTTTTGTTCTGAGGCACTTTTTCCTTTCATGGTGACGGAGAGAAAGAGGAGAGGCTTGAGGAGGAGAGGCACTGACAGTGCCCGCTCGTCTGACATTGTCTGCCTGCTGGAGACTGATGGACGAGGCTGGACTCCTGAAGGGCCTTTGATCAATGAGTTCCTCATAGACGACAACAGGACACCTGCTTCCCATCAAAGAGAGGAAGGCCTGGAAGTGCTAGCGTGGACAGCTACTACTCAGCATAGATTAACCCTGCAGTCCAGCCCTCATCTTTTTATCCCACTGCAGTTTCCAGCCTGCTCGGACAGCTTACAGCCAACTCATCCAACGCAGTTTGTTAAAATGCAGTACAGTATACTAGAGCACATACTGTATTGGTGTGGAAACAGGGGTTAAACTGGGCTGGAGCCTACCAGAACAGAGCTCTGAAACCTTTGGTTTATGCTATGTGAATGGAAAGAGAAGCTGACTTTTAGAGTTTAATAAAAATGTATATCATCTGTAATATGCCTGGGTTTACATGCTGTTACAATGTATGGAGGCTGCATTAGGAGTTTTTGCAAGTGCAAATTATATTATTAGTGGTATAAATAGTTTGTATGTATATGTGTCTCATTTGTACTCCTCATCAATGCTCCACAGAGTTTGAGTTATTTGCCTAAATTAGTCACAAGGGAAAAATACTCTCTTCTACAGTTTTTTCTTATTTATAGGATTAGTGTGTTATTTTTCATACTATGTATTTTATTGCATAAACTTTATCATCATACTTTGTTTTTTGTCTGAATAATGAATTTATACTTCCTTCTGTTCCTCCTCATGTTTGTAATGAAATCCTGTCATTGCTGTATGATGCAGTTGTTCTGAAACTGGTCCTCATGGCCCCCCAGGCGGTCCACATTTTTGCTCCAACCCAAATTGCAACACACGGGGAAAGAGGGAAAATGGGTACCGTCTGGGGGAGCCCTGAGGACTTGTTTGAGAACCACTGCTGATGAATGATCCTTAACATGAGGATTATAAAAAATATTTATAAAATACAAAATACTGATCATAATAAATTATCGCCTATTCGATTTACCACGCTGACAGAAAACGCCTACACAGCTTCACTCTCACTACCCTTCTCTTTTTAATGTTCTGTAATCACTCCTCTTGTTTAGTTTTCACAATAAGGGAAGCACGTTTTCACTCTTTCCTGCTGTTTCATGGTGTTTCAGCTTAACATTATGCCTCAGCCTTGAAGTAGCTTAGCTTAGACTATTTCTGTTTCTGTTGTTGTAACATCAAGTCATTCCACAGCATTCTATTGCATAGGTCACCACTGAGACAGCAAAAGTAATCAAGTCATCATATTTCATGTGAATGAATTTCTCTTCAATTTGACAGCCAATGTGTGTAATATGAATTGTGTACATTTATTTATTGTTTTGCCAACAGGCTATTGCAAAAGAAGCCCTTGCAACTAGCTAGCTAGATACAGATATAGGTGGATATATCAGAAAAGTAGATTTAATCAATTCCAAGACACTAATGGTACACATGAAATATATAAACACGCAATAATGCATTAATTTAATGACATAGTCCTTAATGTTGTCGCCACCTATGAAAGATATAGGCCTTTTCCACCTTTCAAATCCCCATGTAAGCCCTGTATAGAACTAATCATTACAGGCACTTAGGCCTGTCTCTGTATAAACCTGTAGCCCTCATACTTCCTAAAAAATAAATAAAAAACAAACTGTGCATTCTAAAATCTGACCTTGCCCTTATCATGCGCTTAATGTCTTTAGACACAAAGCAAAGGTCAGCTCAAAAGCAGTGCTTTGCTTCAATGCACAGCTAAACAAGTGGAAAGTCCTGATGGCATGAGATTCAATAACACAGCATGCAGGACAGTATACTGCTATTTGATCATGAATATGACAATAAAATGCCACTCGGAAAGATGTCTGAAGGATAATGACACCTTTTCAGTTTTAGTGTACAGAATACATGCTTAAGTATTTATTCATATATGTATTTTTTTTTCAGTCTAACAACAGCTAGCATTTTCAACATTAAAATAATTTTTGTGACAATTTGGCTACAACAGCTACCAGTGACAAACAGTGACTTTTACAGCGAGAGCAACAATTCAGGCCATAAATGTCAAAACTGGTGTAAAAATGAGAGAAAATATCTCTACAGTAGTGAAACTTTCTGCTAGCGCCCCTGTAGGATTTTTGGGATATGTTAGCGCTGAGCTAACAACGATTCGCACAATCATTTTATGCCTGTTCTAGATTAAATGCAAACATTTGCAGCTTGTAAAAGACATTCCATGTTTTACTCAAAGGCTGTAACAGAAATGAACATATATTTGACCATGTAGTAGTTTTACACTGACTCTTTCAGTAAAGGTTCCATTTCTAAAATTTGACTAAAACGCTTTAGTTAGGCTACCAGTCCTACTTGAATAGTTTAAATACAAGATGCATGAGGATGTACAAGGTTCAACATCACAATTGCCTGAAAGCCCAGGCAAGTGAAATATCAGGTCGGGACAACAGCTGTGGAAATCAATTGCCCAATCGGCCAAGCTGATGTTCAGCTATAGAGTAATTTTGACACTGAGCAACCGTACTTGATACTGCCTTAGTTCACTTTTATATCACTGCTGTCCGAACAAAACCCCAATATTTGTTGTTTTTTTTCAGTTTTTGACATAATTTAAAAGTACCCATGGTCCTATATATTGTGTGCAAATTCCATGATGAATCGACTAAAAGAAACAGCCCAAAATTACTTGGAATAAAGTCTGGTTCCATTGACTTACATTAAAAGTAAAGTAAGTTTTTACCTTCTCCTGTAAAGTTCTAATTTTGGAGATATGAGGTTTTGATCAGACAACAGCGATATGTAAACACCTCCTCACTGTGTAACAAAATGGTGTAATCCAGTTTCATGTTGAGTTACATCCAGGCAATCGCGTTGCTTGTCGGTACTTGTTTTTAGCAAAAAGTATGATTGAAAATGCAGGTGATGCAGAAGAATTCGACAAAGCTTTCACTTTAAGAATAAATTCATAGTCTTACAGAAATCATAAGCACTTTTGATAACTGACAACTACATTAGATATGATTTAATAATAATAAGCATTTTCCATGCTACAATTATAGGATCAGAATAATGTAAACAAATGAGAAGCATCGCAGGGATTAAACAGGCAAAATCATCAAGTTTCTAAAGTTCCTCATAGAAACGACAATAAAAAAAAGCTGATCCATGTGTAGCTTGGCTGGACACTCAATGTCAACTGTGTCCAAACCGTCATTACTTGTCAGACTAAAGTTAACTTCTTAACCATCCCTTGCAAAATACATACAATCCTCTGTCAATTATATGCAGCAAAATGTGCAAAGTAAGTGATGTTTGATTTGGTGTACAAATATAGTAATGATGAGAAGAAAAGTCTGATCAACCACAATAAACATGCTGATACCAATACAGAAGAGCAGCTTTGGTCATCCTATTGCAAATATTTATTATTGTATCCCTTATTATTATTATTATTTATTATTATTATTATATTACTACTTTATTATTAATTTGTCATTATTCCTATTTTATTCCCTTTAATCTATAGATATATATATCATACATTTTGTGCCAATCACAGGCTAGAATCACAGGCTAGAATTTCTGCTCCTATCACAAAAAGACATCAAAAAAGAATTTCATCCACAAATTAAAAGGGATACAAACATCTCAGACTTGCTGTGTCCTCATACAACCATGTAACCTATTTCAGAGGCCTGAACAGTTCCTGAAGAGCTTAAGCTGCTGTTTTTGTATCTCACAAATACACTCTGATAACCTTAGAACTGACCTGTTGGATCTGCTGGTTTAAGGCGTAACTAAATTGGTAGAAAGCATTTTGGCTTATCTCAACTCTACCTGACTTAATTGTGCAATTTGTGCAGTATTGTTTTACCATAATCAGATCTCCATCATTACATGCTGATTTTCCATTTCATTTGAAAGTGCTTTGGTCTTTCCTTTCATCCCCCAAGGTGAAAGAACTTAATCTATTTCTATTCATATGAAGATGTGGAGTAAAAGTGCCTCTCCCAGCTGTGCTGATGAGATTAGGTTAGTGTGTCTCTGCTGCAGCCGGTTCTGAGGACTGTCTCCAGTGCTCTACTTTTCTGCCTCTCTGAGTTAACGTGTTTATCCTGGGACTTCCCAGACTTCACAATCTCAGCACGATCACGCCATCATCAACATGCAAGCTGATCTCCAACATCAGAGGAAAGGCGCCACGTCTTCCTGACACCTAGTATAAGCACCAAAAATGACTGAAAAAAAAGATGTGTTGAATTGAATTGATTCGAAGGCGTACATCATTTCTACATGAATAAAACATATTACATCAACACAAGTTTGTCTATTTGTTTACATACTTTTGTAATGTATTTTATTCATGTGAAAATGAAGTAAACAACTGAATCAAACAAATGCAATACGTCATGTTTTTCTGGCATCTTGTGGTGTTTATGTAAGTGGTGATGTGAGTGTTGTAAAGGAAAAATCCAAGGCTTTCTCAAAAACCTTTTCTGAGGGTTTAAGACTGATTTAAAAATGCAGGGTGATTCAAAAAGATCCATCTGATTTCAAAATGATTTATTTCACTTAGAAATCATTACAGAACAATGCAGTAAACTGTAAATGGTTTAAGTGAGGATAAAGTTTACTATGTAATTTTACAAGTGCTCAATACGAAACTCCTCCAGCTGTACGGACAACATCAACGCCATAGTCAAATTCATCCTACACTCGATTGAGCATGTCGGGTGTCACTGCACTCATGGCTCTTTCAATGCGATTCCTGAGAATGAAGTGGAGAACGCAAAATGCTTTCTGCTGAGGGGTCGCTATCTCCTCGCAGACTGAAGGGAGCCATCATCCGGTGACAGTCAGAAACTCTATGACCCCCTCTTTCAATTGGTATGTGATTGGTTCCTAAGTGCCTCACAGTTGTAAAAATGTGGTGCTTTGAAATCGGATGAATCTTTTTGAATCACCCTTTATGTTATTGTACAGTACTGGGCAAAAGTCAGAAATCTGCCTTCATTTATTTACTTCCAGTCAAAACGGCCAGTAAGTAAAAGTTTTTCATTTTCCAGCATCAATATCACATATTAACTACAAAAAACACAGTACCAAATCAATTTTTTAGTATTTACTGTCTACACCTTTTACCTTTACTACAGCTTCCATTCTTTTCAGGAGGCTAGCTTTCAGGACTGCTTCTCTAATGGTGACAGTTTTGTTGGTCTAGGTGTCCCACTTTCTCTGTATCTGCTAATGGGTTTTTGAACTTCAGTTTAGGAAACTCCTGTTTGTTTGTTTTTTTTTTTTTCATTTCTTCTTCTTTGTCTTTCTCCTTCTTTATGCAACTGGATTCTCTTATATCTAATCTAATCAAAAATATCTCTTCAATAACTCGCACTTGGTGGTCATTTTGACTGGAAATGAAATAAAGATAAAAACAATCCACAAACATAAAAACAGTTAAGCAACATCATCTCGTTGAGTTACTGAGTGAATTATGAAAGAGTATTTTAACAGATTCACTGACACTTTTTAGCATAAAATTATTGTTTACATATTTGTCTTATTTAATTATTTACATGTTTACTTTATTTAGTTATTGTTAGTTATATATTTACATGTATTCTAAAAGCTCAACTATACAGTCACCTATATAGTTTAGGTGCCTCTGGGTGCCTTTGCGATTTTTAATCCACAATTGCTGTTTATTCACTGAATTTAACATATTGGGAAAAAATAAAAGATATAATGTGGCCTGTACAAAAGTTACAGCACATTTCATATTTCATGTATTTTTTTTCCCAATATGTTTAATTCAGCAAATAAACAGAAACTGTGCACTAAAATGTGCAGGAACATGCCATATTTAAGTTCTCTGTAGAGGATGTTTTAACTTCTATTGACTTAGAAAAGCAACTGAACATATAATTTGACCAGGCGTTATTCAAACGTTTGCCTGCGGTTGTACATATACAATAGCACCACTGTTAAAGAATACAGTGTAACAGCATTAGCAATATTAAATCAACTCACGTGTAATTTTAAGTGATTTCCACTCAGCTAATCTAAACATTTTGTATATAATCAGCTGAGGATGCACATGAAGTTGGAATGTTTTTCATGCTTTCAATTCAAAAAAATATTTTAATATATTCTTCTGCTTTAACAAAGCTATTTTTCAATGCGATTAGTATATTTATTCTGTTAGTGGCAAGTGTCTGATATAAAGAATGTCTCTGATATAGAGACTGTTCCTAATGTTCCTAATGTGGAGAATGTTTCACTCAGAAACTACAGCAGTGTATCCAACAATAAAGACAGTATATTGCTTCTTTTATATAGTGATGTAAGAACCTGTCTCAGGTCCATCTCAGGTAAGACTGTAGTAAATTATAGTAATAGTATTAGTAGTAGTATTAGTAGTATTAGTAATCCTGTAGTAATACTCCTATTTCATTGTTAAGTTTTGGTTGGAAACAAAAGGGTTACATTCTTTAAACACCTAACAGAAAATGATCCAATCAAGCTTTTATTTCTTTGTGGTATCTAAGGAGATACAGTCAAGCTAGCTCTCCTATTGGTTGGGATATCAGGAGCTAAATTGAAAGCCTAATGTGTGAGAGTAACCGCTAACATAATTAGGAAGCGATAGTCGAATCAACCAATCAGGTTTTGATTGCTCAAAGTTCTAGATACGTCACTGACTGCAGGTACAAGTGGTAGTCTGTCAAATGTGTTTCAGTCAGATGTTAGAAGTGGAAAACAATGGTAGTAGCTCTATTGGCTCGATGAGCAGCTCTAAAGGTCTAAAAGGTCAAATATGAGTTAATGTCTTTTACAAATTTGAATAAAACATGGAATGTCTTTTACGAGCTTCAAAATCAGCCAAAATATTCACGTGAATTACTGTAAGATTAGCGCTAACGCTCTAAAATCTCATAGGTGGGCGTGTTTTGACATTTAAAGCCCAAACGGAAGGCCTAGCTCTAATACTTGCTCTTAAATGGGTTTAAGGGAACACTGCCAAAGTTTATGAATGTACTTCTGACGATACGGTAAGACAGGGTTAACAGGAAACCCACAGTACTCATGTCTATCTTCACAGCAACGACTTGAAACATGGAAAATCTGGGAGGTCTCTATGCCTCACACTGCTGTGAACAAATTAGTCAGCTAATGCAAATACATGGACTGAGTTGCTCTTGACCAGTAGCTGAGCACCATTAAGGTCACTGTATTAGTTTTCCATGTGTCCTTCTACAGCTGTGCTGGACTGACAGCAGTGCCCTCGAAAAGACAGAAGCTCCTCTCAGTATAGCTGCATGGCTTAAGGGGTTAAATTCTTTGTACTAATAACATTCATTACTAGTACGAGGTTTCAGCCTGGTTTTAATCTCTGCTCGTCTCAGATGAAGGCTTGTAAACAGGTCCTATGGGACAGAAACTGTAGCCTCAGTCCGCAACTGTAAAACTAACATGATGAATTGCATGTGCATCATAACCCCCCAGGGACGACGATCTTGATTTGAAGCTGTAACAATATATTATAGAACTCTCATCGTGTTTGCATACATCTGCAAGCTTGGCTGGAAACACTGCTTTGGCTGCATGCCATCTACTTAAAGCAGAGTTAATCCATTCATGTGCAATGCTATACTCTAAGGGCTAGTTATCAGACACAGATTAAGTTTGATCGTGGAGTAAAAAGGATTTCCCTCATGTAGAGTTCCCATTAAGAGTGTGTTTAAGTCCATGCAAGATTTATTTATTTATTTATTTATTTATTTAACTGCAGAAAAGAAGGAGCATGCTTAAATTTTTAATCTCCACATTAAAACATTCAGTGGTTCGGAAGCCAGGTCAGAACACATGTCCTTGATCAGTAAACACGTATAGAGTGACGGCCAGGTGGGCTGTGCTGTAACACATCTCTACATGTTTGTGAAGAGAGGAAAAGGTTAGAGGGATTAACTGAATTAGGGCCTCCAGTGTAACTGCTTGAGGTGCGAAGTCTCTTTTTACCCTTGACTTCTTGACAGGCATTAGATAGTCTAGCCAGCTCCTTCTAGGTAGCATAATGTCATCCAGACTGTATTTGGGATGCTTCGATATCATTTTTTCAGTCCGAGTATGAGTACATATTTTTAGTACTCGCCGATACAGAGTCCGAAATCATACTGAGTGACCTACTTAGAATTAAACACTTATTGTAAATGAATGGAATGTACCTTAATAGTTAAATCATTGAAATCTAGCTGATTTTAAATTAAGTGCATTATGTAGCTATGTTACATTAGTCACCTTGGATCAAGTAGCGCTGCAGTGGAGAGAAGCAGGTTTTGTCAGAAACCACTTCTGTGCAGCTATAAGTAAAGTATGATTCATAGCTTTGCTATGAATGCTACAAGTTTGCGTGTGGAGTTTTATGTCTTCTCAGAGTCTTTTGTTTAGCTGGTTGAGCTGTAGCTGAATGCCCTCTAAAGCCAGGCATGTACTCTGTGATGTTAAAAATCTTGTTATTTAGTGACTCACACTGTATGTTTGAATAGACTATCATGTACAGACAAATTCTACAATTTGTGTACTCATACTGTAAGACAACGCTCGGTCCGACAGGCGTTACGTGAAAAGCAGCATCTACAAAGAGCTCAGTCTGTGAACAATTTCAAACAAAGTTGTTTCATTCAGAATGACATACCATGCACCGAGTACCGAGCAGAAATGCTGAGAGCAGCGCTGCTAACACTGTGCGCAGAAGCTAAAAGCAGCAGGTGATGTACATGGTAGGGCAATACAATCTCTCTACAGTCTATTTCACAAAAGAAAAAACACACACTGTGTTAATGTTTATACCTCGCTGCTACATATTCGTGGTGGCGATCTGCCAAGGCAGAATGCTTAAAGTGACCGGCAACTTTGTGTACGACTGTCATGGAGTCTGTGTGAGCAGAGCCTCCTTCACTGAGTTTGTTCATTAGCACTGCAGCGTACTGTTGGCTTACGTCACAGCTGGTATTGAAATGTTGCTATCATTAAATTTTTATGAGTAAGGGTACGAGTAAATGAGCACAGTACTGGACCCATACCCAATACCAGTATCGGTATCGATGCATCCCTAATTGGAATTGGATGGTACTGGAATAAAATCACAAGTACTGGTGTAACATAAGGATTTGATCAATATTTTGTATGCTATAACGTTTTAATTAGCACACATTCTCAATGGGTCTGCATGCTTAATTTATAAAGGGTCCTTATCATGGAAAAAAATACATTTCCTTTGTATTATGTAAACATTGTTAAAGATGTTAAAAATGTACCTTTCACTTAAAAGTCAGCCTATTTATGCACTGTAAATTTTAACTGACTTCATGTAAAAAAAAAAACAATCTTTTCACCTCAAAAAAGTTAAGTAAAGTTAGTTATCAGGTTCAAGCTTAAACTTTGGCATTTTGGGCAAAAGACTCTTCAGTCTGTAGGACTTATCTAAATGAACTGATCTTAACTAGATTTATCTAAGCAACTAAGGATTAGACAAGAAATAGTAGGTGTTACTAGATTTGTATTAGCCATTTTAACAAGTAAGTAAAGTAAACCAAAAAAACAGTGAAATTATTATGTTTTACAGTGTGGAAACTATGCTGTAAAAGCACCACAATTTGAATTGACTTTATTTGTGAAGTCATGAAAACCAACACACATACACATATATCTGCCTATTCATGCTACAATAGTTTAACCCTGTCCATTCACAGTGAGAGAGTGAGTGTTTCAGCCTGGACTGCCTTCAGAATGAGACAAAATACAGGGCAACCACTCAGACCAGAGTTCATTTGGGTATATCAGTTTTGAAGACACAATAATAAAAGTCTGTTTAATTCTAAGGGATAAGGAGAGGACTAGAAAGTAGATTTTTAGGTATGTAAATCTGCATTAAATGCCGTAAGTGGACCTTACTAATAAAATGATGTACAAAAAAAACTGTAGCATACATGCCCTTTAATTTCACAATGCTGTTAAACCTAATTCTTTAGTAATACCACTTATATAATTAGTAATCATTTAGTACCTATATTTTGGGTTAAGTATATTATGTATTAATAGCACATGTAGATACAGCCAATTATCAGCACTGGCCTAGAATTTTCCCATCAGTACATTCGCCATTCCAAGAATATGAGATCCAGCTGTTCCCAGACTTTGCCTTCCATAATTCAAGAATCAGGGTTATTAACATGTCTTCTAACTAAATACTGAGCCTGGGGACGGACTGTAGGACACAAGAGACCAAATGAAAAAGATTATTGCACTGATCTGCTCTAAAAATACTACAAAAGGCCGATACGACAAGCTTACAAACAATTAAACCATTCTATCATTACCTCCTGCTAATGAGAATAACTACTGAATGTTTCCAGTGATGCCAGAAAACGGAGCTTTTAAATCCCTTTGTCTACATGCACTTCTTGGTTAACCACCACAGGGGGATATATTAGTTGTGCTTGATATTTGAATGGAATCACCAGGGAGAGCTGTGTTGAAGCGTCCACGCTGCTCCCCCTCCACACTCCAAATTAGTCAATTAGTAGTGTCATTAAAGCAGTGGCAGCGAGGGGGATTAACACCAGGGGAAATAAAAGAGACAATCTGCCGCGTGCTCGCCGAGGATATTGCCGATTTCCATCCATCAACTGCTCCAGATGGAGGGACATTAGTAATTTATATTCTGTCAACAGTGCCCAGGAGAACTCTGCCAAAATCATTTCCTCATTGCAGCGCCGCTCTCTATGAATGTAATCATATCTGCAGAGAGCTGAGAGAAGGGGAAAAACACCTTCTCCCTAAATCCTTCCATAGGATAGCATTACCACTGCCTGAAGGATTAGCATTACCACCGACTGAAGGATTTCTATTCATTATTGTTCCATTATTCTTACAGAATGAAGACGACGCATGCCATGCATTAATACCCAGACAGCACAACATCATGTTACTATGCTAGGTTAACTGTGGATGCGTATGTGTGTACTGTACATGTGTGTTATTACACAGGCTCTGCACAGATTGTAAGTGGAGACAAAGAGATGGAGAAATGGAGACAGATAGAGGCAAAGACACAATGGCTTGATGTCTTTCTGGCTCCCATCGTTCCACAGAGAGTGAGTGTTTTATAACTGCAGGGGCTGCATGACTGTACCACGCATCCGTGTGCGTTTGCAGAGAGGGCAGCGAACCTTCTTACTTATAAGCGCAGACACACTTGAAACGAGAATTATATAACAATGTACTTATTTGATTAAGGGTTAAGTATTTACTTCTTTTACTAATTATGATTTATACAGCCCTAATAGGAAGGAGAATGACATATCAAATGTGTATGAACAGCAATGTATGCATAGCTGGCTTACAAAAACTAATCATTTACAAGTGACTAATTACTACTCTCACACTGTAATTTGATTACTTACTACATTATGGGAAAAGTAATCTCACTATTTATTACTTTACTTCCAAGTTACTTTCTAAAACCTTACATGAATGTGTACCAAATGAAAAGCACAGGGGAAAAATACAGCTGCCTCAAAATATCGGTCTGTTTAGATGAGGTTGGAGCACTACTTTTTTTGACATAAGGATTTTTAGCAAAGGCTTTCATATTAGCACAATTAGATGCTTCTACAGATTGCTGGCTGCTGCGCTGCGGTGCTCACATTAACTTCAAAGTAGTACAGTTAGCTATCGCAGGTAGCACACATGTGACGGCCCCAAAGAAGAGGCAGTACCAAGAGGCATTTTGGAAGAGTTGCACTGCCCCCGCAAAGTCCTCTCATAACACCTCTGCTAAAAGTCAGATCAGTATGAGCGATGTTTCTTCAACTGTTCCTTGCACGATTTTCTCTATCGATGCCAATACTGGTATCGGGTATCGACCCGATATCATGCTTATTTATCCTTTACTCATACTCCTACTCATAAAAATGCGATGGTACCAGTATATCATATGTATCCAACATGTGATGTAAGCCTAGTGACAGTGAATATCCATCTGCTCGCACTGATGTGCATTGCGTTGGGCACTGGTCACTGGTCACTGCTCACTTTAAACTTTTTGTCCTGGCATATTCCCACCAGACATACACTATGTGAAATGACAAACACATCAGAGCTGTATGTAGGGGCTGCGTTTCACATAGCATGTCAGTCAGACAGTGTTTTTCTACAGTGTGAGCGTATAAATTGTAGGCTTTGTCTGGTCATGATGATTTATTAAAACGTATAGTGTGAGTCACCAAAGAAAAAGATTTCTAAAGTCATGCAGCGTCTGTCTGGCTTTAGAGGACATTCAACTGCAACTCAACCAGCCAAACAAAAGAGTCCAACAGGATGTAAAACAAGAGGTCTTCAGGTGTGATTCCTGCTGTCACCGTGCTACAGAGACTGTTGCTGAAAGAGACAGATGAGGAGCAGGGAACAAAACCATGAACATACTTTATTTACAGCTGTACAGAAGAACTTTTCAGATGTGCAACAAAACCAGCTCTTCTCCAGTGCAACACTGCAAGGTCCAAAATAATAATTGTAATTAAAAATGTATATTTCTTTTTATGTTTCTCTGCATACTTTGTTTCTTTTATCCTGTTCTTTAAAGGATCCACACACACATATGTGTGTATATATATACATACATACATACATACATACATACATCATCTAAACCGCTTATCCTTCTGGGTCGCGGTGGGGTGCTGGAGCCTATCCCAGCTGTGATTGGGCAGAAGGCAGGATACACCCTGGACAGGTCGCCAGTCCATCGCAGGGCAGACAGACAGACAGACATACATATTCACACACTCACTCACACCTAGGGGCAATTCAGCATGTCCAATTGGCCTGACTGCATGTCTTTGGACTGTGGGAGGAAACCGGAGTACCCGGAGGAAACCCAGGCCATTCTTGCTGTGAGGCGACAGCGCTACCCACTGCGCCACCGTGCCACCCCTACATATATATATATATATATATATATATATATATATATATATATATATATATATATACACATGTAGCATTACTGAGTCAGGAGAAAAAAAAAAAGGTAAAATATGGTGCCATTACACCTTTCCACCAGAGAGGTCCCCAAATCTTACATAGTGTAGCTTTAACAATATTTACGTACTATATCAAAGTCTTTTATTTCAGCTATTTGAGTTGTTCAAGTAATAATGGCAGCCAAATTTGTTATATTTGGTCATTTTGTTTGTTACTTATTTTAAAAAATGGGTGTGGCAGTGGGGCAAATGAAGTCAAGGGTTGCCGGCGACCCAAGCATTTAAAGGTTAAATTAAACCAAATCCAGCCTTGGTCAATAACTGTAAACAATCAGAGCAACTCACCTCTGCAGATGGTGCCATTCTCCACTGCTTCATGTCCTGCTTTGCACATACATCGCCCAATAGGAACCAACCACTCCCCGTCTCCATTGCAGTACAGTTTAATGGGCACGTCCACCTCCTCTCCATTGGGTATACAGGTTCCCCTAGCCGCCACTAAGGAAGTGCTCTCGGCCCCTGACAAAGTTTCTGGGAAGACGGCCCCGTTGCGCACGACACGGGGGCACTTTCGGTAGAAAACGCGCACGGCAATGAGCGACATACAGGCCCCGTAATCCTGAAAGGCCAAGTAGAAGCCGTTACGAGACACAGGTCCGAAGCTGCGCACCTCCCTGTTGATCTTCATGACACGCCCCCCAAGGTCCACCTGCGAGAAGCTCTCATCGGCCGCAATGGTGTCCACCTTAATCCAGGGGTTCTCCATCCAGGCAGGGGACACTTTGGTGGCCGTGTCCAAGTCGGATTCAAAGTAGTAGAGGTTGAATGTCTCCTTGCAGGAGCCTGGGATGTTGGGGATGCTGCTGCAGTCTCGCACCGAGAACTTCATTTCCACGTGGATGCGCTGAGCCCCCCGTCGCCGGATGTACTTGGTGCGCACCCAGTTGTTCTGGCTGCTGTTAAAGACGTTGCACACCTGGTAGGTGCGGATGGTGTTCATATTCTCATCATAGCCACTCACCTCCTCCCACTGGAAGGAGAGCAGAGCAGAGACTGTGAATTAGTAATGTCTCCTGCTAATGGTGAAAAAACGTCATTAGACGTGCTATAGAAATGCCCTCGTTTCACAGAAATGTATAGGAATATATGAACATACATATTACTGTGAAAACAGAGCAGCGACTTTATTCAATTTTATTATGCTTAATTTGGATCCGATTCAAATGCTATTTTAGGCATCGAGCAGCATGAGTCATTGTGCATTTGTGCAGTGAGGCACTGGGTTTATATAAGGTAAATGAGCACAGCATTCAGTTTACATAAGACAAATGTAAAAAGCAGAGTAGGTCAGTTCACTAGTCCTCACCCCTAATGACGGGTATATCGTCCAGCCCAGCTCTGCTGTCGCTGTCGTAGAGTCCATCAAGACATCTGAAAGAACACAACGTGGAGACACGTGAGTTTAACGCACATTCAACTTCAATGCAGCTGCCGTAATGAGATTTTTTTTTCAGAGCATTCAGGCATTCATGAGGTTGTTAATTTGGCTGGAGCCTCTTGACAATAATTACGATCCATAATAAATAGCTTTCCTGAATGCTAAATCAGCAATGAGTCACATTGTGCTGTGTAGAATAACAATGGCTCGTTTTATGAGGCTAGCTTGCCTCTCTCTTATCTCTTACTCTTAATAAAAGGATGTGAGACAGGGTCATTATCGGATTAAAGGTGTCTAGCACCATCGGTGATGGATCACATTGTTTTCTGACATCTGCTCCCCTACATCTCACACTTGTAACGTCTAGCAGTGAGGACGTCGTGCCATGCTTGGCGGATCTGAGTTTACAAGATATTCATCTTAGCACAGGTCGAGCAGGTGTGGCTTGATAAAAAAGCTGGCCGACACATCACTACTCTCCAGCCTCCCACCATAGTAGGGTACTTTTTTTCCTCTTTCACTGCAAGCAGGATGAAACTGCTCTGAAATGGCCCTGGAGTCTGACACATTTTCAATTATTCAGTCAGTTTATGCCCAACTACGGCTGCACATTTGCAGAGTCGGTAGAAACGGGACTCCACCATGAGCCTTCACAGGGTGATTTCTAGGGAGGGAAATGAAGAATATTGTACATTATACTGCTTTGGAGCTGTCAGACAAAAGTAGGTTTTATAAGAATGATCTTAAATCACAGGAGGGAAATACAGCAGGTGTGCCAAATCACCAAAAATCCTGCACACGCAGGATTAGAGCCAACAGTTCTTGATGAACAGACTGACCATCCATTCGTTAACTTGCACACTCTATTGAGACAAGCAATTGTGGATTTGGAGTGAACAAAGTGAGGCTATTAAGAAAATGAATTAGGCAGTCTGCCTCCAACTTTAATACAGTGCCTGAGTGCTTTATATGGATGCCAGTGCATTTATACTAGGGGTGCATTTCGGAATCATCTCTGTATTGGCAGTAACTGCTTTAAAAAATTATAGGCATAGGACAGATGATTGGATTTGGCCGATATTTCAAAACGATATTTAATGACATATTTGTTGTACTCTAGGAGAGTAGAATGTATAAATAATGATGCCTACTGCACTAAAATGTCTGCATTTTGTTAGTACAAATAAATGTTATGTTTCTTTGTAATGCTAATCCAGGTGGATTTAGTTAGAATTTCTACATTCTGTAAATGTTTCTGCAGTGAAGAACTGTGACTATTAGAGCTAAGCTTTCAATTAGGGCCATAAACGCCAAAACTCAGTCAAAAATGCTAAAAACACAACACCTATATGAAAATGCTAACTACTAGCTCCTCACTTTTGCAGTGACTCCTTCAGTAAAGAGTTCTGCCTTAGAGCTGCCACTGTTTTCCACTTCTAACATCTGACTGAAATGCATATATCAGACTAGCATGTGTTCTCACAATCAGTTACATATCTAGGACTTCCAGAAGGCCTAGAGTGGTATTTTTCCTCAACAAATTGGTTCCATGCATAATTGGTTGATTTCTCTGTCAATTGCTAATAATGTTAGTGGCTAATCTGACACGTTAGGCCTTGAGTTCAGCTCCTGAAGTCCTAACCAATGGGAGAGCTGGCTTGGCTGTACTCCCTAGAAACCATGAAAAAAAAAAACCTGATTGGACAATTTTTCTTCAGGTGTTCTAACATTTTTGTATTACAATAATAATTACAGAGTTTAAATATAAAATACAACAATCATGACAATTAAACAAATAAAATAGAACTAAATTAAATTCAAATTAACTTCAATTTACAGACATGTGTTTTTCTATTTCACAGAAATGAATTAATATTCAGCTTTTATAATCAAAGGGTTATGAGGCAATACACCCCGTACATGGAATATAGTTAGATTTTGTGCTGTAAAAATATTTGTAATATCAAAAACACTTGCATTAACTGAAAGGATTCTCACGGTCTATTAAAAACATTCCATGATATCCCTAAAAGAGAAAACCATAAAAGAAAGGAAAAAACTCCCCTTGGGTCTGAAACCATTTACACGTTGTGTGTGAATTTATAGTCTTTATCTTCGGTTCTAGAAGTCCACAGCGTGCTGGACCGAGACTGCAGACTGCATTTCTGAATCGGCACTTGGCGAGGGGCAGGAAGACTTCCTGAGATGGAAGCCAGAAGATCCTGTGACAAAAAATCCTGCGATCCCTGTTAAACACAGGCTCAATACAGCCCCTGTCTTTAAGTGGCTCATTTATATTTTAGTAGCCTCTGCAGGGACAATCCTAGCAATTCTGTTAAGGCACACCGCCACTGCTGGCTAGTTGGGGGTCGAAGTATGAGTATATGACAGTGCATGTGG
This sequence comes from Colossoma macropomum, assembly GCF_904425465.1. Lineage (NCBI taxonomy): Eukaryota > Metazoa > Chordata > Actinopteri > Characiformes > Serrasalmidae > Colossoma > Colossoma macropomum. Next base: position 12,258,077 of record NW_023494802.1, on the reverse strand, counting down.
CCAAGCAGATCATGCGACAATCCCACAATCCCTTGCAGGCCAAAATATTAACTCAATCTAGTCAACAGAGACCTAAAATCAGATTCTTTAAATATCATCATGAAATAGAACAGACTTGCAAAGAGAAAGTCAGAGCATTTCTCTCCACGTGGTACAGTTAAATGAAACCCCCACTCCATCTGTCCAAGCATTCCTGCAATACACCTCCTCCCTCTGTCTCTATCTCTCTCTCTCTCTCGCGCTCTCTCTCGCTGTCTCTCTCTCGCTGATATTTTAATGAAAAGTAGGGCAACGAGAGCGCAAGTCCAGCACATATAATCCTTACAGGCTGAGCCACGCTCTGTACGCCACACTGGATTAATCCCAGGGGAAACGTGGCTAGTCTTCACCAAATTTTAGGTCAGCGTGCCAAGAGACAACTTTCAGTCCCACATTTTTTTTTTGTTTGTTTATTTCATTTCATTTTATTACAGCATCTGTGCTGATCATATTAGTTGGATACTACGAGGAAAACGCAGGGTGCTGCTAAGAAAGCAAGATGGTAGCTCACTGCTATAGCATAAATACAGAACCTAGACTTCTCAGGGTGTCCCTGGCCTAAGCACAGGGCAGTGGACTTCGTCAAATGGGTGTAAAACCACAGATGAGAAATGGCAGTAGTTGTTAACGCACTCCTCCACTCTAAAGTAGTATACACCAGCCTGGGTTTCCTTTCAAATCAAACCAATGAAGTCATAGGGCCTTCAGTCAGGACATGCGCTGAGGACAGCTGACCTCGTCAAAAATAGCACACTGCTGCATTAGCAGACAAGGAACATTGGGTAATATTACTGCTGCAGTAAGAAAAACACATCAATAGTATGGATGAATATGGAATTTACCCTTCATTGTGTACCAGTCAGTCAAGATTTGAGCCCTACCAATATACTGGTTGACTGATAATATAGGCTGACACTGATGACCTGTGGTTTTACTGGTTTTATCAGCAAAAGTATCGGCAATAAAATGTTAGCGACTAGTGAGTAGCGACTTTTTGAATTTCGTACCTGTGATTTCTCTAAAACCGGGCAAAAGCACAGACAGCTGTGTCACTGTGTAGTCCAACAGAAGTATACCTCAAGTTTATCTATATGACAGTAATATCAGCCGTAAAAATGTGTAACCTTAACATTAAAATAACACACTCACCCCAGTGCTATAATATTTATTATATTTTAAGACTTGATCAGTTTCTGTTAAGGATGAAAACGAGACAACTGAGAACGGACAATCATATTAGTTAGTAAAGCATAATTTAACCAAAACACCAAAACTACTAGAGTTTCAAATTAGGTAACACTTGTTCTGGACAGCCTGCTTTGTAGATACTTACTTTGCCTTTACCGTTAACTAAATATCTATTAAATTCATCTTAATTTTGCCTAACCTCAACGCTCACTCTAACCCTGATATTACCTTAACCCAAAACTTAATTCTAACCCCAACCCTGGTGTTAAACCCAGCCTTAACATTAGCACTACTGAGAATCAACAGTTTCACCAGACAATTTTTCATAATTTCTGCATAATTAATTGCTAATTCGTTGATAAACAAAGTCATTGAGGGGTTTGATGCGAAATGGTTCATTGTAGAGAAACTTACTGACTCAAATTTCTTCATAGTTATGGTGACAGAAACCAGGAGTCACAATGTCACACAAATATAGCCATTTTATTTACTATCCAAAACCACCAGTGAACCTACACGAGTCTTCTGGGTTTTATTTGTAATGTTGATAATGTTTTCTTTGGGGACTATTTATTTTAACTTCAAAAGTTGGTGTCCAGGCTGACTTAAAACTTCAAATAATAAATTGATAAGGCATAAAACACAGATTCTTGTTCTATTAACTTGCTATTCAAAATTGAATTAACTTAAGATTTTAAGGCAGCCTGAACACAAACTTTAAGTTAAAACAACTTTTCTTTTTTACAGTGTATTGTAAAACAGGCATGTCTCAGGCATCAGGCAGGTTATTCATAATCATTTCATGGAATGACCTTTTCTGAGGAGGCTTTTATAAGCATCTTTAGACGTCTGGTTCCACCACTGTGAACAAGTCTGACTTGATAAGATTTTCTACAGAACATTTCATATCAAGCTACTCTGAATAACTTTCTTATCCAGTTAACTACGGAGACTTTTTTTTAAAATATCAATGAAATTCCTTTGTAATAATTTGAACATGTGTCTATAATCTACAGGTTATTCAAATGGCAGATTTATGGGACCTAAAATTTAAATCCAAATCATAAATACACACTTATATAAAGTGATATCAGTTAACAGGCTTTTATCCCCCTAAAATCGGTATCAGTATCAGTTTTCGTATTGGTCATGCCCCAGTCAAAATAGCAACAATACTTTTTTAGATGAATAAACTGATTTTTTGTATTTTTTCAACATTTAACAGATGAGGACAAAAATACTTTGTTACGTCAGCTTCTGTGAAATGTACCCATAAAATAAGAAACTACATTATAATCTATTTATATTTTAAAATATACTGACAATATATAACATCTCATTTTCATACTTCTCAAGTGAGCTTCTCTAAAAATCAAAACAAAGCAATAAACATCACCTGTTAGAATCTTAACTATGTACCAAACACATTCTTGAATATATAACTATTTGTTTTAACCTGTTGAGATCATTCATAAATGATCTAACATGAGCACTGCTGAGTTTATTGATGACAACACACTCTCATCTTCCCCTGTGGACTACTATCATGAGGTTGGCTCTTTGTCTGTTTCCCAAGAGGGCCGATGAAAAGGCTCATACACTGCACTTGAAACATGCTGAATAATTCATGTGGAGTTAATTAATTCACAGTGAGCTTTGATCAAACATGACATGTGCTAGAAAATCCCTCACAAACTCTGCAGCCCACCATAGTGGGTAAATTCCATCTTACCAAAAATACTAAAGGACAATCTTGGGCCCATCATTTGCATAAGCATTGTTCATTTTTCGCATGTACAATAGCCAGGCTATATGGCAGGAACTGCATACATTAATACCCTGGTACTCATGTGGGGCCACAGCATGTAGAGACATTTGTTTAAGCCCTGTGGCACCACCCGATTTTCCAAATAATCTCTCCTCCTCAACAAAAATGAAGAAGAGATTAGGTGTGGTGGTGCATGACTGGAACAAACACCTGCAGGTGCCGCGGCCCGTCGTGAATTCTCATCGTACTGCGCTCCCTCTGAAGGAAAACACGAGGCTGAATTAATGGAACATGTGCGAGATACTATCGAAAGGCTGATCGAGTCTTTCCATCTACTGCAGCAGCCTACTACAGTACCGTGCAAACTCATGTGAACTGTACGGAGAATGCATCTCTGATTTAGAAAGGGGACAGAGCCCATTGATCCTCTGTGCTCCAGTTCTGTCACTCAGCCTGTGGGTGGGATGTTGAAACATTTACTCGGCCGCTTGACTCACACGGTGTGGCTAAATATGTAAGTGTGAGAATCAGCTACGAAATGGAAGCATTTCAGAAAACACTGATGAGCCCAAATCGATTCAGTGAAACAGATTCCACTAAATTAGCTATGGCCTGTTTTTACACTTCTACCAGAGCCTTTGATCATAGCGTGCTCTAAAATGACTCATTTCAAGTAGTTTAAGCAGCGTTTAGAAGCCAGTTATTGCTGTTTTGCTTAACTAGTCCAGTGTAATTACACAAATATATGATTAATGACACATAATCAAAATCAAATTGATTTTCATTCTATACTGGCAAGTTCAAGTCTGTACTCCAAACTTTTCTGCCTTTGTTCTGATGTCAACAAATGATAAACACATGGTAAAACTGTATGCACTGGGCCTGTGTCTGGTGACGATTAACCGAGTTACTGCGGTAACAGTTAATCAATATCATTCGTTCAAAACATTCATCATTAATTTATGCATTTATTACATGCAAATCACAGGAAGATACTACGTTCCAACTCATAAGCATAATTTAAGTTTTGAATGTGCTGGGAATGTCATATTCTAAATTAATATCACATTTATTGAACCTAACATATACAAGATTGTTCTAAAAACCTAGATTCTAAAATCAGCGATTGAAGCTACAGGCACATAACATGCTTAAAAAAGTCATCTATAAAGTACAGTGTACGTCTTAGGGCTTCAGACCACAGAGACAGGTTTCAGACATCAGACAACACAGTTTCTGCCCTCATAAATAAGGTTAGTTGGGCTGTTTCAAACGGCCTCATTTATAAGGAGAAAAGGGCTTCAGGCTAAGCTGGCCAAAAACTCTCAGACAGTAAAGTTTGTGTAACATTTGCAATTTTGTTGATTCATATTATGAATTACACTTTCATGGACAGTATAAATCTAACATTATACTACAACTATGAGTTATGGTGCTATAACTCATACACTATCACTTTCCATGTCTGCTTCAGGGTTAGGAACCTTATCAAAATTACTGGACTGAAATATGTTGGTATTATTATTATTATTATTATTATTATTAGTAGTAGTAGTAGTAGTAGTAATATTATTATTATTATTATTATTGTTGTTGTTGTTGTTGTTGATGATGATGTTATTGATGTTATTGTTATCATCATTATCACTGCTATGCATGTAAAATAATAAAAAAAAACTAATAAAAGCTTAAGGATCCTCCCACAAATACATTTACCCAAATAAGAGGACTCTGTTACCAACACAGGCCTAGTCTGCACAACAATAACTTTTTAATCAAACTCACATCATAACAAACATCTCCTTTACAGCTGACGAACACGAATGTGGTATCGACTGAAAGTTCAAAATCCGCACTTTTGAAATAATTCCTCTGCTTGTCTCAGTAAACTACGAATACTAAATGATTCATATCAAACTATGAAAACATGCTTTGTTTTCACTGTCACTTCTAAGTGTTAACACACAGTTCAGTAGTCAGAACCTTCAGTGGGACCTGTAACATTCTTTGTAACAACTTTGGTCCATCAAATTGCATATCTGACAGGCCACATCTGAAGCTATATCTTAAGATAGTAACAGAGCTGGATGCTGCTGAAAAGGCAGAGGGTCAGGGGAGCTGTACTTTTATAGTATACAGCTCCATCAGCCATTCAGCATAGCCCCCAAGCCACAAGCTGCATTTCCATGGCAATGTGGGGCACGGGCCGGAACAAACGCCCGGGACTAGACAATCCAGCAGCCCTTACACACTCTTTCACCTCAGCCAATCAGTGATCAGCATGCAAGGCAGAGATAAGGATTAGGAAAACTCCAAAACGCACCAAGAGCCTGAGAAAAGAGAAACAGCAGCTGGAGTTCATGGTTCAAGCTGTAAACCAAAAGCATGCTGGAATATATAGTCAAAGAATTTTTTACAAATATTCATTCATGCGCATTTTTAAGCCCAGAAATGGTCAAACAGTTCAGGAGAACCATTAAAAGAAAAATGTACTGTGCTACCTGTAGAAATTTTAAAAGACCTAATTGAAAATTAGGTCAATGCCGAAAAATCCAATAAGGAATAGGCTATGCCCATTATTAATATGCATAATAAAAGTTGTAATGTGACAAAGCAAGTTGGTCCAGGGCCACATTTTTCTTATTTGTGCTGCAGGTTGATGTCAAAGTCATGTTTGAGACACTTTTTTTTGTAAAACTGTTACATGGAAGGAAAAAAATACATCTATAAAATCAAAAGTCGGCCATTTGTCTTCCTTGCAGAGATCCCATCAAAACAGTTTAATCCCTGGGCTTTGTGTTCAATATCCCAATAGCTTTAACGATTTTTTTTAGCTTGGGGAAATGAGTGCCACTGCATAATGATGTGTATTGATTGGCAGTAAATTTGATCTGAGCTGCCACTGAGAACATTATGGTTATGCAATAGGTTCACTACCATGACCCAGGCTAAAATTGGCTAGCAAGAGTGAAGACTGATCAGCTCCAGAAGGAATACTGCTCAGAAATGATAAACCTCCCTGAAACTGAAAACCAAATACAAAGAATGAAGATCATTACTATAAAAGTCACTTCATACAGAGTATAAAGAAAAAGAGTCTGTAAAGAAGCTAACATAAAAAACAACAACAAAAAAATCTAAATCTTCTTTTCATGCAGTTGAAATGAACCTTTCCCTGAGTGTTTATTCAATAGTGAATAGAATTCCCAATTATGTAAAACAAATTCAGGAATTAGCGTGGCATAGAATTACTCTGGGAACTTCTAATGGGTGATATTTTTCGACTGAAGACTGATGGTCTCTAAAATATCCATATCCATTTGCAAATCACATCTGCGCCTCAGTGGATATCTGAGTAGATTAGTAGCTTCGGGCCATAAGAGCAAATTAACTTTTCATCTGATTTTTAATCACTCTGAGCGCTGAATATTTAGCTTAGGGAGCTCTCCCACTTTCCCCCCAATTCTCCTTGGAACAAAAGCATCTGGGTCATTGACATGTTGCGTCCAAATGTGATCCCTTCAACAAAGGAAACTGCAGCTACAGAGACTCACTTCACTGCATCCATTTAACATGGAGGGCTAGAGAGCTGGGATACATCAGCAGTGAGAGAATTCTTTAGTGTCATTAACAGCATTTACATAGTTTCATATCTACTGCTAGTGCTGGGCGATAAAGTTCAACATCTTTTAATATAATTTACAAATAAATCATGGCTTCATAGTATTTCATTATATTTAAGTCAGCATTGATAACCTTAATGAACACATGCTTCTCTGTGCTGAAGCAATGTCCTACAAACATGACATAACTTCTTTTTTCTCATAAAAATGCTCCAAGGAACCCTGAACACAGTGTATTTTGACTGCCCTTACAAAAGAGCCACGGCTATTTTATGGAACAGAATGTTATCATAGATATTATCCTCATTATCTACCAATGCAATACCAAAGATATATTGCCCAGAACTCAGAGGTGGAAAAAATACAGAGTAATAATACTTAAAGGGAAATTGGAATCAAACAATTTTTCAAAATCTCTGCATTAAAATAAAGTATAAAGTATAAAGCAAGTAATTCAGATTAGCTTGTTGAGAAATGCGCTTTTCAAACTCCCTCAAAGAAACATTAAACATTGTTTTGTGATAGTTTCGATGAAAAGTTTTTGCCTAAAAATTTTTTAAAAACATTCATGGTGGAGAAATGTGTGCATGGTGCAAATGTGTGGTGTTGTTAGGCAAACTAGTACCCAGAAAACTTGTAGATACATGTAGGTTCACTGGTCAGTTTGGACAGTAATAAAATGGTCATATTTGTGTTTCAGACATCATGACCCCCGGTTCCTATCACCACCACTGTGAAGATATCAGAGTTGGTAAGTTCCTCTACAACAGACCATCTCACATCAAACCACTGTGAATGACTTTGTTTACACCAGAATGATTTAATTATGTGTACTCTTTAAAAAGATGGTTCTTCAAGGGTTCTTTAGTAAAGAAAATGGTTCTATATAGAGCCATGAACACTCAATGAACCCCTTGCGTGATTAAAAGGTTCTTTGCATTGTTAAAGAGTTCCTCAGATTGATGGAGAACATGCTGTAGATTGTTTTATATAGAACCTTTTTGAAAAGGGTTCTAAACAGCAACGATGTCAAGCCTGTAACAACAGAAGAATGCTTTTTTGTGCTATATAGAACCCTTTTCAAAAAGGTTCTACGTAGAACTATATAAAACACACTCTCCATCAATCTGAAGGGTTCATTAAGTGTTTATGGTTCTATATAGAACCATTTTCTTTACTGAAAAACCCTTGAAGAACCATATTTTTGAGTGCAGAAATTGTGAAAAATTAGTGGAATTCCCCTTTAAGTGAAAATATAGGTACTGTGTCAAAATCTTGCCCAATTAAAAGTGGACATGTCGAACCAAAACTACACCTGATAGTCTGAAAGTGTCAACACTGAAACACCTGCAAGTATATAAAAGTAAATATGAAATATTTTAACAAATAAATTAAGCTCTTTTTGTTTGGTGGTATGGCTACTAGTGGATGGTACTAGACCTCTCATAATGCAAAATAAGCATAACTGTGGGCAGTTCCATTTTAAAATTAGATAAATATAATAAATGTTTAATAATAAATAAATAAATAAACTAACTGGCAAGAGAAAAACAAAAAAAAATCTCTTGGCCTTTGAGATTAATAACAAATTCTTTGATGATTTAAATGAAGATGTAAGGAGCAAGAAGTATGTTTTTATTTCTCTTGGAAATTTAATCGACTAAAAATACAAGTATAATACAATAATACTTAAGGACTGTGGGAAAGTACTGTCACTCAGTTTATTTCCATCCCTGCCAGAACTATCTACTGCTGTTGAAAACTGCTGATTAACTCTTGGGTGACTCAAGGCCAAACGAGTTTGAGAAACAGAAAATACTAAATGTTATGCAGGAACACAACTTCGAGGACAATGCATGATCTGACATGATGCGTCATACACATTTGCTCTGTTTAGCTATGGTATATTATATATAGTGTTTCAAAATTAGTCATTTATTTAGGAAAACAAGCTTCCCAGCAAATTAGTCACACAATGTAACCAACTCTGAAAAGACAGTCCAGTTCGCCCAATTTCATCCAAATTGACACATTAAACAAAACTGAGGCGACAGAGGGATAATTAAGCTGTCAAGCAGTTGGCAAGTCCCTGTTGAATACCTGATAATTTCACCATTCTGACCCTTCCTAAGCCTCCAGACAAATTTCTGTCATTTCACCAGGAACCATTTGTAGAGTCCCCGGTTAATGTAACTCAAAATCCCAATCAGACATTAGCATCACGCTTCCACAGAGGGATGCTGTAAAAACCACAATCCAGAGCCCACTCAGCACAGCTTGTGTAATTACAAGCTAAATTCTGGCTTGATTATTTTGAAAAGTCAAGGCAGACAAGGGCGAGGGCGCTGACGAGGGTCCATTCAGTTCATTTCTACGCAGACCAGACAGGCCTTGCTGAGCCAATGGCTTCTGACATGGCTGAAATCGGTCAGGTTTGCCCTGCTTATATAAAGGTTTGGAAAGATGTCAGAGGAGCCAGGGGGAGGTCTTGCTCCTAATACAGAAGGACGGGAGAGAGCAGCAGGCAGAGAGCCCTGCCTGTCGCACGTCACATGAAGCCTGCGCTTACAGACATCACATGACCTCACAACTGTCGCCCAGGTGCTCGCCGCAACGCGCCAGACCGCCATCTTTCAATATGAAAATGAATGGTCAACTTTACATCTGTATGGGTTGCCATATCCTGCATTTGACTTAAAAGGAGAGGAAAAAGGGGCAGACAGGTTTCATAATTCATACACCACACAGGTTCCCAGCATTAAATAATATATAAACAAGTTTTTACGTTGTGCCCCAAATATTTACTACAGCCATAGGAGAGTGGCCTCAGGGCTTTTCCATAAAGGTCCCACATCCCACAATTTACTATATTTAGTTCAGACTAGTCCACTTAGGACATCTGTGTTTATTTACCAACAACAATTGTAATAAATTTTAACATGTTCCAACCTCTCTTTATCCCTTAGAACTATACAGACTGTTTTTAATGTGCCTTTAAAACTGATATAAATGATCTTTGCTTTTTCAAAAAGTATTTTCACATTCAAAAAGAAATCTGAGCTGAAACACTCCTTATAACTTAGTTAGTTGTTCCTAAACTCTGGAACAGCATTCTAGAGAATATTAGGAATGCAAATCCAGAATATGATACATATTTGTTTTGGCTAGGATATACTAGAGTATAGTGGCCCATTTCCCCCCTACTGTGTGTAACTGAAGGGTTTAGCTCTAAAACACTACTTTCAAGAATGTTCCTTTTTCATAGTATATGTTACTGAGAGTGGGCTTCCCCACACAAGAAAAATCAATGCTATAACGTGAGACTATGTTTATTAGAAAACAAATACATTTACCATTATACATCAGCTGCTGATTTTTTTCAAAAACACAACTCCAAAATTCTTACAGATGCATTTATAGCTTTTTGGAAGTAAACTCTTCAATTGTTATTTATACTTATTTAATATTATATATATTATATAATATATTATACTTATTTAATATATTTACATATATATATATATATATATATATATTCACATTTGTGAGCATCTAATAAATCAAATGTGACAAATTACAGACATGTGGTTGAACTTTTTTTTTCTTTTCTTTACACCAGTCGCTGATTAGGCAGCTGTGAGGACCAGCACTCGCTTCTTCCTCTTCAGTGGCAGTAAAACTTTCACTGTGTAAGATTCTCTCAAGTCTCTAGAAGCCATGAAAGTAATTCAAAGATAAATACATAAGGCACATTAAATATTTCAAATGTTTCAAAATGTGTCAATAATTTAGTTCTTGAGATGAAAACAAAGTTACAGAGGTGTTTGATGCCAAACGGTGCACTACAGAGAAACTTACTAGCTCAGACTTTTACATAGGAACCAGGGGTCATGATGTCTACAATGCAAACTGACATTTAATTTACTATTCAAAATGACCAGTGAACCCAGATGTGTCTTTTGAATTTTTATATGAAATGTTGATTATAATAAAACCAATGTAAAACAAAAAAAAAAAAGTTTTGTTTTCTTTGGGTATCATTTTGCCTTACCAAGCTCTTCATATATTTCCTCTCATTTTTATCTAAATGTTTGTTTGCACTGACAATCATAAAAAGATCATACAAATTAAAATTACCCTGCCCTCCCCTCAACTACCCAAAAATAAAAAAAGGAAAACAAGTACCAATCGACAGGAATGCACAAGCATTCGCTGTGTTGGGATAAATTAAACAGAAATCTAATTTAGCCCCATCTAATCTATACGCCACCCCGTTAATGGATGGACAGAAGCCATGTAAATGCTGAACCTAACACAGTTTCACTTTAAAACAGAGTGGAATCTTACAGAGTGCAGTAAACTAATGGAAGGAAAATTTTCAAGAACAGCACCGTACTGTACTGTTTGTTCATCAATTCTGAGCAATGACCTCATACTTACATCGCTTACTTGAAATACATGCGGATGCACAAACTGAACTTAGACCACCGCCAACCGCCAAATTTACTGTCTTTTTTAGAAAAGTGAACTTAAAACAAACACATCAGTCTGCTGGTCATAATTTATACTCATCTGTCCAGTCTTTACAAATGACTGAATAACATAATCAACTCTGCTGTACACAACTCCACTCTGTAAGACACAACAGCACCAAAAACTGCAGAAACATTACAAGCTCTGAACTAAATGAACACTGAATAAGGAACTTTAACCCATTAAATCCATTTCACAGACCAAACACACCAAACTTGCTGATGAGTCCTGAGTCTACTGCTAAACCAGGGTATTCAGGACGGCAAGATCCGGTCCACAAATGTGCCTTCTAGGAAAATGGGGTCACAGGGTGCGGTGAAAGATTTTTGTTTTGAAATTAAACATGCAAACCTAAAAGGAAGGTTCTCTAAAGTAGAAGTGGACTAAAAGCAGGAACAAATTGAGTGAAATTTCAGCTACCTGGATATAACGAAAAAGCTGGCACTGAAAAATATGTGTGCAACAGGTAGGAAATCAACAGACTAGTACAGCTGTAACAGAGGGAGAGAGAATTTCTGTGAGAATACTGTGAGAATACACTGCATATTACTAGGTGAGGCACTTGGCTACAAAAATAAGCCACTCATTGACGTTTTAGCATTTCTTTTCAACTTATCTGAGTTTGACCAAGCTGCAAAAAACAGCCACTAAGAGAACAGCCTGTTTTAAGTCTATTCAGTGATAAACAAAAATAAGAAGCTGGCCAATTTCAGTCAGTGTAGGTTCTTCTTAATTCTAGGAGAACATTGATATGCATTAGCGCCTTAATTATAGAGCCTCGTTTCAACGGAATTATTTTCCCACCCGTTTTCCGACAAGCCTCGCCTCCTGCAACTTGATTGGGGGGCAGGATTCCGGCTCCTACGCTGAGATTGGCTACTAGTTCACACTCACTAGCGGTCCCTACGTTTCACCAACATGAACTGCTAGCCTATCCCAGCGCAGAGGGCGTGGCTTGTCGGAAAACTAGTGGGAAAAACTGCAACGTCTCAGGTGCTGGCTCGCCGAGGCAGATGTTCGGACGCGGTGAAAATGCACTAAATTTCAGATGAGAACAACAAGAACTCGGCTTCAAACTGGAAAATGAGTGTCAGTAATCAGCAAATCAGCGAATCAATCAGCTGTTCACACATACTGTACATTCTCCGTTTAATTTGATCCTCTAGCCTCTCCACTGCCTTCTAACCATCACTGGACGCAAATAAAGCATCAGAGAAAAGAAACAAGCAGGTAAACCGCGTCCTTTAACGATACTGTAACTTTTCCCTCTTTGAACACTGATGTCACGTGAATTTATAGAAGAACTCAGAGCACAGAGTGTGTGCTGGAACAGGCGAACAGTTGATCTAATATAAAGGCAGTGCCCCCCCTCCCAAAAAAGAGAAAAAAAGAAAGAAAGGGAGAAAGATTTCCATGAAACTGGCATTTGCATTGCACCTGCACCGCCATCCTCAATGAACGCGATGAAGCTACAAAGCGTCCAGCGTTGTGGAAAAGCCCACCAGCTTGCTGCTCCCCCTTAAAGCATGTCTGTAAAATTCAGACAGCCACTGCTGAAAGACAACGGTGGACTCCCATCTCACACAAGTTCGCGCTGACACACATTTCCAGCCACGCGTGCTGACAGAGACACATGCGTTCCTTACCTTCTACAGCCCACACAGACGGCATTATCCATAATAAACGAAAAATATGCATAACTGCCGTAAAAGTGGCCGTTTGACTATAAAGAGCCGGTATATTCATTGTAAATGAATCCGCTGGCCCATCTGTAACAGCCCTGTGTCCGCGACCAATCCACTGAGCCCCATTGGGTAGGAAGAGCACACAACTACGCCAAGTTTGGGCGAAACCAATAAAACACAGACAAGGGGGGGCGGGTGATGTGCTACCCCAGTCTGCACGGCGATGGACAGCACACTGAATCGACGGAACCATTTATTTAATAATAATAATAATAATAATAATAATAATAATAATAATAATAATAATAATGAATAGTCGCGTTTTTTGTTGTAGATTTGTTACGATTTTTTCCCAAATTTGCAAAAAATAAAGATTCATTAAAAATCTGTTGCAGTCTGTCAGCAATGTAAATGTTCATTTAATATTACGTTTTATTTTTATTTAATACATTATAGATATAGTCAGATTTTTCTCTATTCTTATTTTTTTATCATTAAAAAATTATTTATTTTTAACATGAACATCCTCTCTTGCAATATATCACTAATACTCATTCAATACTATACTTTAACAACACTGCAGTGTCAGCCAAGTCCAAAAATAATCTCTAGAGGCAACTGAGCCAGTCCATTAAAAATTTAGATGAGTAAAATCAGTAAATATCGGAGCAGATCTTCATTCCAGGTTACACGCACATGGGTTACTGAGTAAGCTTCTATTGTGCCCGTTTCAGTAAATACCATCTTGCACCAACAGCGCCACCTGGAGGTAGGATAACACACTCTCGGTGAGTCTGGAGAAAGGACTGGAGGATCAGTGGGTCACTAATAAACTGGTGTTGCATGAACTTCTATCAAGTCATCATTTAATCTCATCATATCTAATCTTCTAATCTCATCACCGTGCGCATTACGGATGACAGATCACGCAAGGCGGCCAGTGAAAGAAAATTGGCTTGCTTCTTTGCATCTGTGTACGCAGTGACCCCTACGTGAGAACTTCTACATGGCACAGTCGGCCACAAAAACCCACAGTACTTGGATTGGTCGGTTCAGATGAGTGTGTTGCCAGCAGCCAGAGGCCAAAAACATTTACTCAGTCTGAGTCTTTTATTTCATAGCCAGCCTCTGGATATGCTAGCCACTGTTGGGGCCTAAAAAAGTCATGAAACATAAAGCCTTTTCTAAACGTGGGTTATGGATATGATGGGAATCTCACTCCACAGTAACAGATTTGCATGGGCCAATTCTCTGCTTTAGAATATGAGTCATACTTCAGGCTGTTATGAAACAGAAACAAAACACGAAACAAACAAAACAACAAAAAAGCAATGCACAAATGTCGTTTTCTCAGCTAAGACACATTGTTTTTTTTTTTTCCTCGCAGAAAAGTATTTATGTGGCTCTGTGTGGCTGAGCCTGGTGTGAAATTGGGAGCAAAAATCACGATGACTCATTGTAAAAGTAGATCAAGAATATACACCACGCCAAGGCATCAGAGAAAAGCTATGAGCAAGAGGTGGCTGCAAACCAGGGACAAACTAGGCAGAGAGAGTGAGAGAGAGTGGGAGAAAGAGGGAGAGGGAGAGAGAGAGGGAGAGAGGGAGAGATAGAGAGAGGGGGGAAATAGAGCAGAAGAATATGGAACTGACATAAAGGAATCTAGGATAATTCAGCCTCAAGATGAGTGAGGACTGAAAAACAGCAGACTAGAGGATCCGGGGGTCGTTCCCATGGAAACCTTTGCCCAGGGAGATCAGCGACCCTCCTGTCTACTAATGCAAGCGGAGCACAGATTGTAGGTCACATATGGCACCAACAACCCAATCAAGTCTAATCTGTCTTGACTTGTGGGTCACGAATTGAACCATGAAACTGGTTTCTATTCTGGCTTATATCAGTGACTAATCCGTGCATTAGTACACACGCAAAGTAACGACATTTGTGCAAATGAGAAATTATTGATTATTTTGCATTTGTAATGACAGTCATTCACAATGTTCTTTAATAGCTATTAATGTTTGAAGTATGGTGAAAGAATTACAGCTGATGAGCAACAGATTAGTATTCAGTGCAGCAAGTGAACTGATTCTGGTGGTTAGCAATTTAATAATTCTATTACTTTTATAGTCTCTCATATATTTTATATCTCTCTCTTTCCTCTCTTGCCATGGTACAGTCATGTGTTTTCATTCCCAGATGCTTTTTTTTATTATTTTTTATTTTTGCATTCTAAAATATTCTTGGGTCTCTATTAAGAAAACTATATTTATTACTGTTATTATGGGCCAGGCTGCTCTTTTATGGGGTTCCATGCCAGTGGTGATGGTGATGCCCTGGAAAAGTGAGTTTAAAGTGGCCACAGTACTCACGCTCATGTGTGACGCTCAAGGGAGCTGCAGCGTCCAGCGCTGAGTCACGTCATCACAGGGAAGTGGACCAGTCCCCTTCAGCATGCAGCCAACAACACAGATAAATGTTTGTTTATGTTGTTGTTTGGGTGGCCGACAGGGGGCAGGGCTCAGGGGATAGCCGGGATCACTGTCATGGACTACAGGGGAGGTAAGCAAGCATGTTCCTAAAGGGTAAAGATAAAGGGGAGTCCACAGCTGGTAATATTTTGGCCAAAGTGTTTCTAGCTATCCTTTTTGACCCTTTAAACTACAAGCATATTCTTCAGTGACTATTCTTATGGATTAAAGTTACTAGGAGTTATTTGGTAGCTACTATTTAAGTTATGTAATTTACATGTTTTCCCTTGGTAAATGTTGTTAGGTCTGTCAAAGCCTCAGCTGGGGATGTCTTGGAATCAGCCAAGATTTTGCTTGAAAAACTAAATCAGCAATGGGCCAATTTATTGTTTTTATTTCGGCAGATTTGAGCTGGAGTTTTATAATGTAACTAATGCAAGCCAGGTAAGTGCACACGCAGTGTGTTTCAATGCTGCTGCAACACTTGCACCAAAATGTCATAGCATAATTTTGCATGACTAAATAGCCAGTTGGCTCTTACTTTCAATAAATACCAGCAAATAGTGTTGTTTATATTACAAGTTTGGCTAATTAAAAGTACTGAAAATGTGCTGGAGTGTTTAATGTGTGCATTTACCCCACAAAGTTCAAGCTTCAGATTAAAAGTTAAAGGAACTGAATCAGCCATAACAATTCATGAGTGGGGCATCCCTATTTTCAGGTTATTCCACCTGGCAGCGTCTGTAGCATTTAGAAGCACAGAGAGCTAAGACGATGCCCCATTCAGATGAACTAATGCTAAACCTAACACTGGAGTAAATCAGTAGAGCATATGTGGCTATATACCTAAATGGACTCATAGTCTTTTATACAAACAATACAAACGAGGGCACGTTTACATGTACATTATTATTTCTATTATATATCTTTACATAGAACGCCTTCAATCACACTGTAATCGCTTTACAGTCTTTAATCTGAACAATTTATCAAGCTAATTGTTAGCAGCTAAGATACAAACCACTAACATAATGCTCACATAATGCTAGTTAACAAGCTAGCTAGCTAACAGATCTTGACATTGGTATGTGGCATTATTTATTCTTAGACATCATATTAAATGCTAGCATTTAGCAAATACATTAACTCAGATAATGTTTATCTTACCTTAGAACCAACATAAGTCTGCCTGTTACTAGCTTTGAAACTGAGCTGAATCTCAGAGCCTGTTTTAAGGGAGACTGGCTGCATCTTATTTCTCTCATTTGCTATATAAAAAAACTGCAAAACATTTGAAGTGTGAAACATGATCTGGAAAACATTAGAAGTGTTAAACATTTTCAGCAAAACATTAGAAGTGTTAAACATGTTCTGTAAAACATGAGAAGTGTTAAACATGTTCTGCAAAACATTAGAAGTGTTAAACATGTTCTGTAAAACATTGGAAGTGTTAAACATTTTCAGCAAAACATTCGAAGTGTTAAACATGTTCTGCAAAACATTGGAAGTGTTAAACATGTTCTGTAAAACATTAGAAGTGTTAAACATGTTCTGCAAAACATTAGAAGTGTTAAACATCTTCAGCAAAACATTTGAAGTGTTAAACATGTTCTGTAAAACATTTGAAGTGTTAAACATGTTCTGTAAAACATTTGAAGTGTTAAACATGTTCTGCAAAACATTAGAAGTGTTAAACATTTTCAGCAAAACATTCAAACGTTCTGTAAAACATGTTCCTAGCCATTTACTCAGGAACTTTTTTTCAATTTTGGAAAGTAGAAGGATGTATTCCATTAAAACATCAAAGAAAATATACCAGTATCTTTCTGTTTTTCTACAGCGAAAAGGTTCAGGGAAGTAGCTCCTAATGTGCTAGCATTACTACTACTGAGTGCTGATTGGTTGGCAAGCTGATCAACCTACTGGCTGAATGAAAGTCCCCTAGCTGGAGTTCAGAAGTGCTCAAAAATATGACAACAGTGTTAAAATATTTTATGTTGTTCTGTGTGGAGAAAGTGAGTAAATGTTTCTATATGAAAATGATTAAACATTTACAAACTATGGTTTTGCACAAAAGCTCCATAGCAGGGTCATTATTAATATTGTGTGCCTTTGGTGTTCCCAGTATAGAAGGGTAACTTTGATACAAACATTGTGAAACAAGTAATTTTCCAAGTTTTGCTCTTAATGAACACCTTATTAATATAAGGAAATACTAACCTTCATTTTAAAATACATTTTGTACATTTTATATCATTTTCATTAACATTGAGATCAATGGGGATTTTGTATTGTCCAAGGTGCTGCATTGCTGAATGACTCATGAATGATTTCAAATACTTAAATAACTTACATTTTTAAAGAAGTTTATACATATGTATATGAATTGAAACATGTCCAAAAATTGTTGTCCATCCTGTCTTCATGAGATAAATGCCTCTTTAAGAAAGTGACCTTTAACATCAATAACATCACAACCTTTATATGGATTATCTTCAGTGGACTGAGGACGCCTGCTGCATGTTCAGTAACTATGTAAGTTAATTTCACTCACATTGTCTCAGTACTTAGCTTAAGATGTCCACCCTGCTGTGAAGAAATGTTGAGTTAATTAAAACAATTTTAAAATATCAAAATTCATATATGAAACAAAACAAAGTCATCTTGAACATTTTAACATGTCTGCAACTGTAGGTCAACCATGTCAAATGCTGATTTTAGTTAAAACTGTCCACCCTGTCATTGTCCACCTTATCGTGAATCTTGCCATGACAGGGTGAAAGCATGCACAATCAATTTTTGTTGTTTTCATGTTTTTGTTTGTTTTTTTTTCAAATAAAATATTAGTTCTTATTACCTGCTAAACTACCTATGTTAAAAGAGGGAAACTGTTTTTGAAAGCTTTTAAAACTTACTTTTACCTCCTGTCATTCCGCAACAAGGGCACTTAAAGAGTAAGTATGACCAAAACAGATACATTCAGTCACCCACTCACACCCAAAGCCACTCTCCACAGTCAAATATAAGTTCAGTTATTTATTATAGACACACTATTAATAAAACTACTGCAACTTTTGTAAACATGAAATGTTTTTGTCCACCCTGTGATATCCCGGTCCAGCCTGTCATGTCCTTGTCCATCCTGTCATCTTCATGTCTTATTAAAATCACAAGTCACAAATTTTGGCGTGCCATTGCAATATACAAAGTGTGTAAGCTTGACACAGATGTTCTCTGTGTAGTCTTTAGTCTTATAATCATGATTGATATTCAAAGCAATTAAAAATCTTTTTTAAAGTTATGAGGTCCATAATACATAAAATAAATTTTCATAGCTGTGCAGATGAAATGCAATTATACATTCTGATTCCTTCTGTTGATCAAGACTCTCTAGACAGGCTTGCCAGCTGTGTGTCAGATATTTCTTTGTGGATGTCATAAAATGTTCTATAACTAAATCACAAAAAATTGAAATATTGATCCTTGGTACTAAAACTTAGAGAAAGCTGCTGGGTGTAATCTTAGACTCTGAGCTCAGTCACTAAAGTAACTTTTTATCATTTGAGATATATTGACAAAGTTCAGTCTTTTCTATCTCAGAGTGACTCAGAGAATCTTGTTCATGCATTTGTTACAAGCAGAGTTGTTTACTGTCATGTTTTTCTTACTGGGCTTCCTAAGACAACAATATTTCCTCTACAACTCGTACAAAACGCAGCAGCACGGATCCTAACAAAAACAAAAAAGAGAGATTACATCACTCTCATTTTGAAAGAGCTGCACTGGCTACCTGTGTCTTTCAGGATAGATTTTAAAGTTCTGCTACTAGATTTTAAGGCTCTAAATGACATTAAAGCTCCCGCTTACATCAAGAATGTCTGTTTATGTTCCAGCACATGATCATAGATCTGCAGATACTGACCTACTGCAAACACCTACTGTAAAATACAGAAAACATGGAGGGGCCTCTTTCGGTTACGCTTCTAAACTGTGGAACATCTGAAAAAAATCTCTTCAGATTAGTGTTTAATTAAAATTCTAAGTCTCTTTGGTATTTCTTTTTCTTTTTCATTATCACTTCTCTGTAAAGCACTTTGAGTTGCCACTGGTGTGAAAGATAAGGTGAAATTATTCTTATATAACAACATTATCTTATTATTACTTATGATTTCTGATTCACATTCACTGTTAGTCAGTGTAAATCTCTTTAAACCTTAGAGGCCTTTAAATATTTCATGCAGTGTGTGGTGTGATTGGCTTGTTTTCTCACACCAAATACTGCTACATGAAACAGGCCAAAACACTGCATACATCATTTGATGTTCAAAGCTCTGTCTTTCCAAAGACAGAAAGGTTGCTTATGTTCTGGGAATGACAGTAGTGGGTTAATTCATCAGCACCTCATTAATGCCGTTTACTGATATGTTTCAAAGCTATGTAAAACTGTAGTATATGTGAACCTATATCTACAGGTAAGTCTATAAACATTTCATAACTCTATTTGTTGCCTCTTTCTGCCACTAGGGGTCAAAAATTGACTCCGATATTTTATTGAATATGATAAAATAAAATATTTTCCCCATGAATTGTTATAAAACTTACTAGGACACTGTTGGCTCAATGTGTCGAAATGTTGTGACTTTGTATTGAGCTGCTAGGGAGCAATGAGTGGTAAAATAGGAGAGGTAGAAGAGAGAACCCCCAGCTACGGAAATAATACACTCCTATCTACATTGAAAGGCATGCTGAGTTAAAACAGCAGCTTTCTTGATGTATGTACATTTTGCACAGCTACCAATATAAAAAAGTAGCATTCAAATACAGTTAAAGCACTTTTATAGATATTGAGGTGCTTGCTGCAAAGATGAAAATCCAGTTTCTGGTTTTGTAATTTAAACAAATTTTCATCAATATATTCTATCAACATAACTGAAGAAAAGTGTAAAGTACAAAAACTCTCCAAAACAGGAGGAACTACATATTTCAAGTTTAAGAGACTTTATTGTCAATTTAGCTATATGTAAGTACACAGTGCAGACAATACAGTGCAATAAATAAAAAAAAAACCCTTACAATAAATACAAAACAGAACACAGATAGAAGACGGTACTGAAGAATATTTGGAGTTGTGCAACGGAGGATGTAACATACTTTGACATATTAGCAGACTGCCAGATAGACTAATGTGAGCATAGCTCGTGCATGCTAGGCTAGGCTATCATATATGCTCATATATGCTATTTTATGGCTGCTGTGAAAAAAAGGGGTTCAGTGGGTTCAGTGGGTTCAGAAAGACTAAATATCACACAAAATCAAATAAATAAGTAGATTTAAAAACTGAAAATACAACAAGAAAAATCTTTTCTTTGTGAGGAGAAACAAACATGACGCCCAACTCTGTCCCGCCATATACAGACCCTTGATATTAATGCACAGTGATATGTGGCTGTCTTTCTAATGCTGTTGATCTAAATTGGAAAAATTGACCTTGCACTCAGGGGTGACACAAGTTTGCTCCCTCTGACATTTCCAGGTCTTGGCGGAGTTTTCTGTTAAGACTGCCACAAAGCCTGGAGGACAAGCAAATATTTCATGAGTAATTTAATATCTGGAGCATGGACATGCCCCTCTGTGAATAAGGCCCTGGAAATAGCGAGCGATATGGACGGCTGCACAGCGCCCTCAGAGCCTTAAAGGTTGGGCTGGGTCAGAGGCAAGGACAGAAATGGGGAGAAATGGAGACAGAAATGAAGAGCCACTAAAAAAAGAAGAAAAGGAAAGTATGCCTGGTTGCTATCAGTGCCCTCTTTGGTGGCCGGCGCTGAGCCACTGAGACTACCATCCATTTGGAAGTGACAAAATCTGCTGCGCTCCTCATTAATCACCCACAAATACAACAGAAACCTTTTCATTTCCAAAGAAGAGGGAAGGTTCTGAGGATATGAGAAGGTGGACGACTGGCTGTAAGAATGACTGTAATTATAATAAGAATGCCAAACGTCCATGTGTTTGTTGTATGCATAAACCTGTTTGACAAATGCAGGCATTGATGGCTTGGACAGGCATGCTGTGGAGGGCACGGAGCTGGAGACCTGGCGTTCTGTTTCCTTTCAAAACTGGGACTACAATATGAAATGAGTAGGTCAGCCAAACAAGTGGTTGGCAGTCAGTGAAGCCCATTTTAGTGGCTGTAATTTCGTGCGTGTTTCATTGTGGAACTGGCTTTTATGCAAGAAAAATATCTGACATTTTCTGACACACTTTTATGTTCCACACTGCTACAATGAAGCTTCAGAAACAGGAGCTCCAAGATAGCAAACAGAACTGTATATTAAAAGGTAGACTGTTTGGGGCTGACTGAAATAAACATAACACACATACATTAACTAAAAGATTTTAAGATTTTGTTTTGTTCAGATAGATTTATATTAATTGTAAATGGATTATGTTTGTTATATTGAGTACATATATAGTATTAAAATGGTTAATGGTTAAGTGAAAATAACAAATTCTCTACAGAGAACACACCTCTGAGCATTTAATGTGCAATTACTGTTTGTATTTGCTGAATTTCACATTTTGGTATAAAAGAAAACATCAAATGTGACCTGTGCAAAAGTTTTAGCACAATTTATATTTTATGTTTTATCTTTTCCAACACCTAAAACTTTTAATTGTGCATTAAAATTAGCAGAAAAATGCCACATTTAAGTGTGTTCTTTGTAGACCATGTGTTAACTTATTTTCACTAAGAAAATCAAGAATACGTGGTTATTTGACTGGAAATGTCAATTTTTTTTTATCCAACTGTGATTTCAAGGAAAAATTAAGGAAAATGAAAAATATCTGGGAGAATCTGCTGCCCTCTTGTGCTGTTTGATGAAAGGGGACCAAAGCAAGGCCACATGAGTGTCTGGTCCAATGTGAGAGCTCATTATGATCATCCATAAGTACACTGTTCAGACAATAGGCAGCATCCATCCATCCATCCATCCATCCATCCATCTATCCATCTATTTATCTATCTTCCCCATTTCCCAAAACGTTGGGACACACAAAACATAATGCAATGATGTGCAAATCATTTAAACCCTATATTTAATTGAAATAGTACAAAAACAACATGTAATATAACATCAAATGTAGAAACTGACAAATTTTATTGTTGATTTGAAAAATATATTTGAATTTTATGTCAGCAACATGTTTCAAAAAAGTTTCAAAAGGCACAGGGGCATGCTTACCACTGTGTTGCATCACAGCTTCTTTTAACAACACTCTGGCTCAGAGTAACACCATTCTAATACATGCAGAATGTGATGTGAAATAAGCAAGGCCTTCCCTGAAAAAAGACATTGTCTGAATGGCAGCATATGTTGCTCCAAAACCTGTATATATCGTTCAGCATTAATGGTGCCTTCACAGATGTGCAGGTCACCCATGTCATGGGCACTAATGCACACTGGCTTCAAAACTATGGGCTGATAACAAGCTGGGTGGTCCCTCTCCTCTTTAGCCCAGAGGACGCAATGTCCATAATTTCCAAAAAGAATTTCAAATTTTGATTTGTCAGACTACAGAACGCATTTCCACTTTGCCTCAGTGCATCTTAAATGAGCTTGGGCCCAGAGAAGGCAGCAGCATTTCTGAATCCTGTTTATATATGATTTCTTCTCTTCATGGCAGAGTTTTGACTTGCATTTGTGGATGCAGCGATGAACTGTTTTCTCAGACAGTGGTTTTCGGAAGTGTTTCTGAGCCCATGCTGTGATTTCCACTACAGAATCATGTCTGTTTTTAATGCAGTGCTGTCTGAGGGCCTGAAGATCATAGCCAGATTGGTTTTCGTCCTTGTCATATACAATATGTATATGTACACCTTGTTTCTACGCTCATTGTCCATTTTATCAGCTCCAATTACTATATAGGTGCACTTTGTAGTTCTACAACTCCAGCAGCACTGCTGTGTCTGATCCACTCGTACCAGCGCAACACACACTAACACACCACCACCACGTCAGTATTACTGCAGTGCTCAGAATGATCCACCACCCAAATAGTATCTGCTCTGTGAGGGTCCATGGGGGTCCTGACCACTGAAGAACAGGGTAAAACGGGGGCTAACAAAGTATGCAGAGAAACAGATGGACTACAGTCTGTAACTGTAGAACTACAAAGTGCACCTATATAGTAAGTGGAGCTGATAAAACGGACAATGAGGGTAGAAACAAGGAGGTGGTCATGATGTTATGCCTGATCGGTGTATATACAAAGCCAAGGGTGATAGAGAGAGACAGAGAGAGAGACTAAAACCTACAAAATATAATAACCATAACCACAAAAGACTTCTTACTCTTATTTTGCAATAAACTCTGAAGAAAGATTCTTCAGGCTCATCAGTCATGGATATTACCATTTCAGTAAAAGGCTGGAGCTGCGAAAATATTTGAGATTGATGTTTATTAAATGATAAAAAGAGAAAACAGAGACATTTTTCTTTCAGGCTCATTACCTCTTGATTTACAGCTCCTGTAAATAATTCAGTCTGCTGCCATCTGTTTACAGCAGAGCTGAGTGCAGAGAGAAGCACAGACAGCAGCGTCTTTAAACACAGGCAGGTGGCTTATGAAATGTAGGACAGGCACATATTCTATGTCACACCTGACACATTCTTTCTTTCTTTATAAGAAAAAGAACCTGGAGAAAAGGAAGGTGTTTATCCATAAGAATAGTTTTCTTGTGCGAATGCCATAGGTCGTGTTTCATTTTCTGCTTTCTACATCTGTCTGTTACTTTAAAGGGTATCAGGTTCTGACTTCATATGCTTTTTTACTCAAATCTGGAATTCCCATTAAAACTCATCTCAATCATCTCAAACGTTTATGTTTATTTGTTGTTAAAAATAATAATAAATAACATACTTCACAGATTTGCTGACTTAACTCAAATTCATGGTGTTGGAGTTCAGCTAACTCAGCTTCTTAGTTTAGTCCAAAAATTCTCTCAAGCCGTTGTGCTTCCCTTAGGCCCATATGTTTTCTGAGCCTAAGGGAAGAGTTTATAATTACTTCATTCATCATACTAATTCTGGTCTTTTGGTCATAGAGCACCACTTTTTTTTTTAAATAAACAATACAAAGAACTTTAATTATAAATGAAAGTGAAAATATTTTTCTGTGCACTTTTAAAAATACAGGTGCCAAACAGAACCATAAACCAGAAAAGAACCATGAGAGGTTCTTTGGAGCAATGCCACAGAAGAAGCACTTTAGGCTCACCAAATAACCTTTCAATGGGTCATTTTTTAAAGAAGTATTTTTGGAAATGAGAGTGAATGCAGCCGTCTGTCTAAAAAAAGAGAGCTCATATCACTCCTGTTTTGAAAGAACTGCACTAGCTACCTGTGTCTTTTAGGATAGATTTAAGGTTCTGCCACTAGATGACCTTAAAGCACCTGCTTACCTCACGGAATGTCTGTTTATGCTCCAACACGTAATCTTAGATCTGCAGATGCTGGCCTTCTGCAAATACCTTCTGTAAAATACAGACAACACGGAGAGGCCTATTTCTGTTATTATGCTTCTGAACTGTGGATCTGTTGAGCTGCCACCAGCATGAGAAGTGCTCTATAAACGAAGATGTTATTATTATTATTATTATTATTATATGGCGATAAAGCATTTGACCATGTTAATGATTTTTCTGAGAGACGATAATATTTTCTGCATCTGAAAATTTCAAAATTGAATTTCTTTTTACTCATTTTTTCCCCTGATTTTGGTCATTGCTAATTGCCAGCTGGGACACCCCCATCATATGAGGCTGCCAGGCTTGGAGGATGGGTGCTGGCATGTGGATGGGTGCTGGCATGTGGATGGGTGCTGGCATTTTCTTTCTTCTGAGCAAAGTGGTGGGAGAGAATATAGCAGCAGAAAGCCTTTTATCTCACTGTCCTCAAAATGGTAGACTCTCTTTGAGTGTCATTAATTGAAATTACAAAATTATAAAGTACAAAATTATAAAGTCCCAATTTTATTTATTTCTAGGACTGAGATAGACTTTCTAAGACTGAGGTAGACTAGACTTTGTTGGTTAATCTTTTAATTAACGTGTAACGTGTAATGTGTAACGTGTAACGTGTAAGTGTAAGATTCGGTGTACTTTCATCACACACCTCCTATTACAATCAGAAAAGTCTTGTTGATAAATAGCTCAACCAGTTTGCACTGAAGTGCCTGTAGTTACTGAATAATAAGCCTTTAATATGTAATAAGCCTGGGATTTTAAGGGGTTGATGAAATATGACCAATGTGGGTGCACTTTCAGGCCACAAAGAAACAAATTATTCTGAAAGTAGGAATCTTGTTGTTCTGTAGTTATATACATGATGTCACATCCCCACGTCACCCCTGTAATATGCTGTACTTTAGTTAAGAACATGGTCAGCAACAGCAGCGTCTGATCTCTCAATCAGCACACCAACTGTTAGCTTGTTGTTGCTGGGGTAAAAAGACCCATGTGACATAGGTTATTATTTTACACTCAGAATACGCAGCTTGTGTAAGTGTATTACACACTTTTATATACATAAGCCGTGCAATGGTCCACTGGATAGGTAGAATTGATTTGTAAAAAGGATTCCCCTCAGTGGGTGTAAGGTGCGAGGCGTTAGAGGAGGATATCTCCAGATTATGACGTGTAGGCCTACAGTTGGTGGGACTAACACTGAGACGACAGGGAAAGGTTGGGATTACACCACAACTGGTGAGCAAATAGTAAACGCAGGTTGAGTTTCTCGCCTGCTAGCTGGAATGATATTGCCTGAGTATGAGAATGCCTGAGAGGTGGAATTGTCTGGTGAGATACAACTAAGGAGAACTGCATGATGAGGGGGAACCTCTTCTTTTGAGCGCCTCGGCAGAACATTCTTTAAGGTAAGATACACTGATATAATGATCAACCTGTGACACTTAAAAATGGTTTGTCTTTGCAGGCTAAATGGTTCTTTGCATGGTGAAATCATTCTTCAAATTAATGGAGAACATGTTGTGTCTAGTTCTATACAGAAGATTTTTGAAAATGCCTGTATAGCACCAAAAAAGGGTTCTGTTATTGTTATGATGTCAAGCTTGTAACAATAGAAGAACCCTTTTTTGTGCTATACAGAATCATTTCCAAAAAGGTTTCATATAAAACCATATACAATATATGCTCCATCACCATGCAAAGAACTATTTAAGCATATGTGGTTCAATATAGAACCATTGCCTTTACTGAAGAACCCATGAAGAACCATGTTTTTAGTGGTGTAAAATAATAATAAGCGTTGTGGCTTTGGTTGGAGCTTCTCATGTTTAAATATGTTGTTCTTGAAATAAACTGAACATCATTGGCTGAACATCATTGGCTAGTGGAATATAGCTCATAACTGACAATGTTACCATAGCAGGAGTGAAGAAGTTAGTGATATTGCTTAACGTAGTCTTTCTTTGGCCTGCCAGACCGGTGGACATACAACCATCTTTCAGTATGAAGGTCAAGTGGACCAAACTAGGCATGGTCTTCTTTTTGCTGCTGTCTCTTGTCATGACTGGCTGCTTCATATGGCAGTACAGGCTTCCCAAAGCAAAACCAGGTAAGGGTGAAAAAGTGATTGTCTACATCAGCAATAGTTCCATAATATTCATGTTTGTATCTCATTTCGAAAGTCATATTTACTCTCAGTGGCAAATATGGAATTCACTTTGCCTGAAGTGGAGCATGACATTTGAAAAAGGTGCTTACAGTGCACTTAATGCCTGCAAGTACATTTGTACATTTGGCTTTCTGATCTCCTTATGCTTAATTGATCGTTTGCGGGGGAAGCCTGGGGATTACACAAAGCTTGACATAGTGGCTCACAGATTACTTTGCACTGTAAAGCCTGATTATCACTTTGGGGGAGGGGGGCGCAGAATGAACATAAAAGACTATATTATGATGAGTACCCACCCTAATGTTCCACTCCATTCCACAGCCACAGTGCATTAAATAACTGTAAATGTGATAATAATATTTTATGATAACAGCCTAAAGAAAAAAATATGACTGAATGTCCTGATTACATTACAGCATTGTTGTTCTGTAGGTAAAAGCAAGTCACTTATATGATAATGATATATGAGTTTTGCAAGAAAACTGATATTTTCTGGACTATTAAACTCTACAGGACAATGTAGTGTGTCTAACAAATTCAACAGTCGGTGTACATAATCGTACAGTTCTGTGCAAAAGCTTCATTTATTTAATTTCTAGTCATAACAGAGAACTGGGCAACCATGCAAGACCTGGTAGACCACAAAAAATTTTAATATAAACAAAACATTAATAAAAAGTATGTAAAGCTTTCAAAGTTTAGAGACAAAAGATAATCAGGCTCCACTCTTGCTTCAGATCTGAAACAATCCATGTGTTTCTGTCCATCTTGCTACTGTGAGGAAACAACTCAGTGCTATGGGTCTGAAAGGATGTGTAGCTGCCAAGAAGAACTCACTGAAAAAAAGAAAATAGGCAAATCAAACAAAGAAGCTGCAGATGTTCTCGGAAAAATAGACTGACCACCCCAGACCTCAACATCACCAACTGTGTTTGAGAGTACTTGAATAGAGAGAAGCAAAACATGCAACCAACTTCTAAGACTGAACTTTAACAGAAAATAACAGCCTCAATAACTAAATATAATGTTTTTTTCTGTATTTATTGTGTCCACCTTTTGCCTTTATTACAGTGTCTGTTCTTTCAGGAGGCTTTCTGTTTTTCAAAGAAATCTGCAGGAATATTGTAGAAGTGTGGAAAAAATATTGTAGCATCTAGACATGAAGAACCAGAGGGAAACATTAGGAATGCAGGCAAATGCTCTTTTATTGAACTGACAGCAAGGGAGGACCGCCGGTCAGTGCTATTCAAGCAGCCAGGATAGCAGGCAGGTCACTTTAGCCATACACTTTCTCTTTATGTATATAACACTGACACCAATTAACCCACAGCCCAGCACAGAGTAGCACAGTTAACACTGCCTCACTAATAACGTCCACAACAACAGTAATAGAACAAATGTCTTTCTCTTTCCTTAATGGGAGCCCAGCACCTCCTGAGAGTCACTTTGCATGGCCACTTTGCATGGCCATGTCTCCCACGGGATGCTACAATATTCCTGCAGATTTCTTTGAAAAACAGAAAGCAAGTCTCCCAAAAGAATGGAAGCTGTAATAAAGGAAAATGCTGGACAAACTAAAAATTACATTATAATTAGTTGTTGATGTTGTTATTATCTGTTTAATACATGTTTGTTGCTTTTTTCCTGATGCTGAAAAATGAATAACTTGAATGGCCATTTTGTCTGGAAATAAAAAAGGGGGGTCTCTGACTTTTGCACAGTCCTGAGTAGAAATCTTTGAGCCTTTCATCTTAAACGTCTCGTTTCCTTTACCTCTTGATGTTGCAGATTCCTCTTCTTACAATAAACATCTTCTCATGTTTGTTTCAGAGGCTGAAACGATAATGCACGAGTTAAAAGAGGAAAAGCTATGCCCGCGTTTCCCAGAGCCTGCACCACTGGAGCACCCCATCCCTGTCCTCATGGAGGCTCTGGAAAAGGTCAGGCCATAGTGTTTGACAACAAACCATGAGAAAGACATCCCAGCAGATTCGCTGTGTGTGGATCAATAACTTGCTCCAGACTGTTTTTTGTTGCCCTGTAGAGTAGGAAGGGGATTTATTACATTCATCTAATCTCAGTACAATACTGTAAATAAATACTCCATGTTCGTTCAATAACATTTGAAAAGCATTATGATCAGGTTGATCAGCAGTAATAAACCTATTCCTGTCTAGGTGGATGCTCTATTGAGGAACAGCATTGACACAACAAGACTGCCAGCGATCTCAGCCATCGTCATATATAATGACTCTGTACTGTGGAATGGAAACTTCGGTAGAAGAAATGCCAGTGACCCAACGTCTCCTCCACCAAATGAGTACACAGTTTACAGGTGAGGAACTATAAAATCAGTTAGCTCTCATGTGTGCTTTGCTGTACATCATATGGATTCTCATTCCATTGTCATATGCTAAACCAGTGCTTCCCAACCATGGTCTTGGAGAACGCTGCCCACTTTAACCCAGGAAGGGGATTAGTTGTTTTGGGAGCAGGACAAACACTAAAATGTGCAGGGCAGAGGGTCTAGGACCAAGGTTGGGAACCACTGGGCTAAACTACTGATTGAATTTCATAACCTTAATCAGTGGTACAGTTTTGATCCGGATCTAGACTAGATCCAGAAACTTTAAGAAATGTCAGGGTTCATGTGTAGTATATTCATTCTTAAAGATAGACGTGCCTAAAAGCGTTCTTTGGAGCGATATTGTAAAACACTGCTGTCGGAGCAAAACCTTCTCCATTTTTGTCATTTTTCAGTTTTTGACAATTTGAAAATGCTGTTGGCATTTAAATTGTGTGTACATTTGGTAGTGAATGGGCCAAAAGAAATGGCTCAAAATTACCTGGAATAAAAACTTTGACCATTGACTTACATTAAAAGTAAAGCATGTTTTTCCATCTCCTGTAGAGTTACCATTTTGGAGACACAAGGTTTTGCTCCGACAGCAGCAGAAAGACCATTTACAGTTACAGCAAAAGTGTGAGCAACCCTTTTTAAAGTACATATATTGTTAAAATAAGAAAAAAATCTAGCACATCCTCTACAGAGAACACACTTCTGCACATTGTAATAAGCAAGTGCTGTTTGTTTCCTGAATTTAATGTTGGGGAAAAAATTGTTTAACAAAAAAATAGAAATTGTGTGCTAAAAATTACATTAAAATGCCATATAAACATATGTTTATTCTCTGTAGAGGATGTTTAAGCTTCACAAAACAACAAAATGTAACACAACCAGGAATATTCAGAATTTTGCTCACAACTGTTTGTAGCAGATGCACTTGTTCAAAGCAAGATTTTATCATGTTACAGAGGGAGATAAATGTAGGGTTAGGAGTCTTTCCCAAGGCATAGTTTTGGCATAGTATGGTGTGCCTGTCTGATCAATCCCCAGTCTGCTGTGTGAAGGGCAGCAGCATAACCCACTACACTACACCAACTTCTAAAAACTCCTTTTGGTTCCCTAAAGAACCTTACAGTGGATGGTGCTTTGAAAGTGAGATGTGCAAGTGTGCAGAACATTTTTTAAAGTTTAAAGAACCTTCCACATAATGTACCAACTAGTTTTTTTTCCCTAAAACTGTATCTCCAACCCATGAACATTACAGAGAGTGTGTGCAGTCCCTGTAACGCACAGTTTCACACATTTTAACATCCCAGAATTGCCAGTCTGTCGAAGATCTTCCCCACTCTGATGCTGTATAAGTTGTGGGAGGACGGCGACATAAGCTCTCTGGATGACCCTCTGGGGAAGTATGTGAAGAATTTCACCATAAAGAATCCTCTTGGGAAAGAGGGGGATCCAGAGCTGAAGCCTCTCCCAGATAGACGGGTGTCCAGGAGCAGAGGCGAGATGCCGGTCCGTGGTCCCTCTGTCACTCTCAGAAGGATGGCCAGTCAACTGTCAGGTCAGTCCTGAGTTTCCTACACCAGTGCTTCTAAATCATGGTCGTGAGGGACCCAAGCACTGCATTGTTTTGTATTCTCTTGCTTTATCCCACTGGATTTTGCTCATTATGGATTTGATAATTACTTGATATGTTGACGCAGGTGTGTTAGAGCAGGAAAAACACTAGTTTGTACACTGAAGTGTGATGCATTGAATTCAATGTAATACATTGCATTTACATTATTTGAATGTTTAAATCATTTCCACATAAACAAATTATATTGCATCAAAAGTAAGTTGAATGAAGGAGAAATGTGTATTGATATTTTTTTTTCTGTGTCAATGATGCACAATTAAGTTAATCAAGTTAATTCAATGCATTCCTTGTTTAAGTGTAGTACCCTGATGCATCAGAGATTAGGGATACACTATGATATCAGACTCATGTTGTTATGGGCAGATAACTATTGGCATCAGCCAGGTGTTTAGATTTGACTCATATTTCAAACTGATGTTTGATGACATATTTATTGTACTCTAGAAGAGCAGAATATTTAGTTGATGTTGGCATATTTTCCTAAAATATCTGCATTTTATTCATTTACTCGCCTTTTTGACTCTCTACAAACAAGTGTTACATTTCTCTGTAATGCTCATCCAAGTGGATCTAGTTTTTCTACATTTAAGAAATGTTCATATATCAGTATCAGCAGATATGTACATGAAAAATGTCTGATATCAGCCCACAGTTCTCATATTGATGCGTCCCTATCAGACACCACCATTCAATTCTTTCATTTTCAGTCCAAACAGTCATTAAGTATGAGTTTTTCATTTTTCATCAAGAAAGAAGCAGAAAACATGTTTTTAACAAAAATATATACAACAAGTATTCAGTGTGTCCACGAGTCTTAGAAGCTGGTGGGATTTTCTACCTCTCATGAACTAAGTGATCCCAAACACATTCAGTGATGTTGAGATCTGGACTCTGGAGTGGCCAGTCCATTGTTCTGAGAACACCAGCAGCTTCTTTGTTTGATTTCCAAACTGTCTTCTTTTTTGTCTATTTCCTTTTCTCTGTAACAGATTATTCAAAGCTAGAGATCCTTTCAGACTCATAGCATTAAGTTGTATTTTGTGGAATGATGGACAGAAACTTGTGGATTTTTCAGATCTGAACAAGAGTGGAGCTTGATTTTCTCCCATCTCTCAAAGATCAAAGCCTTTAGTACTATGTATCTGATAGTGTCAGTTTTGGTGGTCAATGAGTGTTTTGCACAGTGGTTAGAAGTCCTGTTTTATACCTGTTTTTTCTTCAGAAACATCTCCTGAAAAATAAATAACTTGACTGGAATTTAAATACATGAAGGTGGTCTTGAACTTTTGCACAGTACTGAATGCCACACTGACCACAAAACTGTTACCTAACACAGATTTTGGCACTAGACACAAAAGAGCTGACTGACCTCATTGAATTGATTATAAAAGTGTGCTGTAGTTGCTATAAATATACAAATGTGAAAGGTGAGGTCTGAAATTAGATAAAGCGTTTCTAAATGTGGAGTCACTGCGCTTGCTGTAATCAGCTCTGCCACCTGAAAACACATTATAACAGAACAGGATCCTCTCAGACTGGTTCAGCATGTGGTTCAAAATTAGCCTGCCAATGTCCTTAACAGACATTCAGCGAGCTTAGTCTGGGCAAGTGCTCACTTGTCATGCTAGCAATAATGGCACTGACCAGATTGGTGTGAAAATGAAATCACTCCAGGTGATAAATTTAGCATTACGTTTTATTTTCCAGCTATATTAAATGTTTGGACAGGACAATTCATTGTTAACATACCAGAATGAAATTACCGCTTGTACTGCAAGGTGTCTAAGATAATATACCACTGACTGCAGGGTTACCCAGGCGACTCAGAGGGACCACTCTGCTCTGGAACGGCCAAACTCAGACTGCAGTTGATTTATTGCAGGACGATGTTCTTGTGGCAGACCCGGGAACAAAGTAAGTAACTGACTGTGTGACACAGCAGTTCTGTATTTTCTGCATTTATTGTACATTTTTGCCTTTTCACTCATCTAACACAGCTTATCAGCTGGACACACTTATCAGTTAATATTCGATGAGATGAAATATTTGTAAAGAACTTCTTTAAGAGTGTGAATTTATTAGAGTTCTTTTTAGTTATATTTAGATAACTAGGTAACTATTTAGAGGCTACAGATGCTAAACCGCTACTGTCTCTGACTTTGCATCTACATGATGAACCAAAAGGTAAATGTGTCTAAAACAGTGGACACTGACTGCAGTGCTCAGAATGATCCACTACCCAAATAATACCTGCTCTGTGGTGGTCTTGTGGAGGTCCTGACCATTGAGGAAATGGGGAAAATGGTATATGTATACAAAGTATGCAGAGAAACAGATGGACTACAGTCTGTAATTGTAGAACTACTATTCTCCTATATGGTGAGTGGAGCTGATAAAATGCACAGTGAGTGTAGGAACAAGGGGGTGGTTTAATGTTATAGCTTTTTTTACTGTTATTTATTTATGTATCAGTCATTCATTTTTTTTTATTTTGCCACATTTTGTCCTATGTACAATTTATTCATATATTTATTTACTAATTTCTTTTTTATTTGGCATGTTTGGCCCTTCACAGTCCTTAACTTTGGCCATGATGAACAATGAACATGGAATTATAATTAAACACTTGAAAGTACAAGCAACACATGTGCAAGGTTCCAAGTGGGATCTACCTTCTGGCACAGTTTATTTCAAACCGTAATCTACAGTTACTCACCTGGTTGTAACATTCAGAAGCTCCAGAAAACACTAGATTAGCTGGATCAGGTGTGGTAAATTAGGAATGGTATATTTTTTCCGCAAGCTTCGATCTCCAGTGCACTAGAGTGCGCTTTCTCTGACAGAGGTATCCCTTCCTCCTCTCTATCCCCAGATGCCACTACAGTAACCTGGCCTTCTCCCTGCTGGCCCACGTTATGGCAGAAAAGGTGACAGGAACCGATTACCAGAGCTGGGTGACCAAAAATATCCTCCAGCCATTAGGCATGGAGGACACCAGCTTTGACATCACCTCAGACACAGAGCGCCAGATGGCAGTGGGAGTTTACTCGAGTGGACAGCCTGCGCCCCTCTACGACCTCGGCTGGTACCGGCCCTCTGGACAGATGTATTCCACTGTGGCAGACATGGCCAAACTGGTGATGGTTCTGCTGGGTGCATATAACCGCAGAATCCTCCGGGACGACACCCTTAAGACCATGCTGACACCTCTCTTCCGCTGTGACAGCACCTACTTTGCAAACCAAACGGGCACACCTTGGGAGGTATATGACCAGCTGGAGTACCAGATTATCCGTAAAGACGGAGATCTGGACGGCTATTCCGCCTCCCTCTCTCTTGTGCCACGGCTAAAGCTGGGCTTAGTCATTTTGATGGCTGGGACCAAGCCTGCCAACACGGACCTTGTGACCAAGGCCTACAGTTACCTCGTCCCTGCCATGGAGAGTGCCTTCAGAGACGCACCTCGCGTCCTTATCCCTCCTCCTGATTCGGCTCCCTATGTGGGCTATTTTACCTACAGTAACATGACCTTCTATGAGATCAAAGCTGGGTCAGAAGGGGTGCTGTCCATGCAGCAGTTTGGGCCAGAGGTGGATGCAATGGTGCCTCTGAAGTACAGGACTTGGAAGTTAAGTTATTTGGAGGAAAGGGTGTTCCAGGTGGTGTTTGAGAAGGAGTACCCATGTCAGCTGAAAGTCAATACCGCTTCTGTTTCAATGGAGTCTCAGGACAGACAGCTGTTTAACTTTTACAGCTTTAACAAGAAGGGCCTCACACCTGGATTTGATGCCCCTGGTCTAAACACGTACAAAGTGATGCGAATAGCGAACAAACCTATTTTCACCAACTAAGGAAATCAGTGGTTCTTATGTGAAGAAGGACATGGTACTGTCATTGGATTTAAAGACATGTAAACTAATGATAAAAGGCTCTTTTATTTGTGTGGTAATACTGACACGAAATGAATGCCTCCCACTAAGAACACGCTTCAATGATTTTGATTTTGCTGCATAAATACTTCACCAGGGTGATCGTTTATCGAATTTATTAGCAAACATATCTTTAATCACACAAAGCTCAGGTAGAGACACATACGTTCTTAATTGAATGACAACTTATAAGTGCCTTTATAATATAAGGTCCTACACAAACTTTGGCCCAGTCAAGTTGCATTTTGTTGAGTTTTTAAGTGAAAATGACTACAAACCTTTACAGAGCGAGCACTCCTGCAAACTGTAAAACAAATACTGCTTTTTTGCAAAATTTAACATATTGGGGAAAAATAAACAGAAAATGTGGCCTGTGCTAAAGTAAAGGTACAATTAATGTTTTATGTTTTTTTCCAATATGTTAAATTTAGCAAATAAATTGAAATTGTGCACCAGAAAATGGAAGAAAAATGTCAAATTTAACTTTATACTCTGTAGAAAATGTGTTCATCTATTTTCACTGAAATGTCATTTGTCCAGGGGTCTTCAAATTTTTGCATACAACTGTATATTGAATCCTGACTTCAGCTCTGTCATGTAATTTAGTCAGATTTTCAGGCCTGAGACATGACTATAGAGTGGCTCATGTTTATATTCTAAATGGCTGTCTGTACATTTTGTCAGAGGTGACATGGAAAATTGCTCTGAAAACAGCTCTGTGCTTTTTAATGTGATATGAGTGCATGCACATGCCTCAAAATAATAAACTATTCTGCTGAACTTTCTCCAAATTTAGTCTGATTACCTGTATGCTTTAATTCACTACATAAGCTGGTGACACCAATTCAACAGGTCAGTTCCTTAACCATGTCATGTCAAAGCAAAAAATAAAAATAAAAAAATAAGTAAATAAAAAATAAGTCCTTTATGCTAGGGCTTTAAACGGGGATCAGAAATTGCATTTTGCGATTTCTCCTTGTTTGTTTGAGAAATGTTCATATAATTTTTAAATTTTATAGAAGAAGAAAAGGTAGAATGCATAACTGCAGTAAGCACCATAAAAAGAAAATATCAAGCATCCCCAAAGGCTCCCCATGTACTAAATGAGCGGTTCTTAACCTGGGGTAACAACACTTAACCAAGTAGTTAAACCAGCAGCTTCTCTATCTTACAAACCAGTGGTTCTCAACCTTGGTCCTGGAGGACCCCCTGCCCTTGTGTTTTCCTGCCCAAATTTACCCACTTCAATTCAGAAAGGGCTCGTTAATTGGATCAGGTGTGTTGGGAGCGGGACAAACACTAAAATGTGCAGGGCATGTAGTCCTCCAAGACCAGGGCTGGGAACCACTGATATAAACCAGGGGTGGGGAACTCAGGTCCTGGAGGGCCAGATTCCTGCACAGTTTGGTGATCATTTACATACTTAAGCACACCTGATTTAACTCAACAGTTAATTACCAGGTCTGATCGGTGTGCTAGAGCAGAAACATTACCAAACTGTGCTGAACATGGCCCTCAGTTCCCCACCCCTGTAAGAAACACTCTCTTTCACTCACTTATCATCTAAGCCGCTTATCCTCCTGGGTCACGAGTGGTGCTGGAGCCTATCCAAGCACTAATTGGGCGTAAGGCATGAAACACCCTTGACAGGTCGCCAGTCCATCATAGGGCAAACACACAGACATAGACAATCACACACAAACACACTCACTTAAAGGTACAGCAATGGTTTTAAGGCACAACTGTAATTAAGGTACATATTTCTACCTTTTAATGGCTGGAGGGCTGGAGAGAAAGGGGATGTGGAGTCAATACTCAAATCAAATTTCAGTGGATTATGGTAGAATTATGTTCCCCAACTAAACGTACTGAAGATGTACACTTGAGGGTACCACCTCAGTGACCTTTTTTCTGATAGTGTAGGGTGAATAAGCACTCATGAGCACTTACAGCTGTTCCTCCTTCATTGACTCATTAGGACTCCTCAATTGCTTAAGTTATTGTGAAGTCTTGCTAATGTTACCAGCACACAAGCCTTATTTCCTGTTTTCTAATTTTATCCCAGTATCTAGTTCCTTGTACCTCTGTGTCCAGGAAATTAATGCAGGCTTCTGGTGAGTTGTCCAGCCTTCCAGAAGTAGGCGTGCCTCCTTTACAGTCATCCTGCTAGTAAATGCGACAAGTTTCCCAGTCGATGTACGGATTTCCTCCTTTAATGTTCCTTTTCCCTATCTAGTAGAAACACCTCTTCCTGAAAAAGTTATCAGCCATTATCATGTCTTAATTTACAGACAGAGCTCATAAGTGGGGTAGCTCATGGAGTACTGAGCAAATGGGTACTGAAACTAAGACTATTCATTGCTTCACAGCCCTTTTCCAGGTTAAATTTAGCAGTCTATCAGACAAGGACGTCCAGAAGGGGCATGTTGACCAATTTTTTCCCTGCATGTTTTGCACAACCTTTGCCAATGTACATTCCTGTCTTGCTTGGTAGCCTCGGTGAAGATTTTATTCTGGTCATCAAAGGCAAGCAGTTCCTGGTTCATGCACCTTAGTTGTAGTTATTGGTTTGTTCCAGCTCCAGACGCTCTGTTGCCTCCAGTTTCAGCTTACATCTGCCATTCAAGCCTGGTTCCAGCCTGAGGGAAGTCTGAGGTGGAGGCTTTGGCAGCCTGATCCTGGGTGCTCCAGCTCCTCCAACCATGCCTGCTTCAGTCCTAGTTGCAGTCCAGATCGGGTCCCAGTAAAGCTGCACCTGCACTATTAGAAATAAAGGTTCTGTGCAGGTACATTTTTTTTTATCAAGGTACAAACAATGTAAATGTTCCCTCAAAGGTACAACAGCGGTTTTAAGGTCCAACTGTGTACCTTAAATATGTTTTTCCAAGTGAAAAGTATGTATTTGTACCTTTTTTATAAACTAATGTTTTAAAACAGAACAATAAAATACAAAGCCTGGAGACGACACGGGGTGTGTGGAGTCAATACATCTTAGAAAATATAATTTCAATGGATTATGGTACAATTATGTTCCTTGACTAAAGGTACTGAGATGCACCGCTGAGGGTACCGCCCCAGCGACAGTTTCATACCTTTATGTCTGAGATTGTGGCAACTAACGGTTCAGTACTATCTTTGCGTCTGTTTCCTTTCTCCCTTCTCTTTTTCTGTCCTTAATGTCCTACAGAGGGTCCTGTTCCTCCTCTGGCAGTCTCTGTGGTCTCCTGTGCTTCAGCTGTCATCTCAATGGTACCACAGGTCAGCTCTGCTGTCCCAGGCTCTGCGGCCTCATATTTTGGCACAATCCAAGTAATCCCAAACACACTCACTGATGTTGACATCAGGGCTCTGGTTTGGCCAGTCCACTGTAACACTTGCAGCTTATCTGTTTGATTTGTAAATGTTCTTCCTTTTTAGTCTATTTCTGTTTTTCAGTAATAGCTTCTTAACAGCCGCACATCCGTAGCTTTAAGTTCTAAGGAGTTCCGTTTTTTTGAACTCTGTTTTTTGCTTACTTTCCCTTGCATTTCCCCTCATCTAATCTCATCAGAAATTTCTCCTGAAAAATGAATAACTTGAAAAATTAATTTAATGGCGGTATTGACAGGGAATCAAATCAGTGAAAAGTGGTCTCTGACTTTTGCACTGGACTGGCTGTGTGCAGGAAGCTGGGCAGAACTCAAATCTGACACCCCATGAATCAGTTATCAAAGTTTTACTTTAGAATGCCTGGTAAACACTGCTGAATCACGTTGTTTGTCTCTCCCAGAGCAACAATACAATAGTCATTACTGTTGTAAATTGTCTTGGAGTTCATTAACGAGAGAGGAGACCATAAAATGAGGATAAGGAACAGAGAGGAAACTTTAAAAGGAGAGTGAGAAAGTGCAGAGGACACGACGACTTGAGAATGCGCTACAGGCTAAACAAAAGATGAAGATGTTATTGCCCACAATCCTACTGATTCTGGTCTTCAGCCTAAACTCAGAAGCTGTGACTGTTCGAGTAAGTATTTAACATCATGATTGTATTTACTACTATTGTGCAATACAAACCTGCAACATCTTTAAATCAAACATTACTACGCACTCCCTGCGATGGACTGGTGACCTGTCCAGGGTGTATCCTGCCCTCCACCCAATGACTGCTGGGATAGGCTCCCCCGCGACCCAGAAGGATAAGCAGCTTAGAAGATGAATTACTACACACTTCAAAAGGATGATTCTTCAAGGGTTCCTTAGTAAAGGAAAAGGTTCTATTTAGAACCATAAGTTCTATATAGAACCATTTCATGCTTAAATGACTCTCTGTGTGGTGAAATGGTTTTTCAAATTGGTGGAGAATGTGTTGTATATGGTTCTATATAGAACCTTTTTGAAAATGGTAGTGTGTATTGCCAAAAAGGGTTCTTCTATTGTTACAAGCTTGACATTGACCAGAGATGCAAAAAAAGCAGCTATAGCTGAGCTAAAGAGCAAAGTAAGTCTGCGTTTTCGCTTATATTTTTAGCCTATACTAGCACATTAGCACATACTGGGGCATATTTACAGCCAAGATGATAAAATGGACATAAGATGTTGTAGCTCCTAAGGTGGTTTGATAAAGGGCAAAATGGCTCTTCTTAACATTTGGGTTGCCGGCTTCTGGTTTAGGCTATTCTCTCCACCTCTGGACATATAAACATGTAAAACACAAAGCCTTGGAACCAGGTGCATAAACGTTAATATTTTACTGTAAACGCTTTTCTCTTTCTTCAGGAAGGAGAATTCTCTTTCTCACTAGAGTCAGTGAAAAAACTCTGGGCCATCATGGCTGAAGATATCCCAGCCAACCAGTACAATCGTCTAGCTATAAACAAGGTGATGGCGGTGTGCAAAAACCCAGTCATTCCTAAAGAGTTTGAGCCTCTGTGCCAAAGCAAACATGCAAGAGCTTCTTTCTCCAGACTTGGTAAGCATGCAGCACACAGATAACACAATGATGAGGATGTTCCACAGAAAACAGCAATAATAATATCAGAAGTCCATGTTTGTTTACTTACATTGATTCTCTTCCTGATAATAACAACATATCCTTTTTCCTGAAAGTATTCTTGTAAATTACTGGACATGAATGATTTCTTGTCATGCTTCCTGCAGCACTTCTTGCCAGGCGCTCTGGTGTTTGTGAGATTTGTGCATATGCTGCTTGTACTGGATGCTGAACATGTCTCACGAGGACACTTCTGGTTGCTGAACAAGTTTTAGAGGGATGCTTCTGTTGTGCATTTACTTTTTTGTTTATATACAACACAGAAGTACAGAAATATGATGCACAGATGTGCATCAAGTTGCAGGCTGCATTTGCTAAACAGTTTTTATGTGCACTTGCTATTGTAAATATGCTTTACTTTTTCAAAGCTCTGTTATAACAGCTCTATAGTTTGTGTTATTTCATTTGTCCTAAATGATCCACTGTATATCTCTGAAAAACTTTTTTTGTCAACACTTTTTATAACACACACTTTAAAACATAATTCATTTTCTTCATTGTTATTAAAACTAAACTGAACTTTATTTGAAATCAGTTTGCTTATTTCTATTTGCTATTTTGCAAATTTGACTGTTTGACAAAGGAAACTCACTGCTTTACTGTTTCCAAACTGCCCTCTACTGGTAATCCGAGAGCATTACCAGGCTTGTCAGTGGATCCCAAAACTAGCCCTGCCCCATACTCTGCATATTTTTGTGAGTTCCCTACTCCTAATACATCTGATCCACCATATGAGAAGTTTGTTAAGTGGTTAATGAGTAGAATCAGGTGTGCTAGACAAGGAAAAGTACAAAAATATGCATAGTGAGGAGATGCCAGGACTGACATTTGGAACTATGGTAAAAGAATTTACTGTATCTCTGTTAGCATTCACTCACTCTCACTCATTCATGTTCAGCAGGCTAAATCTCCAGAAGGGGGCACTATCAGTCAAATAGTTAGGGGTCCATATCAAACACTTTTTCTTGTATTTTATTTTTCTCTCTGATGTCCACTTTTGACATTTCTATAGTTTTATGTACCAAAAACAGTCTTTATGCATTTTTACATGATCAGTTACAGCCTCTCTTTATCCCTGTGCTGACAATGATCCACCAAACAAATACAACTCCATTTCCAAAAAAGTTGGGACACAGTGCAAAATATAAATAAACAATAGAATGCAATGATGTGGAAATCATTTAAACCCTATATTTAATTTAGAATTGTACAGAGACAACATATCAAATGTTGAAACTGAGAAATTTTACTGCTTTTTGAAAAATATTTACCCATTTTGAATTTAATGCTAGCAACACATTTCAAAAAAGTGGGGAAGAGGGTGTGTTTACCACTGTATTTCATCACCTCTTCTTTTAACAACACTCTCTAAGTAGTTTGGGAACTGAGGAGACCGACTGCTGTAGTTTTGAAAGTGAAATGTTTCCTGTTCTTGTTTGATATAGGATTTCAGCTGCTCAACAGTTCAGGGTCTCCTTTGTTATATTTTCCTCTTCACAATTTGCCAAATGTTTTCAATAAGTGACAAGTCTAGACTGTAGGCAGGCCAGTTTAGCTCCCAGACTCTTTTACTATGGAGCTCTACTGTTGTAATACATGCAGAATGTGGTTTGACATTGTCTTGCTGGAATAATCAAGGCCTTGCCTGAAAATGACGTTGTATAGATGGCAGCATATGCACACTAATGCACCTCTGAATACTGGCTTTTGAACTGCGCACTGATAACAAGCTGGATGGTCTTCAGCCTGGAGGACACAGTGTCCATGATTTTGAAAAAGAATTTTTAAATTTTGATTTGTCGGACCAGAGGACACTTTTCCACTTCGCTTCAGTCCATCCTACATGAGCTCTGGTGGCGTTACTGGATCCTGTTTATATATGGTTTCTTCTTTGCATGGTAGAGTTTTAACTTGCATTTGTGGATGCAGCAACAAACTGTGTTCACAGACAAAAGTTTTTGGAAGGGCTCTAAGCTGGTGCAGTGATTTCCACTACAGAACCACGACTGTTTTTAATGCAGTGCTGCCTGAGTGCCAATTTATCACAAGTTTTTTTTTAGCATTACTACTTTACTTATTTTGTTGCCCCTGTCCCAACTTTTTTGAATTGTGTTACTGGCATCAAATTAAAAATAGGAATATATTTTTATTCAAAAACACAAAATTTTTCAGTTCCAACATTTGATATGTTGTCTTTACATTATTTTTAGTTAAATATAGAGTAGACACCGGAGGGGGTCCTGTGGGCCCTGAACATTGATGAATGAGGTAAAGAAAGCCTGTTATGCATGGAGTACAATCTGTAATTGTAGAACTACAAAGCGCATGTAGATAGCAAGTGGATAATAAGAATTGAGTGTAAATCCAAAATCCATTGTACCTAATAAAGTGCCCAGTGAGTGTAATGTATTTTATAGCTTTGTTTTTTTTTTTTAGATTTAACAACAAACACATATTCGGCAATAATGCTCATAAAATTCTCCATGATTAATTGGCTTGATTTGACTCTAGTCAACTTTAATTTCTTATATAATTTAATTTCCAGCTGATCTGGATCTGGAATCTGAGCTGCATGTCCACTTATGGCCGCAAGGTGTCACTAGAACATCACCTAACGTGCTGAACTAAACCGACTGACAGAAGACTCAGTGACCCACGGACTGGAATTTAGTGAACAAGTACTGCACTGCTAGCTTGTGTTACATCCAGACTGGTTTCGAATTATTTACTTGAAAGTAAGAATCCAGAGATAAGGTGGGATTGTGT
Organism: Colossoma macropomum; assembly: GCF_904425465.1. Classification (NCBI taxonomy): domain Eukaryota; kingdom Metazoa; phylum Chordata; class Actinopteri; order Characiformes; family Serrasalmidae; genus Colossoma; species Colossoma macropomum. Next base: position 12,215,360 of record NW_023494802.1, on the reverse strand, counting down.
ACACTTTAGACACATTAAGAAATATAAATCTCATTTATATAAATATTGAACTCGAGTATCAGTAATATAATAATAAAGGGAACGTATTGCCAACCACGTTAGTAAAGTTCAATGAATTAAAGCGAAAATTTACTCAGCAAGTGTTCATTAATATGGGTATTTTTGCGTAGGAGTCAGGGCGTAGATTTATGTGATTGTATGTAATCCCACACTGCGTTAGCCTATAAATGTGTGTCTTGTTGCACACTATCATTGAAGTTTAGGATATGAAACTGTACATTACGAAAATTACTGATCTGCCAGAAGACTTACTGTCGACGGCCGTTCCTCATTCGCTGGAATTCCGCCGGTCGAACGCTGTCGGAAACATCCGAAGTGACACGAAGCGTCAGTCCTGTAGGACTGCTGGAGGCGGCCGCAGCGCCATGTTGAACGAAGCCATCCTACTCAGTGGACAGATACTCGTGAAATAGCAGTTGTAAACTCAAGTATTATTAATTTTAGAAAGGGCACGTCGTCAAGATCGCCCTGGCAAGCAGAGACGAACTGGATCCTCGGAAACCCCGACCGGGGAGGGGGAACAGCCCCCCTACCTTCAGCAATGAAGATAAACCACAATAAGCGCTAGCTAGCTAACGTTAGCTTGCTGCTCCATCAATAAGCTAGCCAGCCTGTTAGCTAGCTAGCTAAAGCTTTCTGTCTAGCTAGCCTTTCCGCCACCGGCAAAACTTGCTTGTAAAAGGCCTGATCTTGACGCAACTTGCTTGACTAGCTGTATTTTATGCGCGTTATTTTTTTAAGCTACTAGTTATAAATAGCTAGTTATTGATTACTGTAAATATCTAGGTATAATTAGATTTTTTGGCAATGAGTTTACCGCCGAAAGCGGTGCCGAAGCCAGCCGCTGTCGCTGGTACCGGACCTGGAACCGGGCCGCCCCCCTCGACCCAGCTGCGGGCTCCCCTGGCCACAGTACCGCTGCCGGGGCCCCCGGTAGCCCAACAGCCTCCTCCGGTACCACCAACGCAGTATCCTTCATTGGAAACATATCTCTTCCCTTGTGTTGAAATTATTTGTGATTATTTAGGTTTGTTAGGAAGCGCTTTGTGTCCTTTTTTTGATTGTGTGCGGTGCCGGCTGAGCGCAACGTGAGGCGTTTCGATTGTTGTCAGTTGCCAGGAGCCGGTTTAGCTACCTGAGTTGACCTATGTATATCGCAGTGCCTTGTACATTTTGTACTACGGTAAATAATTATTTTAGCCTGGCTGGTAGCTGGTTTGATTACTGTCAAGCTGGGCAGCGTTTGGTTTCGGGGGAGTGGGTTGTTATCCTCGTACAAAGCCTGTCACAATTCCAGGCTAACCACATAGCTAACTACCACTTTCCCTGCCTAGCAAGCTAGCGTCTCTGCTAGCTGCCTGTGTGTGACTTGTAAATAAGAGAGAGCGCCGATATCGGGCATTATTTGCCCGCGTTGTTGCTGTTTATGGCGATTTGTGACGCACATTTGCCTCTATGCCAATATTATTACATCCCTCGTCATTTCTTTTACTTGCCGGTAGTTTGCGTCGTTGTGTCAGCGAGCCTGCTAACCTTACATCAATAACGAGCAATAGCGACTCAGACCGGCTGATTTTCTCACCGTTTAGCCGGCTAAGTTAGCTAGCTAGCTAGGTGAGGGGACGTGGGTGGGATGTAGACAACATTTTGAGGGCCATATTGTCTCTCTCGATTGACATCCTCAAGTTGCCAAAAGTCACTTGCTGTTCACGTCTTTTGAACGTTTTTCAGTAAACCGCCACACTCTCCCTTTCGGCATTTAAACAGCTGTGGCTGAGCCCATGTCTTTCCTCTTCTAATTGAGGGCAGTGTTTCACAATCTGTCCTACCGCAGTGCGTGTTGAGGAAACTGGAAACGTGAAGGAAACGTGTGACTGCCCACTGTTTATATGACCGGTGACAGACTTGTGTACAAGCTGTTTGTGAATGTTTTTGGGTTGTACACTATTACACTTGCTGTGTCCGTGCCAGACCACTGGAATCCCTTTTGGGATTCATTGGACAGTGCTGTCCTCATAGATACAGTGCCATCATGTCTGCTCTGACTCGTTTGACTGATCCGTTTGCTATTCAGCTGTTATGATGTTATATAGTGAAGGTATTCAGAGGGCTTTTCTGAAGTAGTTGGGAGCTGAAAGTGCCACTTGTGATGACAGACACTGACTGGCCACCTATATCGTTATGCTTGGTAAACGTTTATCGTTGAACCAATGTTGCTAGTCTTTGTTCAAGGATCAGATTTACCACTCTTGGCTTCAGTTGTAAATACCGAGAGACTGTAAATTGATGGCAGAGAGTTATTATACCTTTACACATATAATGGTTCAAAGTTTGATGATGGAAGGTTTGACCTGTGCTCAGCTGGAGTGTGGTGATGGTGTCGTCGTTTTGTAAAGTCATTCAGAGTGGGCTGATGTGAAATATGGCGATCAGACTCCTTCATAACAGCGGTGATAGGACACAGACATCCGAAACATTGTCTGAAAGCTATATCAGTTAAATGGATGACACAAAATCGTTAAAAACAGGCTACCTGGTGTCTGAGACGTTGTATTAGGATAGTCGTGTTACTCAGTTTTGGTCAAAAATGTATTTTTGAAATACACATATGCATCGGTTTTGTCCTTCCCTAGTAATTGCAGCTGTTTGCAGGTCAGAGTGATAGCAGGACATTAGATAGGTTAAACAGAATAGGAATCATATTTGCTCATAGTTCTGTTTGCTTTTCTCATTTATCTGACTCTGATTCAGGCCTGGTTTTTGGGTGCAGTCTGTAATTGTGCAAGACTGGTTGTGTAGAATAATGCTGTGTGTTGTATTTGTTTGCTTTTTTCTCCAATGTGTTGAAATATCAGTGTTCTGCATTCTGTACCAACCATTAGGGTCATTTAAGGACAAAAAGTTGCCTTATTGTTGGTTTTAGTGGTTGCTGGTCTGTCATCAGCTTCCTTGCAAAGTGTATTGAGATACTCTGACGAAAATCTAGTTAATAACCCTCTTGAGTCTCTGACTGTCTGCCACAGAGGGGCAGGGGATGCCCCAAGTGTGTTTACCGTTAATGTTTTCTTTCGTTTCTTGTTCTTGTTTGCATTGTCTTATGAATAGGTGTGAGAGTGCTTATGCAAGGGCATCACATGCTGATGCACCAGAAAAATAGTTGACTTGCATGGAGGAATTCTCTTGGTGTTGTAAGGTGATGGCTCTGGTATTTAGCTTTCACTTTGTTCCCTTGACAAAGACAGTGCTGTTTAGCATGCATGCTCAAGATTGGATTAAACTTTCAATGATAAACTTTGTGTTCACTTCTAGGAACGGTTCCTCTCCAGACCTGTTTTGTGAAAATGAGCAGACTTCTGAAAGTGTGGTTGTGTAATGAGTAAAAATTGCCCGGGTGTTACATAGTTGGCGCTTCAAAGATCAGATAATTGTAGTTTTTCATTACGGAATCTGGTCTTTATTCTGCTGAGTGCTTTTTAGAAATTGACACATTTATGTAGTAATTGACCTCCATGGGTTATTTTGAAAGAGCTCCTGGGAGATGGAGGGAAACATAAAGTGAGGAGATGTAAAAATCCTTGTCTGCAGTGTTAGAACTGAGCTTAGAGTTATAAATTACACTGTAATGCTATAAATTACCTATAACCTCTATGGGCTTCTTAAGTGTAGTTATTTAGGCAAAAAGCAAACATTACTCAGCAGCACTTTAGAGTTGACCTGGGGTAAGCCTGTGCTTTTAATTATTACCCTGACTTCATGGCACAGCACAAAGAGAAAGTTGAAATCGGTGGCTGCCAGCTGTTGTATTCATCCAGTTGCAGTAAATCCTTCATGTTCTCTGGGTGCAGCCTGAATCTGATTGAAGTGCGGCAGTAGAGGAAGGGTTCCTCCACCCTTCTAACAATGACTTTGTTTGTGAAGCGCTCAGGCTTCTGCTGGCCTGGAGACGGGAGAGGCATCTCCAGCTGTAGGGACTCCGCTGCTTTAAGAGCCTGCCACACATTCACCCACCACTGCCTTACTGGACATGTTCCACCATTCATTCAGCTAGCCAGCCAGCGGTAGGGCTTGTGTTTACAGTATAGTGCATCATCTGAGCCTGAGGCTGACATAAAAGGGGATTATTCCGAAATGAATAATTCAGAAGACAAATGTTTTGTTTGTGTATGCAGTCTAGAGGTCTTAATCTGTGGATGACCATCCTGGGTGCTGCACAAGTACGTGGTGTTTCTTCCATGCTGTGGCTCAGAGAGCTGCGGTGCGATTCCCTCAGTTTATACACTAATGGGAACAGGCATGTCTTGACAACATTGTGAATTCCAGTCCACTCAGCACACACGGCTGCCTGTATCACTGCTGCAGTTCACTCAGGCTGCTTGCCCTCAAACACTTTCTTACCAAGAGTGGGGAAGAAAGAGAGAGAATTTAAAGTGCAACAGCAGGTGGAAAAAATGAGTAATGGTATACCACAAGTTTCCATTTTTGTGTGAGCTGATGACTTAGGCTCGTCATTCCTTTCTAATGCCTGTTACCAAAGAGGGGATTCCTAGTAATAGGGAAGAATAAGAAAAATTGTTTTCTTATGAAATGATGACAAATAACTGGTTGTCTTTCTGTTATGCAGCTTTGTTTGTCGCCTGCATGCGTCTTGTGTGTTTTCCCACCTTGTTGCTGTGTTTTGCCTTAAGTAGTTGCTTCTCCAGAGTTTTCCTTAATGCGTTGCACCCCAGGATCCCCAGAGTGCAGCCACCCTTGGATGAACGAATCTTCTCCACACAGCCTGGTGTCACTGCCGTCTACAGTGTGAGTGAAATCATTTTGTCCTCTCTTCTTATTAGGGCAAATCTTGGCAAATTATTTTGACCAATGACTGACTGTGTTGGCCTGTCACAATTGTTACATAATCGCCTGATCGCAGTTGTTTTTCCACAGTTGACACCTTTCATATGTTTATGTTCCAACATACATTTTCATCCACTGGGTTGAGGCAAATGCATGTAAATAAAAGAAAGCTGTAACACGTCATGCATCTTATACAGTAACAAAAGTTCTAACATGTTAGAGAGAAGTGATGAGTAATGTTTGTTCATTTGAGCTTGAGCTGTGGCTGTTGTCGTGTAGCATCTATTAAGTATGGACAGCTATGAGGCAGGGTAGCTAATGTGTTTGACCACTTTTAAGCTTTGTACATTCATAGTTGGACATACTGAACAAAAAAGACAATTAAATTGTTAATTGCAATTATTTATATGGCAATTAATTGTCAGCTAAAATTTCATGACCGTGACAGATCTACGACAGCCATTAGTTGTGATTAATCATTAACCAGCATAGGTAAAATTAAGGACGCGGCCCATCCAGGCATGAATTATGAAACAGAAACTTACAGATCCAATAGATGACTGGCTGAGCTACGTTCTAAGATGTTGTCAACGATTGCACATAACTGATCCCTGTATTAATGCTCAGAGTAATTAAAGTGTTCCTTTTCTGTGTTAAGGCTTGTAGATATATTTTTTTTGGATATGGTACGTTGTTGTAGTTGTGCAATTCAAGATTGTTATTCCACTTGAATGATAAACCCACCTGATCAAATAGGGATTCATTGTTTTGGAAATGATTTTTTGAACAGATAGCATTGGTCAAGCAATTGTTTGTTTGTTTGTTGGTTAACAGTTCATTGGTTAATCATTTACATTTCTAGTCTGTTACACTTATGCAACACACAGATACACAAATCATTAGCTGCTTTAGCTTTATTTGTTATGCTTCGGTCTTGGTTAATGCAATCAAATAATGCGTGAACTGTTTAGCGCAAGAGATTTTGATGATTTATGTCTCAGTTCTCTTTATTAGGTCACATTTATTGAAGGAGACTTTGATACATTCGTCAGGTCCCAGCCTGAACCGTAGAGAAGGAGCAGTGGAAGCAGGTGTATTGTTACAGCTGTCAGGATCAGGTATTCTCTCAGTCAGAGCAGCAGAGTCAGAGGAAGTGTCATAGAGCAGAGGATCAGCTGAGAGGAGAGGACTACTAGTGACTGACTAAAGAGGGGAGTAGAGAGTCTGGTTAGGTTTTCTGCTGAGCTGGACTTTTCCCCCTGCTCTTGCTTCCTGTGTTGTGTCAGAGTCCTGCTGTCGGACTTGTGATCTTCCAGCTGTAGGGCTGCATTTGTGATCTTATGCCTTTGCGCACTCTCTCTCTGTTTCTACCCCCACCTCCTCACCCCGGAAGAGCCAGGGCTGGCAGATAAGCTGCGTAATCCCCGGTCAAACTGCAGAAAGTGGGTCACTCCCCACCTGTGGATGGAGCCTGGGAAAGTGGGGTTGCTGTTGAATAAGAGGCTAGAAGCAGAGCCCAGTAGTTTTCAAACGCTGATGTGCAGTTTAGCAGCCAGGTTGAATGATTGTTATTATGTGCATGTGGTGCGAGACTGGGCCCAACTATTTATTTTACAGTCAGTGCTGCCAGGTCGGGCAGGAGGCTTCCTTGTAGTTGGCCATAGGTAAGGACTCTTGCCTGCAGAGGAAAAAAAAAAACAGCAAGCAGCATTCACTGGCTGCCTTTACTCTTCTTTAATGAGTTATGGAAGTGCTGTCTGTGGCTTCTCTCAGTGCAACCGAGTTAATCTCATTATCAGTTCCCGGCCCGTGTTCACAATTTAAAATTACAGCAGCACTGTATTAAATCCCGGGTGCACTGGCCGTGGAGAAGGACCGCTTCATGTTGCGTCAAGAGCATGTTATCATGTACCGTGACGGGCAAGGTTGTAAAAGTAATTCACAGGGGAGTTTGAGGCTCTGCCGGATGAGGCTCATGCAAAAAAGATGGACGTTCATCATCTGCGAGCATGTGGTGTAACATGCCATTGCTGAAGCTCAGAGCTGGCATACTTCCCGACCTGGAGAGAAGCTGCACGGCCTTGTCACACCCGGCCAAAAATAAAGCTCTTTTTCCGTTGTTTAACTTCCTTCTTTATCCCCGTGTCGCTGCTTGTGAAGACAGGCCGCACCGCTTCTCTGGCAGTGAGAATGACTCCTATGGTATGTCTTGTTCTTTTACTTGTGCCTCTTTTCACGTTGTGCTTTCTTTCTGGTGGGTTTCAGGTACAGAGACCCCCTGGCCCCCCCTACACAGCACATGAAATCAGCAAGGGACACCCCAGCCTAGCGGCCACGCCGCCAGGCCACGCCTCTTCCCCTGGACTTTCTCAGGTATCAGTTTCCACAGTATCCACTCCGCATCTGTATGGCCACCCTAAAGGCTGGGAGGCAGGAGGAGGGGTGAGTGCACCCATGCAACTGCCTTAGAGAGAGCTTGTGTGTGTGTGTGTGTGTGTGTGTGTATATATGTCTTCACTGTTGAGCTGATCAGCATGTTAGTGTTTGCTTGTGTCGAGCTCCTTACTCAACTCTGAGATGAGTAAAAGATTATATTGCACTCGTTACCCAGACAACACACAGAAGAATAATTAGGGATGCGTGGATGCAAAAAAAAATGCTGATAATGCTGTGAATACAAACATTGCATTGTAGCTGACAAATTGGATTGCACTTGTCAGAGACCACCCTCTCATTTATTTAATTTCCATCATAAGGGTTTTAAGTTTCAAATTATTCATTTGCAGCATCTTTCAATGTTCATTCTTAGAAGTTTGTTTGCGTTTACTGTTTCTCACGATTCAAGTAATCCCAACCGCTTTCGTGATCACATCTGAGCTGTGGGATAGCCAGTTAATTGTTCTGAGAGCACCAGTGGCTTATTTGTTAGATTTGCAAATTTTCTTTTTGGTTTGTTTCCTTTTTTCAGTAACTGCTTCTTGGCAGCTACACATCCTTTAGCGCTGAGTTGTCTTCTCACAGCAGAAGGATGGACAGAAACACCTGTAGATCTTTTCAGATCTTAAAGATGAAATCTGACAGTTTTGGTGGTCTAGAAGGTCTTGAATGATTATCAGGAGTGCCATGTTCTCTGTATCTTTTTAATACTTTTTAACTCTTGTTTTTCATTTAGCTTCCTCTGACTTTCCCCTTCCTTATGTTGGAATCTCATCAGAAAAGTCATCTGAAAAATGAGTAACTTAATGGTTGTTTTGACTGGAAATTAAATAACTGAAGGGTGGTCCTTGGCTTTTGCACAGCACTGTGTGTGTAAAATCAGTTCCTGTTTTAATCAGTGAGCGCTCAAGGCACATTCTGGCTTTCGAGGAGCAAAACCAGTTGAAGGAGGCTATGTATTCATGAATCTCATTATTCTTTCTACAATTCTAATCAAGTATGCCTAAGTAATTTACACTGACTCAAAATTATAAAATGGCTGGTGGTTGAAAGACCACTAATCTAAATAAGACGAGTTGAACTGATTTAATCATCTGTGTTAATGTTGTGACAACTCCTCTTGCTCTGTTTGGCTATACTGTCTACCCTTTTCGATTTTGCACACTCCTGTATTCTACTGTACTCAGAAAGCTCCTGATTATCTCAGTACCCCTGAGATATTGGGACTCTGATTGTGATGTAGATTCAATTTTTAGATCTGACTTAAAAGATGTAACCTCCAGTAGTGTGTTATGTTGGTTTTGATTGCATGTTGCAGGTTTAATATTATCCTGTTGATGTCTGCTGCATCAGACTCAACTTCCTCTGATATTTACAGTGCTACAAAGTCAGTGAACCACAGAAATTTCCGCCACTGGCTTCTAAGTCTTATGAGTCACAGCTGTTTCCTCAGAGAGAGCAGTGAGAGAGCAGTGAATTCTGACAATTTAAATAATCACCACAGTCACAGAAGTCATAAAAATCAAAATTATTATTTTCACTCATAATTGTGTTGTACTAATCTTAGCAATGCCCATGCAACCCTTTTCCCACTTTGACTGGGGAATAACTAGTAAAATTTTTTTGAAGGAGCTTCAAGTTGAAATACACATGCCTCAGTAGTGAATTTTGTGACTGGGGTTGTTGTACAGCTTTAGGGGTCATTAATCAGTTAAAAACAGTGTAAACATAGTGCAGATATATTGGACCTTAAAACCTGTGATTGCACCCTGAAAGTTTGGCCGAGTTTGTGCATGGTCTGTGTGCGCTGTGTCATGTAATTTACCGTAGGTCAGGGGTCTCAAACTACCAGCTGCTTCATACAGCCCATCACGTGTTTGCAGTTAATTCTTTAATGAGGCCCACAATAAACCTTTTTTACCCTCCTGTGGCTAAATATTTACATCTGACAGGTGTGTTTGATTTACCTACCAGACACTGTGGCTGGTTACGCAACATAAGTGATAAAAAAATCAGTGCTAACAGCACCGTATGTTGTCAAACGCAAAAAATAGTGTTGCAGCGTACAAGAGGAACCAAACAGAAACCTAAAACTAACTTGGCTGTCATTCTAATTTAAACTTATGCTTTAAATCTGCCTTTGTGGATTCATACACAGTTTTAGATACTGCATGTCAGAATTAAGAAAGTAATGGATTTATGGATTTTAAACAAATCTACTGAGAATGCAACAATTGCAGTAACTTTACACACTATCACAATAAGAGTCTCATATCATTCTACTATTAAATGTAGTTCAAGTTACTTGATTCAGTTGACCACTACAGTACTTATTAAATACCAGTTCATCGCATATACCAATTTAAGCTCTTCTTCAGGTTTGAGTTTCATCAGCATCGTTATACCGGAATGCCAGAAATAAGCGCAGATAACGCAACATACAAACAGTGCAAACCATGCTAATGCTAGCCTTTTTGACCGAACAGCTGTGCCAGCGAAGTGTGACACATTTTACATGAAAATAAAAATGTAGTACTCCCTTAATCACCTGCCACTGTCTAGTCCATTGCATCTAAAGTCATCCACTTTTTGAGGCAGCGGACATAAAGGAATGGCTGGTCTTTTGGGGTTAGTCTTAGCCTAACATAGACACCTGAGTGCTTCTGTTTATTCACATACTGCCTAAAAGTGACTTAGTCAGCTGACCTGGCTCAGTCAGCTGCATCAGACAGTGTTCTCAAGGTTTGTGTGCAGTAAGCCGTGGACCAGCTGGTACTGAAGCATGAAAGACTGTAATATTTTCCAAATTCCAGCAGTGTTCGACAGTCCGACTTTAGAAAATCGAAGAAGCTGAGGTTGGTTTCTTATTCGAGGTGTGGCAGTAAAATTCAGGTTGCTCCACTGCTGTTCTATTTAAGGTGGAATGGAAATTTTATACAAAAAGCTGGCGAATAAGCAGCCAGCATCAGCTCTGTAGAAATTCCGACGTGAAATAATATTCATCTTTTGCCAGGCTAGTTAGGAAGAAATGCTGACATGGGTTTATCTATATGCGGTATAGAAATATTCGATTAACTTTAGTTGTTATAAATGGTTCTTATGAAAAATGAAGGTACGTCTTAGAATAATATGCCACTGTTAGTCTACAAAAATATGCATCTGGAATGGTTTTATCTGTAAATATGTGTACCTTGATAAATACCACAAGCGTCAGAAGTTGTATTTATATTTTTCTATAGATTTCTGGTCATTCCTCTGACTTCTTACTCCACTTATATTTCTACTTATATATCTGCTTTTAATAATAATTAGAATAATAAAATATTAGATTTTATTTATTATAACTGGGGCCCCCTTGGGGGGAGAAAAACACCTAGCTAGTAGCCCCCAGGTCATTTGAGTTTGAGACCCCTGCCGTGAGTTGTCCTGTGTCCAAGTGTATGTGTGCACATGTCTGTAACTGTCTTCTTTCAAACACATACTTACGCACCCAAACCCTGACTGTACCCAGCTGATTCTCTCCCTGAAATAGAAAGTCAGTCACAGTGACTCAGCTGTTCTGGAGCTTGTTCTGTGTGTCTGAGGCGAGCGCTCAGATTTCCACTCTATGCCTGCGGCGCACTGCTGGCAAGTGCAGCCCCTGCTAGACCCCGCTATTAATAGAGATTCCAGTTAACATGCTCCAGAGGCTAAACCTTAATTACCCCCACCCACAACCAAAACACAGCGAGATCATGCAGGCCCAGCTGAATGGAGAGGTGTGAGGAAGGGAGAGAGGAGGTGGAGTGTTGGCTAAGTTTCAGTGTCTGGCTCTGTAAGCCCTGTCGCATGCAGCCTCTCAGCCGGCGCCCACTCACGGCTGTCCAGGGCTACGCCTAGCTCTGCCTCTCCTCCTCTCGCTCGCTCTCTCCTCAAGGCAGAGATGGCAGATTTGTCAGTGTCAGCAGACCGCAGTGTTTGCAGCGGCAAGTAGCGGACACCCTCGTTCCGTCGCCCACACTCACTGAAGCCTCAAGCAGAAGAGGGCCGAGCATAGTCAGCTGCCAGGTTTTTCACCAGGACTAAATTTTGTTTTCTCTTCTCTCTCTCTCTTTCTCCTTTTCACTCCTCTTTCTCTGTCTCGGCGCCCTGTGAACCTGCCCTGCACGCTGCAGTCTCCGTACACGGCGGGCCAGAATGCCGGCACGACTCCTCTGGTCTACTCTCCTCCAACGCAACAAATGAACGCCCAGCCTCAGAGCCGCCCGGTGAGTGCCCTGTTAGTTCGCTCCAGTAGTATTTACAGTGTTTCCCACTTTATCTTCTGGACGTTCATTCAATTAAGGCAGCTGAGTTTGGATGTTCTTATACAAAGAAAAGATAATACTGCTGTGGCTTGATGATTTTGCTAATGATGTAGTTAGTTCTGTTATGTTGATGGTAGTGTTGTGGGCGAGAAAGCGCCAGGCTTTGGTCTTCTGCTCAGGCAGCAAGCCTCATTAATGCCGACCCGCCTCGCACAGCTTGTGGTTTTTTGCAGTTTTCATTAGTGGTTTTTCATCTGTCTCCCTTTCTCTCTCTTTCTCTTTTTCTCTCTCTCTTTTCCTGCCTCCCCTCTCTGCCATGCTCCCCCTCCTTCAGTTTGCCCCTGGGCCTCGTCCTACCCATCACCAGGTAATGTACTCCGATGCAGTGCAGCACGTCACACTATATGCTTTGCTGTATGTTAAATCCTGCAGGGCTTTGTGCGATGTCCTGTGGATGCCCAGCAGTACCCAAGGGTGTATAACTCTCTAACCTTAGATCAGTGATTCTCAGACCGATCCTCAGGGACTGCTAGTTGGAACACGTTTGCTCCATCTCACAGTAGACCTGGGCAACAGGTTGATGTAATCAGATGTCAGAAATGATTGACAAGTAAGCTGATGACCATGCCTCAAAGGTAATAATCACCTTATTGGGAAAGAGAGCTAAAAGCGAACTAAATAATTTTATTCTAAACAGCTTAGTAAATGATATTTAATAGTATGGTGTACATAAAATGTTTTATTACATTTTAGTTATAAACATTGAAATCTAATGGGGCAATTAATAATCCTATGGAGGAAATTTTCCGCAATCTGTGCAAGAGTTTCCCTTAGTTTGACATACCATCTGAGGAAAATTCTCAGTATTTTCTGTACAACGTCTGTGTCCTGATGGTTTCAGTGAGCGGTTAAGATATGAAAATATATTTCATAATTTTCCAAAGCTACGTTTCAGAGCATCTCATCTATAATGATGAAAAACACCCTGTTTTTTAATGGTTCAACTACACAGACTTCGATAATGTGTTTTAAGAAAAATAACATGCTAATTATTTTAAGTATTATTTAGGTAATTTAAGATAATTTACGTAACTCCCAACACACATAGTTATACTAACAATATTGACCATCTCGGGGTCCCTGGGGACCAGTTTGAGAACCACTGACTGATGAATGTTGTCTATGAAAAGACTGTTTTGTAGTCTTGGCGGTGGGCTGAAATATTAATAGTTTTTGTGTCAAAATTTGCATCAAATTGCATCAAATCTGCAATATTAACATAGTAACACAGCTTGTAAACTGCCTATAGATGAGTTAGACAGCAACAAAACACTCGTGCTGTGACATCACAACTACAACAAAAGTGGCTGTCTGGTGCACTGCATTTAGTGTTTAAGTTTCAGGCCAGAAGATGTTAATGCGCTGTTTTTTGGTCAAAATAACGGTCCTGGATCTTGGTTTACAGGAAAATAATTTTAATTTAAACTCGCAATGTTGATCAACAGTCGCAATTAGATATTTTTCAGATTGATCAGCTCTACGTTGCATACACCTGTATTGTTTAACGGTTGAATCCAGGCTGGGAAGGGTGAGAGAAAAAAGGGTGGAAACTGCTCTTAAATCTTAAATCCATATAATATGATGGACTAGCACAGGTTACCATTAAGCATCTGCGTGATAACTTGACCAAACTTTGACCCCACAGTACATGGTCGTGATTTGTATTTGGAGCTGTATGTATGCTGGCTTTGGTGGAATTTTGCTCTGAAAAGATGGAGAAGTGAAATGTCTGACTGGACTATGTACACAAGCAAATACCACAAAGAAGTGTTTGTTTCATTCTCTAATGAAGGTTAATAATGAGTCTTTTGTAGGAGGCATTTCCTCCTTACAAAGGCAACATCTTTCTGTTCTTCTGGTTGATTTTGTAAGGTAATTTGACAAGAGAAGTACTGGAAAATGTGCTTGCTTGTTTGTAATTTAATTAATTATACTGTGATTTATGTAAGCAAGCCTGTATTCAGTCTGTTTGCCAGATTTGCAGGAATTAAGTAACTTAAATGTCAGGCTGCCCTTTGCTCTTGTGGTTCACTTTGAGACTTTTCAAAAAGGAAGTAGCATGCTTAGCTGGGTGTGTTTATTCTGAATGACTATAAGAGTTAGTGGAGCACATTTTTTTTAACCTTGTGAAGATGATGTCACTCTGTTTCCTCAACAACACACTGTCTGGTTTTGAAAAAAAAAACCTTTTCCTGAAAGCAGAGCTGTTCAGATTGCAGACCCTTTGCATGCTTTATACTCCGGAAAGCTCTGTGTGTGTGAATGTGCGCCTGTGTGTTCATTTCTCTGTCCCTCCATACCAATTAGTGCACTGTCCCATTAGCTTCTTTCTCTTTCCTGCTTCAATTTTCAAGGGAGGATTCAGACCCATTCAGGTAATTTGCAGTCTTAAAGAAATGCATGGCATGAAGTCCCCATTTCTCAGTGAAGCTCCCCCACCCTGTGCACTGCAGCTGTGCTCTGCTCCCCACCCTGGAGGAAGCCAACTCCTCCATTTTATCTTTTATTTTCCTTTTCTTTATTTCCTCCAGCCTCCACTGCCTCTTAATCATTTTGTTAGACATGTTATTATGGCTTCTTCATTACCCTGAGACTCAGCAAAGGCATATTCCTACCTGCCTCATAAACTCTGGAGGGAAATTTTATGTTCAGAAAGAATTAAGAGCTTGTAACAGTTCAGTTGGAGGCATTATGTGAGATTCACATACTGATGTGAAAGGGGTTTCTGAACTGAAACTATTGTTTAATGTTACTGTGATGTTATGTAGTATTCTTTAGTGCAGCATTGCATCCTTCAGCCTCATTTGGTTTTACAAAATTCAGTTTTGTGTTTTCATCCATCACTTTTCTCTTACTACAATATCCAGCATGTATAGTGGAGATATGTTATACAAACTTTGCAAATCCCTCTCCAATGCCATACAGAAATACTTGACAGTTAGCAGGAGAGAAAAACACATTTCAAACAGTTCTTCCAGATACAGCATCTGAAGGGGTTTTTCTCATATTCAAACTGGAGAATCTCACTGACAAAACTATTGTTGCACCACCTGTAGAAGGCGAGTTGGCATGTTTGCAACAGATATAGCAATGGTTACATTTTTCGTTTAGGCTGGAGTGCCCCTTTAACTGTTGTTAATCTTTCTTAAGCAGCATTTCAATCTTTTATCTGATTTATAAAAACACTGCAATAAACAAAGTGATTTTAAGATTGTTACAATCATGTGCCGTTACTGGGGGATCTCCAACTTTAGATTTGAGAGATTAGGCAAAAGTTTTGCCACAAAAGTTAAAAATGGTTCATGGTTGTTGTTCTGACTTCTGACCTAAAAGTGAGCCAGACTAAAATGTGTCAACCATGTCCTGACCTCAGAGGAATGACTCTGCAATAGAGGGGCCACTCTGTAGCAACAGTACCTGTCACTGCAGAATAATGACCAATATGCAGTGTCCTAGCCAAAGTCCTAGATTACTCAGCCTGCCCTCTACCCTCTGAAGTCATACTTTGTGGTGCTTAAAAGGAATCCCACTGCTATATTCACATCCAGTGAACAACAAACTGGAATGGTGGGTTGCCTTTAAAAATATCTTTTTCTGACTTTTTAGCATTCAAGTCTTTTTGTTAAAATTAGTCTGTAGACAAATTTACAAGAAAGAATAAACATTGAATTTTATCTTATATGCGTCACCTCTTTGGAATTAGGTGCATCAAACGTGTCCATTTCTCATGCTAGTTTAATTGCCCCTTTATTACTGCCATGCATGTATATTAAAATATAAGGTTTTCATTTCGTATTTTGCATGTTTCAGTTAATAGTACCTGTTAAAAATTTGATTTTTTTTTATGTCACACATTTTCAGTCAGTTTGGATTTTTGCTGTAGTAACCGTAGCATAATTATCAGGTCCACATTTCAGGTCCAGACTGCTTCTTGCAGTACACAGTTTAAATGCCAACCAAGAGTGTAGATGTTTATGACTAATCATTCCTCTCTCGTCTCTCCCAGTTTTTCCAGAGGACTCAGATGCAGGCAGCCCGACCCACCATTTCAAGCAACAGCCCTTCAATTAGGCCTGCCTCCCAGGCCCCAGCTGCCACCGTCTACCCCCCAAGTCAGCCCATCATGATGTCCATGACGCCTATGCCTTTCCCCTCACCTCAGACTGCCCAATACTACATACCCCAGGTTAGACAAATGCACCAGAGAAGACTTTGTTCCTTTGTTTTCTGTCTAGCATTAGATTGGAAATAACAACCACAAACAGGCAGAAGGGCATGAAAAATATGTATTGATTTTAATGCTGCACTGTGTTTTTAAGACATTTGTTTTTACATTTGTGCGTTTGGCAGATGCTCTTACCAGAACGACTTTACAAGTTTAATCGTGTTACAGAGGTAGGCGAATGTAGTGTTAGGAGTTTTGCTCAGGGACTCTTAATATATACCATGGTATTCTTGTCTGAGCCAGGGAACTGAGCCCTAGTCTGTGGCATTGAATTCTGCAGTGTTCCCCGCTAAACCCTCTTATTTACATCACTGATGATGTATGTCACAGATGTAACTATACATAATGGTCCTTCAAGGTAATGCTTGTGTTTTCCTGTTATAAGCCTGTATAAGAAGTATTGCTTCAGTTCTTTTAAGTCTAAAACATAAGAGGGGAAATTAAGACTTCAGACCTCAAGTGTAACCTTTAAGGAAAGTAATATTTGAATTGTCAAAATTTACACTTTTTTTGTATCTAACTTTGTCCTCAGCTATCTCAGAATAGCTATATAAGTGGTATTTGGCGGGCCTGTAATCACCTCTTCTTGTTTATTTAATTAACAGTACCGTCACAGTGCTCCTCCATATGTGGGGCCTCCCCAACAGTACTCAGTCCAACCTGCTGGACCCAGTACTTTCTACCCTGGACCCACTCCAGGAGATTTCCCTCCAGCATATGGTGAGTTTGGCCTAGTTTATCTCTCTCCACCTTTGCTTTTGCCACTGTTTACAAGTGGTTTCCATTTTGAACTGTAACTGGAAAAGGTTATTTTTTTCCTCACACTTAGCGGCGGGGCCTCCATACTATCCTGGCCAGACCATGTACACACCATCTCCATCCATAATAGTGCCTACACCACAACAACCTCCACCTGCCAAGAGAGAGAAGAAAACCGTGAGTGTTTCTCTAGTAATCTTAATTTGAATACTGTATAATGAATTAATAGATATGGATACTTTATTGTTTAACTACATACCCGCTTATGCCCTTTAAGATCCGCATCCGAGACCCTAACCAGGGTGGCAAAGACATCACAGAGGAGATCATGTCAGGAGTGGGCGGGAGCCGGAACCCAACCCCTCCAGCGGGACGGCCATCCTCCACCCCTACTCCTCCACAGGTAAGATATTCAATCATATACAGATACATGTCAGAGCTTAAACAGCTGCAATCTGCTGTTCACTTCCACAACGCCAAAGAACTCTTTCTCTTAGTCATTGCTAGTGAGTTTGAGACGGTTGTTTGGGTTTTGTTACCTGTCCTTATTTCAGTGTGCATCATGCAGTCAGCAACAAAAGCTGATGGCATAATGGGAATTCTATATCCAGCCTTTTTCACTTCCTCCTTCACATATTTTGAAAGAGATGTTTAATGCTGAAAAGCAGTTTCATTTGTATTCCTACATTAAATCACCAATTGATCACATGCACATAGTGATGATCACTAAGCCAGCTGCTACCTCTTTTTTCCCATAATCTCCAATTTATCTCTTTATCTGAAGCCACAGCTTGTGGCTATGACCTGATGTCACCCGCCCTGTGCTTTAACTGCTTACCAGTCGCTGAGTTAATCATGCTTTTGTTGCTAAGCTACAGTAAACTTCTCCCTGTAGGTAAAACGGAGTAAATTGGCACACTTTATCTGGCATTGTCTGTATAGACCTTTTAGTTGTTCATGTGAATCTGACTATTGTAGTACATAAAAAAACCTTTTCTTGATGTTTGACGTGGCTTACCTATTCTTTCATCTGCCTTCATCCTAGTTCTGCTTCACAGTCGTTTGTCTCATCCTGATCTCCCCTTGTGTTCCCTCTACAGAGACAGCACATGTAAATGCCCATAGTGATCCGGCATAGCCTACGAACTTGGGCATCTCTAGGAGAAAGCCTCTCTCTGTAAAGGGAACGCTCACTATTGTGTTGTTACTCTTACTTTGTGTCTTCTCTCCCTAAATGTTAACAGTGTTCGTCTCTCCTCTCTTTCCCCATTTCTCTTGTCCATTTGTCTAACCCCCCCTCTACCCTTGTGTTTACTGTCTTTTGCTGTTTTGTGCCTCACCCAACTTCATGCTTTGGTACTTCTGTCTCTTGCTTGCACTCTTTCATGCTATCTCTCTTTATTTTCTTCTTTCTCTCCTCGCCACTTTCACTACCTACTTGTCTATTTATGCTATGCCGTACTGCCCCCCCACTGCCATTTCCCCTCTTCCGCTCTGTCTGTGTGCTGCATATATGTGCAATATTTCTTTCTTTCTCTTTCACTCTGTTTCTCTTTACTCCTCTCTTTCTCTCTTTTGCTAGTTTTTATGTCAACACCCTCATTATCCTCACATTTTCTACCTCAAATCCCAGCAGCTGAACAGCCAGATTGCGGAACATGGGCACGTTATGTACAGTGTGGACAGCACCCAAGTCCTCCCTGCTCCTGTCGACTTGAAACCAGGTCAGGCCTCTCTTCAATGCCGCTTTCAGCTTTCTGATTTCTGACTTGTGCAGGTCTAGAGCAATGTTTCTTAATTATTCTCCTAGGCACCCACAACATAGTTTCAAAAAGTTCCTGTCGCAAGACACCTGATCAAGCCCCTCAACTGATTACTGACCCTACATGCATTGGATCAGGTGTGTTTGGCAGAGAATACATAAAAATGTGCAGGTTGCTGAGTCACCAGGAGCTGAATTTAAAAGCACTGGTTTAGAGCAACGCTCAGTAGTCAACTAATAAAGGATTACCTCACAGCCTTACAGTACTGTGCAAAAATCGCCATTCATTTATTTAGTTTAGTTATTCATTTTCAGTGCCTGGAAAAAAGGCA
The DNA here is from genome assembly GCF_904425465.1 of Colossoma macropomum. Taxonomy (NCBI): domain Eukaryota; kingdom Metazoa; phylum Chordata; class Actinopteri; order Characiformes; family Serrasalmidae; genus Colossoma; species Colossoma macropomum. The sequence continues at coordinate 12,196,601 of NW_023494802.1, read as the reverse complement.
GAAAACATGTATTTCATAGAAAATATACAGAAGCCTGAACAACTAAATATAATATATATATTTTTTTTTTTTTTTGTGTGTCCACCGTGCCTTGATTACAGCTTCTGTTCTTTTTAGGACATGTCTGCAGGGGTATTTTTTCACTTTCCAAAGTTCTTAAAATTTGGTTTGCTTTTTCTGTTTCTCACAATCCAAGTAATCCCAAACACATTCAGTGATGTTGAGGTCTGGGCTCTGGGGTGGCCTTTCCAATGTTGTGAGAACACCAGCAGCTTTGGTTGATTTGCCAATTCTTTTTTTATTTATTGTGTTTATTTCTTTTTGTCATTAAAAGCTCCTTATCAGCTGCGTATCTTTTTAATCCCATAGTGTTGATTGTCTTCTCACAGTGGAATAATGGATAAAACAGCTTGAGTGTCGAGCTTGAGTTTCTCCTGTCTCTCAAAGATTAAAGCTTTAAGTACTGTTTATCCTATGGTGGTAGGTTTGGTGGTCTACCAGGCTCTGCATGGTTGTTGGGAGCATATTTTTATCACATTAAATTTTGATTAGCAAAGTCTTTGGTGAGCAAAATTTAGAATGTTAGAAGTGGCAAAACACAAATATCTCCAAAGCTGTGGCCACCCAAGATCTGCTTTTGATTCCCGTGGATTAGAGCTAAACTCTGTAGGGTGGTAAATCTTCAGGAACAGAGTTGGTAACTACAGGTTTAGAACTGGAGCAGATATCACCTACATGATTATACCTTGCAAATGAACCTAGAAACACAATTGAATGGTGGCTTTCCAAACACCTCTTTTGTAGATGACAAGCCAAAGCTTGAGGGTGCAGTGCTGAAGTCTTCATCGCCGGGGCTACGGCCTGGGGAGCCTCCTGCACAGAGGCGAGAGCCCAGCAGCCCTGCCCCTGCCGCTCCCGCAGCTGCTGTTCCTGTCCTGGCCCCTGCCCCTGTCCTTGCAGCTTCCCCTGCCCAAGACCTGCATCTCTCTGAGAAATCTGAGCTTCCTCCCTCAGGCCCAGAACTGGCCCCCAGTGTAGCTCCAGCCTCAGTTCCAGCCCCAAGCTCCTCCAAGCCTACTGCCTCAGCTTTGGAGGCAGCGGATCCCCCAGCCCCTTCAGTGGAGCCTAGCTCTGTGCGCGCCATTACACCAGAGCCAGAGAAACTAGAGCCCGAGCGAGCCCCTTCCGAGTTGACTTTATCTTCAGGCCAGACCGTAAAGGCTGTCAATGGGCTGGCCGAAACGGACGCCACACCTCCCTCTGAAGATGTAGATATTCAGCCCTCTCAGCCTAGCCAGACTCCCGAACTACAGCCTGCTCAGCTCAGCCTTCCCCGGCCCCAGCCAGTCAGCTCGGAGCCCAACCTTGTCGCACCTGCAGTGAAGGCTGTAAGTCCTGCAGCTGGAGAGACAGTCACTTCAGGCATTGTGACCCCCTCCCTGCCTGCCGCTGCCACCACTACTGCTGCTGCTGTTTGTACTGTGCCTGGACCTGCTCCTTCTCCAAGCCTCATTCTCCCAGGCCAGGGAGCTGCAGAGACAGGCCCAGTCAGGAGAGCCTCAACCGGGCCAGAGCCGAGAGAAACCGAAAAGGAGGCAGATGTCTCAGTAGAGGAAAAACTGGAGCCCACATTACAGTCCAACCTTAGATCAAGTTCCAGTCAAGGTAAATGCCAAATGCATGATATGCTATCAACATTTTCCTGACCATAAATTAGACTGGATGGCCGGCCTGGCCAAACTTGCATGGCCCTTGGCTTAGATGCAGTGTAGTTTATTCAGATACCAAATCCGCTCTGATCATATTTTCCTTTGACCCAGCATGAAATGACAGGCATTAAGTCACCTGTGAATCTTTCTGATGTAAATTTTAAAATAAATGTATAGAGAGTGTAAAACATGTAAACACATTCACTGCATTTTTAAAAATAACTTCTCCGGCGCCGCAAGCATTTGATCACACCATAGATGCACAACAGTGCTGGTAGCTTCAAAGGGTATACTACCTAAAAATATAAGGGAAACGCTGGCTGTGATGGGATGTAACAGTGTGTGAGCATTGTTGACCTGTTATGTTGCTGCAGCTGCGTCTAGTGTACCAAAGACCTGGAAGAAGCCAAAAGAGGACTCTTCTGTGGGGCAAGCCCAGTGTCCTGACAAAGAGGTGAGTTTGAGACATGCTGCTCGTAATATGTTTGCATTGGGTAAAAACATTTGTTTTGACCAAACTAATTACGTCTCAGTAGTCATGATACAAACTGTCTTAATATGCGTGTTAGGAGAAGCTGGAGCCAGCTGAAGAGGCTGCAGTGGAGCACTCTGTCCCTCCTTCTGTGGGTGTGGAGCGGTGGAGCTCGACAGCAGCACCTGTGGAGGAGAATGGGGAGCAGGAGGTGGAGCCTCTGAGGAACGGACCAGAGCACACCTCAGAGCCTGAGAGCAGTGATGGAGTCCTCACACCTGCACTCAAAGAGCCTTCTACCAACGCAATACAAAGTGAGGCTCGCTCTTTCACACTAGTCTCCTTCAGATTTTCTGATTGCCATCTGCCATCTGTTGCTCACTGTCCTTCCTCCACCCGCAGAGCCAGAACTGAAGAATGGGAAGAGGCAGTATAATAGAGACTTTCTGTTGGGCTTCCAGTTCATGCCTGCCTGCGTGCAGAAGCCTGAGGGGCTTCCTCCCATCTCAGATGTGGTACTTGACAAGGTAAGCCTGCTGAACCATAGACATTACTGAACCAGAATAAGGCCTTTCTGGATAACAGGGGCTTACAGTCTTCTTCTTGACTTCCTGCCCTTACAGATTAACCAAAACAAGCTGCCCCTGCGGCAAGTGGACCCACGGGTCATCTCCAGAGGCCCAGACTTCACTCCAGCCTTCGCAGACTTTGGCAGGGTGATTCCTGGAAGTAGAGGCGCGCCGGTAGGTTTCTGTTTTGTCTGCGCTTTTATTTTCGCTTGCACAAATCTATTAAAAACATTGATTCAGTTACATTAATGCCACATTGGTCCTGGTGACAATATTTACTTTCTCTGTTTGTACAAACCCAATTCCAAAAAAATGAGACGGTAGGCAAAACCCAAATAAAAACAGAAAGCAGTTATACCACTTTGATCTACATTTAAACAAACAAAACAGGACCAAGATGTTTGCCTTATCATCTTCATTTTTTTAATTCTCTTTTTATTTATTTATTTATTTTGTTTTTATTCTGAAGTTGATGCCCGCAACAATCCAGAAAAGATTGGGACTGTACTATGCACAATGGAAGTCATATGTCAACAGTGTCCGGAAACACTTCCGACTTCTCTGGGCTTAGGTTCAGCTGAAATGGGCTGACACACAGTGAAGAAATTTATTGTGTTTTTCTATTCAGCCTTTTTAACCTTTTTTTTATTACCAGTATAAAGTTACAAAGTCAGTGTCAGGGTGTAACAGTGGGTAACTTGCACATTTGTGAAGCACTATAAATACTAAAAGTTATATACATGTTTTGGAGCAACATATGCTGTCTTTTTAGATGCCATCTTTTTCAGAGATCTTCCTGCTTGTTTTAGCAAAACAATGCTGGTAGGCTGTGTATTTAGAGAGGGTGGGTGCTAGACCAGCCTGCCTGTCTATTGAAAATGTGTGGAGCATTATGAAGTGCTAAATAAGACAAGGCCCCACACGGTTGCCCAGCTGAAGACTTGTGGCAAAAAAATTCTAAACTGGATCAGTTGGTGACATAAATATTGGTAAAAGGAAAGGTGATCTTTTTGGAATGTGTTTTAAACAGTTCAAACAAAATTTACTAATCAGTGCTTTCTGTTTCTATGGGAACTTCACATACTGTTCCAACTTTTTTGGGTTTGTATGAACGTGGCAAACGTTTTCATATTAATCAATACTATATATACTCACATATATATATATATATATATATATATATATATATATATATATATATATATATATATATATATATATATATATATATATATATAATTAACAGTTCTCTTTTCTTTATTTTTTTTTTATTTTTTTTAATCAGCTCCTGAATGTAGGCTTGAGACGGCCTCCTCCCCGCAAGATCATCACGAATGTGTCTGTGAATGATGAGGTGCAGCTGAAGAAGGCTGAGAATGCCTGGAAGCCTGGCATGAAGAGGGAGATTGTCCCAGAGGACCCCGAGACCCAGAGAACTCAGGTCAGCACCTCATCCTGTAGTGACATCGAGGAAGATGTGTTTTTCAGACTTTCCATCTAATGTGATAGGCTTGCAGGAGTACAAAACATCACATATTTCCTTTCCTAAATGTTTGCTTAAGTTAAGAGCAATACATATAATAATTGGATGGAATCACTGCAGCGGAGTGCTTAGTTAGTTTTCCTGTTTTTCCTTTGTCTTATCAGGAGCTTTTCCGAAAGGTTCGCAGTATCCTCAACAAACTGACCCCACAGATGTTTAACCAGCTAATGAAGCAGGTGACTGACCTCACCATTGACACAGAGGAGCGCCTCAAAGGTGTCATCGACCTGGTCTTTGAGAAAGCTATCGATGAACCCAACTTCTCTGTGGCCTATGGCAATATGTGTAGCTGCCTGGCTACGGTGAGTAGCACGTTATTGTTACAAGTTCTCCATGAAAACCAAAGTAGTTGCTGGGTCAATCAGAATTGAGTTTTATCTTGTTATAATTTAATTCAACTTCTGTTTAGATGCAGACAGCTTAATGGGATTGCAGTGATCTTGTATTTATTTATTTAATTCTTTAATTACCCGGTCTTCCTTCCTCTTTAGTTAAAGGTGCCCATGGCAGACAAGCCCTCCAGCACTGTGAATTTCCGAAAGCTGCTGCTGAACCGCTGTCAGAAGGAGTTTGAGAAGGACAAAATGGATGACGATGTCTTTGAAAAGAAACAGCGAGAGCTGGAAGCAGCTTCATCAGTAAGCACTGTTCCTCTCAGTAGAATTTCACCTCGTTTTCCAATTAACAAGCCCCACAGATTACGAAAAGGTGCTGGAATTGCAGAAGATGCTGCAAGAAGATAAGCTGCTATCAGTTTTACCTGTGATTCTGTAGAGCAGCCAGTTTGTGGAAAAATCTAGAGAGCGTTCTGCTGCTGAATTTTTTAGGTATCATTTATTTGGAATGTGTATACACACAGACTAGATTTGGTTTACTGAAGTGGCTCCTATGTTTGTCTTTGATTCAGGCCAGTGAGCGGGAGAGACTGCAGGAGGAGTTGGAGGAGGCGAAGGACAAGGCCCGCAGAAGATCCATCGGAAACATCAAGTTCATTGGGGAGTTGTTTAAACTACGCATGCTGACAGAAGCCATCATGCATGACTGTGTGGTGAAGCTGCTGAAGAATCATGATGAGGAGAGTCTTGAGTGCCTCTGTAGACTCCTCACCACAATCGGGAAGGACCTGGACTTTGAGAAAGCCAAGGTGAGCAAGCCACTGAGATTTGATTGCTTGATTGCTTGATTGATTGATTGATTGATTGTGCACCACATAATTTTTAAGCTAGAAGTGTATACAAATGAGCTTTTTTTGTCACATAAGCTAATTTAGTCACTGTTTGGTTAAGAATTGTCAGTTCAGACTGACAAATCAGTTAAGAATTGATCTTTGACTTCACATTGTGCTGTTTTATTATTGTTTTGCTTTATATACTTGGTTAAAAAGAGCTCTTGCAAATGAGTTGGACCTAAAGACTGAAAATTAGCATATCCCTGGTCTCCATCTTCTGCTGTTTAATTCAGGGGTCCCAAGTGTAACTAGTGACAATATACCTACCCACAAAGCCCCAGCAAACATATGGCTGCTTTTCAAAATTTAGCAGTGTGCTTAGCAACAAAATTCTCATGAGACCCATAAATGTCTTCTGCTGACCGTGACTCCCAAGGAGTTCAGCTGAAAACATGGCTTTGCTGAAACTTCAGTGGTGCCAAAACACAAACATCAGTATCTAAAGTTTGTCAGCAGAATCGCTGTGTAAGGAACTTTGCTCATGCTTTTTGTTTCCTCTCCTTTAGCCTCGAATGGATCAGTACTTCAACCAGATGGAAAAGATAGTGAAGGAGAGGAAGACTTCATCACGCATTCGTTTCATGCTCCAAGATGTCATCGACCTTCGACTGGTTAGTGGCTATATCTGTGTTTCTGCATGTGTGTTCTTACGTTTACTGTTATTGCAAAAAGCTGCAAGGAAGTAACCATTTCCTCTAGTAGGCATAACAAGTGTTGTAGTACTTGAGTCTGAGTTTGCAGGTTTGAGAAGGTAACAGGACAGTGTCTCAGTCAAGTTACAACTTAACCCCCATGTGTTAAGCACAAGGCCTGCGACACAATCCTACTTGGCCCGCAAAAGTATTTTAATTAATATTAGCTCGTTTGACAATATGCACTCTAACTCTCCTACCCCAATAACAGTCTACGAGACAGCGGTTATACCTCAGTTCTGCACAACAATTAAGTACAGTTCAGTCAATATAAAACATTAGTTTTATAAACGTTAGCTCAGCAGCTCAGAAATTGAGCCCGAGTGTTAATGAACTTGCAGCAAAGAAAGGATGCCAGGGGTCTAGTTCGAGCAGATAGGAAGGTTTAAAAGACTGAGCTCCTGGGGGCATTTAAATTTTGAATATTTGAAGTATTCATGTAATATTTTAAGGTGTACGTCAAGTACCTGTATTTTACTGTTGAAGTTTTTGCGTATTTCACATGGGGTTTGGAGGATGTCTCCTAGAAAATCATCAAAACATGTATTGTGACCAGGGCACCCAAACTTTTGTGTACAACTATATAGTAAATAAATCTCAGACCTATTTTAAAACTTGCAGAGAACCTGAATTTAGTCCTCTTATCACTAGTGAATCATTCATGTTGGAGGTGGTTTGATCAGTGGAACAATACAAAAATATGTATATACAAGGGCTGTCGAACCATTAAAATAATTAATCATGATTAATCATATTATTTTGTGTAGTTAATTATGATCAATCACATTTGTCTTATTTGCAATTATGTAAACCTAGAGTGTTTTTTTTCCCAATTTAAAAAGCAGTCCATTTTGTTATACCTGTATGAATGGACAAAATATTAACACATTAACTTTGACATGACTTGTATGTACACATGTTAAATTGGGTTTTATAGGACAGACACAAACGGCTCACTGGCTATTGTTTGAAATGTTTTTTCTTGCAAAATGGCATGCATGGACAATGGGAGAAGGGATAGAGAAGAATTATTCTTCGTGTGCATTTTAATTAATTTAAGACAATTTCTATTTCTAAAAATGACACTAAGGTTCAGACTTAAGTAATGATGACTTGGAATCCAACAAGAAGATTTGAACTACAGTGTTGTAAACAGCTGTGCATGTGTGTGTGTGTGTGTTGCTCTGTTTCAGCATAATTGGGTGTCGCGTAGAGCTGACCTGGGCCCCAAGACCATTGAGCAGATCCACAAAGAGGCCAAAATCGAAGAGCAGGAAGAGCAGAGAAAGGTCCATCAGCAGCTGCTGTCCAAGGACAAGAGGAGACCAGGTCAGTGAGAACTCCACTATAGGCTAATCCTCTTTATAGCTTATTCTCGCTCTCTTGTGTGCTCGCTCTCTCTCTCTTCTTCTCCCTCTCTCCCTCCCTCCCTCCCTCCCTCTCTCTCTCTCTCCCTCCCTCCCTCTCTCTCTCTCTCCCTCCCTCTCTCTCTCTCTCTCTCTCTCTCTCTCTCTCTCTCTCTCTCTCTCTCTCTCACATACACTCATTTTGATGTGTGACAGTAATTGCTCAAAGATATGCAGTGACATACATGCTGTCCTCACCTACCTCTCTATATCTCAATCTCACTCTTTACCCCTCTTTAATAATTTTATTTCCATTTATTCTTCAGTACTGCAGAGAGAGGAGACCTGGAACACTGTGCCTGTACCTAAGAACAGTAGGACGATAGACCCCAGCAAGATCCCCAAAATCTCCAAGGTACAGACTGTCCACATTTGTGGAAAGACTACTCCCTGTCAGGTCTCCAGTTTCCAGGGCATTAAATAGCATTAAAAACACTAAATCAGCTTGTTAGATTATGAATCTTTGCTTGAACGATCATGCTGTCCCTGACCTGTCTTTTTTGGTATTTGAGGATCTTAGATACAGTCATTTCCTCAGGATCAACTAAAACATCCTAGCCCTACTACTCGGTCCTTCTTTTATCAACACAGGACCCAATTGCCCCACCTGCTGGTGATGCGAATACCACTGTTCCATGTGCCTGAATGAGCATCATGGTTATGTAGTAAATATAATGTAACCAGACTGAATGTCTTTGTGTTTGTGTGTCTGTAGTCAACAATAGATGATAAGATTCAGTTGGGGCCCCGAGCACAGCTCAACTGGATGAAGGGCAGCAGTGGAGGAGCTGGAGCTAAGGCCAGTGAATCAGGTAGGACAAGAGAGGATGAATTACAGTGGTCTGTGCCATGCCTGATTTTGTGAACAAATTGTAATGTACTTGTTCATTTTCCAGACGTCTTGCGCCCCAGTGCCAGCAGTCTGAACCGTTACTCACCCCTGCAGCCCTCGGCCCCAGCAGTGGCGCCCACTTCCTCTGCTGCGTCAGACTTTGACTCGAAGAGAAGCCTAAGCAGGTACTGCACAACACTGGACATGTGGCTCAGGATCTGTCGTAGGCATCTCTAAAACCACTGTGGAAAATCTCAATCTCTTTTTATCTCATTGAACAATAAACTTAAGAGTTAGTCAGGTTAAATTCAGACTGCAGGTCAAAGTGGCCCATATCTGATATACTGTCCAAATGTGATTTTGTTGTTTGATTATTCACATTATCTTCTTAATATCTGACATTAGTCTGAACAGATCACACTCCTGAACTGATTAGATACAAAGAAGATACAAAGCCTAACCATAGTAACACATTTTGATTAAGTTGCTATAAAGCATTCCCAAGCATGTGAAATTTTGATAAATTCAGTTGGGCTTATGTAAAAGTTATATGAATTCCGATCTGACTGTTCAAACAGAGGTCACATTGTCACATATCGGATTTCAGTATGACATACAAAAGTAGCCCACATCTGAATTGAAACTCTTGGATCCATTTTGTTTGTTTGCTGTCACACAAAAGACAGGTCTGTGTCACATATGAACAAAAATATCAGATTTGGCCTTAGCTGCAGTCTGAACGTAGCCTCAGTTATCAGTCATTACTGTGAGTTACTGAGTAACTACTAAGAAAGTAGTATGTATGTTTTGACAGTATGAAGAAGTATGGGCCTACATACAGATCTCCTAAGAGTTTAAGGGGTTAAAGATGATTAAAGCGTTGTTGTGTTGTTTTTTCTTTTCTTTGTGTGTGTGTGTGTGTGTGTGTGTGTGTGTGTGTGTGTGTGTTTGTTTCCCAGTCGTGGAAGCTCAGGACGAGAACGCAATGATAAGCCGTTGAGTTCAGGCCCCTCACGGCCAGGGCCTCCCTCTGTGGGTGGAGCTGGTAAGGAGGCCCCTGAGGAGCCTCCACAGGAGGAGGTACACAAGGAGACACATGTCTCCGACATGCCTAAACTGCTGCCCAGCACAGCCAGCAGGAGCAAACTGGAGCGCAGCCAATCCAGGGAATCTGGTGAGTCATAGATTTACACACACTCCAACTTTGTACTTTCAGCCTAGCAGCTGCTGTCCGTGTGCTTCGGAACCGAGTGGTCACTGAGTGCCCTGTAGGAGTGTAAATCTCTGACCTGACAATGATTCAATTCAGTTGCAGTTCTTCAGGAAATGCATCATGAAATTTCAAATGTCATTATAATTGTTATATTGTCGATTGTAATATTGCAAAAGCAATGCAGGTGACTCACCAGCTTCTGATCAATGCATTTTACATCCCTAATGACCTGAAACGTAAGCAAATTAATAGATACATGGAAGGATAATTAACAAGAGAGCCTTTTTTTAAGTATTGATGTCAGTACACTGCAGAAAATGAAATCTTGACATGCAAAAACATCTTAAACCAATTAATATATGCAATATTTTCATTAGTTCACAATTATTTAAGAGTATTATAAGATTATTCAACCTATTTCTGTGTTTTTTACTTCATTTTAAAAAGTCATTTTTCCTAGTGAATGTGTCTCATTTCATTGGCAGTTAATTTTACTAGTTCTGCTAAATAATAATTTTGATTGTTTTAACACATAATGCTTGTAACAAGCAAACTTACCTGCCCATAGGATAAGCCACCTTCACTAGATAAAATTACTTGTGAACAAGTGAAAAAAATATAGAAATAGGTTAAATAATCTTAAAATATACTTCAAACAATCCCATAATCAGAAATATTAAATCACAAATAATGACTGGATGTTTTCATCTGCTGAGAGAGGTTTATTTCTATTTATTTATTTATTTTTTTTGCAGTGTAGTGGTCTCTTGTGAGTTGATGCCAAACAAAACCGCAGTGCGCTCTTGTCTCTTTTATAACTGGCAGTATGTGAGTGTCAGAAGTATAGACGCACTGAAACCAAAACCGAAATTCAGGACAAGCGAGATCGAAAACCAAAACTGATAAACCCAAAAAAAGCTGACAATACATGAAACAAACAAACTAAAATGACCACAGTATGTAGGCTACAGTATGTGCCATTAAATCCAACATTCTTCACAACAGACAATGGTTGGTCGTCCTTCATCCTCCAAGGACTTTCCTATCTGCTTTTGTTTCTTTGCTGTATTTTGCAATAGGAGCAGGATATTGAGTAGTGTGTCAAACCTGTAGTGGAGAAGCATTGTACCTGCTCTTGATGATCAGCTTGAACACTGAATACCACTCGCTTGTCTAATGTCCTTCATAGGAACCATGAAATAGTTCCATGTGGCCAACAGTTTTACCGTTTATCTGCTGCTGCTCAAAATGTTCAGATGTGTCTGTGCTGACAGAAAAGGAAAAACAGCTTTTTTCACTGTTAAGTGTCAGAGCACCCAAGGCAGAAATGTGATCAGAGTTCTGTTGTGTTTGCTTTGTGTCTCCTGTTTGACAGTAAAACTTGAAGCAGCGTCAGGCTCTGCCACAGACAAGCCTGCGCTGTCTGAGGAGGAGATGGAGAAAAGGTCCAAGTCCATCATTGATGAGTTTTTGCACATTAATGATTACAAGGTATTCAGCACAATTTTTACCCAATCTGATTTAATTTGATTGACAAACTGAGTCTGTGTCTCTGTATCACATAACCGTGAGGTAAAACTGTAACATATGGTAACATTCAGTAAAATCTCATCACATATAATCATGCTGTGTGTATGTGTGCCTGTGCAGGAGGCCGTGCAGTGTGTGGAGGAGCTGGAGCAGGCCTCGATGCTGTATGTGTTTGTGCGGGTGGGTGTGGAATCCACACTGGAGAGGAGCCAGATCACGCGAGACCACATGGGCCAGCTGTTCCATCAGCTGCTGCAGGCTGGGAGCCTCTCCAAACCTCAGTTCTTTAAAGGGTAAGAGTGCAGTGCTCCCCATCCAGCTCCTTCTAACTGTTGTTAGAGTCCCCAGTCTCTGCTTTATGACAGCTTGTTAGTGTATGTATGTTCATAAAGGAGATATATTTGTGTTATTATTTATATGCTTGTTTTTACCTTAGTCTATAAATTTAGGAGAATCTGACTCATCAGCTTCCACTGCTGACTGCAATGCTTTTAGCTGGCACACTCTGTTACGGAACCATTAGCCTCATCAGAACATCAGCACAATATAGAGGGGATTTCCTGACAGAACTTCCTTTTTTTTATTTCTCTCTCACTTTCTTGGCACAGGTTCTCAGAAACCCTTGAGTTAGCAGATGATATGGCCATTGACATTCCCCATATATGGCTGTACTTAGCGGAGCTGGTTAATCCTGTGCTCCGAGAAGGAGGAATCTCTATGAGAGAATTATTTAGGTATGGTCTTTGTTTGGATCTCGGCAAACATTTTTGTAGGGTGGATTGATTGGTTTATAAATGATATCTGCAGGTGTTTTATGGGATGATACAATGTTTCCTTTATTTTGGTTTTGCAGTGAATTTAGCAAACCATTACTCCCTGTGGGAAGAGCTGGGATATTATTTTCTGAAATATTGCACCTTCTATGCAAACAAATGGTAAGCCAGAAAATTACACTCCAACATTTAACATACTTGGTTATGACTGCTAGAGTTGTTTTTGTCATGTTTGGTTATATTTCTCAGATACCGTCAGGTCACTAACACTTGTAAGATGTATGACAAGCAGTTGTTTACTTTGAGGATACTGTAGTAAATGTTCTGGGTTTCTTTGTGTATAGAGCCATAGGAAAGTGGGGGCCTTATGGAGGGACTCTGGGTTAAGCTGGTCTGATCTCCTCCCTGAAACGGAGGATGTGCAGAGCTTCGTCACTGAGCAGGTGAGCTATTCCCTCTGCTTCAGTACACATGCACGCGGACTGCGGATTTGTACAGAACTGTACAAAAGTCTACAGATGGGAAAGTGCCGAATGTTTGTAGAAAATTTGTTCCCTATGAACAGTTAAATTTGAACAATTTTGTGTAAACATTTCATTTCGTCGGTAACCCTCCATCCAGCTGCCCTGTATGTCCGCTGAGAACTAACTCCTGAAACTGTTTGCGAGTGGTGGCAAATGTTTGCAGAAAATAGAAAACTGTTTGGAAACATTCTATGTTTTCCGAATTTGAACACCGCAGTGGCCTCGACGTTAAGACAACTATGTAGTGTAAACGCTATCTGGAATCTGAACAGGGCCATTGTGAATAATAGTTACTTGCTTCTCTGTTCCAACTTCTTAATGATTCCAGAGAACATACATTTCAAAATAACTTTAGATGTTACAGTTCATAACATGGAAGTTGGACAGCTTTTAACATCAACATTAGTTAACGAGCTCGCTAGCACAACTATTGCCGCGTCCCAAACCACACACTTCTGTACTTCACAAACTACACTAGTAAGTGCACTTCTAATGGGATATGTGCTATTTTTACACACTATTGAGTTTGCTAGTATGCAGTTTGGGACGGTTCTTACCAAGAGTGAATCTTCTTCATCCAGTGAGCCGATGTGTTTCCTCTTCCACTGCCCCAACTAAAGTCTGCTTTACAGATAGCACAACTGATAACCTTTTTCTGAGTTTAGCCTGAAATGCTCTTACACTCTCCAGTAAGAATGTTCTTTCAGAAATTGGTTGTGAAGGACCTGCGCTGACTGCTAGAAGCAGTTCTTGCCTGGAAGCAAAGTGTTTTTTTATTCACAAGCCGCGAAACTTGCCAGCGGTCAAGTTATGATTGTTAGAGCCCTTTTTGTCATGTTTGGTTATATTTCTCAGATTTCATCAGGTCACTAACTGTCATTTTTGTGTTTCGGGCACAATTCTCACGTGAGTTTCCTGTAGATGTATGGCCGTTTGCGTCGATGAACCTGCAAATTCAGCTACTTCCTTCACACTATAGCCTTCGGCACGCCCACTCCTTTTTGCCAATCATTAACATCTGCTTTGTGACCCATTTTTCACACATCGAATGAGACATTCACTGCACTGTACCACCTCTTTTCAATCTATGAATCCCGTCGCACACACACCGCAAGTATTTATAGCCAGATCAGCCTCCTGCAGATGGCGCTGCACGAGGATGAAGTTATTACCACCTTAAACATACAAGGTGACTAAGTTTTTGTCCAGGGAGCTAAGGTGACTCATACAGCAGCTGGGCTTCAGGCTGACTATTGATACATTGTAGGTACTCACTGAATATATTTTAAGCGAAATAATAAAAATAAAAAAATATAGTTAGTTATTGAACATAGATGTTACTGTTTTTAAGGGTGATTTTTGATATTCAGATACTGAATATTCAAAGCATGCAACATGGTGTTTGGGCCAGCCCTTATAGTATTTCTGTATGTATGTATATGGAGTTCTGCTGTTGGCCCAATTTCATGCAAATGTCAACTATCACTTTCATTTTTAACCTCCACCAGAAACTAGACTTCACTCTTTCTGATTGCTCAAGTCCGGCTGATGCGGTCTCTAAGAGAACGCTCTCGCCTGAGGAACTGAACAAGCAACTTGAAAAGCTTCTCCTGGAAGACATGGCTAGTGATGAACAAATCTTCGACTGGGTAGAGGTACGAGGCTTCCAAAGTAATGTCACACTGTACTGTGATGCTGAACTTGATCCATTAGTATTTCTTCATTAATTTGTGATCTCTCCATCTCAGGCAAACCTAGATGAATCAGAAATGAGTTCACCTCCCTTCCTCAGAGCTCTGATGACTGCTGTGTGCAAAGCAGCAGTAAAATGTAAGTGTTAGTCTGTTTGGTGTGAAAATGTAGCACATTTAAACATGCAGCATTGTTTTTAGCTCATGTTTTAAATTAAGCAAATGTTGAAGTATTTTCTCTGTTCTCTCATGAGTCTAAATGGATGGCTGTTCTGTATGTGTATGTGTATGTGTGCTGGTTGTGGGGAATTGTGTACAGCGGAGAAATCCTCTTGTAGAGTGGACACGGCCATTATTCAGAAGCGATTGCCTGTATTACACAAGTACCTTAACTCGGACACGGAGAGACAGTTGCAAGCACTTTATGCACTTCAAGCATTGATAGTAAAACTGGACCAGCCTCCTAGTGAGTACAAACCATGCTTTCTAATGCATGTCAAGTGTTACACATTCTAAAATTGGACTGTACTGAAAATCGCAAAAGCAAATGCACATTTATCACTTTTGTTGCTCTCATCAGACTTGCTCCGGATGTTCTTTGACTGTTTATATGATGAAGACGTGATCTCGGAGGACGCCTTCTACAAGTGGGAATCTAGCAAAGACCCAGCTGAGCAGCAAGGCAAGGGCGTGGCCATCAAGTCGGTGACGGCCTTCTTCACCTGGCTACGGGAGGCTGAGGAGGAGTCCGAGGACAATTGACGAGAGGGAAAAACGGACACATTTGCCAACATGTGCTGAAAGACAATAGTCGCTGACACAATAACTGCATCTTCTAAAACGAAACGTAATACAAGCAAACCTTATGCACCAATGGGAAGAATGGAGTGCGTCAGTGTGAATGGTACGGTTCACTGACATACAGCGACGTGATGACTTAAAATTGCTGGAGCACTAAAAAGAATACATGTATTATTTATAGTAATATTTCATTTAAGTTTTTAATTTTTTTGTTACTTTTTAAGAGAAAAGACTTAATACAATTATGTGCTACAAAGAAACAAAACTTTGAAAAAGTTCAGACTCTAATTTATGGGTTCTTTTTTTGTTTTGTTTTTGTTTTCTAAGAACTGCAAACAAAGGTGTATAACATTTTGCAGATGGTCAAGAGGCATTGGTGGATATAGAAATAAATAAATAATGTTAATAATTCTATTAATATAATAATGGTAACAGTTGTGAAAGAGCCTCCCTGACTTTCAGATTGTTCGGTTAAGGACAAAAACGCTTCATGGGGGGATTTAAAAACACAGTCAGGGTTCTAGAGAGGATTGACGTGGTCGTACGTCAGATGTTCAAGGTTATTTCAATAACCATACCAATTTTCCTTCTGCTTTAGCTTGCTCTATGTGGAAACATATAATCCGGCAGAACTATGCATTCAGGAGACTGCTGAGATTACAGTCAAAACAAGAACTTTGAATGGAATTAAATGAGCAAATGGCAACTTGTACAAAAACACTAAAGAGATGTTGCTGAACCTAAAGTGCTTGTAATTCTTCATACTGATAGAGCAAATTTAAAGCTTGTAAATAAATTAAAAACAAAAATGATACATGAAAAAACAAATCAAGGTGACTTGTCACTATTTCTACACCTTCAGTGGTCTCAGAACAGTATTTGTGCTGCTGGAATCCAATCGCAGTTGTCTCCCAGGCTAATTTACATGTAATATTACAATGTGAATATTGAATTCTCCCAAGTTTAAATTTTCTAAGAGTATGTTAATGACTAGTGAAAGGTATTATTGTTAGTGCCTACAGTGCAACAGTTCTTTTGTCTGAAGGGTTCACACAATGTAGACACTGTAGAGTATCATCTAGACCAGACCTGTCATAGGTTTGGTCCTCAGGCCTGTGAAGACATTCATTTTGGCCACCAAAAAGTTACTCAAACCCCACCCCTGCATCCACTGAGAGAACATACTTTTATACTATATATAACTTAGTAAACTTAGTAAAAATTTTTTTCTTTATTTTATTTTTTTTTTTTTATTTAGTAAAATAGTGTTATGTTGAAATATATATTTTTAAAATTCACCTTAAAACCCACCCAGCATTATTTGTAAACTATTTTGTAAACTGTTCTGTCTTTTTGGCGCTCGGTCCACCGCACACATTCCTATTTAGCCCCCACTGACAAAAGGTCTGGGCAACTCTAGGCAATCCATGCAAAATTAAACTACGAGGATCCAAACATTTGACATTTTGACAAAGTTTTATTTCTTCCAAATACAAAACCAATATCAGAAACTTTCTCTCAATAAATAGACATTTGATCGACTGTTGAATGTAAATTACAATAGTGGAACATGTTTTACGGCATTTACTAAGAATTTGAGTTTAGGTCACAGTTGTTTTTAGGATGTAAGAGGGACAAAATGCAGAAAACGAATGAATGTTGGCATATTAGAAATATAATAGATGGTCTCATCTTCAGACCATGAAAGACTTTTCTGACCTCGTTTTGAACGGTGTATGTTCTAATACTCTGGTAGGTTTGAGTAAAAAAAAAAAAAAGTTACCTTTTGAATTCTGAAACATTCCTCCACGGTACTGAACGGAAATGAGTTATGGGAATTCTGGCTGATCTTTGGGATAGACGGGAATGTTAGGCACATTGACAATGTAATTACTTTTCAGATGCACACCATCCTTTGTGTATTTAATAAATCAGGCTGGCGTTAAGAGGACAGTATCTAAGCAATGAACAAAAGCAGTTGCAGATGCATGCATCAAAATATCTTGTTCATTGTTTACTACCACATAATAGACAAGTTGGGCACATTTTATGCAAGGCTAAAGTTCCTTTTTCATAAAAAAGAACTTAATTCACTGAGATGAACACCTGAACTACAAATCTTGACACTGAAACAAAAATCAGTGAAATGCAAAATAATTCCAGTTCCAAAACAAAAGGAATTGTAAACCTGTTGCAACTACGCATCTTATTAAATCTTCCTGGTGTGAAGATTAGAACCATTTGTGGCCATAATTTAGTTGTCTAGCTACTTGTGCTTGTATTTTATCCAAGCAATTTCAAGCTGACTGTTCATCCATAGAGCCATGGCAAGGCTAACCAGGCCAAAGGATATTTCCATCCACATGCCTGTGAGAAGAATACAAGCCAAATCTCTTGGATTATTTGAGAAGCAGCCCTGGATCCTCTGGATTCATAGCCTTTATGGGATATGAAGTGAAATCAGTGCAGTTTGGGTATTTCCAGTCCTTTCCAGGTGATGTGCTACAGCCCATGGGAGAAGCTATGAGTCTTTGAGCATACTGATGCGGGCAAAGATTTTCAGTGCAGGCCCAAGTTTGATGTTCATGGTGCTCATGAGATGGTCTTCTTTCAGTAGCAGCAAAGCCTGGCCATCGATCTCCTGAGCACGGAACTCTTCAGCTATTTCCTGGCAGCCTAAGGGCAGAAAGAGAGGTTCTGGGTTAAAAACTTCACAGACCATTATGTTACATATAGCTTTGAGGATCAGTAATGATCCACAGTATGGAGCAAGTGGAATCAGGTGTGCTCCTGCCTGACTGGAATGAAAACGTGTAGCCAGACTGGCCATTTTATGGATAAGATCAGACATCCCTGCTCTAACCAATCACTACTCGTTTTAGTGCCTGCTGTGAGCATCCTGACTAACAAGGTTTTTGGGTGAATCAAGGCAAAACAAGATCCAACAAACAAATAACGCAGGCAAGTCTTAACACATCACAACACAGTTCACTCAAAGGTATACTGCATTATCATTGTAGCAGTATTTTTGTATTTGGTCCATTTCAAGCAGCCCTATTGCTGCCTTTAAGATGTTCATTTTCCATTGTTAGATTGATAACCGACTCCATTTAGGAATAGATTACTTGGATAAATTTGACTCCTTTTTTATTTTTCAAATATTGCAACATTTCTCAAATTTAAAATATTTCAATGTAACTTTTCCCAAATATCATTCAGTCCTTTTATGTTCTTTTTCTGTGACAAAGCAAATCTTAGACAAAGCAAACTCTACTGAAACATCATACGACTCCAAAGTGACAGTACGCAGCGCTGAAGTCTCAGCAGTGCCAAAGCCTACCTGGCAGAGAGCAGATAAACTCATACACATCCTCCACGTTCCATTTGGCAGGGTCACTGGGCAGGAAGTGCTGCGTGAGAAGAGGCAGCTCCCTGTTGTGGCTCTCTCCATGCTCTGACCCCCTCTCCCTGCGTAGTAGCCTCTGGGCTCCAGAGCTGGCCACAGACAGGGGCGAGGGAGGCTCTTCATAACTGGACATGTCTGAGCACTGGGTGGATTCTCCATGACTCAGGTGGGAGAGGCGTGTGGATGACACTGACCCCATTGTGCCTGTGTGAGTGCTGTGATTCTGGAAGACAGAAGGGACAAAGTGGGATCAAAATCAGGAAGGGGAAAACTGTACTGAGGAAAGTCAATGTGCTTGCTACACCTTACTTGTTTTTTGGCCTCTGAGCTAGTACTGTGCTGACTGTTATTGGAGGCTTTTTGTTTCTTGGGGTTCTCAGGAGTGGGCCGTCTTGGAAAAAGACCTATCCGCTTTGTGCATCCCACATTATACCTTTAAACGAAATACTTGCATGAGTTAACGACCAATAGCAAATACTCAAAACACCTGAATGGCATCTGGTTATCGTGTTTTACAAAGAACTATACTTCTTATATAATACCTCTTTGCACATACTGTAGAACAAAACCGCTTTGATCTTTTGAAGTTGTAAGCAAAGTCTACTTTCCCACACAGTTCGCAGGAGAGTGTCGGCTCCTCCTCCTGGTTCTTTAACTCTGTAGGGGGAAGTTCAAGTAAGAGTTTTTAACAATAAAAGAGAAAAACTGTTTTTGCTTGAGCTTAACCATGGCATTCTCAGCCAACCTTTGAAAGTCACATTTATTTAGAATAATCAAGTGGTTCGATATCCAGTCATATATGCCTCTACACACCTTGCTGTGATAGATCTTCCATCTCAGAGTCTGCTGTGTGAGAGTCATGAGCCTTTTTCTCCAGGTCTGAGTAGAACTGCTGCTGTTTCTGCTTCTTAAGGTTCTCAATCAACAATGATGGTCGTTCCACCTAGAATGAGTCAAGAGATGTTATACAGAAGACTGTAAATGCCCACTCACTGAGTTAAACTGCTATATTAGAGCCTTTTATGTATTCTCACAAGTTACACTTCTGTTGAAACTTCCATTAAAGATTTAGCAGTACAAATTTTAACTGTCCACTAGAGGGAAGTGTGTTTCTATAGATAAAAAGCTTTGGCTAAAAATAGGACTCGACTGACCCTACACCAACCCCAGACACAACACAAACATGCACAGACCTGCAGATTTTAGTCTCAATACTAAACAAACCCTATCAGCATCATGTCAGTCTCAATCCCAGTACCCAATATAACCGCAGCAGACACAGAATCTGAACTTACTAAGGATGTGTGAGTGGACTGTGCTATGAAGACAGAAAAGAGAGGCACTCACAGGGAAAGGCTCTGCTCCCTCCTGGATAACGAATCCCTCAATGACATGAGTGAGTATCTGGGGCTTAACAATTGCTTGGGGTGTTTTGCTCTCGCCATTTTGAGGAGTACTGCCGGTCACAGTGGGCGCACTGTTCCCATTGCCCGAGGTCATGGCTGGAGGGAAGCCCACACCTGGTTTAGCATTCACACACCGTGCAGCAGCTGGGCCTGTGGAGGGGACAGCATCCATCAGCGGGGACATTTCTCCACGGCTCAGATATAAAAAGGCTTTTCCCAACAGACTAGCCCAGTGAAAGCTGAAGTGACCATGTCTGGTTGCTGAAGTAAGTTATCGTCCAGCTCTAAGATATCCGCATCACACAAATCTGATCTAGAATGAAATGTGGACTATTTTTTTTACAGAATTGCCATCACATTCATCCCAAATACATCTGCAGACTGAGATGTTAGCCCAGCCACACTCACTCGATCCAGCGTTAGTTCCTCAGAGCAACTTCGAGTCCTCACATCCACAACAATGTGCCTAACTAACCTAGGTCTATTATATCGACCAGTTATAACCGCTGAGATTAAAGTTAAGCTACTACAGAGATATAAAAAAGTACCCTTATGTTTTATTTTTTTAACAGCGAAGTATCCGCAAGTTCAGCAGTCTCAGTCGCAGCAGCGCTTCCTCGTTTTAATGTGTTTACGCCGAGAGCGCTCGCGCCTCGACTGTAAACAAGGCTAATATATCTACGAAACGAGCCGCTCGCCGTTAGCTAACTTAGCTACCGTCTCGCCTCCTCGTTTCCCGTCAAGCTGGGGGGCGAAAAGAAGTTCGTAACTTTATCCGTTTGACCGAAGTTTTATCCGAAGGCTCACTCACGTACCGCGGGGACCTCACAATAGTCGGCAGCGGGCAGAAGAAGAAGAAGCACACGCCTTTGTTCCGCTCGGCGACTCCTCCGCTCAGCTCGGGGTCCTTCCTCGCACTTTCCAGCGCCAAAACACGCTCAGGCGGAGCGGACAGAGCTACACGAAAACCCCGAAAAGTATCCCGGAACTCCGTACCGGTCCACGGAGCTCCTGTGTTCGCCTGGCACGCGAAGCAGCCCGAGCCGAAGAGAAAACTTTCAGGGAGATTCGGGTTCGGCGGAAAGCGGAGCGGAGCGGTACGTGCGAGCGACAGCGTGAGGCGCGCGCGCGCTCCGTTAATCCTCTTTGTACGGGGGAACTGAAAAGGAAACAGCGCGCAGTCGCGAGCGTCCCCGCACTTGGAATTCCATCCAATGGAAACGCAGGTTTACAGCCGAGCTCTTCTGTGATTGGTCGAAGCGACTTCAGCGGCTCCATGACAAAAACACGCAGAGCCAAGGGGGAGAAAAGCACACGCACACATTAAAAAGGCGTCTGTCTGGTTAGAGATCAGGCGAATTGTGCTCGAGTTGGAAGATGTAATGTTTGACTTCAGTTTATGCTCCCAGATTAAAACCCTCAAATATTCTGGAAATGATCAAAAGCGAATAATCTGTAGCCACGTGATTGCTAACTCACAACTGCTTTAACCAAAGCCTGTTAAATCCCTGTCCCCAATTCAACCCTTGGACCTGTAAGCCTCGGTTAACAGTGGAGTCACTCTGAATGCTGTATCTCGCTGTGAATTTATATGACTTCAGTTTGTGCAGCAAAAGTAAATAATCCGTAGCCATTTGGCGATGACAAGTCAACTGTTATGGCAACAGAAAAGTCTGCAAACACAGCAGAGTAATCAAACCTTAAAGGAGAGTTGCATTGATTTTTCAAAATGTCTGTATAATTCAGTCATTGAGGTGCAAACAATGCAGAGAGGTTTAAAGCGAAATGACTCATTATAGAGAAACTTGCCAACTTAGATTTCTCAGTGATGGAGATAGGAACCAAGGGTCGCAATGTCTACAACGCAAATAAAGCCTTTTTATTTATTATCCAAAAACCTTAGTGAACCTACATGTCTTCTGAGTTTTTATATGCAATATTTTTCTTTTGGGGACTATTTTGCCTTATAACATCCTGTGTGTGCTCCTCCACTATGAATGACTTTATCTTATTTAAAACTATATCTTAATTTAGGCACCAAGCAGAGCATTCTCAGCCATTTTTAATAAATTTAAAAATGTCTTTTAAAGGTGTTAAAAATCTCAGATGTCTGGTTCCTATCACCACCACTGTAAACAATTCTGACTCAGTAAGTTTCTTTAGCATGGGGCATTAATATCAAACCACTTTAAGTGACTTTGTTTACATCTAAATGATTTAATTGTACAGAATTTTTGAAAAATCAGTGGAATTCCCCTGTAGTCTAAATCATAACTCTTAAAGCCTGACATTGACTACAGTCGAACTGCCAAGTTTTGCACCAGAGCTCCCAGGCAAATGCAGCTAAAAAGTAACAGAAGTCTATTACTCCCCAAAATCTTTTTGCCATGTAGCCAAGTGACAAACTAAAGAAACAATCTTCAGGCACCCAACATGCCTCGGCTGATCGACTATATTTGGGGTAAGAATGTAATAATGTAAATTAGATTTTAACCCAAGTTCATTGGCCAAACTACAGATCTACTGTATCAGTCAACTATAAACACTGCTCTCTTTAACTGTACACAATATTGACTGAAAAAGGTTATCAGATCATCTATTATCCACTCTAAGAATAGGCCAGAAGCAAATGTTTTGATAAAGGGGGTCTTGGGTTCCACAAAGAGACAAAGAGAAAGCAAGAGTGACACAGTATATGTAAGGAAACTCTATCCAGCAGGAGATATGAAAGGCTACTCAATCCCACACTTAGCAGGTGGGAGTCGAAACAGCATAGCTTGAGTTCAGTCAGATAAAGTCACCTTTATGTGATGCTGCTTTACCTTCGGTAACCCTGGATCTTTACATTTAATCATTATTGTATTAATTTGGCTTAATTGGTCTTAATTTGGCATCTTATGGAATACACTTTCTGTTTAGTATGCAAGGTGCACAAGAGTTTTTATGTCATCTTTCAAATTTAAGCTTTAGTAATGATAAAGCCATATTCTGAGAATTATATTTGTATTTATATTTTTCCAACAACCAGCTTGTTAATTTATTCTTTATCTGCTCGAAACCTGAACTTGACCCCCTTAGACTTAAATCCTTTGTTTCACTATGTAGCCATAGCAGCCTTGCTTATGGAAATATCCAGCATGTTTTCTTTCTGACGTGCTGCCAAGAATACAAAAATAAGATTTATCATACATCCATACATACAGAGAAGCAAAGGCAAAAAGGAACAGGCTTTAAGTGACAAAAACAAAGCAATATTATAAAGGCATATATCAATCCCTCACAAAGAGTTAGCTGCTCTGACCCATGCATTTCAGGCCAGCTTGACATGATTTATGGTTTCAATGGTTTAATTGAGCTCACAACAAAACCTCTCCAGACTGTGCCCTAAAAATGCATTTAGTACCCATTGCTTTCATAAAAGAGTAATTGATCATCATTCATAATTGAATGTCTGAGTGGATAGGCCTCAGCCACACCTGCCAGACAGCTAGAGTGTGTCCACCTTTATTCCTCTAGCCCACTGGGAATAACAAAGCTGCGCCCCTCGCCTCTAATTATGGCAAAAGCTGTCACATTCTAGCAAGTGCCTGGACCGGACAATAGACACTGGGGCGTGACAGATCTACTCTTCCGCTTGAGGGGAGAGATAAAGTGGGGATAGCCTTTGTGTTTCGGCTGGCAAGCCTACAGATGGCAGTGACACAGTGGCCACTGTGCTCCTGGCCATTTAGACTAAGCTTGGCAGTCGGACAGAAGTTTGGGCCTGGTGTTTAGGCTGGAATTGTGCTTTAATCGAAATTAAGGCCTTTAAAAAATGGTCCATGTTTATCATAAAAACGTGATGAAATTATTGTATTTTTGAACTACATTGTCTGTTCATATAGGGAATCTTTTAAGCATCACTTCCTTGTCAGTAAATAATCTCTACTAATCATGTTCAGACAAAGTTGCAAGCAGTCTAACTCACAAAGATGAAACTAAGCAGTAACTGAGAAAATGGTGGTACCTTCTGAGTGCTCTGTCTGACTGTGGTCAGATTGGCATTGTTCTGTCCTGGCTGGCTCTTGTGTGGGTAAGGACAGAAGCTGTTGTTCACCTTGGACAGGGCAGTCTTCTGTGGCTGCTGGAAGAGGATTCTTATCCTCAGCATCATCCTGCGCAGCCGTAGCAGTCTGAAAATCGGCATCAGAAAAGGACAAGATCAAAGAGGAGGACCATTCATGGTGGAGAGGTACAGGTGGGGTGTTTTGAGGCACCCCAAAGAAAACCTATTGTTTCAGATTTGCAACTATTTTACCATTATTAACATTACATATGAAAACTCATTAGGTTCACTGGTTTTTTGTAAAGTAAACTAAAGGCTATATTTGCACAGTAGACATCACGACCCCTGGTTCCTATCACCATCACTGTAAAGAAATCTGAGTCAGTAAGTTTCTCTACAGTGAACCATTTCACATCAAACCACTTTGAATGACTTTGTTTATATCTCTGTGATTAATTATGCAGATTTTTCAGTTTTAGTGTGCATTAATGTAAAGCAATCTTAGCAAGAATCAACTACTCTTACTAGTCCATTCTATAGGAAGCTACACCCAATTTGAAGAACAGCTGATGTAAGAGTTATGAGATTTTGACATGACAGCAACAACATATGTTTTATCTTCGCTTACTTGGGCTGGTGGCGGCTGAAACTGGAGACTGACGGTTGCTATCTGCACCTGTTTGGCTTTGACGGAGTTCAGCAAGGGAGGCTGCCCGTTGTGGGCCAGCACCTGAGGAGTCACAGTGGAGTGGAAGACAGTGGCCTGCTGGCAGGGAGCTGGTGCTTTGGGCAGCACAGAGATTGCACAGTGCTGGCCTGCCAGGGCGGGCTGTATGGCCACGGTCTGCACGGTTTGGGCTTGGGGCTGAAGGCAGGGCTGGATGGAGCCTGGCTGTAAGAGCTGGGCTTGGCTTCTCTGAGACAACTGGGACTGTTGCTGGATCACAAACTGCTGCTTGTGTTGCTGGAGTAGCTGGTGGGTCTGGATTTGTGTGTATGCTGAAACAAACAGAGGCATTGTACGTGAGCATTCTTATTAAATGGATGTCATGTTTTCAATTTAAAATTCATGAAGTTATCATATTTCACACAAGCTAAATGCTACTGAACAGTGTCAAAACAAAGTGCAACTGTTTTAGGTCACAGTACACAGACATAAATGGGAAAATGGTAGCACACTGTTGGCAGCTCTAAAATTACAATAGATTATTAATTGAATAATGCTGTAGTCAAAAGAAAACCTTGTATCTCCATTTATGATGTTTTTCAGTTTTTGATGTAATTTGAAAATGCCTGTTACCCTTTACATTGTATTTAAATTTCATGATGAATGGACTAAAAGAAATGACCTAAAATGACTTGAAAAAAAGTCTGGTTCCATTGACTTACATTAAAAGTAAAGTAGGTTTTTTCCTTCTCCTGTAAAATTACCATTTTTGAGATATGAGGTTTTCTTCCAACAGCAATGATATGCAATGTGTAGCTCAGTACACTGAATACATGAGAAATCGGATGTGGGAAAATAAACACGTGGCTGACTCATCTGAGTAATGAATTCAGGGAGCTAATAAGGAAAACTGCTAGATCGGACTACTGTGACATGTCACTGGCTGATTGCTCTGCAGTATCTCTCAATAGGTTCCAGCTTGTTCAGAATGTGAAAGCCTGTGTGCTTACGCAAGAAGAAACTTTGGGTGTTACTCTGGTCTTTTTCAGTTTACTCTGGCTTCCTGTGAACATTGACTACAAGGTCTTCTTATGACATTTAAAGCTTTGGCCGAGCTCCAGCATATCTTACTGATCCGCTGAAGCATTATAGCCCATCCAGACCAGCTGAGGAAGGCCTAGGACCACTTACAGCTCAGTTGGTGGAAGATCATTTTCTTATATAGCTCCTAAACTCTGGAGCAGCATTGCAGAGAATATTAGAAATGCAAGCAGTTTTTAAACCCAGATTAAAACAGATTTGCTTATGGCAGCATACACAAGTACTGTGGCTCATTTTCGCCTGTTTTTTGTAACTGTGCTGCTATTTCATTTAGTCCATTGTGTTTTCCCACTCAGTGTTTTACTTATACACTGTGTAAATCACTTTTGTAACTGAGATTTTGTAACTGAAATAAAAAAAGCTATATAGGTAAAAATTTATTATTATTATTAATGTGTGTTGGCAGTTAGCTTTGAGTTTCCAGTCAATATAAAATGACTACTGCCTCCAAACCAATAGCACTAAGCTGTCAAACTACAAGAGCCAACATTATGCTGGTAATCAAAAGCTGTTTTTGCTGCTGTTGGTAAACAGCTGGCATTGACACAAGTGTGACAGGTGAACCTCAAATTACCTCTGAGGTTACTAACCAAGAGCATTTTAGAACACCTTAGAGCCTTCTAGAAGGCGAGGTTTTGTTGTGGTAGTGATGTTCAAAGTGCTCTATTGTTGCAGCACCAAACACCAGCTAACCAGTTGCAGCAGTTCCTGCTTGAGGTTTTACCAGAAGGCAAAAGGGCAAAGCTGTCTAATGCCATAAAACGACGTGTTCTTGGCACCCTCTTTGACTTCAAGCAATGTAAATCCGTCTCAGCAAGAAAAATAAAGCCTTTTGTTGTTTTTCTAAGATGGTAGCATCTGACCTGGCTAGTGAAAGTCCTCAGTGTGCCGAGGCTGAGCATTTGGTGCTGTGTTCTAAACCTGATGCCTGTGGGATCCCCTGAGGAGGTGGTTTCGTTGTTCTAGCAACTCAGCAGTGCTGGCTATAGGTTAATGGGTTCGTTTGGCATAGTTTAGTTCTCAACTCCAGCACTGTCAACTTTTAGAAGCATACAGCCTATCTCTCTCATCTCTGGTCATCGTGAAGCGGCAGGGATGACTAAATCAGAGAGAACCGCATTACCACTTCTGCTCTGCAGTCATGCTCCGTTAGACTTTGTTGTGGTATATGAATGGAATGTTAACCTTCCCATTTCCGAATAACCTTGAGTGATAAATCTGTGGAGTGAAGTCATGCCTGAAACCATATTTTAGTGCCGTTTTCAGTTTTCCATCTTCTTAATGAAAGATTTAATGGATACCTTTGCCATTGACTGAAGGGTCTTCTAATAAGAAAAAAAAGATATGCAGTGAAAGCACAAACAAAAAGCTTACTTTCATGTGCAAGTAGGTGAGACTTAGCCTCTATAATTTGATGGTTGATTGTGCTGTACCTTCCAAACTTTGATATAGGATACTCATATTTGTCTGCTACAAATAAATAGTGTAGAAATCTACTGCATACTTATTAAATGAGCAAGACTGTGTCAAAAACAGAGTTCTGTTGTTACAACCTGCCCCACTACTAGGGTAGATTGTAACAGTAGGTGAAGATTTTTTGTAAAGGACACTTTAATTACTTTCTCTATATTTTTCTTAAAATTCAAAGCAAGAGACAAACAGGAAAAACACTGATACGGAAGCTGTAAGTCTATACCAAAATATAGACTAGGAGCTTCATACTGTGTATGTTTGTGTTAGTTCAAGAAAGAAGGCAGCAGCATATAATGTGGTAAAAAGTCAAATCTTTCTTGACAGTTAAAGTTTGACAGGGTTCACAGGAATATATGAGTATTGTTCTTTGGTCAGTGCCTCTATGTTACATTGTGTGTTATAACCTTCACTGTCCTGGTCAGTCCTGAAACTGGCAGATTTTTTTTAAGCATGTATATATTGTGCAACAGTTTTAGGCATTCAAGAAACTTAGAATTACAAAGTGATTTTTGTGGTCAGTAAACACTTATTTACTTAGAAAAACATTAATAATAGAATAAATACAAATAAGAGTACAACAAGTAGCTGATTTTACATCGCTAACATGTCCATTCAACCCTTTCCAGACCTCTCCTTCAGGAAGCCCAGTATTATTTGTAGTTATCTTCCAGTTCTTGGTTTGGCTAATTAATACTTCTAATATGTTAAATCAAATATGCTGCTAATGGAACTGAACCAAAAATTTGTTCTTTAAACACACAAAACATCAACTACTTTTTTGAAAATAACACGTTCACTTCTAGGAATATAGTAATGCTTCATGGCAGACACTCTACCCACACCAACAACCTCTTAGCCCAGCACAGAACAGCACATGTATCACATGGACACATCCCAACTACCATCAACAACTTAAACAACATCGCAACAGCACATATTTACCAGTTCTTTCTGGAAGCGTGGTGCCTCCCAAGAGCCTCTCCGCACACCCATTTGTATGGAGACACCCCCCCGCCTCTAGTATTACTTTTTACAGTATTCGTTTATTTGCATTCATTCTAATGTTACATGGTGTTTTTACATGCAAAAACACCTACTGAAAAGATTTTTAACAATGTGCTTTTATACAGCTCAATATGTTGGAAACTTGCTTACATCAAATTAAACTAGATTAAGTTTAACTGCTGATTAAGACAATACCAATTAGTACAGTTAACCTCTATTAATACAAGTGCTGACCAAGCTATAGTCCAGACATGAAATTGTACCTAAATTCTACCTCAAAATTAAATTTTTGTTTCATAAGCATGTCACTGTTTCACACAAAGTCTTTAAATGTCTCCGGTCAGCTCAGCAGCATGGTGTGTATTGACAGTAATGATGTCACCCATGTAGCTTATTTTGGACTGGTGAAACTTAAGTCTTACAACCTTCTCCACCCTCCCCTATTTATAACCTCTTTCTTTGTTGCATGTGTTCAAAGACACCCACAGATAAATATATAAATTAAAAGAAACAGGTCTTGGTTTCCATTCTCTTTCCATTCAGTCATTTACACTGGATGGAGGTCTGAAAGGCCTCTACAGAGCCACTGGGAGTGTGTTTATGCTCAAACCTCATGAGCATGTAGTGCCACACTGTGCACAATGCAAACATTACTCTGATACGCACATTTGATAGCCTGCCAAGTTCAAAGCATTTGCTGAATATCACGGCCTCAGATGTGAGGCTTTCTTTGGACCTGGTGGTCTCAGGTTTAAGTTGCATTCATGTTAATAAATAATGAATTCCTGCTCTTTAGGCTCCCAGTCATGTTAAACGCAGCCCTTCATTGAAAAAAAATGTCTGTAAGACTTCCTGGCTTTGAGGAAAGAGAGCGGAGAACAGCATGTAGTGTTTCTCTATGAGTTACGCTTCAGGGACGACGGAAACAGTAGCAGTACAAAGAAGGTCGACAGCAGTTTCAGTTTACTTTAAGAATTACTCAGACTCCCTTTACAGTAAAGTGGAATTGTACAAAAGCACATAACAGTTCTGCATATATGAAGTGTAATCCGTGATACTTCATAGAAGGTCAGCCAATAGGTCAAAACAAGGCTTCTGTTCTCACATTATGTCATATATATAAATTATATATAAAAATCATATATGTAAAGAAAATTCATGGGTGTTTCTGTCCATCGTTCCACTGTGAGAGAACAGCTCAGCGCTAAAGGATGTGTAGAGGATGTGTAGCTTTCAAGAAGATGTTACTGAGAAAAGGAAATAAAGAAAAAGAGCAATAGGCCAGACCTCAAAATCCTTGAATGTGCTTGGGATTACTTGCATTGTGATTTGGGATTACATCTAAGACTGAACTTTAGAGGTGTGGAAAAATATCCCAGCAGATTTTTCTTTGAAAAACTGAAAGCCTCCTGAAAAGAATGGAAGCTGTAATAAAGATTAAGATCGGACACATTAAAAACTGAAAAATATGACATTATATTTAGTTGCTGAGGCTTCTGTGTAATTCTCTGTTAAATATATGATTTGTATTTTTTTTCTGACACTAATTGTTGAATAATTATTAAGTCACTAAAGGCTGTTTTGACTGGAAAATAAATAAATGAAGTCTCTGACTTTTGCACAGTCCTGTATATCACAGTATCTGATGATTTGTATTAATAAAGTTAATGACCCTATGAGTATTACTCTACACAAGACCTGATATAGGCTAGCTTCTCACCTCTCACTGTTTCTGTATTATTCACTGTATTCTTTTCTACTAAAATTAAATCAAATGGGGCCTTATGCAATATTGTAAATTGCCACTGCCCAAAAACAAACAAAAAACAAGTATCTCCATTTTTTCTGCATTTCAAAAGAAAATTGCTACATACTAATGTTACAGTGAAGAACTATGCTTTTTATTTAGTTTTTATATATTGTGAACTATTCTTCCAAATCAGTCTGAAGCTCTATGCATTGTGTTTTTGTTATCTATCAACACCACTGAAACTAAAACAGTACAGTTATAGTATACCAGTATATCACCCAGCACCATACATAACACGGGAGATTGGGGCTTCACCCAACCCCCTTTACAGGTTCACTGGAGTTGCCCTTAGATCTAGTTGTAGGGAGTCAGCACAGAAAACGTCTGGTCCTGCTTAGGCTTTTCTCCAATCATGGTCCAAATGCTATATTGAGGTCCGTGCTTCTGGCTATGCGCTTTTCAAGTTCTAATGAGTTCCTCATGAAGAAAATATAGGTTGTACGAGAGGCATTTTTTCTCTGCACACTTCCCTGTAGATTCACAGTGCTAGTCCTTCTGAAGGGCCGTCCTCTCTAAATTTAGTAAATTTAGCATATATGCCAAGTTACTATAATAACAGATCCCTTTTAGAACTGCTGTGCTCCAGGAAGAAGCTGGCCAGAGGACAGCACTAAGAGTGCAGTAAGAGTCAAGCCGCTGTTATTGTAACGCTAGCTCACAGTTCCTGGTGGTTGACTCAGTCACAAGGAGTGAAGCTCTATATAAAGATTGATGTTGTGGCTATTAGGTATCAAGTCTGTTTGGGTTCCAGTGGTTCCACTGGCTTCTTATATAGTTGCTTAGGTTATTGATT
Organism: Colossoma macropomum; assembly: GCF_904425465.1. Classification (NCBI taxonomy): domain Eukaryota; kingdom Metazoa; phylum Chordata; class Actinopteri; order Characiformes; family Serrasalmidae; genus Colossoma; species Colossoma macropomum. The sequence continues at coordinate 12,165,912 of NW_023494802.1, read as the reverse complement.
TCCTAAAGCTCTCTGTCAGGTTTCTACTACAGGAAATGTGTCAGCCTGATCTGATACTTGCCACCCGATCCGAAACCCTCACCCACAAATAACACGCCAGCACTGCTTGTGGCTCCCATTTGACTTGTTTGGTGCAGTGTAATGAAGGCCTGGCTTGTCTTGAGGGCAGCTCATTTCTATTAATATGACTGTGATGGATGATGTGTCAGGAATATAATGGGCCAGGCAGAAGGATGAAGGAAATAAGCATGTGAGATATCCAGATACATACAGGTGTCAGACTTTAACTCTATTTCTTTTGGCTTCTCTTGCTGTCAAGATTTGATTAAAGTTGCCACATTATTAGGACTATGACTGTATATATCAATGCTGTCAGAACAAAACCACTTTAAAGCTTTAACAGGGAATTCCACCATTTTCTTACATGTATGGATAATTAAATTGGTAAGATGTAAACAAAGTGGTTTAATGTGAAATGCACCGTTCTAGAGAAACTTGGCGAGTCAGTGGTGGTTAACCTAAAATACACACACACACATCATCTAAACCACTTATCCTTCTGGTTTAACCTAAAATATACTTTATATATTTTTAAAATCCATTCATGGTGAAGAGGTACATGCAGGGCAATATCAGGAAAAATAGCACCTGATTAAAAAATATTTTACCATTTTCATCATTAAATATAAAAGTTCATGACACATGCAGGTTCACTGGTTGTTTTGGATAGTAATTAAAATAGCTATGTTTGCATTTTAGACATCATGACCCCTGATTACTATCACCACCACTACAAAGAAATCCATGTATTAAAGTTTATCAACTATGAATCATTTCATGTCTAACATCTCTGAGTGACTTTGTTTACATCTCAATTATTACATTTTGAGTAATATATTTTGGAATTCACTTTTAATTTTATAGGAGAAGGAAAAAAGTATTCTTACAATAAAAGAATGTATTCCATGTAGCATTCTGGAGCATTTGTATTGATCCACTCAACATATTTATAATAATTATCGTGATATAATTATAATAAATTACTGCATTATACACTGAACTTCCAGTCTATGTGCACCAACTATTCATCTTTAGGGCCATTATGTGAATGAAGAGCGCAACTCAGGATAATGTATGTTTATATATATACATATATATATATATATATATATATATATATATATATATATATATATATATATATATAATGTATATACATACACATACCTGTGCTGTTATTATCCTGAGAATATATATATATATATATATATATATATATATATATATATATATTCTCTGCTGCTGCACAGTTTGTGTTGGTCATCCTCTAGTCCTTCATCAGAGGTCACAGGACACTGTTGGCAGGATATTTTTGGTTGGTGGACTATTCTCAGTCCAGCAGTGACACTGAGGTGTTTAAAAACTCCGGCAGCACTGCTGCGTCTGATCCACTCACACCAGCACAACACACGCTAACATGTCACTACAGTGCTGAGAATGATCCACCACCCAAATAATATCTGCTTTGTGGTGGTCCTGTGGGGGTCCTGACCATTGAAGAACAGGGTAAAATGGGGCTAACAAAGTATGCAGTAACTGAATAACTACCCATCCTATATAATAAATGGAGCTAATAAAATGGACACAACCTTGTAGAAACAAGGAGGTGGTTCTAATGAAGTGGCCGGTTGGCATATATTCATTTAACGTGACATTCTGTTCATGCAGCTCTTTTGTGGCCATTCAGTAACATGAAGGCCAGCCACAGAAAAGAAAATGTAAAGTATCTTGAGGTACATATTTGCAAATATTACATCACTACTCACCCCCCATACTGTAAATACATGGCAGGGAGGTAATTCTCTCTAAACAAACAGAGGGAATACATGCACATTTTGCAGTGCAGGCCATAGACTTATTAAAGTGTTTCCCTCATTTAAATAAAATGCAAAGAAATTTGGCAACAATTTGATTTGATTTTGATTTATTCTTATTATGCTAACTATAGGAAAAGAGGACAAGGTTGAGGCGTCCTCTAAAAGAATGTCGGTGACAGGACTCATACTGCTCTCCTACACTCACACAGAGCTCAGCGTGCTGAGAACACAGCGAATGACACATACACATACACACACACACACACACACACACACACACACTCCACAGTCACATATGCTGCGGCTTTTGTGTTAAAGAAACAGAGAGCGGGTGTCAAAACTCATTCAGGAGTGAGGTTTATATAAAAAGAAAAAATCCAACTCAGAATCCAGTCTCAGAAAGTTATCTTAGAAAGGAATGTAGAGTCAAGGTCACACACTGCATTGGGTTCCACACCAGATACAGCTCATGCAGCGTGCACACATTCAGAGGCTTCTCCTTTCCAAATGGCATGTGGAGGGAGGGCTGAGCATAAGGCTCTGCATCTGTCTCTGCTGTAAACGATATCCTACGACTGAGAGCTGACAGAGCATCTCTCTCTCTCTCTCTCTCTCTCTCTCTCTCTCTCTCTCTCTCTCTCTCTCTCTCTCTCTTTCTCTCTCTCTCTCTTTCTTTCTCTTTGTTCTGTTCTTTCTCTCCTCTCTTCCATTATTTCTCCCTCTCTCTCTTTGACTTTCTCTTTGTCTCCCCCACTCTTTCTTTCTTTCTTTTTCTTCATACTCTACTTCCCTCCTCCCTCTTTCTCTATTGCTCCCCTCTCTTTCTGTCTCTTACATTTCCATTCTTTCTCCTCTTGCTCTTCTATTATCTCTCTCTCTCTCTCTCCCATTCTCTCTCTCGCGCTCTCTCTCTTCCTCCCTTTTCTCCCTTTTCTCTTATTCTTTTTTTATACTCTCCCTCCATCCTCCCCCTCTTTTTCTCTCTCCTTTTCTTTCTTCCCTTTCTCTTCTATTATTTCTCTCTCTCTCTCTTTCTCTCTCTCTTCCATTCTCTCTCTTGCGCGCTCTCTCTTTCTCTCTCTCTCTCTTCCTCCCTTTTCTCTGGCACATGCTTTCTCTCTTTCTTTTTTCATACTCTCCCTCCATCCTCCGTCTCTTTCTCTATTGCTTCCCTCTTTCTCTCTCTCTTTCCCTTTCTTTCTCTTTGTTCCAGTCTTTCTCTCCTTTCTTCCATTATTTCTCCCTCTCTCTCTCTTTCTTTCTTTCTGTCTCTTCATACTCTCCTTCCCTCCTCCCTCTCTTTCTCTATTGCTTCCCCTCTCTTTCTCTCTCTCACTTCCATTCTTTCTTCCCTTTCTCTTCTATTATTTTTCTCTCTCTCTCCTTCCCTCCTCCCTCTTTCTCTGTTGATTCCCTTCTTTCTCTCTCTCTCTTTCTTTCTGTCCTCCTTTCTCTGTCACAGTTCTCTCTCTTTATTTATACTTTCCTTCATGCCTTATTCTCTTTCTCTATTACTTCCCCTCTCTTTCTCTCTCCCCTTTCTGTCACACTCTTTCTTTCGTTCTCATTTTTTCTCTTTCTTCTCTCCTTCTCTCTCCTTTCCTTCTTTCTCTATCCATCCCCCTTTCTCTCTCTCCTTTGCTTTGTTTCTCTCTCCCTCTCTCTTCCTCTTATTTCTCTTTCTCTGTCTCCTCCTCTTCCCCCCTTTTCTCTCTCACTTTGTTTGTTTGTTTCTTTCTTTCTGTCTTTCTTTATCTACTCCTCTCTTTCTTCCCCTCTCTTGCTCTCTCTCTCTCCTTCCTTCACTTCTTTATCATTCTCTATTGATTCCTCTATCTCTCTTCTCTGTTTTTCTTCATACTCTCCTTCTCTCTTTTCTCTTTTTCTCTATTGTTTCCATCTCCCTCTCTCTCTCTCTTTCTCTCATTCCCAAAGCAGGTGTGCTGTCTTCAACTGAAAGCTATTGCTGCCCACCATGCCAACCCAGCCGTCACTCCATAGCAGAAGGCCAGCTGCTGCTCTCACTCTTATCTATCTCTTCCTCTCTCTCTCTCTCTCTCTCTCTCTCTCTCTGTCTCATTCACATGCTTTCTTCTACTGTCACACATACCTAGATATCTAAAATATAAATAAACATATAAATGATTTTTTCAAGAGAGACAGAGAGGATCAGATCCAGTAACCCTTAAATGAATGAGTATTTCACCAGTGCTTCATGCCTTGGATCATTAGTAAAACAGTCTTATATCTAACAGATAGTGGTTCACAAACCGCCACGGTGGTATAAAACTGACAACAAAAAACAGGCGATGGATGAGGTACATGGGAGAGATGAGGTCACAAACCATTAGTGACCCGAAGTACGCACTTAAGGGTTAAATGGGTGGAATACTCTCAATGTTAATTCTTCAAGAACAATACAGTTCCGTCTCTTTGATGACTGTGAATTCAAGAGTCTCCAGCAGATTTACCCCTCTCCCCTGTACCATGTACTGTAACTCCTGCCAAATTAGTTAAACAAGACCTCTTGTTAAGATCTCTTACCAGTGTTAATGAGGGGATGGCTGGTCACTGTGGTCATATTGTGGCTCACACTGACCATACGTGCGCCAACATCATTGGCACTCTCATTCGTCTTCCCTGGCTCTGAGGGAGCGTCTGCGGGGCTGGCCTTTGCTCCTGCTGCTGTGGGGCCCTGTTGTCCTGGGAGGCTGGAGCTCTTTAGCTGTGGCCCTGGTTGGCTGGGCAGTGTGAGCTGATTTGCACCTCCAGCGCTTGGCTTCAAACCAAGACCCTGCAGCTGAGGCTGAGTGGAGGAGGAGACCACTGCCCCCTGCTGGCCATGCAGCACCAGGCCCTGCATCTGTGAGATTTCAAAACAAATTTGTGCGTGTGAGGACTCCCATGATTACTCAATTACTAAATTTTAAAACATGAATTGATTAAAATGTACATTCTCAATGAAGCTGCAATGATTAGTTGGCAATTTCCATGATTATAATGCATAATTTAAATTCTCCTGCATGTATTTTTTCCACATAGCATTTTCATACATTTTCAATTAAGTCTGTTTTAAAAAAAATCCTTATTTATCATCCTCCAGTAATATATGTCGGAATATTTAGAAAAAATATGCGTGATTGTTTTGTCTTCAGTTATTCAGTATAGTATTGGGAATATTCAGGACACAAAAATTAAGTATTTGTATTCTGTCCAAGTTCCATTCTATAAAAGCAGTATTCAGAAAAAAGTTACTTAGAATAAAAGTAAAAATAAAGTAAATTTTCAGGAGAATACTTTTAAAATAATTAACTGCTAAATATAAAAAAAATGCAATATGCAAAAGAAACACCATCAATGCTTGTTTATAAACTTTTTTAGAATCAGCACACAACATGCAGCAAACATGCTTGTTGAATTCTAAAGTGGACCTCAGTTAACAACCTCTTTACAAGTTCCTGCTAAAGCCTGAGTAGACTGATAAATCAATGGGATGAGCCAGTTATTAATCTTAGTGTTACTGAAATCTTTTAAAGAGCTGATCAAACTTATAATCTTCTCAGTAGTGAACATGTTTGCAAGTGAGCAAGTTTAGCATCTGTGTTGTACTGGACTCTTGCTGAGGGGATTGAAGGAGCAGCAGCGGACAAGATGTGTTGTAAATGTATTCTACATCTATTCTGAATATGTTCTTTTTTTATGTATTGTAACAGAATACATTACTGAATACATTCAGAGCAGTGTATTCTGTATTCAGCCATCGCTACTTTTGCTGAAAAGTATGTTGTCAAACCCTGGGGGTGGTGAACTGTGGAGGGCTGGTATCCAGCACAATTTGGTGATTTTGCTGCTCTTAACACACCAACTAAACTTGGCAATTAACTGCTGAGTTGAATCAGATGTGTTTTAAATAAAGAAAAATCACTAAACTCCGCCAGACTCCAACCCTGCAGGACTGGAATTTGGCCCCCCATGAGTTAAGCCCATTTTTATCGCTTGACTTTGGTTATGTGTATATGTATATATATATATACATAAATATATTGTCCTGTTTTGTGCCTCATTCAAAATGCAGTCCTTATGACATCAGTGTTAATAAGCAGGATTAAACTGCTGTAGTCTAAATATGTAGATATTTAATTAAAAATGGGCTGTTTTGCAGATTAGTTTTCATACATGAAACGTATGAACTGTAGAATTATCTCAAAAAAGTAAAAAAAAAAAGTTTTATATTATATGGGTTCAGGTACAATGATATGAAAGCAGTACCTGTGCATTTGTGGTCTGCTGGTTGACCGACTGTGAGGACACCTCCGGCTGGACGGCAGCGACTGTGGCGGTTGGAGTGAGTATGAGCTGGGGGGACAAAGGAACAGCACGGCCTAGGCTCCTAGCTACTTGCACAAGATTATTTTGCTGTGCCTGAAAATTATAAATTATATTGTAAATATAATTATATGTTTACATGTAAATTATATCATAAATTATAATGAGTCAAAGATGACTGTTTTTAAGTATATCAGAATACAGCACAGGCTTTTGTCATTGGCAGTTATACTCTAAAAAGTAACAAATGCTTTTCCTCATACTGAGGACTTCACAATTTAGGTGTTTTAGTTTTACACTTTGGATAACAATATATTTACAATGGAAGTATAATAATAATAATAATAAACAGACTACACTAGAGCATCATTAGATTTTGAAGCAGTTATTTTAAGCCTATCCAGGCCATAAAGTCACGAGTGGAAACTGATGAGGCTCCATTTCACATCCTGGTGTTACCCAGTTCCTTCTTGCCATTGGATACTCCACCAAAGCTATGAAGGGAATGGAGAATTTGCCAACAATAATGTTTTAGATTCACCACCTCAGGTCTCATTTGTTTTCTAAAAGAACTGCTGCCATGGCAAAGCTATAAGCCAAGGCCACAAGAAAGGACTGGTTCCAGCTGTAAATGTGGAAAGCTTGACCTGACAACCCAGAACAGAGAGGCATGGGCATATTTCCACTATAAAAGGAGGACACACCACATGGTATTTCTATTTCTACACCATGTGCCATACAACTATTCCTGTTTTATATGTGGAGGGAAAAACCATTAGACTCACTCTCGCCGGGAAGCTGTGGGTTAACCATGAAAAATAATAGCAAAGATCTACTTCTATTCATTTCTAACCCTGTATAACAGAGGTGGGCTTTTTCTCGGAATGGGACTTTCAGTGGGTCATAAATATACTGCTAGTTTAACAGCGCTTGTTTGTGTGTGTTTTGGTGCACATGTGTAGGTATCACCCTACCATCTGTGCGCGCAGGTACATCTGTGCTTGACTGGCGGTGAGGGTGGGGGTGGAGGAGTTCCCCAGAAGAATGGCCTGCTGGCTAATGCTGACCGGAGAGGAGGTCACTCCCTGACCTCTGCTAATCAGCTGGGCAGCTGCTGCAGGAGAGCTGGCCAGCTTAATCTAGGAGAAAAAATTATGGAAACATAGTGTGTGAAACTACAGTACCAGTACCAACCACTTATTCAAATTTTGCCCCATAAAATAAAAATACACCGACTGTTATACAAGAAGCTGCAGCGTACAGTGTATTAATCCAAGTGTGTTCCCTTCTCTAGTTTTGTATTTTATCTAACAGAATCAAAAGGGCAGAAAATTTAATCTCAGTAGAGATTAAACTGCCAGATAGTATTCAGATTAAATTATTCTGAATAAGCTATCTTGAATTTTTTATAAAGTGTCCCCATGTTCGTAGAAAGTTATTATGAATCTCAGGTTGTGAGGCCCAAAATTGCCCATTAGAAAGTAAGTATTATTAATTACTTCCTACTTTATTGTTACTATTCTGCACATTTTAAAGTAAAAGTGAAGACAGCAGAACTATGTGGTCTCCTGCATGGAATCATGTAGAGACCAAAAAGTACTAAATCCAAACCTAAAAATCGTAAAGTCTTAGTAGCCTTCCTTTGTTTGGGTCCAGCTTGGCAAACTCTTGGCACTGTCTCAAGTAATCTCGATCAAATGACATGTTTTGGTGATTGAAAAGTTTAACTTATTGGAAAAAAAATAAAACAAAAAATATTAAACGTGCCATAACATTTGCACAGGCCACATTTTATCTTTTATTTTTCCCCTTAATGTTAAAATGTGTTACATTTAAATATGCTAAATATGTTTTTATGTATTATAAAACTAAAATGTGCAGAAATGTGTTAACTTATTTTCAATTAGAAAATCAGCAAAGCATGTCATTTAAACAGAGCTGCCCAAACTGAATGCATAGACTTACCATTACTTTTGGGGAAAATTTAAAAAATATGTATATATATTTTTGAATGGTTCATTCTGGGAATAAATTCATTCCTAAGCATCAACAAATTTCAAGCATTTAACTCTAAACCTTTACATTGAAACGTCTTTAACCCACAGAAGTCACAGTTATTGCTGGCATTAATAAAAACACAGAATTCAATATTGATTATTTCTTACTCATGTAAGCAAGTACAGAAACTCTGTAGAAAGAACAGATCCTAAACTTCTGATCCAATGTTTGTATTTGTAGATATAAGAGGTCTTATTATGGTTTGAATTTGATAAAACATTTTTGTGCGCATAAAAACATGCTACACAGTTCTGTCACATTTTCTCTATAAGCTTCAGCTTCTATTTTTCTCTTAACTAAAACGTCTTTTTCTATGTCAGCGAGGTCCATTCAAACCGATACTAAGAATGCTATAACATGCTGACCTTGCGAGGATGAAATATGCGGTTATAGATCAGTAAACTGGAATGAGATTTACAGTCATTTGTTCCACGGAAGCGGACGCTCGCTGAGTGAGACGTCAGTGCCAGGTTTTATAAAGCTTACCGTGGTTTGGGAGGATACAGCCTGCTGAGATGCCGTGCCGTTCTGACTACAGTTCTGTCTGCCTGCCACAATGCTGGCCTGGATGAGAGAGAAGGAGGGAGAGAGAGAGAGAGAGAGAGAGGGTCACAAGTCATATCCAGCCCTCATTAATCAACAGTAAAAGCTCTCCACATATAAAGACACCACACATGATGTTAGCAACTATGGCAGGAAACAGATCTCTCTCCCCTCTGGCCTGGCTCCACAGTCTGTCACTCAAACCCCACACATCAGGCCAGCATTCACTCAAAGTGCTTTTCAAAACATGCAACTTTACAAAAGTACTGACCGGATAAGCCGATAAACCTGCATATTTTCGCCACCACTAGAAACCACATTGTATGTAATTAGTGAGTTTAAGTGCCTGTGGCTCTGCCTATGTTTGGTGAGTTCCTGGAAGTGGTAGATTTTGATCCTGTATGGCTAACTAATGGCTATTCTCTTGTTTTCATTCGCCTCAGGGTCCACAATTGCAGGATGTGGTTTGGCAAACAACAGTGTTTTTTTTTTATATAATAGCTGAAAATTAGGATTTGAGAAGTGCAGTGAATGTGATAAATATCCACAGATGTCTCAGGAAGACTTAACTGCATGAATAAATATGATGGAGAGGTTTTAAAGAGGCCTTTTTTTCTTTCATTTTTAAAAGAGTTTAGGCACATCAAAACAATAGAAGAATATATCTTCTTATATCGTTAATTTAATTAATCTGCAGAATAACCTTATTTTAAAGACTGTTTCATGCCCAAACATCTTCACTACCCATGGACCCTATGATGCGCTGTTCAGGGAAATACTATTATTTGGGTGATAACAGCCCTCCCATTAAAAATACAAGTTTCTACATTTAGAAGATTATATAGGACTGGTCAGTGGTAATATGCCCCCAAATGCAAGGTTTTTGGCCCTTAAAACACAAGCACAGGGGGACATACCTGCAAAATACCCCAATCTAAATGTAGTAACTCAGTTCTAAACTGCAAAAAACAAAGGGAAGTGAATGTTACTGTCTCGCTAAATCAACTGCTGACAATGTTATTTTGGCAAAAACAACCTCTCAGTAAACATACATTATGTCATACATTAGATCTGCTTTTACTGGCACGCCTGATGTGGCTGCACTGCGATTCTGCACTGAAGCTTAAGGTCTTGAGCAATCAGTGATTTATGGCGAATTTACTTTCATCTGAGTTGCCTAAGGACAAGGTCGGTAAACATGTACAGACGAAAAGGTGTGAACGTGATGTATGATATCCGTGCTTCTGAGTAACGGCACTTCTGAAACTTCTCACACACCAGTATAGAAAATGCTTACGAGGAAGAAATCTAAGATTTCTTCTGTCACGGGTAAACTGTATGTGTGTGTGTGTATGTGTTTGTGTGTTTGTGTGTGTGTGTGTGTAATAGACCTGTTGCACTGCGGCCAAGCTCAGGTGTTGCTGCTGGAGGGCTGCGGTCTGCAGCATGAGGTGCTGCTGCTGTGCTGCATACATCTGCTGCAGGTACTGAGCTGCTGTACTGGGCTGCCTGTGCAGAGCCTGCTGGATCACCTGAGAGAGAAAGACAGAGAGAGAGGAAGGGAGAAAGTGAAAGAGATTTTTTTTTTTTACATGGTTTTAATTGCCAGCTGCCCTTTTTTACACAGTAACAAAAGTATTTAAAATTTACATTAAAAATTAAAACTAACATCAATCTGAACCCAGCAAACAAAGAGCATCCTAATCAAAATCTCTTTACAAATAGTCAGTCCGTCACGTTACGAACGTAAATGGACGTCTAAAATCTGTTTTAAAAGTCAACTGATTGGTGACTTAATAATAATAACCATGGGTGATCAAAATGTGCTGTTAAAGTCAATTTGTCAGCAAGGCTCAAAGGTCTTCTATTACACTGAATGCAGTTCTAACGAAGGAAAATGCAAACCTTTCTCATGCTGGAAAGTGTCCTACCCTTTTTCCAAGAATGTAATCAATCAACAATTCCATGGAAAGTACCTTGTCAGGCTTAGGAAATGCCTTCATTGTGGGAGAGCTCAGTGCTGAAACAATAAACTTTAGACACTGTGTAAGTCCTCGGCTGCAGTGCTGGACGCCCAGCATGGCATGAGGGGTCACTGCCATCCATCACAGCAGATAATCAGTCAGAGCAGAGACAGCCCGACTGCACTGGCCAAAACCCCACTGGAGGCTACAGAGCTCCCAGCAGTGCACACGGCTGTCTGTTACAGCTATAGAGAAACTCTTAACTCTAACTTTTAACACAAAGTGCTAAGCTTGTTTACAGGTGACAGCAGCATATGATATGAACCATTAATAACTGGCCTGAACATCATTTTGGTGGAATTGTTCTGTTTACTATGTACAACAATGAATAATTGTCCTTTAGCTGTTACATAATGTTTAAAATTATCCAAATTTCAATGATAAAACTACTGCATGCCGGCTTAATATCTCTCATTTGCCTTTACATGGTCTTTAGCCACAGATCAACAGCCACAGAAGATTTATTTAAGAACAGAGGAGATGAACTTGCAACCAAAAGAGCAAGAAATCTTCAAATCTTGACACAAAGCTGCAATCAAGTTATGCTAGTTTTCAGCTGGACTTTCTTCAAATTACAAGTCAAAATGGCCCAAAAACAGCTCAAATCAGCTATTTATCAAAACCTCCTCAATGCAATGTGAGCATGATAAAGTAATAGCAAAATGTCAGATCAATATCAGTGGTCACCCCAACAATCCAATTAAACATCAGCTCTGTCATTAGGAGACTATAACTGAACATCTCAAACATCAGGATAAAGATCTGACGCCTAATTCATCAACAACTGGAATGGCTAACCAGCCCAGGACTTCTGTTCAGAGTTCTCCACAGCATAGTGACACAATGAAAACCAATACCTCAAAGCAGAGCAAGCCAGCCTTAATATCTTCAACTCCGACTGAGTGTGTTCTATTTCAGCAGCAGATGGAAGTGTGAAGTCCATTTGAGAGAATCCTCTGCTTGTTCACTCATCTGTCTCGTGCATGTCCCACGCAAATCTAGATAAATGAGGAACTCCTGCCCTTTCGGTCAGTCAGTCTGGGGATATCCCTCCCTCCCTCCCGCTAAACAGAGAGAACTCAAACTCAGAGAGTCTTATAAGGGTTTAAAAATGGTTTAAATAAGTTAAAATGGTTGTTAATGATTTAATTAAAACTCCTTACAGATCATAAATAAGTAGTTGTAATACATAAATAAAAAGAGCAGCAGTGACTTGTTGCTTGCCAAATAGTGAACCCATTCTTATCTATGCTGTTGAATCTGAGATAAATAATACTGTGATAAGTAATATTATATTGTATGTTATATTTTATATATATATAACATTCAACAACAGTAAAATATTGTTAATTCTTATTATTTTCCAGCCATTTTCCAACTTGATTATAACTTCTGGGAACAATTTGCTGCTGTCGAACAAAACCTTGTATCTCCATTTTTGTCATTTTTCAGTTTTTGACATCATTTGAAAATGCCTTTCGCCCTTTGCATTGTGTGTAAATTTCATGATGAAAGGACCACACAAAACATCCCAAAACTACTTGGAAAAACATTCATTCCATTGGCTTACAATAAAAATAAATTAGGTTTTTTCCTTCTTCTGTAAAGTTACCATTTTGGAGAAACAAGGTTCTCTTCCGACAGCAGCGAATTGGTGGTCTGTCTCTTCATCTCTAAAACTTATCATCATCAGGATCCTCTTGTTTAGTGCTAATCTGGTCAGATTTTGGCTGTTTCTCCTCCCCACAATGAATCTACAGCGTTCATTAAAACTGCAGTATGTTTTTAATACTACTTGCTGTTATCTGTTAGAATTACACAGAGAGTATCAGTCAGTTTCATAAGAAAAACTAAAGAGTACAGGTGGCTGTCTGCCTGTAGAGGGCAGTAGAGGAACATGCAATTCAGATGGATCTTAATGTAAACTATCAAAATAGTAAACCATTCTTTTATAAGAGTACAAGGCCAGTACTTTGCCTTAAAATAATGCTGAAACGTCAACACTATATCAACTGCACCACATGGGAAAATAGAGAAACTTACCCTCAATGGAAGCCCAGAATCAACATATGGTAAACTTCCTTTCTAATTCCACTGAAAGTAGATCCAAAATGGCCAACTGAATGAAAAATACTCATCCAGCTGGCCATCTGAACCAAAATACACCAAGCTGGTACGGCATTCTGTAATGTATAACAGAATCATTGTGGTCAGTGTGGTAAGAGTACTCTACCTGTACCGTCTGTCTGTCTGGGATTCCGCCATACACTGATATCTGTGAGAGAGTTTGTGGCCTGTTGGTGGCGGTGGCGCTGGTGTTGCCATGGCTGTTGCTGGTGCTGTTGCTGGTGGTGGTGGTGGTGGTGGTGCTGGAGTTGCTGGGGGCAGCAGTGCTGGGGCTGGAGCTCACTGACCCCTGCTCCCTCTCCATGGCAGCCCTTTGTCCTGCTGAGCAAGATCCACGGCTACTGCTGCTCCGTTACACTCTCTTCCACCTGCCACCAAAAAAGCACAGTCACCAGAGTCAGTCTCAACATGTGGAGTGCCCACTTCAAGAGACCAACCGCAAGAATTCACCACATTCATGCGTGCTATGTCCTCTTTAAGATATCCTACACTCTCAGAAAAAAGGTACTCAAAGGTCACTGGGGCGGTACCCTCAAGGGTATGTCTTGATTCCCCTTAGTTAGGGAACATAACTGTACCGTAATCCACTGCAGTTCTATTTTTTAAGCTATACTGACTCCACGCACCACACACACACATATGTACTCTTCCCTGTGAAAAAACTTATTTAAGGTACACAATTGAACCCTAAAACCACTGTTGTCCCTTTGAAGGTACATTTACATTGCTCGTACTTTAATGAGGGAAAAATGTGTCTGTGCAGTACCTTTTTTCTGACAGTGTATATCAGAAGTATCTACAGTCCTGAAGACATACAGCCCTGGAGCGTTTAGTTCCACCACTCTTGCTCTAATATTCACATGCCCTTTAAGGCCTTGATTAACTGGATTCAGTGTGTTGGATAAGGGTTGGAACTAAACTCTGCAATTTGGTAGATCTCCAGTACCAGAGTGGATATCCATGTCCTAAATGTGCAGAACGAGAGGTATGATGTCAATATCATACCTTTAATTCTACATAAAAACAAAACAGTTTTGTGACAATCCATAACAATCACACTTAGTGGATATAATGCACTTCTTTCCAGGTTTATATAAGCACGCCTACTGCAGGTGTATTCAGTCTGAACATTCACAAAGCAGTGGTTCACACACAGATAAGGATTGCCTCTAAGAGCTACCTCCTGCAGTGAGAGTGGCAGCAGCAGTAAATTAGCCTGAATTATTAGAAATGGTAGAAAGGTGTTACTGAGGAATGTGTAATTCAGACAAACACTATTGTGATCTTCTGGAAAGTGGTGCTGTTTTCATTTTCTTCCCAAAGCTGAAACAGTTTTGGAATAAACTCTGTTTAAGACCACACTCACTGCTCAGTGTCGAAGCTACTGACTCGGGCTGGCTGTAAAGTAAGCTAAACTTTTATAGTTACTGTATTAACTAATGTTGATTTTATGATGATGCCTAAAGATAAATAATGCTACAGAGCAATGTCAAGATCAGTTAGCTAACTACGTTATTTATTAGCTTAGCTGCTGACAGTCCCCTTGATAAATTAGTCACATGAAACAGTACAGTACAGTACTTTTTAACAATATTAATGTACTTTCTACATGTAGAAATATACATCAGTATAACAGTATATTCACTTGTACACATGCCATTCTTTGTATTGTTGGACTAAAGTTTGCTAAAGTTTGTAAAAGGTGATGAGATAAATGATGACTAGCTCCAGTGTTTAGTGCTAGCTTTGGCTCATCTTAGCTCACACCTCCTCCTGATGAGACATTAAAACCTGTTGCATTATTCCAGTGACAAAAAGATTTTCATGATTTGATTAATGTAAACATGGTTTCCAGAATTTTTATTTTTTTTTTTCATTAAAATTGGTTTACATTTATGTTTTCATTTCTCAATTTGGGCAGAATATCTTGTAAAGTCACTTTTTGAATAATTAAATGTTTTCAAAGGGTCTCCTCTGTGTATGTTTGTCCATTAGCAAAATTGTTAGGGATTCCAGGTCACCTGAGCTGAAAGATTGATGGATAGTAACTAAGGAAGGGGGGCTTGTATAAATTTTGCAAATGGTCAGTTACAGTCCAGGAGGGCCAGCATAGTTTTGTCATTATTTCTGCGGTTAGGATGTGAAACGGTCACAGTATTAACACCATCGCTAAGGTTTCATTCAACTCCTCAGAGCATAAAAGCATAAAAGACTAGAACTGTAGAATTGATTTCTGGTTCTGAGGGACACTTGGTTTAACTCGTTGGTGTGTTTGAGCAGGAAATCACCAAACTAGGGTGGACTAAATCAATTCTACAGTTCTAGTCTTTTATGCTTTTATGCTCTGAGGAGTTGAATTAAAGCTTAGCGATGGTGTTAATACTGTGACCGTGTCACATCCTAACCTCCGGTCTCATGGTCAGCCTGCAGCTGTCACTTAAATGAAACTTGAGCAATATGAATCATGAGCTTCCATTACGTTAGAATCACTGCATGCACACTATGAAAGAGTAAGCAAGTGTTCATATTCAAGTTCTAACTGGTTCTTACTGATTACTTGGAGTGAATGTTCTGAAAACAAACACTAACAATCAGGGTTCCAGTTCAAAATGACATCAAGGTTGTTCTGATTTACACATCATTGCTGCAAGTTCTAGGTCATGTGCTTCTACCCATCAGCCTATTCATCTACACTGTAAAACATTTTAGCGTAAAATGACAGTAATATACTGGCAGCAATTTCTCCAGTCATTTACTGTTTATTTACAGTACTCATACTGTATTATATAATTACACTCCTTGACTGTATTTGTAAATAGATTTGATTACTGTATTTGTACAGTTTTCTCATATGTGCTGTAATGTGCCCCCACAACTGTCTGAAGATTCTCAGTTTTGCTAGATTATGTAGTACAACATGTGATGATACAGGCAAACACAACAAATCTATCTAGCTAGTATCCAGTAGCAAATGCTTGAACGTTCATGCAATTTGTGACATATTTAAAAGAATGATCATGCTATTTTTCACAAGAGCACAGTACGATTTGTCAGTCACATTGTGAACTGAACATCTTATTACAGCAATTACATGCACTTAAACCAGTCATTAACATTGCAAAGATGACAGTAACCGAAATCTATTAGTTGTCATGTAACAGAATGAACTAAAACACAGAACACCATCATGTTTAGCATGACAAAACATATTAAATGCATTCATACATGAAAATAATGTTAAAATTTAAAAAGTGAATAACCTGTAGATTAAGCGAATCAACCAAAACTAACAAAAAACGTGAGGAATGCTGGGAAGGTCCACCCTGTCACTACAGTATTCCGTGACAAGCTGCATGAAGTACTGGTCACTTTCCCAACATGCTGTAAATCTGTGCTGTAAATTTACATCAGTTTACAGTGTAGCTCCTGTTCACTAAAGACTGCAGGTATAATGAGAGTTTGCTGGAGGGGTTGAAGTGAACAGCGATGATGAAGCACCAAACTGTGTCATGATCACAGGCCTTTTTTGTGATGCGTTTACAGCCCACTCTGCTGCTCCAGGTTTAGCAGCTCTTAAGACTGAGGTGTGTGAACAATACCACACACGAAACATCAGCCCAATCACCAGCATTGTGCTTTGATGTGCCAGGGCATCTCTGTGGCTGCAGGACATGAGTCAACAGGATCTATGGCTCAGTCTTGTCTGAGAGCCACAACCGTACACTGTTGCATTGCTTTGGTATGCATTTGAGAAAACGCTGCCTTCACAAAGGAGCTTAGGTTAAGGATGGTGATGGTGATCTTAGGGCTCGTTTGGATTCAGTTTAAAAGCATCAGGTAAATCTCAGTTAGGTGACATGAGTTGTACAGAGTGTGTTGCCTTTGTCCCACTAACTACATCAATAACACTGAAACTTTGTTGTAGAAGAATGCAATACTATACAAAGAATATCACACACTACTTTATAGTGGAGTTTAAAACTAAAGCATGTTTAACCCCCAAACCACATTATTTGCTGGAGACTGAAATTATGGGTGGGCAAAAGTAATGACACATTGGTATCGATATGCCAATATTAGCAATGTTAGGGTGCTAGTAGTAAAGCGCAGTAGTTTCAGTGTTTCGAATGATATTGAAAGGTTTTTGTATTGGTATCAAAAAAAGAAAAAGTGTTATTTTGCCATGTCTAGAGATCAATATTATGACATATTACTGTTATTGTGATAAACTATTGTGAATATAGTACTGTGCAAATGTTTATTTTCCAGCCAGTAAGTTCATTTTTCAGCATCAGAAAAAGACAGAAAGTATATATTTTAACAGAAAACTAAACAGAGCCCTCAACAATTGAATTTCATTTAAATGTTTTTCAGTATTTAGTGCATCCACTCTTTGCCTGTATTGCAGCTTTCATTCTCTTTACGAGACTTGCTTTCATAAATCTGCAGGGATATTTTTTCACACCTTCTGTTTCTCACAAACCAAGTAATCCCAAACACATTCATTGATGTTGAGGTCTGGACTCCGGGGTTGTCCTTTGCTCTGAGAATACCAGCAGCTTCTCAGTAAGATTTTCACATTTTCTTTTTTGTGCCTGTTTCATTTACTTTCATTTAGTAACAGTTTCTTTACAGCTACATGTCCTCTTCACAGTGGAACGATGGACAGAAACACCTGTGGATTTTTGTCAGATCTGAAGCAAGAGTGGAGCTTCTCCTATCTCTTGAAGATTTAAGCACAGTTTATCTGATGATGACAGTTTTGGTGGTCTATCAGGCCTTGCAATGGTGTTAGGAGTCCTTTTTATTCTATATCTTCTTAATGTTTTTTTGAACTCCAGTTTTGGAAACTCCTGTTTGATTCACTTATTGTCCCTTGACTCTCCCCTTCACTTTCAAAGAAATCTTATATCTAATCTCCTCAGTAATATCTCCTGAAAAATTAAAGTTTTGTACTTAATGGCCATTCTGACTGGACATACAGTATTCCTAGAACACTGAACATTTGCATATATCATAAAAAACAGATGTGAACTAATATGGAAAGCCTGTAAACAACAGGTTTACAAAGTGTACAGTAACTACACAAACTGCACAGTAACAAGCAGCTGATTGAATGTTAGCCATTATTTTATTAATGTATTTACCTATTTTTAGTTTTCCTCCTGTTCCTTCTTAAACAGTTTACTTTTGTAACCACTCAATTAACAACTAATACTATAATGACACATGTTGTGAGTTGTAAACATGCCTACAAGTATCATGATGATTTTTGCAATATCGCCCTCCTTTAGGTACAAATCATAACTGATAAACAATCCAGACACATGCGCTCTACTCACATGGGTAGGAGTGTAGCTGTCTCAGCAGTGAGGCAGCCTTTCTTGCATCCACTCACAGGCCACAAGGGATCACTTATGTCCAGTAAAACCCATTCAGTCACTCCCTTTAGCCCCTGAACTCCGCCCATTACAAGTGACTGAGACCCAGTGCAATCATTAAACACACGCACTTCAAAGGCCAGCCTGGGTGCTGGAAGGGGAATAGGGGGTGGGATGGGGTGCTAGAGGTACTTTTCAAGGAAAAAGGGGGTTGGTGGGTATAGTAGATCAAATAGACACCCTTTCCTTTATTTACTGGTGGAACATAAAAAAAAGGAAAGGAGCATCCCAACAATTATCAGCCAAACAGGAGTGGATATGTGCTCAGGTGAAGCAGCACACATGCTAGAACATGTCTAGCATGAGGCATAGTCAAAAACGTATACGCTAAAAGGCAAAAAGATTTGCTCAAGTGTTGTTGTTTTTTCACTGACACCTCCAAAAACCACTTCTTTCTCAGTATTCCATAGAGCCCCCTGCCCACAATGTTTTTTACATTATGCTTCTCATGCATTCTTCACTGCTCCATAATATCTACATTTTTCTCTGCACATTTTCCAACATAGTCCTCTAGATTTAAATGTAATGACTGTGCCATCGCCCGAATTTTCCCAAGCCACTCCATCATATGGAACATACAGCTAAACTACCAGTCAAAAGTTTGGCGTTAACACTTTCTTTTTGATTGTTCTTCACATTTGGAATAATAATGGAGACATCAAAACAATGAAATAGTTCATATGAAATGACTCCAGTCAGAAACATTGGCCTTCAGTTACACTGGGCTTTAAAGAGGCTTTGTTCAGTCGCAAAAATTCTAAACAAAATGGAGAACAAACTTATTGCTGCAGTCAACACACATACCGAGCTCCGCCCACAAACATCCACAACAAACCAGCAATGTGTATCAAAACACTTTTTTAACTAATCAAATGTCGTTTTAAAAAAATGTTTCAAGAAAATAGAAAAACATACAATCTGGTGTGTCCAAACATTTGACTGGTAGTGTAGCTAGCTAGAGTGGACACAGCTAAAATGAATTAATAGTCTAGCAAAACAGCTATCTAGCTATCTAGATAGATAGATAGATAGATAGATAGATAGATAGATAGATAGATAGATAGATAGATAGATTTAAACAAAAAATAATTACATCTTATAACACCTACATATATTAACACAATCACACAGTGCAAATTATTCAAATACTCATGTTTTCGTCTGTTATGGTGGTATTAATTTCATGATTTAGTATTCAGAAACTTTATCTTTGTTAACCTTTTAGACCCCACTAGAATACTAGATCACTCGTAGTGATTACTGACAATTTTCAATGTTTTAAATAAAACACTTTATCCTAAAACCAGGAGAATATAGTGAATACGTTCACATTACCAGATTGAAGTGGCACAAATCCCTAATGTGACTCTGATGAGATCTGATGTTTTCAGAGCTGTGTGGACACGCAAATTTGATCTTTTCAAATCTGATCTGAAGTAAGTAGGCTAGCTAATCAGTTTAGCTGATTCATACAATACATTAACAGCTGTAAATCTCTGCAGATTTAGGAGAGTCCTGAACAAGATTTACATGAAATGTGACACTTTCTTAAAAAGAATATCTGCCTTTTCTCAGTGGGGTTTCCAGCAGTATTGAAATGCATCACAGGCTGGAGTTACCGAGGAGGACCACAGGCAGTGGTGAATATATTCCAACACTGCTATTATATTTTTGAGTGCTTTTGAACACCAGACACAGGACTTTCTGACAGTGCCTCAGGTATGTTCATGACATCAGTGAGCGCGAACCGCGTCACTCCACCAATGAGCTGATCATCTCACCAATCAATCAGATCTCAATGCTAACGTCCCACCACCCAAAACCCGTCTGCTGTAGAAAAACGAAAGACACCCGTAAGTTTTCTGTCATTTTTAATAAAATACGTCCTTCTACTTTCCAACATTAAAAGAATGTCTCACGCAAAAGGTTTGTTTTTTGTTTGTGGCCATTCTTCTTTGGTCACCCCCATTCATTGAAGACTCATTCGTGGGCGTCTTCTAGCATTTTTGCAGTCATGTTTTGATAAAATGGGAAAAACAAGAAGCAGCCAGGCTCCCCTTAAACCTGCTCTGGCTAAACTGAAATGGATCTTGAAGAATGGTGGAGACAAAATAAAATACAGTTATTATATACCAACAAAGTGGGTACAGTCTGAGAGAAAAGGGGCAGGTGCTCAAGTGCCCCCCAAAATTCTGTGCTTGTGCCTTCAAATACTTCCCTAACCGTCAATATATAAGTGCGTCTGAGGAATTGTGTTTGATTGCCAGTGCAGCAGCGGCCATGAATACACAGAGACAACAAAGAGAAACACAAACATGCAGGACAGAGAGGTTTTCTTTAAAGACTAAAATCTCCAGGTCATCCCATTTAATTAGTGGAAATTTACAGAAGCAATTAAACATGAATACTTCAAGGACAGTTCACAGTCGTTCTCCCTCTTTTTAAAAGCTTCATCCTCATCTTGCTTTCGCTCTTTCAACCCCCCGTCTGTCTCCTTGTACTTCATTATTTGGCTGGCTGGCATTTTACATTGCGCATTATTCCACTCGATTTGCCCTCTATCCAGTATGAGGTACTAGTCTATAAGAGGGAGGTGAATATCTGATGTTTTTTGTCCTGGAAATCCCAAAAACAGACACCATCCATCTGCCCCAAACACACAGAACCACTGAATCAAATCATTCCTCTAAGTCTCTGACCAGGTCAATATTACACTTTTGGTTGCAGTGTAGGGAGTTAGCATACAGAGTTAGCCAGTTCATGGCCGTTTTTACACTGTGAGATAGTGGTAGTTGCTGGAGTTTCAGGGCTGGAGAGAGGTGTTAAGGCAAAGATGGGTTGTTAGCCTAGACCACATCAAACAGCCCAGTCTGCTCTCCCTCAGGGTGAACTGACACCAGATGGATGAGACATCCAATCTGTGCCTGTCTGGACAGGCCAGCGCTGTATTCAGCCCATCAACCAGCCACCAGGAAAATCTCACACACATGGCCATTATTACTGACTAACAACTGACCGTCCACCTTCTTTCTGAGTAGAGCATGCAGTGCAGCGCTGGACAGCTTATATTGTCTGTGTCAGAATCAG
The DNA here is from genome assembly GCF_904425465.1 of Colossoma macropomum. Classification (NCBI taxonomy): domain Eukaryota; kingdom Metazoa; phylum Chordata; class Actinopteri; order Characiformes; family Serrasalmidae; genus Colossoma; species Colossoma macropomum. The sequence goes on along the minus strand of NW_023494802.1, from coordinate 12,144,429 downwards.
ACTGTCTGGGCCAAGAATGTTCAATTCTTTCTCACAAAACAGCCTCAAACCATAATTATAGATAATTATACAAAATATAATTATTTGAGCACCATAATTATCATACTGATGAACAATATTCATATAATTTAGTAGATCAATTGGAGCTCTGTATGGTACAGAGTCACTGGGGTGGTAACCTCAAGTGTATCTCTTCAGTACCTTTAGAAAGGGAACATAATTGTACAATATTCCAAAGCTATTAATTTTTTTAAGCTGCATTGACTCAATACAGCCTGTCTTGTCTTGTTTGCATTTTATTGGTCTATTTTAAGTACAAACATATACTTCTCCTCTGGGAAGAAAAATACTGAAGGTACAAAATCAGACTTTAAAACCAGCAACTGCAGCTTTGAAGATACAAGTACATTGTCTGTACCTTGATGAATGAAAAACGTAGCTTAACAGTACCTTTATTTCTAACAATGTGATGAGATAAGTGTGCAAAATACTGTACTTTGTAAAATATACCTATGTAAAGAAGCTGTTAACATTTTATAACAACAAAAGTCAGGTGGGGGGGGGGTGTCTAAAATTCAGTAATGAGAATTTTCATTTGGAAAATGTTAATTAAAAATATTTTTTTAATTATTTTTCATCACCACTTCAATAACCAAAAAAGTTATTTAATTAAGTTAGGCGCCAGTATTTGTCATGTTTATGAGAATAATCCACAATACATTTATCTCAAGTAGCTCTTACATCTTTTTTTTTTGTCTGTTGTATAGACAACTAGTCATACTCACATTCATAAATAAAGTGTTTTGTATTTTGTAAGTGCAGTATTCAGAAGCCAGACATAAGACCATTTCTATTGGTTTATTTTATATGAAATGTTCAGTGTAATGGACAAGTGCCATTTTCATATCATGGAAAAAAATGGAGTTGAACATGATTAAAATAATGAATCTCAACTGAGCGCATTATTTGGTGTAGTTAAAAACAATCAATTATGCAAATTTATCTTATTTGAACAAAGAACAAAGATTTTTTTCATTTAAAAAGCAGTGTAGTTTATCCTGGACCAAATCATCTTCATCAGAATGTGCTTATTATTTCTTAAATGATTCAGTAATATTATTTTCATTGTGTGACTGCAGGGTTCACATGAACCCAAACATGAATTTCACATAAATTCCATAAAGTATGCACAGTTTCTAATTTTCATCACACTAAAGGAGACATTTCCAAGAGATATAATATAATATAATCCACTAAGATAATTAAACTTACATGCTCAGAAGACACGTCGTTCACCAACGTCTGTCTGAGGTCTAATTTGTAAATGGGAGTCCCAAATCCACAGGTGTTGTTGGAACCATGGGGGACAAGTGGGCATTTGACCCACCACTTTTCAAAGTACTGGGGCAGAGACCCATCACTTTCTGACTGAGTTCAGAACGCTTACATCAGAAAATCCCCACTTTCTCCCTGCATGGAGTGCTGACATACAGAGATAAAACAGAAAATTCAGTTCAGTCCTTTCTGATGTGGAACACCACACCCGTTTCAGGACAGCACCAAAGAAATGAATGGTGATCTGGAAAGAATTGCTTGTCTTGGGACACTTTTAAGTGACCCCTACTTCAGTCGCTGCTTGGGGAAATGCATTTTTTTATAAAGGTCCACACCAAACTAGGGAATTCATCACATGCTTTCAACTGTGCACATCAGTGCTGTACTGCCTGTTTTAACATTTTACTCTTTACAAACACTCATCATTCCTGCAGCAGATGAGCAATAAAATAATAGCAAAGATATGCTTTTGATTTTGGCACATGGATTACTGAACATATTTTGGCCAAGCATCAATGATTTGATTGGTTAAATTCAAATTGGTAAACAAACCATAAAGAAGTAGATATCAAGCAAGGTGTATTATCATCTGTTTGACTGTTATTCACATCGATGACAAGTGTCTTTATTTTCTGTTTTCATGGTGGTGAATGTAAGAGTAACAGAGCATCCCTGCAACATTTCTGACCGATAAACGATCTCCTACATGCACAAATTGGTGCACTGTAGCCGGAACCAAACCCCTCTGAACCAAATTAAAAAAGATACAATATCACAAAAACTCTGGCACGGACTTTAGAAAATGAACTAGGTATGAAAACAGCCAATGTTCTTCAGAGATGCTGGTAGAGTTTGCTATTTGAAACTGAACCCAGTACAGCACAAGCTCTGACACTGACACTGTTCCTCAGCAGGTTAATAGAGATGTGTTATTAGCATGACATGAAAGGTAGGTAGTCAGTCAGTCAGAGGCCTAGTTGCATTTTTTGCATTCAATAAGTTCTGTCCCACCACTGCTGGAGGTGTGGTGCCACCCCTGGGTGTTCCTGTTCATCCTTCAACTGTGAGAAGACAACTCCTATCATATTCTGCTGTAATACACATGCTGTAATCCACTATGTGGTAAAAGATGTTCAAGCTGCACCTTTTGTAGCGATGACGTTCACCTGAGTGACACATTAAATGGCACTGGAGTGCTGATGTAACGTGACAGGCTGAGATGAGTGTAGCAGGGTAGTGGTTGGTCTGACATGCTGCACTCAGGATATTAGGCTAATCACATGTTATCTTGACACTGCCAGCCAAGTATGAATTTAGAGAAACGGGAACAGGAGCCACTAGAGCTCAACTACTGGAGTGGAGTCCTGTCAGTGCCTGTTGAATCTGAAGGGTTATGAGCCTTCAGCACCGGTCAGAGAGCAGCACTCGCTGTTCAGAGAGAGCTGAACAGTGAACAGTGAGTAGAATACAACAGCTAGAGGCCTCAACACATCCAGCTCACTGCCCAACATACCTGCTGAGTGTACATCAGAGAGAACAGGCCATAAATCAGGAGAGAGAGAGAGAGAGAGAGAGAGAGAGAGAGAGAGAGAAACAGCAAGAGAAAGGAAGATAGACCCAGAGAGGGGTAAAGAAGAGGAGAGAGAAAAAAGACAGACAGAAAGAGACAAAGATAGAGGGAAACAGAAAGAGATAGAGATGTGAGAGAGACAAAGAGAAAAAGAGAGAGACAGAGAGATAGAAAGACAGCGGGACAGAGAGACAGAATGACAGAAAGACAGACAGAAAGACAAAAGACTCAAAAACAGAGATAGAAAGACATAGACAGAAAGACAAAGAGAAACACAGAAAGAGAGAAAGCCAGAGACGGACAGAAAGACACAGAGAGACAGAAAGACGGAGAGAAAGAGAGAAGGAAAGAGAGTCAGGAGAGAGATAGAGAAACAAAGAGAGACAGACAGAGAGAAAGAGAAACACTGTAAAAAACTTCATGACAAAGTAACTGATTTAACTCAATTTGAGGACAGCAGAATTCACCCGACTCAAACGCTGGGGTTCAAAATCTCCTGACGTTGGGGTAAATTCTTAGACCTCTGCACCACATGTTACTACAGTGCAGTTCAAAGTTAGAACAACAAACATTTTTTACAATGTATTAAAATTGCAAGGATATTTTGTTTTCAATTTCAAGAGCATTGAAGACCTGAGTGAGTACATGCAAACTGGAAGCAGTCTGGCGAGGAAATATTAGGGCTTGTGTGGGGAGGAGTCTAAGGGAAAAAAAAGAGGGATGAGGAAAAAAGGAAGATGAGTGCGGCTCAGACCTAGATTGAATTTATTCTCGACGGCCTGCCTTGAGATAGTGTATGCGAAGCGGTGCCTTTCCGTTTAGCCGAAGTACAGTAGATGGGTAAATTTTTCACCCCATTCATTCATATGGGAAAAAACTGTAATTTAATGAAGATTGTACGAAAACCATACGTCGGATCAAAAAGCTGTATACCAGCACACTATTCCTGATAAGACCGAACCTTCTGAAGTTGGAACGGTGTCAATATCTCTAAAACTGCGGGACGAGTGAGTGGACAAGAATCTGACAGAAAAATAATAATTAGAAGAAGAGTAATATAAATCGGATAACAATAGTGTTAATAGTGCACTCACTAATAATAATGAAAACTTAATACTTAGAATAATTAATACTCAAATACTCTATTACTGTTCAGCTTTATCACCTGTCTGTAAAGCTGTGACTGGTACGAAAAGTGCCCTATAAATTATTATTATCATTTATGTACATTATTTAATGCAACAAGCCAGATAATTACATGTAAGTAATATATTACGTAACTACACTTACATAGTATAGCGGAATGACAATCCTATCTCTTTTAAAAGATATATGCTGTTATTGTAACCAACAAATGATTACTCTAAGAGGTAAAACAACAGAGAAACTCTATAAAAAAACATGGAAAATTTAGTATCGCCCTGTAGGAAAGTCATCAGGCTTACTATCAATAAATCATTCACCAGGCTCTGCCTTCCAGTTACTGATTATGGCTCTGAAAGTAAAAGATTTGTCCTGCCTCACATTTTTGGTCTCCATCATCTTCCATGTTAGGGCATTGCCCGCTTTGTAGCACCCAGGCAGAGGGAGATTTGTGGCCCTAATTTCCTTAAGATCTACCATAAAACTGCCTGCTTTGTCTGCAGGGGGACTGTAGGCTTGAACTGAGGTGGTGAAATACGGCCCCTGCTGTCACAGTATCACTGACTGAAGGGCCCAGCAGAGAGACTCAGTGATTGTAGTGTGGACACACCTTTATTCAACAGCTGGAATATGTCATGAAAGTATATGGATAATGTTTGTGCATGAGCAGCGATATGAGCTCTGTATCTTCTGAACATCAAGAAAGAGCCATTATAAATGCATTGAGCTCAACGAGCAGCAGGAAATTAGATAGGAAGGCGCCTCCTGCAAGATTCAAATATCCAATTCATCACACGATTTCAAGGTGACCTTGTAGCAATAAAACAGGCATGAAAACAGATGGTATCACGCGCAACAAGAAGGAAATAAACATGTAGCCATATGCGAGTGCATGAATTTTAAAAAGAACCGAGATCAAAAGGTAGAGCTATTTCACTGTGGCCTTGTCAGCCGTGTAAACTGTATATGGCTCTAATTTCGCATTGACTTGGAAAAGTGTGCCTTTACAGGAATTGTTTATCATGGGCTCATTAACATATAAATTAGGTGCTCACAGAGCCAGATAATTTGAGCTTAGGCTTTTTACAACATAAATTGAGATGTAGAACAGCAATAGTCGTATGCTGTCTGGCTGCTGTTTGATGCAACTAAATGGCCAGGAGTGTCATAAAAGGAGTTTCTGAAATGCATCTGGAGCTGAAGCATGAAATAGGCTCAATTTAACAACCAAGCTCTATTATCTCATAAAAATAGCATGGCCTTCCTGAACGTCATAAAATATGTTACAGTATACTTCTCTGAGTACATCATCATCAGTACTTCTAGACAGACAAGTGCCAGTATTTGGTAATTCTATATACCAAGACATTCAACACGCACAGTAGAATCTCCCCTGCACTAGCTTCACTACGATTTCATGTTCTGATCATGTGTTACAAAAAAAGCTCTGGGAGTGATCCTCCTACTACAATTGTTTACATCGCTCCTATCACATTTTTAACTCTTAAAAAAAGGTTCAAACTCACGTTCCTCTCAGATTAGAGGTAGAAAAATAAGAATCTCACAAATATCCTTATGTCTGCAGTCTCAAATTGCATGTTTATGAAGTAAAAGGCCTGTAAGTGTACTAAACATTAGAACACGGTTTGGTTTACCTACTAGCTCTGCAGACTGCTAACAAGCTAACAGGCGGAAATATATATTGTAAAGCATATCAGCACACAAAGTGAAAAGTAGGTTATCTGAGTGTCTGTTACAAACTTCAAATGTCCCTATGTAGGCTACAGCTGTGTGCTATAAAATCCAGTGAGGGAAATTGAATGTACACAGCTGTTGCTATGCTAATATAACACATCAAATTCCATAAGGGTATTAGCATTATCGTAGCAGATGATAAACAAAGGTTACTTATAAAGCAAAGGTTTCCATTTTGGACGGTTGTACACTTATATTCACATCTAACTATTAAAAACATTCAAGAAATCTTGTGTAGTCTAAGTGCAGCGCTTACAGTCAAACAACATTGCCAGTGCCAAAACCTCAAACAACTTAGTTAGCCCTTGTTAGTGAGCTAAGTTAGTTTAATTAGCATTAGCTCCCCCAATTTCCTTGCTAAGGTCCAATATAATTTATGCTGTACTTCATATTTCTGCCAAATGTCTTTCTATACATCTTGGTTTTGTAGAATCATTGGAATCCACTCTTGGAATCATCTCCTTTGACTCCATCTGGAATTGGATTTGACTCCAAAATTGGAGTCAAACAGCCCTATGGAGCACCTTCACCAAGCTCAGTAAAAGCTGCAGTGCTCCATGGCAGGGGTTCTCAATGCAGTCCTAAATGCAAATAGGCAGGTATTAAAACTTATACTTACATTGAGCACCATTATGTGGTATATGTGGTGTAATTTTTGTTTGTAATTATCCCAAATGCTGCTCAAATGTAACTCGTTAAAAACAATTTAATGTGATAAACTGTTAGCCTCACTCTCTTTTAATGCCATTAACCATCCATCCATAGTTTCAGGCTGAAGCCCAGCTGTTTGTGTGCTAAATGTTGTTATAAAGGAATCTGCAAATCTAGCCATTTCATTCAAATACAGCTTTTAAATGCTGCATTACACTGATGGATCCAAAGTGTTTTCCAGTTACAGAACACATTCAACAGAGTTTGTGTGACAACTATGGATAAATCAATGAGCAGCAAACTAACAAAAGCAACACCAAAGTGGAGAGATACAGTTCCCCTTAAACAAGATGTAATGTAGTGGTATGACAGCGAGAGGGTTGCATTGAGGAAGAGGAGTTGGAACATGCAGCCACTGTTGCTCCCCCTGGACATTGGTTATGAAAACTGGAATCTGTGTTCACTTTATTTTCATGTTAAGTTCTTCTGAACTCTGCAAACATGTTGAAAATAATGTTATTGAAATTAATAACAACTGATGTAGCATTTTGCCCACTCATAAATAAAACTAAATGCACTGCTTTTTGAATGAAATAAATCTTTGTTTAGGGTCAAATTTGAGCAAATTATGCAAATGTGATTAATCATCATTAACTACACCAAAAATACGATTAATCACAATGAATTATTTTACCTGTTTGACAGCTCTAAATGTATATTGAAAATGTTTTCAGGCATTGCAATATTATATTTTTGTTTTTTCACTCTCCCTTACGCTATTTTCCCCACCACGTTATCTTCACTTATCATAAATGAGATATTTCAGCAGCATTGCCTTTGGAGATGACGGCTTATGGGAACAAGCAGCTCTAGATGGGGTTTATGTGGCAGCATTTGTTCACTGCATACCTGCACTTTCACTTGTTTGACTTAGTGATGCTCTACAGGATCTTGTCTGGATATCACATATATATATATTGTGTAATAGCAAAAGGCTCAAAAACAATATTCTGTCTGTAAAGGACCGTAATAGACTTGTCTCCAACAAAGGCATCGTTTAACGGAACCTTTTTTCAGCACCTGTTTTTAAGAGTGTAGAAAGAAGCTCACACACTGCTGCTCTGTGAGCAAAAGTGTCCATGTTTATAGAGCTGTATTCTGCCTCTGTCAGCCCTTAGATGAAGGCTGAAGGTAGCGAGGACCACCCTGCCACACGTGTCTCTCTCTCTTTCTGAAACACTTGTGGTGGGGGGAGGTGGGTGGCTCGTAAAACCACAGCTTAGCAGGAGAGGAATCAGAGCACATGCGGCCCGGGGGAAAACAGCGCTCACAAAGGGCCTCAAAGCCAGCCAGGCCGTGAGTTATGGCTGAGAAAGTGCTAAGAGGGCACAGGTGGAAAGAGCTAATCAACAGACTGAGCGTCATGTGATTTTTTTTTTTTTTTCAAGAAATTAAGAGTGTAAAAATTAAGGCCGCCAAATGATTAAATCACATTAGTTTGTGTAGATAATCATGATATCACAGCATTCATTTTGTTCTACTTCGACACTTAAGATTTTTATTTAATATTTAAAAAGGGGTGCATTTTTTATAGCTATGTGAGTGGATAAAATAAGCTTTATCAGAATGTATTTATTACCTTTATTTCAATTTGAACCTGAACATAAAATAATGTAAATAGGATGAACATGAAAATAAGGTGTTTCCAATTTTCATTACCAACATCCAGCGAGAAAAACACTGGCTGTATGTTCCTACGCAATTATGCTTTATGTCTTGTTTCAAGGGTAACTTCAGCTTTTCACTGCTATTTCATCCTTAGTGCTAACACTACTGATATCGCTGGTGTTGCAGGCATCATCAATGTGTTTTGCTTGTAAATGATACTTTAGACTCAACACACTTCGTTGATAAACAAATTCATGGCAATCAGTGGAACCATTTAAAAGCTGAATCTGAATGAAAAGGTTACAATCGTACAGTCACAGCAACAACACACAAGCAGCTTGGATTTAGGGTGGAACTATGGATGGTTCGAAGGGTCAAACTAGGAAACAATTAGTGGCATTAATCATTTATCATGTTATTAATGCGTTAACTTTTATATCACTAGAAAAATGCATAAATACATCATAATCTGGCCTAAATATTAGATCACTAGATTGTTATATTACCACACTGTTAATTACTAAATTGATTCAACTGAATAATTAAACTCTTAGATGAATGCACTGTCAGATTATTAAAAAATTATAAAACTCTTAGATTACTAGACTATTGGACTATTCTATTGTTAAAAGAGTTCTGCACTGTTAGGACACACTTTATGTATGTCTAATAATGATCTAATAATCCAGCAGTCTAACATCTTCTCACAATGTAACAATCAAACAGTCTAATAATCTAACAATATGGCTCAAATATTATATCATTACATTATTAGACACATTGATCACTAAATCGATTTTGCTTAGTTCAACTCTTCGAATTGATTATAATTAATTCTAATAATATTCAGTAAAGCATTTTTTGGGTCCTTTAGACACAGTAGGGGAACACAGTTGTCTTTAAGTTGGTGGCCAGGACAACCTGCATCAGCCTTGTAAACGGTGAGTATACCGCTCACATATGCACTAGGACTGCCTAATTTTCATTGAAAGAGGCTATTTAGTGGACATCAGAAGGTTATTCACAGGACATACTATGTAGCTTATGAGTCCACAAGAGCAAGGTTAAGCTAATTTTGGGGGAAAAAAAGGATTTGGTTCCCTAAGGCTTTAGGGAAGAATCTTACAACTTTATCACTCCAGCAGCAGCACAAGACTTTTGGCGGTTGCTTTCCTGCCAGTGGACAAATGGTGGTCTCCTCTGCAGTTTGTCAGACGGAGACAATTGCGTACACAGCCGAACACCTGAGCAAACTCACCAAACAGCCACCTGTCTCGGGTCGCTCAAGCATGAAGCTGACAGGCATTGCTGAATAAGCAAAGGAGGGAGGAGTTGACAGATTTTGCACGTAATCACATCAATCAATGCAAACAGCAACGAAACCCTTAAACCCTGTGCTGGGAGACTCTTGGCAGCACCAGAGCCATACAGAGTTGAGTCCTGAACATAACACAAATATAAAAGCATGCATTTAGAATAAAGGCTCCTAAATTGTTCTTGGCTTGGTAATATGGCTCTAGGAAAAAACCTTAACTGGTAGAGAACCTTAATTTTATGTTGAGGTTGTTCACACTGACATACAAAAATAGTTCTTTAAAGTGTCCATATCAGAATAGAAAAATCCCTTTAGTATGCAAAGATTGTTAAACAGCTGGTTTTGAATTCACTTTTTTTGTGTTGCTACAAAAACCAAAACAGATACATAAATCTATCTAAAGCAGTTTAGCCCCGCCCATTCACACCGCAGTTATAAGGAGTGTTACAGCCTGGACTGCTTTTTGAATGAGGCACGATACAGGACAGCCAATCAGAACAGAGATAATTTACATATATCAGTCTCAACATCACAGTAACAAAAACAGCCTGTTTAATTCTAAAGGTTAAACAGATGTTGGACAATGGCCATGTAAAAATGAATTATGATGTAAATGTCAGAGTGGAGCTTAGATAAAACAATAATCTTTATATTTTCTAGATCTAAAGTGGTTCTTTTATCGCATTGCTCCAAGGAACAATTTTTTCCACTATTATTTTTGAGTGGCTAATAATGTTACAAACATCATGAGTGAATTTGTCCTTACAACATCAAATAATTAAGCATTTGCTGAATCCATAACTAAAGTCCATTGAACTAAAATGTTCAAATTAGATCTGAAATACAGCGACTATGATCAAGATTTAGGAATATAAATGAAGATGTAAATACGATGTAATATTCTTGATAAGCAGATCCAATGCAGTATAATCCATCACGGTCATTCATGTCTTTTTTGACAAATATTCTTTTACTTTTACGTCATACATATTATATTTATATTTTTTTTTCAATAGACTGTTTCAAACACGGTTCTCTGCCTTTCCTCTGAAGTGAACGTGAGCATTAATGCGTGAAAAAGTTTAACAGTTGGTTTCACAACAAAGGAAGTGAACGACTCCTCCATGGTTAACTTGTTTGCTTGACGCACATAGCCCTCATGATGTCAATGAACTGTTTCCTTTCATTTTTGTTTAAAGGCTTCAGGCAGTCTGACTACTGTACAACAGTGGAACACTTTTTGGTGCTACATAGAATCATTTTTCAAAAGGTTCTTGCAAAGACCCATTCAACTTTACAAGGACCATGTAACCATGCAACGAACCATTTAAGCATTCAAAAGGCTCTACAAGTAGAAATGCTTTTATGTAGAACGACTGCCTATATGAAAGAACCCTAGGAGAACCCCTTTTTTAAGGGTTCTAAGGTTTTTCCGAGAACCATACTCTTTAAAAGATTGTTCTCCAAGAATTTTTGGTAAAGGCAAAGGTTCTGTTTGGAACCATATGTTCAATATAAAACCATTTCATGCTCAAATGGCTCTCTGCATGGTGAAATTGATCTTCGGATTGATGGAGAATGTGTTGTATATGGTTTTATATAGAACCTTTTTAAACAAAGGTTCTGTGTGGCAAAAAAGGTTCTTCTATTGTTATGATCCCAAAATTGTAACAATAGAAGAACCTGTATAAAACATATGGCTCTTTATATACACTTGTTTTTACTATAAATAAAGGTTCTGTGCAGGTTCATTTTTCATTCATCAAGGTACAAACAATGTAAGTGTTCCCTCAAAGGTACAGCAGCGGTTTTGAGGTCCGATTGTGAACCTTGTGAAAGTTTTTCCAGGTGAAAATTACACATTTGTACCTTTTCATAACCGAATGTTTTAAAACAGAACAATAAAATAAAAAGCCTGGAGAAGAGACGGGGTGGAGGCAATACAATTTAGAAAATATAATTTCAATGGATTATGATACAATTATGTTCCCTGACTAAAGGTACTGAGATGTAGCCTTCAGGGTACCACCCCAGTGACAAGAGGGGCACTGCCAGTGACAGTTTCAGACCTTTATTTCTGAAAGTGTACAGAGCCCAAGTGAAAGGAGCTGTAAACACAGGTTGGAATACAGGTCAGTTGTCAGAGATCAAATCATTAAAGTCTAAAAATCTGCTTCTACTGAAAGAGATGTAAGATTTATGTCAACCAGCTGTGTTGCTGTCAGCTCTTGAAAGAGAGAAAGAGCGAGTGAGAGACCTCAGGGCCATCCTCACTCACTTCATAATATCTTACACAGGTACTCATTCCTCCCAGCAGCTCCTTCAAACCTTCCAGCTCTATTCCTGATGGGTTACTGTACAGCACCTCCATCACTCTAATGTGACAACATCTGATTTAGCTCATCAGTTCGCTGACTGACTGATAAAGTAATTATTGGGTGCTACAAGTACCTGAATGACTTAATGACAGAACAGAATGGCTCAAACACAGAACAGCTCTGAGAACATTCCTTCAGGGTCAAATCTGAGGCTGCAGGGAAAGACAAGACGGCCTGCAGAGGCTTCAGCAAACATGCTTGGTAACGAATGATGGACAGTCATAATGAGAGAAAGACTGATACAGTAAGCCTGGCTGGTTTTGTGCTTGTGGCTGGGTTGAGTCAGAGAGGGATGCATTACCCATGACATAAGAATGTCAAGACAAGTGCAGGAGTTGAAGGAGTTTATTTAGCCGAGCGTCTGTCTGCACCCCACGTGTGCGCGGAGACCACTGTAAATGCTGCGGCCCAGGAGACCCCCACTCACCTGCTTCTGTTTCTCAGGGCTATCAGCACTTCAATATGCATCACATCACTGGAGTCAACCTATAGGGGAGAGCGGGGCACAGCCTAACGTAGGGTAAAATGTAACGTAGATATTTTATGCAGTTAAACACGTGCTTTTGGTCAACCTCTTGTATTGCTATAAAAACATTGTCTTAGATTTTGACAGCAATTTTGACACATATTTGTTATGATTCTGCTGCATTTTGTACTGTAAAAGTAATCTTTTTCAAGTGTTTTTCGATTACTGAGTTGTGCATATAAGTCACAGAATAACTCACAAAAGGAGCTAGCTAGGCCAAACTACAGCCTCCACATGGCGGAGGTAGTTTTAACATGGTGTTACAACCAAGTCACCCCAAACAGACAAAGAGAAAATTCCATATCCCTCCATCTGACCTCAAAATGATTACTTTTTTAAAAAATGTTATGCACAGATTCATCAAACATGTACTGTAGGTTGTTACATTTATCAGTGCGTGGCACAAGTCATATTTAGTTTGATTAATATGTTTGTACAAAGTTGGAAGGCTTGACTGGTTCAAAAACAGAACTGCAGTAAATTAATTGTGTTTGCATCGATTTACCAGACTTTTTAGCGACTGTTAGAACCAGCTTTTCACTGTAAAAAAAATGGTATAGAACTGGCAGCAGGGTTGCCAGGAACTTACCCTTAAAATAACGGTATCCGACTGTTGTAAAATTGTACAGTTTAATAATTTTTTTTACTGCTAAAACGATATTCAGTGATGCCAGCATTCGACACCTCCTATAGTCTCCTACAAAATGTAATCTAGACAGTTGGAAATGTTACAGGCGAGTTTTGTATAACCTCATAAGCAAAACAAAATGCCATGCTATAATGCAAAACATGAAAGTGGATGAAAATCACAAGGAATTGCCACAAGCTACCGCTACGCTAGCTTCAAATCACGCAACTCCTGTAATGCATTAGTTTTACAAGAAATAGCTGTTTGTACTACATTTACTACAGCTGAACAATATATCATAGCTAACCTACATTAAGGTTAGAGTTAAGAACATTTTGTTCTTCCTGCTTCAAAGTTTCCATTCTGAAGACGTGAGGTTTTGTTAAAAGAGTGACGATTCTGGCAACATGATTCTCCACCGTATTTAGAGTGAGTACCTCATTCCCTGGTGCTTTAAAGGAGAACCAGCCAAAAACCTCAATATCTTCGATGGATCCTCAGATCAGAACTGAAGACTGACTTATCAACCCCCCAGAGAGACAAGTGTGAAGCCTGAGCTACTCACTCCAGCCACGTTGTATAGCAGATCTCCTCAGCAGAGCTGTGAGATCAACCAGCCAAAAAAGCTTCACTTCTCATTTCCAGTGAAACTCTCTCAAGCATGTAACAGCATGAAGTCAAAGCATTGTTTTTGTCTTATTTTGAAAGAGTGTCTGTGAACAATGCTGAAGCTACTTTGCAGACATAGAATAGATAAAACTGGGCAAATCAAGAAAACCTAACACACACTGACAGACTTTTAGTGTCTTATATTGAGTGAACAGATCTTGTTTGAAATAAGAACAGGTAAACAATCATAGCTTGGGTGTCTGTTATCACACTAATTGCACTTAGGACAGCTGAAGTTACACAGGAATACCCGAAACACAAGGGGCTATCAAATTCTTAAGAAGATATAGGCTCATGTGAGACTGCGCACAAGTGCAATGCAAGTATGACCGTGGTCTAAGCTTTTGTTTACAGAGCAGTGGGGTCAGACCAAAGTGTGCGGAGAGGGTGCAGATGGCCGTGTTATTTGAGAGGCAGTGTGGTTAAACACATCATATTAGCACCCCATCTCTCCCTGCCATGCTGAACAACTAGTGTAACACTCATCTGGCTCTGGATGCACTGTATCTTTTTGGACAATTACTGGGCAGATTCACAGACCCAGATTAAACCTAAGCCAACACTATTAATCTAAATGGAATTTTTAATGGTTAAATGCAATTGCCATTGCAGTTTAGTCCAAGACTAGGGGTGGGAGATATGATATGCATTATCATGACAACTGACATCACAATATGCTTTTCTTCAGTACATCAGAACATTGAACAACTACGAGCAACATAAAAAGATTAAGACCAACAGTAGACAGTTATATGGATAACGTGGTAAAGTAACATATTACAGTAATGTAATTATTTTTCCAGTAACAAAGTGGTGTAACACATAACATTTACATGCGCTACTTATATGTTAGTCGTAATTTTCCTCTTTGTATATTATCCGTGTCAGTGCTTGTACATAGTCTGCACACCTGTGTGCTACCTGCGACAACTGATCGCTGACTTTGATTGCAAATGTGAGCAGCATGAGTGCTGGAAGAGCTGTAGACTCAGCAAACAATCTGTTGAAGCATCTAATCTTGCTAACAGACACAGAACCCCGAAGATGAAGACAGATCCCCAAACTCACCTCAACAGGCCAGACATGGCTTCCTTTCAGAAACAGTTCTGTAAGCTTTACATTTTATTTTAAAGATTCTGGGGCAGCAGGTTTGAAGTATTTCAGCTAATTTTCTCAGCATTCAAAAGCCTCAGCCATTCGTAATTTTAGTCAACCATATCTAGCTATGCCGTATTCAAAGGCATGATAGTGACAGGCCTTAAATGATGCTTACTGTAATTGTATATTTCTTCATAAATGAATTACGGAAAAGGACTATCGGATTTTGCCGTGTACAGTTGTGTGGATTTGACCCCTTAAAATAAATCTCAGGCTTATTACATACTAAGTCTTATTATACAGTGGACTACAGGGACTTCAATGCAAACTGTCAGAGCTATTCTTAGATTACAGAAGTGTGTAATAAAAATTGGGTCTGGCGGTGGGCAGCTAGCCATTTAAGAGGTTAAGAAAGTAGCTCAGACGTAAAGTAATGAGTAATGAAATATAAGTACAAGTAATCCAATTACAGTTTGAGAGAAGAAATCAGAAATTTGTAACGGATTACTTTTGAGCAACTACCCTAACACTGATGATGAAGTGCCTATAACAACCACCAGTGTACAATAACTGCATAAATGGCATAGTAAATGATTGAATCTCAGCCCATGTGACCTCAACTGATACACTGTCAGAAAAAACAATGTAAATGTACCTTCAAAGGTCCAACTGTGAACCTTAAATAAGTTTTTTCCCAGGTGAAGGGTACAGATTTGTACTTTTTCATAACCTAATGCAACAATACTATAAAAAGTGGAGTGAACACAGGGAGATCTTAACAAATATAAAAATAAATAATTTCTATGGATTATGGTACAATTATGTTCCCGAACTAAAGGTACTGAAATGATACCCTTAAGAGTACCACCCCAATGACAGTTTAACCTTTTTTTCTGCGAGTGTATAGTTAATTTTATTTTTTCAGATTACTTGATTTTTCCTCTTGTTTTCAGTTTTCATAGCATTTTCAAATGTAGTTCCACTTTGAATGGTTTGCCGCTTTTAAACAGTTCACAAACCTTAAAACGTAAAATTACGGTACATATCACGCATCATGAAGTATCATGATGTTAGTAGTTTTGCATATCGCCCACCCTTAAGTGGAACAGAAAAGTCTATAATTATGTGCTGTTTGAATTAGTTAACACCATTATTTATAGATATGATGTCCAAGTCAGTTGTCTGCTGGTCTTGCTGGTCTCTTGTTTGGTTAGGGTTAAAAAGCCTCTGCTTTCTGCCTCTGTTAATCTCTCAGGTGAAATGATTCAAATCCCAGGAAGTGCCTGCAGAGAGGTGAATGCCTGTATGCTTCAAACCCCAGTCAGATACACCTCAGTCCAGACCAGCTGTGCACTGCAGAGCACAATTTTCATGCACAGCATGAAAAGTATGTGGTGGAATTCAACTGAATGAACACACGTGTTGTATACGGCACATGCAGAGAAGGACATATTCCTCTTCTCTCTTATCCCTACAGACATTTACAGTGTACATACAAAACACACAGATACATACTGATACTCTCTCACACAAATGTATGAACACACATATGCATGCGTGGACAGAGAAGTGAGATGGTCCTTGGCTCAGTAGCATGAACAGTCACACAAAAGGCAACAATGAAGTGCATAAAGTAACAAATCACTGCCTCCATACCTTCAACACAGACCTCGTCCTCTCTCCTCGGCTGCAGCCTCTCCTTTCTTTCCTGATATCCTACACCATTTCTGAGCACAGCTCTGTCCGACAGGACAGACTACACCAGTCAGAGAGGAGGAGCTGGGTAGGAGGGGAGAAAATCAGCATGAATTAGCATTCCAAAAGGAAGCACATGACTTCATCTCACCAATCACAGACCTCCGTGTCACTCAGGCTCTCGCTGCCTTGCTTTCTTCTTCTCCTTTCCAGTAGAATGGCTGTGACAGAATTGTAGTACGTAGGATGTAATCACTGACTACAAAAAGAATTGTGGGATTCCACCATCACATTCGTACACAGCAATGTAAGAGTGCAGAGTTAGTGGGAGAGGAACAAGGTTTAGCTGCATAATGCTTGTTCCATTTAGTATTAGTATACCTGAATAGTGGTTTATGTCTGCTATGTAACAGTGATTCAATTCAGTTACAGTTCTTTAGAAAATGTTTTATGAAAGCTTAAATTTCACTAGATCAATTTGATTTGATTAATTTATGATTTTTAATAATACACAAAAGTAGCTGGAGAAACTGTTTAAATAATAGTACAAAACAGTAATACAATAGTAATAAAATAGTACTACAATAGTAATACAAGACAATAAAAATGGGGATGTTTACATTTGAAAATATATAGAGAATCATATTTTGTGCAAAAAAAGAATGTATACGTTTACTATTATATTAGAGTATTATTATGTAATACATGCTGTGCACAAATGAGAAACACCACATGACACACTCATACAGTTGTTTGCAAAAGTTTGAACACCCCCAGTCAAAGACATTGATTTTCTAAATAAAAATATGTTAACACATTCTCTAGGGAAGAAGCTTCAATATGACATTTTCTACAAATTTTAGTGCACAATTTCTGTTTATTTGCTGAGTTATAAGATAATGCTATATAAATATATATATATATAAATGAAAAAATAAAGATAAAAAAAATGAACTGCATCCTTCACAAAAATCAACAATATAATAGTAATTGTGCATTAAAATGTGCAAATGTATGTTGGTTGTAGAAGACTTATTTTCATTCAGAAAATCAACAAAACCTTTACATATTTTTGTATAAACGTAACACACTAACATGCCACTAGCATGTCTGTCACTGCTGTGCTGAGAACAGTCACCAAGGTCCACTATTCTTTTTCGTAAGTCCCATGACGTGTTGCAATAAATGTGTTTTTTTGCTTCCTATTATTTATATGCATTTCCTCAGCCTTAGTGATAAACACACCCAATTCACATTCTGTTTGTTGTGACGGAAATATATGATTGTGAAAGCAGACAACTGTGGAAGGTAACTGCAGTCAGCTTAAAATAACTGCGATCGGGTGATTGTGTAATAATTGCGAAAGGCCTAGATGGACATGGTAGATAAACTGTAGCAACAGATGAGCTACAGTCAGTAACTGTAAACCTACAAAGTGCACCTATACGGTAGGAGTTTCTGATAAAATGATAAATGAATATGAGTAGTTCATGTGGTGTTACTGTGTGCACCTCTTGTAGAATATTATGGTAATCAAATAGGATATTATTATCATCAAATCAATCAAGTAATCAAACTATCAATGCAGTTCATCCAGCAATGCTGTACTATGCATTTCTGCACCCAAAATTCACAGCACAATAAGCAAAATATATATGTGTAAACAAAAATATAAATGGATGAATGAATGAATGCTCTCAGGTGCAGTTTCCAGCCAGGTTGCTGAAAGCTGAGTTATGTCTTCAGTCTGACACCTTAGCAAAGCAGTGCCTGCATGTGTGCACTAGCCTCCATCTTACTGAGGGCTCTGTGTCTCATTACTGGGGGTTAGCAGTCTACACCGGCTGACCCAGGCCGCCCTTCCTTTATGAGCCCTCAACGAACGTTAGAAAGCAATCATGCCTCAATGGTGGGCACTTAAAGGGGCATGATTCGTCTGGAAGTGCCTCTCCTCTCAGCCAGACTCAGATATGGCTGATTTGTTTGCCGCCGCAGCGTGGGGTAATAAAGGCTTTCGGAAATGAAGCGGGATGGTGCTGCGCTGAAGGCCGTTAAGCGATGGAGGGCGTAATGGCCTGGGACACACAGGTGCATAGGCAGCACTGAGCTAATTAGACAGGTCAGAGAACAGCGAGGGAAATGAAGGAGGTGATTGTGCTATTTTCTGCTCTGATAATAACTTCCTTATGCTCCCTTACGCTTCATTTAAATGCACCGGTAGAGAAAAAGAGAATCACTAGTTTCAGAACCAATAGTCTAAACCAGCAGCATAAACGCAATGGTTTATTTCAGAGGAGTAGAGAAAAGTAATAAATGGAAAGACTGAAAGAACGGCATCCTACACAAAGCAGATATGGTAACACAGTGTTTTTACATGCTTATACCAGAAGCCAGTGTGTAAGCAATACAGCACCTGCTCACTGGCATCTACTATAAATGCATCAGAGGTCAATGAGTTTTCTGTTCTTTTCCTAAAAACAGGGAAATGTGTCAAAATTATTGACTGTAGTAACTGCCCATATGATACAGATGTGACAGATTTAGATTAGTTGGACAATGCTGGAGCATTCCCTTAATCCTTTTTAATACAACTCCTTGTAAATAAATAAAGAAAGAAAGAAAAGGAAGAAAGAAAGAAAGAAAGAAAGAAAGTAAGAAAGAAAGAAAGAAAGAAAGAAAGTAAGAAAGAAAGAAAGAAAGAAAGAAAGAAAGAAAGAAAGAAAGCAATACAGTGAACACTTCTGATCAATGAACAATGCATCTCAATTAGCACAACATCATCCATAGACTTTGCTTTTAGACAGGCTTCAATTGGCCTCTAGCTTTCTTAAAGTGAACACATGTTGGAAATCATAACACAATCTCATTCCATACTGTGATGTATGTCAGCGTGAAACATGGTAGCTGAGTATTTTCACTCAATGATAGGTGTGGTTGGTGGGAGGTGGAAGTGAAACATCATATTAATGGTTAATATAATTTTTCCCTGCCGGCTGGTGCACAGTGACATCATCAAGAATCAAAAAACGTTTTAGAGACAGGCAAATGTCATTACATTTTGATAGGAGATTAAGGGAAAACATGAATTTATTGGTTTATTTAGTATAATTAATTAGGCTTAATATGACCGGTATGTGAACTAACAAGGTATAAAAGGTCTGTTTTGATTTAAACTGTATTGACCTCACCTCAAACACAGCAGCACTTTGAAGGAGCTAGAGGGTTTAATAAATGGAACCAGTAAATCTGTGCATACTTCACAGGAACTCTGGTCATTAAGGATGCACAATCACAATTGATCAAGATCAGAACTGACAGCCAATTTGTTATTTTTAATTTTGGCCAATCTGTGTTATAACAGGAGCCAATTCAGCACCTGCCCACTGGCTTCCACTAAAGGTGCATTTCAAGTCAATGGGCTTTCTGTTCTATTAATAAGTGCAGAGAAATGTGTTGAAAGCCAGTCTGAATGCTGTTGCTACAACTACACTAAAATAATTATACATGACTCATTGTGCTAAGTAACCAGTGGCCTCTTGCTTTTGATGTTGCACTTCATATGATTAATGTTATTTAAATAGGAAACAATTTTTTTCACTTATGAATTAAAATGCCTGTGTGGCTCATTGAAGCTACATTAAGTAATATTCAGGGATTTGGAGATGTCTTTGGTGGGAATGCGTAACTGCATACAAGTTGCTGAAGGACAGTTTGTAATGTGAGCTGTGCTTCCGACCCCTTCCCTGAGCGGGTGAATCTGATGATTGTGAGTGGGTTGAAAGAGAATTAAAAGAGAACTGAGTCAAAACCTGATGATCTTGGTGTCTTCAAAAGATGTAAGTGAATCATCTACTATTGTCATCATATCTTCATCAGTATAATGATGACTTTGCATTTGAGACCCGAACATCGAGCTAGACCTTGATGTATGATGTGTTCCAAAAAACTCCCACCAAAATCAACCTGACACCTCATTAAATTATTATTTCAGGCTTTACAGGGTGACTCCATGGAGATCATATTTTAGTGTGGCTTTGGCTAATAGAAAGTACTGGAAATGTGCTAGTGTGTTTCATGGGTTCATTTACCCCACACAGAGTGAGCTTCAAGTAAAAAAAAAAAGACTAGTTAAATTGGAAAATTTGGCTGTAAAAAAAACAAGATTTATGATCAGTGCATCCCTACTGATCCTACTGGACTTTAATTGCTTGAAGATGGTCAGTGATGTCCAGTATATGAAGCACAGTCAGTAAAGAAATAGAAAACGCATAACAAACACATTAATCAGCCATTTTCACTACATTTTGCTTTTGTTCAGCCATTAGCCATTAAGCCTAGATGGTTCTCGACTTGGACGTACAGTTCTAGGGAAGAAAAAAACATTTAAATGGAATAAAGTCTTCACTTAACATTATGTGGAGGTTCTATAAACTTTTCTTCACCTTTCTTTCAGAGTGGCTCTTTAAAGAATCATCCATTGACATGTTCTTTAGAAAATATAACAGCATTGCTCCAAAGAACCCTTTTCGGCACTGTTATTCTTAAGAGTGTACCTTCTGTCCCCTGATCAGAAACAGCAGTCTCCCTGGGCACTTTTAACAGCACCCCACCTCAGCTTCCTGCAGCCTAATTTACAACTTCCTGTTGTCAGCACTCCTGTTGATACTAATCTCCTGCCTGTTACAATACCAGAAGGGCTCTTAGAATCAGCCCTGCTTCCACGGAATAATAGGTACCTCAGGCTAAACACCTGAAGTGACAAACGTTGCATGCTTAAACAAACACATGCTTGTTGTAACACTCTCAGTTTAATGGATGTTAATTGTTGGAGCGCTGTGATGGCTGAGGGAAAGTAATGCTTCCACATAAATTCTGTAATGTTCTTGATTGGAAGAAAGTACCTCCTAAAAAATAAAGGTTCCTAAATTGTTCTTGGCTTGTACATATGGTTCTAGGAAAAAGTGGTACAGAAACTTTAGGTTATGTAGAGATTCTTTGAACTGAACACACTCATATAGCTCATTAACAAAAATGATTCCTTAAAGAGACGTTCATTTAAAGGTTCTTTAGGGCAGTGGGTCTCAAACCAGGAAAAATATGGACTATCTGGGGGTCTGCAGAACAGTCAGGGTGTCTGCAGAATGGTTTGAGGGTCTGCAGACCCCTGGACTCTTCTGCAGACCCCCAGATAGTCCACATGTTTTACCTCTATCACTATATAAGTTGGGTTGGAGCAAAAATGTGGACCGTCGGGGTTCCTGATGACTTTTTTGAGAACTACTGCTTTAGAGAAGAAAAAGTGGTTCTTCTGTGACATCACTCCAAAAAAAAGACACAATTTTGTATTTCTTTTACTTTTATTTGGCCATAACTGTGTTGATGTGTTATTTGAATCAAATAAATTTAATGCATCTTTTTTACTGTTATTACTGATGCAGCCAAATGCTCTCTAGACCAACTCATTCCAAACCACTGATGGAAGCCTGTTTGTTTTCAGGAATCCATTAGAGAAGTTCAGACTGCAGACTGTTAGTCTTCCTCAAAGTTGTGATAAAGTTGGACCCCCCTGGGAGAAAAGGAGGGGGCAGACAGGAGGAGCAGAGAGGATGAAAGAGGGAAGCCAAAGTGACAAAAGGGTGGGCATTTTCGCTGTCCACCCTAAGCTGCCCGTTTACGAGCACCTCTCTCAATGACAGCTTATTCCAGTGGGTGGGACTGAGTGGATTAGTGTGAGGGGCCTATGGCTGAGGATCCATCACCCTTTATGAGGCCGTTGTCACTAGCAGAAAAGGAGCTCGCTCCCACCCAGCTCTGTTTCTTTTCAGCCATAAACGCCTTGGTGTCACTGTAATTGCCCCCATATAAAAGAGTGGCCATCCCCTTCCCCACCCAGCTGCCCCGCTCCGGACAGTAAATCAGTCACACTGTGAGCAGTGTGACCAGGCCTCCGCCTGTCCACCTCCACACACACCACACTCACACATATACCATAAATATACCATGATATTTAGTTTTTGGACTTTAGGTTATGAACCTAAAGTCTTAGGTAACCATAAAAATGATTTAAAACTACTTATCAGAGCCCAGTTTCCCATAAACATCTTAGTGTTAAGTTCATTTTAAGTGGTAGAGAGAGTGTTCAGTGTGATGCTCGCTCTAAAATTCAAGAAATACCTTTCTACTAAGATGCTTTCTACCAAACTGGTTCAAAGTCAGAGCTAAAAAAAACACATTTTAACTGACTTCAGGCCAAAATCATTTTGCTTTGAATGATGTTATACCTTAATTATGTTTATTTGATTGATTATTAAATCACTGAACATTCAATTTTGTCACTACTAATCATAAAAATCATAACACTACCAAAACTTTACCAAATGTTTCTGTCATGATTGTTTCGGTAGTGACAATTTTAGCTAATGTTGAGCAGAACTCAAAAACACTAGCCAGTACATTATTAGCAAACAAAGCTTTGAACAGCTGTACACACAAAATATACATTATATTCACTTAAGCACAAAAAATGTACATAATTGTGTATTTAAAAATATGTTTTGTGTGACAATTCCTAAAGTGACACATTTATTTTCAGACTTTGAGACACATTTACTTCAAAACAATGGGATCTGCTCACCATGTGCCCATGAGGGACAGGAATGCAGTCTCACTTCCTGCCCTAAAATGCAGAGGTTATGAAAAAATTACGTTAAATCTAAATCTTTCAACTTCACTCAACTTCAAAAATCTTAAAAAATTAAAACACAAAAATGGAAGTATTATTTTCACAAGTTGAAATTTAGAGGAGAAGGTTTGGGACAGCCATCCACCAATAAAAAGTACCCTATAAATGATGATTTAGTACATATTTGGCTTAAGACTATCTCAAAGAATGCCTTGGGTTTAAATAGATCATAACATAATCCTTCTAAGTATCTAAGGCTTGAACACCTTTTTGCTGTGGGACTACAGTTTGAACTAATTTGTTTTTGAGAAACTTATTGATAACTTAGTTAGAAGAATAGAGAAAGAAAACAACACCTGATTTAACTTAACTCCTTAAATGGCCAGGACCTGCCAGCGGGAAAAACTATAGGTGCTGTTGGATTGGAAATTGTAAATACCAAGTTTGAGGAGAGGTTCGGTTAACACATTGGTGCTCATAAAACAATGATGCGCTCCTTATTAATTTGTATTTATTCTAATGTCAGTGCCTTTTCTCAGGTGCTTACTGCTTAGGTAAAAAGCTTTACATCTAATTTTATTTGATGGCCTAAGACTTTTCCACATGCAGTTTTTCTGTGCTCTACAAGTACAGAGGATATTCAGGAAATATACACAGAAAGGCGCATTGTGATGTAATTTTTCACATATCGTCACTTTTCCCACCCCAACTTGAAACACAGCTTTTACTTCACATAGCAAAACACCAGTAAAATGCTGCATTCCATTTATACATCTGCTTTACAGACCTTTTAAGCAGTAGTGCTGAATGAAGAGGAAACAGTCATGAACTACTTTTATAAACATCTCACAACCAGTAGGCATTTCTTAAAGCACATACAGAACCAAAACATAACAGCATAAACCTACCAAAGTGTGAAACACTTCCACAATCTTCAGAGACCAAGATCAATACAATGTGCAGTTATGATACACATAATGCATTATGTATGAGAAGGTCTGAAATATTAATGATAATAATGTTCAGCCTTGAGCTGCGAAATTACAGGAGGATTTCCCAGAGGTGTTTATTAGATTTACAGCCTGATCAGCTCTGAAATCGTTTCCTGTGTCACATCTGAACAATGTACAATACTGAACACAAATTAGGCATTTAACTGAAATCGAGCTGTAAAGTCAAGGTTTAATATGATAAATGAAATGTCAGTGTTATAATGTCAGAAACTGATTACTCAAAACAGACAGTTTAAAAAAATCATAAACAAGAATCTACATGGTGCTATAACACCTTCAAAGGGCAAAAATGCTTGTTTATTTGAACTGAGGAAGTAAGACAGCTTATTAACCAATTTGGCCACTTAAGGCTTGTACTTTAATATCTGCATACAACTAACAAAAAACTAGGAAACTGTTAATTGCAATTATTTATATGGCAGTTAATCATTAGCTAAAATGTCATGATCCTGACAGACCTATTCCAGGACTATTACAAGTCCAGCTGGTTCAAACGTCTTCCTTGAGGCCATGTTACAGACTGAAGATGCCTGATAAAATTCTAATAATACATTTTTCAAATTGTGACTCCACAAATTCAGGAGGCATGAAGTACTATGCTGTAACTACACTGTATTAGAGTACATTTCTCCCCTCTTTCTATTAGGCCTGTGTTTTTGCTTTGTGCATTACAACTCTGACTCATTAATGAGTCACTGGCTGAACTGAATGTATATGGATTAATCTACCTAATCTTCAAGGTCAGAGATTAAAAATAAAAAATGCTAGCCAGTATGTGACTAGCAAACACAGCTTTAAACAGCTGGACACACATAGAATCATAATGTTTTTCATTAAAACACAAAATTTTGCTTTTTTGACAATTAAAATTGTCAATTGGCCATTCTTAATGTTACACACTGATTACACACACAGAGTCTCAAACTTCAGGAAACATTTACTTCAAAACAATGGGATCTAACTGCTCACCATGTGGCCATAAGGGACAGGGATGTATTCTCACTTTCTGCGATAAAATGCAGGGGTGTGGCCAGTGTCCAAAATACCACGTGGCATTTGGGGGGGAGTACCATGTTGGCTGGCTACTTCAGTGTTGGCTGGTGGCCCACTCTCTTGCCGGCTCTGGTGCTAGCTTCAAAGGCAACAAAATGTTTGGTTTAACAATTCTTCTGCTGTTTTCTAGTTTGATCTTAACCACATTAACTGAGATCTTACACATCTCCTCTTTTGTCTTCAATTCAAGAAATGAGTAATAATTATCAACAGTTTCATGGAAAATTGGGCAAGTTTTCTGACTTACAAATATGCTACCGCAAATTGTAATTTTTTTCAGTGGTATCCCGACCATAGTTACACTTGCTAGGCTACAAAGAACCAACTGGGGGAGACATTTTGCTACAGCACCGGACTGAGGCAGAGCAGCGCTGCATCGCTAGTTACTTAAGAATACTAAAGACAGTCTGTGTCTCTGAGGTCGACTGAATGAAAGAATGAAGGATTTCCAGCGTGATGGGTCAGTCCTTAGTGATTTCCTGAGTGTCCATTGGTCAGTTTCACACAATATGTAGAAAGTCTCACAAATCCACCAGTTATACACAGTAAGAAGAAGATGATGTGTATCTCAACCCCTCCTCACTCCCTCATAACTCTGGATGTGAGTCATGTATGATCTCACGATAAGATGGAATTGAATGAATTTGAAGTGTATCATCAGAAAGATGGAGATACTTATACAGAAACATTGAATTTGATGTGTGGGTGAGTTGATGGACCCCAGAGGGTTAAAGATAAACTTGATTTGTGAATCAATGAGCCATTACATCAGACTTTGATTCACTGAAACAAATAGTTTAAAAGTATCATTTAAAAAAAATCTACTTTTCTTCTCTAACTAAGGGACTCCTTAACTAGTTCACTTCTCTGAACAGCTTTTCAGAAGCCTGACTTGTGAATGAATCAATTATATGAACTGGTTCTTCTCAGTAAACAGATTCATAAGTAGGCCTGTCACAATTATTACATAATCACCGCTTTGCAATTATTTGAGCTGACTGCAGTTACTTGTCAGAGCTGTTATCTTTCACAATTGTATGTTGACATCACAACAAACAGAACGTGAACTGTGTGCATTTTCATCAGTTGGGTTGAGGCAACGCATGTAAATGACAGAACGCCAAAAACACAAAACAAGACAGTTCTAACTTCTGACTGCTGCTAAAATAGGTTTAGAGGGCAGCAGTGCGTCATCTTCATCATCAGCTATGAAGGATCAACAGTTAAGAAACAAAATTATCCATTGATCAACCTCATATTTGTGCTTTCATAATTGCATGTGGTGAACAAAAAACACAAATTGTTCATTGCAATTATATGGCAGTTAATCATCAACTAAAATGTCATTATCTTGGCAGACTGAAGTCAAACTGAATCAAGCTTTTTGTTTACAGCCATGTTACAGGCAGGCAACTTCTGAAAAAATCTATTAATACTAATTCTAACAAAATCCAAGAAGCATAAATTGTAACATATTAAAAACATCCTCTTTGAATCAGTTTACACTGCCCCTCAGTGGACAGCATCCAGCTCCCTCTTCTATCTGACTGCATTAATGAGTAGAGCATCAGGCTTACTCACTGAACTGAATGTCATTAAAGGCCTATCGGGACGAGGTGAGGTGGAAGATGAACTAGGTTGTGAATCAGTGAATCATTAAATCACAATTAACTAAACAACATTTAAAAAGAATCATCTGTGTAGACTGACTCTTAAGTAAAATCTCACTGAAACTTCTCATTACTCGTCAACATGACTGGCAGACGTTTTGGTGTGAGGTTGCTTCTGTGCAACAGACAGCTATAAACAGAATACTTCACTGCTGCCATCTTCAGGTCTCTGTTGGTACACTTGCAAACCTTGATGCGTCTTAAAAGCTACGTTCTTGTTACATACGATGTATTTTAGCTTATAATATAAACTTAGATCAAATCATACATGCGGGTTTCTTATTTACTTTATCAGAAGTGGTTTAGTTAATGCTGAGTCTGTTAGAGATGTATATTTTATTGCTATTGTATGCCTATTTCTCATTTCAGCTTTTGTTTCTTATTTTGTCTCTGATTTTGATTTATAGTTGTTGATAAATTTCATTTTAATATATGTATTTTTCAATTCCTGTTTAACTTGCTTGGCTACGTTGTAAATGAGGGTCACTTAATAAAGGTTGATTGATTGATTTATCTAGACTGGTAAATTAATGGTTCTGGTCAAAAATTAACCATGTACAGATTTCAGAATTGTGGACAGATGCTAATATCTGATATTTTCTACATACATGACACACTGTTACCTATGAAAATGGACGAAAGCAACACATAAAAGCTACTACTTTAGTTTTTAGCTTTGTGATGTACTTTTGTCCATTTTAATAGACAACAGTAAGTCATACAGTCTTAGAAACCACATAAGCAAGTCTGTTTGAGATTAAATGTGTGCTGATTTAGGCAGGCAGTGACAAAGTACATGCACTTCATTACTGTACTTAAGTACTTGTACTTGTGTTTTTTTTTAAATATTTCTCTTTGTTGAGACTTTTATTTTTCACTCTATTACATTTCACAGTAAAATATTCTGCTTTGAGCTCCACTACTTTCTGAACAATATTGTGAAATGAAAAATCGATTTCCCATAATACACTAAAGATTACGAAACAAATCAAGCCAATAATAGCAATCTTTTTATGAAGTCCGCCAAATAACCCCCTAATATTCCCCTAAACCCCCTAAATATGTCCACATATACAGTTGCTTAGAACTCTAACTAGGCCCTGGCACTTCTGACACGCTTTTAGAGTGAAAGCAAATGCCACAACATTGTGCGAGATATTTCTATATCACATACCTGATATCACAGGAGTCTGGATGGTGAGTAAAATTGTACCAATTTCCTAAACCAAAGACACAAGAGAAGAAACGTTTAGTAATGTTTAATGAAGATGTTTTATAATACTTTTCTTCTGATACTAAAAACTGCACTTTGAAATAGCATTGAAAGAAGTAGCAAGAAAAAACATAGTAGCAGAAAAAAAATGTTAAAATATGACACACGTGCACTGCTGAGAGTCACCATGTAAAGCATGAAATAGTCATTTAAAATCAGAGGTGTCAGAATGGGGGGTTTTCAGACCATGTCATACATCTTTACATATTAACGGCACACGTACAGACTCCAAAAGAAGGTCTCGCCCGATATGTAGGTCACGCAAAATCAGCATTATGCTAATGAAGATGTGATGACAAGACAATAAAGGAAGGCACGTCCTTCACCAAGTTTCGACTGGGTTCTCTTTTAATACTCTTTCAACAATCATTAGATTTATCCGCTCTCGAGTGTCCAAAGCACAACCAACATTACAAAATGTTCTTCTGTTGTGTGCAATTACACATTTCCACCAGAGAGGTCTCCAAATCCCCAAAACGTACATAGTGCAGCTTTAAGTACATTTAACCCTCATATTATCTTTAGGGTCAATTTGAGCCCATTCAGTGTTTAACGTCTCTGAATAAATGATTGCTATCATTTCTATTTTCTTCATATTTAATGACTTTTCCTAATTTAATGGTGACAACTGGGTAAACATAACATTACCATGTTTAGATATTTTTTTGAATGTCCTGTAGACTTTTTGCATACTTCTGTGTTGTTTGGGGTCAGTTTGAGCCCCACGCTGTTTCAGCTGTATAAAACAAAAATATCAACATTTAACAGACATTTGTTTGGATTGTAGATGCTAAATTGCCCCTAGGTGTGATAGTGCATGTGAATGTATACTTCTGTGTGTCTGCCCTGTGATGGACTGGCGACCTGTCCAGGGTGTTTCCTGCCTTCCGCCCAATGAATGCTGTGATAGGCTCCAGCACCCCCCTCAGGACACAGAAGGATAAGTGGCTTAGATAGTGTGTGTGTGTGTGTGTGTGTGTGTGTTGTTTTGGATGATATTGAGGTCACCATAACATGTAAATTTTAAAATCTTCAAAACACTTCCCTCTGCTTTAGGGCCTTAACCTAACATAAGCACATCTGTAGCAGTGTGAGAACCACTGATAGTTCTCGCCACATGAGGCAGGGGAAAACAATTCCCACCAGGACTTTGATCTTTCCTGGAGGTTTAAAGTGCTGGGGTCAAATCAACCCCAAGGTTAAAAGATGTTAGTAAATTTGAAGATAACAGGAGGGTTCAAAGCAAGTACTTTTGTACTTGTCACTCAAGTAAAAGTACAGATGGAGCACTTATAATTTTACTTGCGTTATATTTTACTAAAAGTATATCTACTTTCACTCATATACTGGATTTGTGTACATTGTTCACCACTGCTGCTAAACGGGGTGGCTAAAGGCCTGAGCTACTTTAGTCTCAAAGCTCTACTTCAAAACTAAAAAAGCAAACTTCAGACAACAAACACGTCTCGGTTGATCAACTGCAGTTGGGGTAATGGGAAAATTATGTAATATGAATTTTGGCTGAGCCATCGATTTAAGTATTAGAGTAATATCTCAGTAACCAGTGGCAGTAACAGATGATGAGAGTTGTGTGGTTGTTTACATGTGATATGAATGGGAGATGATGGTGTGTTTGTGTGTCATGAAAGGGACAGAGGGTGATGATAGTGTGCATGTTATGAATAGGAGTGTGGTGATGGGGTGTGTCTCTGAACAGACAGCTGCTCCTACTCAGCCTTATCCTTTCCACCCATCTCTTCCTCTCTCTTTCTCTCTCTCTTGCTTTCTCTCCCCTCATCTCTTCTCTTTCCTCCCCACAGCATGAGCACCACGGACCGAGCCAAAAATGACCCCTCTTCCCACCCCAGCGAGACAACCAGCCTTGTTAAAGGGCACTGTGACCAAGAGGTAAGAGTTTGTGTCTTATTTACTGTCTTGAATAACATAGACAGCTGTTACCATATATGAAGGCTGTTTATTAACTTTATAAGAGGTTTAATTACATGCTAAGTACACAGGACAAATATGGATAAAATGGTATAATGTGATTCTATTGCTGCATATTGTAATTGCAGCATGACTTGCATTTTATTAAACCCTTAAAATCCTAAGCTTATTAAATTCCAAAGCTATTTTTTTCTGGTTAATTTATTCTTATGTTACAGAAGTGTGTAATAACAGTTTGGAGCTCCCAGTGGGTTCTTTTCATTTAAGGGGTTAAAACACATTGTTTAAAGACAAAATTACTTTTGTCCAAAACAATATTAGTTTATGAAACCACACACAGGATCTCTGGCTGTGATTTGGTTGAGGTCTGCTGTCATCACAAAGCCCTGTATCTCCAAAAAAGGTCAGTTTTCCAAGAGAAGAAAAAAATACTTACATTTAATTTAAGTTAATGGAACAATGTTTTATTATTTTAGACAGTTTCTATTGGTCATATTTCAAGAAATGTCCACTCACGGTAAGTGCCAGATAGTATTATTTAAAAAAAATGACCGAAATGAAACAAAAACAAACGAACAAAAGTGCTACATTGTGCAGCCCTTCACGTTTAGTTCAGTGTTACAATATGAAGCCTACTGCCGAGGGACAAAATCAGACATAAAGTGCAGGTCTCTCTGCTGAACGAGCCCTCTGGGGCACAGCTATCTGGACTGGATTCAAGGCATAATCTGATTACTATATGACACTGCAAGTGCATGCAACTCTTTAATCTCATTTAGATACATTTGTTTTTCCCGGTCTGTCCAGCCCAGTCTGGCTCACTCCTGCCACTGTGTCAGCCTTTTGATGTTTAGTCACGACAGCATCAGCATCAGACTACACTATTGAAAAAAAAGGTGGAAAAAGAACTGTTTGGAGTGAAGTCATAGAGGAGGCACTTTCGGTTTCACAAAGAACCTTTCAAAAGATGGTTCTTTAAAGAACTATTTTTGTAAATGAGCAGTGCGAATTTTTAAAGTTTAAAGAATCTCTACATAATGAAAATGTTCTATACCAATTAAAAGTAAGAACTACTCTCACTCTACTCTCTGCCCTAAAGAACCAGGTTTGTAAAAGAGATGTGTAACTGTTAGGAGACTTTTAATAATATAAACGTTCTTCATAGGGATGTACCAAATTGGGTATTTGTGGGCCATATTTTCATATACATAAACACAACCCCTGCTGTAAAGAGAGTGCTATAACTAAACTTTGAGGACATATTTCTTTAAGGTCACAAATGCAGTAAAATTAAAATGCAGTAAATGCAGTCACTTTAGCCCAGCAGTCCAGTGTCACCTAAAGATTCTGCTCTTCCAGCATAAAAATAATGCGGCATCAAATATCGGATTGGAATACCAGTCAAACGTAAGCATCTTTCCTATGTATGCAGATACGTTTTTTAAGCAAATATTGGACAACACCAATATGATACTGAGATCATTGTGTAAGCCTAGTTCTTTACCCTTGTATGGGTTCTTAAGAGTGTAGGTCTAGCAATGCTCTTTAGTTTGACCATTGCTTCTTTTGGCTACAAGCAGTTTGGTCTCACATGATCCAGACCTCTCAGTGCAGTGTCTCAGAGAGATATGAAGTGGGCCACTGGTGTTGTGGAAACAGGCTAATTGGAAACCCTTTGCTGTGTAATCCTGTCAAAGACACAAAAGGGCCATTCTGTGTGTGTCATTGCTGCTGGACTGTGCAGCACTGGACCATTCAGAACAAATGCTATGCTGAAGTTGTGTTTGGCCAGCTGCTACGCAGAATGCAATTAGACGCTTATCATAAGCGTCCACCTTTGACAAAATGTTGTTTTTGATTAAGAAAAATGATGCTTCCCTTGTGTCAGCAGTGTCTCCGTCTCGCCATCAGGTGATTAGTAATGAATATGTCACACATAAGCACAAAAAATCATGCGTGACAGCAAATTTCAAGCACAGATGCTGCAAGCAGCGACTTCTGATTTGTGACCCAGTTCTGCAGTTATGCAACTCGAGGCACGAGGAGGCTGGAGTGTGTTCTTTACTGTTTATGTTTGTAAGTGGCTCATTGAGTGTAAATTGATGAGAACGGATGGCCTCCACTAAGGATCAGAGAGGGACTGGAGTTACAGAGGCTCTTGAGACAGTACGCTGACTCTTTCTCTCCGGAGACACTAGCAAAGGCTTCTCACTGACCGCAGGCAGAAACAAGTCAATGGCCAGTGATAGAGAAGTGCTGAGCAGAGTGGATAATGGAACAGTCTGGTAGCGATTGTTGTCATTTGTTGATCTTGCTATATCATTTTAAGGGATTGGGCGAGAAGAGGCAGTGCTGAGTGGACACAGCATGATCCTCTACTAATGTCTTAGATAGAGGGGTTTACAACTCCCAGTGATCTACTGTGAATTCTGCGTTTTCTCCGGTCTGGTCCTGCCTAATTATCAGAGTTTAATCAGATATATTAGAGCAATCAAAACATAAATCTTGGTAATGAGGATTACTAGGACCAAAGATGACCACAACATTTCTCAGGGGGCGCATCAATTCATGATTTATTTGTAATGAGAGAGAGGGAGAGAGAGAGTGAGAAAGAGAGAGAGAAAGAGAGAGAGAGAGAGAGAGAGAGGGAGAGAGAAGGAAGGAGAGAGAAGGGGGGAAAGCGAGAGAGGGGGGTGGGAGACAGAGAGAGAGAGAGAAAAGAAAGGGGGAGAGAGAGACAGAGAGAGGGAGAGAGAGAGAGAGAAAGAGCGAGCAAGAGAGAGAGAGAGAAAAAGAGAGACGGGGAGAGAGAGAAGGGAGGGACAGAGAGAGACAGAGAAAGTTAACATTAATAAGGTCATATTTCCTTTACTGTTTAAATCTATTCTTCATAATTTACACCTTTTCAAAATGTTTGCGGTCCTTTACACTGAGTGAACATTTCCTGATATACAGTCATGTTCAAAAGTTTGGGCGCCCCTGGTCAAATTAGGTTTTGTTGAAAATATGTTGACATCCTCTACAGAGCA
The DNA here is from genome assembly GCF_904425465.1 of Colossoma macropomum. Lineage (NCBI taxonomy): Eukaryota > Metazoa > Chordata > Actinopteri > Characiformes > Serrasalmidae > Colossoma > Colossoma macropomum. The sequence goes on along the minus strand of NW_023494802.1, from coordinate 12,111,331 downwards.
CACACTTAAATCTGACATTTCTCTGCAAATTCTAGTGCACAACGTCTTTTTATTTGCTAGTTTAACATATTGGAAACAAAATAAAACAAAAAATATTAATTGTGCCACAACAGGGCATATTTTATGTTTTATTTTTTTTCCCAATGTGTTACATTCAGCAAACAAATAGTAACTGTGCATTAAAATGTGCAGAAGTGTGTTCTCTGTAGAGGATGTGTAACTTACTTTGACTTAGAAAGTCAATGAAACATGTAATTTGACAAGGGGCCCCCAAACTTTTGCATATGACTGTGTATAAGCAGTATAAGCAGCTGCAAGACACCAGGTTGTCCTGAGTACGCATTTTTAAAAATGTATTTAATATTAATTCTCAAAAGGCATAACAAGAGATTTTCTAACACAATTTCATTATCAAACTTAATTCTGTGTTAATTATTGGTCCATTCTTACATACAAAAGAATATGTTTGGGAGCGAGAGGAAACAGACCCTTGAAGGGGAATTCCAGTAATTTTCCAAATGGTTCACTTGCAGAGAAACTTATAGACTCAGATTTCTTCATAGTGGTGGTGATAGGAACCAGGGGTCCCAATGTGTACCAAGGAAATATAGGCGTTATTTACTAGTTTTAGACCAAAACTTTATCACAAAACTACTGTAAAACAGTGTCTCAGAAATCAGTCAGTGTATTCATAACCATCTCATGTAACAACTTTCTGGCAGGGAGCTTTTAGTGGCGGTAAACTCTTCAGACGTCTGTTTCCTATTATCACCACTGTAACCATTCCGACTTCGTAAGTTTCTCTAGGACAAAGCATTTCACAGCAAACCACTTTTGTTGACACTTAATCATGCAGACATTTTGAAAAATCTGTGGAGTTCCCCTTTAATAGCAATAAAAACCCCTACTCTCTCATGTGACCTCACATGTGACCACACAGTCTCTCCTTTTGTTAGGTCTTATAAATTGTGGTCTATATGAAATGGCCATGACATCTTTTGCATGGACGAACAGGATTTACAGTCGGTGGTATTAACTTCTGCAAACAAGTGATTACAGCATGTTTAACACGTGCTCAGTGAACCACATGGGCAGGCCAAAGGTCAATTGTTTGTCTCTGGGAAACAGACTAATTAGCTCTTGCCTGCTCAAGATTTAATATTGTGATAAAAACCTGGAGGCTTTGGCAACGGATAAATCACTGCACCTCTACCGCTTCCACACGAATGCAGGTGAAAGAGAAATAACTGGTAGTTTAGCCTGCAACTGTCTGTACTGCATCTCTCTTGCATGGCACCATATGTATGTTATTTTGTTATGTAGCTCTGTTTGGTGTGGCCTGTGACTCTGTGTGTGCAGCTAATCCACAATTCATTAACTTTTCAATACTTCATAGGCTTTCATCATGATAGTTGGGTTTTACATGTGAGAGTTAAATAAAACAAGAGAAAAACTACACTTTACTAATTATTAATGTATTTTCCTACCCCTCGTATTCTGCCCTGCTGCAATCAATATCCACATGTGGATAACACTGGCTTTCCTTCTCACTTGCCAAGCATCCGTATTCAGTCTATGAAAAAGACTAAATTGGAGCCTGCCTGCAAAAACATAAAAACATCTGTAAAAATGTTCCATTGTGTACAATATAAATAGTCAGCTTGTATTGTCCCTGCTAGAACAACCAGCATAGACCAGCATGGTTGGTCACAACCAGCATGTCACTGTTGTCGAAACAAAACCTTTTATCTCAAAATGGTAATTTTACACAAGACTGAAAAAACATTCTTTACTTTTAATCTAAGCCAATGGAAACAGACTTTTTTCCAAGTCATTTTGGGCCATTTCTTTTGGTCCACTCATCATGAAATTTACACACAATGTAAAGAGCAACAGGCATTTTCAAATTATGCCAAAAACTGAAAAACAACAAAAATGGAGGTACAAGGTTTTGTTCCGACAGCAGCGATAAGTTGTGTTTTGGATGCGGGTTAGATTAGATTAAGTGATCCTTATTAGTCCCACAACGGGAAATTTCACCTTCACATTTTGACCCATCTGTGCAATGAAACACCGCATACATGCTAGTGAACACACACACTAGCACACTTGCTCGGAGCAGTGGGCAGCCCTATCCGCAGTGCCTGGGAAGCAGTTGGGGGTTAGGTGCCTTGCTCAAGGACATTTCAGTCATGTACTGTTGGCTTAGCGGATCCAACCAGCAACTCTCCAATCACAACACTGGTTTCCTAACCTCTAGCCTGTAACTGCTATGCTGGTCAGCAGCCATGGAAGTTGAAATGCTGATCACCACCCAACACAGCAATATGCTGTGTTGTGGATGCTGATATACTGGTCAACCAACATGACCATGCTGGGGTGACCAGCTATACCAGAACCAGACCAGCACTAGACTAGCATACACAAGCTTACACCAGGATAAACCAGCACAGACCAGTTTAAAACCTCATGAAAAGCTTGCTGATCTGTGCTGCTTTTTTTCAGCAAGGATGAGTTCTATATAGAACCATGTCATGCTTTAAAGTTTCTTTGCATGGTAAAATGGTTCTTCAAACAAATGATGAATGTGTTGTATATGGTTCTATATAGAACCTTTTTAAAGATGGTTCTATACAGCACCAAAACGATTCTGCTATTGTCAGAATGTCAAGCTTGTAAGCATTCTCAAAAAGGTTAGAATATACAGCACATTCTCCATCAATCTGAAAAATAATTTCACCATGCAAAGAACCATTTAAGCATGAAATTGACAGTCAGTCTTCGCTCTGGGGCGTGACCTATTTATAAATGGATGCCTTAAGTACACTCTTAAAAAAATGATGGCTCTTCAAGGGTTAGTAATGGCAGTGGTTCTACATAGAACCACAAGTTCTATACCTGAAATTATACCTAACCCTGCTGTTGTGCTGAGCTTCTACTCGCTCCCTAAATCTCATCATAAGCCAGTGTGGTAGCAAAGTACTTAAATTTAAGTCAAATAAAACAGAAGTTTCTTTTACTGCTTTCATCCCTTTATTTTCATAAAGAAATGAAGAACATCGTCTGTAGAGGATGCACCCACTTGAGGTCAGGTCACCAAGTTTACATGCAATGAAGCACAGAACAACACCAACATGAGGCGCAGTGGGTACATACACTACACCAAAGGTATTTGCTAAAAATGATGCCTCTGTAGCTGAAATGTTGGCTCTGTTGACTTCACTTGAATGTGTTGTGAGTTCTCACTCATTCTAATTTGTCCACTAGGGGGCAACGTGACATAGTCATCCTCTGCACTGACGAGGACTGACACTGCTCAACATGGACATGTGTTGGGTCCTATTTCTATTTTTACTGAAATAATCTTTGCCCGTTTTTTAGCTGACCTCGTTGTCCACATGTAGACTTTTGCAGTCTTCCTTACCTGAGTTCTGTCTACATGCCAGCTCCCCAGCACAATACTGCCACGTGTGAACACAGCGTCCCTCAGGCCATGAGGATCAGGCCTGGTAGCTGTGTGTCCTGTTTGCTCTGCTTTGTGCTGCATCCTCTGTCCTCAGCAGGGTTCATAATAACAGCATTATTCTTCTAAATAAGGGCTCCTGCTGGGTGTGTGGACAGGAGAGAACCCACTCATTTACAATAGGGGAAGAGGGAAGGTGCTCCTCCCTTACTGCGTACTTCCACCAGTGGACAGTTTACTTGGTCTGAAGTCCTTTTATTTTCTTTGTTCCACTATCACACATTAAAAGGCTTTTTGACTAACGTTTCCATGGCGAGAGACAGAACTTATGTCACAACTCTCCTCTTATACGTCAGCTCGATACCCGATAAGCTCATGGCGGTGTCTCCTTATTTTTCCTTTAAAGTTCTTCTCAGTTGTAGGCCTACGTTGAAGAGGGAGAACCCGTTTGGAAAATAAATATAAAGGCATGTGTTACTTTATATGTAAGATATTCTTTAAATATATTCTTTTATTTCAAAATGTGTTTCAAACACTAAAGAACACTTTTAAAATTTGTGGTTTCTTTAGTTTTTTAGCAAAGAAAATGGTTCTATATAGAACCATGAATACTCAAAGAACCCTATGCATGAATAAAAGGTTCTTTGCATCCTAAATGGTTCTTCAGATTGATGGATAATGTGCTGTAGATGGTTCTATATAGAACCTTTTTGAAAAACGTTCTATATAGCACCAAGAAGGCTTCTTTTATTGTTATGATGTCAGGCCTGTAACAATAGAAGAACCCTTTTTGGGACCCTTTTCAAAAAGGCCCTATAAAGAACCATGTAAAACACTCTCCATCAATCTGAAGATCATTTTACCATGCAAAAAACCCTTTAGTCTGGCAAAAGGTTTTTTCTTTACGTAAGAACTCTTGACAAAACATCTTTTGCAGTGTATACAGTAAGAAAAACTGTATTTTATAAATACAGCTACTTATATTTACTTATATTTACTTTTCTGTTTAGGAAGACCGCTGACTGCAGCTGTTCTTTCACTATTTTATCCTCATTTTCACTTCAGTAACTTAGTCATTGAAGCCACTGATCTCAACCCTACTTTATTGTGTAATTAAGTGCAACACACTTTTCTCAAACATTATTGATGTCACGGCTTTGTGGTGTTATCATGTTGGACAGAATGTCTTGTGATGTAGGTCACGCACATTGATTGACAGCATTTCTAATCTTTTAATCTCTCAGGTTCCTCTGAGTGAAAAGTCAATAAGCAACAGATAGCCTACGGACCAGCAAAGGAAAAAACTTTTTACACGCGTTGGAGCCCCGGCAGAGTGATGAAATGTTTGAAATATTGTCAGCTGCTGAGGAAAAGTCTCCATAAATATCCCAGTAGTAATTTCAATCAGTGGAAAATCGCCACATTGCATCAGTTTGCAGTTTGAGCACAGTGCTGCCACTATGGATTTTAAATGGTGAATATATGAATGTGCAACATTCTTGGCCATCTAGACTGAATCTTACGTCATTGGACAATGGCTCACCATGCTGGCCCAGTACCTGGACAGAGCAGCAGTGTTCTGCTGTCCATGACAGCACTCTTGCCTACTGCACAGGCTCCTTCTGTGCTTTTGTTGCCTCTGTGCTCCAGCCTAATACTTTGTGATGGGCTCATTGTCTGTTTCACCCAGTTTGAGATGGACACTGGGGCTAAGTCTTGTTAATTGGACTGAATGAATGAGGGGGTACAGTATCGCCCATGAAGAAAGCACGAGGCCGGTCTCCGCATAGCTGAAGCAGGCCTCTCTGCCCACCAGTGCCCCGATTTCATTGAGGCTGCTGGCATGAAATTTTTTAGTAATCTGTGAGAATATGGTCTTTGATTGCCTGCCATGAGCCTAAGCGACAATGTCAGGGTAGATAATGGAGACGGAGGAGATGGGAGTGTTGAGGGATGATGATGTGGTTTTGTCAGATTGGTCACATTCTGCTGGTCCCATCCACTCCCCCACCAAGGCCCTGATGACTCTGTTTGAACTTTGCAAACCTGATGACCCAAAACCAAGGCTTTAGTAGTCTAGAACAACTTGAGCTCCAGTAAAGTCTACAGAGAAAGGTTTCTTTCATGAATTAGCAAAACTGAAAATTTTGATTTGCTTCAGTACAATAATTGTATCATATTTAGATCAATACATGGTCATTTTTTGTAAGACTGTCTACTAGAATTTGAAATCAAGGCTTTTTCTTAAAACTTACTGCATCAGTTTCCTGGACATTTAAGGTGGAACAGGAACAATTGAATAAGAAGCTGGCAAAAGAAAAGCTGTCTTCAGCCTCGTAAAAAGTCGAACACAGAGAGACATATTAAAAGAAACTGTTCTACTTTTGTTAAGTTTCCTGCTGGAGATGTGAGAAAAGTGGCTATAGCTGAGCTAAAGGTTAAAGCAGAGCAAAGTAAGTCTGTGTTTTCATTTTCAGCCTATGCTAGGACATCAGCACATACTGAGACATACTTACAGCCAAGATGGTAAAATTGACATGAAATGTTGTGGCTCCCAATGTGATTTGATTTTTGTTGAAAGGACAAAATGGCTCTTTTTAACCTTTGGCTTGCTGACCCCTGCCGTAGAAGAACCACTTCCCTAAAGCACTTTTAAGAAATATTTTTTTTAAGTAAACAAACTTTTTAAAAGACCTTCATATAATGTAAGCCCCTGTACTGATTAACAGTTTTTCCTAGAATTGGAAAGAAAATAGTGAAGAAAATGGTCAAGTCAGTGACTTCATTAGAACCTTTTTAGGCTTTTCAGATTTAAGATTTACTATAAATTATTCTGTAACTACTCTAAATATTCCTTTTCATGATTTAAGAAGTTAATTACTTATTGGTGTATTTTTAAAATGATTAGCTCTCGAAAGGTGTTATATAAGTGGTTTGAGGGATGCTAATTACCCTAAGCTCATATGTTGCATCCCATTACACCCCATTCAGCACACCTTCTCAATAGAGCTGATCTGAGACTGGGCTTTCAGTCATGCAAAGATGAGTCAGTGTGGGTGTGCAGGCAAGCACGTTCCAGTAGACGGTGGCTCAGGTCACATGACCAGGCAGACTAGCATGTCATATCCTTACAAATGCTCATCCTTCACCGGTGAAAGTCATGCCAGCCATGAGCTGTGTACTAATACGTGTGGTGCATTAGTAATGTGCATGTTTTTGTTTTTACAAAGACTGACTGTTTTGATTTGATGATGCTCCAGTGGACTTTATCATTGAAAACAATAAGGCATCCAGCAGCAACTCTGTTTGTGGTGCTAACTTGTAGTCTGACCTTTTCATTTCATGCCTGCTCAGTGTCGTTGACCCAGCGTCAGTGGTGTTACTATTGATAAGTTTAAAAATAGCGGATGCTTTCAGAAAGAGATGTTGCCGTAGATTAGAATGTTTATCTGCTCCACTATGAAGTGTTGCAACAATAGTAGATCTGGAAAACTGTAACTACATTATGTGACTAAAACAGCTTTTCTGATTTGAAGGTTTGTTACTTGGAGCTTTGCTGTCTAGAGTTGTTGAAAGGTTGTTACGTTCTCTTGAGATTACTTAGAGTTGGAGTTGAGACTAGCTCCTGTTTTCAGCTTTATCTTCTTCCTAGATCCTTCTCCACAATGATCTGAGATGGAAACTATCCACTAAGAGCTGTAGGCTAGTTAAACAGTGGCAAAAACCTGGGGCTTGGTTCTGTAGTTCATCAACTAACGGAGTTTTGTTTTAGTCAAAGATATATAACAGTGTGCAATATAATGATGCTAAACAATCCAAAAATATAAAGATTAATTAATAGTTTTGAATAAAAAATATAAAATTAGAAGTATAATAGCCATCATTATGTCACATATTCATTACATACTATGTATTTATTTGGTTCTAGCAAAAATATGTAATGTTTGCAGAGCTTTAACAACACAACAGTGAATGGCTCTGTTGATGATACCCCTTAGCGTTGCCATCACTTATTGTTCTCTAGGACTTTTGTGCCCTTGGCAAGACAATATACTTCATGAACATTTGAAATACTGCACCATGCCAGCTAAGCAATCATTGTAGGCTATGATCACACAACTCCTTGTTTTTTGACCTTGGCTGGGCTCTTCATATGATTTTAAAAATATTTTCATAAAAATCAACAAATGTGTTGAGTCCACGCATTGTTTATCCTAAGTTATTCATATTTTAGGAGATGTTTTTGAGAACATTAGATAGGAGATAATCCACTTGCATTAGGAAGGGGAAAGTCAAAGGAAAATGAGTAAAAATCTACTAATTAAGACATTAAGATGCACAAAAAACAGGACAGCAACTGTGCAAAACCTGGTAGACCACCAAAACTGTCTCCATCAGATAAACAAGTCTTAAAGTGTCCATCTTTGTAAGAGAGGAGAAATTCAAGCTCTACTCCTGATTCAGATCTGACAAATTAACTACCTTGCTGTCCTTAAAAGAGCTGAGCTGCTACTTGCTACTTCTTAAATTCTAACCCCAGTCTTACCATAACTAAAATCAAAATACAGCAGATCTGTAACTCTGTTGAACTGTTTGGCTCTGTGGACTTTAGCTGAAGATGTTTTGAGTTCTCATTATTGAGTTCTTAATGTGTCCATCCCTGCACTGTAAGAAAAAAACTCAACACTATGGGTCTGAAAGGATGTGCAGCTGACAAGAAGCTGTCACTGAGAAAAAGAAACAGACAAAAAGAAGAAAATTTGCAAATCAAACAAAGAAGCTGCTGCTCTTCTCAGATCAATGGACTGTCCACCCTAGAGTCCAGACCTCAACATCACTGAATGTGTTTGGAATTTCTAGGTTTGTAAGAAATAGAAAATGCTACCAATTTCTAAGACTGAACTTTGGAGGTGTGGAAAAAGATTTCTTTGAAATTTCTTTTGCAAATTTCTTTGAAAAACTCTTGGAAAGAATTAAAGCAGATATGTAAATGGTGGAGGCACTAAATACTGAAAAAGCTTAAATTATATTTAGTTGTTGAGGCTTCTGTGTACCTTTCTGTTTTCTGATTTTTTTTTTCCTGATGCCGAAAATGAATGGCTTTTTTGACATTTTGATTGGACATTAAATGGTATATTACAAATATAACAACAACAACACAAGACAAGAATGATTGAGAGCAATTTTCTGCTTCAGACTACATTTTATTGGTTTCAATATCAAAAGAAATAGATTAAATAAGTAAATTAGTATTTGAGTAGTTTTTGAAAATGCATGAGTTCTTTGAATCTTTGAACAATACCAACATGTTGACAACCACCTAACCCACCCAGTCTTTGATTTATAATAGTTTGTTATTGTTTATAATTACTTTCAAAGAACATCGATTTAATCGTAAGGAACCAAAGTCAACAAAATGGTTTTCCTTTCTTTTGTTTGATGAAGGCATGTACGTCTTTTCCTGGTCCAAACAAAAGATCCGTTTATTCCTTTATTTTTGCTTACAGTTTTGCCGGATTCTCCCCTGCTGCAGTGAACAAAGGCTGGGACAGAGTACTGGGATAATGTGACAATGACATCTTCTCACTGACCCACTTATCTTATTAGCAAATAATTACCTACTAATAAAGCTGTTTACATGAAACTGCAAGTATGCGGAAGGAGGTCCACATCAAACGTCCATCCGGGTGGCATTTTACATTTCTGTTAGAACATTGGTAGAACATTGGTTTCCAGGCTGACTAATTTCTATCATACGTATCGGATATGACACATTTTAGATAAATCATCGCAAACACATAGAATCTGAGTTAGAGTTTGTCTCATATGTTGTCTTAAGAGTTACAGTATGTCGTTATTTATTGCAGTTTCTTACATTTGCATTTAACCCCTTAATTCCAGGCTTACCCACATCCCAGTTATTACTGTTATTAGACTGAAAGCGGACTATTCAGTAAATACTATTAATTATTCTGTAACCACCATGAAACTCATGCAAAAGTCATGCAGTGATGATAGTTAGGAATGGGCCTGTCCACAAATCTTTGGAGGTGAAAGGGTTAATCTTTCTCAGGCTAGCTCAGTCTTTACTACTGCACTGATTAAGAATCCTTAGCGTGCTTTGTTTACCTGCTTTCAGGTTAATGCCATTATCATTTGCCCAGGCTGAACCTATTCCTGACAAAGTGAATCATTCTAACCAGCTTTTATTGACTGTCGCCTACACATTAATCAAGTTATATGGATCCACTATATGGATCAGGTCTGTATCAAACATTATAGATTTATTTATAGAGCACTTTTCAAAGTGCTTTACATACAAACAGGTGATAAAGCTTAACATTAATAGAAGAAACTATGAGTATTCATTTAAAGTCATATAAAACAATAACATCAATTTAACAGGATAAATAAAAGAGATACATAGAATTTATATTAAAGACTAAGATACAGAGATACATTTTAAATGTAAAGCGAAATTACAATCAAAGCAGTAAAACTGTAATAAGTCACCTCCAGCTCCAAAGAGTTACCTCATTCTTACTCTTCTTGGGTTTTTAAAGCATTTAAAGCAAATAAACAAACACAGTAATCTGCGTATGCATCGCGTGCAGTAGGGCTCATTGGCAGCAACACAACGTCACCTCCACGTTATCGCCGTATAGTACGTGCAGCTCTATCACAAGCGTGCCGCTTTCCACGTCCAGCCAATCAGAGCGCCACTGGGGATGTTATAATAACCGGCTTACAGCGCCGTGCGAGACTGTCAACACACTGGACACTGGTCACTCAGAGGATACATGAAGACCCACTCCAGCTTCACAGGAGGAAGATGAGCTGTGGATAAAGATTACTTCATTCATTCACCGTGAACTTACTTTTCTTAAGACTCTAGCGGCGGCTGTGATGCCCTTTTAGGTGATTTCATCTTAACGAAGGACTAAGAAGGCATTTTAATCGATTCTACGAGCAGAAAGAAAGGATCCTCTTCACCTCTTTACCTCCAACCTGCACACCATGGAGTCTAACAGACAGGTAATAACAGAGTAATAGCGCTGTGAGGAGTCTGCAGGTAATTTCCACGAGGCTTCTGCTGTGCTTTATACCGTCCATTCAGTGCTGCATGACACTTATGGTGGTAGATAGTAGATATTAGATACTGGATCCTTTAATAATAGGTATAAAACACACTGAAATAGACTTATATGCTTATTTTCTATTATGTTTGATTCATCAGATCATTTATAAGATCATCACTTTAGTTATTAGTCTACATTTGTACGCAAAATCATTAAAATGTTCTAAGTGAAAATGAAATCACTTTAGTGCACAGTTTCAATTTTTTTCAAGCAAATTGAAAAAAATGTAACAAAATATAAAATGTGCCATATTTATTTTTTTAATAAACATTAACTATGCATTAAAATGTGCAGAAGTGTGTTCTCCAGAGAGGCAATGTTAACTTACCTTCCCTTTTGAATAATATCTAATCTATACAATATTTATCAGCAGAAGAAAGGGAACCTAAGAAGTATCTTGATTTCGAGCTGTTTATATTATGTTTTACATAAACAACAGAAATGTGTCCTCTGATGAGGATAGCATATGAAAATCAAACTCTCCTATACGAACCCATTGATATTAAACAAATACTGATAAGCGGACTGAATCACCCAGCTGATACTATTGCCTATCATACATCAGTGTTCCTTTTAAACTGATCAGATTTAGAGCGTTTACTGGATCCAGACTGATCTGGGTAAATGTAAAGGGATTCAGACATTTATCAACATCTTTTATTATGTCACTAATCTTTCAATACTGTACCATTGATTTTAATGTTTTGAATTAATTCAGTACCTTAATATTTAATATAACTCTTTTGTTTACATCTTTATATAATCAAAAGCTTTAGAGTTGATCACACGTGACCGAAATCTTACACCACACCTTTGTACCAGAATCACTGAGCAGTGAACAATCTGGTTGTGTTCTGTAACAAAATAGCCTGTTTAATCAAGCAACTGCATAACCACTCCCCAATGGAGTGATTCAGCCACAGAGAAGCAAGCATAGAAAGAAAGGATCAAATCACAAATTGACAATAGCAGTAAAGCTGTGACTCTAACTGTAAAAAGTGTCATTACTTCAAAATGAAGGCACCAAAAAGGGTCTTTAGGGTGATAAAAGAACCGCTTTGGTCACCTAAAGAACTTTTCAATTAATGATTCATTAAAGAACCATTTTTTAAGAAAGATATGCAAGTCTGATTAATGTTTTTCATAGTTTAAAGAACCTCCACACCGTGCAAAGATTATGTACCAGTTAACCCCTTAAATGGCACAAGCAGGCCAAAAGTTTTATAACATACTTCTACCTTACATACAAGTCAGAAAACATGTAGGAACATTTATTTTTAAGAGTGTGACTTAACAGTTTTATGCTCACCAAATCTTTGCTAGCCTCTTAGCATCTGTGAGCTAATTATTATTACACATGATATTCAGTAACTACATGGAAAACAAGGCAAATCAATTGAGTTATTATTAAATTAGAAAAGGGCGTTCTATATAGTACTGAAAAATGGTTCTCAAACTTCTAACAACAGTCTAACCCTTTTTAGTGTTATATAGAATTATATAGCACCATTTACAACCAGTTTCCAGCATAAAGAATAACCATTTATGCATTCAAGTGGTGCTTTGAGTGTTCTCGGTTCTATAAGGTACCATTACCTTAATCGTTTTTTAAAGAGTGCTGGAGTCAAGAAATGTCCACTGTCCACTTGCATAAAACAAACAAGTATTTATTTAAAGTTACTGCAACTGCCAAAATTAAAAGTGCTGAAACTGAAACGTTAGTTTAAATTCAGGTTACAGTTCTGGATTTTTTGAGTTTCCACTTAAACATTTAATAAAGAGATTTTATGCAGCTCGAATAATATAAAGGGAAAATTTAAGGCCAGAATTCACTTCGGATATTTTCTAAGTAACCACAAGCCCTTGAGTGGTAAAGAGTTAAACAGGGAGCACTCGGAAGTGGGACATACTCTTCGTTTCCAGGCCTACGTGCAATTTTAAAGTGCTTCTTGCTTCCCATAGCCCTGAAATGCAATGTTTTTGGTCACTGTGTCCTTAAGAGATTTAGGAGAGGCTGCTGCTCTAGAGTGTTTAGGAAAGGGGTAAAGAAAAGTGCTGCTATGGATCATTTCAAGGCCACATACGTCTGTCAGAGAGGCAGGAGGGCCTTGGAGTCACAGAAGGTCTCTTGAGAATATCCAGCTATTCCAAAGATCCCAGCTCTCCGTATGACCTGTCCTGAAGAGTAGGGGCAGGACCATCAAATCTAGAAGGGTAGTTACAAGATTTACTGATTGAATTTAATTCGATTCAGTTGTACAGCAGACACTGTCTGCACCCATACAGTATTGTGGTGATGCACTCATTTGAGAAAAACCCATTGTGATCAAGTTGGCCATTGAAACAGGGTGAAAGGTGTGTTTGAAGGCAGTGAGGATATACTTGCATAATGATTCATTTATTATTTTCTGGCACTGAGCGTGATTGATTAAGTGTTGACAGGTCTCAACATGATTGCCATGGACAATAGCAAAGCCATAGTTAGCATGACGTAGCAGCTGCTATCTGTCAGACTCCGTGTCCTCGAGCAGCCTGGCTAAAGAAAGGCGTGTCTGCAAATAAGTAACAGCCCTACAATGGACAGAAACCGATTACAACCCTATTAAAAGGCTCATGATGTAACTTGCTCTAAGCTGGAGGATGCCAATGCCGTTTGCATCCTGGGAAGGGTTTATGTGCTATGTCTATATCTCTCTGTGGCTCCTGCCCATGCGTGCTTGGCCTCTTAATGAAAGGCTTCATCAATCAGGTTTATTGCAGAATGCCATTTGGAATGATTGCTTGAACAACGACCTTCTGGCCTTTGTGTAATTTAATTAAGGTGCTGTGAAATGTATTTTTAGGAACACCGTTTTTGAATGTTTACCTGTGTGTAAAGATCTAACAAAGATGATGGAGAGAATGCTGGTAGGATCTTGATTAAACATTAGACTACATTTAGGCGGCAAAGTGTGATGAACAACAATAGAAGTGGAATTGATTTAATTTCAGTTCTTCCAACTCAGGGTGTCAATATGTGATAACAGTGTCATGCTACCGGTTATTGCTGACATATGTCGTAGTGTTAGCATTTCATGTTAACATTTGACATCAAACATTATGACATCTGTCTTGACAGTTATGGTAACATAACACTGTTATATTACTAAACAAAATCTGTCATGATAACTTGTAACAGCTTATGACATCTGACTCACCAGTTAAAGTACTACAGTATATGCCAAAACCTGACAATAGTAAAACAAAATGTAAAAATATGCATATGGCATAAGCATATTATACACAACAGCTGTCATGGCAATAGTTGCTCATGATAACATGACATTGTTATATCTTTTAATATAAAATATCTTTAAAAGTATAACATTTGTCATAACATGTTTATGACACTTGTTTATGACGCTGCCATAAAGAAGCTGTCATGAAATCTGTCAAAAAAGATATGCCAATCTGTTTTATTAGCTCTACTTACTATATAGATGCACTTTGTAGTTCTACAATTACAGACTGTAGTCCATCTGTTTCTCTGCACACTTTATTAGCACCCTATACCCTGTTCTTCAATGGTCAGGACCCCCACAGGACCACCACAGAGCAGGTATGATTTGGGTGGTGGATCATTCTTAGCACTGCAGTAACACTGATGTGGCAGTGGTCTGTTAGTGTGTGTTGTGCTGGTATGAGTGGTCCACCAACCAAAACTACCTAGCCAACAGCTGATAAACTGATAAAATGACCAGCACAAACTGTGCAGCAATAGATGAGCTACTGTCTCTGACTTTTACACCAGCAAGGTAGGTGTGTCTAAAAAACGTGGACTGTGTCTGACCTCCCCATACCAGCACAACACACACTAACACGCCACCACCACGTCAGTGTCACTGCAGTGCTGAGAATGATCCACCACCCAAATCGTACCTGTTCTGTGGTGGTCCTCTGGGAGTCCTGACCATTGAAGAACAGGCTTAAAGGGGGCTAAGAAAATATGCAGAGAAACAGAACTACAAAGTGTTCCTATTAATAAGTGGAGCTGATAAAATGGGTAATGGCTGCTTGGTGTTGCTAACAACATTTTTAGTTCTTGGTTTCTTTAGAAAAGTTGGGTAATATTTTCATTAAAAATGATCAAAAATCCATTATGATGTTTTGGCAATCAAACCAGAATCTTTATATAGAGAATCCCCACCCAAGATTCCACCCCTACACAGCATGTCCAGGCCAGCGCATGTCCGTTAGGCCCTCCTCACCAAAACATGTACCTGTGAAGAAGCGCTGCATGCATTACGTAAAGGCTTAGTGTTGTGTGTGCGGACTGAGGTAAGAATAAGCAGTGCACGTGTGAGTTCAGCTACTCTCAGATCCCAATAATTAGATTACACTGAGAGAACGACAGGGCTTCCCCATTAACAGAAGCAGCCTTCCTCAAGCATCACTGAGGAATAATACGTAACCTTGTCTTACAGTAACAATGAACTCAGTGCCCTTTGTTTATCTTGTATTATCATAGCAGATGTTGGAACATTTTGAACACTAATGTAGTTGGCAGTTTTACTTCTACCGTCCACGCGCAACCTACTACACTCACATACACTGTGGATGCTGATTTGTTCAGTTCACTTTGATGGTTTATCCAAAAAGATGCCCTTACATAGGCATTCAAACAAGTGCCTATATATAGGCTTAGTCTCACAACTACATCACTTACTTATGAGTTTCATATACTGGCTAAGTAAGTTATAGAAGTTCATGAATTATAAGTTTACATGATCAATAACCCAATTATAAACCTGCAATTTGTGAAATTAGTTGAGTAGGAGTTGTGTAAGAGTCAGGGTGCATTTTATATTTAATGTTTTATTTTTTCCAATATGTTAAACTCCAAAAGCCAAAAAAAAATAAATAATAATTAGTACACTAAAATTTGTCATACTTAAGTGTGTTCTCTGTAGAGGATGTGTTAACTTATTTTCATGTAGAAAATCAAGAAAACGGCATTTTAGCAGGGGTGTTCAAACTTTTGACCATAACCTTATGATTGTATGTACAGCACATACAAATACATTAAGGCAGCATAACTCAAATGAGTGGAAAAATCATTTGATCTATAAATCTCTTGAATAACTGCTGCTCAAAGTGAACAACTCCATAGTCTAATTAAAGTGTTTCTATTTTATGAAAAGCTACAAAGAGTCAATATCTAGACAAACTGACTGTCTGAAAGTATATACATTTTTACAAATGACAAAAGAGACAACAAAAATAAATTCCGCAAACAATTTCTCTTTCTGAATTTATTTTTGGTTCATTGCTGTTTTCACACTCTTGCTAATCCACGGATTATGCATCATTGTTTTCAATGAAAATTGAGCCAGTAGATTAAACTGCACTTAATCCAGTACATATGTGTTCTGACACGTGTGTGTTCATGTGTACGGATGCAAAACAGGTACAATAATGAAGAAAGTCATATAAAATGATAGATTTGTATCACCAGTCTAGTCATGTTATTTGTCATAAAAACAGACTGAAGTGATTCCTTTTCTGTTTTGTGTCTACACAGCATGTGACGGTGCAGCTGATGGTGGCTGTTGGCGCAGCGGTCATCGGCTCCTTACAGTTCGGCTACAACACGGGTGTTATCAATGCACCTCAGAAAGTGAGTGCAGCACCTCAGACGTTACAGATTGGATTCATCCTACTGAGCTTAGAACTGTAGTTAAAATTTCTTTCAAAGACTTAGAGGTAGAAAGAGTCAAGATTATTAGTCCACATTTAGGTCTTGTCTTTGAAAGATTCTCTCTTTTTTCCATGCTACTTCAATGCCATTATGTGTGATCTCTATATACTTTATAACCCCATAATATCCCTGTAGTGTTTGCAAGACAAGCTTAATGTGCCCTTCCTGTTTTTCCTGTTAAGATTAATTTGTGAAGAGCACAACCTAATAATAGACAAACACTACCCCCACTAGAGGTCCTTATCAGGTTATGTTCAAAGTCTATTTTCCACCCCATATATGGAAATCCAGCTCCAATGCAGGACATAACAGAGTCTGATATTGTATAGACCGATTTATAACTTCCTGTTAAAATTATAGACTATCAGCTGGAATATGACTGAGACGGTAGTGTAGAAACAAATCACAGTGGCGTATTTGCTATTTAACAACATGTTTTACTTTAAACTGCAAGAGCCCACAACTAAACTCCTTACTCTCATAACTACATTCTATGGCACCCAAAAGTATTTGGATACTCATTCCATAATTAAAGATGTTAGTTTATTGTGTTAGGAAACAATATGTCAAGTGCCATTTATGCTAAACAGACCCTTCCAAGACTAATTTCTTTTTTGGCAAAGTATTCTTTCAAAAGGCAACTAGTGTATTTAAGATCATTATCGTTTAAGCAATTCTTCTGCAGAAATGCACTTCTGAGTTCATGATCCCACCAGTGAAGACAAGCTCACCATCACCACTGTAGGAAAGACAGCCTCCAATATTTGTTTTTTCCATTTATGTGCTTTACAGTAGTCTTAATGCAGTTTGGTTGGAAACCTCCTCCAAGATTTCTTCACTCAAACTGTCTACTGTCAGTCTGATGTTGTGCTAAAAATGTTTTTTTTTCTGAAACAAATATTTTATTAAACATTTTATGAAGTAATCAACATAACCTCAAACAAAGTTTACCAATGGTTAAAGGTGCAGTGTGTAAGATTTAGGGGGATCTATCAGTAGAAATGGAATATAGTATACAAAACCATATTTTCATTAGTGTATCATCTCCTGTAACTATGAGTACTTGTGCTTTTGTTGCCTTAGAATGAGCCCTTCATATTTACTTAGATCCTCTTCCAACAGAGGCGACAATGTTGTGCCTCCATGTTTTTACAGTAGCCCAGGATGGACAAACTGGCTCTAGAGAGCGCCTTCTGAGTTTTTATGCTGAAGTGGCAGTGAATCAGTGGTTGACGCCGGTGCTGACTAACCTTTTTTGTGTTGTGAGAAGTTTAAGAACCCAAATTTTGACAAATCGAGGATCATACTTCTTGTTTAGCACAAGAAAAAGCAAGGGAGGGTGAATTCTCATCATCAATAAATTGATTCTACTACATGCTTGGAAAGGGAGGGAGCTTCATTTGGTTGCAATCTTACACACCACACCTTTAAATTGTCCAAATATGTTTTGGAGCTACTGTAACTTAATTGTTTCATAGTAGTCACCAAATAATTCAATTCAAATCGTGTTGGTTGTGCCAGCTCACATTCATTTTAATCCTACACTAAAGTGACTTTTCAGTGGGGAATAACTGTTGAAAGTATAAATTAATTCAAGACTAAACAATGACCTGGCCTCTATAATTTAAAGAGTTAATTATTTTATTTTCACACAAATGACACTTTAAAGTCCACAGCCTGTATTACTTCACTGAATCTGAAAGGTGTGTATATTAGGCTCTTAAGGAGCAGAGATTTGGCTTCAGAGGTGCAAAGAGATAAAGAGTTGAGGTGATGGCGTAAATCAAGGAGCTACCGAAGAGACGTGCACAGATCCACGTTGTGAACATGTGCAGATTAAGATTAGGGTTGTTTTAGGGTGTCTAAGCACTCCCTGGTACAGGAACAGCTTGTTTAGGATAGGTGCTGGCAAGAGTGCTGTAGCTCAAGGCCTCTGATGCTACATTATCAGTACTGCAACTCTAGACAAACTCCCTAATGCCCTCTTGTGACCTGTGAACTATCTTTGAAGGTCGCAGTCAGGAAAGCTATAAGATACAGCTATACTAAATTATCTTACTGTGTTGATAAAGCTTTAGTGAGTAGATTGTTAAGGAAATTACAACCTTCAGGCCATATGGTGGCAGCATATTAGCTCTGTTTCGATTCTATGCAGTGGTACCATTGTGTAGTCTGATGTCACTTTTATTGTCTTATCCTTTTTGAATGAAAAAAATTGAATGAAAGTAGTCAATTTCTAATCTGACACTGATAAACACATATTAATGTCATATATATATATATATATATATATATATATACACATATATATATATATATATGTGTATATATATATATATATATATATATATATATATATATATATATATATATATATATTATCAACACTACAATAATACATTCCCTATAATGTGAAGTCTTGCTCCCTCTGCTGGTTCAACACAGTAATCTCAGCGCATGGTTGAAGTTTTGATGATATTGAAGGAGATATCAGGCTGTGCACCTGGAGTTTTGTCATGCAGATTTTGCTCTAGTCCTAATCTAACACAAATGATCCAGTTGCTCAAGGCCCTCAGAAGCATATGAATGACAATATGTTTCATTCTGCAGGACTGCTGGTCCAGTACAGATATAGATATAATTTCTTGGCTATAAAACAGCTAGAAAAATGTGAAATGCCTCTCTTACTGTGAGGTACTTACAGCATCCATAGTATTCCTCATGTGCTGACTTTACTAAAATATGGGGAAATGTGTGGAATTTAAACACGTTAAAGGCACACTCCATCCAAAAGGAAAAAAATTACCATCGCTATATATCTTCAGTTATATTTTCCTGTTGAAAAGCCAAGGAAGGAAGGCAGATAACTTATGTTCCTGCCAGGAAGCCAAATATCTTATAGTAACCATGTAACTGTAGTAGTAAGCCTTCAAATCATTATTACAATGGAGAGAATGGACTAGTCAAATGACAAAAAAATAATTAGTCAGATGACAGGGACAATAAGCTAAATGCTACAGTTAGCAAGGTAGCTGACTATTACGTTTTCTTACATCATTTTGGTGTCTCTTCTCTTTCCTTTGGTTTCATTTTTTGCTGAATAAAGATAGAATCAATGTTTCCTTTGTGATTGTGTTGGCGACTAAGGTAAGAGTTACACTATCTAGTCTGGTTGTATTTATTAGCCTATGAATCGGTGGCTTACTTAGCAGTCAGGACTGGTTGGCACCACAGGGATTACTAAAGTTTGCGTAGTGCCTGCTGAGAACTGTTGATAAAACATGAAAGATGAAACTCTCCTGTCAAATCCATGAGGCTGAGGGTAATAATGCTGTGCTACAGATTTTTACACAACACAGCAAATAACTTACTAAACTCTAGTTTTAACCCAGAATGTCCCTTTGTGTGAAAACTAACCAGCAAGTTAAGAAGTATTATACTTTAATAATACTTGTATATATTATTATCATTAGCTGATACACGATTGGTCTTCTCTTTTAAATGTTTTACAATTTATGTTTTTTTCTTATAGACCATTGAAGAGTTCATCAATAAGACATGGTATGAACGTTATAATGAAAAAATACATGAAAACACCCTCACCACACTCTGGGCTATATCGGTCTCCATCTTCTCTGTTGGAGGCATTTTCAGCTCCTTCTCTGTAGGGCTCTTTGTCAATCGCCTGGGCAGGTAATATTTCAGAGACTTCCTACAGGCCTAATGGATTCAATGTACATTCTGGTTTTCTGATGCTCAACGTTCAACTTTCTTCTCTCTGCAGGAGGAACTCAATGCTTATTGCTAATGTCCTTGCCTTCATAGCAGCTGCTTTAATGGGCTTCTCAAAGCTGGCCGCATCATGGGAGATGTTGATCATTGGTCGGCTGATTGTGGGCGTTTATTCAGGCCTGTCCACAGGCTTTGTGCCTATGTATGTTGGTGAAATTGCACCAACGTCTCTGCGCGGGGCACTGGGCACTCTGCATCAACTGGGCATTGTCATAGGCATCCTGATGGCACAGGTAATGAGGAGGGCTTATCATGAAACACTTCAGTGTTAGGAAATATTATTTGTGGTCATAACAAAACATTGTATCTCCAAATAAGTAATTTTGAAGGAAAAGCCACAAAAAAAAAAAATAAAATAATGAATGAATAAATAAACAGATAAAATTAAGATTTTAGAAGTAGTTTTGGATCATTTCTATTGATCCACTGGTCACATGTAAAGGCCAGCTGGTGTTTTCAAATGATATAAAAATACAAAACAAAAACAACAAAAACAACAACAAAAAACAATTGGAGTTACAAGATTTTAACATCAGAGCGATGATATTGGTTTATTGTATCTGCCTTGTCTTGCAGATCTTTGGCATTGACTCCATCATGGGCAACGCTACAATGTGGCCTTTCCTGCTTGGCTTCACCTTCATCCCAGCTTTGATTCAGTGTGCCATGCTGCCTTTCTGTCCTGAGAGCCCACGTTTCCTGCTCATTAATCAGAATGAAGAGAACAAAGCCAAGAGTGGTGAGAGGCCCTAAAGTAGCTACACATAAACATTCCAACATCATAGTATCAGCAACTCTGTTCTTAAAGATGTGCTCTGTGAGGTTTTACCCATGAACCTGCATGTTGTGTGTAACTGTGGAATTGTTCTTGTAGTTCTGAAGAAGCTGCGGGGCACAGATGATGTGGGAGCAGATATCCAGGAGATGAAGGAAGAAAGCCGGCAGATGATGAGAGAGAAGAAGGTGACCATCTGCGAGCTCTTCCGCTCTCCAATCTACCGTCAGCCCCTCATCATCGCCATCATGCTGCAGCTGTCCCAGCAGTTCTCCGGCATCAATGCTGTGAGTTTGCATGTCTGTCTGTAAGTTTGGTTTTGTGGGTGGCCTTAGAAAGGAGATGACTCTTATGGAATAATAAAGATCGTCCAAAATTCATATACACTGTAAAAAATAATGTCTTGATAAGTGAAATCATATTAAATCTAGTCAATCTACAGTATCTAATATTTCTCATTTTGAGATGTTGTAAGAGCTTTATAAGATTACTTAACTTATATCTAGACATTTTTACCTGTTTCAAATCCTCTGTCTTATTCTGTTGGCAGATATTTATACTTGTTTCAAGCATTATTTCTTGACACCAGCAAAATTACCTGCATTGTGTACTGAAATTATCTGCCAATACAATTAGACAGTCCCTCGAGACAAAATGACTTAAAGCAAATAAAAGAAATCTAGAAATAAGTTGAATAATCTTAATATATTCTTAGACCGATCTTATAATGAGAAATATTAGGTATATTGAATAAATCCAAGATGCTTTCTCTTGCCAAGATATTTTGCAGCATAACTTGCATGACCTTTGTAGTGTTCAGGAGCTCCTTTAATCCTCTTTTTACTGTGTTGCAGGTTTTCTACTATTCTACAAGTATATTCACAAAAGCAGGGGTGGCATATCCTGTGTATGCTACCATTGGTGCTGGGGTTGTGAACACAGTGTTTACTATAGTATCGGTAAGCTACATTACTTTATTTTTGCTGATGTTAACAGCAGCTGATAACTTCCAGTTCGGACATTTGCATAGAAAGTCCATATGTTGCTAAGAACTTTTGCTAAGAACTTTTCCTAAAGTGATTGCAGATGTTTAGTGGGCATCACTGATCACAACATGACATATTTTATGTAGTTTTTCTAAGTAGGTTTTTTAAGAGCATTTGGCTATGAAATTTTTTCCTTTCGTGTAATGTGCAACAACTTTACCCCTCTCTGGCTTAGCTCATGCAATATCTCACTCTTCTGCAGCTCTTTGTGGTTGAACGAGCAGGACGAAGATCTCTGCACCTTACTGGGCTGATGGGAATGGCTGTGTCTGCTGTGGTCATGACCATTGCCATGGCACTGACTGTGAGTGCATACAGAATTTTTTCCATCATTGCTTGTTATTCTGATTTTAAAATAAATCTTTAAAGTGTATAATAGAGAGGAAAATCCAAGTAAACAATCAAAATGTACATGAAATATATTAAAATGCGTATTGTTGTGATTTTTTTGCATAATGACTTGCATTGTTTAAATGTTTTACCTCTACTCCATGTTCATGCAATCCTTTCTAGGACAAATACCCAGACCTTTCATATGTCAGTATTGTGGCCATCTTCGTCTTTGTGGCGTTCTTTGAGATTGGGCCAGGTCCCATCCCGTGGTTCATCGTGGCTGAGCTCTTCAGTCAAGGTCCACGACCCTCTGCTTTCGCTGTGGCCGGTTTCTCCAACTGGACTGCTAACTTCATAGTAGGAATGTGCTTCCAGTATGTAGAGGTATGGAGACCAAGGCACTGTGTGCTTTTTATTTCACAGTTTTACATCAGTTGTTTTCAACGTTACAATCCTGTTTTTTCTCTTGTGTTTCTTCCTCTCAGCAACTGACAGGCCCATACGTCTTCATCATCTTCACTGTGTTGCTGCTCATTTTCTTCATCTTCACCTACTTCAAAGTGCCCGAGACCAAGGGCCGGACATTTGATGAGATCTCAGCAGGCTTCCGGCAGAACCCGAGCTCTGGAGCGGAGAAATACGCCCCAGATGAGCTCAATGCACTGGGTGCAGATTCTCAGCTCTGAGTCCAGCACGTTACTCTCACTCTGCTTGTATAGACTGACCCAGTGGGTGTCCATAAAGTCTCAGAGAAGATACTGTAGAATTTAGGGCAACGATAGATGCATTTCTCTCCAGCAGGGAGAGTCCATCAGCTGAGTCGGCAAGATAGGAAGCCTGTGACTGACTTCAAATTCAAGTTTTTATACCTACATACTTATTTGTGAAGTATTCTTTTAATTGTTTATCTTTTTAGAGAGGTATTTTAGCTCCTCTACTGGCCTCTTGTGTAGGGGTGCACAATCGGTTGGGCTGCATTGATGTGCTGGGGATACCCACCAGCCTATGTGCGTCATATCTGTGCTTTCATTTACCCTGCAGAATCGGAGCTTTGGGTAAAGTGCAAAAAACAATGTTACTGTCTTTGTTGCCTCTTGCTTTTTAGTGTTTTAAAGAACATTTGCTAATAAAAAGTAGCCAAAATATTTGACTGTTCAGAAGTCTGAATTGACTGTAAAGTGCACCCCTACTCTTCTTATGATCTTGGTTTTACAACTTTAATTAGCACTTCCCTGTTGAAAATAAGCATATCATGTAGGCTGTAGTCACACTGCTAGATCACACTCTCCTTTATTTATCTTTCCACTGAAATAAGGTCTGAAAGTCTCAGTTTTATTTATACTTTTATAAATAATAGTACTACTGTATATAAATAGCGCTGTGGATAATATAAATCTTTCTATTCAACCAACAGAACTGGCACACTTATTTATTTCTCTGAAGTGCAGCTCCAACCTCTAGAACACTGAGCTTGAATTTGTCATGCACCCAATCTTCAGGTTATTATGAATCCCATTATGTTTATTGATTTTAGCTTATGCATAGCTCATTGGAGGTGTATTGGATTTATTTTCTAAACAGGGTTTTACACTGATGCTTGAAAAAACAAAGCTTATGACAAGGTTAAATGACAGGTTATAAAAGCTACTAGTCTACAAAGGCTTTTTAAAGCCGTCCATATTTGCTGCAAGACCACTGGCATAATAAATGCAAACAAACGCTTATTTTGACTCATGATTAGGAAGAGTCAGAGACTGAGGAAGCTGTTTCCTGTTTTCCTTAACTGGACCAAGCTTATTTTGCCCCCTTTATATGATTTCACTGTGGTCTCAATCATTGTTTGTTGTATTCCAGATTTGTGTATTCAGAACCATGAACCCACCTAATTTATGTCATTTTTCATATCAATAGTTTCTTTCAAAGTTGCAGTGACAATCTTGTTAATTTATTGCACATCAATAGGCATTACCAGTGTGCGCAATATGTTTCCATACATGTTGAGCTCAACCATGTGTTTGATATGTTTGGTGTGAATGTGCATATGCTGGGTGTGAGTGTGTGTGAGAGTCAATGTGTATGCATGTATGTACATTTGACACCCTTGTTTTCACATTTGTAGCACAATTTATCTCAGAGACATTTATGTAACGACTGCTTTAACATAGTGAATGTTGAAGAAACTGCCCAGCCATGTGGTCAGAGTGTTAAAATGTACAAAACATCAAACATCTAGTACCGATAGAACACAATGCTTAGAGATAATGTTGTTATTACTGTGTTATTATTATCAAGTGGTTCCATCCAAAAAAGGCTATTACTATCTGTACATTATTTTAAAGGAACAGCAGCAGAGGTATTAAAGGTTAAGCAATGTGCCAAGATACACCCTTCTCCTGACAGCTCGTTATTTTTGTAACTGATCCTTTGGTAATCGAAAGCAAAGTTAATAAAACACAATGTACAAACAGGGGACAACTGAGTTGTGTTGTTTTGCTTTGGTTATGATCCTTTAGGTACTGCACATAAAATCAAGCTTTAGGCTTTATGCTGTTATAAGCCAAGAGGAACAGTATTTGCAGTCATTTTAATTTAAAAAAGAAACAAACACAACAGCCATATCTCTCACCAAAAGGAGGCAGCATTGCTCTCATCTATACCTGTGTCTAATCACAGCATATTTACATCAACACAGTGTACAGCCTCCCTACATTCACAGAAAGTGATTTTTTGTAAGTTACCCTGGATTGTTTTGTAAGTCACTCTGGATAGGAGTGTCTGCTAACTGACTAAATGAACAAAAATGGCCAAAAAGATGATATTAAGAAAAACATACAAATAAAAATACTAAAAATAATAAATGATAGTAAAACAAAACTGCCATACACAACAGGCCTACAACAACTGCGGATGACAAGAATTAAGAACCTAATCATCACAATGGGATGCTGTTACACGCTGTTAAATACAATATCACGTAGTTCATCTCTGACTTTCTCCAGCTCTTGTGGGGACTCTTGTTCCCCAGGGTAGACATGCCTGGCAGAAGGCAGTGAGTGCAGACTTATATATGCTGTTGTAACATGCTGTAATATGTTGCAAGACCGTATGTTGTTACATGTTTTTGTTTGAAATGTACCCATCTATGGAAAGAACATTCTTACTGAGGACAACAAAGTTTCTATCTATCTATCTATCTATCTATCTATCTATCTATCTATCTATCTATCTATCTATCTATCTATCTGTCTTTCTATCCTATCCATCTATCTATCTATCTATCTATCTATCTATCTATCTATCTATCTATCTATCTATCTATCTATCTATCTATCTGTCTGTCTGTCTGTCTATCTCTGTCTTTCTTTCTAACCCATCTGTCTAGCTATCTACCTATCTCCTCTGAGCTGCAATCAACAGAGAAACAGTAGTCATAATAAAATGCTAACAGTAAATTAAAACAGAAAAATTCCAGAAATCTCTTTCATTTTTTCTCTTCTCTGCCCCTCAGTTTAGCCCCATCAAACATCACTGACAGGACAAAGGGCCCAGAGTGAGAGTAATGATATACCCCTAACTAGTGCTTGTATGCTTTACTAGACGTCTGTGAACTTCATGTCTATTATAAAGGAGCACCAGTCTGAATCACACCAGCTGACGGTAAATTACTTTCTGGAGGACTGATCCCTCTGTAGCAGGAGTTCATCCAGATGAAAAGCCCCGGTGCTCTTGATCCCTGCTAGGCCTTGAAAGATCAAAGCCGGATTTGAAGTGGACAGACTAAAAAGAAGAAGAACGCAATGTCACTGTCCATGCCCCTTTTGTCCTTTCCTTTTTCATGTGACTAAATACAAGGAAGGAATACATTTAGAAGCTTGTCCTTTTTTCCAGAACATTCTTTACTCAGTTGCCTGCCTAATGTGGAAGTGCAGAAAGAGAGTTCTGTCCAGCGCCACTTCTGAGGGCCAGTTGGTTGCTACTGCCATCGTCCCAACATGACAGTCAGAGCCAGCTGTGTAATGACTATCATTATCAGAATGTCATCTGGTGTCTTGCGCTTTTGACAGAGAGTGACAAATTGCAAGTGATTAGAGAGGGCTGACGGGTTTTCACTTCAGCTGTCTGCACATTTATTCACATTGCACATAACCAGAATCTGAATGAATGCATGGAATATTGTTTGTTTTTCTTTTTAATTCCCTAGGAGATGGGGCAATGAATGCATGAGCGGACCATATGGTAGTTTTCATTGATATTCAGTGATATTTTCCTGATTGTATCAAAAAGTAATTTCGGTAGATGCTGTGCTCAGCATGCAAACAGCAACTGCTGAATCTGGGGTATTTGCATAGCATGTATAAGCTAAGCTGAAAAGAAAAAAGCTCAAACCCATTAGTTTACATGAGCGATCATGCAGAGATCCCTCCCAAAAAAGATTATTAATTGCTTTCTCTTGCATTCATACACCATCTTTCTTTTAATCGCACATGCTTTCATACTTGACAGTTGAGACTCCCAATACTTCATTTGCTTCATCAGCATAATAGTTGCATTGCATAAAATGTATATATTTTCCTAATTCTTTTAAGCAAAATATTGGCAAATAAAAAAAGCCTCTCATTATGTATGTGCCCTGGGCCAGAGCTGGCCATGAAATGAGTGGTGTTGTGTGTATAATGAGCCAAGCAGAGAGGTGTGGTGAGGCTTATCTTCCCAGGCCTCTAATTAAATTTGCTCCCTCTTTACTCACTTGTACTGAGAGTGGTTCATCTGGAGACAACTTGACCTAGATCACTGAGAGATGGCTCTCCCCATCCACTGGACTGCCCTTCACCACTCCATCCAGCACTTTCCCTGAGGCGTGAACTCCAGAGAGATCATCGCTCTTGAAGAGGGCTTCATCAGCATTATATCTCTGTAATTAAAGACTGTTGGAAGATAGACAGAAGAAGATGGGACTTAGAGCATTAAACATTCTGGAAAGATGATGTACAAAGCATCATAAAGTCATTTAACACTTAACGACCACTTTATTGGAAACATCACTTTGTTGGTACACTTTATAGGTGTACATCTTTTTCCATGCATTTTCCTGTGCAAAAGACAGAACACAGCATCAGGTTTAAAAAAAAAAAAATACACAAAATTACACACTGCTCCTCACAATCCAATCACAAATCACAAACATATTCAGTAAAGTTGAGGCCTGGGCTCTGGGGTGGAAAACATCAGCAGCCTCTTTGATTTCCACATTTTCTCCATTTTATCTATTTCCCGCACTGTTTTTTTTGACAGCAACACATCCTTTCAGACCCATAGCACTGAATAATCTTCTCACCGTGGAAGGATAGACAGAAAATCCTGTGGCATGCCTTTCTCCTATCTCTTGAAGATGAAAGCTTTTAGTACTGTTTATCTGACTTTCCCTTTCCTTATACAAGTTGATTATTTTATATATAATATCCTCAGAAATATCTCCTGATATATGATTAATTTGTACTTAGCGGTCACTTTGGAAATTACTGCACAGTACTGCACAGGTACAAGGCACTGTATATATATACCTAATAAACTGGCAACTCAGTGTAAGAATCAAGCAGTTATATCTGTTCAGTGTCACTCAAAAACAATGTGTATTAATGTTCTTTTTCCATATTAGCTCCTAATTAACACAACACTATATCATTTTATCACCTTCATTTTTGTTTTACACTCCTGTAAAAGGGATACAGCAAGGACAAGGTAATTAATAAAATAAAGTGGCGTTTGTGTGGCATTAGATTTGACAATATGTCTGTTAGCTACAGAAAAAAATCAACCTTTTCATAAGTAGTGAATTTTTTCAATGAGAAATGAGGTAATAAAACACTTTTAGTGTCACACTGACACTATTCATTAGCATTTTGACAGTCTTGGTTTGAGCAATTATAAAGGGTGATTTCACTTTGGTGACACTGACATATTCATTGCTGGGTTTAAATAGTCTAGATTATATAGTTAATTGTGAAACATTTTAAGTGAGTTAAGAATATTTGTGGTTAAAATATTATTATTGCGTTAAACAGTACTAAAGTGCTGTGGTGAGTTTTCTCAGTCGTTTTTCTGAGCGCTGTATTAGAGTGGCCGGGTCAGGGTCAATTCTTATGCACATTCAGCATGCAAGACAGTGACCAGGGACCTTCCTGCTTTGTTTATGAAAAAAGTGGTTGGTCACCTTTGTAAACGAATGATTCAAATATGGAGCTACTAGCTTATTTGGGTGCTGATTTGCTTTTGATGGGTCTCTTCTATATTCGGAAACTCAATTCAGAATCTACTGAGACATACTTGTGTGTCAGTGTGTTTGTGTGTGTGTGTGTGTGTGTGTGTGTGTGCATGCGTGCGCATGTGTGTTTAAATATTTTATGCTGTTTTAATATTCATGGCACAGAGAAGGAACAGACTGTCCTCCCTGCTCTGAATTCCAGCAGAAGAAATTCATGGTAATTCACACGGCTTTGTTTGAACAATCATGTCTTGCACAGATGTTCACGTCATTGAGTGCATGAATTGATGATGACTTCCCTGACTAATTGAATCACTTGAGGAGTGAGTTATTGTTCTTGAGGTAGCCCTGTAATAACCCAGGCAACATCCCAGTGTAATAGTGTAGTAAATTCAGCCTGGCAAAATGTTCTTAACATATAAATGTATGCACTTTAAATATCAGCATAAAAAAGTCATAATTGATATGTTGAG
This sequence comes from Colossoma macropomum, assembly GCF_904425465.1. Taxonomy (NCBI): domain Eukaryota; kingdom Metazoa; phylum Chordata; class Actinopteri; order Characiformes; family Serrasalmidae; genus Colossoma; species Colossoma macropomum. The sequence goes on along the minus strand of NW_023494802.1, from coordinate 12,082,311 downwards.
CAATGCCAATGCAGAAGACTACAGAAGAACTGCATGTGGCCTTTATAATAACCTGAACTTAGCTTAGACTTTGAAATCTTCTATTAACCACACATATATAAAATGATTTCAAGACTGATACTGCATTTTAAAAAAAGCACAATAATGCTCATGGTTTTATAGGAGCACCAACAAGCGAATATGGCTATTGCAAAAATGAAAACTTCCGCCCCTGTTTTCCTCCATCAACAATTCATGGTGCAAATGCTGTTTTCATAAAATATACATTGAAACGGGCTGGCCTCTCTTGGATTGCTTCATCTTCAGTGGCTCCCACTCGGAGATGAATGTGGTTTGAAGTCATGGGGCATAAGAGGATCTGACTCAAAGACATGAAAGAAGGAGGAGGGAGACTCATACTGTCTTTAGTTTCCCTATTCATGCTCTAGGGTCCCTGTACAATCTGCTGCGCCTGGTACACTGTTAGCATACTGGGAGAGGGCTCCGTGGCAGCCGGCCTGCCACTACTTGCCTGTCCCTGTTATTATTCGCTGATAATAACAGGATGGCCTGACAAAACAAGGTGACTTTCTGCTCGCTAGATGGCAACAATTATAAGAACAATCTATATCTGCCCCTCCTGTCTGTGCCACTTCCTTAGACAAATTGCCTTGTGTTTATTACCAACTACTTCCTTGTGCTCTGCAGCCCTTCGGAAGAAAAAAAAGGAGACCCATAAAGGAACTGTGTAGAGCCAGAGATAATATATGCACCCGAGAGCACCACAAAGGCCTGAGAGGTATGATTCACTCTCCTCTGTGAGAGCAGAGCTGGGGGATTGAATTGAAATAAATGAGGGGTGCATGTGTGTGTGCAGTGGGATGCTTGCTGGTGAGAACCAATCCTGGGGGGCCAGCCTTTGATGTGTATTCCGGACTCTGTGTCAGTCTGGACTGCTGTGGAGGGATTAACATTGGGTTAAAGGCATGGAAGGATCAATGGCTTTCATCATCTTACAAAAGCAGCCATTATGTCTGCATCTGGAGGAAGAGAAGGAGTCAGATTCTTTTGATGACTCTTATAATAGCTGTGAAATGATAAGACCAGCGACTCAGAAATATTGCAGAAAATTGCTTTCAGTAGCAATTTACGAGCTTATTTTTGTCAGAAGAAAACAAACATGTAAATTTAGCCTTTTAATAACTTAATATGTATTTTTTTGCAGGTAAAGTCTGTTTAATGAACAGTAGGGCTGCATGATATGATGGAAATACCACATTAATCCATAATGCTGTATAATATTGCAACTGTGACATCCCATAAAATATCATAAAAACACACTTGGTCAGGTTCAATCTCTGGCGATGCCCCAGCTGGGAGTTCAATTGGCAGAACTGGTCTCACTCTTTTTGGGTGGGTAGGAAGGCCCTCTTTCTTCCCCTCATCAACGCTGGTGCAATGACTGGCCTCAGCAGGCCTAGGCTCATCTACTTTTTTCACAGGCCCACCAAAAATGGCTCAGATTTACTTCAGTATTAAAAGTCTTATGAATAAATAACCAAAAAATGGGTATGCATTTAAAATTCACTAGCTAAATATATGACATATTAGAAATTCCATTTTTGACATTGATGATGAGACTAGTTTCTCATCATGCTGGTATGAAAATTATAGTTTATCGAATGCTACATTAGCATTGATGCTGTCAGCATTTTAGAGAAAACTATAAGGAGGACAGCAATGTGAATTTAAGGATAGGAAGCGTATGAACATGGCATGGTTTAGGCATGAAAGTACTTGTGCGCAATATAGTATTAGATCAGGGGTCGGCAACATGCAGCTCTTTTACTGCCCTTTTGTGGCTCCACAGCATAATTCATTTTTTAGTAAAATAATCCTTTGCTGATTGTACTAACACAGTTTTAACAGTAAACGGTCTCAAATGCTGTCAAACACTAAAAAGTCACAAAGCTGAAGTCGACCTCTCCTTCACCAGCTTCTCATTCAAATTTTACTGTTCCATCTTAAATGGTGCAGCAGTTATATTCATTTAAGATGGAACAGGACAATTCGAGTAAGAAACTGGTGAGGTGAGTAAAAATTGTCGAGAGACATTTTACAAGAAATTACTCCACTTTTGCGGGAGCGTTACCTGTTGGAGATGCGACAAAAGCGGCAATAGCTGAGCTAAAGGTAAAAGCAGAGCAAAGTAAGTCTGCATATTCATTTATATTACTTTTTATATATACTTCATTTATATATACTTCATTTATATTACTTTTTATAGTATATACTTTTTAGTCTATACTAGGACATTAGCTAGCACATATTAAGACATATTTTCAGCCAAGATGGTAAAACGTTACTGCAATAAAATGGACATAAAATGTTGTGGCTCCCAAGGTGGTCTGATTTTTATCTGTTTCTTGTATAATGCAAATGCCTTGATTCATCTGGAACACCTGTGAACCAGAAATGATCACACTGGCATATTTCAGCATTGCAAAGGGCAATATGGTGCTATCAACTGAGAAGCGGTATACAACACTGAGCGCCTTTTACTTTTTAGTCAAGAATGTACTCCACTACTTAGTTTTATTCATGGAAGCTATGGACATTTGCAGGGGAATTTTGCATGGTAATATGCATAATTAATGAGCTTAAAAAGACAATACAGCAATGTCTGCCTTAGATAGATCATATTACACATGTGGTTTTGCAACAGGAGAGAAAAGAGCATACCGTGGCATTTTAAGGGCTGGTGAGAAAGCACAGCTGACGGACATTATAGGCAATTAGCAGCTGCTCTGTCTGGCTACAGAGCCATATCCTTAGCCAGTATTCTGACCTCAACCATGGATGCCTGGAGCCAGAAAAGCCTACTACTGACATGCTTTGTTTCACAGTAATACTTTTATGCAAAAACATCCTACATTATTTATGCACAATTAGATTTCCCAATTTCTTCTGCATGCCTGTTTTATTGGATACTTCTGTATCATGAATAATTTAAAATGGTTTTCATGCAATGGTTTAAGGCTACCTGGCCAATTTTCCATGGGGAGAAACAATTAGTGGTGGTCTAATGTGTTTTTTGGCTGACTAGTGTTTTTAGGGTGACCAAGTTTAAATTAATGGGACTCTCTTGGGAGGTTTATATACAAACTCCCACCTTTATACTTTTGCCTCTGGTAAACTGTAATTGCAGTAAGACTTGGCTATACTGATTTAATATACTTTAACCACAGGTATTCCTGCATAATTAGAATTAATAAGTGTTCTATCAGAGTCCCCTGGGCCTGGTACGCTGTGCCCCCCTGTCCTGGGGCTAAATCATGCCTGCTCTTATAAGCTTTCACTATGTAATTGATGCTTAGTGCACTCTCGGTCTACATGATGGACAGAATAAGCTTAATGGACTGCTAGATCGCCCTCTCGCTCACATTGGCTTCTCTGCAGATTGTGCAGAACTGCTTCACTGTGTCCTCAGAGGCTTACAGCAGTGCCCAGTCAATCAAAGCCACGGCACCAGGGAGTGACTGTTGTTCTTTTTTATACAATATGCTTGGCTTAGGGAGATGAAGAAATGCTGTGTAAAAGTTTAGGCTACAGAAAAGCATTTTGCACATTGGAAGAGTGGCTTGAAAAGAGTTTGGGCTGACAGGAGGCGTACGCGCTCCGAAAACTGAAAGCGACCTACAGTGGCTGCTGGGTTGGCTTTAGTGTGACAACGGGACATTATCTGTGATGAACTGTGCCATGCTCACGTTTGATGGCCTGATGGCTTTTGACAGTGCTGGGTATTGGACTGTTGGTAAAATAGAATACATCCACGAACAGAATAGAGAGTGACTCTAAGGCAAGATGAAATACATGGTTTTGCAAATACATCCGGACAGAATTGATCAGCCGCCGGAAATATCAGCCAAGAGTGAAAATAGGGGGCAGCTGTCAGAATAAGGAGAGGAGACAATGTTTACAAAGGACTCGCAGGGGACAAAATATGTAGAAATCTGCAACAACTGTAAATTATAATGTTTATGCAAATTATGAAAAACCACACTCTCAGAAAAAAAAGGTACGAAACTGTCACTGGGGCAGTACTCCTCTTGTCACTGGGGTGGTACCCTCAATGGTACATCTCAGTACCCTTAGTCAGGGAACATAATTGTTCCATAATCCATTGAAATGATATTTTCTAAGTTGTATTGACTCCACACACCCTGTCTTATCTCCAGGCTTTTTATTTTATTGTTCTGTTTTAAAACATTAGGTTATGAAAAGGTACAAATACATACTTTTCCACTGGGAAAAAATAATTTAAGCCATACAATTGGATCTCAAAACCACTGTTGTACCTTTGCAATTTACATTGTTTTGATGAACGAAAAATGTACCTGCACAGTACCTTTATTTCTAACAGTGTATGAGCTGTTACTGAGCTCCCTGTTGCAGGAGAGCTATACTTCTCATTTGCTCTAGAAGATCTAAAGCTTTTTTATAGGATCTTGTGAGAGTCAAGGCTTTGTTACAGATCTGATGACCGTAAATGTTTCATGATTTTTCTCCAGAATGAGAGGCTCTGTCAGTCACCAGAATAGCTCTTTTTATCTATGAAAGAAAGGAGCTTTTAAAATCATTCCACAATGAAAAATGCATATAAGATCAACTCTGCTTTTTCATAATCAAGGAGTTGGCAGAGAACACAATAAACAGAGCTTTTGGAAAAGCCTTCTTCTCCAAAGTATTTTGCCTTACTGAACAAGGTTTGAAATTCATGGGAATTGCGGAATTGTTTTTTTGGCTTGTTTTCACAGATACGCGTGTTCCTCCAACAAAATGTCAAGATAACTAAAGGCTTTGTGGGTCCATTTGGGTCTTTTACTTAGATCTGTAGGAATTACAGCCTCTGAAAGCACCTTTAGCATTCTAAATGTCAGAGGAGGTGGGTGGGAAGGATTTAAATGAAGTGTACTGAAGATTTCAAAGTGGAAAGAGCAATTAGAGCTGCATGCACATGCATACAAATTAAAACAGGATGGCTTTTGGGAGAACAAAACAAAACAAGGTCAAAGGAGTCTCAAAATCCAAGTCCCAGAATGATTTGTAATTAAAACTATTATACAACACCTAGCATACAATACCATAAGGTCTGATTATAGTTTGAAATGTGCTTTGACATTTCTGAGTGGAACTTGGCTTGAATGAATTTCTGACTCCTCACTTTGTACGACTGCAAGATGCAATCCAGCCTAAAGAGGAATGTCCTGAGGATGCATCGTATGTCCATTTTAGGTGGCAGGAAGGTCATTTTGGACAACTGAAGTGAAGAAATAGAGGTTAGTAAAGATGTTCTGCTCTTAATGCAATCTGGCACAGATATAATTGACATTCCCTGTCCATTACTTTTTCAAATATGAGACTGAATATCATTTTCCCATCATTATGTTTTGTATCTGCTAGAGAAAATAAGCAGCTAATAGGTTGTGAAATGGGAAGCTTCCATTGGGCTGTAATTACAGAGCCATTATAACACAACAAACATTCTAATTGCAAATCCAGCAGGTTTGTTATGTTGGAAATTCATTTAAAAAGCAAAACGTATAAAAAACACCCAGAGATTGCCACAATAGAACAAATCAACTGTACATCTGTACACTCACTTGCATTCAAATAGTCCTTTCCTGTATCTTTTCTGTTTTCACCAAAACTCTTAAACAGTAGGTCTTATGTTAGTATCTCTAATATCATCGGATATTATATGTCATATTACAGCATTAAAAGCAATGTTTATAATCCAATATTTCATTAGACATTACACAGATCACCAGATCAGTCTGTAAGTTAGAAGGAGCAGCATGCTGTAGACTCAAAAAATGAATGGATCTAAACGGATTTTGTGTTAAAATAACAGCTTGAATAAAAGTTTGGTGACTCTTTTTTTGAAGACCACCTTCACAAGGACTACATGACATACACATTTGCAAACATATTTGCAATATGACATGAGATGTTCTATGAACAAAATTACATTGCACTGACATTTGGCTTTTATACTAAGTGAGAAACATATGTTCCATTTGTTACACTGTTATAAAGCATTGTTCTCAAGTAACAGAAGAAAATGCCTAGTTCTATAAAAGATGCCAGGCACTGACATTACATTGACAAGGACGCTTATATCAGTGTAATGTCACTTCATAAAACATGCCATCTTGTGAGCATTAACATAAAATGCTCATAAATTCTCAAGTAACTTCTTATGCATGTGTTATTAAATGAAAATTCCACCAAATGCTAAAAAATTCTAACTAATTAAATCGGTGAGATGTATACAAAGTCATTCAGAGAGGTCTGATGTGAAGTAGTGCATTGTAGAGAAACATATAGAGTCAGAATTGTTCAAAGTGGTGGTGATAGGAACCAGACGTCTAAAGTATTTAATGCTTCCAAAAGCTCCCTCACAGAAAGTTACTACATGAAATTAGGATGTAACACTATTTTCCCATCATAAATGTTTCATATAAAGACTCAGAAGACATGTGTGGGTTCACTGGTCATTTTGAGTGGTAAATTTTAATACTTTATTTTTAGATCTTAGACATTGTAGACATCATGACCCTTGGTTCCTATCTCAACCACTGTAAAGAAATCTGACTTGGTAAGTTTATCTACAATGCACCATTTCACATCAAACCACTCTGAATTGCTTTACATTTCAACAATTGAAGTACACATAAAATTTTAGAGAAATCGGTGGAATTCCCCTTTAAGCGTTACCCAAAGTCCATCCTTACTGCACTCTTAAAAAGGATGGGTTCTTTAGTAAGGGGTTCAAGGTTTCTTTAGTAAAGACAATGGTTCTATTTAGAACCATGAACACTCAAAGAACAATTTGCATGCTTAAATGGTTCTTTGCATGGTGAAATGGTTCTTTGGAGATTGATGGAGAATGTGTTGTATATGGTTCTGTGTGTTTGAAAATGGTTCTATATAGCACCAAAAAGGGAGGTCAGCGGTTGCAAAACCTTTTTGGTGCTATATAGAACCATTTTCAAATTATTGACAGCACATTCTCCATTAGTCTGAAGAACCATTTCACCAAGCAAAGAACCATTAAAGCATGAAATGGGTGATTTAATTGAAATGTGTGGCATAATCACATCAAGTTTAAGCAACATTTACTTGTTTATTTACGCCTTTCTTTTGGTTTCAAAGCAGATATAAAGTGTTTTCTTCCTCAGTTGCTCATTTTTATCAAAACTTTCCTACTCACAGTGGTAGCTCGCATCGGCGCCAGTGAGTCACGTGCGCCTCCTCCTCCGTTGCTGGCAGAGTGCAGTTAGACGTTAAAGAGGAGAGAGAGAGAGTGAGCGAGGAGAACAGCTCGGTGCACAGGGAGGCTGTGAGCAGATACACATTAGGTTGGCTTCACTCCTTTTGTGTTTTTAAATCGTTTTAGTCTCGTTTCTTTACCTTGTGAACTTGTACATCTGTCCTGGCCAGAGCGCAGACGTTGGTGTCCCTCAGCTTCGCGGAATATCGCCGTCGAGTCGTCGGTGACAACAACAAAGTAAGTGGCAGTGATGCTAAAACTGCTTAGCAGCTGTTTCTTCACTGTTTTGTTCTGCGTCTTGGCTTTTGTGCTGCACAAAAAAACCGTTTTTTATTCGTTTTTACTAAAGTGGCCGTTGAGGATGGAGTGACGGTTGGTCTGAGGTCCGAGTGGCTACTTGTCGCGCGCGCGCGGCTTTTCGCGCCTCGTTTGATGTGAGTGCGCGTGATCCAGTTTAAATCCAAACGGTTTTAAGCTCGTCGTTTAACTGAATTAAACTGATTTAGCTCAGTTACACAGCAGCTTTCGGGCATTTCTACAGGGCAGCACCCGATAACAAACAGAGCAGAACCGTCACTGACTGATTAATTCACTCTTAAAGTTGTTAACAGTACTAAAACGAACACGGTAGGTGTCAGTTAAACACTGTATGTGTTGATTGAGTGTCAGTTGAACACTGTATGTACTAATTCAGCGCTAAAATTATCAGGTCAGGATTTTCTGTATGCTGTAAACTGATGCACACCGAGTGTTTCACATTAAGAAGACACTTAAAGTCATATGCAAAGCGTTTGTTTCTGGTTTCATCGTGACTGCACAGGTTAGCAGCCTTGAAGGAAGCTAACAGAGCCTTCACAGAGAGTGCCTTTAGGATCACAGTGGGAGAATTACTGTAGCTGTCAATCATGTGTGGCTCTCAAAGCCCCCAGTTTAAAGTGTATGTGACAGTTTGCCTCATGAGTGACTTGAATTTTAGTTCAGTCTCTTGCTATTCAGGAGGCTTACGATATCATTTGATGGGCGCCTCCCTGAGCCCTCCTGTTTCTGAGGTGTGAGCGTGTGGTGAGCCCTTTGTGAGCCTGTCTGCTTGAAGCACTGATTGATATTCCCCTCATCTCAGCCACTGCACAAACATCAGAGCAGGTTCTTGCTTCTGTCAGCAGCGCTCAATGGAAAAAAAAAGGAGCCCACACACTCATTCATCTGCCCTTTCCATTCCCAAACCCATCTCAGCAGAAAGAGGGAGAGAAAATTAGAGGGGCGGTGTATTTTTTTCCCCCTGCTGCAGGAATGATCCTTTCTGTGGAGCCAGCAGGCTACAGCAGGATGTACAGTGTGCAGGAATATCTGTATTTTCTGCTCTCGGTTCTGCCCTTACACGTGGTAGACAGTCTCTTTTCATCTGCTTCTTAAACAAAGAGCACCTTTAAGAGGGTCATGAGCTATTTCAATAATGAATACTGTGTTTCTGCCATGGCATGGCTGAACATATTGAAATACATTGTGTCTTGGAATATCTCTTTGCTCTCTGAAACATGTGAAGCATTGTGTGCCAAACATGTAACCACTACAGTGAGCTCACGTAGAATAAAGCGTGCTTTTAGAATGAGTAACGACCTCTGTCCTGAAAGGAGGTAGAGTACGCTCTGGGATATAGGAAAACAGGCCTTAGTGCTTTGAAGGATATTTTAATGTGACAGCCAGGTCAACAGAGGTCTTTAGGAATGTGTTTTTTCCCATGAACAGAAATGTTTTCAGACAAGGGCAGACTCAGTGTGTTTTCGCATGCCTGGCTGAGGCTGGGGTTGCCTGTCCAAAGTGAATGCATTCAGGGTGAGTGGCTTGCCCTGTGCAAAGCTGAGGTTCTGGCTGTAGCCTGAGGGATGGCTGGTTTTTACTGACCTAAAGCTTGCCCCCATCCTCCACGGCTCCACCTGAGCTCCAGGCGCTTGCGCACAGCCCAGATGGTGCTAATATTCTGCTGTAAATAACCACACCTTGTGCTTCTTATGAAGGATACTAAGGGCACCTCTCCAAGTTGTGGTTTATTATATTCAATCATTTGGGGCAGTAGGGTTTTATTGCTGTTTGGAAAGTGCAGGTTTATTTGGCAGTTTGCCATTGCGATATGGATTGAGGGAAGAAGGGTTTAGGATTTTTTTAATACAAGAACATTCTGTTGATTTGTTACAGGCCCTTCTAGTTAAACCATCAGGCCTGTGAGTCCAGAGAGTCGTTTGCACATATTTGCTTGATCTTGTGCATAACATTCTGCACTGCATTAAATTCAATGCAGTGCATATAAAAGGTCTAGCATTGTTTTAACTGCATAAACTATAGTGCGAAGATAAATTGCAGCATGCATTGCATATACAGCATTATCTCTCTTAGGGATAGCAGCCACGCTTGTTCTGCAGTGGAAGAACCGGCTTGAAGAGAAGGCACAAACAGGAAAAAGAGCAGAAAGACCCTTCCTCGGGCTCTTTATGTTTCTCTTAATCCCTCTGCTGTGACACTTAAAGAAGCATAGCTGAGTTCTTCCTGGCTTTCTCTACGCTTGCAGGTCCCAACAGCAGCATTTTGTATTGTGGTATTAAACATTATAAGTTTCATTTGAAAATCTGAGCATCTTTTTATTTGATTTTTTCTTCTTAACTGAGTCAGAAAAGAAAGCACAACTTTATGGTATAATACAACTCAGTGCCTTGTACTATATAAAAATTTGTTGCACTGGTATAAATGTTATGGGCTTCATATAGGCAATGTCAATTGATGTGTCTTTACATTTTCTGCTGTGTGCATGTGCTTGTATATGTGTACACACACACTTTACAGCATTACAGCAGTCAACTGGGTCTTGATCCAGCCATTGCTTTCATTTTCCCCTCCAGTGCTTGCTTGTTGTGCTTTAGGAAAATGGAAGCAGTGGGGGGTCTTGTTGTGTCCTCAGGTTCACAGCCGGTGGACACCCCACTGAGCCTCAAGGTAAATGATAACAGTGTCCATGCTGACTCTTTCAGCTGCAGTCAGGCTTTCCAATATGGATTAAAGAGACCCGCCAGCATTAGGCCGCATTGAACTGAGGTTTATGTTTGTGCTGTGGCTTATTTTCCTCTTTTGCCTATTGTGCAGTGGTTCAGAAGGGTAATGCAGTATGGATCAGGGATATAAGTGCAAAATTTTTTCACTCGTCTTTGATGATTAGTTGATTCAGTTATCCTCCTGACAGGGGGTTGTTCAGTAAATAGTCCTCTAAGATATGCACTGCACACCAAGCACCGAACAGTCTCTTGAGTTATTTCAAATTAGTTACTCATAATGGACGAGCAAAAGAATAAAAGCAAAGCGTGCTTGTCGTTTATGGTTTAATCATGACACCGAAGTTGCACTGTGAAAAAAAAAATACTGTAAAAATGGCGAATGTCTGGCAGCTGGGGTTTCCAGCAGATTACTGTTAAATTACATTAATCTACTGCACATATTACTACATTAAAACACATACAAATGTGATAAATATCAGGTTTCATAGCATATATTGCTGTTATATTTAGATATGCATTACTGTGTTGTTAAGGTAATTTTACAATAAATAAAGTGAAATTTTCAAAGATTTTAATAAATGGAAAAACTCAAAGGCAGCTGTGATGTACAGTACACTAGTTAATTTAATGAACTGTTCAATTATTCCAAAGTTGTATAATTACAGTCACATTAAAGTACACTATAAAGCTACTGCCAAAAGTAGTTTATTACTGCTACAGGTACTGCTTTAGGTTTTAGCAACTAAAAATATCTCCCAGACAAAAAATAGAGCACCATGTTCTGGTCCGCAGTGTGACGCACTGTTATTACTGCAAGGCCATTAAGTACACCACAAAAATCTAACCCTATAATAGACATTGTTTTTGCTACAAAGAAAAAATATATATAATTAAATAATGTAAATATAATTGTATATTATAAATGAAAACAACAGCATGATCCAGTTGAAATGTTACATTTGTCTGGCAAGTTACTATTACAGCTAAATTTAAAAAGAGGTATGATTTATATGTATGAAACACTTGTGTTTACAACACAGACACTAGAAAGAGTCGTTTGCACGCAGTCATGAAATTATAACAGAACAGTAAATTGCAGTTATGTAGTTAGAGAATGCCTATGTTTTTATTTTGATTTAAATTGTTTATTCAAAATACAGCAAAACATAAACAGCAAAATATAGGGACTTGTAGTAGACCTTGAAATATTACATGAAAACTTCTATTAAAAGAAAATGTCCCCAGGAAGTAGGCCGTTTAAACCTACCTATTTGCTCGAACTAGACACCTGGCATCTGTTCTCTGCAGGTTCATTCATCCTTGGGATCGATTTCTGAGCTGCTGAGCTAAGTGTTTATATTGGTTGAACTACAGCTGAAATGCAGTTGGTGTATTTGGTGATATGACTGGTGTGGTAGAATTGAGGTGTAACCGCTGTCCCATAGATTATTGTTGGGGGGAGGGGGATGGGAATGTACATTACATTGCAATGCATGCTGGTGATTGTAGTGCAGGGCATTGTGAAACGGGCTAATATTGATAGAAAATTACAACAGTTGTGCGGGCCGGATAGGATTGTGTCTTGTGTTTGACATAAGGGGTTCTTACAGTAACTCAGTTGCACTGTTTTATAAGACCAGTATTTTTCACAAGGACATGCTATTTTTCAGTGATTTGTTTTGAAATAAATAAGCTTTTTCTTCTGAATCATGTCAATGTGTAGAATTTAATAGAACACAAACACAAAAAAATATCTGAAATGCATTGAATCTTGACCTTAGAAGCAAAAATTGTATAAAACTTTAAAGCCTCAGGAACCTAAAACCATGTTCTCTTTCTAAGTAGGTTAATCTTACTCTTGTGGTCCCACATTATACATGAACAGTATATGTCCTCTGGCCAGTAAATGGCTGAAGCATTTTGACAACATTCTCCTCTCTCGATGTAAACTAGGCAGTCTTAGTATTGGGTAGTGTGTACATAAGCAGTATCCTCACAAGGCTAATGTGGGTTGTCACGCCCACATATTGTTAACAGCAGTAAAGTGAACAAGAACATTATCTTCTTTAAGATATCACCATATAGAAGCGGGATAATGTTTTTAGTGAGCTGTGGACACAATGGCGATAGTCTAGCTTAAACACAGCCTGCATATGTAAAGCCTCTTTCTCTCATTTGTCTCTGCTTTGCTTGCACTGTTGTCTTTAGTTTTGCTTGAGTGGACCAGCAGGCTGGGTGTGTTCGACTGAGGGATGTGAATAAACACATGATCACATGATCATCAGAATAGTAGGACCTCAGATAGGTGTGATACGCAATTTTTATGTCACATTTTATTATGTTTCCATCTTGCTTATGTTTCTAAAATTCAATTTTAGTATAATACAGACATGTGTTCCCTGAGACTTTTTTATATTGTTACACTCCTAAGAGACCCACCCAAAAAGGTTGGACTGCAGAGTAAAACACCTAACTGTGATAGTTCAAGATGTCTCATTATTGTATGAAATAGGTCATGGTACTAGAATTACCAGTATTGCCAGCACAACAGCTTTAACACTACATGCACTGTGAAACTGTTAACACTGACTCGTAAAAAAGCAATGGTGCCGTCTTGGAAACAGAGTTATCTCTCTGTGGAAGTGTGTTAACAAGATACATGACATGAAGTCTGGGCTAATTTCTAAGCATATTGCCCTAATTTTGACTCTTGACCTTTTTTCTGATCTTTTTTCTGAGGCTGTTTTCAGGCTAATTCTTCTAATTCTTTAAAGCCTGTGTAGTTCATAATGCAAACTGTCCAAGCTTTTACAAACAAAAGACGTAGGTTTGATTAAACTTCTTGATTCTCCACATTAAACTTACCTCTTTTAGTGAAGTTGATCTTTGCATATTATCAGCCAAAGTCACTTCCATTGCACAGCGCAGAGAGTTCTGTATGGTGCACAGCTTAAAACAGCACTTCTTGGTATCAGCCTTTGTCCTGGTATCAAAAGTAACTAACCTTATCACAGTGAGAAAGTTTGCAAACAAAAGTGAACTTTTTCCATTACCTTTATGTTCACCAGAAACATTGGCAAGGGGAGACAAATGCTTTGAAAACAGAGATTACCTTGAACATACATCTCGGTATAAGGGACATTGTAGGATTTTGCTGACACATGATCAATAGCCCTCTCATTCATTTTAAAACAGTAGCATCTTAAGTATTGTTTATACTGTAAAAAAAGGATTTTGTGTTTTACCAAAAAATAAGTGACCTGCCTGCCTTAATTATTTTATTTTATTTTTGTATTTTAAACAAATATTATCGTAATCATATTGTTATTAATATTTTTTGTAGTGTAATAAGTCACAGTGTGGTTGTTAAAAAAGAACCATCACTGCAATTGTTCAATGTTTTGCTGCTCAGAACAGCCATAATTCTTCAAAGCTGTTTGTGGATATGAGCTCACCTTAGGACAGGTGGATGAATAGGGCTTGGTGAGGTGGGAGCCCTCAGTAGCCTGGCTATCCATTAGCAGGGGATACGATAAAGCCTGACCATATCCTTGAGTGGCTGTTTCGCGCTTAATCCTGGCTGCCATAGCTGGAGGGCTGCTACTAATTGGCTCCTGTATGTCTCCAGTGAGCCCTGAGCTGTCAGCTGGGACCTGGAGAGACCTTTTTAAATTAAAGAGCTGTGAATACTGGGACTCGTAGTTCTATTTATTATTCAAAAGGTTCTGATAGAGCAGGGAATCCTGGCACCTCTGCCTGCCTCCTGCATGCTTAGTTGTCACCTACATGCCTCATGCAGTAGGTTTCACACTGGTGCTAGTTGTTTTGAAGTATTATGTCTTAATATGTCTCTCCAGGTAGATCAATAACGATAAACCCCAGTTTTAGACATATATTCTTTTAAATCTCTTTTTTTAACATAATTTGATACTGACAGTTACCCTTTACTTTGGGTGAACATTTTGTAATGTGGTAAAATAGGAATGTTCCAAAATTTTATAAAATCTTGTTACATTTATGTATGAGTGTAATAATGCTAAGATTATTTTTCCTTTTTTTGTAAAGTAAAATTTTGGAGATACAAGATTTGGGAATAGTCTGGTCAAAATAGTCTGATGCGAAGGCAATAATTAATTTTACTCCCAAGCTCACACATATTAAATTACCATAATGGTTTTTGATTTTTGAAAAATATAAAACTAACTGTAGTCCTGTCCGAATTATTACATACTTGCCTGATCCCATTTGTTTAAATAATAGCAGATCGCAATTATTTTGCACAGCTATTACCTTTTTAGAGTCATATATTTATATTGCATGTAACATCTTTAGAGGGCAGCAGTGAGTATGTTTGGTTTTTGAGCTTTAGCTGTTTCTGTCGTCAGGTGGGAGACAGTCTGGGACGACTGGGAATCAACACAGCTACTCAGCCAATTTGGTCACTGCATGCTGGTACTTAGTTACATGCAATGAGAAATAAAAGACAATTATATTTTTAATGGCAGTTATTTGTTTGGCAAATAATCATCTGCTAAATTTTCAGATCTGACATGCCTAAATAATTGTAACATTTTGAGTGATGATATCGCTGTTGTTGGAAGAAAACCTCATATCTCCAAAATGATAACTTTACAGGAGAAGGAAAAAACCTACTTTGCTTTTAATGTAAGTCAACTGAACCAGACTTTTTGGGGTCGTTTCTTTTGGTCCATTCATCATGAAATTTACATACAGTGTAAAGGGTAACAGGCATTTTCAAATGATGTCAAAAACTGAAAAACAACAAAAATGGAGATACGAGGTTTTCTTCCGAGAGCAGCGATATACTTCTTTACTATAAATCTAACAGGTCATTGTTAACATAGCTGCCCTGATTTTGAGGGCACCCGAGGCCATGCTTCATGCTCTGTAGTTGAAGGAAGAGAGGGAGAGTTTTTTTCTCCCACTGGCCTGGCTACTCTTTGTACAGTGCTTACACTTGGGAAGTTGCCACTGAACCATTTTTTTACACACAAATTTCAGATCCAAATAAATTTGAGAAAAATCTGAATTACACCGTCAAAGTACTGGCTCTGCTTATATCACCAAGTGGTGCATTTTTCTGTTTTTCGTTGCTGATTCCTAGGTGTGCTGCCATTGTGGAGAGATGTTTAAAGATGACTGCTGTTGTAACATGTTGTTTACAGAAGCTGAGCTTAGCTTAGTTGGCTCCAACTGCATGTTTGAGGTCATGAATTAGTGATTAGAGCAGAAATGTGTGACAGTCGTGCTGCTGTGAGACAGCTAGAGAATAATAGAGGCATAGGCTCCTTCTTGATATAGTAAAATTAAAATAACCAAAATGACATCCAATGATTTATGTCCTCTGTAAATAAAGGAATTACAATATTCACACATAATCTTATATAAGGTTGTCAGAAACTTCCTCCCTTAATGTGTTGGTTTGAGTTTTAAATGGTCTCCCAACCAGATAACAGAGAGAATAGAATAGTTTTAGTTGTCGTTTTATCGAGTGGTCGAGTATCAGCAGAATCTTTTCAGTTGTCTTTTTCAAAACATTGGCATAGCTTCATCTGAAACCTACTGGAATGGAAAATGTGCTGTCAGAGGATAATATTGCAGCAAAACTAGTTTATGATGACATGGAGAAATGCTATAAGAACTTCCAAAATATCAGTTATTTTGTTGGATATGGTGAGCTAGTTTGTATGTGGCCAGTGTTAGTAGGACATGGGAAATTAGAGCCTGCAAGCCAAGTGAAGCATGAACCTCAAGGACAAACACAACCACTTTTTTCTCCTCTAAGGACAATTAGATATTGAGTGAGAGCGCTTGCTGTTTTTGATAAAGAATGGATTTTATGGAAGTGCACACTGTGTGCTGCTTCTGATATTTTCGCACATAATGGATTTTTCAAGCTTAGATTGGAATAACAGAGGCCTTTGCTTTTGTCAGTAATCTTGTTCTTGTGATTCTGCACCAGAGTTATGGTCACACTTAAGGCCTTAGGCTTATTTCAGAGATGCAGTGGTTACGTTTATGGCAATTTCAAACGCATCGGTTCTCTAATATTTAGTGTCATGTCTCATTTCCAGCCACATTCACTAAAGAGATGACTATTGCAATCGGAACTCATATGCTTAGAGAAAATATCTAATAACTGCTATTTTTCTGAGTGCTGTGATTGTGATTTGAAAAGAAAAAACAACATTTAATTTTCCTTTCTAGACTTAACCATGTTAGTGTAGATTCAGTGATGATATAAAATAATAGATACCAGTTGTGCATTCGACATCTAACAAATTGAAATAAACCACATTGTAATTCACTCGCTTCAGTGTAAAACTGACACTGGCATTGGTATATGCAACTAAAGCAGTGTAATCGGTAAACCCTCTCTGCAGTTTTTATTGCCCAAGCATTCATTGGGATTAGGCCTGGCTATTCTCGGCAACTTCACAATATGATGTGCATCATGAGACAGGCGTTGTGATATGACACAACACAACGACAATATACAACAGATGTACAACAGGCATTTTTGGTCAACATTTACCTCAAAATGTTGTTCTAATTATGTAGTAATAATGAGTGAATAAATAAATAAATAAATAAATAAATAAGGTCAGGGAGAATTAAAAAAAGGCGTTTTTTTTCTAATAATGCTTATCTAAAATTTCAAGGAAAGTTATAAAAAGGAGATGGGGAGCTGGCCCGAGCACAGAGAGACAGAGGAATGAACTTTCTACATATTTGTTCTAAGAAGCAGCAGCTGATTCAGCAGACTTCAGTATATCTTAAATAATTGGATTATTGCTAAAATATTCACCAGTGTTGTCACTAACAAAACACACAAAACTGATATGTGCTATTGCATTATTAAGTCTTTCCTTGCATGCCTCCGCAGTCTGCCCTAGCTTTTTAATCATTTATTAGGTCTGCCATGCTATATTGCTGCAGAAATGTTCTGCCAAATCCACTTAGTAAGTTAGCTGCATAAATGAGATCTTTCTCGTTATATTAGAGTATCTGGTATTTTTAGATAATTTCATCGGATTTACTTGACGTGAAATGCATTGATATTCATGTCACCTATGTCGGCAGCATTCTGTTTCCGCTTTGATTCTTAAGTTTTGTTCGTGTCCATGGTGCATAGGCTGTACATTGCATTTTAATTTACATGTTTTTATTTCATTCTATATTATTTATTGATTTATTTTCTATTTCTCCTACATGATAGCTGAGCTTGGGCCAGAAGTCATGCAAGTTAACATTACCTTGACTGAGCTGTGCCTTTCATGAAGTGCCATGCCAAGTCAAGCCATGCCAAGTCAAGCCACGGGCACAGCAGTATTGTTCCTCACCTCAAGTCTGGTCTCTGTCTGTCACATCTTGTCTTAGAGAACTGACTGCCACCTCTGTTTCAGTGGGAGATTCTTTGGAGTATACTGCAGTGGGAGTGCAGTCGTATTTGTTTTTTAGATGGCTGGCAGTAGGAGAAATGAAATTGACCTATTCATGCTTTGCTTATACATGTGTTCCATGGTAGTTACTGTGAAGTTCCAAAGGCTTTACAGAGAAAAATGTCAAAATATCAGCAATATATTATTTAGTGTAATGTTGGGTTTCCAGATTAAAATAAAATGTTCTGTTTCAGCTAATCAAAACTCGACTGGTTGGGAACTATGACAACGAATTTGCTATCATGTTGGCATCAGCTCATTTACACATTTGTTTACAGACCTCAAATGTCCTAACAGTGTAATGTTTCAAATATGTAGGGTGAATTCAGCCTCTTTAATTTCTCTCTTTTGTTTAGGCTGACTATTCTGGTTTAGGTGCCATTTTGGTAAAATTGATCAAATGTTAGCTTTAGGTTTATATGCGTCATTATTGTCCAAATAGTCCATTAATATGAAGTCTGTAGACCTAAAAAGAATGATCTGCACTTGTTTGGTATCAATGCCTGTGGACTTCCCATGTCACACAGACTAGAGGAATCAATAAGGTAGACTGCCATTGGTATAGTAATCTTGGTAGCAATATACATACATGATTAAGCCTGTTATGAAATATCCTGGCTTAAATGCATTGATAGCTGTTACATGCCACAGTGGTCATGGCATGTAGGCTCTTTAAAGTGTGATAAGTGGTGTAAATATGCTACAATGGCTTCAAAAGATGTCACCAGCATTGTCACTAACTAAAACATGCTGCTTATCAAATGTGGAACATTTTACACCAGACACATGCTGCAGCTTCCACAGCAATCCTTTTTCTCTTTTTTCCAACAAGATTACATCTCCATCAAATAATGTGACGCCTTAGAGGAAATAAAGTTAAATCAAATTAAATATGAGAATATTGTCCTTTGTGGTTCTCTGCTTTGCAGGGGATTGTTTTGTTTGGTATTAAAGAATGTTCAAATGAGGGTCAAAGATAAAGATGCTTCAGGCTCCTTAACCCATTACATGGCCAGGGCCCACTTACACACTTCTATAACCTGAGAATAGCTCAGCTAGTTTGCATTGAAGTCCCTGTAGTTACTGTATAATAAGCCTTAGTATGTATGCCTGGGATTTAAAGGGGTTAAAGGCAGTTTTAAGACCTTGTTTTAAACTGGGATCTTGTTTTCTCTAAGCATTATATCGTACTACTGATTCTGCAGAATGAACAGTGTAGAACAGCACCATATATGAAGTAAAAGTGTCTGTTTCACATCTGAATTGCTCACTGAGAAATACTGAAATCTCTAGAAGCATAACTATAGGACAACATGAGCAATATTTCCAAGAAAAAAAGAAAGCAGGAGAGAGAGAGAGAGAGAGAGAGAGAGAGAGAGCAAAGATGTTTTTCTTGTTCCTCTCAGCTAATTGCCCATATCCATTACCCAGATATTGTACACTATGCAAATAACACAGCTGCAGTGGAAAACAAGCTAAACCAGGGAATATAAAGAAGAACTTACCGAACCTATAACACTATGCACTATGCATTGTCAGCAGCTTCATGGTATGGTAGGTGTCACGATACAAAATTCACAACATGATACAATACCATGACAAAACACACCAGTACAGCACAAGTTGTTGACAAAATACACCAGTACAACAGATATTATACTGTATACGCATGTGTGTACAACAGTATCTGTGGCTATAAAAGTGTCAGTGCACAACAAGATGCTAATGTACTACATATTACACACAGCACATTAACATCATTCACTTTTTAACAGGGCTACACAAAGCAGCTCTGTGTGCATGTAACCAAAATGCTAATGGCTAAGTGCTAATCAAACAAGAATCATGCTTTAACATCTGTTAAGAAGGAATATTCATTCTATTCATGTGCATAACAGCAGACAATGAACTTATAAATAAATTCACTACATGCTCTGCATTTTCTTAACGTGCGATGGACAAAAGGGAATCTGGTGAATCTGGACCGGAGCTTTTTTCTCCAACACAACTTTTTATACAAATAATAATAAATAAAAGCAAACCTTAACTATTAGAGCACACGTTTGCCATGCACTCGATACTGTAAAATGTCACGCTGTCATATTTGAATGTAGTATCTGTTTTACTCATGCGTTAAAGTATGTATACGTGAAATTATTGATACACACACTGAAATGCGCTTATCCCTGATATATTGCTGGATTGATATTTTGTACACAGCCCAACTAGCAACTAACATGGTTTTGCGGTCGTAGACAAGTCTTGGAAATAGTGACTTTATAGAGAAAACATTCTAACATTAATGTATGTAATAATGTATGTTAATGTATTTATTTTTATTCAAAGTAATTTTGGGCCATTTCCATTGGTTCATTTATCATGAAATGTCCATACAATGTAAAGGGTAGCAGATGTTTTTAAATGGTGTTGAAAAAATAAAGCTGAAAACAAAGAGGTACGAGGTTTCAATATGACAGTATGTTAGTTACTAGGAGAAAAAACAGTACCTAAATTAACAGGTTGGATAAGTATGGTCCAATGCTTTAGAAACAGTAGATAAAAATACAATAATAAATAATACAATAATACAATAAATACGGAATAACAGAAATCTGTCCTAACAGTGAGCAGGAAGTTGAAAACAGCTATAGAATTTGATTGCGTTATCATTATTGCATTTTGGAGTAGTTCCCAGGCAAAGTAATCACAACTGGCAATAGAGCTGTAGCTGGATGGATTGGATGGTGTTGGAAAGTGACAGCCTCAATGAGGACAGAAGAGAAACAACATGTCTGCAGCTGACTGATAGCTTCCAGTCAAAGCCCTGTCCAGCGAGCAAAAGCCTGCTGTTGCTGAACAATTAATTAGGATGACATATAAAAGAGTGCCAAAGCCAACTGGCAGCTACAGTCCGGGCCTAAAGGCAGCAGAGTATGATGTGTCGTCTTCAATTTCCCTTGTTCCATATCTCCTGGCCAAACTCTCTCATTCTGCCTCCTTCTTCCTTCTCTCTGGCTCATTTCTTCAGATCAGTCCCTCCCTATTCCTTTAATTTCCTCCTGCTTGGTCATGATTGTGCAGTTTAAGAGTGAATGAGATTTCGTGATCTATTTGAGAAAGGAGAAAAGTGGCGATATTGAATTGCTTTCTCAAATACTTGATAGATGTCAGTGTCAACAATGATTCATTTCTTACAGTATTTTTTCCAATCCAATAGCTTTTGGGCTTGGGCTTTCTCTTAGTTTATGGGAAAAAAGAAAGGAAAAAAGGCAGTTTCATTATCTGTCTAATATTGGAATTGTAGCCAACAATTACAAGCAATACTTTCACAGTGGCTAAAACCACAGATCCACACATGGTAGACTAGAATTTGATTTCCTGCCCAGGTTGGTTTTGCCACTGTTTGGTGTGAGACTTCTAGCCTTATTTTCATCTGCCATGTCACTCTAGATAAGAATGTCTACTAAATGGTAGAAAATGTTTACATAAAATAACATAAATGTTTACAATAATTGACCTGTCTGTTTTACTTATATCATGCAAAATGATTGAGTCATAAGTTTTTATCTGTTATACTGTTTAGTGCACTTCCTGTATGGTCCATTATGTGATTTTACTGTAAAATGAGAAACAAAACATAAAGTGTTGGTCACTGGTATCAGTATGGCAGCGTGTTAATTATCGGTTATCTTTATTGGCCCACATTCTGTATTAGTGCATCCCAATAAATGAGTGTTTTTATTTCATTTTGGCATTGTTGTATTTATGTGAAACTGAATTTTGGCTGGTATTAACTTGCATCAGTCTTTCAGCTTGACTGCTTCCAAACTCTCAAATGTTTGTTTCTCAGTAGTCTGTTTGTGTGGCAGTAGAAACCCTGCACATGTTTTACATGTCAGTGCTGACTCCCCAGGGTAAAGCTCAAGCTCAAAAGTCCCATTCTAATGAATGTGTTAGAAGGAGCACAGGGATTTGCTGGAAACATCTTTAAACTAGGTAGACAGCCTGCATATGCTAACGTGGGTTTTTGCAGGAGAGATCAGTGAGAGGAAAAACGAAGAGGTGGCACTTTGATTGTGCTGTCAAGATGGGAAATCGGAGACAGACTGCTTTCCTGCAGAACACATTGCATATGAAAACATTCTATTCTATAATTTACATTTTTAGATAAGCCATGTATTAGTTTTTAACCTGAAATATTTTTCATTCTGCTACTGCTCAAGGGTGTCAGGGTCATATTTATACAGTGAGTTTTAGAAATATTGTATCTCAGTAGCTAGCTTATAAGCACCAAATAAATACTAAGTCTGTAGTTATTGCCAACTCTAAAACTGATGGCCTGCCGTGTGCTATTAATGTGTATCATTATGCATTCCAGGCCAGGCTCTAACTTGGGCATCATGCTTGCAGAGACATTGCTTCATGTGCGTTGGCTTCTTAGATGTATGCTCAACTCTGCATTCGTGTCTCGAAGCGTCCTGTCAATCTGTGTGATAGCTCAACTCTGGCAGCAGGAGTCTGAGATAAAGACATAAAATTGGTTCTAAAAGAGCTCCACTGTGCTGAATAATGGGTTGCGTCTGTGAATGTGCCCGAGTGTAGCGTTGCTGGAGTCTCTGATAAGGAGTCAAGAAGATAACAGGCGCTCTGATGGCTCGATCTCCCTCTCATCTGGATAGCCTGCGAGATACTACGGTACCCAGCTTGCTAAAGGGCACAGCTGAGCTTAATAGGAGGAGTTGATGATCCAGTAAGATACAGAGGAAATAAAAAGATATAACACATGCCACACAGTATATTTGGAAGTCCTTCATTGCAGCTGTTGCGAGGTGGTAGGAGTTAAATTACACTGGCGAAATTCCATTGAACATAATGAGAAATGCGGAGCACCTCTCAGCTTTTGCCAAAAGACCAATATCTAGATTGTGATACTAATTTCAAATTACATTTATAACATATACATGTGAAAAGTCATACTGTTAGTTAGGGGTGGGAATCTTTTGGCACCTCACGATTCGATTCGATTACGATTCAGAGGGCTGCGATGCGATTATAAAACGATTATCGATGCATCTCGATGCATCTTTTTTCTCTATACAGGATCTCTATCTTCCTACTGTCTGAGGACTTGGTAGTTTTAAAGCAATGTATTTGTAATGATCCATAATGTAAATGCACATTTTCTTTAGTGATCTTATAACTTCGGTTTTGGTCTCGTTGTAGAGAGTTGCGTTTTCGAGACTGGACGCTGAATCTCGGCTCCAAAGTGTGCAGCATAGCGCGAAAGCCCTGGTTCTCAACGACTGAGAACAGACAGCAGACAGCAGGTCACACAGCACCGAGGTCTGGCCTCGCTAGCAGCGAACGAAAAAAACAGAGATTAAGACGAACATTTGCATTTGGAGGACTTATTCGCATTTATAAGCAGCGCGGTTGGTTAAATCTGCAACGAGAGTTAAAAAAAGCTGCGAAAATGAACTCGCTTCTCTTTCGAATTTTCCCGTTCTACCTTAAATGGTGCAGCAGTTACATTCGGCGCCTAAGGCAGAATTTAAGGTGAAACAGGAAAATTAGAACGAGAAGCTGGTGAATGAGAAGCGACCTCAGCTTCGTAAAACAGCCGGATGCTGAGACATTTTACAAGAAACTCTTCTAGTTTTGAAGAAAGGTTTTCTGGCGGAGATGGGAGGAAAGCGGCTATAGCTGAAGCTTAAAGTAGAGCAAAGTAAATCTGCGCTCTCGTTTATATTTTTAGCCCATACTACGACATTAACACATACTGGACATTAAATGTTGCGGCTCCCAAGGTGGTTTGACTTTGTTGAAAGGACAAAACGGCTCTTATTAACATTTGTATTGTGACTCCTGATCTAACCTGGCTTTAATGCAGAGGGTCCTGGTCGGATTTCTCACTCATCCACTTGTGTTTTTGTTATGTGCCGCCACAGACTGTCCGGGCGCTGCACTTACCCACTTCCAAATTCCGCCTTTTGCGTAAATTAAATATTTAGAAAATCGATTTTTGACATTTGTGAATCGATTCAGAATCGTTCACGTCCGCATCGCGATGCATCTAAGAATCGTGTTTTTCCCGCACCCCTACTGTTAGTATAGAGTGAGTGGAGTGTTTATGTTGTGTGATCAGGCTAATGTTGCCTGGGATCAAATTCGCTGCCATTACCAGCTAGAATGCCTTCTTTTGAATGTCTACAACAGCATCCAACAGCATTTAAAAACGGAAAACATAAATTTATTAGGTTGCATGTGCTTCTTGCAAAAATTCTAAAGCTTATGCAACTTCGGTACAGTTGCTATGAAAGGAGAGGCTCTGTGCTGTATCATGTCCTGTTTCTGCTTAAGGTTCTGAAAACAATTTATTTTTACAAGTAAAACCTTGTTAATAATATATATATATTATTATTTATATATAATATATATATTTTTTATATTTTTTTTTCACACATATATATGTGTGTGTGTGTGTGTGTGTGTGTTTGTGTGTGTGTGTGTGTGTGTGTGTGTGTGAAAATGTATATGTACATATATACATATCTATATTATTAACAAGGTTTTACTTGTTACTTATGAAAGTATAGGCTCCAGCACCCCCACGACCCAGAAGGATAAGCGGTTTAGATGATGTGTGTGTATATATATATGAAAGTTATTATTAAGTTATTATTGTCACTTATGCTATTGTCACTGGTATGCTATTCAAATATAATTAAATAATCACATACTTATGTGCATAATAAGTTACACAACTCATTAATTACATTTACATTTATTTTGTATTGTGGTTCAAGTTCACGCTTTTAAAATTTTTTGCATTTGTTTTGATTCCAAGAAATGAAAAAAACATAATATAAAGGATGTTTTATTTTGCGTAAAGAAAAGCTTTCACAGGTGGGAACTGACTAAGGTTAACCTATTAAACTGGCCTGAGTGTGAGTCCACCCTTCAGTTCCTCACTTTCGTTAGTGTATAAATAATTAAATATTAATTTCAAAGTAGTTATTAAATAGTTGTCTGTAGTTATGTCTTAAAATTAAAAAATGAATAGTAGGCCTACAGCAGGGATGTCCATTTGTATCCGCAGAGAGGTGGAGTGGCTGCAGGTTTTCAGGCCACAGAAGCAGGAGCACACCTGATTCCACTCGTTTAATCAGCCGGTACCAGTCTTCGACTACCAATCATGTGTGCTTCTGCTTTGTTGAAATGGAAACGTGCAGCCATACTGGTCCTTTGCAGGTAAGATTTGACACCCCTGGCCTACAGGTTTATAATGTTAGTGAATTGAGAGCTTGCTTTATGTTTTCTATAGACTGAATTCAGTATGTACACAAGATAGGGCAAAGAGCTTACTCCTCCCTCACCTGTTCAGTGGCAGTTCCAGCCTGTACTCATACTGACCACAGGAGGTCAGTCAGAATGAATTTGTAAAATCCAGCTGTGACATTTTCTGCAGACTTTATGAAAGATTGAATGCTTGTGTCTCACTGATCATCCAGGCATGAAAGCAGTACCGACTGTACACTTTACCCGTATGACACATCTTGCTGACTTATGCCATTAAATGTGTAATTATCTTAATTATACGGTCCGACCTTTCATTACTGTCATTGGGTAGTTTTTGCTAGATATTTGTCTCTCTCTCGCTCGCTCTCTCTCCCCTGTGGTGGATAGGAACAGAGATTCAGGCAGTATTAATGTCAACTTCATGCTGTCAGGGAAGGTAACGCACAGTAAAGAAGATGCATGGCATAACACAGCAATCTCTCTCTCTCTATTTCTCTCTCTCTCGCTCTCTGTTTTTTTCCTCCCTCTTCCCCCCTCTCTTTTCTTGAGTGCAGTCTCATTAGTGGAAGTGTTAGAGTTCTCCCAGGACAGACTGGCAGGCCTGCTGTGTGGCGTGATCTAAGAGAGCTTTAAAGATGGAGAGATGCATGCAAGTTCTGGGGAAGCACATGCATAAAGATGGTCAGCTGTCTGTATTTTCATGTTTTTCAAGAAAACTGTTTATTCCACTCAAAAAAGGCAGATTTAAACACCAGGGTCAATGTCAATGCAGAGTTTTTTTTATCACCATCAGGTCAGCTTTGTGCTTTGCTTGGACACATTCCAGCATTTGATGGTTTTATTCATATTCTGCATAATCTGAATATTATGTGCTATATTGCTCAAATCATGATTACATTAATAGTCCCTGCAGTTTCACTCTTTCCCAGAGGGGGCCAGTATTGCCCGGAGTGATTATTGCATTAGTGATCTAACTGCAACTACAGTATATTGATTTGGGAGAATTAGTCCATCAGAATTGAAAATTGTTTTTTAAACCCATTAAACCCTAATGGTCTGTTTGTGGGACATTAAATTCCTCAAGCTCTTTACTACAAAACTTACATATTAGTTTCATAGTAGTTACAGGATGATTCATTTGTTAGTGAATAATAAGCCTTGGATTCAAGGGGTCAGGTGCTTGATTGTAATTGAATGAAAAGAAAATGGGAATAGCTTAATTGCCTCTTACTCACATCACAGTGTTTGTAGAGTTTGACCTATGCTTTCTTCACAGTATGGTATTGATTGTGTGGGAAGGAGGCTGGTCACTCAGAGCTGCGCTGTGGTCACAGGAGGGCATCCATCAGAGCAGGGCCTGAACCCTAAGCATGCCGGCAGTGGGGATATCACAGAGCTGAGGCTCCATTAGAACTGCAATAGATCTTTTCAGTCTGGCGCTGCAATCGATGGCTGTGAGAGACGTGGGCCCAGCGCGCATGACCATAAACCACTTGGCAAGTCAGTGCATTGATTCAGCTTAGACAAAAATTATTCATTACAGTAATATTGAAGGTTTGCTCAAACGTTAGAGACCCTGTTACTAGTAGGAAACCTAATTTGATGTGCTTGCCTTTCTATACTGTACTGTAATGAATATCGAACACAGAAATCCTTGGTGACATACTGCATGTCATTTAGACCATGAGTGTGGAGAAAAATGCTCAGTGAATTACAGGATCATAATGTATTAATGTAATGTAATTTGTGTATGAAATGTAGATGAAACGTTATGGTTCATAACTAATTTGACCATGTCAGTTTGTGCTTGTATATGATGAATGAAAACCTTTGTGCTGCGAACTATAAATTGATTCAAACTGAAGTGCTTTAAATTGGACTTGCCAGCTTGTTTTATGCCTAAGACATACTGATATTGAAACAGAGAGATAAAGAAACTTATTGAATTGCATTGTAATTGACTGATCCATGTACTGCCCACAAATGCGGTCCTTCATTTCAACTGTTGAACGGTGGCAAAATTCAGTGCACTTTCTTTAGAGCTACATAGTATCAAGTTTCCAGTTTAAAGTGCTATGCAATCAAGCTGGAGTATGTTGCTGTAGCTGTTCAGAACTTGGCAGGCTGAAAACAGCAATAACGAATTTGCCACCATCCTAACATTAGCTTGCTTACGCACTGAAAACTATGGCCAATCTGTCCTAACAGTGTGATCTTTTCCACACATAAATAAATTGATAATGAAGCATTTGAGATTAACAAAACACTCAATTTTGGGATTTTTACAAAAACTGAATTGGTGGTACAATGTCTTATTATTTTGAATGGGGTTTTTGCAAAGCTTGTTCAACTCTGCTGCAACAGATGCTAAGACAAAATGTTTTTGTGGGTGGAACACGGATAGATAAAATATATGTAAATCAGATAGAAAAAAAATTCTATGAACTTTGTGTGAACAGCCTTATGATTCTTCCCTTTGCGGTACTGTTCAGCCCCTTTAACTGGACCCCTATGAAAGGCCTCAGTGTTTATGGACCACAGGCACTCTCTCGCCTGCAGTGCTGTAGCCTATAAGGCAACTTTAAACACCTCCCATTCACACTGTATACTCTACATTAACACTAAATCCTAGTTGAACACCATAAAACTAAAGCTTCCCTTCAAAAAACTAGAGACAGTCCAGCATGAGTCACCATATGATCTGGCCCAGCTCTCTGCTCATTGATGCGATGGATGCAGATGCTCTGCTTTAGGATGGCTGCTGTTTTCTACAGCAGAGTGATGAAAATGGAACACTCAGTGCAGATAAGAACCAGCTTATTTCCTTCATATTTTCAGCACAATTACCCTTTGAACATTACCTCGCTCTGCTTATTTGAACCCCCTCTCCCTTTCTAAATATAGTCCAACTGACCCCAGCTCTCTTCAATCAAGCCTCTTTCATATGCTGCGCTTGGTCATAGGCAAGGTGTTCATGATGGTACGGTGTAAATATTTTTATGTAATTAACCCTTCTCTCCGAAGGGCAGGGGAGAGCCAAGCAGAGCCTTTATGTGCACTTGGATCGAAAGCACATAAACAGCTGCTTCACTGCCTGCATTCACACTTTTGCCCAGCGAAAGGCTTTGATAAACAGCTAAACATTTTGGTGGGTGTTTATTACAGCATCAGGGCTTTAGTTGTGAGTATAAACGATGGGTTTTAAATGTGACACTGCGCCAGCTGCGCCCTGTTAGTCTTCGTGTCTGGCCTTTGAAAACACAGTTTGCTCAAAAGGCCTTGTTGGACAGCAGTGTTTACTGGAGTGTAGATAGGACCTGCTCCATATGTTTGTTTAAGATTTAGCTAGATATATAGCACCCAATTTGTCTCTCAAACAAAAATCATTCTCTTACAGGCTTTTTTGTTTTTGTCAAGCTTTGAACTGATGAATAGTGGTGGAGTGAGACTAAACAAAGCTTCTTAAACAGAGCCTCTCGTTTCATCAGCGCCTGCTCCTCACAGTTTCAAGCCTGCTGGTAATTTATTGCTTAAGAGCAAATTTTCTTGTGACTGAAAGAAGCCACCTAAGTCAATGAGCATTGACTCTCAGCAACACCAGCAAATTGCCAGTCGCCTACATCACGCTTTCTTTTCTTGGTGTGAACATCCAGTTTTAACGGAGAGGTAAGCCAGCCACTTAGAATCAGAGATAATGCACTTTCATTTGTGCTAGCTGTCGTTATCTGCGTGTTACCTCCAGGGCGCTTCACAATCAAAGGATGCACATCTGTACAATGCTGAACATTCGCTCTCCCAAAAATCTTGAGCTCAGATGATTGTGCCCATGAGTCAGCTGTTTTGCAGATCCTGTGTGCATGTAGCCTCAGCCTTTGTTTGGGTGGAGGTAGCATGGTGTCAATAGTGTGAGTGAAGTGGGTTGGGCCGGAGAAGGCAGAAAGGAAAGCCTATCACCAAAAGATCTGACCGCTAGTGTTCTTGTGGAAGTCTGTCTGCCTGTTATCTCCCCTTGATAAAAGAACAAAAGGCCAGACAGTGAGAGGCAGGAAGGAAGGCCTATGTCTTAGAGTTTTTCTGGTGAGTATGAGTGAGTAATATGAAGATGTGTTATTATTATCAATATGCTTTTCTCAGTGTATCATGACCATTAGTACTTCTAGAACACTGAACAACTGCATGAAATAGACAAATGTAGACCAATTTTAAAGAGCCTGTAAACAGTAACAACCAGTGTTAACTGGTCAAACTGGATAGTAGCTGTAGCTAATTGGATGTCAGCCCGTTATGCTGATATTCTGTTAATCTATTTTTAACCTTTTTGATTGCAAACCTCAAAAACTAAATGTCATGCTACATATTGTGTATCATGTACACTGCTTTGAAAAAAGAGATTATATTATTATTATGTTATTCATTATTCATTGTCAGAGAAAAAAGCAGAAGACATTTAACAGAAAATTATGCAGAAGCCTTAACAACTAAATATAAAGTCAAAATTTTATTTTCAGTATTAAGTGTGTCTACCCCTTGCCTTTATTACAGCTTCCTTTTTTTAGGAAAACTTGCTTTCAGTTTTTCAAGGAACTCGTCAGGGGTATTTTTCCACACCTCCAAACTTCAAAACTACAAACGGTCCAAGTAATTCCAGTCACTTTGAATGTTGTTGATGTCTGGATTTTGGGGTGGCCAGTCCATTGTTCTGAGAACACCTGCAGCTTTTTTGATTCATTTTCTTAATTTCCTTATTTTTTTGTCTGTTTCATTTTCTCAAGGGCTTCTTGACATCGACACATCCTTTCAGACTGAAAGTATTGTCTTCTCACAATCGAAGGATGGACAGAATCACCTGTGGATTTTTTTCAGATCTGAAGATCTCACGTCTCTCAAAGTTGAATGTGCTGTTAATCTGATGGTAACAGTTTTGGTGACGTAACATGTCTTGCACGGTTGTTATGAGTCCATATAGTCGTTTTTTTGAACAACGGTTTTAGAAACTCCCTTTTTCCCCACTTAGTTTCATTTGACTTTCCTCCACTCTTTGCTAGTGGATTAATTTATAATTAAACTTCTCAGATATATCTCATCTAAAATGAATTACTTAATGATTATCTTGACTGTAAATAATTTTTTTAAAATGTACAGAACTCTATATTTATACTATATAATGCAAATAAAATTGCAAATATTTCTGCCATCCATCCTTGTGAGGGTGTTGGGTTGGCATTGTGAGAGAATCACATTTAGACAGAGAGATAAAGAGTGATAGAGAAAAAAAATCAGACTTTGTCACAACATTGAAAACCTGAAGGTTGTGCCAAACTCCTTGTTGTCAGTAATCCACTCTGTGCTGCTACTCAGACGTTACAGCTGGGCACTAACACCACATATCCCGTAGGTGCGCTACACTTAATATGGTTTTTCCTTTCTTTCTGTAGCTAAAATAAGACCCCCATTACAACTTAGTGCACAGAATCGCTTCCCCTTTCCTGTGTCCCTGGCTGATTTATCGTAAGTGCTCAGCAGTGAAGGAGAGTAACCACCTCTAGTGGTCTCGCAACTGTCGCCAGTGATTTGTGAAGTTTGGTTCACGGAGTAGTAAGTGTTCGAAATGAAGCAGTACTTTCTCACTATAATTGTCTCTCCCTTTGGTTTGGCCAGCTGTTTTTTAGCACAGACTACATTTAAAGTGATCTGCGAGTAAAGCTTTTTCACTCTTCCTTTCAGTTTAGCTTTGCTTTTGTGCCTCTATCTCCTCTGTCTTCACCTGATCCGGGTCAGGTTCTCCAAGGCTCCCCTGAATTTTTAGGGTGTTCCACAGGCAGTTCTCTTGCCTCTTGGCGTTGCTCATGATCACAATAGCCACCTGCATTATGGATTTCTCATTCAGTCAATTTCATAAAGATTTCAAAGGACACTGGGTGCTGTTTCTTTTTGGCTTGTTTACAGAGTATCTGAAAGAGAGGAAGCGTGTTAAGTGGGCACCTATTGGTTACCGGGGCGACTGGAAGTGGTCAGCCCACCCCATTATTTGCCAGTGGAGAGAGGAAGAGAGAGAGGGGAAAAAAGGAGAGAGAAAGAGACAGAGCCAGAGAAACGTAGAGAGACAGAGAAAAATAGAGAGGGAGAAAGAGAGAGAGAGAGAGAAGCAGAGAGGGAGGGAGAGAGTCAGGGGAGTGGAAGAGAAAGGACACACACATACACTCTCTCAGAGGCTTGGCCACTCTCTGTCAGCCCAGTGAGACGTAGGAAGTGCCTCTCTCTCTCAGTTCTTCTCTCTATCTCTCTGTCTGTCTAATGCTGAGTTCTACCCGTTCCACAAGATGCCACAGAGAAAAAGGAGTTTCACTTTTGGAGCATATGGAGGGTAAGAGAAAATAGCATTTGCCAATTTTGTTTTTCGCATTCACACTTTGTATGCTATGAAGTATGGTTACGGCTGTCACTGTACAGTAGTTATGGGCTTACTGAGAGGAATACCATGTTGACAGAGATGACTGTTGCCTGTGAGAGCGTGACACTAATACCAGTCTTATGACGTCATCAGCGTCAAACAAGTATGACAGGATACTGAACCCTTTTAGCATGTGCTGTTTAACACTGGCTGTGTTGATCAGTCCATTATGTAAGAAAGAACCTTATTAAAACCCATCAACGCTGAGAGGATAATTGAGTTTGGATTAAATTAGCCTATGCAGCTCTCTGCAGCAGATGTTCTTGTCCAGACAGAAAGCCCATGTCTGCTGATTGGTCGGGAAGCATAACACAATCAGAAGCTGCTTACTTTATCAATCAATCCATCTGGATTTGATTACGTCCACCTTGGGTTACTCATTACCCCTCCAGAAGGAGGTGCAGTAAATCGTGAATGTGATAAAGTGTACAGGTGGATAGAATATTGGCTTGACACATCTGCCGACAGCAATGTTGCCTCAGGCTCCAGAAGACCCTGAGGGGGGAAATTCTTCTGTCTGTTTGTCTGTGGAGGAGTACCCTCTTGAGTCAACAGGTGCAAGGCTACCAGCTCTGAATGCAGTCTTTTCAAGGACATGTGTTGGCTGTTCCTGTCACTGTGGGAGCTTAGTCAGCCCTTCAGCTGATCACAGAAGTACTGAGTAAAGTTTAGGAGCTGGCCAAAGAAATACTGTAGAGATTAAATCTGTGAAAGGGCAAAGTTGTTGTTTAGACATTTGGTTCACTGACTAGGCATTTGCATGTGAGGGGAAAATCACTGCATCGATTCTGTTGTTGATTTTTCGCAGTTAAGTGTTTCTGGCGGATCTTTGACATTTTCTCTGTGCTTGTGATTACGAGTCCTAATGGGTGACATCTAAATGTCATCTCTGAAAATCGGTTGCTGTTGTAGGTGAAGAGGAAATACAATTGGTGGCGGGCAGTTGGTGCTGATATGACCTTATGTGGTACACAACATCTTGACTTCTAAAGAGTTGCTACACTTCACTTGATGAAATGTTGGTGAGTCAGGTTTTGTCCATGGAGGATCCGTGAGATGTATTAGAGCAGACAGTTTGGTGTTAAGGCACTTCAGCAGCAGAAGTGAAGCTGTTCCTGTGTAGTGGCAGAGCTTAGCATAGCTGGTCAGCTTTCATTTCTGTCTGGATCTGTGCACGCAGCAATGGAAATGTGTTTAAGACTTTGTTTTGTTGTTTTGTTGCAATCCTGAGGGCAAAATTTGATTTTCGATATTTTATGTGCTAACAACGTCTTAACTCTGCAAAGCTTTACATACTACACAGATTGAATTTGCTCAGTTAAATAAAAGTTCTCAAATTGAACTTTTTATAGAAAAAAAAGCCCTCTAACAAAATATTTGTAAGCGACTTCAGAAAAAAAAGTCATTTGAGTATGGGTGTGTACACCCCTCCCCCCCCCTCTCCCTCCCACTTTACTCTGATAGGATGCACTCAGATTTCTAGTTTTAACCATTGACAGCAGTTCAGATTTTGTGATACTTTATCGACATTGATACAGCCTTAGTACATCGGGGTCAGTTCACCTGACTTCATACTGAAAGAGCCTCTCATATTCTAAATTAAGCTTAGTGCTGCTTTGTAAGCCAGCCCTCTGTGCAAATTGTACCAGGTCTCATGAACTGATGAATCATGAAATATACAGTGCACTTAGGCTCTGTCCCAGATCTTGAAACTCTCTCTCTCTTGCTGCTTTGTAGTAGGGCAGCACAGAGTATCTTTTGTTAAGCATTATCACAATATTAGCTTTTGCAATACTGATATCACAGAAGGCTGAAGAACACAAATTAGCCATCAATCTAATGTTTTTACTGTGCACTGACCAATCACAATTCCAAGTCTCTGTTTCTTGATGAATCGAGGTTATCATGTAAACCAGCAAAGCTAAATTATCTTTGTCAAAATGCCATCATTTAAAGACATAACTATTACTGATTCACAAATGTGTTTGTAATATATTGCAAGGCACCACACAATCACAATATGCAGCGATATATTTGCAGTAGTAGTATTTTGTTCATATTGTGTGGCCTTGCTTTGTAGCATGGCATCGAGGCTGGGTTTGGAGGGCCTGGACACTACGTGACTGGTTGCCCCATACCGAGTCTTTGTCTGCTGTCACTGCCACACTGCGCACCGTAAAAAGCTTGGCTCTATGTGGACCTTATTCAGGAACAGCCATGTGGAAAAAGACCCATGTTGTTGTGAATTGAGAGCAGCCAGCCACTTACTCATAGACATCAGCAGATTCTTTATTTATTTGCACATTTCAGATGTGTCTGTTTAGGCACATTTTTTAGGAGATACATAAGTACTAAATAACAAAGAATGGTGGGCCAATTAGGTCATGCTTATGGAGATGCAGGTCACTCTAATAGGAAATTCTCATTGGTTGTTTGTTGAATATCTTTGCTCCTCTGGATTGTTTACATGAAGCACCTTACACAGGAGCATGACTGTGCATAATAAGAACAATCCGGATTTTTGGACATGTTTATTTTACTTTATTTGTAACAAACAAAGTTTAACCTAAAATGAAGCAGTGCATCTGTAGACTCCGCATCTGTAGAATTTAATCTTCTTCCTGATGTTGAATATCTTTTTGTGCAGCTAAATGTACATTCTGAAAATTTGAGGACTGCACTTAATGGACTTAAAATGGACAGTCCTAAAACAAACTACACAGTCTTGTTTCCAATGTTTTCTAAAGACAAGAACTGAGATGCCATAATGTAGCGGATGACAGATCATTGAGATGGCGCCAAATCCAAACCCAGCATCGGAGCAAAACTAGCAGAAAATGCTGGATCAGATGATCAGAAGAAAAAAATGAATGAATCCGGTCAGATTTGTTAATAAATTTAGAACAAAATATCACAGACTTGCTTGTGCACTTTAAAACTGGTTTGTCAGTTAAACTTGAAAATACGAAACAAGCAATTTAACTGACAAAACAAAAATTTTTGTTTAGATGAACAAAATCAGTATCTTAGATCAATTTAGACATTAAAACACTTTAAACCAACTTCTGCTCTTTTACAGTGTAGCACAGAGAAACAGCATGTGGAGATTCTATGTTGTAGCACAGATTAAAACCCATGTGTCATAACAAGGCCCGTGGGCCAGATGAGGCCCGCGACACAATCCTATCCGGCCCGCAAAAGTATTTTAATTTTCTGTTGATGCTAGCTTGCTGCACAGTGCACTGCACTACAGTCCCCAAAATGTACTGCAACATAATGTGCGCTCCGACTTTCCTACCTCAACAGCAATCTATGGGACAGTGGTTACACCTCAGTTCTACACAATTCTACACAGTTCCACACCAGTCCTATCACCAAACACACTAACTGCAGTTCAGCCAATATAAACACTGAACGTTAGCTCAGCAGCTCAGAAATTGAGCCCAAGTACTAATGAGCTTGCAGCAAAGAATCGAAACCAGGTGTCTAATTTAAGCAAGTAGGTAGCTTTAGAAGACAGAACACCTGGCGAAATTTTAATTTTGAATATTTCAAGTATTCATGTAAAATTTCAAGGTCTACTACCAGTGCCTATATTTTACTGCTGAACGTATTTTGAATAAACAATGGTCAGTTCGGTTATAGCAAAATGCTAATTAAAAATGAAACTAAATAAAATAGGTGTTCTCTGGCCCACGAATTTGTTGAGATTTTTTAATATGGCCCTTTTAGAGGCTGAGTTTGACCCCCCTGGATTAAAATATTGTAGCATGGGGATAAAAAGTCCATAATAATACTTCAATAATGCTTCTTTTCTCATAGACAATTGTAAATGAACAATGTCATTTGAGCAAGGGTATCCCAACTTTCACACATGACAGTGGTTTGGTACAGTGTTTGGTGTGTATCATTGAAAGAGAAAAAGCTCGTTGCAGCAGGATCTCATGAATACATGTAAGTATGTTTGCAGTCTCAGCCTACTCAGACTGCACCTGCCATATCTGGGTGGAGATATGTACACGTGCATTTCTCCTGGCGTCTGTGATAATATTACTAGATATCTTTTTTTAGTTTAACTGCATTTTTAAAAAGCCCTGGTTCTGTATTTATTTATTTCTCCCTGTACAGAATTAGATTTTTGAGCAGTCTAAGCAAGGTGCTTTTAAATGGCCATCTTATGTGAGATGCTTCAATTATAAATATTTAATTTTTTAATTTCTAGTTTTTAAAGAAAAAAAAACAGCAGATCTCCACTGCAATTAACCAATACATCATTGTTGTTACTGAAAATGACAAAGTGATATTGTGTCATCTGTAACAGACCCACCACAACAAATTTGTACTTACAGACTGCTCTATATATCTTGTTGTCATGCAGGAGACACAGAGTGTTGACTATTTCTGATAACTAGCTGTAAAAAAAGCATGACTCAGGGTTATACAGGGTTCTTGTACAAACATAACTCAGTCTGACGACTGCATTTCAGCTATTTGAAAAATGAAATCAGACTCATCACTCAGCGTTATCTGGGCAGTGCCGGCAGAGACACATGGTATTCTTCTTGCCTTCTGTGTGACCTGACAGGTGCCAGAGTGTCTCAGGGTCCCTCGCATTGTTGCACAACTTGACGCTATGAGGTGTTAGAGGTCAGTGATGGGGTCAAACATTAGTTCAGGCTGTTTGGCCCATATGGTAGTGAGACATAAAGGCTGGTGTTGTCTTTACACTTCAATATTCATTCAAACTCTTGGCTGGTACCGCCTTATGTGTGCACTATTTGTGTTAATACAGTGCAGCATACTGTGCCCACTGTATTAAGGCATCAGTATGTGCATTCACTCTCCTCCTTCATATTCAGTGGCTGCATTCAGTGCATGTTGACAATGTGAACTCTCAGGTCACGCTGCATATTACAGCCCAAACATGGAATGAAAGGCTGTGTGCTTGACAGTGAGTTATATACACCACACTGCACTCTGGCTGTGCCTGCGCAAATCCTTAAACTGTTTTTATTACTGTGTTTACCTGTATCTCACACAAGGGAAATGTTATCTATATACCATTATTTATTCTCTGAAAAAACATCTTCCTTTACATGAGGAACCGCTGGCCTGTGCTGTGATCTTTATTACTTTAGATGCTAGACAAATAGCATTCATTATTAAATAAAGAAGTGGAACTCAGAGATGAGCACAATGTCTGAGTAGCTGCTTTCATTTTTTTATGTATTGCGTCAATGTGTCCTCATGTGTAGTTCTGAATTATGAAAAATTGATGGAGCGTATTTACGTAACATTCTCATTATGGCACACTCTGTACTGACGGTAAATACAGGCCATTCTCTAGGTAAATAATTCTCTCCAGACAGCAGACATGAACCCAGAAATGTGTAAACAGTTGTCTTGTGTTCTTTCTTTATTTTGAGCCACACCTTTATTTTTAGTTTATTTATGAGCACTCATTCATAGTTTTTACACCAGAAATCATGTTTTACAAAGATTAGAAAACCTGTTTGCTGGAATAGCATGTGAAGAATGTGTCACCTGTGTACGACACCATCTGATCCTATCTTGTGTAAGACACATCTGATAGGCACCTCACATTCTCAAGGTTTCAGATGGTCTATTATAACTACAGTACATTGTGAACAGAGAGAGATAGCTCTACTATATGTGCTACACATTTGGCTAAAGAGTGTTCACTGCAAGATCGTTGGTAGTTTATGCGTTTACTACATTTTTCCACAGCCCTGAGATTTTTAGACAATGTTGTGGCCACAGACGTGAGTAAATTAATGTATAAAATTCACCGACTACACTCTTAAAAGATGGTTCTTCAAGGGTTCTTTAGCAAAGACAGTGGGCCTCATTCAACAACGATTCATAAGAAGAATTTTCTTCTTAAAACTCACTTATGCAGTTTTCACAAAGATTCTGACACTCACTATTTTTTTTTTTATTTGGGATTTGTTTTTAGGTAAGAACAGCATCTATACACACTCAAGAGCACAAAGGCGCGAGCAGTTCTGCAGTTTGGGAACGCATCATGAATCTGACATAGACCTTTTCTTAGGACCTTTCTCAAGAACCAATTTAAGAAAAAACTTAATAAGGCCCAGTGATTCTATATAGAACCATAAATACTCAGAGAACCCTTTGTGTGATTAAAGTGTTCTTTGCATCATGTAAATGGTTCTTTAGACTGATGGAGAATGTGCTATAGATGATCCTATACAGAAGAAGTGTTCTTCTATTGTTACGATGTCTTGTAACAAGATAAGATCTCTTCTTGCTGCTATACGGAACATTCTCCATCAGTCTGAAGAACCATTTCACAATGCAAAGAACCATTTAAGCATTTTTACTAAAGAACTCTTGAAGAACTATCTTTTTAAAAGTGTAGGCATAAAATGCAATATCATTTGATTGGATTTCACATTTATGCAATGTTACAGCCTTTATTAAAATACTTAGCTAATCTATTTCATATACATTATACTAGAAAACAATACTACAATAGAACAATGAGAAATATGAATATTTTTAGAAGCAATGTTTTGCTCTTAAAAAGTAGGTTACACGTGACCAGTCTGAAGAGGCATACTCATTCGTGGAGTTGGGGAAACACAAAAAGTAGGAAACATGGAAAAGCACATTAAATTTACTCTCACATGTGATAGTTAGATGATGCTTATCAGTGAATTCCATCATCTTAATCAAAAAATTGGTTTCCTCTGTCAGGAAGCTAAAAAGATGGAAAGTCTGTGACCTCAGTACTTCAGAATATACCCCAAAATCAAGGCAAAAAGAAAAATATTGTTTTACCTCCATCATTTCTACTCTCCAGTCTTCCACACTTGTGTATCATTTTGATTGACTGAATCATTAAAAAGTACAATAATGTGCAGTCAAAAACAGTAGTATAAAGGTATTTTAATAATGGTTTTATCTTTGGTATTAGTCTCTTTTGTTAAGGGTGCCGGTAATTCTGGTTCCAGCTAATTTCACCTGTGTACTGTATGCGTGACATGTACCATAATCTCTTCATCTTCAAATCCCAAATGGACAAAATCCAGATCCCTCTTTGATATATTCCCCTGAGTGGTGATGAAGCTCACTATTTAATTAATTTAATTAATGTCAGTGCAGAAGCCCAAGTAGGGCACTCCTTTCCTAATGAATCCATTATGTAGACAGAGAGAGCTCAAGTCTGCTGGCCTGCAGAAACCAGGTTAAGGGTTCTCTAAAGGCTATACATCACTGCATCTTGCCTCTCCCAGACCAAGGCCAGCTCTGAGCACTAATGGCCATTTAATCTGTAGTCTCCACTAATGACAGAGATTTGGAGCAGAGTAAGTTGTAGGTCATGGTAGACTTTACCATTTATATAACTAAAGCTTAAGGGAAAGAACTGATTTAAAAAGCAACATTTGGAAACAAAACAAAGTTGCAAGGAAAAGTGCTTGTTTATATGGAAGTTTTTGGAATGAAGGCAGAGGTCTTACCCAGTTTCCTCTCTCTGAAAGAGCCATTCTTAACACTACCATGTAAAAATCCATAACATGCTTGTAAGAGGGCATCTCTAAATTATTGATCGAATGACTTTCATATGCGCAGAGGCCACAGTGCTCAGAGATAAATGATCTGGGGTAGGCATATGCCAGTACAAATAATAATTACCTAGCCTTTTATCACTTTTATGATATGTTTATGATATTATGACAATATTCCTTAAAAAAGACAATTTTAAAAATCTGTTTTTTAATGTCATAAAGATACAATTTGAATGTAATTTTTAACAGCGAACAAATTAAGAGAACAAATTAAGTTACTGGGACATGCTCCAATATAATATACAGCATGGAACATATGACCAGTACTTATACTGTACCAACATAAAAATGGCATGTACTGCACTGTGTCATATAATCATATGTATTCTGTACCAGTCATTGTATAACAGTGTTTAATGTGGATACCTTTACTTTATTAGTAGCTTCAGTTTATCAAAAAAATACTTGTGATGATAATGGTAATTTCTGCTGGCGGAAATATGAGATTTTCTATTATATTAGCATCAAGCAAACACCAGTGGAGTTTTTTCCCAAATTGTGTTCAATACTACACATAGACTTTGAGCAAACAAAGCGTGTTACAGACATTTAGGTTGATTTGTATATTTCAACCTAACTTTGAATATTACTGGATTCGCCTGTTAGCCCATTAGCAGTCTGCCAAACTGCTTGTTGAACAAAACTGTTTTCATAAGTAAGGTTAAGTTTGGGATGCTATATGCTTTCTACTTTTACACAGTTTATGATTGTAAATATACATATATTTGTAAGACTGCACATTTATTTCATGCTGGGCGAGATGTTAGTTTTCACCATTTGAGGGAGAAAAAGCTCTTTGACTGCAATTGCCATGATGGTGTGTCATAATCATTTTATCATGCATGTTTGATATTGCAGTGTACCAAATGACCAAATACTGGCAGATGTCTAGTCTGGGTATGTTTTTAATGGTGCAACTGCTTCTTGCTTCTTCACCAGAGAGACTGTAATTATTGATGCAGGTGTTGAAACAACATTGCAGTGCTCAAGCCATCTTCAGTATTTCAGAAGCATGATGCCGTTTGTAATGCCTTTCAAACAACTTGTCACTTTGAACATCAAATATTGCTTTCTCTGAGCCCATTTACACAAAGCCACTTGAGTGTCTTGGGCTGATGGGATAGCTAGCCGATTCTGAAAAAGCCAACTGTAAATGCAATCAACGTGCATTGAGGACAAATTGCGATCTCATCACTCAGACCACTTCAGGAGATGGTTTGAGATGCACTGGAGATGTAACTGAGCCAAGTGTAAATGTATCTTTTTCTTTAACCCACATACGTAATCTTTACTCCTCCCCAATGGAACTACAGTGCATGAAAGCTGCATAGAACAGCTCTCGATGCTTTTTACATCTTAGCATTGCACAAAAAAATGAAGCCTGTTCCTCCCTTTAGGTTTTAAAAAACATGCATAACGGCATAAAACAGAATCTTTGGCACTGCTTCATTTCAGGAGATTTGGAAAGAGAATTCTTTGGATTAGCATGTATCATTGGAAAAGCAGCCCTGGTGCAATTCTGATTTATTTGTGTATGATTTTCATGAAGTCTAAATAGGAAAAAATACAAAAACCACATTGAATCTGATTTGTACAAATTTGATCTGAACCACATTTGAACCACATATGATTCAGATTTCATGTGAAATCTGAATCATATGAATGCTGAGATCAGATTTGATGTGTTTTTTTCTGCTACTCATGACATGAAATGTAAATACTAGGCAGCACACGTACATCATTACTGTATCAACCAGCAGAGATATGCCATAAAACATGTAGCCCACTTGGAACACACAGATCTGATCTGATCACTTGCAAATAGCCTTGCAAACAGACTGTCCTAAATATTAGATTTGAAAGATAAATCTGAATTGTGAGCTTTGCAAAAATTTTGTTTTTTCTAAGAAAAGCCAGTCAAGAATCAAAACACTCAAAAAACAAAACAAGGAGACAAGATCATATACTAAAATACTGTAGAATGAGGAGCTGAGGAATATCTAAAAGTACTGCAAAAGATACAAGCTAGACATCATCAAGCTGCACAGAAAATCTGGATATGTATACAGATGTTCAGATGTTCATAATGCCACAAAGAAGCAGAGCATAACAACCGTACTGGTTGGTTAGTCAGCTGATGATGATGATGCTATCGTAGATTTTTTGGCATTACTGAAAAAAACTAAACACCAAAAAGTATTGACTTCTTTTGCATTAAACGGAGCAGCTCTGATATAAGAAAAACATTGTTTTTAAGAATTGTGTGGTTTCATGTTCATATGTCAGTCTTGAAAGAGACTACTAAGCATGTAGATCACCTGTTTACTTTTTACGCTTGCACTGGCTTACCTGGTAAATTTGAACACAAAAAGGCCCCCATGATTAAAATAGCAGACACATGTAAAATGTTTCCAAACCTAACCTTTATTATTATAACGGATATTATTATAATAAAAAAACTCTTTGTATGAAGAAAAACTGGATCTAATTAATATAAACCAAAAAAATCACCTACATTTTCTGGGAAGCTCCATCCCAAACAAAACATTATGTTTTCTTTAGGACTTTGAGTTTCATATTGAAAAAACAGTTGACAAATGACAATCAAGGAGATTAGATAAGAGAGATAAGATAACACTTTATTAATCCACAAAAGGGAAATTAGAGTGTTCCAGAAGCAAACAAGACAAACAGCAGTGGCCTTACTGTTAAGATGTGGACAATGCTATGGATCTGCGCAAACAAAAGGCCTATCAGACATAAAAAATGTAGGGCTGTCATTGTAAATAGTCATTAGTATAGCACTGTTTAATAAAACTGTTTGAGTTCGTTTGTTTTTTGTTTTACTTTGTTTTTACCATATGAAATTATATGACCGTATATACTTATTATTTGCTCCTCAAAATCACTGTCGGTAACAAAAGGTTCATATTGGTCACTTAGGTTAATAGGAGGATCCAGTGTGGAGCCGAGGAGGAACATACTGGTCTCGGCCAGCCAGAGACCTTGACCCAGTGTTCTAAAGCTTGAACCAACACGACGAAGACTGAGCACACTGTGTGTCCTCAGAGCAGTTTGAGTGGTGCTTTAGAGTAATAAACCCAGCTGGTCTTATGTAAGGGGGGTGTACAGGAGAGTGACCCCTCCCATGCCTAATCACTCCCTCTCATGAGTCATCTGATGAACACTAAGGCCTTTGTCCAGCCCAATAAACACACTCACACACCAGGAGAAAAGCGTGCACTGTTACAGTAAACTCAGAGACAGAAGAATTCATGTCATTTTAAGAATGCAAACCAAGAATTCAAGAAGATGGAATGGTGGAGTTTAATTTACTGTATCGTTTCATCATAATGTGGATATAATTGAAGTCTGTGTAGCCAATTAACCTGTGTAGAATAAATTAAGTACACGAGTGAAGATGGAGACCTTTTTTAATGCAAACACTGCTGAGGGGTGGCCTGTTTGAGAAATGAGCACATTAGCAATTTGTTTAAAACCTTTTGCATATGCAAATATTTAATATAATTTATTTTAAAATAGTTCATATGACAAATTGTGTTTATTCACACAAATTGCACTTAATTGATTTCTTTTCTTGGTCACATTCCTTTTAGCCTGCCCTTTTAAAAAGGTCAGGTGTCATGACTTGGCCTAGGCCCATAGCTAGCATGGTTTGGAACATTAAATTCCTGCAGGAGTTTTGGGCGGAACCCTTGTTTTGCTTGTCTCACCACACCCAGGCTCCATTTCACTGGATGTTCTTGGGAATGTGAGAAGGGACAGAAATGTTAAAAAAAACGGGAAATAA
Organism: Colossoma macropomum; assembly: GCF_904425465.1. Classification (NCBI taxonomy): domain Eukaryota; kingdom Metazoa; phylum Chordata; class Actinopteri; order Characiformes; family Serrasalmidae; genus Colossoma; species Colossoma macropomum. The sequence goes on along the minus strand of NW_023494802.1, from coordinate 12,039,318 downwards.
TGTTTGTAATGTCTTTGAGGTCTGCTAATATCCTGACATTAAGCACCACAGAACAGAATGCTGACAGCATTTAATCATAGGGGTGGTCAGTATAACATATTATGATGTGATATAATGATATATTATCATTGTGACCATAAATAATGTCGCAGTATTTCTGAACAACCGCATGTATTGGCATTTACAAAAGGCCAATTATAGACAGTCTGTAAGCAACAGCAGTTGATATATTGTAACTGCGCTGGGTGTCATTACCTTGTTTTGTTAATGTATGTGAATGTTGAATAAAAATGCTATTATTATAGCATTTATTTTATATTTTTAAGTTTTTTGTAGCCTTTTATAGCACTAAATATGGCACAAAATATAGTGTTTTGCTGGTGCATTTTGTTCAAACTATATTATGATACATATTGTAAACATGTCTTGAACAACCACGGTGTCAAATATCCCCCCTTATTTCATTGATATACTGTCATATTAATAGTGCATGCTGTACAAAAACATACAAGAGCTTATATAGTGAGATGGTATTACTGAAACCTTCAAGTATGCCTTGATCTTCTCAGCCTGAATTGTTTTTCGCATTCAGGTTAGAATATTGAACGACGTCTTGAATGCTTCAGTGTCTTGGAATATTGTCCTGCACTCTGTTCTATTGAATATGTTTATGTGTTTGAACAGCAGTGGCCTTACTGTTGAGCTGTGGACATGCTATGGATGTGCTCCAACAGAAGGCCTTTCAGACATAAACACTATAGGGCTGTGATCGTTCTCCATAATCTGTACAAAGGAAGGCAATATCCTGTCACCAAATAATTTGTGTGGATACTTTATTCACAAGGCTAATGTGTGAACAGCTAATAAAACACAGATTTTCCTCCTGCTGTGAGTTTGTATTCACTGTGCCAAACCTGCAATTGTGAAAATTATGACAGTGAACAGCCGTGCACACATTGCCAGCCTTGCTGAAGCTGCTGGGAACTGATATCCCCCAACATAAACTAACATGGAAAGTTAGCGTAAGGACAAGAATGGTTTTAAAGCACATTTGCTCATAGTGTGCTAGCCTGATCTGGCATTGTAGATCTAGAGCCAACGAGACATGAGTTTTCAAATTTGATAAAATTTTCAGGTCTGCGATCAAGACTAGTTTAGATTTTCGATATTGGTCTTGACTCTACGGTGCTTTAAATACATACTGCCCATATGGTTTTGGCTCAGATAAATAAACTTTCTCAAATAGAACTTTTTCAGAATACCACGCTAGATCTCAAGAAAATAAGCCCCAAAAACATCCAGTCATTTGAGTTTAAGTATGTCTGTAGTGTTAGCCCCTCCCCTTTCCTTTGCACTTTCCTGATAGCTTGAATGCAGATCGCTCATTTTGAACACTGAATGTGAATGTTTCCACAGAAGACAGCAAATGAGAGACTAGAGCTGGGCGATATGGCCAAAAATGTTATCACGATAAACAAATTTCATATCAGTCAATACAGATACATATCACAATAAATGTCAAATCATTATGCATAAGTATGAAGGCTGATTTTTGCTCCTGAGTGGTTAATTGCTGGTTTAAACTATCCTTTATGGCCAGACCTTGACAAACATTTGCCAAACAGAGGAACAATTCACAAATCTGTCATGGTATAGTGGGAGAAAGTTTCTGGTTGGCTGTTTTTACCAGCTGGAAAAGCACAGCCACAATTTTTGTAATAGTCATAATTTCAGAAAGAAAACAGATGATCTTTTTAGCTGTCTGGTGACGAGTGCTAGGCTATCCGGTTACAAGTGCTAAACTGTTTAGTTTCTCAACAATGTCAGTTTAGTACAAGCAGCAAACATTAGCTGGCTCGGTAGATCAGTGATGGATCACACCACCTTACTGCCATCACTCCTACGACATCCATGTCAGAGCATATCACAGTATTCAAACACCAGCTAGCAGACGTCTTGATTTCTATAGTAGTTTTAGGGGTGGACCACAATATATCTGACGCTCGCTGTGTAAAAGCATTAACAGACAGTCCTACTTTTAGGTATGTTTAAACTGAAATCTGTGCTTTTTTGTCTTGTTTGATCTACAGTATCATCAATTCTCCGTGTTGTGGAGTGACAGAGCACTGCTTCATGTTAGTCAGCTGCTAAAAACAGCTAGCCTGGAAAGATATCGTTCTCTTGCCCTCTAATGCCACACAGCATACTCAGTTTACTTTCGTTTAAATCAGGGCTGTAACTTCATGAACCCACTTCTTTCTTTCACTTTCGTTGCTTGGGAATGCACTAATACTAAAACATGACTGAGCGCTGTAACGCACAGTGCAGTAGTTGGGAGGAGCGGACATGATTTAACACTGCTGAAGCTTGTTAGCATGTTAGAATAGAAGTGAATTCGCTCTAAGCCAGTGTAGTTACGCCACTGATCTCGTCACTCACACTTAGTCACAGGAGAACAGACCGCTCCACTCAGACAGGGAATATCTCCATGTTTCAGACGTTGACAAAGTATATTTCGCAAATCATTTCACTCCTTGACCCCCACCTCTCCAATCATGTCGAAAAACTCGGAAGTGCGCCCTCTCATGGCAGAGTAGCGCAGCTTTTCTTGCAGTAGAAAACGCCACCAGGGCTGTCGCTAGAATGTGGAAGTGTGAGAATGGTCTATTATATCGAACATTTCTTATATTTCTATTGAGGAAAGTTGTATCGTGATAATTATCATTATAATTTTATCGCCCAGCCTTATGAGAGCCCGTTGAAAATATTACATTTTGATGCGCTTGAAAGGTTCATTTTTTTCAGTTTTTCAATACTGTATTGAAATCATTTCACCCTTAAGAGTCAAGTACAGTTAGTTTCTGCTGCTCTATTCTCTAATATTCCTTTGTTTCTGTAAAAGCAATCAGGGGCCTGCTTCAGTGGTGCGTAAATGCCATAAATGGTCAGTGACTGTTTTTGTAGCTGAACTGCTAAGCTGTAAAATGCTGAGGAGCCTGGCCTTGCCCCTGTCTGTGAGACAAATAAAAAAAATCAAGACAAAAACAAGCAACGTGTCTTCATGAGGCAGAACAGTGAATGAAAATAGAATTTGCACTCTATTCTTTGTAAGGCTCTCTCCGTACTGAAGAGATGGGTTACTGAGAGGGCCCTTTTGTCTGTGACTGGCCACATTGTTTGGCAGAAATAGTAAGGCCTAAAGGTTGACAGACACCAATAGACAGCACGTTATCAGCTGTTTATGCACTCCTCAAGGGCCTCTGTGTTTTCAGATGCTGTATTCACAGAATGCCTTTGTATTTACAGTAGTAGCCTCTTTCCTATTGTGCTCTGGCCCCTGAAGGGTGTCCATTAATTTAATGGCAACCGACATGAGCAGACTTGAAAAGAGAACGTGTTATAAATACCCAGATGGAAAGCTGTGATCTTGGAGCTTTGGTGAAAGGTGAGATACTCTGCTCGAGTTTAAGTGGCACTAAAGACTTTAGTGTTGTGTGTCAGCAGTGTCAGATGTGAAACATGTTACTAGAGGAGGATTAACACCTGTTTCCTCTATGCTGAAAAGACTGAAGAACTGAGTTTACTTGATTCAAATGTGTACATGTCTACATTAAAACTGGATCACATCAGCACTATTTTGTCTTTCACTTTACATACTTCTGCTAATTATTGTGATGGTGTAATGTTTTATTCACATGGAAATGATTTACACATTTGAATCAATTCAATTCAGTGTATGACTTTTTTTAAGTGTATTGCCCATGTAGTCCATGTGCTGTTGGTACAGAATGATGAATTTTAGGATGGCCTCCAGTACATCACCTATGGTGTATTGTTCCTGTTATGGTTGCTGTTATGTCAAAATCTAATAACAAGGGAAGGGAACAAACAGTGTTTTTTATCACTATTTCTCATTGTCATTACCATTAAAATCATGTGTGACGTCTTCAAATTTGGCATTCAATTATATGCCTATTTAATCTTTTTTTTTATCTATTTTTTTTGTCAGCCAAAAGTACAATTTTTGCATATTTTAGACTGAGGATTTTTGGTGACCGAAATTTCCCTATTATGAACATTTCACGTCAAATGGACTGATAGAAATGATCCAAAATACTCTGAATAAAATCGTACATTAACTTGCATTATATTTTGTATGATTGGCACCCAAAGTAATAATACACACATACACTGACACATGTAGACAATGAAGTCCCCAGTGTTGAACTAGCTCTTACAGTGTTTATTTGCATCCAGCTACACCTAAATGAACACTGTAGGTGTCACTCAGGACTTTGTGAGTACACATGAATAACCCAAAAGCCAAAGAAAATCAAATAACCTGCACAATTCTGATTATGAGTTGCAGTTATATGTGCGTGACACATAGAAATCCCCTCTCTATTTCTGGCTCGGAAACAGGGATACCAGAGCTGTTGTCAGATGCTGGTGTGTGATTCCAGAGAATATGTAGCCTAATCCGGGACAGATATGTTCCTGGAAACATGAGTAAGGAGACTGGATTCCCAAAGCAGCACACTCGCCAGGGGACAGGGGCTGTGCACTTAAAGTAAAATACACTGGAAATATGAGAGCAGACTTTAAGAGAAAATGTTCAGAAGTAAAGTGTAGAGCAGCTCTGTCTCTCTGCCCAGAAGCCTACTGAATTACAGGTTTTACAAATCAGAATTAGGTGTACAAATCTGGATGAAAATTTTAGACAGCATTAGTTGCCCCAGGACATCCACTTTTGCCAAGTATAACATCTTAATTAAATTCAGTATCATTATAAATCACTCTCATACAACATTGTGCATCCTTCCAAATCTGGGTGGACAGTACAGAAAAAAATATAACATCATCATACTTGAAGTCTATTCTTGATACGTCATGATATTTTGTCTTTTCTAAATGCGATCAGCAAAACAGTAGAGCCACATTTTAAAAAGAGTTAAGAAAAAGTCTTTTCAGCCAGTCAACCCATTATACTATTGTTACTGTGCTGTTTGCAGTTGTATTTGGTCTTTTTATGATACATGCAGTTATTCAGTGTCTTAGAAGTACTGATGATATCCATGCTGTACTCAGAAATGCATATTTGAATGTAATTTATCGCAATAATGTAGTTTCATCAAAGTTTTTTTTTATTTGAGGAATCTGACAAATGCATCAAGACAAGTAGAGAAAGACAGGACAATAAATAATAGGCGAAACAAAGGACAGCATCCAATAACTCAATCCAGTAGCAACCTCAGGTTTTATAATTACATTCAACCTACAACACAGCACTCACACCCGCATACCAAGACTTCCCATACATTACAACAATAAAAACGACGTTATCGTTGAAGGGAGAAAAAAAAAAAACAATCAGCTGGCATAACCTGGAGTGAATCAAAATGCAAAAGAAAAAAGTTCCATTTAGAATAGAATGCAGGAGTATTACCTTTTATTGTGGATCTAATCTTTTTCAATTTAAGAAAAGGCATAACATCACTGAGCCATAATGAAATTGAAGCTCGACTAATTTTTTTTTTATGTTGTTAACAGATTTTTCTAGTTTGACCCTTTAAACCATATGTCTTACCCATCTGAAGCTGTATGTTACCTGAGTCAGCAATCATTGTGATGAGTCTCTTGTTAAATCACAGTTATTTCCAGCTTCTATAATGCTGTGAATGTTTATCTGAAGTCTGAAGTATTATTCACAAGAATCATACACTTCTGATACCAGCAATATCAGTAAAATCAGTATCATCAGCACTGGAGGACAATGCTCGAGGGAGAACTATAGATAAACAGCAAACTAACAAAACAACAACATCAGCAGTAAAGTGGAAAGCTCCATAGATGCAACATAGCAGTATGAGAGAGAGACTTCAGTTGCACAGGAGTTGGAATGTGCAGCCGCTGTGTCTCTCACTGGACAGTGGTGAAGAAAATTGTTCTCACATGATGAAAACAATGTTATTGAGTTATTGAAAGAATGTGATTATTCATAATTAATTGTTTTAATCATTTGACAACCCTACAATAATTACAACATACCATCATGTTGCCCACTACTACTTCAAACATATTAAATTCTCTATATCCTCATATTCATCTCCAATTTAAGTAAGCACACTTATTAATAGAAAAAGAACTGATGTCTGTAAATCTTCTCTTAGATGCTACTGAGAAGGTGATTGTTAGGGAGTTATTGTCTGCTTTTTGTGTCAGATTTATCTTAAATCATACTCCTACTTGTAACTACAGAATGTGAAGGAAAGCCCTTTTTGGCACTTATGGTTCCACTATATGAAATTAATCTTTTTTTCATTCATTTTGTCCCTGAACAGATGGCTTAAACCTCCAGTCACAGAGCCCCACCCTGCACTGTTTTGTGTTTTCTCTGCTCTAACACACCTTATTCAGCTCAAGATGTGGTTGATAATTAAATGCTATGACTCAGAAATGTTCGAGCAAGAAAAACAAATGCATACAGCGCAGGACTCGAGTTGGGAAACTGGCTTAAACTAACATTAACCACCACCTGTTGTGTACGCTTCCATTTAGGTCCTTCCTCTTATATATAAGAGGCATGAATACTATAAGTCTGGAATAACTGGATAAGTTAATGAACAGTTACCTTGAACTTCTCAAGGTAATCGGACTTCTGTGTATCTCTAAATACCTCACCATTCTTGAACAGTTCATCTTTTCCAGTATTCGTGCGTTGTAGTTTGAACAGTAACAACAGGCAACATAAAAAATGAGTTAAATGACATTTGACAACAGTTCTGGTGCTGCCAGTTCTCCTGTGCTGTGACTGTTGAGTCGCTTAGGGCATTTTCATCTTTACATTTACAAGCGAGGGTTGCGTCACAGCTCCATCTACTGGCTTAAGTGAAGGATTATGGCAGAAGCAGCATCTCCCACAAGTGCTTGGCAAGCTGGATCACGGCATACGGTAGAAAGCGATCTGTTTGCAGCGTTAACATCTGTTCGGTCTGTGCATGCTTTGCCTTACGTGATGTGCTTATGCTATTGAGACGTTTATGTAACACATGCGTTCACGTAGGATTTGCTCAGCTTATGAAATGGGATGTTTTAAATCCATTCAAAATATGTATTCATGAAATATACGAATGCATACATATTACAGACATGAATATATAACGGTGGGACATAAAAATGCAAATTTTAAGCACTGCTGTTTCTCCATGGTTTACTCCCACTAGGTATTTTTTATTAGATCAGTGTGTTTTTTCTTTTAGTGCTCTGCTGTTTAAAGAGCATCAGCTCAATGCTTTGTGTATGCCTCTTTGCTCTCTTCTTTTAAAAGGGCCATACTTTTTCCATGAGGTCTATTTATTTCAGCGGGTTGATGTACCAAAAAAAGGTCATAATTCATTTTTACATAAGCATGTCCCATAGAAACAGGTGAATATATATAAATAACTTTGGTTTTGATCGGCTGCTTCATTCAAAAAACAGTCAAGTTGAAACACTCACTTAAACTTAAATGTGAATGGGTAGATATATGTGAATGCATTGGTTTTCATGACACCACATTGCAAAACAGTGGATTTAATATGGGCTAATTTTGCACCATAGTTTCCATATATGGAGTGCATGGACTGGGGATTAAATGATAGGTTTGAAATCGTAACAGTGTTTACATACTGGACAAAATTCCTTTTTCCATTATATGGACCCATTAAAGTTGATAAGATGAAGGATCAGTTATCATCTTTGTTTGTCTCTCAGTGATTCCTATCAGCCTTCAACTGTGCTACCAGCAACATCACAGCCCATAAAGATCTATAATGCTGTATTGGTGTAAATAAGGATAGATTTCTATATGGAGCGTATTTATTATGAGCCTGGCCACTTCAAAGAAAGAGCAAGAAATTTGTGGGTGGACAAGTCTATCAGACAGGAGAGGCTGGTGTAGATTGCCGTGCACGTCTCTAAGGGGACACTAAGTGAATTCTGACTTCTTTTTTGGCCGTTCAGGTGGGTGCCATGGAAACCTGCTCCCCGCTCAGGGACTGAGGGAGCAGGTAGTTGATGAGTCGTGGTCGGCACTGGCAGGCTGAACCCCGCTGGGTCTACACAACATGGTTTATACACATTGCTTACTTCATATGCTTTACAGAACACCTGTAACTCCAGCACTAAGTCATTTATCCAGGTTTTGAGTTGCCAGATACTTTCCTGACCTTGCATTTGTCCTTAAAGTCCATCATTTGTTAAAATGTTTTCGCAGGTGTTGCAGAACTGAGTATAAGAGGACTCTGCTCAGTCCTTATAGCATTTAGAGTTGGATTTTACTCATAGTTTAAAATTGAAATGCATTATTTTATCCACAAATTGAAAAGACTTGCCATGAAATCTGTGTTTGAATGGATTAGGTAAATTTTATTTGGCCAAATGGAAAGAACAGTGAATGTGAAAAGTGCTGTTCATAACAAGAAGTTCTTCTTGTCTTTCAGAGTTGACAAGACATTCTCCAAAGCTAGAAGCTTATGGTGAGTATTGTTTTCTGTATGGCTACTTTGTTTGCAGTTAATTAGCTTTCACACATTGGGTTTAAATATAATTGAGTATCTATGGATTAGTCCAGGATTTCTCGACTTGTGGGCCGTAAAGCACCCTCTAGTGGTCCGCGCCTGTACTCAGGGGAAGGCAGTAGTTCGCAGTGGGCCGGCAGAGACGTGTAGATAAAAACACTGCAGTCGCAGGCTAATTAAACGTCATCAGTTTGAGACAACACAGCCGCGGGGAGCAGTGCAGACAGTTAGCCAGAGATAGAGAGGTTCCTTAGGGTACTTTCTCCTACCTAGCTCGGTGCGGACCTATCTAAACTTTTTTCTTTAGTTTGCTCCATTTTGATGTGTGTGAACACTCCACCCATATTCGGGTCTACATCGAACAGCTGAACTGATATGGCAAAACCTGCAGGTCTCAGTCCGCTTCCAACCAAACCCTGTTCAGTTCAGTGCTGGTGGGAACGTGTTTTATGATCAAACGAGGGAATTCGTCAATAGAGCTGGCTTTCCTCTTCTTCTCGCAGCACATCAGTGCTGTATACTGTCTGTCTTTTTTAACTTCTGACTCTTTGCAGACTCTCATTGCTCTTCTGTTGTTCCTGAAGCTGATAAAAACAACAGCCTTAAAATATTAGTGAAGATCTGTGTTTGATTTTTGGGCCGTGCACCAGCGACCAGAGTAGTTAAACTCAAACTGACTACTTTGAAAACTAATCACAAAGAAGCAGATATCAAGTAAGGTTTATTATTATTATTGATTGTGATGACGCTGATCCAAAAGCCCAGTGAGTGGAGTGTGGTTTATTTCAAATGAGGCGCTAAAACCCACAAAACTAAAGAGACATCTCCAGACCAAACAGTTACTCCTGTGGGAAAGACACAAGAGTATTTTCAGTGAAATCGCGATGGACTGCAGCACCAAATTCACAGTCTACATCTACCTTTTTTCATTTTCCCCCACTTTGCCATCTCTGCAAACATGCATTTTAACATGTGATGTTTGTTAACATAACTGCAAATTTTCAAGGAAGCCTTCAAGAGTTGTTTTAACGTTTAAATGTATTAATGTTCAGTTGTTTGTGCATAAGGTCATTAGCAATATCTAACAAAAAATGGAAAGTACTAAAGTTGGCAAGGGGACTGTGCCTGAAGCCTCTCCTATCTAATGTCCTGTAAATTTCCATCTCTTTGTTCTGTTTCCTTATAGCAAAGTTTTGCACCCTACTACCACCACATCTCCTCCTTGTTTCTCAGTCCTATGTCTCAGTCCTACCTCTGTTCATCAAGGGGGGTCCGGCCTTCTACCCTAGAGCAGAAGCCACCCAGAACTTCTGCACAAGTTCTCAGAGTTTTCTCTCCTCCTAAAATCATACAATTGTCCTCATTCTGTGAACATTTGTTGAAGCCGTTGTCCAAGCTCGATAGTGTATAACTGTCAAAACATTTGATTGAACATAACAAAATATATTTGGAATCACTTCATATTAAGGAGCATATGTTCGGAGTTTATTTAGATTAAGTTCTTTGTTCATTAAAGCCCAAATTAGACAGTTCTTAATGGTTTATTCACTCTGCATTAAGCTTTTTTCATTATGACCTGTATTGGTACATAATTGGTACATAAAATAATCATTTTAAAATTAATTGTAATTAAACAAAATTCAAATCATATTACTGTAGAATTTGAAACACGTGATTCCTATTGGTCGTAAATAGCATCGAGTGGCTTCTGGAACAAGCTTTAGAGCTAATAAGAGTGTAATGAGACACTAATACTTTAAGATGTGCTCTGTATTCTAAAATAGAGTTTTAGTCATCACTAGTTTTCAAAAAGTCAACTTTCATCCTATATTTTTTCATCCTATATTCTAAAGATTTTCAATCTTTTTTTGCTTTTTTGCATTCAAAATATCATAAATAGATGTAGATTTTTGGTGCAAATTGGCTTACTTAGAATCCCCTATTGATGCTGCCTGGAATCTATTTTGTTATATTTTTGTTATATTTTATATTTTATCATAATTTCATTTGTCACTTATCTGACAAAATGGACATTTGGTACATTTAAAATTATGGACAAATGTTTTTTTTTAGGGAAAGATGCTTTGTCTGACCATTTCATCTCTATTCCATACTACTGATCATGACTAGCAGAGTTCAGCCTAAAACTACTTTTCAGATCATTTCATTTCTGTCCCACACTTCTGGTCATGACTAGTGGACTCAGTCTAAATCCCTTCTCCCCTTTTCCTCTCACATTTGGTTACTTCCCAAATTTATTCCCTACTAGTATGAAAGCAGAGGCACTGATGTTTGTTTACTGAGCTAGTTGGCATGGACTGGTGTGTGCTCTAGCCTGGCAGTAGCTCTGGGAAAGGCAGACAAGAAGTCAGAAAACGGTCCCAAGCCGGGAGGACACGCCGCAGCCCTGCTGTCCGGTTGCCACAGTAACCGCCGACAGATCTGCAGCATTGGCAGGGCAGAGCGGCTGAGGTGCAGAAGCGACACTCCCTCCTCTACGCGCGCATACCGAGAGAAAGTGTGTGCCTGTGATAACAGGAAGTGTGTGAAGGCCTTGCTCTAGAGCCCAGCAGCAGATGGACAGCAGGCTCGTCCAGCCCTGAAGGTCAGCCGGTCGGAGCCTCTCTCTCTCTCAGGTTTCCCCTGCACTGACCGCTGGCGTCCCTCAGCTGCCTCCTGCTGCTGCAGCAGCACTCTGTGCCCGGCATCCAGGGAGAGGGGAGCCTACTGAGCGTCTGCTCTGCAGAGGAGACAAGAAGTGCTATCTAGCATATTTATTTTACGGCTGTAGATGTTGTCGTTTATCTGTATTTTGCGTTAAGAGCTGGCAGCATTTTTCTACAACTGTGCATGCAGGACAGTGTTGATAGAGCAGTGGCATGATTAGAATGTGTCTCACTTTTTATTGCAAGAAATTTCTGACTATTCACTAATGAAATTAAGAATGTGGTCTGAAATGATCTATGCTAGAATTGAAGGCATTTCTTGGGACAGTTAAGGACAAACAAGATGGCATGCAGATTTCATTCTGAAGGGTGTTAATTTTAACTCCTGACTCAGACCATATGGAGCATGAAGCGTTAGCGAGCTGTCATTAGCTTGTCAAAGTGAAGTAGCATCCCAGTAGTACATGATCAAGCACCAATCTGTACCCAAGGCCTTCTTGCATCTCTTTGTGTGCGTGACGTACCAGTGGACTTTGATAACAGTGCTAACTGTGGAAAACTGAAAAAGTTTTAAGAACCAAAAAATCTAAAGACAACAAGAGACAACAGAGGACCCAACATGCCTTGCTCTCCGTTCAGAATTGGGAAGCCCAAGAAGTTCTGGTGAGTTTTGCATGCTGCAGCTTTGTGTTAGTATTAATAGACTTGAAATTGGAAGGAAAGTAATGTGTTCCTCAATGAAGGGCATCTATTTCTGTGTTTGTTTGCTGGTCATAACGTGTGGATTCTGCTCACAGAGAGTACATGCATCAACTTGATGTGAAATCGATGCAGCTGGGTGTCCTTAATGAGGGCACACTGTTTAATATCTCAAAGCAATAGGAATGTAGAACAGATATGTATACTTCTAACTCCTGTAATAAGGGTACTCTGGTGGACTAGCAGGTAGGACGTAGAGATCTGTAATATTTGTGTAGCTGTCAATCTCTTTCTTTCTGTAGGTGCACATTATTGTCTTCTTAGCTCTCTGCACATCCTGCATTCTATGTTCTCTGCATTCTTCCAAAGATAAGGGTGATCACTAGGGGCGCGGGAAAAAATTGATTCTTAGATGCATCGCGATGCAGACGTGAACGATTCTGAATCGATTCACAAATGTCAAAAATCGATTTTCTAAATATTTCATTTATAACGTAATGTTGGCGGAACACAAAAGGCGGAACTTGGAAGTGGGTAAGTGCAGCGCCCGGACAGTCTGTGACGTGCACATAACAAAAACACACATGGACGAGTGAGAAATTCGACCGGCTCCCTCTGCATTAAAGCCAGGTTAGATCAGGAGTCACAACCCAAATGATAAGAAGAGCCATTTTGTCCTTTCAACAAAAATCAAACCACCTTGGGAGCCACAACATTTAATGTCCAGTATGTGATAATGTACTAGTATAGGCTAAACAATATAAACGAAAACGCGGACTTACTCTACTCTGCTTTAAGCTTTAGCTTTAGCCACTTTCCTCCCCTTTCCACCAGAAAACTTTTCCTCAAAACTAGAGCAGTTTCTTGTAAAATGTCTCTCAACATTCGGCTGTCTTACGAGGCTAAAGTCGCTTCTTATTCTCCAGCTTCTTGTTTGAATTTTCCCGTTCCACCTTAAATTCTGACTGAGGCGCCGAATGTAAATGCGGCACCATTTAAGGTGGAACGAGAAAATTCGGAAGAGAAGCGACTTCATCTTCGCAACTTTTTACTGTGTGACAGTCTCTCGTTGCAGATTTAACTTGCCAGGAAACCAACTACGCTGCTTATAAATGCAAATAACGCATCGTTGCTAGGTGACCTGCAGTCTGCACGGCAATTCTCAGTCGTTGCGAAACAGGGCTTTCGCGCACCAGTCCCATCTCAAAGATATTTTACTGACACAGCGACCCCCCCCCACCCCACACAGTGAGAAGATAGAAATGATGTATAGAAAAAAAAAAAATCATTTTAATCGAATCGTGAGGTGCCTAGAGATTCCCACCCCTAGTGATCACATCACAATGACCACTTTGACCCCTGCCCCACTACATCAACATTAGCATCCATCTTATGAAGCATTTGCAGAGAGGCTGGATTTCAGATTTTCATGTTCTCTGCATTTAAAATTAGTAACGGAATTTGAATACAAGCTATTTTATCATCCACAGGTGTGAGGAATTAAGTTAAAGCCAGTTCGACTTGAATAATTATCACTTAATCTGTGCCCTCTAAATCACTGCCTACGTTTTGAACATGTTTTGACGCTTGAACAATATTTGTTTCAGCCGGGAGGCCACATTCGTGCAGTCCTAAATTGCTTCTCATTGTCAAGTTTGAATCCAAAAACAGTTCCATGACAATAGTGAGGATGAATTAATGGGGGCAGTAATTACACTTCGCAAGAACAGAATTAGACAGGATAATAAATGCAGTTGTTCAAACACAGAGGAATAAGTGCAGCTTTTTTTGATGGTAGAAACCTAATACATTGCTCCGTACTGTGAATTTCATTTATTTTTCATTGTGAATTCACAGTATGGGTTTATGTTAAATGACTTTCTGTAGTGAATATCATTTGGCAAACATTTTGACAGTTAGAGTCATAATGAATTTCCAGTTCAGTCTCTTGGCCTTTTTTTCCTAAGTTCAAACATCTCTATATTTAGCCTCTTCTCAGTGTGGTATCAGACAGAAAGTGAGAGTAAGGGTTTAATTAATGGAGTCTGGAGGGCGCTGCCGGACAGAGACAGTATGTCACGGACAGTCATTAGCATGAGACTTGTCACTCTCTAGGTTAAAGCTTGACAGCAGACGAGTCTGGCGGTAATCCAGTGCTCTCTCTCCACTATAAGCATTTGTACTCATGTTATAGCCGTGTGTATTGTTGTGTTATTCCACGAAGAGTGGATCCCTTAGTATATCAGTCTGATGTCATAGCTAGCGCTAAGACCGGAAGCATGCAGATTACAGGCTGCTGGTTTTGCACTCTGTTTTAACCTCGTCTCTCAGAAGTTCCTGAAGAACAGATGATGACAGCCTTAGAAGCAAGAGATTCTACATCCTGCTTTTTTGTCCTACACCTTTTCCATCAACTTGGCGGTCTTCAGCAGTGGGGACTCTCATTAATCTTTGAACTAACCTGTGACCATGAAAAGACAGCCATGACATTCGGAAGTGATATTTGCAAGCAATCAAGTGTCTCTCCTGTTGCTTTATTGCTTCCCCAACATCAAAGAGACATTCCCTGCTTTGATACGGCGGCTATGAACGCCACCAAATACACTTGGCAAGGGCTGCGCGGAGTGATACTGGTTGTTCATTACCACTTAAAAAGAAATTGGCTCATGACAAAATGCAGGTGATACTTTGAAGTGCAGCGTTGTTTCTTTTATTTATTTATTAAGCCTTTATTCCTACAAGGGAATCAACTGAGACTTATGCTGGTTTACACCTCAAAAAGAACATAATTACATATCATGAATGCAGTATACAGGCATAAGACAGTTGGAATATAACACAACAGAGGTGGTCTTTTATAAATGGGCTTTTTAATAATAAGATGTTGTTTGAAGACCAGATAGCAACACCAAACGCAACAGTACTGCCTCACTCTGAGTAGCAATATGAACGCTTTCATATTGTCAGGTTGATAATGTTTGGAATTTACATTAATCCTTTGAAGGACCTTCTTTAAAAAGGCAGTTTGTGTCACAAACTAAACAGAAATATATGAATTTCTGGTTTTGTTAGATCGCTTTCTTTGCATATCAAATAAATGCAACAGTAGTTTTGACAAATTATGTTAGGAGGGTAGATTAAATGGCAGAAATAGCCATGAATAGCCACGCAATGAAGGTTCTTTACATTTTAAAAACACTCTTCACTTATTTCAGACCTTGTTTAGAAAAAACAGTTCTTTGAGCAGTTCTTTCTATCTGTTGACAGATTCTTTAGGAACCCAATAGTGGTTCCCCTGTGGCATCACTCCAAAGTATCTTTATTGGTTCCATTTTGCACTTTTGGCCATATGGCAGTGTTTAGAGCTCAGTTGTACAGTACAGTAGTGTTAGAAGGGGCTGATGATGATGTTACTTAATGTTTTCATGAAAAGAAGGGACTCTTACTCTAGCACACCAACAAATAACAGCACAACAGCTAAGGACAGGCCGAAGTCCCAAAACTAGACTGTGATGAATGAGAAAACCTCTAAATAAGACAGAGTGAGCCATTAAGGAGCAAACCTGCTCTCCCAGATGGCCATTTGAGGAGTCAGTGGAGTCTGACAGGACTGGCTGAGGTGAAAGGTGCTTACTAGTGTATACACAAAGACATTTTTCAAGCTAAAATGACAACATGCACTCTTGGTCATGCCATGGTTAGGCTCAAAGAGGTTAACTTTGGTTTGTTAGGGAGTTGGAGAACATGCTTTCCATAGAGCAGATGTCACAAATATGTTATTGAGTTTCAGGAAGAGCTGGAGACGAAGACGTTTGTCGCGAATCAGTTAGTGAGCTTTGGATGGAGCTGGAAATGTCTGAGATTGTGTGCCCTCTAGTGGTGATGGAGTTTGTTATTTGCCAAGAAGAGGACACTTAAGAACCAGTAATGTAAAAATACTTTAGAAAAACTTGTTCCTAAAGCTCTTAAAACTTTTAAGCATAAGTCTTCTTCTTTCTTCTTCTACAGCATCAGTCACCACTTCAGAGATACTACACAGGATATCAGCTACTCATGATTGTATTGGCATGTTGCAGTTGGTAGCAGAGCAATGCAGGAAGAGAGTTTATAACATCCTATTAAAGATTTTGTAATAGCATATTAAATGACTTTGCACTAATACACTAAAGACAACTGGTTTTATTTTGAGCAATACATTGTCAGCTATGTAAATATTTGTGACAGTACTTACGGCAGTATTTCCTTGTTGTGATGTGAGAGCTCATCAGCAACTCAAACCTTTCAGCCGTTTAAACCTGCGATCAACATATTCAGTGTGCTTTTAACAAAACTAAGTGTTAACAAATAATAAAAAATACTACAAAATGAACTGCATAGTTCTAAATGGTCGTGTTTGTGAGAGGACGATAGGACGACTACAACAATGTACTGAAAGCAAACTTCCAATAAGATGCACAACTGTTTTGTCTACACTTTCACATCTCAGTGCCTTTAGTCAGGGAACATAATTGTACCATAATCCACTGAAATTATGTTTTCTAAGTTGCACTGACTCCATACACCCCGTGTTGTCTCCAGGCTTTATATTTTATTGTTCTTTTTGCAAATATGTACTTTTCACCTTGCAAAAACGTATTTAAGGTACACAATCGGACCTTAAAACCACCTGTTGTACCTTTGAGGGTGCATTTACATTGTTTGTACCTTGATGAATGAAAAATGTACATGCACAGTGCCTTTATTTCTAACAGTGTTTGTTCTTCAAGAGAAAGTGTGACATACAGAGGAGAAGGATGTGACAAACTAGTGTGTAAAATTATAGAGTTGGCTTTTTGGAGCTACTAAGT
Organism: Colossoma macropomum; assembly: GCF_904425465.1. Lineage (NCBI taxonomy): Eukaryota > Metazoa > Chordata > Actinopteri > Characiformes > Serrasalmidae > Colossoma > Colossoma macropomum. Next base: position 12,022,548 of record NW_023494802.1, on the reverse strand, counting down.
TACGCTAAGCCAAACGTTTAGTTGCCCACCATTGTATATTACAGCAGTTGATCAACCTCTTTTTTGTTCATACAATCATTTACATTTATGGCAGATGCTTTTATCCAGAGCAACGTACAATTTGATCTTTTTTTTTTTACACAGGTAGGCAAAAGTAATGTTGGGAGTCTTGCCCAAGGACTCTTATTGGTATAGTGTAGGGTGCCTGCCCAGGCAGGGGATTGAACTCCAGTCTACAGCATAGAGGGCAGTGGTGCTACCCACTACACTACACCAACTGCAAAACTAATGGACATTATAGTTGTTAGCCCCTTGGTTTAAATTAAAAAAGGGTTCTACAGCCGTTTACTTGTCTTGGTGCACTAACACAGAATTCAGAATTCAGTGTGTGAATTTTAGGCTTGCTTGTTTATTGTTAGCTAGCTAGATTAATCGCTGACTAATGATAGTAGGTTATTGCCTAAAAGAATTTGGCAAAATTTGCATCCCTAATTGTAATCATATTGCCATATATTAACATTACTGTACTATTTATCTATATCTGTGAAAATCTCACTGATAAAGCACTGATAATTGTGGTCAGTAGAATGGTCAGTAGTCAAAGAATTGCTGATTTTTGAGGATTTTATTGGGTTCCTAATTTTATGCTAGCTGTTAGAGAGACTTAATCAGTCACTCTAACGCCTAGCATAAAAGTAGGAACCCAATAAAATGTGTGAAGAAATCTGTAAATCTGATTTCGCAGCTAACAACAGTGACAATTCATTGGGACAAAATCATTGTATCAGTTATATTAATATCAATTATAATGGGCCAAATATGATGTTGAACTAAACCTGTGGCACTATAGAATTTTGGCCATATTAAATTATATTCACCGATACTATCAGCTCTCAGAATTTTTAGCTTCTCTCCTTACCGGTGACAAAATGTTGATGTCAGTCAGGCCCGGGTGTGTGTGCGGGTGCTTGTGAGAGCATGTGTATGTGTAGCTGTGTTCAGTTGGAAGAGTTTAACGGAGGGAGCAGAGAGCTGTCATAGTTAATCAGCCCAGACTGACTGTGTGTGTCTCCTGCATGCCACTGTCTGACTAAATATAGCACTAAAGTGACAAGCTAGTGCCTAACGCTCGGAAACTGCACTTCCAAACATGAACCCATCTACATCACACACAGCCATAAGCGCATGCGGGACAACATGACGCTAAAGCAACAAGTCAAGCCTTACAGGAAATAATTGTTAAAACACCATGGAAAGATTGTTTCGTTTTTTAGATCTGTGACACCATTTTAAATTGGGCAAAAAATGACATTAAACACTTTTCATCCCTTTATTTCCATGGGGGTGTGAAAGTGCTCTTTTTTCAGAGGGATTAGACTGTCTGCGTAATTCAGCTTCATCTGCCTGGTCATGATTATTATCTGCTTCAGTGAGTGGAGTCAGTAATAGAGCTCTGCAGTGTAGAGTACTGCTCTAATAAGTCATCACTACACACAAACACAGACCCACACACACTAGAGATCCGCTAACTGACCTGACCTGACAAAATATTGGGTTTTGGGATGGGTTTTTTTTACTAATGAGTTTCTAATGATACTTTATGTAGTAGATTTTGTGCACTCTCAAGCCTTCTGTCTTGGGCTCTCTGTCTTTCTGTCTGCTTCTCTCTCATAATGTTAGCTGCATTCGGAATAGCTCTGGAGTTGGTGAACATGTCCCTGAATGACACAGTGGGTGAAGAGAAGGATATATTGGGTTGGTAAAAAGGTCACTGCGGATCTTCCCCCTTTCTTATTGAAGGGGCACTGATTTTTCTACATTTCTGAATAATTCAATTGTTGATGCTTAAACGAAGCCAATCAGAGTGGTTTGATGTAAAATGGTCCACTGTAGAGAAACTTATCTAGATATAGCCATTTTGTTCACTATCCAAAACAACCAGTGAACCTACACAACTGAGTTTAATATATAATGTTGATAATGATAAAATAGTAGTAAATCTGAAAAAGTAAGTTTTCGTTTGCGACTATTTTGCCATTCAACACACTACATGTACCTCTCCACCATGAATGTATTTCACTGTTATGTTTTAGGCCAAATGCTTATCTCAAAACTATGGTAAAACATCTAAAACACCGTCTCAGTCATCTGGCAGTGTGTTCTTGACAGTTTCATGTAATAACTTCCTGTGATGTAACTTTAAGAGGCATTAAACAGTACGCTTCAAATGTCTTGTTCCTATCACCACTACTGTGAACAATTCCTACACGGTATGTTTTTCTAGAACAGAGCATTTCACATCAAACCCCTCTGAATCTGTAGGTTTACATCTTAACCATAAAACCCCAAAGTGCGTTAGGCATTTCTGCAAGCAGAGTGGAACTTTAGAGCAGTGTTGCTAACAGTTGATCAGAGCAGGGTGGATGCTGATCTCTGCCATGCAATTCCAAAATACCAGTTTATCCCAGCATCTGTCGATCAACTCAAGCGCTTAGTAACAAAGCACAGCACTGTAAAACTGTGTCTGCGATAATCCATCTCTGTTAGCGCATGCAAGCAGGTTTGGGTCGGGTCCAGGTTTCAAATTTAGCAGTTGGGCATGGTCAGGACAGGTTTTAAAATGTGGGTTCGGGCTTTAATTTCATGCCCATGCAGATTTCTCACACACACACTCATACATACACACAGCCACACATGCACAAACTCATACACATGCCGATACATGCATATCCACATTCACATACATCTCCGCCATCCACACTCATGCAGTGATTTCCCAAGATAGTCACACAGTAACAAGTGGGCCATCTCCAGGAGGAGCAGTGTGTAATGAGAGCGAGCGGGTGTGTTACAAACCAGATGTTACTTTATTCAGGAGGAGTGTCTGCATTTGGTATTGCATAATGAAAACTAATGGGAGCTGGTGCACATAGCAGTGTGAGGAAAAGAGCGGTAAGGCTGATTCAGTCATGGTGTCAAAATATTTAACAGAAGGTTTGTAAAGTCATAAAAACATCACTTTAATTAGTAGAAAATATCATAGGGAGTCTGTTTGAGGTAGTTTATTCAGGCATCATTTTGAAGATTTTAAAGATTTTAGGATTACAGCAACTGACATGATGAAGCATCTTTCTGGAGGCCCACTAATGGCCTGGTGGAGTGGAAATCAACTCAGATATTTTTAAATTAATGCTCCCCATAACTGTGTTATCAGGTAAACTAGGACACTTTTGGCTCTGTGTATGTGAAATGTTGTGACTCTAGTGAGCTGCTAGCGAGCAGTGAGAGGTGAAAGGGGAAGGTGAAGGGTGAGAGAAGTGAAAACAGTTCACAGCTCTCCACAAAGACAGCCATGCCAAGATAAACTACAGCTTTCTTGACAAAACGTGTGCAACTGCTACAATGAAAACACTTTTAATGTGTATCATACATTTATATTTCCTTCAAAATACAGTGTTATGTGAAAGCTTAAGGCACCTGAGAAAAATAGAATGAAAAAGCTGTTTATACAGGCAGTAAGTGTTTCTTTGCTCAGAAAATGTATATTAAAATACATACAAATAATATTAATACAATAACTGGTGTTTTTACATATATCAATGTGTTTGTTTAACTATTTTCTTCTCTTCATGGCAGCCTGGTATTATTTGTAGTCATCTAATACCTAGTTTGGAATACTTCATTATGTTAAATCACATGTGCTGATGATTGAATTTAACAAATCCATGTAATGGCAGGTGGCGCCCTGAAGAAATCTGGAACCAAACTTTTGTTATTCCAACCAGCAAGATAACTAGATAACAAAATAACAAATACTTTTTTCAAAATAAGAAATTCTTGTTCATTTTTACTGAATTAATTTAATTTACAATTATTTGCAATTCCAATGATATTTGCAATTCCAGTGCTCTTTTCCAGTGATATATAGTGTTTTTACAAGCAAAACACACCTACTACCAAGATAAATGGTTTTAAATAATGTGCTTAGATGCCTAGGACTTTTGCAGAGTACTGTATTTTCCATCAACCTTATTGAAGTAGAAATATTTGCATAATTTATCTAAGGGACCACCTCTGAAGCAGGCGGAAATTGCATTTTATTGCTACTTTAAAAAGGGCTTAAGCTATTACAGGTACTGTGATTTCATGAGGTCTGCTAGCCGTTTATTCCTGAAAAGATTGAAAAATCCATTAAAGCAGCTTTACTGCAGTTGCTCTCTTTCCAGGGTTTTGTGTTGTTTTATTGTGCATTGTCATGAGTGGGCAAAGCTCAAGGTGGTTTTTAGTGTTGAAGCGGAATGCAGAGTGCAGAAAGTGCAGACAGTTCTCAAGTGCTCATGGCAGAGGACACAGTGCTTTAAATGATACTCTCTGAGTCTAATGTACAGCATCCATCATCTCTGCCCCCAAGCTTAGCTATGCCATTCAGTTAGCAATAGATGAGAGAGAGATGCTTTGTGTATATGTCTGTGTGTGTATGTTTGTGTGTGTGTGTGTGTGCGCATATGAGCTTAATGCATGTTCTATAGGACAGGCCTCCAATCTCAGTGGGCATGTGCACGTGCCGAGACAGCTGTAAGTGGGAATTGTTGCAATATGTGGCAAACAAGTGATATGCAGTGACGACAGCCTGGGGAAACACAGCAAGTGACCCAGTGCCAGACACCCTCCAAACATGACAAAGCAATCAATCAGCCTTAACTATCCTTTTGCACAGAGCCACAGCATTTGATAATGGTCAATATCAAGCTCATCTGAGATTGCCCATTTGGGTTTATTCTATCAGAACACCTTCAGGCCCAAAAGTAGCATGGGGTTTTGCATCCCCACGAACATGGGGAGATTACGCTGTCTCCCAGCTTTATTGATCGTGTAATGCATCCTGGGTGGGGAAGTGGTAAAGGCTTATGATCATGGTGTTCGAAACATACACTCATGCAAAATAAAGGTAAATAAATGGTTGTCGACTTGGATGTATGGTGCTAGGAATAACCTTTAAGTGGTCGGTAACCATTACATTATATAGAGCAGGGGTGTCAAACTCAACCAGTAAAAGGGCCATAATAAAAAATCTCATCAAATCTGTGGGCCAGAGAATTTTTTTATTTATTCAGTTTTAAATTAATGTTGTGCTGTAACCTGAACTGGCCATTGTTTATTTAAAATATGCAAAAACTTCAACAGTAAAAGACAGACACTTGTATTAGTACCTTGAAATATTAAAACATTTAGATGTCCCAGGTGCTCAATCTTTTAACCTTTTCAACTCCTTGGGACCACCGGTGGTTCCAAAATGCACTTCGTCAGATTCTTCATAACTTTCATATTTCATCAGCTACATTCAAAAGGTGGGTGTCATATGAGAGCTGTAACTGTCTTCTTTTCAGTCAAATAGATGGGTGATGTAATTTTAAACCCTTATAATAAAAGAAGCTGAACTCACAATTTTTTTTTTCTACTGAAAGTCGACTCATTTTCCACAAATCTGGGCTATAAACTGGATCCCAGATGGCATCTCTTCAGTGATCTACTCTGTTAAAAGAGCGTCTAAGATTTTTGGCTTTCAGCAGTGAATTGTAAGCATATAGCGATATGTGTATGATCATAAAACAAATTTTCTGTTAATTTGAGGGGAACTTTTACAAAAAGTTAAATAAATAAAATAAAAAATTACATTTATTTTATGCAGTTACTGAATAATTTGCCTTACGATTTGGTCATGTTAATTCAGATTGAAAAACCAAAATATACCTATGTGCTTAGAACTAGACGTCCTTTCTTTGCTGCAAGTTCAATAAGACTTGGGCTCAATTTCCGAGCTGCTGAGCTAATGATAAGTGTTTATATTGGTTGACCTGCAGCTGAAATGCATTTTGGTGATATGACTGGTGTTGAATTGAGCAGAATTGTGTAGAATTGAGGTGTAACCACTGTTTTATAGACTGCTGTTGGGGTAGGAGAGTCGGAGCACATTACGTTGCAGTGCTTGCTGGGGACTGTAGTGCAGCACATTGCAAAACGGGCTAATATTAATAGAAAACTACAAAACCGGATAGGATTGTGTGGCGGGCCTGATCTGGCCCGCGGGCCTTGTGTTGGACGCATGGGATGTAGAGGTTCTTCAGACGTTAGAAAGGTTCGTCAGATTTACATCTCATTTACAAAAACGGTTCTTCATTTTACTGTGACTTGACTTAAGTAGGACTGCAGCTTATGATGCATAATGTTTCATTTTTGAATATACTGCTGAATATTATCTTGAATATTTGAATATTCTAAAAGAATAAGAAAAGTTCTAGACATGTTTCTATTAACAACTGAATGTAAAAAACATTACTGTTGCTTTTATTTTTGTTGTTATTACGGTCACACCATATTTGGATGATCCCCTATAGATGATCTAGAGATACTTATATTATTGACAAAATTTCTGTTGATACTCAGTTGATTATCAACAATATGAAGGTTAGGGTTAGGATTAGGAGCAGGTGTAGGTTTTGCCTTGAGGTTAAGGTTAGAGTTAGGTTTAGAGTTAGGGCTAGATTTAATAGAACTTTGCACACGCAACCTCAAGTTCAGTTGCATTTAACAGAAATTTAGTTGAATGTTAGTTAAAGACTGACTGAACATCTACAAAACATCTACAGTGGACCATCCAAATAAAGTGTTAGCATTATTACTGTCATCAGTTATTATTACAGACGTAATTATTATTATTCTGGTTGTTTTGCACGTGCAAAACAACCAGAATAATAATAATGCAAATATATTTAATGCAAATATATTTATGCAAAATAGATATTACAAGGTAATGAAAAATGACTGAAAAATAATTATTTTCTTAGCGAACTGCATTAAAATGCTAAGCAGGGGATCCTGCTCACTCTGGCAACATTGAACAGGTAGCTGGCTCTGTTTGAACAGCAGTGAGTGGTGTTATCTTTTATCAAAAAAAAAAAAATTGTTGCAGAGCCAAAGATGACAGTGATCATCATTCTAAAGCACACACATTACAGCATCTTTGAAATGCCGTCTATCCTGGCCACAAAAGGAACTGAAGGAATTAGACTTAAGCTTGTGTAATTTCGCAGCTCATAGGCAACTCAGTTCGACTGGGGACTTGTAATACACCATCCCTGTCCATCTGTGTCTGCCTTCTCTCGCTCTCTCTTCACTCTGGGGTGGGTCATTTGGGTTCTCACTTTCTCGGAGAGTGGGCGGTCAGCTCAGAGCGCGAGATAGATGAGCTCCAGCTCCAGCCGTGCTGTAAGTGTTGGTTTGGACTGGATCTCACTGGAGGCTTCTCTGCTGGAGATCAGCTCTTGCCCTTGCTCATTAGGCCACAGCTGATAATGAGTAGCACTTTGCTTTGAATGGACAAACAAGCAGGAATGTCTTGGGTGTTCACTTCTTTGGTCCTTGCTGTAGGAGCAAGTCTTATCTTTTTATGTTATGTCCACCCCATGTAAGTTGATCTTAATTATGCCTGCGTACTTGATTTTTTAACATTAAAATTAGTACTGTGCAATATAATGCTTGGAGACATCGATTGTATAGGCTTTTTGATACTGATATCACAGAAAGCTGCAGTTTTGTTCATATTGCACAGCCCTAATTTGAACATATAACTACTTCTTTAAGTATTCTTCGCCTTAGCTGTTCGCAGAGTGATGTGGCACAGTGATGTCTCCTCACAGTGATCGACCTTCAGTAGATCGATATGTTCTTGCTGCTCAGTTGAGTAAAAATTGACAGGTAGATTGCTTGCACCTGAATATTTGGCAAGTGAAGAATCACATACACGCAGTACTGTGTTTTCCCCTTAGGACCTGCATGTTCTGAGGTTACTGCCCAGTCACATACCATCAGCCGACACATTACAGTTCCTTATTACGGTCTGACCAGTGTATTGTCTGGTTCATTAAAACTGACCAGTATGAAGGTTCTGTAGATTTATCAATATCAATGAAAAGCCTGTCAATAAAGCACTGATAACTGTTGTTTTATATGGTAATGAATAGATTATTTCATTCTGTTCTTGCTAAAATCTGACAATTTTAATAGGTTTATGTGTCATATATATCAGCCTTTAGAGAGACTGCTAATGAATTTGTAATTACATCAGTCAGTATGCTATTTGAGTCTGGATAAAGGGACATGTTCACCACTGGTGACTTCACATCCAGTAGTGCATTCGCAAGCCAAAAATAAGGCACTAAATTATCGTGTGTAATTATCAGCTGTAGTTATAAATCCAGTCAGATGATAATAAATAATAATAAGAAGAATTAATGATAATAAAATCTTCCTGTTGTTTCGTTTCACTGTGTACTTGCATATAGTTGGAATGACAATAAAGCCTGACTTGACCTTTAGTCAGCTAATAATATATCAACCACATTTATATCATGCACCTTAAATTGTTATTAGGATTTTTAGGTCCTTAAAGGAAGGATATGACTTTTCTACCTGCTTTTCTGTTTGCTTTTCTTTTTTTTCTACATACCATAGATGCAGTCAAACAACAAAGTTTTGATTGGTGTCCAAAATTTGCCTCTTTAGTTGCTCGCAAACATTAGACGTCGGTAGTCACCCATATCTTTTCTGTAAATATGTCAACAAAACTTCTCTCAACCTGCTCAAACCGTATCTTGCTCTTCATTAAGGTTGTGAGGACTTGTTGGCATATTTAAGACTACAGCAGCGTTAAAAATGAACAAAACTTCACCAGCTGAATGCATTAGGCAGCCGTTTTAGAGACAGATGTTGTGCCAAATTCCACTTCACATTTTCGCATACGGACATATGGACTCTAGAATGTGTTTGCATTTCTGTTGTTCTGTTTTTAAACATATATCTTTAGTTTGAGAATTCAAGATGTGCAGTCATTTATAAAAAGAAAGAACAGAAATTGTAAATGTAATGTTTAGATTCCTATGTGATGTGTATGCACACAAAAAGGAGTAAAAATGTAATTGCTGTAGCTCCCTCCAGTTAAATCACGAACACAAGGCGTTCCTTGAGTTACAAGCATTTAATTTGCACATCCAGCATTTAATTTGCACAAATTATAAAACTTAATATACAGCAACACAACATCTTCCTAAAACTGTGCTTTGCTTGTCATCGTAATGCATAGAGCGCACCAACATAAAGAGTCCAACCTATATCCATGATACAGGATTGTTGGTTCCGCTATAGACTATACAGGTTCCTTTTAGACATACGTTATATCATACGTAATTATATTTATGTCAACCAACAATACTAGATTATGAACTTAAACTGCACATCTGACCTTGACAGTAGTTACAAAGAATTTGTTGTTTAAAATGGCTGCTCACTGCATTCAGCTACATGGTGAAGCTGTGTTTATTTTTATAGTTCACAGTCACACTCTCATATTGTGCCCTAAACCACTTTGATGTGATGTCTATGTGATGTTAATGAAGACCTGGATGCAGTTTGAGTGGGTTGAGAGAAGTTTTGGGGACATATCACAAAATATTTGGGTGACTATTGACTTCTAGTGTTTGTCAATAGCATTAGCCTCATAGCTTCAGCAACTAAAGAAACAAAATGTGAATAACAAGCATTCCGTGGCAGATCGACTACATCTAGGGGTAGTGCAACATTGTGTAAATTAGATATTTTGCTGAACCATTGTTTTAAAATCTGTATCAGTGCCAGTGACAGAATTTTCCTATCAGTTGGACCCAAGTTCCCATGCTCTTTACAAGGTGGAAGATGACCCACCACGCTGCAGAGTGGGATACCAGTGCTCTATCGCTATTAATATATGCTGTCAGACTTGTGTATGAATAAAGTTGATGGAGTTTGTCACTTCTTTGCAGACACTTGTGTAGCTCACCCCCACAGGAGAGGAGGTCAGAGGGATCGTTTTTCGCCGGGATCCAGTTGGCTCAATGTTTTAAGCATGACTCAGAGTGGGGCAGAGAGGGTTAGTGCTGGACTGACTAATGCCCTGTTTAGGGCTACATGACACGAACCTTGGGAGGAGGTGATAGAGGATGATGGCGAGAGAGAGAGACAACGAGAGAAGGCAAGGGAGGAAAGAGATAGAGAGATAAGTTGGGGCTGAATCAGGTGGAATTTCTCAGACCACGAGGGGGCTGTTAAGGTTATATATCTAAGGACAAGCACAGGCAGTGCTGCTCTGCTGCTGAGTGGTTTAACAGAAAGAAGAGAGAACGTAATCACCGAACTACTTTCAGATTAGCTGTCTCTCCTGCTATGCTGGTGCTGTGCTTAACTTTGACTTGTCACATTATTATTCATGTATTCTGAGCCTGTTGGACTTATAATTTGAATCCAGTAATACACCTGGATCTGTGCTGAAGCCCTCAGCGTGGGGGATGGGATCTCGGCAAGGCTACAAACTGCTGCATTGTGAGAGGAAAAAAATCATTCTGAAGATGGCCTTTCCATTCAAAGCCCATCTAGCGAAAAGAGGTAAAAGCCTGTTGGAACAGAGGTCTTTGGATTAGACTGAAGACATGCATGATATGTATTTATGGCCCATACAATATTCACAGGTAAAAGGGATAGTAGTTATCATTATCAGCTTGATATTGGAATGTCAGCCAAAAATTATAGCTGATAATTATAATTGCAGGAACATTTTAGCTCACGTACACACTGATGCTGGTACCATCAAGTTTTGATGCTCACGGTAAAAACAAGAAATGAGGCTTTACAAGTTTTGACACTGCTCATAGTTGGTAAACAGGCGTAGGTCAAATCCAAAAATAACAAAATACAGAAAAGGACAAACATAACAAAGATGTGATCAGGCACCCAACATCCAAAAAAGGAAAAAGGCAAAATGCAAAGTCAGAATGTACAAAAATACGGTCAAGTTCACAATACGACAAAATAACACGCAGGAACTGCACAGTAGCTCTCCAAAGAGAAGAAGTGCCTCGCAAAGATTCTAGTCTAAAGTTCGGGCTTATAAACTAAACTAGGACTAGTCACATGACAAACAGAGCAGGTGAAGCAGATCAGTGTTCAAGTGATTGAGATTGGTGATTGGTGGATTGCGGAGGTTCTATGGTCACTTAATCTCTGGGAAAAGGAGTCTGCGGGTGAGTCGGAGCCAGAGGGATGCGTGACAACAGTTAACAAAAAAAAACGTTCATAATTTTTTTTCCCTCTTTTTTTCTGGCAGCAGTATGTCCATATTTGAAGTTATTATATCAAAACAATACTTATGTTAAAATAATTCCTGATTTTCTCGAGATAAGTTGTTACTCTTTGAGAAAGTGTAATTATTTCAAGCCATTATTTTGGGAAAAATTACAAATATTTTGACATAATAATTTAATCTTTTTAGGATAAACATAAGCCAAAACCTGACGTAACGCCACCAAGGGGAAACAAGGTGATTTTTTTTTACTTGCTAGAAACTGGCTTTCATTTTGTTGAACGGGCGTTAGCAGCCATGTTAGCACCAAAAATTACACAAACTTTTCACAAGCCTTTAATAGCATGCGTAATCAAGCCAGTATTTATTGTCAGCAAATTGGAGTGGTTCATTAAAATAATCTCCTCTTAGTATTTTAAGAGGGAAATATAAATATTATAAGTGCATAAATGCATGCATTTGCAGTGGTGCAGAAGAGTTAATTAGCAGTGACCGCCCTTTCATCTTATTATGGGTGCCAAAGAACTGTTATGCCTGTGTCATAAATCATGACAGTCACTTTGTGATGCCAAAATAAGATGTGTAGCGGTGAAAAACCTGGGTAGATCCTCTCTTATGCTCGCTGCACTTAATTTATAAATTATAGTCTGAAGCTGTTTAAAATTGCAAAAAAGTAAGATCCATCGTTAGTTATGAGTACTGGCCACATCAAATTGTTTTTAATCAGTTTTCATTATTGGTCCAGAAATTCCATGTTGGTGCATTTCTTTCTATAACAACAGAACATTTTACAGTTACAGCTTACATTTCTATTTGGCTGCTTGAGTTTAGGTCTGGGCCATTTGATTTTTGGGCTGTATGCTTGTTCTCTAAAGATGTTAGTAACTGTCTGTTCAGTAAGACAAAAAAACAGCTCCTCTGAGGCTGTGCTCCTGACTTAGCTAGTAGACTTTGGGCCTTGTGTACTTTTCTCATTTTGGCAAATGACAGAGTCGCTGAACTGGTCTCAGGCCCTACAGCCTCCTTCACAACAAATTTCGTTGGCATCAAGAGTGTAATACATCAGACACTTTCAAACTGTGTCTTCGATCCTTCTGGCTAGTGAGAAAGATGACACTCAAATGGCACATTTTCTCCGGCTTCAGTGCCTGTTCTGTCCAGTTGGAATGGTCAAGTTTATCATTTGATACAGATTTGAAGTACTTTATATAAGTTATGACGGATGACCTTAGTGAGAGATCACTGCAGTCTGCTGAAGTTGTGTAACACTTGTTTTAGCACCTGTCAAAGGAATACTTGGGGTAAATATTCAGATCAAATCTTACTGACTGGGCACTTTTTCCAAGAAACTTTACAGACACTTTACTGAACTTTCCGAACTTGCTGAGTTCTCTGAAGTATATTTGGACAGCCATAAGGCAGAATTTCTAAGAAAGTTTTTTTTTTTTTTCTGTCTTTTTATGCAAAATGAGAACAGCTTGTGTTTGGGAATTAGAAGTTAAACTACTGTACTCGAAATCTCCCTGACATCTTCATCAATTGTTCTGTAAGACTAAAGCATTTCTCAGTTGTTTGTGGCTCCTACTTTTTTAAGACAGTATGACTCTTTCATCCGCATGTCTCTTTATCCGATTGCATAAACTTTTCTTACAACCGTAGCTTTGGGCAGTAATTTCTGAATGAGAGTGAAGATGAATGTGGGACATTCGTCACCAGCTTTAAAGACACTGGGATTAGTCTAGTGCTTACTACAATACATGCCTGTCACTTGGTCTGGAGATTGCCTAGTAATCCTGTGTTATCTCAGTGAATGTGCCGTTTGCAGCTCTACCTAACTCCCGTACGTTTGTTCATTGCTCTGGCTTTGTTTTGCCTTGAAAAGGCCAACAGTGGTTGGTTACATGAGTTTTTTCCACTCTCATGGCTTGATGTGTGCTTGAGGGGCAGAACACGATTTGCAAGCCAAAAAACCTCTTTGTGTAGTTTATTGACCCAGGCCTTCCATTTGTCTGAGCTCAAGAAAGAGAATGAGTAAATGCATTGTATTTAAGTTACATGAAGACATTGATAGCCTCTAGTTCACACACGTGTAAACTTGTTGTGCCCTCATGCTGTTGTACACACATTGAGTTTCGAGTTGAACAATATTGAGCCAATGTGCTCGCTTGGAAAGAGAATGACTGCACTGCTTCCAATATACTAGATCAGAGGGATGGTATTGGCAGCGATACTAACCTTATTAAAACAGAGTGGATATTGCTCAGGCAATATCCAAGTCACATTCTGTACTATTTCTTAGTCATGGTTAATATAAAATTCTAACAGAGCAGTTATAACAACACAAAGGGTCTAAAGATTTCAATACAGTGTTGAAAACTAAAAAATAAATGGAAAAAAGAAGACTGAAAACAGTTTATTATAGTTTATGGTAGTGTAACTAAATTGCCAGTATTCCCCTTTCAGTGGTCTCTCACTTGCAGCAGTTTAGTGGAATTAGCAGTCAGTGATCAAAACTAGGCGTCTGGTTGCATGCTACCAGAGTATAGTGGGAAATTATTGCTCTTTAAATTCTATGCATTGCAATTTTTGGGGCTTATTTTGTAATTTAAAATTTGTATCTTAACTTTAGAATTGGAAATTATATCGAACCTCAATAAATGTGCATTGTTACACCCCTTTACAATATAATTTAAACGTTTGCACAATCCTGAGATGAATGTTGATGCATAGCCAGCTTTTCATATATATTTGAAGAGCATTTTTATTCCTACGGAGCCCCGCTTGTGACATCCAGTATAAATGAAGATAATGCATGGCCACGACTTAGTAAGTCATGGCCACGGCTTAGAAAGGCGTGGAAACGAGATCCTACTGCGTGGCCACAACTTAGTAAGGCATGATCTCGTTTCCACGCCTTACTAGGTGGTGGCCACGACTTAATTATCTCATTCCCACACCTTACTAAGTCGTGGCCACGCATTAGGATATCGTTCTCACGCGTTAATAAGGCACGGCCATGCATTATTTTTATTTTTATTATAAATACATGTTTATTTCCATTATAACAGTGATATTAATCATAACATAGCACTGATATTTCTTCCACTCCCAACAACGCATTTTATAAAAATGGGCTATGATGCATTCTTTTATGTTTCTGTTCTTTGCTACTGTGAAACATGATTATCTTAGCAGAGCACTGGTATCACATCAGCGCTTGATTCTGGAAGCTGTTGGATCGGGCATTCCTAGTGTTCATGCTTTGTAGGGATGTACTGAATATAACACTTATTTCTATGGGGTTACAAATACAGTAAAATGAATAAAATGCAGAGATTTCAACACAGCAGCCCAGAATCGCCTGAACATTCTGCTTCTCCAGAGTACAGAAAATATGTCGTCAAATATCAGTTTGAAGTATCTGGTAAATCTAAACATCCGTCTGATATTTTTAGCAAAAATGTATTGATGTGGATGTGGTTCAGATAGCGTCTAATGCTTTCTCATTTTTTCAGCAAGCTAGAACCTACAGGGAGAACATTTATGGGTGTGGTTTCTCCCTGCTGTATTGGGTCTAATCCACTCCGATGTGCTAGTACAGCCATATGAGTGAACAGCGAAGAGAGATGCACTTGGACCAAGAAGAGAAGGCATTTAGAGATTTGTAGCTTATTTTAAAAAGGCGGGGGCTTAGTTTTCATGAGTGATTTTGGTTGCCTAAGCAACCGTCCCTGATAGGGAGACGTGTTTAATTAAGGCGGCGCATAATGAATGCAAAATACGGCTCCATCAAACGACTCGGATGGGCAGCCCTCAGTCTCTCGGCGGCATTTGGAGAGGAGGAGGGGCGGACTGTCAGAGAGAGAGAGTTGGGTGGGGGGGGGGCTGGCTGGAGGAGGGGCTGGGAGGGGGGTAAGTAGTGACTGGAGGATGAGCGCAGAGCAGCTAGCAGGTGTGTGGCAGAGTTGAGAGCTGTAGTGATGAGAGAAGAGAGCTGAGCGTCGCTCATCAGTGCCAGAGCCTTGCACTGCTTTCGCTGGGGGAAGACACGACTACGGCTGCTGCCGCTGTTGCTTCTGCTGCACGGTGAGTAACTTCACCCTGTCTGCTTTCGTATGCTTTTGCAGCTGGATGGAATATGATGATGTTCAGCTTACACTCAGAAAAGTAAATGGATTGATCGTTGTATGAACTTCATTTAAATATGCAAATATTTCTGCTCGGACAAAAAGACTAGAATCAGCATGGACTTTGTTACATCAACAGAAAATGCAATTGCTGATTCATACATTTAATGTGGACATTCAGTTTGCACGTCAAACAACCCCCCATAGTTCATTTTTTCTGTGTAGCTGTATGATCTTTACAGCTGTATACTATAAGTAGCACATGGACTGGTGCTTGTGGCTGGTGGTATGAACAGATTGTCAGAAATACTGTTGTTATTCTGGTTGTTTATGTGTTACTGACAGATTCAGAGGGCTTTTACTCAGCATGGACACAAACAAGTCTTATCTGGCGCCTGATATGTAACCAGATAGCCGGTACTCTCCTAACACTGTGTTGTGCTCAGTGACCCAGCACAATTCAGTTCAGTTCTCTGTTATTTTTTTATAGACTCCCCACTGATGCTGCTTGCACACATACACATGCACTTCTCTATATAGAAGAAGCTGGAAGATTTTCCAAAGCAGCAATACTGCTCGTCTCCAGTGGGACAAAGTAGGGCTGGTTTGTGAGCAATAACAAGCTTCCTGTTCATGCCTCATTGGCTGTAATTAAGTGCTTGGGTGATATCTCGTAGTTTCCTATAAACTTCAGCTTAGAGAAGTATATTTTTTAGAACGTTCTCAGTGGTCTGAGCTGATAAGTTCCTCATTTTGAAATGTAGCAGCACAAGCGAGCTGCTGTTTATAATGCTTCCTCCCATGACTTATTTTTAAATCCTATTCTGCATTTCTGTCTGCATCAAGTGCACCGGCAGACAGCTTTGCCACGTGTGACACTGAGGGAGATGCAGGTTGTTTGGCTGCAGCTAAATAGAAAGGCACTTTGGAAGGAGAAGCTCAGGAGCTATTGGTGCACAGTGTTCCAAATATGACTCACTCTGTCTCCCCTTATTTCTCCCTCTGCCGTGAAGAGCTTTTAATGTCTCATTTACTCTCGACTCAACTTTCTTCTGTACAAGGAGCTTTTCAAACTCAGAGAGAGAGAGATAGAGAGAGAGAGAGAGAGAGAGAGAGAGCGCTTATTTGGCTATACAGACAGAGCAGCACCAAGAATGCTCTCTTGCACTCTCCAAGCCAGGTAAATAGCTCATTAGGATGCCCTCTGAAGCCATTTAACTGAAAATTGATCACAGATGAAGAGGACAGCCATTTGGCTTCAACAGGCTGCTGTCACTCTCACTTTCGGACAGCGTCTGCATATGTAGCACTTTAGCAATCATAGCGGCGTCCCAGGAGCGAATAAGTGTTAAGGTAATTTAGTCAAGCCATAATTATTAGGTGTAGTTTTTAAAACTGAGGGCTGTGTAAAGTAGATTACATACAGAGTTTCCCCTAGACTTTTTTATTTCCAGGCTGGGTGGTAACTACCAGAGTTGATATGCATACATTGTGTTATCAAATGCATGCTGGGCCAGAGTACAATGATCACTTCATCAATTTTGAAAAGTGCAGTGAATACACTGTACATGTTAAAACATTAAGTTTTACATTTTATATACATTTATTCTCAAAAAGTACAGTTGTTTGATTAAGATTGTGTTTATAGTCAGTCAGTTTATATCGGAAGAATTCCCATGAGACTGGATGCTGTACAGTTCATACTGGACCAAAAATACTTTGTACATATTTCTATATAAAACTATGAGAAATGTGTTAATTGTTCCTTAAGCCAAAGCCAATACAGGTTAGATTGTGAAGCCTATAAAAACAAATTGATTTGATTGTGATTATTAGTGTGATTATTAATGCTTCAGGAAGTTTATTTGTTATGTCCTCAAATATCTAGAGGGGGGAGCTCTCATTAGTTGGTCTAGACGCTCTTCATTAGCACTTTTATTGCCGATTGTGTGAGTTGAATTGGTGTCTTTCGTCGGCTGTGACTACACTAGTGTAAGTAGCAACGTTTTAGCACTATAATTGGCACTTTGTACGCTGCAGTTTTTCAGAGTTAGACTATTGCCTAACTTCTGATACATAGAATTGCTCTCTTTTGCACAGGTGCATAAATCTCTTAAATGGCCAGGGACCACCAGCAGGCCCAGAGTTTTATTACACACTTCTATAGCTCAGCCAGTTTGCATTGAAGTCCTCGTGGTTACCAAATAACAGGCCTTAATATGTAATAAGCCTGGCATTTTAAAGGGTTACGTACTTTTTTGTAATGTGTTGCTGTGCAAAGGCGACACAGACAATGAGAGGCGACTGTGAGCTGATGGAAGGCGACCATCAGTTGAACACAGTTGGCACTAGTTGGAGCTGGTTGCTGCTAGGACTAGGAGTAGGTCTAGGGCTGCTAACTATTCTAGTCTAGGGCGCCTTGGAATTGAATTTAGTGCGTCTTTACATTTAAAAGTAGATAATTTAATGGATAGTAGAGGATTTTATCTTGGCCATGAAATGAGCACATAAAAACAAAAGCTGTGAAGCATTAACCTAAACATTAGCCTACCAGTTACATCCTGTCATCCAAGCTGGGTAGAGTAGGGCCTCTCAGTCTATTTTATTGTAGGGGAAAACACCGAAGTATTAATTAATCAAAACAAAGCAGATGTTAAAAATCAAAAAAGAAAATCATCATCATCATCATCATCATCAAGAAAACATTTTAATCTAGAGCAAGTGCTTAAAATATTCTCAAAAGCAAAAAAGGTCATTGTGAAATTTCTCAGTCAGATCACAGGCTTGATGGAAAGCTGCATCATTTTTCTACCATCGGGGGCACATTTTCCCCATTAGCTGGGAGTAATGTAATGTAAATGTAATTTATATTTGAAGCAAATGTAGTAATGTGCTTCTGTTCACTCTAACAGCATTATTAGGCCTGTTAATCGGAATGAAGTTTATATTGATCTGTACATGTCAAATGTGGTCAGAAGGAGTCATTCTGTTGAACTTCTACTGCCTGTTTAAGAATTACAGTGTTTCAGTAAGACTTTTCTTTTGAAATTACTGTCAGTTTGCTGAAATACTTTAAGCATGTTTGTTGCATGATGCTGAAATGTCAGCCAAGAGGGAATTTCCTAACACTTGAGCACTAACATATGCACACCCTCTGTTAATGAGGTGTAGCAGAGGGGAGGGACATCTTCAGTTACTTTACTGGCTGTATAAACCATACAATATAAAATACCTTTGAGTGTGTTTATAACACTGAGGTGTAGGTCTAGAGGGCCCATGTCAGAATGCACCTTTAACACTCCAGTTCATTGGGTTCATATATGGAAACTTTTGTGATGTCACTAAAACCACTGAGTTTACATATATTCACCTTTTCAGCCTATAGCAGTTTAGCCCATCTGTTCACATTAAAATATTAAGGAGTACATTAGCCTGGACTCTTTAGTGAGGCACAATATGGGGCAGATGATTTACATGTATTTGTCTTAAAGGCACAGTAAACAAAAAAACAGCCTGTTTAAAGAGAGGTTGGAAAGCAAGTGAACCTCAAAGAAACAGAACATACAAGACAAGTGTAGAATATAGGTGCTGGAATGTGTCCTCAGTGTAGATCATTATGTCGATCATCTAAAGAGTTACTCTCTGTGAAGGAGCATATAATAAAGCATCCTGTGTTTAGTGCCTTCAAAAAGCCTCATTTGTATGCGTGATGTACGACTGCAGTTGAAAAATAATGAGTTTTCATAGTAGATCAATCTGATAATAGTGAATACTGGAAAGGAATTATTGAGAACAGTAAAGCATAACAAAAGTCAGGCTTTAACCTACAGGGAGAAGAGCAGCTGATGTCAGTGTTCAGTAATTACATTGCCTTCGGACTGTGTGATACAGTGACACCTTTCTTGCTCCTATGGCAGGGTGTTATGTGGCTGTAGGGAAGCAGCCACTAAGGATAGGTTTTAAATGCACTGTACTCTCTCAGGAGTCTAATGGGAATTTCTACCACATTTGAGAGCAAGGAGGAACAGGAAGGAAACACTAATGTGTCTCTACTGTAGTGAAGGCAGCATCCCAAGAGTGCGTTTGACATATATTAGATATGGTACAATGACTCACAGGTTAAGTGCCCTTGTGATGGAAAACAAGTTTTCTTCTTTCTCCTTTTTTGAAATAAAAGAGTGTATATAAGATTCACAACATATCATTCGCATTCATAATGTCGCAAAACCAAAGCATTTGCAAACATCCGCCTGTTCAACCTACAGTTGAGTTTAGCCTCACCCATGTTGACGATGTTGTTCGTAATATTCATACTCACCAGCATGGCTTCTGTAGCAGTCCTGTGGTGCAGTTTATCCAGTCACCTGCGTTCACAGAAACACAAGGAAAGACAGATCCTTGAAACAGAGACAGCAGGCTTAGATGTATCAGCTCAGAAAATGAATCCAGTTCTGAGGACAAATAAAATAAACCCAGAGCTCACCGTGAAAGGTCTCCCAGAGTGCTTGTCCATTCCCTGACAGCAAGAGTGTGAAATGCTCATTAAGAATAGCCTTTATTGTTGTTTAATTTCATTTTAATTCATTTATTTCCAGTGGATATTTTTTGAAGATAATTTATTTAAAGAATTTTTCTAGTAAAAATATTTTCTGCTTATTTATTTATTTATTTATTTTTTTTATTTATTTATTTAACAAATAATATCCGATGGCCACACAACTTTAAAATGCTATTCACTTATGCTAGTCTGTTATAAGTAAGCAAGAAATTTGATAGAACTGGACCCTTCCAAGTTTTAGCCTGGATTTTTGAATGAGCCACAATATAAGGTAGCTAATTACAGCAGAAGTCGTTTACATGTGTTGGTAAACACAATAACAAAACAAGTTGTTTAATTGTAGGGTATAAAGAAAGGTTGGAAAACATCATGTAAATATTAAATACAGATGTTTTGGTACATGAACTCACACAATTTTTGATGGGGGGAGTAAATACAAGAAAAATGTAGGATAAGTCTTCTTTAAATGCTTCGTATTTACTGTTTTAATCTGTTTTTGGGTTCAGTTGTAAATAAAACCTCAGTGTACCTCTGTGTTGCTGTTATCATTACTCATGTAGGAGAAGATCAATGGTTAGTAAATGAGGATGGTCCATTTGGCAGCCACTGTTCTATGATTAAGACACTCAGCATTTACTGAGGAAAACTCCCAGACCTGGTGTTGTGCTCGCCAAGTATACAGACAGTCTGGAGAGCTTTTATTTTACAGTTTGTTTTGGCTCCTGAATAGGTTCACCCGAGGTCTGTGCTTCACACCGAATGTGTTCTAGCTTTTTCTTTCTCACAGATATATAGTTATGCAAGTCCACCACCACTGTGGATTGTCAGACCAATAGATACTCTAATAACCTTCTCCATGAAAAGTTTATTTAAAGTCTCTGGCCACAGAGGACCAGAGTCATTATTATTTTACAGAAACTCTCCTCCCCAGATTAGGAGGATAGTTGAAGGTTAATGAAACCTGCATGTACTCAGCTTGGCATTTTCACTGCAATTTATGATAATTCATTCATGAGGGTAAAAGCCAAAGGGGCATATCTGGAGAATAATCGCATTTCACTTTAAAGTGGCTGTCTGCTCCGTGATGAATGGTGTTTGCAGGAAGAAGCATGACACAGAAGATCTCATGAAGCAGATGCAGAAAGAGGAGTGCAGCCCGTAGCAAGGTCTTGTTCCTCAGAGATGGCTCCTTAATGAGCGTAGATGCAGTGCAATGGACTTGAGCATTCTCTGTGAAGTTTCTACAGGAGTGTGTGCAGCAGCATTCCTGATGTTCTTAAACAGAGCATTATCACTCCTAGCAGGATTTGGATTTTGTCTCATGAGCCTTATTCCTGAAAATACTACACAGGGATCATATTTATTTAAAAGGCCCATTTAATGGAAAACCTTTTTTTAATCTTTTTTTAAATAAATTTGATGTACTCTGTCTATTATGAACTATTCGAAAACATTTAAAACTACCATTCACTCTCTAATCTCACTATAGAAATTAAACTGGAAAAACAGCCAGTTTTGAATTCTTAATGGTTGTGATGTCACGCATATGTACATACGACTGTTCATTCGACTACACTATTTTTGCCCAATAATAGCAATAATAATACTGAATTGTCAATAATGTTAATAATAATGTTGTTACTGAAGCAGAAAATGTATTGTTGCTTAGCCTTCCGAAGGATCCGAATGGAAGTTCATGTTTTTCGATGATTTCGATGATTTTTCGATGGTTGAGTTCAAACTTGAGAGTTTAAACCTAAACTGCTTTTTGAACAGTACTGGACAACCAATCAGAACAGAGGTCATTTGCATGTATTAGTCTTTGAGGTACAATAATTTGAAATCATTGTTTCTAATGAAGGTACGCACACCAATGGCGGCGTTCTGCGACATTGCTCAGCAACTCCAGGTACTGTTCAGTTTCTTAATGCATCACAGTGTGCAGCTCAGCATTTTGCCATTACTGCATTTAAAGCCATATCAAGACCACAGAAAGCCATAGTAGATGACATAGCTTAGAATTACACCGTGAAAGGCAGCGTATTTAGATAAAGAGACAAATGCTAATAGTCTCTTACCTCAGCTAATGTTACTATCCTAGTTTTTTTCAGCTCATATCTTTCAGTTTAAAGTTGAAAGTTTTATTTCATTACATTTATATGAGTAGACTGTATAAATGAACTCAAACTTAACATTTATTGGCACTCCCACTGTTCAGTAGTAGAGCGGTGCTTTGTACTGTGTCTGCTACATGATGCTGTGTGGCATGGCGTGACGCATCTTGTAGCCTTATGAGAGGTCTTGTAAATATGAGTGACTGTTTTTGTACATGAAACATTAAAAGTGGGCTTAAGTACAATAAAAATGTAGGCTGTTTTAGGTGAAATTTGAAAGGATGCACTTCAGTGAATTTTATGTATCCTTACTACATTTATATTACATTTATTTTTTTATACAGATAGAAAAGTGACTATATCCATACTGCATGATATGCCACAGCTTGGTCACTCTGGGACAGTTTCAGTGCATTCCCTTCCTGTTTTTTTGGTGAAAGCTTGTGTCTGAGCCTGGCTTATGGCTTCTCGGCTTCAGCTATACATCTTTCAGATTATTGCAAAGCATCTGTGGTATAGAGCCTCAGCTGTTTTATCAGGGAGACGTGAAGGTCATACTTCAACTCACTCACATTGCTCTGAATCATGTTTAGCTTGCAATGTAATACAATCTGTTTTTCCTCAGTCACAGAATAATGGTAAATCTAATTATAGCGTGCTGTCAAAAAGTCAGAAAAGGCAGGAATGGAATTGAATTACTCATTCCCCCCCTCTGTAGACATATATTGCTCATCTCACCCCATGCCTGAGGACCCATGCAAGGCTCTGCACAGACCCAGGAAACCTGCTAATCAAAGTACAAAGACTGCTGGGAGGTGCTTCCTACACAGCTGTGCGGAGTGGTACAAATGTCAGCCTCCAGGCTGCCGCATTGATAATACCTCCTCTCCTGTGACCTCACGGCCTCTTTGTGCGTGTTAGTGTGTGAGTGTATGTCAGAAATGATGCAGCACTGACTTCTGTATGTGAATCTGTCTCGGCTTGCAGGAAACAGGATGGAGGAGAGCGTATCTCTAGCACTCTAGAGGCCTCACTGTTCCAGGCTCCGCTGCCCTACACTGCCCCTGCGTTCCTCAAGGTACGCTCCTCTCTCACACACATGCACAGCTGCCTCTAACCCTGTGCCTTCTCCTGTCTCTGCTTTTCCTCCCTTCACCTTCGCTATTTTGTGCTCCAATCTATTGCTTACTAGTAGGGGTGTAAAGCTCTGACCTTATAATGATTCAAACTGATTATGATCCCTACAAAACGATTCAGTGCATTATGAGATCTTTTTTTAAAAATTCAAATCTCAATTCCAAAAAGTCGGGATAGTATGTGATAAGCAGTGATTTGACTTGTATTTAAATATTTAATGTTTTGCCTTATCAACTCATCAACTTATCAACTAAATATACACTGAATGTAAAATTGATGCCTGCAAGGTGTTCCAAAGCATTGGGACAAAGGCAAAGTAAGACTGGGAACGTTGTGAATTGTTAAAAAACACAGATGATGCAGTCATCCCTGGGTATAAAAGGAACATCCAGGAAAGGCCTACTCAATTATGATCAAGGATCGGTTAAGGTGCGGCAAATGCGTTAGCGAATAATCCAACAGTTTAAGAACAAGGTTCTTCAACAAGTGATTGCAAGGATTTTAGGTATTTAACCCGCCCTCATAATCACCATTAAAAGATGCGAGAAATCCAGATAAATCTCTGTGTATAAAGGGCAAGGCCGAAAACCACTACTGAATGGCCCCGTCCTTTGGTCACTCAGACGACGCTGCATTAAAACCGGCATGCTTCTGTGATGGATATCCCCACATGGGTTTGGGAATAAAGAAACTGTTGTCAGTAAACACTGTTTATCGCTGCATCCACAGACCCACAAGTTAAGACTGTGCTATGCACAGTGGAATCCATATGTCACCGTCCAGAAATGCCGTTGACTTCACTCGAGCAACTGAAATAGACTGACGCATAGTGGAAACATGTATTATGGTCTGATGAGTCCACTTTTGTTCACAGATGGAAATAACAAATCTAAAAGAGCCATCCAGATTGTTACCAGCATAAAGTTCAAAGGCCAGTATTAGCAGGCAACTTACCTATTTGTGAAGGCACCAGTAACACCATTAACATTTTGGAACAACATATACTGCCTTCCAGATGACATTCAGGGACATCCATGCATATTATTGCAGCAGGCCACATTCTATTGGTGTTATAACAGCATGGCTGAGAGGTGCTAGATTGACCTGCCTATAAACAGTCTCACATATGATGCATGATGAAGAATAAAATGAAGATATTATAAATATTGGAATGTATTGCAGGCATCAGATTTGGAATAAGCATATATTTAGAAAAAGTAAAAAACAACAACAACAAAAAAAAAGTTAATGAGGTAAAACCTATATAGAAATATATATTATATATAAAATATTGTGTTTTTGTACTTTTTTAAAGGCCAAGCAGAATGTACTAATCACTGTTTTCTGTCCCAACAAGTTTGGAATTGAGGTTTGTACACTAAATACACAAATGTCACTGGAAGAGCTGTTGATACACTGATGGAATAAAGACAATAATACAACAAGCTTTTTTGGATTTTTATGTTTGAAAATAATCAAAGGCTAAAAGGAACATACTCTTAAATATTATTAGCTCTTATAATCAATTCTTACATTTCAAAATGGATGCGGTTGGATTTCCACCTTCAGTTTTTTGCATGCCTACTTACTAAATTACTAAGAATCATCCAGCTAATTCTGGCAGCAAGCATACTGTGACAGTTTTACCCTTGGATTGAATATTATTGGACAGCTTTTGTTTGTGCGGTGG
Source organism: Colossoma macropomum (assembly GCF_904425465.1). NCBI lineage: Eukaryota > Metazoa > Chordata > Actinopteri > Characiformes > Serrasalmidae > Colossoma > Colossoma macropomum. The sequence continues at coordinate 11,997,755 of NW_023494802.1, read as the reverse complement.
ATATTAATATGGGACAACTGACACGGCATACAATTAACAGAGAGCGGTTTAATTAAAAGCTGGATGATTTTAATTAATAAATGTCTGATCCAGTATTATTGTTTCTCAGTCACAATATTTATTCCAGAAAATAAACAAAAGCTTATCAAAATAATGGACATTATAAAGCTTACTTTTTTCCACTGAGTGCCGGCCAACTGCTTAGAGCTCTAGGGATCCAGCTCTCAAATGAAACACAATTTGGCTGCTCACAGCTCTAACCGCATCCAAACACATGGCCTTTGGAGATATGCAGTAATTATTTCACTTCATACTGTGCAGTGTATACGTGTCAGAAGCTTGTTTAAACATGAAGTAAAGGAAACAGAGGCAAAAGGAGTTTTGCACTGTCATATGTCTATACATATACTTTGTATTAGGGATGCAGCAATACCATACTTTTCTTTTCGATATCGATACCTGATGTATCTACAGATACCAGGCATTGATTCTATATACCTCTATCTAGCCTAACTAAATAGGTATATATAAATTTTATAAAACATACTAAGCTTGAATGGTTTCAGAGCTATGAAATGTTGCTGTGCTCTTTGGCATGCTTTATCTTTAAAAACTTCTAATTATAATATAATTTGATGTGTTGAAGTCCTTGCTGATTGAATTGCTTACATTACAGATTTTTGCAGTTTTGAGTGTTTTTACTTCTGATGGCCTCAAGTGTAAAATAATCCCACAATGCCAGTGTGTTGCATGCTTCAGTTAAGCTCCATCTACTGGTGTGCATGCAAAAAGCATATATGTCTGTCATAGGGATGCAGCAGTACAGTGGGCCTACGGTTTGGTATGTATCACAGTTTCTGGACCTTGGTAAAGAGCACGTTTTCAATATCTTTATATTTAAGAAAAAAAAAAATAAACACATCACTCTTTAAACAATGAATTCTTAATTTTCCATTGAGAAAAATGGCAACAAAAAGGCCTGGTTTCTGTCTCTACTGTATGAAATGAAGGGGAGAAAAACATTAAAAGTGCTACTTTGCTTTGACAACCCGTAGGTGTGTTGCCTTCTCTATTTTAAATAGATAAAGAGAGCTAGATAGGGTGTCTGTGTCAATTCGTATTCAGTTTCTCTTTGTGATATTTCAGAGAGTTTGGGAATTAGTTTGCTGCTAAAATATATGTGGAAGGAGACATTGTAAAGGCCACGGCACGCCGGATGTGCCATGTCATGTAGTGCGACACCACATAGCAGAAACTACAAATTTCAAATTTTCGGAAACTGCTCGGTGTGACGCAGCACGTCCAGTGTGTGGTGGCCTTAACTTCTCTCTGTCTTGCTATTGTCATGTTATTGTCACCAAACAGTCTGACGACATACCATGTACTGTTGCATCCCTAGTGTGTCAGAAATTGCAGTTCAATTCCAATATCAGAGCCAAAATTTTCACCGACATACAAATAGAGTGATCATGTCCTCAGTTATCAGCATCAGTGCTTTAGAAAACATTTTTACAAAGTATTAGATTAAAGGGCCTATATTCTACATTTTTCTTATATTTCATTTTATTTTCCCTCTTGCAGGATTTGTGTGGTTTTGTGTATCAAAAACAGTCATTATTAATTTTTACATGACCATTTTTTAAGTTCTGTTTAACCCCTATGATTAAACAGGCTGTTTTTGTTACTGTGCCTTTAAGACGGAAATATGAAAATGAAAATGTTCTGCTTGGATGCCTGATTGTCTGCCACATTCAAAAGGTGTTCCACACTCTTTCTGCACTCCTTCTAACTAAAGCATGAAAATGCTAGGCTAAACTGCTGCAGGTTGAGTGGGTGAAAATTTGTTGGTTTTTGTGACATCAGGAAAGCAATGAATTTAAACAGGTTGTTTTTGCAGCTTAGTTTCCATGGATTTTATGGACTGAGTGGTGAGTGGTATGTTTTGAAACAGTGTTTACATACTACACCAAACTCTTTTATCTGGAAAAAGAAAGTAAATTTTGATTTTCCATGATATGGGCCTCTTTACACAATTGTTTCTTTTAGTTTACTTACTTCATTTGAATTAAATAAATCCAGTGTATCACTTTTTTCCCCCAGTATATATGTACGTGTCTCTTTATTTCCAAATAATGTTGGGTGTTAAAGGTAACTGAAGGATTTATGTGGCCCTGCATTGTGACTGTGTGCAGTGTGTATCCATATGTAGTCTGAGAGAGAAGACTCCTGTGCTGGAGGAGTTCAGTGAGCGCTAAGATTAAAGGGATAGAATACGGGTGATGTCAGAGAGCTTTAATAGGGTTCATGAAACAACAGAGCTTATACCGGTAATCTGACTCTGGGAGAGAGCGAGATGGAAGGAGGGAGGGAGAGGGAGGAAGGTGTCAAGTCTTTTATGTAACAAGCAATTTGCATTAGCTCTAAATCTTCCATCTTCTTCCATAGACAGTAAAGCTTTCTGTCACTGTTCATACAAAACAGTGCCTTTATGTTTGTTCTCTTTTGTTGCTTATTCTGTTTTGTATCACTCTAAAGTTGCAGAAGAGAAGTCCGCCAAGCCTCTGATTGTAATTTAAGTCAGTCAGTTAAATGTGATTCGCATAAGGACAGCTGCCATTAAGCTTTCTCGCCAAAGAGGATTTGAGAGTCCTGCTCGCTTTCTAATTCTGGCCCGGATGTGAGATGTAAGTGTGCTTTCCTCCCTCTGTGGTACAGGCTGCATGGCTGAGATGCCTGTCTGGGAGCTGCTGCTGTTGTTCTAAAGCTGAAGGGAATATCTCGCTTATTCTTTTAGTTCCGCTCTGGAAGGATAGCAGGAATTGCATGGGCTGCAAAGGACAGCAGCATTACCCTAGAGCAATAGCCTGGTGTCCAGACAGAGTGTAGCTGGGGTTCCCTGACTCTACAGTTATAGGCGGTCTGCTGTAGGGCCCAACCGATATAAAAAATTAGTGACCAATACAGATGCTAATTTTAAAGAGCTAAAAACTCAGATAGACAGTAATATCAGTGATATAATTTAATATGGTCACTTAAACAGAGTCCAGTAGTTTTAGCCAAATTGTATTTCAATGACTGATATAATTGTCAGTTCTCAGTGCTCACATCACTTAAACTAAAATAAACAGCAAAAAGTAACATCAAAAAGTAACAGGTACACTATGCACGATATGGGGATTTGGAGGCGTCTCTTGTGGAAATGCGTAAATGCATGCAACACGCAGAAGAACATTTCATAACGCGTGTTGTGCTTCGGACCCCTTCCCCAAGTGGATGAATCTGATGATTGCATGTGTGTTAAAAGAATATTCAAAGAGAACTCAATCAGCTCAGACAAAACAGAATTATATAGAATTATCTACTATTGTCATCGTATCTTCATAAGTATAATACATATTTTGCATTCGAGACCTAAATATAGAGCCAGATCTTTTTTTTTGTTAATACATAAAGATGTATGACATTTTTATGAAAAATGTTCTCAGCTTTTTAAATTTGAGTAAAGTCCGACCTTTGACTTTTGATTAATTATTTCAGGCATTACAGCGTGACTCTCAGCAGCGCACAGATGTTTTAACATGTGTTTTTCCCATTCTTTCTCAGTAATTCTCTAGTTCTTCTAATTTTACAAGAAAAATCACAAATAGGGCAGCTTTAAAAATAATGAGTGGTTTGTGTACTGCAGTGAGTTACACCACTGCCCTCTGCAAAGCAGACTGGGGTTTGATTTCCCCACTTGGGCAAGCGCACTACACTATACCAGTAAGAGTCCTTGGGCAAGACTCCTAATGCTGCATTCACTCAGAGTAAGAGTGTTTGCCAAATCTATAAATATAGCATGGGGATGGATTCTTGGCGGTTTTACATGTTTTTGTTATAGTAACAATGATTGTGAATTGTACCAGTTCAGCCTGTGCTAGGACTGGGTGAAATGGCAAACATAAGAAAAAGGAATTAAAAAATATTAGCAAAAACTAAGAATACAGTGATTTTTAGTCAACATTTCACATAATGCTCTAAATCCAATTAAACAGGTCTGAATATGCTGTCTTTGTAACTCTGTAATGAAACATACAGTTGGTCAGTTTTCATTAACTATTGATGATAACAACAGAATGCTCAGAAAAGCATGTAGATGTAGTGGAATTTGGTTCTTGATAGTGATAAATATCGTTATATTGCCTGCCTGTATTTTGATGAAAGAATTGAGCAGATGGTGACTGTTAGCTTAGTGGTTACTATAAAACTGAAGTATCAGTATGAAACGACTACTGCTAATAGTGAAATGTTTTTGTCGGTTTGATATGGTATAAAACAAGCCACTAATTACTTTTCTTGGCAAAATATATAGAAGCCTATGCTGCTTCTATGTGGGACTTATCAGATATTATCTATTCACTTGATAGAAAAGTTGGACTGTAGCCTGCTGCCAGCAGCGCATGAGGAGTAATATTGTCTCACATTAATAAATAAGCAGCAAACACAGCCTGTAAACACTTTAATTAAGGGAAAGAGCACTTGGACCCTGGTTCTAGGGCACAGTGCCCATAGGCTTGTGTGTGGTTAAGAGTGAAACGAACTTTAGCAAACTGTAGTTTGAACCCTGACTCAGCTCTCAGGCCCTCACACTCCACCACACACTTTAGCTGTGATGAGGAAAGAGCAGCTTCGAAGCATAGCCCTCCGTTATCACTGTCTGCTAATGTTGATTTAATTAGTGCCGAGCCGGGGATGGCCATGGACGAGAGAGATAGAGAGAGAGGGAGGGTGAGTGGGTGACTGGCAGTTAGAGAGGGCACTGATGAGCTTATTGGAGTGTATAGGGATGAGAGAAGCATAATCTCTAGCGTGAAATCAGGTCAATCCTTAATTAATGATTCTCTGCATGTGATTCCTCAGTCCCAGGCCTTCGTCTCTTTCTCTTTATACATGAGAGGGTTGCTCCTTTTCACCCTCTCTCAATCATACACACACACACACACACACACACACTCATTTTGACTTCTGTTCCCTTTTATATCAGCAACTGACAGAATCAGTATCAAAACACTGCAAACCTTCCAAATATCAAAATGCTAACATCAGTGAGATTTGATATTTGAAAGAGATAGAAGGCATATCAATTTTTCTCTGTGTTTTCATTAAGCTTTTCAACATCTATAGTTAGGCTGTCACGATTACTTGATTAAACCTTGATTTACCTTCTCAATGAGTCATCATTAATTAGTCAGCAGTTTGCGTGTTGACAGTATATCTTTTCAATTCTAATTGGTCTCTTTTACAGACCTCTTTTTATGTTGCTCCTATGACGTATTTTGGAATCTTTTACATTCTTTTTGTGAGTACAGATCACACCCCAAACTGAGCTTGTTGCAGTCATTGGAGACTCTGAAAGGCTTGAGCTGGAGTTTTGGGCAGCTAGAGTTCTGGGAGGAGATGAGATGGTGGTGGGGTTTGAAATTTCGTCAAGGGAAACTGAAGGAGGAGAGCAGGATTTATAGGGCATAAGATAGAGAGAAGGAGTTGTGGGAGTGGTTCGGGTAAGTCCATTTTTTATTGTAGGAATGCAGTTTTTGGCAAATTCTATCACCTGGTAAAAAAACGTCATTAGTTGCAGATTAATTGTTAATTATTAACAAGGAGGCAACCCTTCAAAATATCAGTTATAAGACAGAAACTTTCAGATCTAAAAGCTGACTGACTGAGCTATGTTCACAGTCATTGTAAAATACTGATGCATGAATTGAATTCTTTATTAGGGCACAAAGATATGGACCAAATGAACCTCTGGTGAGTGTTGGACATAAGCATGTATATGAAATAAATGGCCCAAAACCATATTAAACATGCCCTGTGTAAGAACCCGGTGAAAAAAGTTGACACAATGACTAGAATATACAATGATGGGATACTGAAAGTTCTGTATACGCAAGTATACAGTAAGCAGACAGTAAGTTAGTGTTTTTTAACCAGTTGCATTGGTTGAACAGTTTTTTTGTCAGTTAATCATTTACATCCATAGTTTGGCTTTTTTAAATAGCCTAATTACTCAATTCATTGTCAAAGTAATCTGTAGCTTACATGAATACTAATGTATTCAATGGTGACAGCCCAATTCTACACTCTGATTTTCCTTTTAAATAACCTTCCTTCATGCGTAGTGTAAATGGACGGCTCTGACATTGCAGTCAGGCGAGATATTTCACGGCACAGAGTCATGAATATGGAGTAGGGTATAAGTTTGGCTGCCAGAGAAACTGCAGAATGAGTGCTTCATCATTTTGCTGGAAAGTTTGAAAGTTTCTGTGACTAGCTAAATAGATTTACTGCGTTAGACCCAGATACCCAGCCCTGAGGATACTTCATTTATCAAGGAACTCGGCAGTTTTAAGCTTTGTTATAACAAAGTGCTTCCAAGCTTCAAATGCATCATGTTGATGTTGGTATGCATTTAGTATGCTTTAAAATGCTGCTCAGAACACAGGGGGATGTAAAACTTTGGAAGACTTTAGGAAGTTGTGATAGCACATTACGAAATGTTTGCACAGTTCTCCTGGCTTTGAGCGCTACTATTTATCACAGCAGTCTCTCGGGATGATCTCTTTTTTCTTTCTCTAGCTGAGCACCACCAGCCAGGTTCATTATCACTAATAGCGTTCTCAGCTGTCTTGTTCATTGATTTGTACTACTGATACTCAAAGCTGAGTTGTGTCTGGGCTACTAAGCATGGCAGCAATCAGATAATAGCATCTGCAGATGGCACCAGGATACTAGGGTTCATTATTAACAATAAAGAGTTTAATTACAGGCAGGAGATGCAATGTTAGAAAAGGAGACACAGTGGACATGATTTTTAGGAAAGATTTAAGGAAAACACAGCGTAATAACATAGCAGTTAGCATCATAGAGGCAGAGGTGGAGATCTTTCTTGAAGAATGGTACGGAGATATTGGCCAGACCCCTGTCACTATGTGACTTGATGACACACAACATCTCTCAGCAACTGTCTTCCCTCTCTGTGGACCAGTGGTGTCCAGTTTCTTTCCTGCTTTAACATACCTGCTAAACCTGATAACTGCTTAGTATCATTGAGCAGGGAAATACTATACTATTCTGGATTAAGGCCCAGCTGGGACTAGACACTCTGGCTTAAGACTGTCTGGACAGTCCTGAAAGATCCTGTGCTGTAGTCTACAGTACTCCTGGAACATCGGTTTTATTCCTGAAGGTCCAAAATCACCAAACTGTGCTAAACTCTAGCCCTCCAGGACCAGAATGGATGAGCCCTGATCTACAAGATCTTTACAGACTCTGGTCATACTGCCGGCCCACTGGTTAATAAGCTCACACCAGGACAGCACTGAGCGCTGACACATCTTTAGAAGATGAGCTTAGATGACTCATGGCTTAGAGGGCAGGTATAGACTCAGGTTACTGCACACAGTTTTGCTTCTTTTCCTCAAAGCAGTTAAATATGAATTAGCAAGGAAATGGAGATGTTTCAGTGCGCAGTTATCGCAGTTATCATGCACTCTCAGAAAAACAGGTATGAAACTGTCTCTGGGGCAGTACCCCTCTTGTCACTGGGGTGGTACCCTCAAAGGTACATCTCAGTACCTATAGTCAGAGAACATAATTGTACAATAATCCATTGAAATTACATTTTCTAAGTTGTACTGTCTCGTTTCCAGGCTTTTTATTTTACTGTTTTGTTTTAAAACATTAGGTTATGAAAATGTACAAATATGTACTTTTCACCTGGGAAAAACTTATTTAAGGCACACGTTTGGACCTTAAAACCACTCTCTTTGACATGCAAATCTGCTAGTTCATTCATTGACCTTAGTGTGCAGCCATCATTTAAATTACTATGTATAAACATTGACTTTTTGTACAGAAATGCACAAATGTCAGAGACCCCCATTCATTTGTTTAATTCCCAGTTGAAATGGCCATTAAGTACAAGTTATTCATTTTTCAGGAGATATTTCTGAGGAGATTAGATAAAACATAATCCACTTGCATGAGGAAAGGGAAAGTCAAAGTTTCCAAAACTGGAATTTAACAACTTATTGAAAGTTATAGAAAAAAATGGGACTGCTAACAACTGTTCAAGACCTGGTAGACCACCAAAACTGTCACCATCAAACAAACCATACTTAAAGCTTTTGAATAGGCTTAAAATTATTTGCTCCATGAGAAGCAGAAATTGCAACCAAGATCTGAGACTGAACTTTGAAAATATGAAAAAAAAACCCTGCAGATTTCTTTGAAAAGCTGAAAGCAAGTCTCCTGAAAAGTATGGATGCTGTAAAAAACTGAAAACTTCTGCCTTCTGCATAATTCCCTGTTAAATATATGTTTTCTATTTTTTTCCTGATGCTGAAAAATGTAATAACTTGTACTTAGCAATGGCAATTTTGACTGGAAATTAATCGAATAAAGTATAGTGTGGGACTTCTGCTCAGTACTGTGTGCACATACATTTTTAGTCGACCTGCGTACTCTCATTTATTGCGTGTGCAACTTTATTCACCATAATCAATAAAGGAAGGAGTTTGCTATTTACTGCAATGATCGATTTTGGGTGCATTTATTTTGCTTGTTATCAACTAAATGTGGCTTAGATGACTGCAGTATACCAGTTATGAGGCTGATATTGAGCTGTGACGAGTCATCGCTGTTTAGACAGTGTGTACGTGTGTGTACTCGTGAACCATATCTTCAAGCACCGGATACTTTGCCACTGACATCCTTTCATGAGTTGATTGCAGTTCCTTGTTTCCACGGAACCGGGTGGCCTGCAGGAGCCATCAACATTATGTTTATTAGAGTCTTATCAAAAAAGAGTCGTATGACCAAAATGTTGAGCTGCAGATGGAACATGTGGTGAATCAGTGAGCAGGTGGCAGGTTCTGTTTCGTTCTCTACTTGTTTTGCTGCAGTGTTTGTTTTCGCTCTGCATTTTATTTGCATTTCAGTTTGAAAAGAAAAGGATATGAGAGCTTGGCACACGCAGGGCTGTAACCACGGAAAGGCATTGTAGTGATCATTTATTTATTTATTTTCATTATTATTTCACATATATGCTGCAAGTCAGAATCTTGCATGAACCAAAAAAACGCCAAAACTATCATTGTAACTAACAATGTAATTGAAAAAGACAGTTTCCTGTGCGATAGCAGGCAACGCAAGTGCAGACGCGAGTACAGGAGAGAATATATAGTACATTCACGGCAGAAGGCATGGTGAGATTTTTAAAAACTTAATCAAGAAGAGTGAGCTCATCGAAGAAACTCATTCTCAAATCAGTTTGAGAACTTGTGCTCATTTCGTAAATATAATGTTTCCGCCAAGGCTTCAAGGAAGAATATGTTCCATTAGTGCAATTACATCGCTCTAGCACTGCAGAGAATTTGATCTGTTCTGTCATCACAGCCTTTCAGTAAGTGTTTATTTATATTATTTAAAAAATTTACAATTACATTAATTTTTCTGTTGTTTTGGTAAAATTTTGTTAAAATTCAAATTTTTTTAAGCCGTATGATTTGATTGATTTCTTGGACATAAATGAGGTAATTCTAAAGCAAAGTGTAAAATCACATACATGTACATTATGAGAAGCTATAGAAAATTACAGAATGCACAAGATGCCTACAAGACACTACAACATACACAAATGTGTATTTGAATGACACTGAATACGTATATATAAAATAACTCGAGATAGTCATTAATGTGATGTTTAAAAATGTGCAAGTAAAAGTTTATTGTAGAAGAATACTGTATGCAGGTATGTATTGTTATGAGTAAGATCATGGGAATAATAACACTATGTGTTATTAAAGATTAACCCCTTATATGGCCAGAGCCTGCTGGTGGGCCCAAAGTTTTATTACACAATATAACTTAAGAATGGCAAAGCCAAATTCGCACTGAAGTCCCTGTAGTTACTAATTAATAAGTACTAGTATGTAATAAGCCTCTGATTTTAAGGGATTAAGAGTATTGCAGACTACTGTTAATACACAGGCTTTCCTCTGTCAGCTTCTGATCTTACTGATGTTGTTATTGAAGGTAACATCTCACTGAGAACTAGTCAAGAACCAGGTTTATTTAGCCCAACTCCCAAGTAAAACACCCTGTATAAAATGACCAGCACCTTTTGTAAGACTGGCATAGGGCTTTACCCGCTCTGCATCAGAGCTTCTTTGGGTGTGCTGTGCTCAGGCTTGTCTGGCTGAGGGAGTACATAACTTGTGCTTCAGCTCCACCTCTACACCTCTACCAAACAGAGAGAGAGAGAGAGAGAGAACATGTGGGAGAAGAGCTGCTAACACAGTGCGAGAGGAATGCAAGACTTTTCTTGCCAGTTCCCACAACATCAGTCCAGAGAGAGGGAAAGATATTGAGATATTGATTGTCTCCAACACAGACTCTGGAGACCTTTATGCTTATAAAGACAAACACACACATACAGTGCAGATTCACATCTCGCAGAGCATACACACACTTAAGTTTACTCATCAGAGGCATTCTCGCACTGCTGTGATGGAACACTCTCCTACACTCCAGGGTGGACGGTTTGGACTTTTCTTCTCACTCTCATGGAAAGCAGAAAGTATTCTTGGAAATCCTTGAAAAGCTCTTCTGGATAGTACCCTGAACCAATCTGGATTGGAGGTAAAGGATTATTAATACGCTGGACTTCGCTTCAGAATGGCCACAAAAGATCACAGCGTTTATCCAAGTCCACTCCATGTGACAGTGAAGCACTGGAAAAGGCCTGGAACTGTAAGTAGATGTTTGAAGCTTAAGAAAAGTCATAGAGGGCTGAAGCTGAAAGTGTGGAATGAGAATCGATCCTGTGCATCTGAGCACGGATGTTGAATTGAAGTGCATCAGTAGCTAGTAGTGAAGCAGTTTCACAGCTCTTGGAGACAGATCAATCACTCTGACCACTGCAGACTAAAGATCAATTCTAAAATGTTAAAGATCAGTCACATGAAAATGCATTTTACACCATAGTATCCTTACTGGTCAGTGGTGCAGTTTCCTGTTCTGCTTTGTATTGCGTGTTGAAGGCAGTATAAAAACATACAGCAGGTTACAGAATGTGCTACTCATAAGGGTGCGTGATACGACAACATTATATTGTTATATTAAATTAAATTATTAAGTTAAATTATGTGATGATAAGCTTTCCCAGGCATGTTGTGGATATCGTCAGTACTTAAAGAATTCTGACCAGCTGCGTAACTTAACAGTGATTCCATGTCTGCATAAGTGGTGCTGCGTAACTGGATGTGATGCACAACACATGAAATATTAGATGAAAAATATCACTGTACTAAGTCATTGAGCATTTTTTAAATGTAGCAGCACTGTTTTTGTTCTGATCGATGAATCTTCATAAAAATAAAATATTGTGACATGCATTGTGTATAAAAATGTCTTCAAGCATCCAAGTGGTATTACATTTTTGCCATATTGCCCCACCCTTGCTACTAAGCGTGTAACAAAGTATCATGACATTGTCATATTGCAGTGTACAACTGTGCCATAATGGAAATGGACTTTTGGAAATTTATTCAAAATATTGCAAGAATATTAGGCTTGAGCAGATTAATTATAATATTGCGAGTCACCAGTAGTTTTCATCTATTCCAAAAGTCAGTCTTGTAAGATTTAAATGTCTGAAAATGCCCATGGCTTTAAAATTCACAAAAGTAATTATATTCTTCTCACAATCTGTTTTCTATAATGTAGCTTTCTTTCAATGTTATTTAATGTCTAAAATAAGTCTAAAATGTCCTGATATATTATCAGACTTTAGATCATTCTGCACTACCAAACTGTACCAAGAACCAAGTTAGTTTCTGTCAAAGAACGACATGTTTATTTTGTCCAGTTTAAGCAGTGCTGAAACAGGTTATTATGGAATCGTCACTCGGTCACTTGTCCAATCACCATGGACCATCGTCCACGGTGATTGGACGATGGTACATTGCACACAAATTCACAAGCCCAAAGAATACCAAATCGTAAACTAAATTTTCCGGAAATTAATTGTGGACTGAGTATATTGTTACACCCCTACTATCTACTTAGAAATTTTTCTAGGTTTATAACTACAACAACTTTGTAGTTTTACTGAAACTTTTTGGCTAGAAAAAGGAGCATGGTGCAGTGTTTAGCTTTGCATTTGGTCATTTGAAAGCAGTGTGCATTTATGACTGTAGCAATGTTTGCTGAAGGAGGATGTGCTGAGTTGGGATCATGAGCAGCACGTGGTGTAGAGTTTTGGCTATTATGTTTTGACAAAGCTTTTCTGCCTGCTGTTTAATTCTGTTGTCCAATAAATGAGAGGTGTGTGAAAGCTCTGTAGTGAAGTACAGTAAGTGGGTCATCAGCTACAGACTCACACACACACACACACACACACACACACACACATTCTCTCCAAGTGAGATTGTGCTATTGGTATTTTGCTTGGCATTGCTAATTTTCTTCTAATGTTTGTTTTCAAGGCAGAAATAGAGTCTGTTTGCATATGGCGGAGGACTAACACAATGTACTCAAACAATGTGCTACAGTACACAATCTGTTTGCTCAAGTCTGTGAGAAGAAAGTCATTCAGGCTCCATTCTACACACACAAGATCGGTGGCCCTGCTCTTTTGTGTTATGTTTGGGTCTCTCCCAGGTCCTGGACTGATCTCTCTCGCATGGAAGTAAATTGAGTTCCTCCTGCTTCTAGTAATTAGAAATGTACTGGTGCTATGCAACAGTATGTATGTTGATGCGTTTCCATCTCTACTTGAAAAAGATAAGTTTGGTTGTAGTTAGTAAAGGAGCACAGGATAAGTGTTGTGCACAGTTGTACACTGCTGTGAATACAGGAACGGCAAAGATATCTAGTAAGTCTGATGCTGAAAGATATGGACGATTTAGTTCAAAGGAGCTTACAGAAGTAATTCCCTTCATAATTTGGCATAAGGAAATAAATTCCACCCAAAGCCACTAATCCAGATTGAAATGTCAGTATAAAAGATCTGACCTTACAACACACAATCTTGTAGGGCAATGGTAATGCTACACAACCGATTTAATCCTTAGAAATTGCAGTTATCGCGCACAATAATGAAAGCATGATGTAATTTCTCACTCAGTTCACTGAATCAGGTAGCAGAATTTTGTCATAAGAGCATATTCTGTACATTCTTTCAATTGATACCACATTAATGCTCCCAAGAGTAGAAGACATACTTAATTTGAATTTGATGAAAAGTTATTTTTGTGTACAGTACTGTGTAAAAGTTAGAGACCACCTTTCATTTATTTAATTTTTATTTTAAACAGCCAAATAGTACTAGTTATGCATTTTTCAGGAGATATTTCTGAGGAAATGAGATAATGTAGTCGCATAAGGGGGAAAGTCAAAGGAAAATAAGTGAGAAAACAGAGGTTTCTAAACTCAAGTGAGAAATGGGGACTCACAAGAACTGTGCAAGACCTGATAGACCACCAAAACTGTCACTATGAGATAAGATCCACTCTTGCTTCAAATCTAAAAAACTACACTTGTTTCTGTCCATCCTTCCACTCTGGGAAGACAGCTCAACACTTTGAGTTTGAAAGGATGTGTCGCTGTCAAAGAGCAGTTAAAAAGGAATAGACAAGAAAAAAAGTCTTCAAATCAAACTAAGAAGCTGCTGGTGTTCTCAGAACAATGGACTGACCACCACAGAGTCCAGACCTCACATTATTGAATGTGTTTGGGATTATTTGGATCGTGAGAAGCAGTAAATGCAGCCAGCTTCCAAGACTGAACTTTGGAGTCCCTGTGGATTTCTTGGAAAAACTGAAAGCTAGTCTCCTGAAAAATAATGAAAAAGAAAGAAAAAACTTGTATTGCGTAAAGTAAAAAAAAAATTCATCAAATGGAAAAAATATGGTATGGAAGTGCACACTCATCTATGAAGTCTATGAAAGTATAAGGGAAAATGTAATATACAGCAGTTGTCATCATCTCATCACCTCATAGAGATATCAGCAGTGGGATCTTGCTGACATATAATACCTGATTCCTGCTGCTAGAAATGCCAGTGTACTTGGCTCCACTAACATTGTGCTTTACTAAATGACCTCAACACTAGTTTCTGCACCAGTTTAAGGTCACTGTGCAACCCAGGATTTGAGTTGATTACCCATTAACCTCATTGGTTACTTTTTATTCTGAACAGAAGAGGCGTTTTGAAATAGGCCTGCCAAGTTAGATTCAAAGATATGGCAATCAAATTCAAAGGAATGAGGGTCAGAAAAGTTGAAACATAGATATAGTGGCATAATAAAGTGAAACAGATGAATTCTGTGGAGATATTGAATAAATCCAAGAGCTGCAATGTGTTCCCTGTCCTCAGCTTTGCCCTACTTAGATCATGTAACATAATCTAGGGCTCAGCTCTCACATCTCAATTTTAATCATTTGTCACCTCACTCATCTCATCTCATCTCATCTCCTCTCCCCCTTTTTCAGACTACTGATTTGTTTGAAATGATTGAGAGAATGCAGGTAAAGTATTTCTTTTATCTTTTCTGTTCTTCCCCTTCTGTTTCTGAGCTCAGATGTCTTCCACTAACCCCGGAACCAGCTCTCAAGGCTGGTTACCTAGTTGCATTTGTTTGCTTTTTGCATTCTTCTGAAGGTCAGTGATGTAGATATAATGAGAACACTGTTGCATTATTCAGTCCTGTGCTTTCAAATGTACAGTACATCACTGTGCTGCAAAGTTCATCTGTTAACTCTGAGGAATGCAGAATTAGTCGTCATCAGTGCCAAAGTCATCTTCATTTAGCATCCCTATGTAATTGAAATGTAGATTAAAGCAGGTTCTTTCTCAACCACTTGCTGTCATTATTCTTCTCTGACTAATAGGTGACTGGAACCCTTAGAGAAAAATTACCATTCTGTAAACTTTGCTTTGCACATGACACAGCTTGGAACACTGTGGCGTTGATTTTTGATCCTGATTGACAGCACACTTATAAAAATAAAGGTGCCGTAAAAGAACCACTCACTTTTGGTTCACTAAAGAACCTTTCAGTGAATGGATCATTAAAGAAGCATTTTTGAAGTGAGATGTGAGTTTAAAGAACTCCTCATGATGTATAGGTTCTGAACCAATTAAAGCTCCAGGGAACCTTAATCTGTGTTTTCTTTTGTAGTAGGTTAATTTTGCTCTTGTGGGCACAATGTACAAAGTACTGTGTGTCCTATGAATAACGTTCCAGTGCCCTAAATGGCCGATGTACTTAACCAACATTTCCTCTTTAGATGTAAACAATTTTAAGTAGCCGAGAAACATACAAAGCTATGGCCGTGCAAAACCTAACCTACACTATTAAAAAAGAAAATTCTTCAAGGGTTCTTCAGTAAAGACAGTGGTTCTATATAGAACCATGAACACTCAAAGAACCATTTATATGCTTAAAGGGTGCTTTGCTTGGTGAAATCGTTCTTCAGATTGATGGAGAATGTGTTATTCAATTTACCATGAACTTTACTAAAAAACCCTTGACGAACCTTCTTTTTTAAGAGTGTATCAAGCATAACTGAGCTATCAAGCCAGCTGAACTATCTATCTGTTCATTCATGGGTCCGTCTGTCCATCTGTTTTTCTTCGTTTATTTGCTTGTTCATCCGGCTATCCCAGCATTCCTTGGATGCACATCTATAAGTAAAGTAAAGAAGAACTTATAAACACTAGATATTGTTTTTTTAGTGAGCTGTGTACACAGCAGAGATGGCCTACAACACAACCTGCATATCGTCTAGAATCTCTAACTTTCAAAATAGAAAAACTCCATAGCCGTTTCCTTGAGATACTTTTGACCACTGAACACTAAAATCCAAAGATATTATGGAAGGGACCAAACGCAGATATGCAGAACCTTTTAGTTCTGATAGCTCTCTTTAAGTTTAGAATTATAAGGTTCCAGCTGTGAATAAATCCACATTGGAGTAAACACCTCACTGCACTGTTCAAGATCCAGCCTCTCTTATCATAAACACTTATAATACATGACACTGTAGATAAATATGAAGGCAGCTGTTTCAGGGTGATACAGTGTAGTAGCTATGCTATTTTAAATTCCTTTTTTTTCAGATATTTGCACAGGTTTCATTAGCCACATCTGTATCAGAAGCATGTTGATTAAAATAGTTCTGTTTGAGAATTATGATGAAATGTAAAGAAATGAGCACCATAACAGGTTAATTTCATAGTATAGATCTATTGTACTGAATGAGAATTTGATATTATTGAGAAATGTATTGTACTATGGACACTAAATGCATATCAGAGAAGCAATATGATGTTAAGATACATGTATTGTGCCACATTATTGTTTTAAAAAAGATTCCAATATGTTAATTTCTTAATATGTAATAAATGTAGTACATATCAGAAATATTCTCTCTTTAACGCTGGGTGTGTGTTTCTTGGTGCTCTTCTCTACTCTCATTGCTGTTATCTAGTATTTCTCAGTATTTCTGAAATTAAACATTTAAAATGTACTTTTATGACATTGTTTCAGCTAGCTAGCTAATTTAATGTGCTACTCTGGTAGCTAGCTTGCAGCTTTGCAGATAAGGTAATTTAGCTAAATAAACTGGATGTTAAATAGCTTACTGGCTAACTAACACCAGCTAAATAAGGAAGGTAAGGTAGCTAACTTTCATGTTTAATTTCCTAAAAACTAATAACCTTCAGAGATGTCCATATTAGCAATCAATGTTTGATCCTTGAACTTAGCTTTCAGTTAAATAGATAGTTCTCTGCTTTGTAGAGATAATAATTTAGCCAGCTGGCTACCAACCTACCAGATTGAATCAGTTGCTAGCTAAGTAATAGATTCTAACTTTAAAAAGTCTGTACTTTAAATTAGCTGATCAGTTGGCATTGATACTACACATTCAACTTTTATCATTATAGTTTCTTACTTAGTTGAGTGAAAAAATCTGCAGGCTCATTTGAATAGGCCCCTTTACGTGGATGGACACATGGATAAGACTTGAATTTTGAGTGGTTATCTTAGATTCATTGGCTGTGCCATTTTCAAGAAGGAACCTTTTACTTTTTAAAATACAGACTCTACAGTGCTTGCTTTAAAAAAGACATCAACAATAATCAGCACTAAATTATTAACTATATTTACATACCTAAATGTAAATTCCAAGCCATGATATGCATTTTCATCAACTGATGGTTTTTAAGCCATGTTTTTTTATATTTTATCTTGTTTTTTCTTTAAAACTTTGCTGGATATTTAATACAATATACTCAGTTTTAAGATCATCCAATCATCTTTATTATTTTACACTGTATTCCCTGGGACTTTAAAGGTTTCTACTAAAACCGTGCATCCAAGCCTAGAACCATTTAGGAACATTTGCCTTTAATAGTCTGCCATTACAGCTTGAGGATCTAGAACAGAATGTACTTTAGAAAAAAGCAAGAAACAGGACATAATTAGTGTCATGTAAGGAATGAAAGGTGACTGGTACCGTGATGTCATTCAGAAAATCTTCTGGAGATAGTGTTCCTTCATTTCAGACACAAAGTCACAACTGGCATCAGAGCCCATATGATTCATAACACAGTCAGGGTCACTCACAGCCTGTGGGCTTTCTCTGAACTCTGAGACCTTTGTGAGGCTGCAATCTGTGTCAGTGACCCAGGGTCTCCTCCTGTCAGACTGCTGAACTGTCATGTGAGAGATTTCATTTTTGCACTCTGACATTCAATCAAAATATAATATTAGCACTTAACATGCTGGCCTCACTATCCGATATTGACATATATAGCATTTGACATTCACTGAGTTTGAGTGGAACAGAAAGCTCAAATATCTTCGCTCTGCTTGCTGACATTGCCCTATCCTTCTTGCATTACTCTGCATTTATTTTTATGAAATGTACTTTTCTTACTTCTTTTTAAGTATATTGCTGCTATAAATTCTTTATACATTTTTAATATGTTTGATTAAGTATAGTGTTCCCCAAAAATGTGAATAAGATACTATTTCTGCATAATTCTCTCTTTCTAAGCCTCTTTCTGACCGTGAACACTTTCCCCGCAGTATGCCTCTGGCAAATGCTGTGTAACACTAAGTGCTTTGTTCTGTGTGTAATATTCAGTCTCATTATTTTCCTCATTTCATTAAACATTTACACTGTTTTTCACTGTCTGAATATTGTTCCTCAGCTAGTGCACCTGGCATTTAATGCTACCAGTGAAAGACACATGAAGAATATAATACTTTTTATATGCAATTTTTCCATTGATTTTTGGAGCGACAAATGTTGTGATATGCTGTACTTTGCAAAGTCAGAGACCACCCTTCTTTTACTTCATTTCCAGTCAAAACGGCCATTAAGTACAAGATTATGTATAAGTAAGTGATTTGTAGAAGATATTTCTGAGGATATTACGTATGAGATAATTCACTTACATTAGGTGCAAGTGCAGAGTGCAAAAGAGGAGGGAAAACAAGGTAACCGTGCAAGATGTGGTAGACCACCAAAACTACCACAACAGTACTTAAAACTTTAATGTTTAAGAGAGAGGAGAAAATCAAGTTCCACTCGTGCCTCAGATACGTGAAAGCAAGAGTGAAAAAATCTACACGTTTCTGTCCATCCTTCCATCTGTCTATGAGAGGACATAGACAAAAAGGACAAAAAGAGAAGAAAATTTGTAAAACAAAGATGCTGCAGGTGTTCTCAGAACAATGGACTGTCAACTCTAGAGACCAAACTTCAATTTATTGAATGTGTTTGGGATTACTTGGATCGTGAGAAGCAGAAAATGCAACTGACTTACGAAACTCAAAGCAAGTCACCTGAAAAAAGTGGAAGTTGTAATGAAGGCAAAGAGAAGACGCCAAATACTGCAAAATTTGATGTGGTTGAAGCTTCTGTGTAATCTTCCATTAAATGTCTTCTGCTTTTTTCGTTATGCTGAAAAACCAAATGCCCTTTTTGACTCTAAATTAAAATAAAAGAAAGTTGGTCCTGACTTTTACCCAGTACTGTATTTCCGTTTGATTAATGAGATTTAAACTACTTAATTCTCATTAAATGCAGCATAACGTTGGATAAATGCCCTGTTAGCTAAAGAGCATGCTGACAGGCTCATTACTTCTTCTTTATCTTTATGTTTCAGAGCAACAGAATGGATGAACAGCGGAGTACCCTTCCACCCCCTCTCAAAGTAGGTCCACCTCTTCCATCTTCGTGCCCTTATACACAAACACTCCCACCAAAACTCACACACAGCCCCAATTGTCTCAAGCTGGTGTTCTTATCTGCCGGCAGACAGCTTCAAATGGAAGGGCCAGTTATCAGGCAGGCAAAGAAGTCCCGTGTTCAGAGACAGCAATAACCCTTCTTTCAGACACCAACTAATAGAGATCCAATCAAATGAGATGAATTGTTGCTGAGCAATATTCTCTGCCCAAGGCCATTTTGTGTGTAATGAATCAAAATGAGCAGCGGAGAATTAGGGCTTCTGAATGCACTAAGATTGGAACAAAGAGAATGGTTCAATTGTTGGCCCGATGGACAGCACATGCTTAGCTTGACATCATTTTCCAAAATGCATCTAAGCACTTAACATAAAATATTTAACAGTTTGTAAATTTAAATGCAGTTCTGAATATTGTGTCTTGCAGTATGTTTCTCAAGACATTTAATGTCAAGTGAGAAAAATACAGGAAATAATATGTGTATTTGGTTTTCTTTATAGACCGAGGAAGACTACATCCCATATCCCAGTGTCCATGAGGTAGGATAGAATACATGTATCAACTTTTCTTCCTTTGCCTAGCTTCAAGGTCTGCACAATACAAATAAATTGTGTGTAAAATGTGATTATATTGCTAGATACTAGTTACAAAATACCTTCTGACATAATGCGTAAGTGAACTCATGACATAACTTGTTTAGTGATCAGCGCGCATCGTTTTCACCAAAATTATTTACATTGGTTGGATTATGTAAAGCATCTGATTGATCGAAGCACCCCAGGAACTGTTTCATCCTGTTAAAGAGACTCATTTGCATATTACAGCATTCTATAACGTCAGTAATGATAAGGCCTATATTGTGATTACGATTAACAAACAATATATTTTGTAGCCTGGCAGGCTTAATTGGTGTGTTGTCTGTCAGGTGCTGGGCAGGAAGAGCCCTTTCCCCTTGATTCTGCTGCCCCAGTTTGGGGGCTACTGGATTGAAGGCACCAATCATGAGTTGAGCAACGGAAATGACCCAGAGCTGCTCCTGTCCCCCACATCTCGCATCAAGCTGGAGTGCAACACCACCGCCAAGATATACAGGAAACATTTTCTGGGCAAGGTGAGATAAGCCTCTGCCTTTCAGTCCACATTACAGCAAAAGACTCAAAAAGAGGAATATGTTTCTAAACACTCTAGGCCAGATGTACAATACTTTATTTAATTTCCATTAAAAATGGCCTTTAAGTACAAGTTATTCATTTTTCAGCGTCTGGAAAAAACTTCACAAAAGCCTCAACAACTAAATTATGTACATATATTTGGTGTGTCCACCCTTTGCTTTTGTTACTGCTTCCAAACTTTTCAGGAGTCTTGCCTGTAGTTTTTTTTCCGAAATCCGCCGTCTTAGAAGTTGGTTGCATTTTCTGCTTTTCTCGAACCAAGTAGTCCCAATCACATTTGATGATGTTGATGTTTGGACTCTAGGGTGACCAGTCCTTTGTTCTGAGAACAATAACAGTGATTTGCAAATTTTGAATCCTTTCAGACCCATAGAGTTGAGCTGTCTTCTCACAGTGGACAGAAACATCTGTGGATCTTTTCAGATCTTAAGCAACAGAGAAGATTGATTTTCTCCGTCTTTGAAAGATGAAAGCTTTAAATACTGTTTATCTGATAGTGACAGTTTTGATGGTCTTCCAGGTCTTGCACAGCTGTTAGGAGTCACATTTTCTTTATATCTTTTCGTTTTTTTTCTCCAGTCAGGAGGAAACTTTTTCATTTGTATCATTTATTTTCCTTTGACTACCTTATTCTTTTTCAAGTGAAGCTTCTTATATTTAATCTCCTCACAAATATTTCCTGAAAAATGAATAACTTGTACTTTTGACTGGAAATTAAATAAATGAAAGGTGGTCTCTGACTTTAACAAAATACTGTACATACAAATGTATGCTTATGCCCAGATGCCAGTTTTGTACATAGCAAATGCTTTTTGAGCTGTATGTGTCCTATTTGTACATGAAACTTGGCGCAAAAAAACAGTACATCTGGCTTTGTGTGCTTTATCCCTTAGTGTGGTATGGCCAGCTTTTATATTGACTGGCTTTTCAGTTGCATGCACTTAGATTTGAGCAGAAATTTGCATTTGAAGAAAAAACCTTTCTCTTGAGAATAGGAAAATGCATTTTACTAAAGAAAGACAGATGTCTGTACCCTCCCACCAAAAAGGATTACACATGGCCCTGTACTGTGTGGACCATTTCTCCTACTTAACTTCACAAAAGAGAAGCGAGCAAATGTGACCCAGTCACGTGTACCTCAGAGTGGAGTTCTAATGGAGATATATTAGATTTGCCTTTAGATTAGCGTAATATTCTGAAACCTAATAAAATTTCCATAATGGATGAGCCCTATGTGTGAATAGAAGCAGTGGTCTATACAATTCCCAGGGGGAATCTTAATAAAGTGCACGCATGTGTTGAAGGTCTGTGTGTGTGTGTGTATGTGTGTGTGTGTGTGTGTGTGTGCACCATGAAGGGTATTTGTGTGTGTCTTAGAAGATGAGTGTATTCTCACACTTCTCCCTTCTGTTCTGTCATTAGGAGCACTTTAATTACTACACAGTGGACAGCGCTCTGGGCCACCTGGTCTTCTCTGTTAAATATGAAGTTATTGGGGACCAGGAACACCTCCGTTTGATGCTGAGGTACGCTTTATTGCTCCTTTGTAACTCACCTATTCCCTCAAAGCTCCAAGTCTCCCTTTCTCTCAAGCCAGAGGTGTCAAACTTGAACACTAAAAGAGACGTGTTAAAAAATATCAACAAATCCACGGGCCAGAGAGCAATTACATTTTAATATGCCAAAACATCGACAGCAAAATATAGTCCCTTGTAGTAAACCTTCAGGTATTACGTCTGAATACTTTATATATTTGAGCCACATTAGAGACTGAAAACTGTTAGATCTCTTTAAATGTCCCCAGGATGTAGGTCTTTTCAACCTACCTGTGCGCTTAATCTAGACACCTGGCATCTTTTCTTTGCTGCAAGTTCATTAACTCTTTCAGTTTCTGAGTCTTTAAAGTGTTTATGTTGGTTGAACTGCAGCTGAAATGCAGCTAGTGTGTTTGGTGATATGAGATGTAGAATTGAGTAGAAAACTGCTGTCTCACAGATTGTTGTTGGGAGGGACTGTTGATTTGTCAGCGCAAGTTACGTTGCAAGGCATGCTGGGGATTGAAGTGCAGCTCATGATGAAACAGGCTAATATTAAAGAACAATCAAAATAATTTTGCGGGCCGAATAGGATTGTGCCATGGGCCTTGTGTTTGACACATGGGTCTTAAGCCATCAGTATACTTCAAATGACAAAAGAATGAAATGAAACAGAGCCACCATTGAACATTCTGTTGTAAACATACTTAAAAGAACTTAGTTATGTCTCAGCACCACTAGAAATCCCCTTTGTGCAGGGGGAGGTCTCAGAACGACTGGTGCTGCAGTTAAGACCATTCGCAGGCAAGAAGAGGACTCAGAATAAATTAGTAGTTCTTCAGCAAGCATTTGATGAAAAAGACGTTGTTTTGAAACATCTTTTCATTTGAGGGACACTGCCGGCTTTATATCTGCCCATTATTCTTCTTTCTGCAGAGAAAGATAACCAGTGAGAACATTGACAAATAATCTCCTCCCCCACTGGTTTGTGTACATTTTAAATGGAGATTGTTCTGGACGTGGCAGCAACTATTTTGAAACCATGAGTCATTACCGGACACAATAATACCCCCCACGATCACACACTTTTCCCTTGAGATTACACGGACAGCATGTCCACAGCACCCTCATTTCCGAATTAGACACCAGATGGACAATATAGGACAGTGTGTGGGTGGAGTGAAAACTGCAGGACATTGCTGTCATCTTACCCATGTGACATAGCTGCAGCAGCTGACAGCACACTGACACCAAATATAACTGAGTGATGAAAAAATCCATTACAGCTCTATAATTACATCCATCAGTTGTTAGTTTCATTTCCATTTTTGTTCCTTTAAAGCATGTCAAGACAAAATGCAAATGAAGCCCCTGGGCTGCAGTCTTATTTTGTGTGTACAGTTATCTGTTCTTTTTTGATTCCAGATCCAAATTGAAAACGTATCACGACGTGATCCCGATATCTTGTCTGACTGAATTTCCCAACATTGTCCAGATGGCCAAGGTGAGAATGCAGCACTGGGCAGGGTGCAGTGGTCAGCGCTATTATTTTCTGCCCTTGTAATTAATCATGATTCACTCTGAAAGACATGACTGATAGATTTGCTCCCTGGGAGCCCCATCTCAGCAGCTTGGACAAAAGAGCCCCTCGCACTGTTTTCGCTTTCACTACAAACAGTTTGAACAAAAGAGAAAAATCAATCAGGGTTTGTTCTTTTTTCTTATTCCCAGCTGGTGTGTGAGGAGGTGAACGTGGACCGCTTTTTCCCTGTGCTTTACCCAAAGGTACGCAAGGGTTCACCACACTTTTTATTCTTGCAATCAATATTCTGTCTTTGCATCATTTTGCTACAATGAAATGACATGCATAACTGAGAAATTGCTAATCCAAGGCTCAATGAGATCTTGTCCTTATTAATTAAGCTATGACATTGGAGTCATTCAGCGGGGGGGCAGAAGGGGAGATGGATGTGCATCTCTCTTTCTCTCTCTCTCTCAGCATGCTGCATTTTTGCACTGACAGTGTACCTCTGAAGGCTGAATTAAAGTTCTTTCTGTTTTTTCCCGCAGGCTTCAAGGCTCATTGTCACTTTTGACGAGCATGTCATCAGCAACAACTTCAAGTTTGGAGTAATATATCAGAAGTTCGGACAGGTTGGTCCCACATGAGGGTCTTTATGATTAACTACACAATACAGTACAAAAGTATGTGGACACGTGGCCATCATACCTATATGAGCTTGTTGGACAACTCATTCTAAAACCATCGCCATTAACGTGGACTTGGCCTCCCCTTTGCGGCCAAACTTCTAGGAAGGCTTTTAACAGGATTTTGAACTTTGTCTGTGAATTTGTGCCCATTTAATCAAAAGAGCTTTTGTGAGGTCAGGCACTGATTATTCATGAGAAGGACTGGTTAGCAGTTGATGGTCCAGTTTATCCCAGAGGTGTTCACTGGAGTTCCCAACTCTCCTAACAAACCTCCACACAAAACTCATTAAACAATTTGTTAAGGGCCAAACTGTTGCCACAAATTGGAAAGATATAACTGTCTAAAATGTCTTTGTGTGCTGTAGCATCAACATTACACCTCAATGAAAGTAAAAAGCCCAGCCCTCTACCATCAAACCCATTTCATGAAGCACGCAACGCACAGTGCTTGTGCTGAAGTTGCTGTCAGAGGCAGTTTGGAACTCTGTAATGGCTATGTGTTTGATTTTCTACAGCTGTTAGCAATGGGTGTGGCTGAAACAACTGAACGCAATAATTAGGAGGGCTGTCCACATACTTTTGGCCATATAGTGTACATTTACATACACATCAGTAGTTTGACATTTGTATGACTAGCACTCAAAGTGTAACTAAGTGTTTACATGTAAACAGTATGGTTTGATTGTCATGACTAAGGTCTTAGTCAAGCTGTGCTTAGCCCAAGTAAAACAGGCTGTTTTTAGCAAATAGATTCAAAATAGATTTGAACACGTAAACACTAAGATTGCAACACTGACTCGCATATGGAGCTTTTCAGACATTTTGTGGCTTTTTTGTTATAGTAACATGCAATGTTTTGACACAAAAGGCGAAAGGGCTCAGACTGTTGTGGAAAGGAAGACACCTCATTTCAAACACTTTATCTGAAATAGACAAGATTACTTGTTTAAGTAGAAAGAGAAAAAAAGGAACAACAGTGGGAAACTCATATATGGATGAACACGAAGGGGGCGTTTGACATTATACAGTAAGAATATGCTAGATCTCCTTTATAACGTCTCTGGTAAACCAAGTTATTGAGGTCTATCGTTGACCTCATTTGACTCAGTATTCCAAGTTTTTTGTAGTCCATATCAAATCCTTTAGGAATCTATATTCAAATAAAGCCTTTTTTAAATACCACCCATGTATTTCATCCTCTGACAAACAGGCTTTCAGAGTGAACAAAGGCACTGCCTGCTGAAAAGCTCCCTCCATCTTTGTAATACCTCCTGTGAGTGAACAGTAGCGAGGCCATGAACATCACGTCTGCTCTTCTTTCATTAAAATCATAACACTATTGTTCGCTGAGGGCCTGATTGAGTGGCTTGATGGCATAGGCCCAGCCGCTTGACCTTTAAGGTGGGGGGCAAGAGTAGCAGTGGGCAGAGGAAGAGAGTGCTTGTGAGGGCTCTCAAGACCACCGCTAGCAGCATTAGCATGGCAGAGGAGGTGAGGTGGAAACAGCAGAAAAGATCTCTTCCTCTCATGTCTACGCTTGACAACACACACACACAAAAGGGGCTTCTGAAGCCTTAAAAAGACAAACAAAGATGTCTGTCCAACACTTCATCATGCCTAAAACATCCCGTTCTATCTTTGTCCATCTCCCCTTTCCACCCCCTTCAGCGTTTCTAAATGAGAGACTATGTTTATTCAGGAAAGCAATTAGCATTTTCATCAAGCTAATTGGCTCATAGGGAATCATAATGAACCAGCCCTGTAGGTCTGTTTATATCAGAGCGGGTCAGGCTTTTGTCTTACTCAAGTTGTTTGCTGATGCTCTTTGGAAAGGTTCACTTCGTTTAGCATTTGTTGAATATTCGGCTTTGCGCTCCCTAACAAAAGCCGTGTCATTGTGCTCTCATGTTATTGTAATTCACCATCCTAAAAAAGCAGGAAAATACCTATATTTGTTCACTGATTCACATAATGTTGTAGCGACTTCCTGTGAAATTTCCCAGGTGCTGTAGGAGCTGTAGTGCTTGTAGCCAAGGACACTTAAATGCAAATCTTGTGGTGTATTTTTGTCCATGTAGACTTCAGAGGAGGAGGTGTTCGGGAATAATGAAGAGAGTCTTGCTTTTGTAGAGTTTTTAGAGTTTCTGGGACAGAAGATCGAGCTCCATGACTTCAAAGGGTAAGATGCTGACCACAGTAAGACATCCATTCAGTGCTAAAACGTTTTGACTTTTCAAAACCATAAAAATTGTGTTTTCTTGGTTTAGTTGCAATTACATAAAGTGTTAAAGATCAACTAGATTATTAAAAAAAAACTATTTTAACTGTGACTATATTTGTGGCAGTATTACTTTGGGAATAATCTAAATGTCATACATTTTATCTCACTGTTGTGATGTCTGCACTAATAAACCCTCAAACCTTTCTGTTTCTGTTAAGCTGTTTCAACCACCTTTGGGCCAATATATTTTTAAAATGTGTTTTAACAATAATTTGGATAACTTTTAAATAGTTGATTGTTATTTATGCCACTCTTTATACCAAGAAAGACACTTTTCTGAACATGAAGACCGCATTCAACCCTGTCTGTCATGTTATCTTCAATATCAAATGCTGCAGAATACTGCAAGTTCAGATGGGAGACTATATTTAGACCAACCTTCAGATCAGTCTTGCTGTTGCAATCTGCACTTTAACTTCAGGAACATGTATTTTTAGTAACTGTACATGATTTTTATTACGCTTGGGTATAACTGATCTCTCTTTTCTAGTTTTCGAGGGGGCTTAGATGTGACACACGGACAGACAGGCACAGAATCGGTCTACCACAACTTCCATAATAAGGAGGTGATGTTCCATGTGTCCACCAAACTTCCCTACACAGAAGGAGACATGCAACAGGTGAACTCAGTCTTAAAACCCTTCATCAAACCTTCAGTAAGGAACAGCACAGCAGTTGGCAGTAGATGTTGTTGTTATAGCTTTTGTTTATCTGTACTTCTAGAACATCGAACAACCAGTTTTACCAGTTGTCTTTTCCCTCCAGTTCTTTTTTAATTTGATACTTACTCTTTTGTGTTGTTGTTGATGCATTTTGTCTGTTCCAGTTTGTTTGCAAGCTCCAGAAAAAGTATCATTATATATTTTTGCTATGTTGGCAACTCTTGGATCAGCATTTTTCGTTGCCTCTCTATTAGCAGACAGACCTGCGTGTCAGTTAGTCTTTTTAGGAGCAGTACAGTTTAATGGAAATCAGTTGGCAGTGCAGGCCCATTTTTTGCACCATTCTTATTTAAGCTGTGGGATAAGCCATTAGTTGGAGTGTGCCAGATGAGGCAAACTTGAGCGATGGTATTCTCAGCCGGATGTCCTGCCTCCAGACACACTGCTGCTGTGCTGGCAGATGATTGTTGACACGCTGCACAAAGTGACCTTTATCCTGCTCCTTGTCTCTCAGTGCCAAAAAGCTGTCTCTGAGGAGCAGTGTTTTTTCAGAACACTCCTCAGGGAATCAGCCTTTTTTATATATGCACACACCCACACGCACAGTAGAAGTTGAAAGTTGACAAACGTTGCAGGGTGCTCTTCAGGGCCTGACTAATATGAAAATTTTGTGATCAATACCAGTACTGTTTTTAAGGGGCTTAATTTTCCAATATCTTTTAGTCTAGGCCAATAATTTAATAATAAAAAAATAATAATAATAATAATGAAATGTTCATAAAATCAGGTTTCGTTAGGTAGTGCTTTACTCACTGATATGACAGATTTTTTGGCAAATATGGTTATCAGTTTGAAATTGTCAGGTTTTAGAAAATCAGTCTGAAACTATATAAACATTGCCATGACAAATGTGATAAACATTGCCGAATATGCATGTGCCGATCTAAATTTAATAACCTAAATTTAATAACGTAATCTTTTGTCACGGTTTACAAAATCATCACAATGCATATATTAAAAAACACCACGTTTAAAGATGTTTTGAATGCCGTAAAGGTATGTTTTTAGGTGTACATTTATGAATTCATCTGGTAGTCCATAAGCAGTTTGCAGTTTGCAAAACCGAGTTCTTTCATGACCTTTGCTTTATACACACACAGTTCTTGTCTGCAAATATACATGTATTTGTGAGAAAAGTATATTTTTATATTATGTTACTCTCATGCTAAAGTGTAGGTTTGGATGCATTGACATGTTTTTGTTTTTTAACTATGATCGTTCTTGTGTTGTTTGTGTTGTGAACGGTTTTCGGAATATCTGAAGTGTCTGCACTAAAGCAAGTCACTGATTATCAGTAAATTACTGGCATTACTGAACAGGCATTCTTATTGAATTGTGGTCCAGGTTTGTTTGGAGAGCTATTTTTTCCACTCACCCAGTCCAAACTTCACAGTAGGCATTAGCCTTGCCAACCATCTGCTCAATTACTGGGAAAGAGTGCCACAATATCAGTGGTCTCACAGCTGCATGAACACACACACTCACAGACTTGTGCCATACTTAAGTTCTGCTGCCTTCCATCAAAACCTGACACACTAGGCTAATCTGGGCCTAGATCATATGATTAAATGCATTACTTGTGAATTCATACCAATGAATTACTTGTGGATTTTTAGTGATGCTTATTGGTTTGGTTTTATGCATGCAAAGGAAAGAATTGATTAATAAATTCTGTTTCAAATTAAACTGAAAACAATACAAAAATGCAATATTAAGTGTTGTACATTATAGAAAACTAAAGCTCTGTAACTGCATTGGAACTTTGCATTGTCATGTTAAAATAAACATGGACGTCCCTGAAAAAGATGGCATCTAGAAGGCTATTGCTTTGCATTGTTTCAATGAAAGTATTTGTTTTAGCTGAATAAAAGCAGTTACATTGTTTGTTACCACACAAAGTATTTTTTTAGGTTGATTTAGCAAATATTGTTTTACAGTGAATGAAAAAGACTCATTGCATCAGAAAATACACAACAAAACAAAATGGTATATGAACAAATGAAGAACCAATGAAGTAAAAAAACTAAGAAAATCCAGTACTTTACATTATCTAGCTAAGAAAAAATCATAGATTCTGTAAATGCTTACTGTACCTGATCTGCCTCATCCACATCACAACTAATGTCCCCTCTTGTTTATAAACATACAAATAAGCACTTCCTTATTATATGCTGGGCCCATAATGCACTGTCCAGTGTGAACACTATCAGAGTGTTGTTGCACTGTGTGAAGACCTTTATTAAGGAGAACACAGTACTGAAAATGCTCGTTAGCAGTTGTAAAAAGCTGTAGTGGTACTTTCACAGATGTGTGAGTTACCATATGGTGTAGTGTGTCAGTTTTAATGCGGTGCCATCTGAGAAATAGAAGGTCACGGGCATTCAGTTGCGGTTTTCAGCCTTGCCCTTTACGCACAAGGATTTCTTCTGATTCCTTGAATCTTTTAATAATATTATGCACTGTAATGAGTGAAATACCTAAAATCCTAGCAACTGCTCTTTAAGGAACACTGTGCTTTAACTATTGGATTATTCGCTGCCATATTCTTTCTTTTCTGAAACATTTTCATTGTTTTAAATGTTTGATATTTTCAAGATGATCTTTGCGCACTGAAAAAGTCTTGCATTGAATTTATTATACATCATTTTCACATAAATGAAACATTACAGTTTTGTCTGAAGGTTTACTTACTTTTGGCAATAATTGTATTGATGTATATTTCTACAATGTATATACTTTTAAATCTAGTTTAAAGCATTACATTTTTCTGTATAGTGTATAATCTTTGCAGATGCAATAGAATACTCAGTGGTTTGCAATTGTAATGGTACTTCCTTCTTTGCGTGTATTTGCTTTGACTAATTTTGCAGCCTGGAAATGTTTGTTTAGTCTCATATAAAAATGATAAGTAGTAATTGTATATGATACACTTTACAACATTGTTAGCAATATCTTTCTAACCTCCAGCTGTTTTATTGAAAATGTGAACATCTGGTGAGTGAGTTAATCCACATAAATGTTAAACAGAATGTTGGACATGTCATTTTGTGGGTCATGAATTAAATTATATGAGTAAATTATATAAGCAAACATAGCTAGAATGGCTAGGGGGATAAAAACGTAGAGAAATGTGACTGATGTTTGTCTCTTTTTTCTAACCTTTTTTCTGTTCTTCCTTGTCCTTTCTCCCTTCCTTCTTCTCTCCATACCGTAGCTGCAGAGAAAGAGGCATATAGGAAATGACATTGTGGCCATCGTGTTTCAAGAAGAGAACACTCCCTTTGTGCCAGACATGATTGCATCTAACTTCCTGCATGCCTACATTGTCGTGCAAGTGGAGAATTCCTGTTCTGACAATGTCCTGTACAAGGTAGAACATTGGAAAACAAACAGCCTTTCACTGTATTACTTTAATGTGAATGCTTATTGAGTGCCTAGCTTTAATACACATTTCACCTCCTGCATCGTTCCATGGGGTTCTTTCCAGCTGAAGTACAATGCCAACATAGCAGTGGTGGGTAGTAATACTTTAAGAAAGTGGTGGAAGCTGTGATATGAGTTGTGACAGCAGTAGTGCATTAAAATTCATAACCAAAAGGTTGTAGGTTAAATTCCCATGATGGAACAGCAGAGAAATAAGATCAAATATTAAAGACATTTCATTTCACCTTATTCTGTCATTCTGTCCTGTAATAAAACATGGCTCCAAGTTGAAGCTAATTTGTGCTTAGAACTTCAAAACCCTTTAGTGGACTTCTTTGAAGGTCAAGCCTAGCATTTTTGTGAAAGAGCTCTACTTGATACCAAAAACAGCTCTACCTGGAGTTTGTTATATATTGTTGCTGCCACAATAAAACATTATCTGCAAAATGGTAACTTTACAGGAGAAGGTAAAAACATTTATAACTTTAATGTATGTAAATGCAGAACATTTTATTCAAGGGCATTATGGGCTATTTTCTGTTGGTCCCTTTGTCATAAAATGTTCATACAATGAAAGAACAGCTGTAAGTTTCAATTGTTGTAACAAGGTAAATTATGGCAGTGAGGATACATGTAACTGTCATTGTGCAGGTGTCAGTGACCGCAAGAGATGATGTCCCATTCTTTGGACCAGCCCTACCTGACCCTGCCATATTCAAGAAAGTAAGTTGACTACATTCATACTAACTTCAGGCAGTATTTTTAGTCCCAAATAAATGCAAATGAGCGCATTGTGGGTTTTTTCCATTCTTCTTGTTGCATTTCCCAGCTCAGCATTAAAATAAAGTTCACTCTCTGCTTATTTCTCTGTCTCTCCCTTAGGGACCAGAATTCCATGAATTTCTTTTCACCAAGCTGATCAATGCTGAGTATGCTTGCTACAAAGCTGAGAAATTTGCCAAACTGGAAGTAAGTTATGAAAAACTGTGTTTAAAGCCTGATTTAACCCCTGACTGTAGAGACTAAAAATGGACTGCTTCTGACATTTAATCTACTGTTCTCCCTAAATATTGTGTATTTTCAGTGATCACATTTCTTTTGATATGTAAACTAACAAATCAGAGAATTTGCAGCTTATTTACCAAGAAGAAATAAATAGAAATATACTTCACACTTCAGTCACCTTTTATTATTGCTCTTATAAGAAATACTACTACTACTACCACTAATAATAATAATTATAATCATCATCATCATCATAACTTTATTTATAGAGCACTTTTCATATCAGTGACAGCTCAAAGTGCTTTACAGACTAGTGATGAGGTGTAACAGTAGTATAAGATTTTTTTTTCTATTATAGCTTCCCATAATATAAGGGAAAAAATTAAATAAATAAAAATTAGGAGTATTAGTTTAAAATCATATGAAGCAATGACATAGATCACATTAAAAAATAAATACAAAAATAGAGGTAGAATTTTAATTAAAAGCTAAATTAAAGATACATTTTCAAATGTTTCAAGTGTGCACAGAGCTTGTCTTTCTAATAAAAGGAGTAACTGGGATCCACAGTTCAGAAGCATAATGACAGAAAGAGGCCTTATTATTATTTATGGTATTTGCCGAAGGCCAGTATCTGCATGGAAATGTCTAGTTGTGTCATCAACATGGCTGTGAAATTTCTTATCATGTTTCCTAATGACATTACCTAAAAGTAACAATACAGGCCTCATGATTGAACCTTGTGGGACTCCACAAGAAACGATGAAATTTTTGACAAATAATTTCGCAGTATAGCAAAGAACTGTCTGTTCATTAAATAAATCAGAAATAGGCCTTAAGCAATCTGAGTTCAGTTTTGAATGTATGTGCACACTCACTCTGAAACTGTTGCAGTGCACCCAACAATAAAGGCAGCATAAAGCTTCTTTTATGCAGAGATTGAAAACGTTGTACCATACAGAAAGCTCAAATTGCACATGGTGTTGCATTTTACTATGCCCCAACATGAAAATGCACACCCCCTCTTAACTCTGAGGGCAGATTTTAATGAGTTAAAGGGAACAAAGCCAAAGTGTCTAGATGTATTGCCAATGATATGTTATGTAAGTTAGTAACAGCGAGATATGTATGAGTCAGGAAGACATAATTTCTCCATGATTTATTAATCTCTCTGTCTAATGGCCTGTTCATTGTGCATCTGTGTGTGTGTGGGGTTAGGAGCGCACTCGGGCGGCGCTGCTGGAAACCCTGTATGAAGAGTTGCACATAAACAGTCAGGCCATGATGGGGCTCGGTGGAGATGAGGACAAGCTGGAGAACGGAGGAGGAGGGAGTGGGGGCTTCTTCGAGTCATTTAAGGTAAACTCGGCACAGCCAGGGGCAAGGCCACACAACCGTCCATCTCCCTGAGTGCTCCTAATAATGATCTGGCATATAGGCACTGATTTATGGGTGGCTGGGTCTTTCTAAGTGCTCCTAATAATAATAATATGGTCACTGTATTGTGCTGCTTTTGTGTGGGCTCCCTGTGGAACACATTACCGTAGCGGGTGTGCTTGCTGGAGTGTGTACTTGCTGTGCTGGGTTTTATATGTGGTCTATTTTTAAACACTACGTCTTTGAGATTAGACTCTTTTTTGTCAGGCTGACTCGTACTTTATTCATTACACAATTCTGCTGTCATATAGCTTAGCAAGTCAGTCTTTTCTCGTTTAATGTGTGAATGGCGTCGTTGTTCTCCTTGTTATTAGCACATCCTCCTCCAGGATGGAGATGCCAAGTCAGCATCCTTATTACACCAACTGTTCAGCAATATATCAGCACTCAACAGATCTTACAGTGCCATAATGAAATCACTCGTCACCTTAATTAGCGCTAATTACTCCTGTTGGCACATTGGGAAATCAGCTGGTGATTACGGTTGTACATCTTTATGAATGAATCCTTTGCTCAGGTAAGAGTTCAGTTCAGATATCAGTTAGATTAGACTGCAGGTCTGAAATAGCCATGGATGCTTAACTGAGAGTAATGGAATTGATTCTGTGAAGCATGGATCAGTGGCAGCGTTCTTATACATATGCTGTAATTGCTTAAGCCTATAATTAGTTGGGTCGTTTTTTTTATGTATAGAAGAGTTACATAATGTAAGCATTTCTAATTTTCAAACTGATCTTTTATCTCCCTGATTAGTTTCATAACAGACCATATCTTGCTAATTAAACACCCATGTAAGTTTCTATACATAGTTTTATATCATCGCTGCCATATATAAACCTCGCCAGCTTCCCTTTTACATAAAAAAGGGCTGCATAATATGAACACAAAATGCGATGTTTGTTAAAGCTGTTGGAAATCACAAAGACAATATGATGAAGTGATGAACTATGATTAGCAGTATGTACAGAACCTGAAATAAAAACAAAATTACAAATCACAAAAGCACTTTTCACTGCAAAAAAATATTAAAATCATGCAGTATTCAGTATTCACAGAATGTGAAGTGTGAAATTTGAAGTGATGAATGAAATGCTAATAGCTACTTTTATTTTTTGTGCTTTGTAAAGCTGTCAGTCAGCATTCTCTACACAGCTTTTTCTGTATGGGCTACAAATATTAAATAATGTTTTAAAAAGCTCCTTATAGTGATGCAGATTTGTTGTGACAGTTTAACCTTTGAACACAGCTTTGGGACTAAGAATAGTCATCATGTTTGAAGCATTTTTACAAGCTAGTAGTTCAGGATATCATACTTTTTGAGCTGTGTATATGTTTCTGTTGTATTTGTCTCACCCTACACATGGGAGAGCAGAGTACAAGCCCAGGAAGTGGCAGGGAACCATTTGTTGACATTTTAACACCATGTTCCACCAATGTAATCAGTCTGGCGTTGTGCATGTGAGATAATTAGATCTTTTTATCTCAGCCCTTATCGATGTGTTTATCATGGAAACTTATATCGCGACCATGATAAAAAAAAAAAAAGATTTATTGTGCAGCCTTAGTGTAAACATTTCTTGACAGATGGTCCAAAATTACTTGGAAAAGTGACGGAAAGTGACTATTTTGGAGATACAAGGTTTTGTTTGGACAGCAACAACATGAACCAAGATAAAATAGGGGATTGTATGATTATAAAGAGAAGATGTGGATGTTTCCTTGAATACATCTCCTTCTTTGATATCACTGGTGCTGTTTGGTGGTAATAGGATTCTGAGTGTCCTTGTAACTGGACATGACTTAGGAGTGAAGTGATTAATCAGTATCCCTTAGGGTTTTGGAGAGGCTGTCCTACTCTGTCTTGTCCTAAAGCTAGCTTCAGTGCCTAACACACCTCTGAGTGGCTTCCTAGCCAGCCTTCCTGCTTATTTATACTGTATGCACCTTTACCTTCAGTTTCTCTACAGTCATGGAGCTTTCCCTCTGCTCATCTCTTCAACACTGCATTTTTTCCTGACCTTATCCTTGTCTGTACCAGCTCCAGGTGTCCTCACTCAGGGTCTGCCTTTCTAATGAGCATTCAGAACAGGGTTTTTCCCCCCATGCCTCATTATCCGTGGCCCCGTGTTTTCCCCTGCGGCCCCGCCCCTGGCTCACAGTATCTCCTTCCCGTCTCTTTCTGACCTTAGCGGGTGATCCGCAGCAGGAGCCAGTCTCTGGATGCCATGGGCTTCAATATCAGGAAGCACACAGTCTCCTCTAGTCACAGCGGCAGTTTTACCCACAACAACAACAACCATCACCTGCACTCACCAGAGACCCCCAAAATGCCCGGGATAGTAAGTAACCCCCAAAGGCAAATGATGCCCCTCACCTCCACCCTAAGCACCCTCACTCCCAATTTGCTGCCCCCTGCCCGTCCCACCCTTTAACACAATCAGCCTCACAAAGTCCTGTTTACACTGCCTTAGCAGCCCACACAAACAGACTTATTCACTCTAAACATAGTCCAACACAGTCAACAGGTGATATGAACAGACAAAATAAGACAGAAGCTAACCCTTAGAAGTCAAGAGTTATTACTTTCTTTTTGCTATTTTATTCAAATGTAATCACATAATTACATATTTAATTGCATAATGAGTTAGACAACAAATCAGTTTTACATTCTGTTTGCGTTCTGTGTAAAAAAAAAAGGCTGTACACAAAACAACAACTTTTCTCACTCAAATGCAATTCATAATAACGTCTCCCTCTTTTATGAACACAGCTGTGGTGTCAAAATTTCAAATTCGTTCTTTCGACAGAATGTCTGCTTCTTTCAGTGAGCTACAAGTGTGAAATAGCTGTCTAATTACAACATGCCTTTGTTGTTGCTGGCAATAACTGCAGCTTCTAAGGGTTAACGATTAATCTACAAATGAAGCCAGTAAAATTAATGTTTTTAGATACACATTATTTACATTATTTGTGCATCTTACCATGCTTTTTGTGGTATTCGTAATCTGATACTTCCCTTGTCTTACTAATGACACACTGCCACAAGCAGTTTCTTGAAACTCACTTACTAGAGCACACTCTCTGGCCTTGCTCACGTCATCTAACAGTAATCTAGTTTAACTGCCCAGCTACTATATTATAAACATGTCTAATGAGTCAGGGAACCAGTCTAATGTCCAGCCAGAGAGAAGTGTTTTTCTTTCAGGTGCTCTGATATGAACTGCCTGTTTTATGAAATGTGTTCAGAGCTCTTAGCAAGCATGTGGTGTCCACTGCTGCAGTGTACAGCAGTCTGCAGTGAGTTGCTTATTGCTTTGGGATCATATGAATTTATGGATTTTAAAGGTGTAACATTTTGGGTCTTTACAGGCAGTTACTTTATTGAACTATCCATGCTCTGCCCACAAATAATTTCTTTTATAGCAACAGTTGCTAGATTGGGCAGGTTTGGTCAGAGTGTTGGCAAAAAATACGTACATCCTAATGAGAAATAGGGCACAACAACGTTTTTGCAAAAGTTCAAATAGATTACGTATAGACTAGATGTATTTTCATATCACAAATAATAAAGGAGTCCCCCAAAGAGGAGAGTGTGGTGGTGAAGCCAAAAGGCATGACATTTATAAAACTGTGCAAGAAATAAGTTTTTTACCTGCTGCAGGCAATTGAGCAGTCATTAATGTTAACCTTTTAAAATCTCCGGCTTGTTACATACTAAGCCTTATTATTCAGTAACTACGGGGACTTCAGTGCAAACTGGCTGATCTTAGGTTAAAGAAGTGTGTAAACAGTGGGCCCTGGCCATTTAAGGGGTTAAACCATAAACCATGCAAATTGTAATGCACAATTCAGTTTAAACATAAATTACTCACGTTGGAACTGAGCTAATGAGTAGGACTGTGGTTCTATAGCTAATTGAATCAGAATGAAATGAACAATGACATACAAATTGATACAATGCTAACATTACTTATATACTTATATCCTAACAGTGTGACCTTTCATACACATGCAAAATACATAATTTATATGAATAATATGCTCTGAATTTACATATT
This sequence comes from Colossoma macropomum, assembly GCF_904425465.1. Taxonomy (NCBI): domain Eukaryota; kingdom Metazoa; phylum Chordata; class Actinopteri; order Characiformes; family Serrasalmidae; genus Colossoma; species Colossoma macropomum. The sequence continues at coordinate 11,960,601 of NW_023494802.1, read as the reverse complement.
TTGACCAAAAATTCAGCATTGCGTTATAATTTCTAATTAAGTTAAAAGGTATTTTGTCAATGTTCTGTAAAGCTTGTCAAACGTGCAACAGTTGCTATGAAAGAAAGCATTTAAGAGTGAAGAATTCAAGGTTCAGTTGTTAATTTTTTTAGCAGGTTACCTCATTAAAAATGTTTATATCTTGTTTTATTCTGTAGTGTTTCTTCTAAGCGGTTGTGAGGCAGCAGGGTTCAACATTAACATTTTCCCAACTTGCCCAGTCAGAGCTTACACTGTCCCTAACAAATTTTTGCTGTAAAAAAGATTTTTGAAATATAAGTACACATACACACATCTCTCTAGGACTATTATAATATTTTTGAACTAAATGTCGGATGGAGCAAAATTGACCTACGGGAACCTATTTTTACTTTTAAGGAATAGTTTCTCACTTGCTCTGTCACTACAAACACCACCAACAAGCAGTACGATTGGCTGGATATAACTCAACATACAACTGGATTAGACCATCACAGCAAGGTATATTTGCATGTGAAAGTCAATATCACGTACATTGTTCAGTGTCAAAAGAACCCTATGGCTGAATGCTGCTGTCCCGACTTAGTATTTTACTTGCCCCAGGCAATCAGGCAGTTGTTAATGTTGAACCTTGAGTGGATTTGAAGGTCTATCAAAATGAAGATGGATGTGAATGTGTTTGCCTCACTTCATTCCCTGAAGCACCAGCCTTGTGTGTGTGCGCAGACTGCATCACAACGTGCTGAGTGAGCTGTAAATGTTTTTGTCTGAGTGAGCACTGGACAGTTTTTGCTGCTCCGCTGTTTTGTCCACAGGCATGAGGTGCTGATGAGCTGTGCTTTGCTGTGTATGGTGAGTATATACAGGTCAGGGTTTTTTTCCACAAAGCACAGCTGGTCTAATGGAGCTCCTGCCAGCCATAAGGACTGTTACAGCTGTCACAAACAGTGTCCTTTCTGACCAGGTCCCCCATGTGCTTGGAAACGTCCACGCATCAGCTTTATCCGCGGGGAGACATATGAGATCAAATTGCTGTGTTTGTGTTGTTTTTGTCACTGGCTCCACTATGTCTTTTGACCAACACATTCTGTGTTTTCAAATGCCATGTCAGTCATATGGATGCTCTGACCTTGGTAAAGGTTGAAGATTCCAATGGGGTTTCTTTGCCCGAAGCTTTATGTCACAGTCATCTTTGCCATGCATTGCGTAAGCCTATGTAGTCAAATGAGTGCTTGGAATTCTGGGAAATCCTAATTCTATAAATATCTTCCCAAGAAAAAAGAAAAACAGCTGTTACATAGTGAGTGCAGGATATACCAGAGCTTAACAGCATGTGAATTATAAACATGGTTAAACCCAAATGTTTCTTTGTGTAAAACTAACCTGTGTTGGTTCTCTTAACCAATCACTAATTGTGCTAAAGTATATGTAAGTGTGCTCACATATCCTTTATATGTTGCATATAAAACCTTGTCTTCACTGTCCTGGTGTCTCTAACAGTGTGCTATGTCTGCTCCTCTCCTCAGCTTTACTCTCTGCTCTCTTGTCCCTCACAGGCTTCTGTACCCAACATGGCTCCTCAGGCTCCTCTCTCTTCATCTATTTGCTGTGTTGTGCTCATGATGGCCATTGAACTGTTTAACCGTGCTTTAGAGTTATCAAACCCTCCAGCTGGCCTGTGTGATTTAATAACATAACCTGCTGCATGACAACTCATGTTCTCTCCCTTCTCCCTCTCTCTCTTTGTGTGGCCCCTCTGCAGTCATTGCTTGTCCCAGGGAAAAGTCCCAGTAAATATGGACGTCGCGGCAGTGCCATAGGGATAGGAACGATAGAAGAGGTTCATGTATAACTCTCACTCTCTGTTCTCTCACTGCATCTCTCACTCTCACCGCATGACCTACACTCATTAGCAGAGCAGCACATACACTACCACAACTCTGTAAAGGCAGATAAGACATCATACTCCTCATTGAATTACCCAATTTCACACCATAACAATGGAGTACTTTAGTTTGGCTTTGTTTAAATTATTTGTAGTCTAGCATTTGTAATTTATCATCAACTAGGGATGGGATGGTTACTAGTTTTAATGACATGGTGTGGTATAAAATTCAGCGATATCCATGCTGCTTTCAGATGTAAATAATAACTGTAGTGTCTGTACAGTTACCATCTGTTGAAAAGTTATGGTTAAAGTAAACTCTCTACTCCTACCCTGCAAAGCACACATAAATATAGTTACGGACAGTGAACAGTAATAGTGAAGGTGATCATTTCATATTTATTTAACCTCTTAAGATCGACAGAAAAACATGGCTTTTTGTGCTGTTAATCTGCTGATCTGTGTTAATAGTGTTATTTCTCAAAGCTGTTGTTGCGTTTAAAGAACATGATCTAACAAACTGAAAATTTCGAAAGATATATATTTAGTTTTTTCTCACAAACTACCTTTCTGAATAAGAAAGCACATGTGAAGGAATAAAAGTCATACACCAGCATTTTAACATTACTCTGATAAAACCAGGGGTCGGCAACTTGCAGCTCCGGAGTTTTTTAGGTAAATAAAATTATCCTACTTTGCAGTAAAATAAAGCTCTGCTAATCATTCTAACACAGTTTTAAGAATAAATGGTCTTAAACACTGGAGTTAATGTAGCCCATAACAGCTAATTCATCCTTTAACCCTGAAGGTTGGCACACACACTGCTGGTCACCATAGCAATGACAACAATCTTGCCTAGCTAGTAGCTAAAGAAAAGGCAAAGAGAAACATTTAAGATGAATATTGATGATTTAGAGATGAATGGACTTATTTGCATTTATAAACACTCCAGCTGGTTTCCTGATACATTTAATCTGCAAAAGAACTGTCAAACTCTAAAAAGTTGCAAAGCTGAAGTCAGCTTCTCATTCTCCAGCTTCTTGTTTGAATTTTCTCGTTCCACCTTAAATGTTGGAGCAGTTACATTCTGGCTCCTCAGGCAAAGCTGTCAAATGAGAAGTTGACTTCAGCCTTGTAAAAAATCAAACGCTGAGAGACATTTTACAAAAACTATTCTATTTTTGTTGAAACATATCTTGCTGGAAATGTGAGAGAAGCAGCTATAGCTGAGCTAAAGCGTAAAGCAGAGCAAAATAAGGGGTTTTGTTCATATCATTTTTTCTTTAGCCTATACTGGTACATCAGCACATACTGAGACATACTTACAGCCAAGATGGTAAAACGTTACTTCAATAAAATGGACATAAAATGTTGTGGCCCCCAGTGTGATTTGATTTATGTTGAAAGTACAAAATGGCTCTTAAAATTTGGGTTGCAGACCCCTGGATCAAACAAAATAATAAGAAGCGCTTGCCGTTTGCAAGTGAGCTCTGAAAAATCATAATGCATCCAGCAATAAAGGAAGCCTTGTACATCTTTTATGCAGTGATATAAACATGCTCAGATTCTACATGCTAATATGTTTCACTTTCTCCTGCATGGATTTGCATGTGGCGTAACTCCTCTGGCGGCAGATTTAAACAAGTTTAAGAGGTCATCGGCAAATTCTCAGAATGGATCGCCGAGGCTTTCAGTTCGAAAGGCTCCAATTGTGGTTGATTTTTTTGTGTTATAAAGAAATGAGAGGTTCAATAAAGGTTAATACCTAAAGCATATCAATTCTATTAAGTAATATTAACATAGGAATCATCCCATCCCTACCCAATATCAAGGTTACTCTTTTGCTCTTCACAGCAATATTTTGCCGATAGACACCATCTGTGGCCTGCGGCTCATGTTGGATTCTCTCACTAATCATGCATGACCCATTACAAGTGGCAACTCTGTGGCATGCCTTCAAAGCCTTACTACACTCGCTCTACCATTAACTCTTTGCACTCATACATTACATCCATACAAGATGATTATACTTTCTTCAGAATATGTCATCATTCAGAGGAAATACCATTGAGTTGCATTTCACAATATTAGCGCTCGTCTTTAATGCATCACCCTGTTTTTAAAACATCACTGTGTTGCTTTTCAAATCCTTCCACTCAATGTCCCACATTCATTTGCTGCATACCTAATGTCTGTGCTGTGGTATGTATAGTTCAGTGTATTTCTTTGCTCTTGTCTGCTAATTGTATTGTATTTTTAGTCTGATAGCATAGAAACGTGACGGGTGGGGTAAACCCGAATTCTGACTTAGTTCTCCCCAAAGCTTTTGAAGCCTTTTGAGATAAAAGGCTTTTTCAAGTCATATTTTAGAAGCTGTAAAGTGGGAGCGCTAAAGCCCCTGGTGCACAGACAGAGAGAACAAAGCGCCCACAGTGAAAGCTCAGCTCACTGAAGCCCACGAGTCTGGCCTCTATCTTTCATCTCATAGTCATACATGAGACCTGCCGCTGTAGTTTGAGCCTGTAGCCCCGGAGAGCACAATTTAGTGATGCCCTTGCTGGTCCAGACACAGATCAATGGCTTTTATTCTCCCAGAGATGTCAGAGTGCATGCCATTTTGATAACAGTTTGAGATCGAAGACAAATCAGCACAAAAAAGTTCCATTTGTTCTAAAAAGCCATAGTTTTATGTTCGCGAAGAAACTGACATAATACTGACAGTCTGATTTAAAATAGCAATCGTTCTCTGACATATAGACAAAGTACGTAATAGAACAATGAATAAACTATGATACAGTGGTTTTCAGCTCTGGTCCTGGAGTACGCCTGCTCTGCATAATTTAATGTTTTCCTTGTGCTAAAACACCCATTTCCCATCAGGAAAGGCTTATTAATTAGCTAATGCTGAAGCAAAAAAACAGCTGTTTCAGCCGTTTGATCTACTTTTGTCTAATAATGCGACTTCTCAGTGCTGTTGTTGTTTTATATGTAAAGAACATAATGATCGACAGTTTATTTTATCTTGTTTTCTTTCAACCAAACATATAAATGGGAATATAATTCACATTGCAGTCACCTTTTATTGCTGTCAGTAATCAATAATAAGCGCTTCGTGATCTGAATTCTGGTCTGAATATGAGCTCACACTAGCTCAGAGACTATCGCAGTGCATCCCACAGTAACATTATTATTGTACCTCTTCTATACAGTGATTACAGTGACAAAAAACACTATGGCACACACGCTGACACATTTTACTGCCTAATGTGGACATAGCAGATTGTAACTACTATGGAGGCAGATTTCAAATGAGTTAAATGTGAAATCAGCAAATAATTATTATTGTAGTTATACTGGAATGAGGAAAGTATTGAAAGTGTTCAGGGCAGAGTTCTTTTAGGGCCACTACTGCTTTAATATCATGAGATGTGGGAGCTTGACAAATGAGATGACAGCTTGTCATTTGAAGCTCACAAATGATGTCTTTCTTCTGCAGTCTCTGATAATTCCTGGGAAAAGCCCGACCAGGAAAAAGTCTGGCCCATTCAGCTCTCGCAGGAGCAGTGCCATTGGCATTGAGAACATCCAGGAGGTGCAGGAAAAAAGGTGAGGAACTGTGTGGCCCCTCAGGAAGCTGAGTCACAGAAGCAGTACAGTCTGAAATGTTACAGGTCATGGCATTAATGAGGACTTACCAGCTCAAAGACTAATGTTTTAGCACGCTATCTGTGGAATCATGTCATTGTGTGAATGTTTTCAGGTGTGTCTGTGTGGGTCTGTGTATCTTTGTATTTTAACATTTTGAAGACAAAAATATCCTGACAGACAAAAACATGGCTAACTGACAGTATCAAAATCAAAAAAGCTAGAAAATTCGGTAATATTTTTCTATGAATGTCACCTTTGTAAACATCTATAAACACATTTATAACATATTATAATGCCTTCATACAGCATTATAAACATGATTATAAACATTTATAAAAATGAATTACACTGGATTACACTTTATAGCCATGTTTATTATACATTATAAATTGTTAATATAATGCATTATAAGTAGTGTTGATAACATGTTATACTGTCAGTGCCAAAGAAGTCAGTCCTAGCTTGGAGAGTGTAAAGTAAAGACAAATACTAAGATAACGGTGGTGTACACTGCCTTTCCCATGTTGGGTAAAGCACTGATGGCAGCACTAGTTTAAACTCTGACATTTGAAGCCTGTAATGTGCTTTATTGTGTATGTTTTAGTGTTTCAGTTAATTCTTCAGTAAATACTTCAACTTGAAGCCTCCCTCTTAACACTGGAGGAGGCTTTAGTACAGTACGCTTCACTTTACTTAGAGAGGACTAATACAACTTATGAGCGCTTATAATGATCAGTACTTTTAATGTATTATGTTAACAATTCGTAATGCATAATAAGAATGGCTATAACATGTAATACATTTTTATAAATATTTATAGCCATGTTTATAATGCCTTATGAATGCATTATAACATGTTATGAATGTGTTTATAGATGCTTACAAAGGTGACATTCATAGAAAGTGTTACCGAAAATTCTTTTTACATATAAGTTAGAAAAAAATACATATTGAACATATCATTATTACATGTAGGTACTTGCAATACTGTGCAAAAATCGCAAACCAGTCAAAATGGTTATGAAGTACAAGCTGTCATGAGATATATCTGAGGAGATTTGATGGAAGATGAAAATCAAAGGAAAATAAGTGAAAAAAACAGGAGTTTTTTTATTTAATTATTAAAGAATATAGAGAAAAGGGGATTAATAACTTAGTACTTTTATCTTTATAAAACAGCAGAAAATCAAGCTCCAGTCTTGCTTCAGATCTTAAAAAAATCCACAGGTATTTCTGTCCATCCTTTCACTATGAGAAAACAACATAACGCTATGGGCCTGAAAGGATCTGTCAAAAAGTTGTTAATGAAAAAAGAGAAGACAAAAAAGAAGAAAATATTTAGACCACTCCAGAGTCCAGACCTCAACATCATTGAATGTGTTTGGCACTGCTTGGATTGTGAGAAGCAGAAAATGCAACCAACTTCTAAGGCTGAACTGTGGAGGTGTGGAAAAATATCCATTTGAAAAAGCTGAAAGCTGTTCTCCAAAAAAAGGTTGGAAGCTGTAATAAAAGCAGGTTGGACACACTAAATCGGGGTGTCCTTTTTGTCTACAAAGGGCCGGTGTGGCTGCAGGTCTTCATTTCAAACAGTTGATCAGGTGAGCTCCTGCTTTGTTAAAATGAAAACTGCAGCCACACCAGTCCTCTAGAGATAAGATTGGACAAGATCTGCCCTAAAGTTATCTTGTTGAGGCTTCTGTGTAATTGTCTGTTAAATATATATTTCCTGGGTTTTTCTGATGCTGAAACAATTAATAACTTGTACTTGCTGGCCAGTTAACTGGAAATTAAATAAATGACGGTGGTCTCTGACCTTTGCACAGTACTGTATATAATACACATGGGACACATGTATAAGCCCACGTCCTGTCATTGTATAAAAACAAACCTAAGTATGTATGTGGATGTGGATGTGCGTGTTTGCATTTGTATTTGTTCTTTGTACCAGCAGGACAAAGAAGGAGAAATATCTCATTGTGTGTCATTTCATTTGTGTGTGATTGTGGTTGGTGAAGGATTGCATCGCTGTTGTCAGAGGACAGAACAGTGCTGTGTGTGTCTCTGCCCAGCGTCAGTCTCAGGAATGGCAGGCTCACCATGGATTCCTCCAAGTACAGATGCCACCATAGAAAGTCTCCTCCCTAACCTCAGAAAAGCCTGGCCCATTAGATAACACAGAGATGCATCCATAGACAAAAGCTAGTAATGCTCAGTCACTGGGCACATGATGAAATCAGCCAGATACATAAAATTGGTATACCACTGAATTTTGAATGATTTTACGTAACTGGCTGCTCTAATGTGTTAAAAGCTTCAGTAACTCATTTACTTAGTGCACTGCTAAAGTAGCATGACTTAAACAGCAGAAGAAATGTTGCTTGAATAGGCAATACTTCTAATAATAAGAATTCCAAGAATGAAATATATATTTATGTAAACTGTGTATCTTTTAGATTTATGTTAAACATAAATCTCTGTTTTCACCAAACTCTTCTGGAATTCCTATCATTAGAGGTCTAGCATATCATAGCTTATTGTAGAGATTCAGCACGCTAGTTGCAAACAGATGGGTATTTTCCCACACTACTAACCAGCTGTAGTTGGCAGCTTGTTCTGAGCCTAATTGGAGTGGTATGGTGGAATATGAATGAGAATGCTTGTGCTGCCCTCTAATGGTCAGTGTGTTCATGTGCAGCAGCAGGGAGTGCTCTCCCAGCACACAGAAAACCCCAGACAGTGGCCACGCTTCGCAGGACCCCAAGTCAGAAAACTCTTCTAATCAGAGCTCACCTGAGGTCCTCGTTACTAAAACAAGTAAGAAACCTGCTCATTACTTCAGGAATTAAAATTTTTTATAAGGATTCTTTTTACACTAATAAAGCAGTAAGAGTTTGAATGTTTTATTGCTTAGGGTTAAACTGAAGTGTGGATTTGGTAGTTTTTAGCCCAGTAAAACATGGCTCTATTGTATATTGCAAAGATGCCGTGAAAACTGAGAAATGTGTGTTTGTTTAGCTCAGCCATGTGCTGCAGGGCTCCCTCCATCCCTGAAGCTCATGACTTATCACGCTCCTCCTCGAATGCCAGTAGCTTTGCCAGTGTGGTGGAGGAGAATGAGACTGAGGCCACAGAGGACTATGACACGGGCATGGTAAGAGCCACACAGCTAACTACAAAATAGCACAGCCCTGTAATGCAAGGGTGATCGACTCCAGTCCAGTCTAACACTTTGGATTTACTTTCAACCACAGACATATTAGAGACCTAGATACCCATCAGAGGGCCTCAGCAGAGTTCCCTATAGACTCACCAGAAATCATGTCCAGTTCTTTATTGTAAGTGACAGAATTTAGGGTTTGTTTTCTTCCAAGAGCAAAAGAGCATCATCTTTTTTTATTAATATGATCATTGTTTTGTAAATTAGCATCAATAAAAAAACAAATTATGTCCATCATGTAGACCCTATCATGCACGCAAGCTGTCAAGAGTCAACAATGCTATTTAAAAATTGTACTCTATTCTCCTCAGCTAGTCAAAGATGTAATTGACTACAAAATGTTTTCTGGAGTTTCATTACGATCCAACATATCCAATATCTTTTACAAAGTAATCTTGCATTCAGCCTAAATTTTTTAAAGCAGTGAAAAGATTTCTTTACAGGTTTGTACACATGAACTGCTTTGCTAGAATCCTATAATTAGGCTCTTAATACAGCATCTTTCAGCATTTTCATTACAGCTGCAATTTCTGAAAATATGTTGATGTTATGTGCATAAATAACCACTCAGTTTACAGCACACAGAGTACCAGCATGGCAGCCAAGAGGCCTCATGTAGCTGTGTATAGAATGACATTATCCACTATCTTGGTCTCTAATATGTATATCTTTCCAACAGACCTGGCTTAAATATTCAGATAGCCCTGAAAGCCTTGATTAACTGGATCAAGTGTATTGGGTTATGGTCAGGACTAAACTCTGCAGGACATCCAGTTCAGGACTAAAACATACTCTTTCCTGGACAAGGATTAGGCTTAGTCTTGGAGTAAACTGCATTGCCAGTGATGAATTACCAGTGGTCTTTTTCTGTCTAGGCTTAGGCTTTATCTATCAGCCCTAAATCTTAATCAGCCCTAAATATCTGGATTATGAGGTTTTGTTAGTTTTTTGTGACTGTATACACAGCATGTCTCCAATTTTTGAGCACAATTCTTCATAAGACATTGAATGTGTGTACTTCTTTCTTTAGGAAAGTTTGTCCTCAGCAGGGACGCCACACAAGCGAGACTCTTTCACCTACAGCACTTGGCTGGAGGACAATATGAGCAGTGTCAGCACCAGCAGCAGGGGGAACTCTCCTGGTAAGTAAGAAATAAAACAGCAAGGAATGTGTCAATACCATTGTTTCATATTGAGTTGAGTAGTTAGTGTAAATGAGTACAATGTTCCTCGACAGTTCAATCACTAAAATCTAGCTCATTTGCATTAGTGCATTAGCTAGCTATGCTACATTAGTTAGCTTGGATTGAGTAGCGCTGCAGTGTATAAGAACGGGTTTTGTTCCACTTCAGGAAAGTGCTACTGCTCAGCTGTAAGTAAAGTACGATTCAAAGTTTTTAAGTTCATCTGACTCTTTAAACAACTGTCTCTGTAGCACAGTGACTGCAGGTGTCACATCTGAGGCTAATGCATCCACAGGGGCTCACTTGAGGAGTTTTACATCTTCTCCGAGTCTTTCTGTTTAGCTGGTTGACTGTGCAATTTTAGAAATTTTAGAAATTTAGTAAAGCTGTTTCATTCTAAACAACAAACTGCGCATCAAGAACTGAGCAGACATGTTGAGAAAGTGAGCTGCATTTATACCATTCAAAACAGTGAAGTCAGTACATACAGACATTCTGCTTTTTTTTTACCTCTGTTTAGCTAGCTATCTCTAACTGCATTGGAAGTGGTTGTGACTGCGTGTGTTTAAAAACTGACTAAAATCACAGTGTATGTCTAACACTTCGCTGTGTGAGCAGAGATTCCTTCACTGTGTTTGTTCATTAACGCAGCAGCATACACTTGGCTTATGTCACACGGCATTGGGCTGGTATCGGAATGTTGATATCGATGAATTTTTTTTTGAGTACATGTAAAGACCATAGTATTGGACCAATACCAGTTTTGGTATCGATGCATCCCTAAAAACAGCAGCTTGAATTATTTTAAACTAGTAAGAGTGTGAGCCAGAGTACATCCATGTCTTTAAAAGTGACCATTACTGTAGCTGTAACTAAAATAAGGGATATGATGTGATGGCTCATTGTGGACCGTTCATTCTTCAGGTACAGGCAGGCCTCTGCAGCCAGAATGTGGAAAGAGCCATGAACAGAACCGGACAGACATCCGCATCAAACTGGAGCGATCTCATGACCACAAATCCACATCGGTAAGACAGACCCCGCACTGCTTATTCATCTAGATAATAGTTTTGTGGTCAAGACAGCTAGAGCTGAGTCCGAGTCGAGGCAGGGATCAGGACACAACATGTCTGAGTTTAGACTTTTATGATATTGAAAGAAAGAAAAAGATCAAGAAACAGTACCTATTTAAGCCATCATGGAAAGATCAATTAGATTCTTGACCTGCAGCGAATATGTTTTATTTAAACATGCAGCAGAGGTTTTCAGCTTTGTGTGCTGTGGCCCCCCTAGTGGGCTGTGGTGGAACTGCTAGGCCATCTTTTTTTTTTTAACTGCATAAGAACATTACACTATAGACATTTAACTAAACATAATTCTTAATATGGCAAATACTGTTGATTATTAACATTATATCGAGCTCATTGATTTTTCTGGGAAAATGCTGGTTAGTAATATATATATATATATATATATTATATATATATATATATATTATAATATGTAATAGGAATATAAAACAGTACAGTATTTAAAATCTACATAGCATACATTGTGTGGTAAAGATTTGCCGGATATTTGTAGGCTGTGATTTGTGTATGTTGTTTGAATTGTATGCAGCGAGACGGTACAGGAACGTATCTCTTTTAAGAAAATGGTCCTTAAAGATTCAAAGGTGTAAAAGTTGTCTTCTACAAAATGTATGGTCACAAACACAGAGGTGTTGCATTGCATGTTGTGTGTTGCGTGAGTGAGAGGCTGGTTTTAGTAACCTTTTGTTTCATTGCAGAACTGCTAGCCTCTCCCATCTGGTCGCTTCATGGATTTCCATCAACAGGTCAGCTTTCCCTCAACACAGCCTCACTAAAACTGAATTAAAGCATTCTTTAAAAGTAAAAAGAGTGTAACGATATCAATACAGTATTTTCAATAAAATCTTAGAATGGACTGAAAAAAAGTTCTACTTGAGAATATATGTAGCATGACTAAAACTTTGTAAACATTTTACACATAAAATATTGAAAAAATGATCCAATTCTGTGTACAGTGAGATCAATAGAAGGTAGCTACAAAAGAGGTCTCTGCCTTAAAGACATGCTTAGGATTCCAAAACATTTTTAGCTTTAGATGTTAAGAATAAAAAGGCAGTTGTTTAGTAACGTTTGTGTCATTTTCTTATTTTGAATTCGTATCAGTGCCATTCTGCTCAAGTGTCTTTTTTTTTCTTATCTAAACAGCATTCCCATAAGAAAAACACCCCCCTCAAAGAGATGAGGCGAGCTTGGGTTTAGGACATGACTGCTGATGACAATGATGATGAAGGTGAAGATAACTCCAGCCTGCCACAGCGTGACGGATGACAGGACCATGATCATGTGACCATGACCTCTCAGGTGGTCCAGTGCAGTAGACAGAGAGAGAGAGACAGACAGAGAGAGAGAGGGGGGTACAGGCTGCATGAAGAAACCTAAGTTACATTGCACCAATTTCTTTTCATTGTCATTTCTCTCTCTTGGTCCCCACTCAGCCTCAGTGTAGGATCTTTTCTGTTCTGATGTCTGAAATGCTTTTAGTCCCTGCAGTAAATCAGTGTGGGCTTTGTGTCCATGTAGAAAAGATTGCTACCTGTTTATCGTCTTGGTGAATGGCTTCGTTAATGGATTGTGCAGGGTCCTAAAGTTGCACCATGTTGAATTCCCTGGACTCCAAGTAAAGAAACATCTCCACTGCGTTGAGCAGAAGCTTTTTCAGTTCTCCCACAAGGACCAAACAGACAGAGCTGACTGAAATGTTTCTGAAGCTTTTGACATGGGCATGTTTCTTTTTGTCGTCTGGTCTTTGCTTGTGGTAATCACTGTTGATAATGTTTAAATTGTTTGTGCTGCTTACAGCTTACAGTGATTTTTTTGTTAATGATGTCACATTAACAATGTTCCAGGATAACAAGTCCTAGTACAGAGATGGAGCTTTCAGATGAAGGAAATTACATGAAATGAAACCTATCATTCCTGTGGAAACAGCCTGCATTACCAACAGTAAAAGAAAAGAACACAGACAACACCTGATAGATGTCCAACTACAGCTAATTAGGGATATGGAGTGAATATTCTTTAAAATCGCTACTCAGACTTCACTTGCAAATGCCTTGCCTTAACCATCAAACGGGTGATTTATGCCATGTTTATATTGCACGAAAATCGAATTCAGTGAGTGCATCCAGCTAGCACCGAGTGACTAACTGTAGCATATGTTATGAGCTTTGATGTTGCAGTACGTATTTTTGCCTTGAACTCTTGATTTTTTTTTTAACAAGATCACAGCTTGCTCCCAACATGCCAGGGTCTTGGTTTCAGTCTATAGTTAAAAATGTCCTTTATTTAAGTCCCTGTTCTTCTTGAGCAAAAGAATTATTTTATTCTTTTTAATTATGTACAGCAGACACAACATATTGTCAGTTCTTTTGTAGACTTGGCGTCGTGTGTCATGCTCACTAGAGTATGAGCTGTTGTCTTGGTTACTTTCTGTTCTGTGTTCGGACGTATGTCCAGTAGATCTGTGAAGATTGTAATTTTAAAGAAGATTTGGAGGTTGAATGTGTGCCTAATTTCTTTATCTCTAGACTCTCCTTGCCAGACCTCCAGCAGAAATGGTCATAAATGACAAAAACATTTACTGTTGCAGCTTGAGATAAGATATTGTAAAATATATTTATGTGGGATGGTAAAGCTCAGCCTCTGTAATCTGCATAAGCGTAAGGCTGGTCTCAGATTTACATTGTAAATAGGGATTTTTCCATTCAGAATATTTTAAAATGGTTTTGTAGCCAAGGACTCTGCTTATTCTGAGTCCAGAGAACCGGCCCTAGCTTTTAAACCTCAGTAATGCCAAAATCAGTCGTCTTGTGCCCTTATTGACGTGAAGATGAGTAGATCACTGAAAATAACCAGCACAAAGCGGTCCAGTGTATGTGGTTTGGAGTTGCCTTACTGTCAGAAATGTCAACGGTTAATGAAGGTGTGAATTAGTTGTAGGTACGAATGTTAACTTTGAGTCCATGTTGGAATACATGTGTTCATTGGTGAAAAATGATGGCTTAAATCAACTGCCTTTGCATTGTCTTTGGTTGTTTCCATGGCCACTACATGGCCTAAATAATCCTTACTGTTCACTGTTTATGTTCTAAAAATGAAGGTGCAAATACACAGGTAACAGGTAAATGACAGGACCTCAACTCTATCTTGCTTCATCATATAAGTCAGTTCCATCTGTGTGACACAATGGAATGGAGGACAACACAGGATTTGTATTTTCACTATCCATGCAAATAGCAACCTCAGATCAAATGTACAAAGGAACAAACCTGAATTAGATTGCTGTTGTTGGCCCTGCTTAGCGCTTTTGTGCCCCTCTGTGGTGAGTTGTGGTCCTTCTACTCCTTCAAGCGTCCATATTGTAGTTTGAGCTCAAGTCGAATTTGATGCCAAAAAAAAAAAGGCACGAAATGTGTGCTGCTCTAAACAGGGTATGAATCAAGCATTGCTACATGCTCCTATCAAACGACTGTACATGTGACCTGTCCATGCTTTTGTGAGGTCATTCTTGTAAATACAGCTATTTTGTACATAGGCCTACTGTCCAGAAAAAAAGATTAAATAAAGAGACTTGGGTGTAATGTTTCTTTGGGTTATGGCTGTCTGATTCCTATACGTGTCCCTAAATTTGTCTTAAAGGGTTTTTGATAAGAAACATCTGAAGGGTTTCATTCCAAATTACTGTATATCCATAGAGTTAATTTTGTGCCCAAGGTTTCAAATAAATAATCAAATCCACAAGCAAAATGTTGAGTACCAAAATGTTCAAAATATGTTGCCATTGTCAAACACTTTTTTTCCTAAAAGATTACTACTCATTTTCTCTTATTCTGACATAAATGTATATAACAAGTCCTAGTACAGAGACGGAGCTGTCAGATGAAGGAAATAACATGAAATGAAACCTGTCATTCCTGTGGAAACAGCCTGCATTACCAACAGTAAAAGAAAAAACACAGACAACACCTGATAGATGTCCGACTACAGCTAATTAGGGTGACACAATGTAATGGAGGACACCACAGGATTTGCATTTTCACTATCCATGCAAATAGCAAACTCAGATCAAATGTACAAAGGGACAAACCTGAATTAGATTGCTGTTGTTGGCCCTACTTAGCGCGTTTGTGCCCCTTCCTTCTTAGTGTCCATATTGTAGTTTGAGTGCAAGTCGAATTTGATGCCAAAAAAAAAATCTATTTATTTTGCCAGCTTTTTCTTTAATCTGCAGATTTTGCTGATATATATATATTTTTTTATGAAACCGCTCTTTTGCTTCTGACTTTTGGCACATTTTAATAGGGGAAGGGTCTTAGTATAGGGCGTTCATCTGCACTTTCTATTGGTCAACAGATTTGGAGTGACAGGTCTTCTGAAGACATAGCCATGCCCCCTCCGTGAGTAGTGATCTGCCTCAAACATGGCTTAGCACCTTGTACTGAGTGTAGCATTGCAAGAGAGGATGGCGCTGACGTTCACCATTATGAGCAATGTTTGTCATATTTATTAATGTAACATGTCAGTCATTGAAACAGGCTTCCTAGTGCAGCATGTCAGTGTACAAAATGTGCTGCTCCAAATCACTGTCTACACATTAATACAGTGACGTAACTTTAGATATTTAAACCACTATGGCTCGCCTAGTTAGCCCTAGAGGACACTGCTAGGCTAGTTAGCGCTAGGATCCGCAAACCTGAAAGGTGGTACAGTTTTGTTCATTCATAAACGGCTAAGTTTATGTTCACCAGTGCCCAAAATAATAGGTATATTGTTTTACACAGGTCAACATAGGACCCATAAACATGTGTTGTATTAATAGTTTAAAAGGAACATGACAAACATTGCTCATGTCAGATATGCCAGTATCTGCATGTTGGAGTGGTTAATGCTGAGTGGTTACATGTTCATAAGACCTGTCACTCCAAATCAGTTGACTAATAGAAAATACAGGTGAACACCCTCTTCTAAGACCCGCCCCATGTTAAAAAGCGCCAAAAAGTCGGAAGCAAAAGAGAAATTTCTGAAGCAAAAAATCAGCAAATAGAAAAAGAATAAAGCAAAAACTGGCAAAATGAGTAAAAAAATATCAGAATGAGAGAAAATTTGTAGTAATCTTTAAAAAACTAAGATTTTACTTTCGTGTGTATTTGCAACATATTTTGGACATTTTGATACTTGATATTTTGTTTGTGGATTGTAGTATTTTGAAAATTGATCAAAGAATAACAGCTGCCGAATAATTCAAAGCACATTCTATTTCTCTAATAAAGAAAAGATGGTATTAATTATTATATAGCATTGCTATTTCTTGTATGTGTAACAAAGTATTATTTGAAAAAAGGTGTTAATGAAAGTGGCCTTTAAAGAGCTCTGGAATGAAATCCTTCATTTATTTATGACAATATGATTGCATTTGATATTTGCATCTGGCATTAACATGTTAATTGTCACATTATTTAATAGTCTATAGTGCAGCACTGCATTCCTTAAGCTCAGTGATTTGACGGAATTCACAAATATGTATTCTTTTTGTGTTTTCATCCATCACTGTTCACTCACTACAATACCCAGCATACAAATACATCAAATTATTGGGAAAACCTAAAAATACATTAAAAATCCTGACTGCTAGCACAGCCACTAATGTAGAGGCTAATAAGTACTGATGTGGTATACTAGCAGTAACACATGGAGATTAATGAAAAACCCAGATAGAGATTTGTTTCCCTTTAAGATTAGATTTTTTCCTTAGGCTCTCATTCTGCACACAGACAGAGCAACCTTATGAAGTTAGATCATGCAACACAAGCTACGCACTGTCCTCAAAATTCTGTGTGCATGTTAACTGATTTAACACTAGAGGGAGCTAAACTGTATGATGTCAAGTTCTCCTCGAAAAATAATACACTACCCTCACCTTCTTCTCTGAGCTTTGTTTCCTAACAAGTAGTTGCTTTTGAGGGTAAAAACATTGAACTGGTGACACTGAACATATAATATGAGGAAGTAGATAAACTGGCAGACAGATATTGGACAAACAAGGGCCCAGCATGCATCAAATGTGGACCAGTGTTAGATGCTGAGTTCAAGTAAAGGTTGTGACAATCAGCAATGTAGGGCAATTTGAGAGCACACTAAAGTTCTCAGAAAGCAGAAAGGAGATTACTTAGTAAACAATAGCACTGTATAGAGTTAAACACAGAGTGTCTCTTACTGTAGAGTCATGTGTGCTGGGGAGATGTAGGTCAGCGTTGTGCCATGTGACAGCTCCCCTATCTGTTTACCCAGTATACAGCAGTGCTGCCATTTGAGTTCAAGCCAGAGTTCAACACTGGGTTTGAACATGAAATACAGCAGCAGAAGGGCAACATATGTGTATCTGGGGACTCATCATAATAATAAAAGAAAGCTGATCAACAGAAAAAGTGCATATAATTCCACTGAAACACTCACAGGCCTGGCTGGCCTCCTGTACAGCACACTGTCCTAGTGCAGGTTTCTCTGTGATGAATACTAAAGGTGTGAATCTCACAGCAATTCTGTTTAATTACAACTCTTTAAAAAATGATTCATGGAATCATGAATGATCTAATTTTGTCATGAGTCAACTTGATTTTGACTTTTCAGGAAGGAATTTAGTGCATCATGAAATCTCACAGTTTCACAATTTGATTTGATTATGATTCATGGGGAAATGATTCACTGCATCATGATATCTTGAAGTTCACAGTTTGATTTGATTACACTTTATTAGGAAACGATGAATCGCACCAGAAAATCTCAAAGCTCACAATTTGTTTTGATTAGGATCCTTTAAAAATGATTCAATGCATCATGAAATCTCAAACTTCACAATTTGATTTGATTGTAACTCTTTAGGACATGAATCAATTCATCATGAAATCTTAAAGTTCACAAATTGATCTGATAATGATCCTTCATGAAACGATTCAATGCATCATGAATTCTCAAAGTTCACAGTTTGATTTGATTGCGATTCTTTAGAAGATGATTTAATGCATAATGAAATCCCAAACTTCAAAATTTGATTTGAATATTTTAAAGTTCACAAACCAATTTCATCATAATTGCTCATGAAATGATTCAGTGCATCATGAAATCTTGAAGTCCACAATTAAATTCTATTACGGTTCTTTAAGAAACAGTTCAGTGCATCATGAAATCTCAAATTCTATTATGATACTTTTGGAAACAATTAATTGCATCAAATTTCTCCATGATCCGACTTGATTCATTTATTTTGGTATGACTGAAAATGATTTGTAACAGTACCCTGAATATACCAATGTGACTGGAGGAATATTTACACAGTAGTAGAATTTACAACGTTTATTTTCAACATACAAAGCTTAAAAATGTGCATAATTTTATTAAATGTCACAATTGATTATAGTCAGAGCGTTCGAATCGGCATCTTCAGATATACGCATCATGACACACTGATGCATTTTTGCAGGCCTGTTGAATGCAGAGTTTTCAGATAACCCTCTCCTACATCCTCTGGTTTAATGAGAGCCGATTAATGTCATCAGTGGGCTGTGAGACAGAGCTGGGGGAGTATATGAGGACAGGCTGCTTTGCTGTAAGGCACAGCTGGACAGGTGTGAGGGTGGCTATGAATCAGCTTTGGAGCACAGTCTGTCCCAACAGCTCTTTGTAAATGGAGTCTGAGCTCCAATTCCTGTCTTTAAAAGCAGTGCCCAGTGCCCAGGCCCGGAGTTACAAGCCCAAGCTGTCGACACTACACTGGTGACAAGAGCTGACGACAGTTCAATGCACGAAAGAGAGAAAATGAAACTGCGAGTGTGAGTTTTATTGCGCTCCTCAGGGTTTGCATGCACAGCATTGTTGCAGAAAGAAGCGTAAAGGGCTTTGAAGTGCAACAATTACAGTCAACTCAAGTGCAAACTTTTGTCTTATTGTGAAAGTTGTGTAAAAGTGGTTTCCGTGACAACGGCAGAGATAATTCAAAGTGCAGTTTGGGGACTTTATTTGGATGGTGCTCAAAGTCTATTGTTAGGCAACTGTTAGGTGAAAAGTTGACGCATGCAGATTCTCACTACACCATAGCTAGTAACAGTGTTGCAGTGTTACTGGATGAGAGGCGTTCTATGAGGGCCAATATGTGACAGTGATGTCAGAGTCATCAAAAAATCATTCTTTCGAATGAATCGGGTGAACAGATTAAAGCGCAGCTGAATCAAAATTTTACGTAGCATCTTCTCAACATTTATGCCCATATTATAAACTTAAATATGAAGCTGATTTAAATAATCTTTCATAATTGAACCTCATAAAATCCTAACACTGAATACCACATACACATATTAGGACAGCTTCTTTAAATTAATCCGTATTTCTTCAAATAGTCACTGTCAGAACAAAAACCCTTTTTTGTATCTCCAAAATGGTAACTATAATAGGTACTACATAAATAAACTTATTGTTATTATTATATTGGGAGGTTCAATGCAAAAACTTTTTAATTCACTTCATAAGTAACTTGTGTTCATCCAAATACCACTGCTAAAATAATGCTTATTCCTGCTATGGGATCTCCTCTTCTATGTTAGCTGTGTTTCCTTTCTTTCATGTTGATATTCAGATTTTATGTGACCATTATTGTCATCAAAAGCTAATAACAATTAAGCAGTAGCCATGATATTATTTGCAATGACACACAGACTTGATTGTTCTATTGTTTAATACAACAGTTTTGCAAATTAATGAAAAAAGTAAAGCAAAGGTGGGTTACAGCTAGAGCCATAAAACTGTTACAATATAAGGTTCAGCTCAGTTTTTCAGTACTTGCTAGATAAACCTGAATGGCGCCTTGTTCCAGCCAGTCCGTAACACTACAAACCCCATCTTGTTAATTCCAGTATTTGTAATTACAGCTGCCAACTGAAAAGTCTGCTTAGGTGCAACAACAGGTTCATTTACTCTTATTCAGAAGTTATCGAATATATGCATGTTCTGTTTTTGTATGTGCTAAAGGAAAAACCTTGTTCACACTTTATTTGGATGGTCCCCTACAGATGCTCTACAGATACTTAAATCGTTAACAAACTTTCTGGTGATGTTCAGTTGATTATCAACAACATTAGGGTTAGGGTTAGAAGTAGGTGTAGGTTTTGCCTTGAGCATAAGGTTAGGGTTAGGTTTAGGGTTAGGAGTAGATTTAATAAACTCTTTCACACTGAACTTTAATTTAGTTGAATGTTACTTAAAGGCTGACTGAACATTTACAAAACACCTACAGTGGACCATCCAAGTAACATTCAACTTTACAATCAGTTGCATTTAATGTATATTTAGTTGAATGTTACTTAAAGATGTACTAAACATTTACAAAGAATCTACAGTGGACCATCCAAATAAAGTGTTACCAGAAACTTTATAATGGTTAGCTGTAGCATAAAGATAGCCGTTTCTTAGCAACCAGTGCTCAGCAAAACAGCACTGTTTTTATGAAATAAAGTGATTTTGTCACAAATAACAGCATGTTTCTCGACCAGACTGTGTTGTTTAAATATCAATAAATTAAACTGTAGTGTTGTAATAATAACAACAAGTGCTGCATATGCAATGTTGCCACTTTCTCCAGACTCTGCACCAGCTTCTTCCCTGAGGCGGTCAGATTTTTTAATACACTGATGCCCCCCAACATCCACCTGGACTTATCTAGACCCTTTCCAACATCTACCATAGACTGATCACACACCCATTCAGCACCTCTGCATGCCTGCACTTTAAACTCTTTAATTATTTGAAAGCTGCTATGGGACCTCAGTCGTTCTGTACAGTATACAGTTGACAGTGATTGGACTGGTTCCTTCATCACTCACATGCTGTTTTGATGTGGTGTAAATATGTGTATATACATATGTATGATGCCCATTCGTATATATTGTGGTGTTGTCTTGTCTAGGATGTATTGTCAAGTGTACTTATTGCATGTTCTGCACTCGTCTCACACTGTCTTGTATCTTCTCTCTGTGTAGTCCTGTTTAATGTGCTGCACCATGAGGCTAGAAAAATGACATTTCATTATAATGTATACAAGTTATCCTGAGGAATGACAGCAAAGAACACTTGACTTGACTCGATACTCTCAAGTCCCAGCACACCAGTTCTGCACGTCTGATGTTATGGTTAAAGGCAGGATCAGGGTCTACTGACTACCACTGAGATGACCAATACAGTAACACAAAATAATTCTGAGTGTCATGGGATACGTTATTTGTGCATACCATCCATTCCAGTATTACACAACATCATTCCACTGTATGTTCCTGAACTCACCGCTGCTCTAATGTGCTGCTATGATGTGGCTTTATGTCACATATGGAAGCAATAAGCCTTCAGTGGTTTCCATCAAGTGTGTCTGCCTTAAGCAGAGCTGTCACCATCAAGTACCCATTATTTTGACAATTAATTGAGTAATCAGTGTGTAAAAAAGGCTAAACAATAAAAATGGGCTCAACAGTAAAGAAACCAAGCAAGATTCCAAATTATTTTGTTGGGAAAAGATGAACTAGAAAGCCTTTCAGAAGATTCAGAAAAGGTAGACGTTGTTTTGGCCGCATCTGAATAATGGGTGTCTCATTTCTACAGAGAGTAATTTGTTGGAGGGTCCAGATGAGCGTATATGTTGTGAGTGTGTGCAGGTGGGGGTGAGTGTAAAGGGACTTTCAGATTGAGCTGCTGATTTCACACTACTTCCCATAATGTGATGAATAATTCACACTCCTCTCATCAACTCCCATTTAGCACCTCATTTATCGCTTCCCACCCACCTAACACATTCCTCATCACCTCAGCCGGCCTGGGGGCTATCTGAGATAATTAAGCAGCGTTACACATCCATTTTCATGTTTCTAAATGATACTTCTTTTTATCTTTGCGTTTTTGTTTAAAAGAGGTCAGTTGGAACAGATGAATAACTTCTGTCTGCACAGCGTCTACTTTCAGGCATGGACAGGGAAGTGTGCAAAATGATTGTGTCTTCATTTATTTATACTGCTTGAAGAAATATTCCAGCAATTTTCAACCTAATCTCCATCTCCATCTGCTGCCTTTGTGTATACGGCCAATTAACATGGAAAATCATTTTGGTGTGTTTACTTGAAAAGAAAATAACAGAAAACATGTTGGCTCAAAACATGCTTATGGTGGATGATATTGGACAGCTCAATAACTCATTATTGCAATATTGTATCTCAAAATCTCAGAAGAATAAGTCATTATTTCAAGATACTCTGTTAGAAATAAAAGGTTCTGTTCAGGTACATTTTTCATTCATCAAGGTACAAACAATGTAAATGTTCCCTTAAAGGTACAGCAGCGGTTTTAAGTTTCAGTTGTGCACATTAAATACATTTTTCCAGGTGAAAAGTACACCTGTACCTTTTAATAACTTAATGTTTTAAAACAGACCAGTAAAATAAAAAAGCCTGGAGACGAGACGGGGTGTGTGGAGTCAACACAACTTAGAAAATATCATTTCAATAGATTATGTTACAAATATCCTCCCTGATGTAGAGATGTACACTTGAGGGTATCACCTCAGTGATAAGAGTGACAGTGACGGTTTATTACCTTTATTTCTGAGAGTGTACTAAGTCAATATCTTGAGAGAATAAGTGACTTTGAGATATTAGTTCAATATTTTGAGAAAATATATTATTTTTTTTAAGATATTAAATCAATTGTCATAATTTTGAGATACTGAATCAATATTTCAAGACAATATTCTCAAGTCAATATTTTGATAAACTGCTCCCAGAAACAGACGACAAGAAAAAACACAGTTTTGTTTCTTTACTGGGCTTCCATATTTTACGTATATAAAAATGTGTCAAAATAATTGACTAGATAGAGAAAAAGGCTGAAAATACTGGAGTATTCCTTTCATACATGATAACATGTATGAAGCCAGCAGATGAATTTGATCTTTCACATGAGAGGCTTCAGAAGGTCTGCTCTGACCTAGTTACAGATACAGCATTAGTGCGATGAATTGATTTAGAATGGGAATGTCAAAAGGCCAGGTGACTGTCTTTTAAAGGCTCTGTGTAAAATGTATCTTATTCTAATAAAATTACAAATAAAATAGCTTAAAATGTAATCAGAAGATAACAGATAATGGATGAAGGAAGAATGAAGAAGAAGTCACAGCAAAAAAAAATCCACAAAAAAAAACAGCTTCCAGACAAGGCTAAACGTGTGACGTCATGGGGACTTTTACGTTAGTAACAGAACATCCTGATAATGCATGTGTCGGACCGCTGGCCTTGTGGAGACGGCCTCGTCCTGACCCAGATTGATGTTGTGATGCACTAGAGAGACGGCTGGGGTTCAGGCAGATAAACCTCAGAGCAAAAGTTTACTGTGTCATTGTGATTTGCTGTGCCTTGTGAGAACTTAATGAGTCCAGATAACGCCGAATTAAATTTGTGACTGGTCAAATATCTAAGAATAACAAGCTCACAGCCCACCCAGCCTGACGCTTCATCTGTCAGAAGAGTTGCTTCTCGTAAAAGTCCTACTCAGACACTGGTACAAGAGTCAAAAGATCAGGCACACCCACATGGTCTGAGACATTAAATCAGCGTGCTATTGTATCCTTCTAATATTCGCGCGCCACCTCGCTCACAAAAGGCACTTTTATGACATCTGACTGTGCTTTTGGCCTTGTTCCTTCCATTTGGGCGGCAATGAGCAACGTCTGCTCGGGTTGAGCCCGGCCCCAGTTTTCCCTCTCCAACACGTGTTCTTACTGGAGAGCGTCTAGACTCTGTCCATACTGAAAGCATGACAGGCAGGAAAAGTGGGCCGTTTACAGAATGGAGAGTGAATGATGCAGTCAGAGAGAGTGGCGACGTGGTTTGTGTGCCACTGAGGGCACTGCGAGCGTCTGGCAGGCTGGAGGTTACACAAGGCTCTCTGTGCACTCAGAGGCAGGCTGGGCTTACAACACTACATCCCCTCTCAGACCTCCATGGTTCACACCAGAGGTGTAAAAATGCATCAGTGTACCGCGATGCATTTAAAGGCAAGCAATTCAAATGCATTGATTTTGGAATGTTGGACTAAAGCTATAAGGGACTATAACCAAGGGGATATTGGTTGTAGCGATTTTACCACAGTTAAGGGGTGTTGTTGAGCAAATGTAGACATGGGAGCAAAAAAGTGAGACCTGAAGCTTAATCTATCTGCAGAATAAAAGAGCACAATAACAGTACCGTTCAGTAAAGGTTGTGGTTGTAGTTTCATTATTGTCTTTAATTTGGTCATGAAACTGTAATCCAGAAAGAAAGAACAGAATTGTGAATGTCATGCAAACTTCACTGTCCAATGCCACGGTGTCTGTAGCTGCTTAGCTTAGCCTCACTGTGACATGAGCGTACTTTCTCCCAAACTCTCTTGTCTGATGTCTGAAATCTAAAATCTGTGGATATCCAAAAACATACACGTATCATAGCTTTTTTAAGGCATGACATCTTCCTGCTGCACTAAGCGCATTTAACCAGCGCAGCTCAACAGCCGGATTTTTAGACCAATCTCATCTATGTTAAATACAATAAATGTGGCACTAATGTAGGATATCACCTAATATGGTTAACACAGTTATGCTCCTGTGTGGGAAGACTACCATCTTGCTAGCGTTTGCATAAAATAAATAATGAATGACGTTTTTTAAACCGGCAGTGAACGAGTTACTGTCACTGGAGGCTGTTACCCCAGCAAAGGCCTTCGCTGGATCTACTTCTTCTTGCACTGTCTGAGAATTCCCCGTCCTCTCTGCGCCCTTCACGTGTTCCTCTTTCTCTAGGAATATCAGGTTAGCTGTTGGAGAGCGAGGAGCTGCTGTGGAATATGAAAAACATGCCCCTCAACATCATACAGCGAACTATGCAGACTAGAGTCGCTGCCAAAGTCCCGACCCCTAACAGGAAAATACATCATATTTTTATAACGGCTGAGGTCTCTTTGAAGTAAACGAACCTTGTGTTACTGGGGAAGAGGAGACGGCTTCAGTTCACTTGTTAAACATAAACATCTTGCATTTGTTATGAATCTTCATAGAGAGAAATATTATACCAGTCTTTAAGATGTAGGTTCTAACTGTGAAAACATATCATGTCATTTATAATGTGTTGATAAACTGTTATAAACTGTTTTTTTAAAAGCCATATTACAAGTCAACATCATGACCTAGTTATTACTGTTATTTTGGATCATTTCTATTGGCTCAGTCATCGTTTGTTTACACAATGTGAAGAGCATCTGTTGTTCTTGGTTGTTGGTGCTTTTTTTATGACAATGACGACATACACAATGCTGCTAGACTGAACTAGAACAATGTGTCTAAAGCTGTAGAGCTCAAGACTTGTTCTTTAGGTGTGTCACAATAATTGCATAACTGCCTGAGCGCAATTTCAGCTAATCACAATTATTTAATTATTTTCTGTAGTTAGCTTTCAGAGTCCTAATCATGTTGCAACAAAATTGGTGCATTTTCGTCCATTGGGTTGAGGCAAATGCATGCAGAAAATGCATTTATTAAGGCACATCTTAACTTCTGACCAGTGCTACAACACATTTAGAGGTCAGCAGTGAGCAATGTTTGTGTTTTTTTGTGTCCATCATCAGTTTGGAGCTAATAAGCATTGACGTCTACAAAGCGAGATGGCCAATTTTGCCAAATTAGGTATGTATCTTCATAGTTCTACATAATGAACAATAAAATTATTATAGCAATTAATTGTCAGCCAGACCTTCCTGACTGTGACTGGCCTATTTCATACAAATAATGTCTGCCCTGGATTATCAATCAGCCTGAATAGACATAGACATATATCGGCACTCATGTATCTTAAAAATCAGCAGTGTGGCCTAGAAGCTGCGTGTTCACTCCAGGGCTGATTTATTTGCTGTAAAGACTGCCAGGCTAGCGGTGCTGCTAGCATAACTCACACTTGACAATAGGTTGGAGATGTGTGCCTGCCTCGTCTACTCTGCTCCTCTAGGCCCTGATTTATCACACTGCATTCCCCAGTCTCTGCACTGAATTCCAATGAGGGGCTTCGCTTTGGCCCCCACGCTGTGCCATACTCTCAGGGGGGGGGTGCATAGCATACTGTAAATTGTTTATGAATGTAACTGATTCAATCATGGCTGCGTAAAAAGGGCAAATTCCAAATGGCGAAACCCTAAATGTCTTTCAATAGTTTGTTCACTGCTTTCTATGTAAGCTTAGAACTGAGAAAGGTTAAATTCTCATAGTCAACCTCTTCACATTGACTTATGCAAAGAAATAAGTCAGAATGAAAGAGAGAGCGAAAGAGACGGAGAGTATGAAAGTGCTTTGAGGAAATGTCTGTGGTCACCCTTCAAACACAGCAGCAAGTGAACTCCGTCTGCAAGCTCCAAGTATTAGATCATGAGAACCTGGAGAGTCGGCCTCATTATAGTGAGAGAAAACAAGAGCGAGCAGCTGCTGAGAGAGAGAGAGAGAAAGAAAGAGAGAGACCGTAGCCAGACAGCAGTGGGTTTTTGTCCGCTAATTACCCTCCTCAGCCTGGATTGCGACCCCACAACCTCTTGTACTTTGGATGGACCCGCACACTCTTAGCTTCTCCTACCAGACTGGAGCGTGGCCCAAACGGCAGCCTGGTGATTTTGGCGCGTGTGATACGCTTCATTTTGGTCTCTGGTCTGTGAGAAAGACCCCTGAGCTTCACTTTCACAGCTGTACCATGCAGCCATGGATTATGAACTACAGATTGCTAATTTGGTTCTGGAGAAGCTCATGTTTATTAGCACTCTGTCTGGGCAGTTCTTACCTCAGGCTAACCCTCACAAGTACTCAGGACTCAATAAGCCAAAGCCAGCTGTTGACGTTCCATTGAACTTACAATGTAAATGACATGCTTATCACCTCAAACGTTCTGCTTACTTTGACATCTGTATAAGGCAGATCAGATTAGCAGTGGACCGATTTACGACTGGATTAAAGGAGTGGCTAAAACTGCTAATGCTGCTAATAACAAATGAGTTAGCTATGTTAGCATGCTTGGCCAGTGATAGTAAAAGCTAATTACATATTAAAAGTCCCTAAGTTTTTCTTATGCTTTTCATCTCTAGGTCCACTCATGATGTTTGTGTATGTATGTCATAATTCATTGTTACAACACTATTTTGCATTCAAAGTTGCTAACATTTTTATTTCTCCTGTAAAGTTATCATTTTGGAGATACAAGGTTTTTATTGGACAGTAACAACATGTAAATGATCTCTGTTCTCATTGGCTGTCATGTATTGTGCCTGATTGCAAAAGCAGGTCAGGTGGAAACACTGCTTATAACTTCAGCATGAGTGGGCAGGGATAAACTGTAGTGGGCTGAAAAGAGTTCATATATGTAATTTTGACTAATTTCTTTATTTGTTTGTTTATTTTTTGTGACATCACAGAAACAGCAAATTCAAAACGGGCTGTTTTCGCAGCTTAGTTTCCTCATATATGGAACGTCTGGAGTGGAGAGAGAATGACATGTTTTGAAACTTTAGCAATGTCTCCCTCTTGTTTCTTTGAAACAAAGTCTTTCATTTAAAAATTCTGATTTCTTGATATGAGCCAATTAACTAATCATAGCTCATGGAAAACAGCACAAAAAATCAGTTTAAAGTGCAGATTCTAAACTTTGAATGTATACATTGTTTGGGAAGGTAAGTACATAATGTTATAATGATCAGAATTTGATGAAACATTATAGTTCTTATTTCTAATCTTATTTTACTAAAAGAAGAAATATCTTTCATATTTTTTACATATTTTTTTAATTCATTGCCTGACATCAAAACAAAGAGAAAGTCAGACTTGAATCTGTTGGTACAGAATGTAAATTGAATGTAAATGTAAGTCAAACTCCACTGTGTGCCACACGATGACTTCATACAGCACACTTCATGAACCACTAGAAGTCGTACAGGCCTTTATTGACATCAACATGCTTTTAACATGTTATCAAAACACACATTTTAATGCACAATTACTGTTTATTTGCTGAATTTAACACATTGGGGAAAAATAAAACAAAAAATATGGACTGTGCAAAAGTCATGGCACATTTTATATTTTATGTTTGTTCCTTTAATGTTAAACGAATGTTAAATAAATACAATTATGCTGTAAAATTAGCAGAAAAATGTCATATTTAAGTGTGTTTCCTGTAGAGAACGTGAACTTATTTTCACCTTTAAAATCAGCAAGATCTGTCAATTGCCCAGGGGTATGTGACAGTATGCTTTGGCAATGAGCACATTCGCATACTAAAATGGGTACAAATTAAGGTAGAAACACATAAAGACTTGTCTTGTTTACCTCCCTTCAATATCAGCCCTCGTAATGCCTAAATGATGGTGATCTAATTAAAGGCTTCAGGAAAGCACCTTGGGAATTACCCTGCAATCAAATGGACTTGAGGAGATGACTCAGTATTATTTGCTGGGTAAAACGGGCATGAAATAACTAGACGAGTCACAGAAAACTCCTTAGTGCACTTACAGAGCGACCCGACCACTTTTCCAAGTATATTTATAGGCCCTTATAAAAATGTATTTATTTATTCAAGAATGAAGCACTAGATGTTTGGTGGCTGTTCTGCCAGGTTGCCAGGAAACGGCTACAAGGAAGAGTCAAACATAGAGAGGGGGCTACAGGGTTTTTGGACAGTGGGACCCCAGCACCTGCTTGTTAAACACAGCCAGTTCGACAGCCCTCTAGAGCTCGCTCTTCGGACAGACTAACGTTTTCCAGCCAGCAATGAAGCATGGCATGACGATGATGACCACAGGCCAGAGAGCGATCTCCCATGGAAAGACCAGCTGCATGGCACTCAGCACTCTGAGGACAATACTGCTCACCCTGTGCATGAGCCCATATTCATAACAGTATTACTCATATCATGTTGCAATACCATAAGAGCTGCATGTATGAGTAAATAATATCACTATTATTTAGCAGTTATTTTGACGGTTAATCAAATATTCAGTTGCAATTTGTAACAGCAAACATTTACATTTTACTTTATAAACATGAAAGTTGTAAGAACAAAGTGGATTTCCTCTTTGTCAGTGATGCAATTTGAGTGTTAATAGCACCCCCTTGTGGATGATTTTCAGACTGCTGAACATGACTTTAAAATGACTTGTGGATTCCTTGTTATCAATCAAAATGAAAAGTAATCACTGAGCCAATTCATTAAGAACATAAACTGAAATGAATAATCAAGTCATTTTTAATTGTCATCTATTTGAATTGAGGAATAGTGACAACCCTAGAAGAAATAAATAGCTATGAAAATTTTGTGACCAGTGCTGATACCAATGGAGGTAAACATTCTGAAAAATATTGGCCAACATAATTTAAAGTTACCAAAATTCCAATAGTTAAACAGTTCTTTACAGACTGATACAATAAACAGCAGAAACATATGCTGTGTTTACATTCTGGCATTTAAAACCATCATTCTGCACCTTGTGCAGCAGAATTGGCCTAGCCGTGCATTGAAGCCATGTGAACATTGCCATGTTTATAGCATTATTGGTTTCTTCCCATGTGCAGGTTGATGTGTTTACCACTATTTTATCATGAAGTGTTCTGAACACACACTAGTGCTGTGTGTATTCGTTACCGTTCAAGAGTTCATGTATATGAACGCTATTGCCTGGACTTTAAATATGGCCATGCGGCGTCCACATTTCCAAAAAAATCTATATCCAGTTTCTTCCACCACCATGGTCAGCGGCAAAAGTTGAGAAAATGTAGCTACTGATGGAATGTTTCACCTACCACTGCGGTCAGTGGAACACTGCCACCAGCAGCGGCAGAATTTTCTGTCACTGCTCGACTAAAAACAATGGAATATCTAGTTTATTTGTGTCCATTTGCTGCTGAAACATACTTTACTTTACTCTTCAGTAATATAAATCCTGTGGTGGATGACTCAGATGTCAAAACTGACCAACAGCCAATCTGCCAGCCCCTGAAACAGATATATTCCTATTGTCTTTGTATTACTAAAGTATCCAAAGGGATGCTCATATTTCCGAGATGGCAACTTAATTTTAGTGTACATTTAATATAATTAAATTTTATTCCAAGTCATTTTGGACCATTTCTATTGATTTATTCATCATGAAATGTTCACATAATGTAAAAGGCACCTGGTATTTTCAAATTATGTAAAAAAAAAACGTTGAGGAGTTGTAGATGAGGAGTTAAGAGGTAATGATAAAAGCATATAGAAGCATATGAACAAACGTATCTGAGTTATTTCAGTGTTCAGTGTTCAGTGTATTTCTAAGTAAAGCAACAAAAGTAGAACTGGAGCACATAAGAACGTAAGAGGCGCTCTGGATAAAAAAGAGCAGGCGAAGAACCAGATAGACAAAAAGAGAGAGGGAAGTCCAGCTGTTTCTCACAGCTAGCCGCCAACCCACAGCAGGCGTGCAGGGAAAAGACGCTCCCAGAAGAAACCTCTCACTCCTCATAAATATTCTCGTAACATCCGAAGAATTAGTCTACCATTTTTACAGAGAAAATATACCGTCTTTATCAACATATGTTTTATTAGACTGGAGATAATTACAAGAACACAGTGCACTGCAGAAATCAGGTACGTGTTTTAGGAGTATGCATTAGCACTGCAACTTCTGAAAACCTGTCATGGATTAATGAACATGGGAAAAGGAAGGAGAGAGACCCAAACAGCTGTCAAACTGCTCTGTGGGTCAAAGTGCGTTCATATATTTTTGAATTATTTGTCCCATCTAAAGCAGGGCAGACTCCACTCTATATTCCATACAGTAAATTGTGCAGTCATAATTGTTGCCTCCAGGACAGCCTGACTGCTCGCCCTTCCTCAGCCTAGGAGAATTATTCTACAGTACAGCCTGCTTCCCTGTGAGTTTTATGTCTACCGGAGACACTTTCTGAGGTAAATCTCTATTACTTGACGTACAGAGGGGAACCCAGCTGTGTGATGGCTTTACCATTCTTTCTCACTCATACTTCAACCCTGACACAAGGAACACAGTGGAGGACACATTTGTAAAAGCCCACTCAGGAGTCCAGTGACCCTGTATGCAGAGGGCGACTACTTGCTGTTAATGTGACTGACTTACTGCAAATTAACACTTTGTGTTGGTTTTGTCATTTCATTAAAGGGGAATTCCACCAAAAAACAACCTCCATTCGAAAAACATTCAAAAACAATCTGTATAATTAAACGGTGGAGATAAAGTCTTTCAGAGTGGTTTGATGTGAAAATTATAGAGAAACTTAATGACTTAGACTTCTTTACAGTGGTGGTGGTAGGAACCAGGTTGCAATGCAGGTGCAATGTTTATTACAGATATATATCCATTTTATTTGCTACCCATTATAACCAGTGAACCTACACATGTTTTCTGAGCTATAATATGTAATGATGATAATGGTAAAATAGTGGTAAATGTGAAAAGTTCACTTTGGGCACTATTTTGCTTTAACACCCTGCCAAAATCTTTAAACAATATCTTGTGTAATGTAATGATGTAATACCTTCAGATGAGGTAGCTTTTAGGGTTTTTAGAGCTTTGTAGAGCTTTCAGAGTTCTAGTTCCTATTCCCACCACTGGGAAAATATCTGACTTGGCAAAGTTTTTAGACTTGCACATTTCAGGTCAAACCACTCTGAATGATTTTTTTTATATATATCTTAACCATTTAATCAATTGAATACTCCTTCAGATTGCAGCTACACTCACCTAGCCAATTTATGTAAACCCCAACCTTGTAAGTCCACCTCAGTGGTGTATTGTTAGAAACTATAGTCTCCTACAGTTAGAGAGTGTAGCACATCTGTTTCCATGCACAATTTGTGTTAACCACTCTCCAGCTTTTCATCAATGGTCAGTTTCTGACCACAGAGGCACTCTTGGTTGGATATTTTTGGCTGTGTGACCACTCTCAACCTAGAAGTAACTCTGATGTGTGTAAAACCTAAGTGCCTGATACACTCACACCAGCACTGCACACTCTATCATGCCACTAGCATGTGTTGAGAAAGGTCTACCACACAAAAAATATCTTGTGGTCAGAAACTGACCACTGATGAATGGGGTAGAAGGTGGCTGATAGACTGTGCTGGCCTACAGTCTGTAATTGTACACCTGTATAGTGGACCTATAAGGTAGGTGGACCTCGTAAAGTGACCAGTAAGTGGTAAAGGGTGTTTATTATAGTGAGTGAACATTGAAGGCAGCATCACTCGTTGCACAGCTGGCTAACCTTAAGTTGGCGACTCCTGTGGTAGTTATTATGTGTGATAAATGATATCTATTGAGTTCATTCTAAATTGTAAGTTGAATCAACTGAATCATCTGCCCTTTTTGCCATAATCTGGAGGCATCATGTCTTTAAGTTTGAATTTTGCGTGGTGGCCAACAATCTTCATGTGGAGGACTAAGGTTTCATTCTCTGCTTGGGTAATCTCACCATGCTGTATCAATAAGATGCCTTGATTCTAGGTAAACAAGTAAAATAAACAAGTCCGTCTAGATATTGAAGATATTTTCATTGTGCAAGCACAAAATTTCTTTACAGTATATACTTAAATATTAACCAAAAATAGGCCAATCTTCACAAGTTGATGGTTCACATTTTCGACACTGACCGAACCACCAGAACATAAAATATCAACAGCACAAACAGCACTGCCAGCAAAGCAGAGCATTTCCACAACGCTTTCTTTTTAACACTGGTTGTGACTGAAAAGCACTCGTAGGAGCGTTTTCATATATGCTTGCAGCAAAAGACAAAAAATAGACTCAAAGCATAAAAGGAAGCTTTGTGATGAGGCCATATCAGGCATAGAATACTGGAAGGGTTGCTTTGTATTGGCTGGGTGGACTCAATATGCAAATTACCCCATAGTTTTTGGGGTGTCCCACGTTGCCTCACTTCTCCAGCGTTGGCGTGCTGCTAACTCACTTGCCATAGCAGTGCCGATGCTAGCCTCAATGACAACAAAAGGTTTGGTTGAACAGTTCTTTTTTTTAAGTGCTCTTTTCTAGTTCCGTAATGTGGTGTTCCACACATTAATTACACATCTCCTCTTTTGACCTTCATTTGAGAAATAAGTAACAGTTCATTCTTTCTTCCAATCTCTTGGGAAACTGAACACGTTTTCAGATTTAAAAAACCCTGAGGCAGACCAGCACTGCATCTCTAGTTAGTTAATGATACCAAAGACAGACGCTCAACTGTGGGTGAAGCAGCTACACAATGATCTTTCCTTGAATTTGTATTTGAGCATGTATTTTTCCCGTAAAGGACAGCATGACGTCATAAGTTTATTTTCAGGGACCCCCCCTAGAATTTTGATTTTGAAACATTGAGGGGTTCCAAGAGGCTAATTAGAGTGCCCTGAACCCCTCAGGACCCCCTGTATTTCTCAGCTTGGGTACAGTATATATTGTGCAAAGACAAAGTAACATAGAGATTTGCTAAATGAATGCTGTGAATGTGGCTTTTCTCTCTTGATTCTCTCCTGAATGTGTGGCTCCTTTGAAAAAAAACATAAGGACGGCTGATGCAACGTCCCTGGGAACAAATAACTCTTAACTTGGTTGTTGTTTGAAAGAATGCACATATCTTAAAGCTGGTCGATGTTGAGCTCTGAAATATGGCCTCTCCACCACAGAAAAGGCGATCTCAGCCACATATGCGCTCTTGAATCACTGTCACAATAGCCTCTATTCACAAATGTTTTGCCTCTTCCTGTAAATAATATACTGATCTATATTTCTTTCCGCCTTTCAATAAAGCAGCTTTTGTCCATTCAGTGTATGAACCCATGGCCCTGCAGACAGATCCATGTGGCTATAACCACAAACAAATGCCTATTGTCTGTGAGGATAGTGCACTACTTCACCAGGAGAGGAACGTAAAAGTGCCCTGTACTCTCACCGTATCCAAAACTTTAACTGCTCCTAGTAAAACATCTCCAAATTGTTCAGAGGAAAATGCTTCTGCAGAGACGGCATGTTTGTCTGAATGTGCTCATATGTGTTTTCCTGTCTCTTGCTAATAATTGCTGATTGGGTTAAGTTGTTTACTCTGTTGTTATCAGGCCTGACACAGAGAAACTCTTCTTCTCGGTTCCTTCATCCTGTGAGCAGTGCTAGCAAGAGAACTTGTTTACCATCACTCTGCCATCACAACAGATCAACTCCTTGTTTCTCTTGACCATATGATACCACTTGTTTTCGGCTGAACCATCAGAGACAGGGGAAAATCAATTACAGACCAGAAGCTGCATCACTGATTTGAATCAGTGCGGTCATGGTTAATGCATCTGAACTCCTGAGCTGCGTTAATATAATTAGGTCAAAAGGTCTGTAAACAAAAGAGGTTATAAAACAACATGGCAGTCCTTAATTAAGATGTACTGAATAACTAAGTAGTAATACATAAGAAATGTACACATAGGTTATATAGTACTGTGCAAAAGAGAGAGAACACACACACACATTTTCTAAACCTATTATCCTCCTGGGTCGCAGGGGGAGCTGGAGTCTATCCCAGCGGTCATTAGGCGCAAGGCAGGAAACACCCTGGACAGGTCGCCAGTCCATCACAGGGCAGACACACAGACATACACAGTCCTAGGGGGTGTGTCCAATTGACCTGACTGTATGTCTTTGTGTGGGAGGAAACCCACGCAGACACGAGAACATGCAAACTCCACACAGTAAGGACCCTGGTCGCCTGGCCAGGAATCAAACCCAGGCCCTTTTTGCTGTGAGGTGACGGCGCTGCCCACTGGGCCACCATGCTAAAACATGCATAAGAAAAGGGAATTTCCAAAACCGGAGAAAATTATTCAAAGAGAAAATGGAACTCCAGACAACTGTGTAAGACATGGTAGACCGCCTTTAGATAAACAACCTGGGTAAGCACCATACACTATACCAATAAGAGTCCTTGGCCAAGACTCCTAACACTACCTTCACCTACCTGTGTAAAAAATGATCAAATTGTAAGTCATTCTGGATAAGAGAGTCTGCCAAATGCCATTAATGTAAATGTAAATGTACACTAACTTCAGATCTAAAAAAATCCACAGTCTATCTTTCCAAAGTGAGAAGACGCAATGCTATGGGTCTGAAAGGATGCCCAGCTATCATGTAGCTGTTACTAAGAAAAGGAAATAGACAAAATCTGCAAATCAAATAAGAAAGCTGCTGGTGTTGTCAGAGCAATGGACTGATCACCCCAGAGTCCAGTCCTCAACATTGGACAGTGTTGGGATTAGTTGGATCGTGACATGCAGAAAATGCAACTTGTAAGGACTGAACTTTGGAGGTGTGGAAAAATCTCCCTGCAGATCTTCAAACAAAAAGAAAGTCTCCTAAAAACAATGGAAGCTATAACAAAGGCAAAGAGTGGACATGATTGTGTATGGATGTTGGGGCTTTCAGTTTCTTTTTAAATGATGTTTTCTGCTTTTTTCATGATGGTTGGAAATGAATAACTTATCTTCTAAATCTAGTATTCATTTTAAGATACCAAGAACCAAGATAGAGTTCTGCAGAAGTGCACACTCATGAGATATCCTGTAAAACACTGACTTAAAACTCTGGTAACTGTATAGATTAGACTTTACGTAAGGACAATAGTGGAAAAACATTTGTGACCCAGGATGGACGTATCCTGTCTGTTGGAGGGCAGGTTACTGTAGGGCAGTCATAAAGATGACAGACAGCAGCTATCTGGTGGTGAACACAGCTCTGTAATTTTACACAGCTTGCCTTTCCCTTGATGCTGCATATTAACTTGATTGAATTAGACTGAAATTGCTCAAGACTGTTGCTTGGTGTTTGTTCCTTTGTGCTCTTTGATCACAGGGCCCTGCATTTTACTGTATGTCACTGGACAGTCATTTTTCTCCTGACTGATTGATCCCAAACAAAGTGGCCTGAAGTTCATATCCAAGAACTTCCAGTAAGTGTTATTCCATGAAGTGCACATTTCTGCTAAATACGTGCCTTTAAACATTATTCACAGTCCAGGCCACTTCCATGTATTCCTTGGAAAGGAACGACAAAGGGGAGCTTTCAGATTGATAAAGTTAGTGGATGGATGAAGTAGTTATAAGAGGGAAAAGATTCCTTGGTGCAGATTCCTAGAAAAGATGAGGGGCCTGTATGTGACTCAGTTAGACATGTTGGGCAATCCCCTTGGTTATTATATTGTCTGTGTACCACAAAAAATCTACATATTTCAAATAATCCCTGTGCACATTTGTGCATATCAGGTTCCTATAGTTCTCCAAGACATTGTCTCACATCCTGTCACACCCGGCATGTATGCAGCTGATTATCAGTTCTAACTTTCCACTGGGAAGACTTTCTCTTAAAGGCAGCGAGAGAATATTTTTGGGTTCAACGAACAGGAAAAGCCTCAGACGGCCAGAGTTACGTAATATCTCAGGGCTTTATGGCTGCGAGCACAGCCTGACACGGCTGCCATATTTTATAAGCAGCCGTATCGGAAATTTTATGAACAGGAACCCGAGAAAATGCCATTTTTAAAGGGAATGACCGTATGATTACATTCAAATGTGTGACATTATGAGCCACAGGGCCACAACCTGCTGAGATTCAGAGCCCTAGCTGTAAAACTGTATCTTTATTGACCGCCTTCATGTAACGAACAGCCCATTTTGTGTGTCTGAGTGATGAGAATAGCTTTATGGTGGGTGAGTCTCAGGGTTCATCTGCGGTTCATGGGTAACATTCTTCTATGATGTGTGAATTTAGAGCTACTTCCGTACATCAGCCCACACCATCACACATACATCCGAACATAGCAAAATGATTTATATTTCATATGGGTAGAATAGCCTGAACCCAATCTCAAGTACAAATGTTGCTTCTTTATTGAAATATTTACTCAAGTGCAAGTACCTTTTCTAAAATGAACTTTTGTCAAGTATCATGTTTTCAAAGAAGTACAAAAGTATCAAGTCAAAAGCTACTTAATTAATGAGTTAAGCTGGAAATAACCTACATGACGTTTAATGCTTACATAACCTTTAATCCCAGGCTTGTTACATACTAAGGCTCATTATTTAGTAACTACACTGTTAGAAATAAAGGTTCTGTGCAGGTACATTTTTTGGTCATCAAGGTACAAACAACGTAAATAAACCCTCAGAGGTACAACAGTGGTTTTAAGGTCCGACTGTGCACCATAAATAAGTTTTTAACAGGTTAAAAATATGTATTTGTACCTTTTCATAATCTGATGCTTTAAAACAGAACAGTAAAAAAAAGCCTGGAGATGAGACGGGGTGTGTGGTGTACCCTTGAGGGAACCACCCCAGTGACAAGGGGGGCACAGCCCCAGTGACAGTTTAGTACCTTTTTTCTGAGAGTATAAAGGGACTCCAATGCAAACTGGTTGAGCTATTCTGAGGTCATAGAAGTGTGTAATAAAACTTTGGGCCCACCTGGCAAGCCCTGGCCTTTTAAGCGGTCACTAT
Source organism: Colossoma macropomum (assembly GCF_904425465.1). Lineage (NCBI taxonomy): Eukaryota > Metazoa > Chordata > Actinopteri > Characiformes > Serrasalmidae > Colossoma > Colossoma macropomum. The sequence goes on along the minus strand of NW_023494802.1, from coordinate 11,922,934 downwards.
CCTTACATTGAAAACGGAGAGCATCACACACTTAACGCCCATCTTTAACAGAAATACTGTTATTTTGTCATGAGAGTGTGCACACTGGACGACAAGGCAAAACAAATTTTGTCTACAAAAAGCACTCAAACTGCCAAATCTTCTCCAATATCACACAACACAAAGTTCAAGTGGCCCATTAAACTGTTTGTGCTTATTATGCACATCTACATTTACATTTACAACATTTAGCAGACGTTCTTATCCAGAGCGACTTACACACAACAAGTAAAGTGAAATGTGAACTGGGAATGAATGAGGTTGAAACGCCAAAATCATGGTCAAAGCTTGAGAAGTATTTCACTACAAATTGGCTACTTATTTGAAACTGTAAAGAGAGTGATTATTAGCCTGGACTGAACAAGCACCTCTTGCATGCACATCTCTTCACCTTTTTTATATTTCTCTTGGCTCTCTTACTGGCTGTTGCTTGAATTACTCATTGAGTTACATCACTGCACTCAAAAAACTGAAATGCTGGATTTACTTAAAAATACTATGTCAAGTGGTTCCATGCAACTGGGTTAAGTAGCCTTTAATATGTTTAATTAAGTAACATACTGAATAAATTCAAGTAAACCACAATAGAAAGAGAACATAAAGATAACAGGTTTAAGTTAGATCAAATTATTTCATGAAGTTGTTACTGTATTACTGAGTTATAGTAGAATCAGCAGTAAGTTACATGGTAGCCTGCAGTTAAAAACCAACAGAGTGGTACAGCTGACTGTGGAGTTTAAGAAAGATGCACACCAAATGAAAGGTAGAGCAAGAGGAGAGAAAATATAAAGAGAGTGAATAAAACAAGTGAAAGATATACAATGCCAGGAGCCAAAAGGAAAGTTGTTGAGTTTTACTTGACCAAACACTTAAGAAGTAAATTTAACAACTCACTTCATTTCATTGAAAGAACACAACTCAGATGAGAGAAAACTGATTAAAACCTGCAACAGAGTGATTTCATTTTTTTAAATGCATCTCACATTACAGGACTTGTGAATGTTTTGAGCCATAAAAATCAAACTGTATGAAAATATCAGAGTTGGATCTGAAGCCTTAAAAATATTAGATATAAAAATTTAACATTTCTTGTGGAGTCCCACAAGTGTTAGTTTTAGGGCTTTTGCTTTTCCCTTTTGTACATGTTACCTTTTGGTGAAGGCATTAAGAAACATAAAATCAATTTTCATAGTTGGTCTGTTGACATCCAAGTATACATTTCCATTCCATCTGAAAATCAAGCATCTGTAGACAGGCTTATCAGCTGTTTGTGAAAAATGTCTGCCTTGATATCTCAAAATTTTCCACAACTCAATCACAAAAAAGCTGAAATATTGATCCTTAGTACTAAAACTCAGAGAAAGCTGTTTTATTAGAAGCTTGGCTCTTTAGCTTCATATACTAAACCTGAAGTACAAAGTAATCTTAGACTCTGAGCTCTGTTTTATCCTTCATGTAAACACAGTCACTAAAGTAGCTTTCAATTGAGAAATATCCCTAAAGTTTGACCTTTTCTATCTGAGAGGGACTCAGAGAAACTTGTTCAAACATTTGCTGCAAGCAGAGTTGATTACTGTCATGTTTTTCTTAATGCGCTTCCTAAGAAAACAATATCTTCTCAACAACTTGTGCAAAGCACGGCAGCACGGATCCTAACAAAACCAAGAAAGAGAGATCATATCACTCCCGTTTTTAACTGGCTACCTGTGTCTTTCAGGATAGTTTTTAAAGTTCTGCTACTAGTTTTTAAAGCTCTAAATGACCTTATAGCTCCCGCTTACATCACTGAATGTCTGTCTATGTTCCAGCAAGTGATTTTAAAAGCGTATCTCTTTAACTTAGCCTTTCATTAAAATTCTATGTCTCTTTAGTATTTATCTTTTTAATTTGATGTGTTATTGTCTTATATGGTTTTAAATCATATATATATATATATATATATATATATATATATATATATATATAGTATATATATAATTATTATGTTTTAAAGTTTTGTTGATTTTGTTGATTTGTTAACACAGATTTTTCTTTTTCTGTGTTTTATTGATCTTCAAAGTGAAAATAAGAACACGTCCTTTTCACAAAACCCAGGGTCAGGAGCCAAACCTGTGCCCTTCCGACTGTATTCTCATATAGATAATAGATATCAGTAACTTTCTTTGAAAACAAGAAGTCCATACTTCACTTTCTTGTTAATGTTCCACCTTTTAAAACCAACATTCTCTCTTTGTTACTCTGTAAACATTAAAGGGTGATTGCCAGTTTTAACATCAGGTAACCCCTTTTACAGCTCGTTTAAAGATACTGGATACCTGATTGAGCATTATCTTTTTACTGATATGTAGATGTTATTATAAAACTTGTTAATGACACAGCGCTGCTCATTCAGCAGCTTCAGGTCCCACCTTCTCACCAGCAGCCCTTCACGCCACTGACAGTTTAATTTCACATCAGTTCAAGAAGTATTTACTCCCTGACCGCTGCTTTGAGACTGTCGCTTTCATTTGCTGCAAGTTCCTGTGATTTTTCGTAAGTGATGTCAAGGTTCATGCCACACGTGTGCTCGAAGCTGCTGAGGTGTGACCCAAGAGTTCAAAAATACCACTGAGCCACTGAGCCAGCCTGAGCTGGTGTGAATGAGGATTGTGACTGTAAAGGCAGGTACAGCTGGTCTACTCCCCACAGCTTACAGTCACTGCAGCCTGCAATCATCATTCTTCTCCTCTTATTCCCTCTCTGTCTCTCCTTTTCTCTCCAAACGAGTTCCTCCACTGCATTCCGGGAGGATTTTGCAGGATTTACAACACGGCCATTTTTCTTAGGCTCAGCAGATTCTCCTGTGTGTAACACACATAACTGCACACTGAATTGGTGGTTCAGGTGCAGCCTGCACTCTGAAGAAGAAAGCTTTGAGGGGGAATTATACTCACTTAATAATGTCTACATAATTAAATGGTCAAAATGCAAACAAAGTCATTCAGAGTGGTTTGGTGTGAAATGCTCCATTCTAGAAAATCTTATCAAGTCAGAGCTGTTTACAGTGGTGGTGATAGGAACCAGACGTCTGAAGAGTTTAATGGCTCTAAAAGCTGCATTACAGAAAGTTATTGCATGAGATCATTGCCAATACATTGTATGATGCCTGAGACATTGTTTTATGGCATTGTTTAGGCATAAAACATAATTTTTTTATGTCCTGAAATTTGATCAGGGTGAAGAGGTACATGCATGGCACTGTAAGGCAAAACAGTCCCCAAAAGCAATGTTTTAAAACATATCAGGAAATTACATGCAAAACTCAGAAGACGTGCAGGTTCACTGGTTGTTTTGCATAAGTAAAAACACAGCTATGTTTGTGTTGTAGACCCCGGTACCCATAACAACCAAGTGTGATGAAATATGAGTTAGTTAATGTCTCTACAATAAGCCATTTCACGTCAACCCACTCTGAAAGACTTTGTGGTTTAAAAATTATTTTAAATTCTTTCATTCGTTAATTTAAACAATGTGTTTAAAATGGTTTAAATTAATGATTAAAATATATATATTTTTAAATATATTTTTATATGCATTCAATTTTTATAGTGATTATTATTATATTTTTCATTATTATTATTATTACAATTATTTAAATTCTTATTATTTTGTGTAGTTCATCAAGATTAAACAGAAAAAATTTAAGTGTATTAAATGCATTCTGAGAACATCCTAAGGGCATAATTTCCTTAGCTGGTAAGACAGTATTGTACAGGTAATATGATGTAAAAGAGCATAGGTAGTGCAAAAGATGACAGATGAGTAAATGAACTCAAATATGTAAACCATATCAGCAGTGTAGCATATTACAACTTATATGTAGGCCATTACAAAACACAGCATACTAACAGATTATATTGGCAAACTAATGAACTGTCCTTGAGTGGTAAATGTGGTCAGTCCAGAGAAAGAGGTTGTTGCAGCACAGAGGCTTGACCACACATTTATCTAATGTGGTGCAAAGGTTCTGTGCAGGCATCTGTCAGCTGCCGTAACAGATCTGCGGTTGGTGCTTTCCTGCGAGCACGTTTGGCTGTCAGTTGACGTTGCATGAGCAAAAGTTCAAAAAAATGCGGTGGTGCTTCACAGGTCTCAGAGGAAGCCTGTGCTAGCCTCGCCCTTCTAGCACTGATGGTATCGTGTGACTGGGGGAATCTTAACTAGTGGGTGGAATTGGATATGATTAAATTGCGGGGGGGGGAAAGGTCCTGTTGTTCAATATCGTGTCTTTGCTAGTTGCTGTATTATGTTTTAGGTAAACCATCCATCACCCTTACAATGTTGTCTATCAATTTAAGAAATGTAAAGAAAATTGTGGTCATTCACAATTAATAGCAAATTTACATACTTAATTACAATTAACGACAAATATTAATAATTAATTTACTCAAATTTGACCAGTACATTTTGTTGTTAGCTGTATGAGTGGACAAAATAAGCTTCAGAATGTATTTATTACTTTCAGTGATTCAAGTCTCCTGCAAGCACTGTCCAGCATGGTCCCCCAAAGGCATCCTTCACTGCTAATGTTACTGATATTACTGTTATTGCCGGCATCAGTGATGTGTTTCGCTTAGTTTACACTCAGTGTCCTTCAGTGATAAACAAATTCACAGCATAGTAGTAGCTGGACTACTACAACTTTGTTATCGTAAGAGTCTTCAATGGAACTCTTTGGCATTTAAAAGCTGTCTATGAATGAGAGGGCGAGAATCACAGTCATAGCAACTGGGCTTCAGACTGGAGCTGCAGATGGTTCGAACTGTCAAACTAGGTAAATACTGTGGCGTCAGCGTAGAATAAGGTGTAGACAACATAGCACATACAGGTGAAAGCTATTTTATTTTGAACAGGCACTTTAACAGACAGCAAAAAATGCCCAGTCCAGTGCTCCCCTAACACGAAACATAGGGAGAGGTTATGCAGGAGGACAAAACGTCTGTGGAAAGTGGGCAAAACGTCACTGTAAAACCATCGTCTTCAGTCACAGTTACTCCAACCAACACAACTACACTGATAACATCAACAAAGCCAGCAGCAGTGAGTGTCCTTCTGACCCAAGAGCCGTTTGCATGGCCGCACCCCTCTGAGCTCCTCACGGCAGCAGCACCGTAATATGTTAACTACATAAAAAAAAATTGGATTAAGCTGATTTTTTTTTCAAATATGTGGAATTCTCCTTTAAACATGTGTATTAATCTGTGTGTTCCCATTAAATGTTCATCGTGCTCTAGTTAAGACCCGCCACCTGCACACAGTATTTAGCACATTACTCTCATATCTCTCTTCATGCATAATGGCCTAAAAATGAGTGCATGACTCTCACTCCCACAGTCTGGGCCCAGCCTTTCTATTCTCATCGCTCAGCTGTAAATCAAGAGCTTGGCTAGCTATTAAGCAGCCCTGTTCAAAGGCTTGGAGCAGAGAGATATAACTGGGCTCAGATTACATCAGAGATAAAGCCTGAACCATGAAAGTCTAAAAAGAAACATTTTGTCCCCTGCTTAGAGATCTGCAGACCGATATCTCCATTTGCAGTCTATTCCGACTCTGCAGCATTACAAATGGAGAGCAGACACTGGGTCCATATCTCGTAAACTGTGCTATGTATCATTCAGTGAGAGCATATTTTCTGCTCTTGGATCATAAACAGGAACCGCTGGCCACCATGACCTATCACGACTGGTCAGACTTCAGCACGTGTATGATGTCTAGACATCTAAGTGTCTCAGCATGCGGCCCTTCATTCCAGCAGTCTTGCCCTCTCTCACCTCCAGCACCCAACACTGAAAAAAAAAATGCATTGAAATGCATTTCAAATATGTACATTATTCACGTATGAATAAAATATATTAGACTGCATCAACACAGTTGGCCTTTCCATGCTCCGCCCACAAACACGTTCTTTCGTAGCAACTTTTGCGATGTGGGACAAGCTTTAAAGAATGTTGGCAAAAACCATTCAACCTAATAAATACAAACGCAAAATATAGAAATTTAAAGTGCATTTTTTTATTTCAGTTTCTATTTCCATAGCTTTTTACTTGTTTATCACATAGTAGATAAGTTGTAGCTGTTTTATCATGTAATCCATAATTTTTTAAAATTTCAGCATAATCCACTTTTTTGAGAAATACGCAGTCCTGCATAGTGCTTTGAAGAAAAATTGTTCACTTTAGAGAAAGTAACTTTTTTTTTTTAAAACAATGTTGACCATTGAAGCTACACTGGTGTCTTCTGAGTTTTATATGTAATGTTGATGTAACTAAAATCATAATAATCAGGTTCCTTTAATTTTCTAATTACTTATAACTTTCTGCATGTATTTCACCAAAGTAACCAGAGGATAATAATTTATACAAGACAATAGACTGCAGGTCAAATAATTGTTATAAAGCTATCATAAAATTACAGTGCCAACCAAAATACCGTCGTATGCAGAAGTTTGAACACCACTGGTCAAAGTACTTGTTTTGTTTAAATGGTTTTAAGTTATATATATGTTAGTTTCTGTTTATTTTCTGGGTATAACACATTGGGAAAAATTCAAATATAACATATAAAATGTCTCACAACTTTTGCATAGGCTACATTTTATGTTTTTTTTTCCCCCAATATGTTTAAATTCAGTAAATAAACAGTAATTGTGCATTAAAATATAGTGATAAAAATAAAAATTAAAATATCGTGTTATCTGTAGAGAATGTGTAACTTATTTTCACTTAGAATATCAACCAAACATGCAACTTGACCAAGGGCACCCAAACTTTTGCATACAACCATATTTGTAAGTAAACCGTAAAATAAAAATTTTCATCGTATCCATTTATTTGACAGGGACATTGTTCATTAATCAACAGGAAAAGAATAATGTACATGAGCCAGGGCTAGGCCGCTAGGCTAATTTTCTTCTGTTGTCCCTGGCGGGTTCTTAAAATAACATAAAATTATAATAAAATTATTTATCACAAATTACACATAAAGATAATGCATACAGACTTATACCCAAACCAATACAATGCAAATCATTTTTTAGAATAGTTTGATTTTTCACAAAACAACCTGAAAGACTTTGTTTACTTCTTAACAAGCAAATTATACTGAAATTGTAAAAAATTGTCAAAATTCCTCTTTAACATTTATACTGCAGCAAATTCAGCAGTGCTGTTCCAAAGAAATGCCTAGTTTCAATTAGCTACAGCAACATAGTCCAGCTCAGTAGCATTTAACACTGTAAACTTAACATTATGCAGCAACTCAAAGTTACCAGAATTTCTCATTATGTTGAACAGATCACATTTGTGGGTGGAGCATGGACAGGTCAATTATTGTCAGAAGTAGGTCAAGAAAACCTGAAGACAGAACTGTATTCATGTAATATATGTTTTAATGGGAAAATGGTGCACATATGTAAATCAAGTAAGAAGCAAGCAGCCCAGGAACGTCCTCTCACCAGCCACACACACCCGGCCTGGGCAGAAACAGACACCCCTGCCCACTCCCCAGCGCCTCCATGCCTTCTATAGCAAATTAGTGCTGCTAAATTACAGTATGCGGTGAACATGCTGAAAAAAAGGCAGAAAAAACAGTGTGTTGTGGTGTCTGGCTGGGGGCTTGTGATGTCTAGCCAACAGGGAGAGCTGTGAACCGCAGAGGGCTGTGAATAATTTCTCCACAGGAAGCCGGCCTGTTCACATGGGCTCCTGCTGCTGGCCCTTACCTCACGTTCTCGCCCACATGTTTTTAATCACCGCTCACAAACAGAGACCAAAAGCGCAATTAAGAACTGCTTGTGACGAGCATTCCGGCGGGATATTCTCAGCCATGCCTGAAACGCTTTCCTCAAACAGTAGAATAAAGCGGGCAGCGCACGAGGACGCCTGCGGCTAAGCACTTGGCTATGCTAACACACGCACACACAGCTTTGCCTAGCTGTATTAGCTGTTTGTTGCAAAGACTTTTTTAACCCCTTAAATTCTAAGACCCTGTTGATGGTCTGGACTTCCACCATTATGTCTCATAACTAACTACATTGCGCAGTAGTTTCACGGTTGCTGAATGATTTAAGTAGTTAGTGGATATTAAGCCTTAAAGGGGAATTTGTTGTGTAATGTAGTATTCTGTAGTGCAGAATTATATTTCTCAGCCTTGTCAGTTTGACAGAATTGACAATTTTGTATTATTGTCATGTTTTGTCCATCAGTGTTCTCTCGCTACAGTTCTGTGCATGCATTACACAAGTGTTGCCCAAAACCACTGGGATCATTTTCTTTGTTAAAGGAATTATTCAGCCAACAAGCAAAAAAAATCAGACAGTCTGTTGCCAAGAATCCACCCCAAAAACCCTTGACCTTTTTCAGAATTTACTCCCACCTTCAAGATACATCATCAAAAGGGGGTTTCCGTAGTCTTTAAAACTGAAAATGGTCGTCTAAAACTTCTGCAGCACCGCTGTAACAGGTCAGTAGGCATGTTTACAACAGATGTAGCAATGCTTAATATTTTCATTTTAGCCAGAGTTTCCCTCTAAGATTAATCACTGAATAATAATTCTACAGTTTAAGCTGTTCAGGTTGGTTGATGTCATCTGTAGTTGCTAAAATGTAACTACATCTGACCATTATGCCATTACCTGTGGTGGATGACATAATCCATTTCTGTTACAGGGAATGGTGATTCATATATTGACCTTTGTACAGCAGTATGGCACAAGACTTCTGGTGTGCCAAAAACAAAATATATTGAAATTCCTTTCTGTCTGGATGATATCACAGTTTCTTCACAGAGAGAGCTGCACAAGTTCGCTATGTTCACAAATCTTTCCCATAGACACTACGTTAAGCTAGGCCGGAGTATAAAAGATCCCATAACGTTGCATATAAGTACGCTGAGGTTGCTCAAAGTGCTTAATCATCGTCTGTCTATCACGATGTAGGTCTCCCCCTACTTACCACAGACAGACAGACAAGACAAGCAGTTATATACACATGCAAGCAACCACATTTAACATGCAACAGTAATGTGAGTAGGAGTTAGTGCTGATGCAGCCAGACTGCTCTGTTACTGTACTGAGCGATTGAGTCAGTATCAGTGCTTTAGTGAGTCAGATGAAGACAGCGCAGTAGTTTTAGAGTCTAGACCACAGCCTCTCCACCTGCTCCAGCCTTCAGTCACCCACCCTGACCCCAGCCAGCCCTCTCCTCCCCTCCGCGTGATGGAGGACTGAAGTAATTACTGTTGCTAACTATGATAAATTGCCTGCCTAATTAAACGGGACACTCAAACAAACTGCTTGTTCATTAATCAGTCTTGTTTGCCCTTTTTTTCCGCTTTCAAGTGGGCTCTGGAAGCCATTTGTAGCAATTACGTGTCTTTCCATGACCAGCCTTAGCCGCTTACAGCTCAGAAGTGCACCAGAGAGTGGGCTTGCCCTCCTTCTTCCTGCCCTCCTGCCTTCTCCTGGGTGGTACGCCAGAGATGCCCTCAAGTTGGGCATAGCCATATGGGCAAAATTATCCTACACGTTAGAGCATGGCGTTAAGAGGCTAAATTGAACACAGAGCACATTTTCTGTCAGCAGAGGCCTTTACTGGAGTAAAATAAATAAAGAATCTGAACTATGTTTACCTGCATACCACACATAGCGGAACAGACAGTTGTCGTATGTGAAGTTCAGACTGTTTGATTCTGTAAGGGATGCATTGACTGATGTACAGGACTTCGCAAAAGTCAGTGACCATCCATCATTTATTTCATTTCCAGTCAAAATAGACAACAAAACATAATATCCTTCTTTTTCTGTATTTACTGTGTCTACCCTTTACCTTTCTTACAGGCTTTACTCTTTTCAGAAGTCTTTCAGTGTTTTAAAGAGCGGGAGAGATATTTTTCCACAACTCTATAGTTCAGTTTTAGAAGTTGGTTTATTTTCTGCTTCTCACAATTCAAGTAATCCCAAACACATTCAGTCATTTTGAGGTTTGGGCACTTTAACAGCTACACATCCTTTCAGACTCATAGTGTTGAGTTGTCTTCTCACAGTGGAAGGATGGACAGAAACACATGGATTTTTTTCAGATCTGGAATGGAGTTTGATTTTCTCCTCTCTCTCAAAGATCTCTCTCGAAACACTGTTTATTTGATGGTGGCAGTTTTGGTGGACTACCAGGTCTTGCATGGTTGTTAGAGGTCCCAATTTCTCTGCATCTTTTATTATTTTTTTTTTAACTCCAGTTCTGGAAACTCCCATTGGAAACTCTTGGAAATCTCCTCAGAAATATCTCCTAAAAAATAAATGACTTGTTTTTAATGGTTGTTTTGACTGGAAATTCAGTAAATGAAGGGTGATCTTTTTGCACAGCACTGTGTATTCATACAGAATTTATACTGTATATTTATGATAGTTTTGGTACAGTAGTATTTTTCCTTCAGGAGCTTATGCATATTACTTTAGCTTTACGAAGCAGTTGGTGAAGCTGTTGATGTGTTTGTGGAAAGGAAATGGGCACGAAATCCAGCCTGCTTTTACTGCTGCATTTGTAATAGCTACTAACACCCACAGTGATAAAATTAATAAAAAACTAATAGCTCTGCTTGCACTGATATTGCTTTATGAGGCTAAATCGTCGTCTGCCTTTATTTATAGCTAAGTAATGTTGTATCAAGGTTTATGGCTTCTTCCACGTAGCACAATGTGAGTGAATAACAGTGGGAGAGTCCCCTGCCGCTTCTGATAGAAACTGAAATAAAAAGTGACTAATAGCAGAAAGCACAACAAACTGGGTGGTTTCTATCATTAGAAGCTTCAAAGTGAAAGCTGTGGTTTTTTTTTTCTCTTACCGGCATGTTTAAAACAATACAGACGATGAATTCAGTACAGAGTGCAGAGAATTATACTCGTGCTCCACACCGGGTGCCAAAAACAGCAGAGTGTTAAGAGGGTTAGTCTTCACCAGTCACAGGTTTAGACCAGCTAATTTACCATTGGTAACTGGACAGCTTGTTGCTTCAGCATAACATATGGACATGAAGGGAGAGAGGAACCGAGAGGGAGGTGGAGAGAGAGAGCAGATGGTGGTAAGGCCTCGCTGACATGAGTGTTGTGTCACGCTTCCCCTCTGGCACCAGACATACAGTTCTGTAGCCATTCTGACTGTCTGCTTCCAGCACAGCCATCGGGATCCACACTGCCACACTGTCTTCTCCCACACAACCCAAACCCTGACATTCTCATAGCTTTTATAGAAAAAAAAGTGGGCAAAGAACCAAGAAGAACCGAGAATGACCTTTTTTGGTTTGCCGAAAAACCTTTCAATGGACGATTCTTTGAAGAACATTTTTAGATGTGAAGCATCTCATGGAGCGGGTTTGCAATTGTAGTGATATGTAATAAATAACTTTCATTTATATTGCACTTCTCATTCAGTTACAATTTCACAAAGTAATATAAGTAAAATATTGGACAGATAAAACACTACATTCTCAATGAAAATGACAGCATAATTACAAACAGGAGACAATGAGCCACAATACTTCAAGGTGTATACTAGCCTAAATATGCATGTTTTTAATCTAGTTTTAAAAACACCTATCAACTGTGCATTCCTAATGTTCTCTGGAATGCTCTTCCAGAGTTTAGAAGCTCCAGTCGTATGCAAAAGGTTGGGCAGCCCTGGTCAAATGACATGTTTTGTTGATTTTCTAAAGGAAGATAAGTTACACACCCTCTACAGAGAACACACTTTTTATTGCACAGTTACTGCTTATTTGCTGAATCTAACTTATTGGGGGAAAAAAAAACATAAAATGTGGGCAGCATTTTTATTTTTTTTATTTGTTTCTTTTTTTTTTAGTGTTAAATGCAATAAGACAATAGAAAATGTGCACTGAACCTTCTGAAAATGCAATATATAAATTGTTGATGTCTTATTTTCACTTAATCTTCCACCAACTGAGCTGTAAGTGATCGTTTGCAGTAAGCCTGCCTCAGCTAAGCTGGTCTGGACAGAGCATAGTGCTTCAGTAAGATATACTGGATCTTGGCCATTAAGGCCTGTTTACACCTTGCATCAACATGTGTTTTCGGAGATCGCATCATGGCCGCATGAAAAGCCAGATGTGAACACCCCCCGCACACACACTGTGAGACGGATCTTAACCATGTTTGTCTTCTTGCACTCCGGTCTGATCAAAGCCAAACTTGTCTACTTGTATCATAATGGGGAAAAAAGTAAACAACAGCAAAACGGAAACAATGCATGTGTTGATGTGCTTTTTACATGGGAAAAAAGTCAGATCTCATCTGGTCACACTTTTAGTTGAGAACTGTAAACAGAGTCTGGTTTATCTAGATAGGAGCCGGACATGAAACACATGTAACTGCAAGGTGTAAACAGGCTGTAAGAGCTTTAAATGTAATAAGCTAGACATTGTATGCAATGCGGAACTTAACTGGAAGCCAGAAGCAACTCTAAATGACTGGAGTAATATACCCAAATTTGCTTTCATGTAAGCCTACGGGCTGCTGCAATCTGAACTAGCTGGATCCTGCTAAGAGTCTTAGAGATATTAGAGATATTGTAACACACTCACTCGCTCACTCACTCACTCACTCACTCATGTTTAGCAGGCTGAAAATTCTCCACTAGGGAGCACAAAGAAGTTTTAGTGATTTTGCATGATGTTGTTATTTCCATTAATAATTATGTTTGTTTTTTGTTTTAATATTGATGTAAAGAAAGCTTGAGACATCAATATGATAAGGATAATTGTAGGTGTACTTTGTTTACCCAGTTTTAAGTTTGTATTGCTGTATGTAAGCTTCAGCTTTGTGATGTTATTAACCCCCACACATCAGATTAAATTTGTATCCCTGCCCCCTCATAATGTAAAGGTTCTATATAAATGAAAAATGTTTATCTATACATTCATGCTACAAACTGTTCAGGAAGTCTGTGTCATTTACAGCTGGCATGGCATAGTACCACTGCCATGCTGTACAACACACGCAGGCATCAAACCGCAAATTATAGGCTCTACGGTATATTTATAGTCTAGTGTGTGTTAGCATTACACATAAAGATAAGGCTGAGAGTGGTCAGACGGTCTTACACTTTTCTGATGATGAAATAGGTTTACTAAATAGCAGCCGTGTTTCAGGAGTTCAGACATGTTGTGTCTAGTCGGACCCCTACTTGCAAGATAGAGATCCAGAGGATTCTTCTGTTTCATGCAGAATCATAGCAGTATCACTGAACTTTATGAACCAAGAGAAATATCTCTTGTCATCTAGCCCAGATAAAAATGCAGAGGGGAAAAAATATAGCTGGACATTTATCCGTCTGAAGTTAAGGGGATGACTCTGGTGAAATATGGTATACAGTAATCCCTCTTTTATCCAGCGTAACAAAAATACTCTCCCAACCTGACTGTAATGTGTTGTCTAGACACAGCAAAGGTAGGCGATAATCTGACCAAACCCAGGCGGCTACATCTGGTGTGGAGGAAAAGCGTTTCAGACAGATTTCTCTTGTCTGGCCTGCGGCGGCGTTGGACAAATCCTAGAGGTGAGGTGAAGCGTTCTGGATTCGTCCCAGTTTCCAAAGGGATCTGTTTATAAGCTGTGGTTATGGGAATATAACTGAATAGGACACATTCTCCACAAAAAAAGCTTTCTTGTTAACCTTTCTTGTTAAGAGTAGTGCAGCCATCCAAGTGTTACTCAAAGCAAATAATCAAATTTCAGTGTTTGCATTAAAAAGTCATTTTCAATTTCCATATTTTCAACTATTGTCGGCAGCTGAAGTTTTGAGGGTTTGGGGTATGAGAGCAATAAGGACACAAATATAATCTCTGTCAAAGGAGGGCAACATGTCAGTCTCATGTCAGTTATCATAATAAATAACATGTTTTCTGAGAATATCATGTTTATCATCAGTAGTACTAAAACATTGAACAACTGTTTGTATCATAAAATACAGACTTAGACCAGTTATAGGGAGCCTGTAAACAACAACAACAACCAGTGTACAGTAACTGCATAAACTATGCAGTATGAAACAGCTGATTGAGTGTCAGCCCATTATAGCGTTATAATATTACAATAATGAATTTATGTTTTAAATGTATATATTTACAAAAATCTTGTTTCTTCTGAACTATTTCATATTTGCAAATATTGATTTGTTATGTGGCACTATTATTTTGGTGGTGCTTTTGTTTGTTCCAATCTCAAAAAAAAGCACTTGGCTTAGCTATTTAAAAAGCTATTTATCTGGTCAGTAAGCATTTATTTGTTCAGGAAAACTATAATATTAGAATAAATATAAATAACATCAATACAGTAAGTAGTGATTTTACATGTGTTCCTTTCCAAACCTCTGGTTGAGGAAGCCCAGTATTATTTGTAGGCACCATCCAGCATGTGGTTTTGCTAATCATTGCTTCATTATATTAAATCAGGTGTCCTGCTGATGGAATTTTAACCCCTTAAAATCACAGGCTTATTACATACTAAGGCTTATTATTCAGTAACTACAGAAACATCAAAGCAAACTAGCTGAGCTATTTATAGATTATAGAAGAGTGTATTAAAGGCATGTGATGGCTCGGGGCATCAAGAAGAAATCTGGAAGCAAACCAGTGTTCATTTAACTAGCTCACAAGATATCCACCACTTTTCAAGGTAGGTTTCCAGTTTTACTGCATTAATGTTTGTTTAAACATTGGCAAAAACACACTTATTGTCCAGATAAATGATTTTAAACTATGTTCTTAGGTGTCTAAGACTTTTGCAGTGCTATATAGTGTGAAGCATATTGTTTAAGTATTGTGATGTTATGTTTTTGATATATCGCCCACCCCTAGTCGCAGTCATATCAAAACCTCATAACTCATGTTATTGGTTATTTATTAACCAGAAATTGCCCAAAAAATAGTCCTATTCCATTTACATGCATTAAAGTCACTTCTGCTGTAAAGCTGCCATTTTGAGGTAGATGTTTTTGTGATGACAGGGACGTTCACAGTGACCAACAATATATTGAATAAATTCTTCCCCTGGCTGGCCTTAACTGAGTAGATGGAGCTGTTTTAGGGTCCAGACCTTCAGAGGGATTTCCCTGTTGGGGACGCAGAGGCCTTGTGAGGCACCTATTGGCATTGGGCCCGATTCAAGCGTGCCAGGATAGCAGCTAGAGCCTAAAGCTCTCTCCAGCCTCCATGACTACACCCAGCCTATAAAGCGTCAGGCAATGAGGGGAGAGAGTGAGATAGACAGACAGACAGAATGAATTACCCAGGCCAGGAACAGGGAGCTTTTCCTGACTTATCTAGACTTGCAAAACAAATGCAGGACAGTTTTCACTCAAGGCTTGACCTGTGGACAGTGTGTACTAGCCAGAGCTGGTAGTAATCCACCGGATCAGGCGTTAGTCAAGAGACATGATGGTAGTTGGTGACAAAGTTCTCTGAATGCTTTGTGCTTACAGGCATCCAAACATGTGTTGCCATCATAGAAGCACTAAGGTGTTAATACTGTGGGTTTTATGCAATACAGTCTGGGCTGTTGTAGCCCCACATGTCAAAATAAGTTAAGGTCCTATTAATGAGGTAATGCCTTACAAAAAAGCCACTGAGCTTTTAATTTGAGTTGGAGAGACACCATGGCTGGACTGAACTACCAGCAACAGGCACTGCCTTGACATTTACTGTGTATAATATACATTTACTAGAGAGCTGTGCACTGTACACTAGAGTTCAAAAGTTTGGAATCAATGTTTTCAATAATGTGAAGCCAAAATGACTGCAGTTAAACGTAAATGATTCTAACACAGGAGAACCCTATTCAGAGAAGGCCTGATGCCTTCTGTGGAATAAAAACTTCATGCCTGTGATTTTTTACCTTGTTTTGTTTAATACAATCATCATGCAGTTCTGGTACTATTCTTATTTCACTGTTAGGGTTTTGAAGGCCGAGAGGTTAAACTGAAACACTTTATGGAAATTATTATATCAGGTTTTTTTTTCCCATGTTATCTAGGTAGATACCGCCAATCTAACTCTCCCATTGTTTAGAACTTCAGGAGCTGAATTGAAGGCCTAATGTGTCAGATTAACTAATAATAAACTAAAAAATGTACATAGGAATGAAAAAGTAATGTGTTGATATGTTACCGGCTGTGAATTTTCTAACCAAATTTCAGTCAGTTGTCAGAAACTGAAAACAGTGGCAGCCCTATGTCAGGGCTCTTTACTGAGTCAGTGTAAAACTGCTACATACAAAATAAATGATATGTCAGTGTGTATTATAAGCTTCAAATAAAACATTTATGCCTTTCACAGGCTCCAAATGTTCATGTTTAACCTAGAACAGCCAAAAATGTTCATGTGAACTGCTTTTAGATTAGACCTAATGTACCATAGGGGTGCTAACAGAAATGAACAGCATTGCAGAGGTGGTTTTTCCTCCTTTTTAAACATATTTTGAGAATTATGGCCCGAACTGTAGGCCTGGAAATTTTACTTGTCCACAGGGATAAACAAAGCTGTAGATAAGGGTTGCTCAAAGTGTCAACCATGGGATAAAATTTGGCAATGAAGATATTTAATTTGGCCTGCCCTCTTTCCCAAACGAGAGAACAAACATATTTTTATAATATATATACCTATATATAACTTAATTCTTAGCCCCCTTTTAGTATAAACAGTAGTTTAGGTATTATAATAAAAATACAATGAATACCACTGACCTTCTTTATTTGTATACTGTTTTGTCTAATTGGCCCTCAGCCCAGCAAAAATATTGCCCTTCAGCCCACCATGGCAAAAGGTTTAGGGCATCCCTGCAGTAGATGACTGTAATATGACTGAGAAAACTGTATAACACTGAGAAAGAAGTTATAATAAAACAAAAATCAATTTTCAGATTCGCTGAAAAAGAGGTCATCAAATCTCAGCATCAAAAATGAATGTAAACAGATTATTACAGTATTATTTATAATTCGACTTCTTCCCTAATTTATTAAAATATTGAATAAAATGTAAAAACACCTTCTCGTGTCTAGTTTATAATGTTTAAAAATATATTGTTTAAGTTATTACTGTATATACAGTCACATGCAAGTTTGAATGCACCCAGTCAAATGTTTCGTCAAACATGCTTTGTTGATTTTCTATTTCAACCTAAGTAAACACATCCTCCACAAAAAGCACATTTAAATAAGGCATTTTTTTACAAACGTTATTTGTTTACATTTTCTGAGTTTAACATTCAAAACAAATTAAAACATAGAACGTGCCATTATTTTTGCTACATTTTAAGTATTATTTTTTGTTTCAATATGTTACATTTAGTGAATAAACAATAATGCTGCACACAGAGGATGTGTTAACTTATTTTCACTTAGAAAATCAACAAAACATGTAATTTGACCAGGGCGCCCAAACTTTTGCATACGACTGTAAAATAACAGAACACAAGTGATTCCAAACTTTTGAACAGTAGTATAGGTATACATATGAAGTTAATAGACTCTGTTGGCTGATGACCTCTTCATGTTCCCCAGTGGAGCGATGCAGGCCGTCCAGTGAGAGAGGAGTCCTGGGTAACTTATTACCCTTCATCCATGAGCCGCATTCCAGCCGGCAGTTACAGGTCAGCTATGCCATTGTGTCTGCAGCTGGGCTGGCCTGTTCACACACTCTTCAAGACACACTAGTCAAAGCCTTTTCCACATTCCCTCTGTCTGTCTGTCTTTCTCACACACTTTCAGATCTCAGTCTCTTTATCTTCATTGTTTGGCAGTAACCTGAAAAAGCTCTGCTGCCAGTCTCCATGTGTGCAGATATTTCCTGATACGCCTCATTCCCTTTTTCTCTGCACTCCAGGTGCTTAATGGCTGTTTTCTTTTATATCTCCCCCATTTCAGCTTCTAAAACTTCTGCAAGGAATAAGCTGGAAGTATTATTTACTTTTACTTTTGTATTTTATTCAGGTTTTTTACCCTACATTTTCTCATATCTTGTATTGTATTTCTTCCTGTGAGGTCAACTAATGACATTTTGTGGTTTTAGTACCAAAAATAGTCATAATTAATTTTTACACAGGCGATTTTTTTCAACCTCTCTTAATCCATTTGTATAAAACAGACTGTTTTTGTTACTGTGCCTCTAAGGCTGATATATGACCTCTAAATTGCTGTCTTCTATTGTGCCTCATTCAAATCTCCAGCATTAATGGGTGGAGCTAAACTGCTGCTGATTGAATAAGCAGACTTATGTAAATATGCTGTTTTTTGTGACATCACTAAGACAGTAATTTCAAAAGGGGCTGTTTTTGTGGCCTAGCTACTATATATGGAGTTTAGGGACTGGAGGATGAAGGTCTTGAAACTGTGTGCAAACACTGTTTACATACTACATCAATCACTATTCTTAAGAAAAAAGAAAAAATAGGATGTATTGAGGTGAACAAAATGCTCCATGACACTGGCCCTTTAAAGAGATTGGCTTCTTAGTTTGAGTTCATTTCTTTCAGATGAGCAAAACCATCTTTACACACACGACCGCAGTACCCGTCAGATTAGTGTCTGAAGTAACACCTTCGGTGTGCCCTCACAGCAAGATCATAAAAAGAACGACGTATTCCTCTGAGCCATCACACTTACCCGCCAGGTTAACTGAGCTAAACTTAGCTGTGCAGTCAGTGTGCACTTGCACTGCAGCGGTGTACTTTACGTAGCATCCAGGCATCGGGATGTAAGTGTGAAAACACAGTCAAAACAAGAAAAAACCCACTGCTAAGATGCTATCTTCTGCAAGTGTTTTTTTGTGGGATTCAGTTTGTTAGCGCTAAGCTAACACTTTTTGGCCATTCTTTTGAGCTTCTAAAAGACAGTCCATGTTTTAGTTTTAGCTTGTGACAGACAGATTAGCATATTGTAGTCATGCTATAAGTCATGCTTTGGCATACATTTGTCCACGGGTTATTTTAATAAGGACTCTAATTGTGAAGGATATGTGTGTAGATCAGGAAGAACTGAGAGTCTAACAAGAGCTGAGAGAGTAAGATGTGAGCCTGTTAGCAAGTGAACTGTTAGATAAAACTCTGCTTCTGTACGGTGTAGCTGCGGCTAACAACAGCTGGTTAATAAAGCACCATGACTTGTGTTCTCTTTTAATAGTGGTGAACACTACAACATATTTTACCTTGTCGCAGCTTCACAGTGACTTTTTCAGAAGCTTCCGCCACTGTTTTCCATTTCTAATGATGCACTGTTTAGGCTGTTGCTCATATTCATAGTTAGTGATGTATATAGGACTCCCAGAAAGACTACAGTGACCCTTTTTTCTCAATTAGCCCCACTGGATATCAAAACATGATCGGCTGATTCCTTTGTCACTTTATAATTATACTCATAGTTAATCTCATGAGCTAGGGCAGGCATGTCAAACTGGGGACCTCCCGGACCAAAATGCTGTAAAGATTAGCGTTTACCCTTATCTAACGTTCTGAATTCAGTTCATTAAGGCCATTAGCTGATGAGCTGAATCAGGTGTGTTTAATGAGGCAATGTGGTGAAGTCTGCAGTTTTTTGACCCGCGAGGACTGGAGCCTGACACGTGCACTCTTGAAGTCCTAAGCAATGGGAGAGCGCACTTAGCTATAGCTACCTAGATACCACCAAGAAAAACAATTCCTGATTGGCTTGTTTTCCACTGGACGTTTCAAGATTTTAACCCTTTGTTTCCATCCAAAACTTAACAACCAAACAAGAGTAGTACTGTAACACTTGCAGAGTTTAAATACAAGCATGATTCTATTGAATAAAAATGAACAAAAAATTATAGACATGGTGTTTTTAGTTCCCATAAATCAGTAGACCTTCTCTGGATGCCTAGAAGGACCTGAGGGTTCCCCTTCTGTTTAGTTTAGATTATATACTATAACCTAATCTATTTTCTTCTTAGAATGTTTTGGTTTTGGTTAAATCTTTCATTGTGGGGATAAACCACTAAGTATCGCCATATAATATTTCTACTGACTTGACAAATAGTTTGTAACTGTACAGTTCCTGTATATGACATCTTAGAATTATTTTTGTGTTTATGGTTCAGTATACTGCTGTTTACACGACTTGGCCATGGACTGGTGAAGGCTAAATTTGTGTTTAAAGAAAACAACGTCCCGCATAGCACTGCAGCAGATCCATAGTCATGACGTATACGTGTGAGGTCCAGGGAAGACCACATGTAAAGTGCCTCAGCTATGTTTGTCTTTGTGCAAACATTTACAGGCTTATTCAGCTCGTCATACTCTGCAAATTGGTAATTGCTGGTTGTAAGGCAACTTAAGAGTCAGACTTTCAAACAGTTTTTATTTCTTGTCTGCAGACTAAACTAACGGGACACTTACCCTGTTAGCATTTCTTCTATCTTCTCTCCATTTTTCTATAGTCATTCTGTTTGCCTCCCAGTCTTTTTTCCATAGCTCTGTGTTTGGCTGTGCTATGGAAGCTAAACATGTCCGAGCTGGATTATGAGCCAGTATAGAGAACAGTGTATGTTTTATGAGTCTGTGAGCAAGTCCTGAGCCCCTTTATGAAATCCTGAGATCCTGAGAACTGGGTGTAACTGACAGTGAATCCAGGTATAAAATAAGTTAATGTGGAGGGTGTTTATGTGTGCAAGCCCATTATGCTATAGTTTCATTCTCTGAGCAAATGATCAGTTTTAGTGTAGGTCCACATTCAACGCAATGCCTAAATGTTAAAGAGCCCATATCATGGAAAATCTTTTTTTGTTGTTGTTGTTGTTTTGCTCAACTTTTTTTTTTGATCCACTCAAACACTTTGAAACTTTGAAACTTTCAAAACACTGTTCATTCGCTGGACAAAGTCCATGAATGCAAACTAAGCTGTAAAAATGGCGCATTTTGAATTCATTGTTTTTATGATGTCACAAAATCCAATGCATTTACATAGAGATGGGTTACAAATAAAAGAAAAAAACTTAAATAAATTAGTGGAGACATACAGAGAGATCCACATGAAAGAGGCCCCGAATATTCTGTAGTAACTCTTCCTAGGATGAAGCAATCTGAACAAAACAACATACAATGTGCTCCTCAGTATGTGGAGCTTCGAACAAGCCAGGATGCCCCTGTGTCGGAGCGATGAGGTAGGTGCTGGACAGCCGTCACAACGTTTAACCTCCGTTTGCAACCTCCAGGTGCATACCCCCGTACCCCTTCACTCACTCACTCGACTCCTCATGAGGATGTTGATGTACAGTATTGAGTAGCGCGTCAAGGTATGTAGCGTATTTTTTGGTTCAGATTGCTTCATCCTAATGGGAGTTACAACAGAATATTCAGGGCCTCTTTCGAGTGAATCTCCCTGTATAAGGAGTGCAGATGCTTCCAAACAAGTGTACTACATGACATAGTTAAGCAATTAACATCCTATCCCATAAACACAAGGCCTGCACAATACACAATCCTATCTGGCCCACAAAAGTATTTTAATTTTCTATTCATAGTTCCCAGCATGCAATGCAATGTAATGTGCACTCTGACTCTCCTACCCCAACAGCAGTGTATGGGACAGTGGTTACACCTCAATTCTACACAATTCTACACAATTCCACAGTCAGTTGTATCACCAAACAACTAACTGCAGTTCAGCCAGTATAAATCCCTAACATTAGCTCAGCAGTTCAGATATAGAGCCCAAGTCTTAATGAACTTGCAGCAAAGAAACAGTGCCTGATATCTAGTTCAAACAAATAGGCAAGTTTTAAAGACCAAACTCCTGGAGACAGTTCAATTTGGAATATTTCAAGTATTCATGTAATATTACAAGGTCTATTACAAGTGCCTGTATTTGACTTCTGAAGTTTTTGCATATTTTAAATAAACAATGGTCAGTTTGGTTTATAGCAAAATGTTTATTAAAAATGAAATAAAAACATAGGTGTTCTCTGGCCCATTGATTTGTTTAGATTTTTTAATATGGCCCTTTTAGTGGAGTTTCATACCCCTGCTCCATATCATGTATAAAAAAGCTGAGTGTACCCAAGTTACCTCAATTTTGCATCTAGATGGCAAGAGGAAAAGATCTGAGTGACCTTAAAAGTAGGTTCATTATCGGGGCAAGGATGGCAGGAGCTTCAGTTAAGACTGCCGGCTAATGTATCAATAGGAGTAGTGACTAAAGGGACATCTGCATTTAGATCTATGGGAAAAAACAGCAGTAAACAGGCTTGATCTTGATGAACTTAATGACTAATGCTTGTGCATTAGCGTGATATCTAAGGAAAAACAGAAGAGTAACTGTTCCTCAGATGACTGAGCACGTCAATACAGGATATGATCACACACTGTCAGCAAGAACAGTCTATCCTCAACTACATAGAGAAGGATATTATTTTTCAGTTGCCTTCCTTTTCAAAGAGGAACCACACATTTCAGACTTCAGTGCTGTAAAAAGCACAGACACTGATCTCCAGAGAGGTGGAGAAAAGTGATATGGTTAGATGTGTCATCTTCCACAAGTGGGAGAGTGTATGTGTGGCGTTCACCAAGAGAACAGTACAGGTCTGAATGTTTGACCCCGACAGTGAGTGAGCTGTGGGGGGCAGTTTGCTGGCATGGTTTTGGGTCCACTTTTTCCCTTAGAGGAAAGGATCACTGCAAATCCATGTAGGTTATTCTGATTGATCACTTTTATCTCATGATGGAACATTTCTGTGCCAATGAGAATGGTCTTTTCCAGGATGATAATGTGCCCATCCACAGAGCACGAGGGGTCACTGAATGGTCTGATGAAAATGATGTAAATCGTATGCTATGATCTTCAGATCTCAACTCAGTGGAACACGTGTGAAATGTTGGACTGATGTCTTAGACGGTGTTATTCACCAGCACAAAATAACAAATGAGCAAATACACATTTTCCAAGCTGCTTATCCTCCTGGGTCACAGGGGTGCTGGAGCCATTCCCAGTGGACACTGGGAAGGAAACACCCTAGAGAGGTCGCAAGTCCATCACAGGTCAGACACACACATTCACACACGTACCAAGCGGTCAATTTAGCATCTCCAATTAGCCTGACTGCATGTCTTTGGGTTGTGGGAGGAAACCCACACAGAGAGAACATGCAAACCTCACAAGGACCCTGGTCGCCTGGCCAGGGAATCGAACCCAGGCGCTTTTTTGAAAAAAATGTGATACCTCCAGTACATTTCCAGAGACACACTGCACACTGAAGCTGTTCTGGCATCTTGTGGTGTTTCAACAGCTTACTAAGACAGTTTATGTCTTACTTATATCCTATAGCTATCTATACAACCTATTGCAGTTCATGTTGACCTTATAAGCAGTGTTTTATCCCTGACTGCTTTTTAATGAGGCTCAATACAGGGAAGCCAGTCGGAACAGAGATCACTCAAATTAGCCTTTATAGGCTTAATGGCACAGTAACAAAAACTGCCTGTTTAATTCTTAGTGATGAAGAGAGATTTCAACTGTTTATGGTTTAAAACAACAGAAACATTATCATTCGTCATTCTTGAAAAAAATCAAACAAAAGAAAATGTAAGATGGATCCTTTAATAGTTGAGGAATGGTCTGGGGAAAAATTCAATTTACACAATTTTTCACAGCCATAGGAAAATTTATCCAAATTTAACGTCTGTTGTCTAAAATGGCTGCCGGCCACATGCACAGTAGAGCTTTGTTTGTTTTTATATTTCAAAGTAGGGGATATTGTGCCCTAAACCACACTGACACTGACTTTGTATCCTTAATGAAGACCTGGATGCAGTTTGAGTGGAGTTAGAGAAGTTTTGTACATGTATTTACAGAAACAATTTAGGTGACTATTGACTTCTAGTGTTTGTTAGCAATGTTAGCCTTGTAGCTCCAGTTCTAAACTGAAGAAGCAAAAGTTGGTCACCAAAAATATCTTGGCTGATTGACTACATTTGAAGTTTTTATTTTTAGACAAACTATTCATTTAATGGCTGCATATATGGGCACTGCCTATCCTGTCTGCTCTTCTAAGACCTTCTTCCATTGTCTGGCTGACTCAAGAGGAAGAATTCACACCAAGTTAAGTGCCAGGGTACAAAAGGCTACATTTGTTCCCCTGAATGACATTACTCATAAGTCCACAACAAAGACATTTCCCATCACTCACACACAAACACAAGCAGTCCAGCTGGAACGGTACATTTGGGCCTCTTTATCATTTCTCATTCCGGGTGAGAAGCTGAGAGAGATTTAAGCCTCTGATACGAAGAATGAAATACAGACTGTTGGCCAGCTGCAAAAGCAACGTCTCCGCTCTGCTGGGCTTGTATGGACCCACATCACAGCAAACACCGGGCACTGGGCACTGCATAAAATCCTTTATTGTTAAGAAAGAGCACAACTGGAGGCCATGATGGGAAGTTCAAGAAAGCAGAGTTTATGATTTCAGCTGTTCGTTAAGTTCTGATGAACTGTATCGGAGAATATGTGCCCATCTGTTTTAACATGTGGCACATTGCAAAGTTACATAGTCTTGTTCTCAGACGGTCTAAACCAAACACAGCTTCAGGTTTTATTTTTCAAAAATAAACACCCAAATTTCAATAGCTAAGAATCACCATCTGTGAGCCAATAAGCTTGTATCAGCTTGCTTGTATAAAAATCTAGACTGGTGATTGGAGGTCTAAATTTCATTCCATATGCACATTTTTCATGAATTCTTGATTAGTCTGCAATCTGTTACAGCCAGTAAATATACCCACTTCCAGCACCTCATACTTATAGACCTCTGAAGTAATGTCCTTATTCTGTAGTTGGCATCTTGCCCATATAAGGAACTCCATATCTAAAGCAGGTTTTCTGTATGAGAAAAATGAATGACATTTTCAAAAAAACTCTTTTAAAACTAGCTAGCTTTAAAATGAGCTATTTTTACATACAAATCACCTCATAGAATAGGCTTGGCACTCACTCACTCACTCACATTTAGCAGGCTGAAAATTCTCTTCAAGGGGGCACCAGTAGCAGTCAAATATCTTTTGATTATTTATAAGAGCGGGGCTTCAGATCCATGACTTTGGGTGTCCTTGTAAAAAACATTTTACCTTGTAGCAGTTTCTCAGTAGCCACGTTTACATGCAGCCTGATAATCCGTTAATAATCCGACTAATAGCTCAATCGGAATAGAATACGTCCATGTAAACACCTCAATCGGAATAGTCTAATCCGATTGAGGCCATTCGGAATACAATTTCTATCCGATTAAACGAGGTGGGTAAACTTCTAAATAATCCGTTAAATAGAAGAATAATAGCCATGTAAACGCCTGAATCCGATTACATTCCAATCGGAACGTGTAAGTATGTTCTGCGCATGTGTGTCGCGTCACGGCGAAAGTTTACACCGCTCAACATGGCGGAGCAGAAACTGGTCTGGACTTCACGTGATGTTCGCTGTCATGGTAACGTTTACTCTAAGCGCTACTCCACGCATGCGCGTCATTTTGCATCGGATTACTTGTAGTGAGCATGTAAACGAAGATTTTCCATCAGATTGTTGAATAGAGTGCATATAAACACCTCAGTCTAAATCTGTAATCGGATTGTATTCAATCGGATTGGCAAAAATCGTTGCATGTAAACATAGCCAGTGACTCTTTCAGAGCCCAGATATAGAGCTGCCACTGGATTCCCCCTAACTGAAAAGCACTGGTCACCATCTATATGTGTACATACCTCTTGTATTTGCAGTCAGTGATGTCTTCAGGACTACAAGAAGGCCTCGAGTGACATTTTTCTCACACACTTGGACCCACCCATTGTAAACCAAAATGTCATGTGGTCACAGGTCGCTGCCCAAAGGATACTGTTGGCTAGATATTTTTGGTTGGTGGACTATTCTCAGTCGAGCAGTGACATTGAGGTGTTTGAAAACTTCAGCAGCACTGCTGTGTCTGATCCACTCGTACCAGCACAACACACACTAACACTCCACCACATCAGTGTTACTGCAGTGCTGAGAATGGTTCACCATCCAAATAATACCTGCTCTGTGGTGGTCATGTAGAGGTCCTGACTATTGAAGCACAGGGTAAAAGGCGGCTAACAAAGTCTGTATTTGTAGAACCACATGTATGTGTGCACCTATATGTTAAGTGGACCTGATAAAGTAGACATGGAGTGTAGAGCGCAGAAGACCGTGAGGGTTCCCTCTGGTTAAACAGTATTTTACTGCGATGCACGCATTTATACATGCCATGAAAACACTGGTAACAGAAAGTGACATTCTCAGCATGAATAGCTCCTTCATTTCTCCATCATACAATACAATTTTTCTTCATAAAACCTGAAATCTCGACCGGAAAAACCCAAGTGTCCTCTGCACAGAAGCAGCCAGGCATGCATGCATAAATTTTCTATGCTTCTAGATTCATGTTCAAATTACTCTCCTCTGGATTTTTCACTTGCAAAACTTAACAAAACTGTTCAAAACAGTTCAGCTTTATCGGCTGGAATTTAGATGCTTTTGTATTGTCCAGTAAGGTACAGGCATCTGTTCACACAAGCCCTTCCAGTAATTACCCGTCTATTGTACCAGGCCTGGTGCAGGTAAATTGCTGTGTGAACTTTCAATGCTGCCTTGCGTTCAAACTTAATCCCTTTCTGTTTAAGTAATGTGCAAAAGGGGCTTTAGAATACTGGAAATAAAAGACTTGCAATTCTAGAATAATACTTAGCCAGGTAGCTGCTGTTCTTATGCTACACATGCTTACACAAAAAGATGGTTCTTCAGGAGTTTTATTTAGTAAAGGTAGTTGTTCCATATAGAACCATGAACACAAAGATTGGCATGCTTAAATGGTTCCTTAAATTCTCTTTAGATTTATTGAGAATGTGTTGTATATGGTTCTATTTAGAACCTTTTTGAAAATGGTTCTATATAGCACCAAAACAGGTTGTACTATTGTTACAATGTCAAGCTTGTCACAATAGAAGAACCCTTTTGGTGCTATATGCAACCCTTTTCAAAAAGATACTATATAGAACCATGAACACTCAAAAAAACATTTGCATGCTTAAATGGTTCTTCAGCCTGATGGAGAATGTGTTATATGTGGTTCTATGTAGAACCTTTTCAAAAATGGTTCTGTATAGCTTCAAAATGAGTTCTATTGTTTAGAACCATACCCACTCAAAAAAAAAACTTCATGCTTAAATGGTTCTTTGCATGGTGAAATGTTTTTTCAGATTTATTAAGAATGTGTTGTATAGGGTTCTAAACAGAACTTTTTTGTAAATGGTTGTATATAACACCAAACTGGGTTCTACTATTGTTATGAAGTCAAGCTTGTCACTATAGAAGAACCCTTTTTGGTGCTATATACAAACATTTTCAAAAAGGTTCTATATAGAACCATTAACACTCACAGAAATATTTGCATGCTTAAATATTGCATGATATCAATAGCAGAACCCTTTTCGATGCTATATGGAACCATAAGCAATTAAATGGTTCTTTGCATGGTGAAATCATTCCTTAGATTGATGGTGAATGTATTGTATATGTAGGTTTTATATAGAACCAAAAGGGTTCTGCTATTGTTACAATGTCAAGCTTGTAATACTAAAAGAACCTGCTTTGGAAAGAACCATTTAAGCATGCAAATGTTTTTTTTGAGTGTTAAAGGTTCTATATAGAACCATGGCCTTTACTAAAGGACCCTTGAAGAACTATCTTTTTTAAGAATGCAACATTAGGATGCTGTATTTCGGCCACGACTTACTAAGGCGTGGGAATGAGATCCTAATGCGTGGCCACGACTTAGTAAGCCGTGATCTCGTTCCCACGCCTTACTAAGTCATGGCCACACATTAGGATCTCGTTCCCACGAGTTAATAAGGCGTGGCCATGGATTATTTTTATTTACACAGGATGTCATCATCAGGGCTCCGTAATTCTGTGATATTTCAGGCTACATTTGTTACGAATCGGATTCCTTCTTTTTTCCTCTCTGATATCCGATCCAGCATTTTCTGCTGAAATCGGCCCTGTACTGATACAGGCCATCAGTTCGGTACCATCTCTATAACGAATTACATAGCAGTACTTCTACAAAGTGTGTACAGAAAGTGCTGGCCTTCAGTGCTCTGAGAGAATACTGCAGGCAGGAATGTGCTGTTCCAGACACCCAAACAGTGCGGTGTTCCAGCCAAGCCGCATACTTGAGATGAGTGACCTCATATTGAAGCAGCAGCACGCTCTGTGTATGCAAACACACTGCCATGGCAACCGGGCAGCCTGGATGACGTCAGGAACATCGATATGAAAACTCTTCTCCATGACCTGCAGCATTTCATTTGCCTTAAGAGTCAGTAATGAGCTCACCCAAGCTCTCCATTGCATCAGATCAGGCAAAAAAAACAAGCCCTCTGGAGAGTCAGTTGTTACGAGGTGACGCGGGATGAGCAGCGCTGTCCTGCTCTTCACACTCGGCCTCCGGATTGTTATGTCTGGAGATAAAGTTTCCACTGTGTATTTCTGAGTGAATGAAATGTTCACTGACAGCTCAAGTACAAAGTGTCAGCGTTAAGATAGCTTCTTTCCACCAGAGGAACAAGGCCTCAGACACATTCAGTAGGAAAGGAACAAGTGCTGTCTGTTATTAAAACAGCTATTAATCTGAAGTGCGGCATAAATAGTTACAAACTCAGATTTTGGACTTACCAGCAGGATGACTCAGAGATTCAGCGATGTTCCATTCTGCGTTTTCAGTTGACGCTGAATGAAAAAATTCTTTTTAACAAAAAATCTAATTTTATAAACCTCCTCTAAAACAAACCTCTCACTTGAGACCACAAACAGCCAAGATGTCTTACTGTTTGCTGTGAGATTGGATTCTGCACATCGTTTAAGCCTGTGTTTGAATTATGGGGGAGCCGGGGGAGCTTAGCTACCCCAAAGACTTGAGCTCCCTTGAAAACAGTTCAGTTTGGGGAAGCTGCAGATACTGATAGCCTATTTTGTTAATCGTGCCACTAATTATAACAATATAGTTCCAGTCTTGCGATGGTTTATGTGAAAAATCAAAAAATCAAACTCCGAATAGTCCATCTCTCCTGCCTCTTCTCCAACAACAGTGTGGCTATTCCAATGAAACTGTGTGCATTTTGAAGTCCTCCGAGAGCTCATTTGTTTCTGTCCTGCGGTTTTATCTGTGTAAATGTGGAGAGATGTTAATTTTTCCCCATGATTGTGTTTGTATGGGTGTGATACTTGGTGCACATTGTGTTGCCTGTTATTGCTCAATGGTCAGTCATATTGTTAAGCTGTATTTTATTTTGAAACACTTGCCTGTATGTGTGCGTAGGGCTTTGCACTCACATGTTTGTGCTGTACTCACGTGTGTATGTTCACCATTGCAATATACAGGAGCTATATTCTACCTCAATGCATATAACAGACTCTTCGTGCTGTATTGTTTGATATCTCAAGGGATCTGTAGGCCTTCATGTGTTCAAGGAACTGTTGGGTTTCAGATAAGCTGTTTTCAGGAACTCATGTTATGACAAAGACTGGAGGTGTCAAGCAAGCGTCATTTATGTTTTATGACGTCTGCCATTCTACGTTTCTGCTTTGTTCTTTATATTTTCCATGATGAACATTATAGGTTAAAATACATGTTCCAGCGTACCATTTGTTCTGGCATTGCATAACACAAATAACACCCTGACAATTTATAATTTACTTGCTGTGTCTTTTGTAGTCTAACTGATGCATAAATAGTTAAAGATAAGAAAATACAAACAGCTTTTTGAAAAATAGCTGTAATTGAGAAATAATAGGTTCATTTGCCCTTTTAATCTTGAAACTCATGTAGAAAAATCATGCAACAACATGCAAAAGGGTTGGCATTCGCTTACTTCATTAAAGTTGAGTAATCTTGCCGGTCTAATGTGAGACAGAATCTGGGCATGTCTTGAAAAGACCAGCCAGAGAGCAATTTGAACACTGGTGCAAGCAAGATAATGTGTAAATGTAACACTGCTATGCAAAAGCAGGTTTGGGCAAAATGCTTTGAAAAAGTAGTGATGGCTGAATGCTGAATACACTGTCCTAAATGGATTCAGTAACATACTCCATTACAATACATAATGTATTCAGAATACAGTGCGATTCAAAAAGATTCATCCGATTTCAAAATGATTTATTTCACTTGTAAATCATTACAGAACAACGCAGTGAACTGTAAATGGTTTAAATGAGCATAAAATGTATTATTTAATTTTACAAGTGCTCAGTATGAACCTCCTCCAGCTGTACGGACAACATCAACGCCATAGTCAAATTGATCCCACACTCAATTGAGCATGTCGGGTGTCGCTGTACTCACGGCTCTTTCAGTGCGATTTCGGAGATCACCCAGTGTTGATGGGAGTGGTGGCACATAAGCAGAATCCTTAACGTACCCCCACAAAAGTCACATGGCCTGAGATCTGATGATGCTGGTGACCTTTTCTTGGAACTCTTGGTACCAATGACGAATGCTCTGAGATGTTGGAGGTTCACAGCCATACTGAAAGTCAGAAACTGTTATGACCCCCTCTTTCAATTGGTATGCGACTGGTTCCCAGGCACCTCACGGTTGTAAAAATACAGCGCTTTGAAATCGGATAAATCTTTTTGAATCACCCGTGTATATTTAGAACACATTTACTGTAAATACTGGAAAGGCACATTAGAAATCTGTTAAAATCACACCGTTTCTCACTGTTACTGTTTCTTGAAATACACTTCATGAAAAATTCACTTGGCATTGAAACAAATTTCCAAGAATTCTTAACTTTTTTGTCCTCACCTGCTTTTGACCACTGTTGCTCCCACAATCCCTTGAGCAGGAGTACAGTACACAGATGCTAAATTTATCACTTCCAAACACATCCACTACTGAAAAGATTATTCATCATCTCTCAAAAGAGCTCAGTAACACAGATTAATAACTGGACACCACATTGATTTATCAGTCTACTCAGGCTTTAGTTTGTAAAGACGCTGTTAACAGAGGTCCTCTTTAGAATTCCTCTAACGCGTTCACTACATGCCGTGCATGGATTGTAAAATAGTTCATAAACAAGCACTGATGGCTTTTTTTCCTTTTACAGATGGTAGTTATTTTGTTAAATTTCAGAAACATTTGAAATTGGAGCAATTTCTCTTTGACCGATTTTAAGATAACTGATGAATTCTATAATTGTGTTTTTTTTAAATATGATTTTGTTGGTTAAGGTGTTAGTGTTTTTATTATTATTTTTTATTTTTTGGGGTTGCGTGCTGACTTCCTGGCCAGGGCTCACTTGTAAAAGAGTTGTTAAATCTTGATGTGATCACCCTGGTTAAAGAAATGGTAAAATAAAAATAAATAAATAATAAAAATTGTGGGTCAGTATTCTAAAAGTATTCTCACAAAAAAAAAGTAACTGTATTCTGAATACTGCCTTTACAAAATGGAACTTAGAATATAGTTTCTTAATTTCTGAATTCTGAATATTTCCAATACTTGTATTCTGTTACACCCCAAACCTGGGCATGGGAGTAGATATGTGATTGAGCATAGACGTACAGTGGTGGGACTGAAACACTTTTTTTTTTTTTTAAAAAGTGGGTTATTCTATGTTTCCACTCTCATTGTCCATTTTATCAGCTCTACTTTCTCTGTCTCTGTCACAGGACCACAGAGCAAGTATTATTTGGGTAGTGGTGATGTGTTAGTGGGCATTGCATGGGTACGAGTGGTTGATTGGTGTATAATTCCTCTGCCTAAAAGCCTCTTTTGATGGTTATTTCATAAACAAACACTGATAAAACCCAAACCAGCTATCAAATGAAGCATAAAAACCCACTTGAACAGAAAGGTTCATTTATAATAAACTTTATTAGATAGTTATCAATATTATCTACATCACTGAATACAAAGAGGATGATGGTCTGCAGGCAGGAAGGATACAAGAACAGAAAGCTGAACATGGCCCAGCTAAATGGATGCCAAACAAGAACTACATTTGCACATCTAAAAAGACTTATGAGGGAGAAAATAAGTCTCTGGAAAACACAAAACACCACCTAAGCAATGTTACCTTCTCTGCACTAAGTCTCAGAATGGGCTGCGGGAAGAAACTTGAACGTTTCCTGATTGGTATAAAAATCACTTTTGCCCATCGACACCAGAGGCGTCATTCAATGGCTGGTTCATAGACAAGGCACAGTACAGTAGTGTCACCGCATTCGCACTTCACGCCACGGCCCCTCCTCCCCAATATTACCTCGACATGAACAGGTTGAAAACAGCATTGATCAAAAAATGGGGAAAAAAAAATAAAAAAAAATAAAAAAAACAAAAGACAAAACAAAAGCCGATGTTGGACAATAAAGTTACACAGAAACTGAATCAGAGGGAAATTATAAAAAAAAGACCAACAGCCAAGACAGCCTGCTGCGATGAGTATCATTCATGAATGCTACACAGTTTCACAGTGATACCATCGTTCAACTCATTTAAAATAGTGGCTCTGTCTAAACAATGCACCATTTTCACATGAGCAGGCACTTCAGATATTACAGTGTTAAGTTAGAAGAGGACCTGCTGTCTTTAGGAGTGATGAAGGCAGGCCACGCTAGCTGTGGTTCCTAATGCCGTGTGTGCTAGTTTCTCAACCCCGTTATAGACACTGAGGTCAGAGCCTGTTTCCCCAGGCCAGACGGCCAGGCCTGCAGTGAGCTAACACCAAGCTATATTTAACCTGCCAAGAGCAAGGGGGGGAAAGCCATCGCCACGCACCCAGTCTGCTTCATGAGTCAACTTATATTTGCATCCTGCTAAAAAAGCTCTCTGTCTTAAACCTCGCATTTTACTCTATATATCCTACAAATTCTAAGAGGGAAAGAATGTGCAGGAGATTAAAAACTTAACTTAAAAAAGATCCATAATTCATACCCAGGGACTCTGCATTCATTAAAGCAAAGTTTAATACAAGACTGAAGGTGACAAGCTGCCACCAATTATACCCATAATAAACTCCGCGACAACCTGTTTCCACATCCAGCATTGAAAAGGTAAACCTGGCGAATGTGTCACCATGTAGTTCAAGTTAAAAAGACTAAAGAATGGTGAACAGGGGAAACTACAGGCAGCCATGGCAAACAGCTGAGGTTCCAAACTCACTGCATATCTCCATCCAACCATACAGACAGACATGTTCTTTTCTGGGCCAGCTCATGCCACAAGGTTCTGTACGTCTCCCATTGTGTTTCCAGTATATGACTGAAGCAAGCCACAAAATGAGGGTTTTAAAAAGTAACCAGACAGACGCCAAAATGTGACCGTAAACACTTCAAACGTGAGATAGAGGCGTCCTTGGCGTGACTCGTAAAAACGTTTTAGCAACAAGTCTTGTACCAAAATCCGAAGCGAGGAGAAAAGCAGTTAAGAAAACAGGTTTGTCAGGAAAAAAGAAAGTTATCCCAGAGAGAACGAGCGCTTTGCCTTGCACTGCTGAAAAGGCACTCCTATCATCATTGGTAGAGCAGGTAGTTCTTGAGGGAGGCGGGTAAGGGAAGTCCATGAATTTCACTTAGTCGCTCCCGGCCCAACGCTACTCTCACTGAGCGTCTGCACAGGTCCATCAGAGGCAGCGGCTCAGCTGTGGAGACAACAGATAGAGAGAACAACATTAAACTATGGTTTACACAATAAGTGCACAATACTTATGACTTGTTCCGTACTGAACGACGTTACAATAAGTAAAACAACACAGAGAAGTCATCAGCAAGCACGAGTAGGCGGGTTTTTTGGTGTCCGACACTTCATGTGTTAAGTACACAACATATATTCAGTTATTATTTCAAATAAAAACAAATTACACTTTTGGCTTGGGGTCAGGATGAGCTCCTTTATGCACAGTTTCTTGAGAGCCTCAAGACATTTTGACACATCTCCATCTTTGACATTGTTTGTGACAATTTGAAAACACCTGTTGCTCTTTACTTTGTGTATAAATTTCATGATGAATGGACTAAAAGAAACGGCCCAAAAATCACTTGGAAAAACATCTGGTTCCATTGACTTACAGTAAAAGTAAAGTATGTTTTTTCATTCTCCTGTAAAGTTACCATTGTGGACATACAAGGTTTTCTTCCGACAACAGCGATATGCTACATGTACTCCCAGCGTGGTGACAGACCCCCACAAAATTAATCTGGCTGCATAAGACCAAAGTTCAATTGACATTATTCTTGCTATGTCAATATTTATGAAGTTAAAGCTTTTATTGTTTTTACTAATCAAAAAGTCAACTCAGTATGCATCATTAAACTAGTATTTCCAAAAGACTGATAGGTTAAACCTGGACATATTTCGATTTGCAAAGCAGATGTCACTATCACTTTCATCAGTCATTTCAGCATATCCACATCCAACCAACTGTCTCGCCACTTATTTTGAATTTGAGGCAAAACAGCTGCGTTTAAATGTAAGAGCTTTTGTCGCACACAGGAACGTTTGAAAAGCAGAACAAATGCTTCACACAGCATGCAAACACCCTTGCCTCCTGACTGGCCAAATGTGTTGCATTGGCCTGACACATTTGCATAAAGTTCTGCTCTACTTAACTTTTTAAAACACACCACATCCCTCAAATTTGATGTGCCTGACCCTCCAAATACCACATGACCATGTTCAATAGAATCAATGCTTCCCATTGAAAATGAATGGATTCCATTAAGTTGCAGCAAGCCTTTTAGTCTTGATCCGTCATCACAATATCTTTGCTTCATCTTGCTCATTACCATCTGCTCTACTGTGGAGATTACTTTATATTATGCACACCCTTAAAACTGGACTCTGGGGAAGGAAACAGTATGGGAAAAAGCACATTCAGCCTGTGGTCCTTGATGAGCTTACAATAGAATCTGTGCTGGAGGAAATGTATTACAAATGCACTAACACAAGGCCTGACTCTACAGTGGGCCAAGGCCGGAGACTCAGGAGGCTGAGTAATGGACTGGCTGCAGGCTCTCCGCTTACTCCTCTCACAGGAGAGAGCAAATATGGGAACACCTGTATCCTGAACTGATGTGTTGCATTACAAGCAAGTCAGGCCATCATTAAATGCTACGCTACGTCAGCTCACTCACTCGCCTGAGGGGAGGCCTTTCAGAGATATTCCATCCGAGTACACATGAGGCAACAGCAGGATGACTGACATGGGTTTGATTAGACAGGACTTAATTGGTGACCATGAGACTGTTTCCTTTGAAAACAGGGTGTTTATGGTAAATGCACTGGCTAGACTGCTCATAGGCAGCTGCATCACACTCACTCCTCCGTCTGCTCTTATTAGTGGACCACACAGCAATGACATCATTCAAACATCATAGGGCACTGCTTTAAATGCTGACAGAACATAATCCTCTTATACCTCTTCTGTGAATGTGTACCTTGCCAAGTGGCCTAAAACAGTTAAAATATTCAGCACACACAAATTCAGAAATACAAAGATTCAATTATAATCCAGTCTTGGATGACCCAAATTTTAAATGTTATTATAAACAAAACAATTATCTGCAAGCTTTTGTTTGGCGTTTCACCCCCCCCATCCAGCAGACAGGGAGGAGGGAGAGGTTTAGGGGAGTAAAGACTGTTACATAAATAAGTAAGGGTGGGCAACATGATATTCATAGTTATTGTGAAATGACATTTTAACATATCATGGATATTGTCAGTACTTAGAGCTCTGACCAACCACGTTTCATTACAAAGAGAGCATAGTTTGTGCTGTTAAACTGTATTTCGTGCAGAACAGGATATGAAATTTCAAATTATAACTTTAATATGATTTAAAAGCCTGCTTGCACTCTCAAACGTGGTTTTATCTTCTTGGATGGCTTACTATAATTACATAGATTCATATTTGCGTCAAATGTGTTTCCACAGAGCCGGGTTCACATTTTTCTATTGAACTCAGGCTGTCTCAGTATATCCATTTTGTGGGGGTGCTACATAGCAGCTTAATTTTGTACAGCACAAATGAGAATAAACATATTCTAACATACTAAAATGTGTTGAGAGGACTACGACATCTTGGCCAGAAACTTGTTAGCACCAGAGGCTGGCATTAGCTTAGCAAGCAGGCCAATAAAACAGCTTCTCAACACAAGTTTAATTTTGGCTCACAGAGGCTTTTTTGAACACAGCTTTTGAGGATAAAGACTCAAATCTGAGGATATGATTTTTTTGTGTTAAGCCATTAGCTATACTGATCCATTATACTGTCCATTGTAGCATCAGGGGCTATCATTAGCTTACCAAGCAGACAAACTGTTTTACACACTAACACAGGTTCGACATCTGCAAGTTTGTAGGATAAAGACTCAAATCGGAGTGAGCGAAGTCAAGTAATGGCTGCTGGAGTGACAAAAAGACTAATACAAACCTAACATGTTCTGTGGTGTGTTGAAGGTATTAGCCTGCTAAGCTAACACTAGCATAACTGACTACATTGCTTTCCTTAGCACTGTCCGACACTTACCAATAATTGTTTAACTTATAAATCCGTGATGGTGAAGGAAAAGGAAAGGGGTCTGGAACCTGGAAGCAACGGGGTGTTTGCAGAATATGCATGACTATGGACGTAAACGTTCATTATTAAAGAGTGTTAGAGAGGTGGTCCTTTACCACTTTTAGTAGTTTCTTGGGCATAACAATAATAAAAATATTTAACTTTTTTTTTCTCAACATAGCATTTCATTTATAACTTTGCATGCAGTTTAAATGTGTCAATACTGGTGTTTTTTTCCCCCTATTTCCACCCCTAGAAATACATTTTTTTGTTTGCTTTTTTTAATTTGTTCAATTACGTTCACAAGCTCCAAACAATAGGGTGCTTACAGAGTCCTTCTGCAGTGGCAGAGAAGCTGTTGGATGCAGACCTATCAGTGCATGCTGCTTCGATAATGGGTTCCAATTTCTACAGCCATTAGAACTTGAATTTGAGGTTAGGATTGCTGTCTCTGACGATACCAAGAAATCAGCACTGTTATGCATTTACAGTCCCTTATTACACTAAATTGCCATTTTATCAGAGTTCTTGTAAATGAGAAGTACGTCATCTCACCAGTCGCTCCAATATTTTTTCACTCTGGAAACTCAGCTTGCCACCTCAGAATTGAGCAATAAAGGGTTTTTCCCTCCCTTGAATGCACCTTGGGTGTGGAATCATTTTCAAAGATTTACAAAATTACAGTTAGATGTTATTAGAGTAAATTAAAAACAGCTCCACAAAGACCATTTCTGGAGCAATGAATGTGTAATAGGGATTTGATTTGATTCATGACATCATCTGTACGATCTGATTGGGTATGACTTCATTGTGCGGTGTATTTGTTAAAGATGTATTGCTGTTAATAAGCCTCAGTGAGAATTTTTTCAAATCATCAACATAAAAATTAAAATTATAAACACAATAGAACAATGCAGTGTTAAATCTCCATAACAACAGTCCAAATCTCAGAGCACACTACCTGGTATAACATCTTAATACAAAAAAAGCTCATCAATTAAAAGTACATGCAGTACTTCCCTGCTTCAGGCGTCGGGAGAGGAACCCAAAAAAAACAAACAAACAAAAAAAATATTAATAAAAATTGAAGAATAAAGGCGGCAAGGGTGAGTGGGAATGTTTATGGAACAGCTCCACATCAGCTGTGGAATCATTTCCTCACACACAGAGGAATCAGGACATGGAATGAAATGGAAAGCCGACAGCAGCTAAGTTAATCGTTAGCTTCCTGGAGCTTTTTGAGAGATAAACGTTGATGTCATGATCTTTAACAGGTGAGTGGATCTTCCTTGACACAATTAATGGTGAACAGAGGCCTCCACAGACCCACAGCTCAGTGACCACTAGGTCAATGTTTAACAAACCACAACACAGGTTTCAGAGTTACTCAAGCAAAGCTTTGATCTGGAACTGCAGTGGTTTCTCCCCCTGGTTCATGTGTGCTTTCTATTCTTTAACATAGTAGTTCTTAACCTTCCTGAGCCACAGTACCCTAAAAAACGTAGGCTGGGTTTTGCAATCCCTACCCTCTCAACACACTAAAGTGGTCTTCTTCACATTTCCCCATCCAAACTATTTGGCACTTAAAGTTTAAGCGAAACACCCGACACTTTCACAACCAAGGTAGTCTGTAGAATGTGGTGCACAACCACATTGATTTGAATCAAAACTTGGCCAGTCAATTTACTGTTTTTATTTTTGCCAATCTATGATGCAGTTTATGACATAATTAACATGAGCCACTTGCGTTGCATTTAAATTCTACTGCTACACCTACAACATTCAAGTTTAATAGCATAATTATGCACAAATCATTTTATGTTCTGATTCTAAAAACAGCCAACTGTTTTTTTTTGTTTAAAAAAAATGTAAAAATGTCAGTATGGCCTGTTAAAATGTTATTCATGTTGCAGTTTTGGCTAATAAAATGGGCTGAAAATGTGCTGGTGTTTCATGTGCTTATTTAGCCCACACAGAGTAAATATAAATAAAAGACTAGCTATAAAAATTTACTATCAGTGCACCTGTAAGCGATATGTCCACTTCATAAGCTGAATAATGTAAATGTGCAGAAACACGTTCCTGCTCAAAGTAAGTGAAGTTCTGCTTCAGGCAACGCTTCTGACAAGCAAACACTCCATATGTGGACATTCTGTAGTACAGTTAGCTGTTTGTGCTCATGTACAATGTCATACCATTTAGAGCCTTTTAATGCTATAACTCAATATGTACACACACCTTCACTCATACAGCTATTCCGTTTTAACCGGTCACTCTCATAACCTCCATCACCAATAACATGTTTATGCAGTTTTTAATCTGACAACTACACCATGAGTCCCCAAACTTAACTTGCAACCACCAAGTTGAGGACCACTGGCCAACATTTGCAAAGTAGAAGTGCACCAGGACCAGCTATCATTTTAGCTGTCATTTTACTTAAGGGGTATTTAATTATGGTCCTAGAGGGCCAGAGACCAGCACAGTGTGCTGCACTGCCTGCTCAAATACACCTTCTAAACCTTGCAATTAGATGATGAGTTGGGATATTTGAGCAAAGAAATAGACACAGAGCCTCCGGGACCGTATAACTAAATAATGAAGTCTTACAATGACCAATCCCAAATTAGACTAAAAAATTTCAGCTAAATAAAATTTTGGTACTTACGATCGAGTCCATTGATGTACCGGATTCTGATTTCACAATGTCCCCACACCGCACTTACTACAGGGTACAGCTTCCTGCCTTTCAGTCCCCGGAAAGCCACCCCCAGATACTGTCCATCCACTATGAAGCTTAGAGTCCCCTCGTCCATGTCCAGGACCACCAGAAATGAGTCGGGAACGATAAACGTCTCGTCCGGCTCCAGGAAGGCAGGATACGTTCTACTGGGCTGATTCTTGCCGTCGTGATAGAGTTTATTGCGTCCCAGGTCCCAGCCCCAGGACTCGTTGTTATTTCCTACCAGAGCAGTGTATCCTACAGAGTGCAACGGCGCCTCCCCTGTCGCCACACCGACCACGGCATGTGTGCCGCGCTGCCGCATAGCCCAGCTGATCTCCCACACGTGCAGTCCCCGCGTGTAGCCCACGCGGCCCCGGATGGCATCCGTACTCTGTGCTACAGGGTGTCTGTGGAAGATCAGCTTATTGTCCTCTTTGACAAAAATGTTTAGTGAGCGGTCGTCGTTGTTCCACGAGTGTTGCACCTGCACGTCGGCCGAGGCGGGGGGCATGTCCAGCAGCATGTCCAGCCGGGAGGGCTTGGTGTAGTCCAGGGCCTGCAGCTCCAGCTTGAGGGGCCGAAACGCAGGGTCCCGCATGTCCACCGTCTTTATGCCTCCCGGAACCTTCTGCCCCATGCTATGGACGCTTCGGACGACACCTCGCTTTCCACCCCCTCCACAAAAACGCAGTGAGGAATGGCCAAACAAGGAACGGCCAAGGTTCTGATCCTTCACCTCAGCCCTTCCACCAACCAGTCAGCTCAGGCTTTTGTTTCTGGGTCAGAAGTTGCCAGGAAACCGGGTCAAAGCAGTTGCTAGTTCAGCCCACCTGGGGAGATTAGACAGATTAAAGCAAAAAAAAGCAAAAGTTAGCAAAAAAAGCAGCAGGCAACCTTGAGATGTTGCTCCTTTCTTATCAGCACCCACCAGAACCTGAACTCCCAACATATGTGGGTCAGGCAGATGTTACATAACAGTTGTGGCCTGCAAAGTCTTCAGGTTTTTATCCACAACTTAATGTTACTCATGAGGCACACATACAGGAATTCTGAATAGGTATACAAGTGGCGGACAATATAGCCAACTTAGGGTAAAGTCACTGAAAGTTACAACTTGGAGAGCTTTGATGCTTTTGAATCTGCAATTATTTAATGTTTGGAGCAAAGCAAAATATAAAAAAAAACAAAACAAACAAGAAAAAATACATCACAAAACAGGGCACTGAAATATTCTCCTGAACCCACTGCACCCATTCTACTTCAGCTAAGGGTAAACCATCTCTATAGCATCTGGGGTACTTCTCACTGAATCATTACAGCACATGATGAGGCAGCACAGACATAAATCACTACCACTTACCACAGCCAGCCAGCTCCCACAATCCCCTTTAAAAGGGAAATAAGGGGTGGGGCAAGGGGCTGTGAGAGAGAGAGAGAGAGAGAGAGAGAGAGAGAGAGAGAGAGAGAGAGAGAGAGAGAGAGAGAGAGAGAGAGAGAGAGAGAGAGAGAGAGAGAGAGAGAGAGAGCCATTTCCTTTTTTAAGCTTGTCTAGGCAGAAGATAACAGGAAAAGCAATAACAAAATGTCTGGCTTTAAAAATATATAATATGCAGCTGTGTTGTTTTCAGGGAAAGCCACAAGCAGCAATATTCTGTCTGGCTCCCAGACAGGGTCAGTGGCAGCAGAGGATGACAAAACCTCGTAATACAGGGAGGCTGAGTTCACCACTATGGCCAGTGAAGTCTTTATCCATTGTCCTGTGCTATTTTGCCATTGTCGTGCCAACCTAACCAACACTAGAGAGGGCCTGTGCTACAAAAGAATCTATCATTGCTCTCTCTTGTATTTCATTTTTTCCCCCCAGTCATTTGAAAATGTCAGCTGCTCTTTACATAGCATGAAAATGTTATGACTAACAGACCAATAGAAGTCAACAAGCATTACTTGGGAGGGGAAAAAAAAAAGACTCATGACATTAAAAGTTAAGAATGCTTTTTTTCTTCTCCTGAAAAAAGGTGCCATTTTTGAAAGACAAGGTTTTATTCTGAAAGTGACAATATACTTATTATTTGAGTCATTACACAATGCAGCACAGTTCTGTGTATAATGCCACAGAGGAAGGCATGGAGGGGACTGAGTCTAACAAACAGTGTTTAAAAATACTGGACTGCTGGAGGGGCCAAGTCGTAATTGAATTGTAGACAAGAGTTCATTGAGGAGCGTCTTGGCCCTTTTTCTAATACAAGTAAACAACCATTTAAATGGGTCATGCCTCTCCAGTGATGGCCTAACTGAGGGAGAGAAAAACCAAGCAGTGGGTGGCGAGTTTGTGAATGCAAAACAATATCGTTTTCAATGGCTGTCCAACCTTTAGAAAGTAAGAAACATGTTAATTTGCACACTCTTTGTGCACAGGTTTAAACGTTCCCGTCCACTACAGCTACATGGCAGTGGACCAGTGGACAAAAAAAGGAAATGAGTCTCTTGCAGAAATGCGGATGAGGTTTTAGTTCTGAAACTGAAAACGGCATTTATGCTCAAAAGGGCAAGGAACGCCAACAGTCGTGCCATGTGAGGATTTTCCACTTCTGAGAAGTGCTGCGGTTGAGGAGCATGTCTGAGTGGGAGATCGCGTCACATGGAAGTGACACCATGCTGTTGTGTTGTTCCCGCAGGTTTATTTTGGTGCCTGGGGGCTGGGGCTCCTGCAGCTGGTCACAGCGTCTGCTCCCATGAGTGGGGAGCTGATTGAAATGCAGAGGACACGGTGTGGATTTGCAGGGACTGAAGGAACACTGGCAGCTTTTGTCTTCACCATCAAGAACACATTTTAATACTCATTCTAATGCGGGCTTCCCTGGACTCTGCTCACCCCAGAGTGTGAACTGCTTAATTTCTGCCCCTTTGCCCACTTGGACAAAAATCTTTATCATTACTGTGTATCGAAGGTAGGGCTCAAGGACTGCTCAGTCATAGTCACCTGAGAAGGGGGTGGAGAGTCCTGATAATTCTATCATATTTGTCAACCTTTATAAAATCAGCAGGAGCAGACACAACACATAATGAGTTGCTGCCTACGTCATAAAACTACTTTTTTAGGATGGACATGCGTTAAATGAAGCACCACTGTGCTGAAATGGGGACATTATCATGGACAGGTTTTAACCACACGCTCGAGGCATCTGGCAGGCAGCTGCGAGTATGAGGCCGGAGCAGAGCTGGGAAGGTAGATGACGACAAATTATGGAGTAAACAGAAATGTCACACGGCCTCTCGATTCAGACACTGGACAGACGGGGTAAAGTATCAGGAGAATAGCACTTAACTGCTAGCTGATTAAAGAAACAATTTGGCTTCCTTTAGTTGGTCACTTGACATTGTGAGTCACTGTGAGTAGAACGTACAGTTACAAGGAAAAACATTAACCCGAGTTTCACACACTAGTTGTTGTTGCAACCCAATAAACAGGATAGGCCAAACCAACATGCTATTTATCAAACTTTAAAACAACGTTTAATATTAGGGATGCATCAATATGGAAACTGAGGGCTGAGACCGATATTCAATATTTTTCATGTATATATTTGCTGATACATTTATAAAAGTTGGGAATAAATCCACATGGATTAGCATTACAGCAAAATAACAAGGATTTCAGTGGACTTTCAAATACAGTAAAAATAAATACAATACAAATATTTCAGCACGGTAGCCCAGCATCACCCAAACCATCTGCTCTTCCAGAGTACAGTAAATATATCTTTGTATAGGAGTTTGATCTGTGGGTCAAGCCTAAACATCTGTCTGATGCAGAGAACATTTTCAAAGCAGTTATCTGCTGATTCTGATATAATTCATCCCTATATAATATTAGCAAGTATGGTTAGACTACATAAGACCATTTTATTCTAACAAAATCAAAAGAAGCATTTAGCTTGTGCCTCATCAACTTCCTTTACACTAGTATTGATAATGAGCATGGCAATTCATTCATAATAGCAGTAAGTTTTTAAGACATTTTCAAGGATGCACCAACAGTACTGGCACATTGTAACCAACCCCACCGTGAGACTGACTGCTTTCTCAAGGTGTTTCCTTAGCCCACCCCACCATTCAGTGTCATGCAAGCATAAGGCATTTTAAGTCTTCCAACAGTGCACCCTAACAATGACAGGATTCTCATCATGTGACTATATTGTGCTACTGTTAGGTTGTACAATGAGCTATAATGTGACAAAAGGACAAGGGTGGATCACGAATAATACTTCTGTTCTCGAGTAAACATACAAGTCTACTTGAGTACAAGTACTTGTTTAAATGCACTGAAATAACAAAAGTAAAAAAGTATTTTGAGTTAGGACTGGGCAATATGACAATATCTAGCATTAATGATAAATGATTACATCACAATATGTTTCTCTGAGCTTACCGTGGATATCATCAGTACTTGAACACTGCACAACTGCATGTTTTATTACAAAGAGAGCATATAGTCCTATTTGACTATTTGAATCATTATGGATCATGTATAATATTATTAGTTTCATATTAATTATTAAGGTGACTGCAAACATGAAAAACCTGTTGAAAAATGTTATAGAAGCTGTTCATCAAAATAATTCAGTATTTACATTTTTGATTCTTAATTACATTCAAAGCACTTTTGTATTTTTACTTAAAATGCTTATACTTTTGCTTAAGCAGTATTTTACCAAGAATACATTTGTAATTGGGTAAAAATAGATGTATTGTACTTTATTCAGCCCTGCAAAAGGAGTATGTGGGGTGGGGAATGGCATACGCAGCGGAGCAGTCTGTTAGCTGCAAATATACAAAATTAGCAGGATGACAGAGCATCAAACAGCATAATCGGATTA
Source organism: Colossoma macropomum (assembly GCF_904425465.1). NCBI lineage: Eukaryota > Metazoa > Chordata > Actinopteri > Characiformes > Serrasalmidae > Colossoma > Colossoma macropomum. Next base: position 11,878,614 of record NW_023494802.1, on the reverse strand, counting down.
AATGAATGCAAATCCAACATTTAGCATTCATCACTAGTCACCAAGGATACATGTAAAAGTCCTTTCTCAGCAACACTTCCCAGGAATTAAGTACGAAAATGCAAATCATCTTCAACCTCCCAAGATATAGCTTTGCTGAGTTTGCTAGTCTAGTGCAGCAAGCTGTTTAGTTAGCCTACTGCCTCAATATAAGACATTGCCTGGACATGCTGCAATAGCAGACCATCATCTAGCAAACCAAGTTACCACAGCTGTGACGAGGTGGGTTTGCCGCTGCAAGTGGAATGTGTCATGTTACAAATAACCAGTCGCACGAAATCACAGTCAAATAAGTTCACTCAGGAGTCATCACAGGTCTCTATTATGCTAAACCTGACAACCTTCTAGTCTAAAATCCTATCTGACGCAGGGGTGCGATTTCACAACAAGCTCACTTAGCTGCTCAGCTTAATCGGGTGAAATTACCCTGGTGATTAACTAAACAATGGCTGAATAACCTTTAACCCAGATAGAATAAGGTTGGCTTTTGTGAAAAAGGTTCTCATTTAGAAAGGAACGGCCTCCTGAAACTAAGCATGCCAGAACAGTGGCAGGGTGAGAGACCGTGGGAGGTTGGGGGCAATCAGAATGCCTTTTGAAGTTTGCTTTTTAAGTGAACTTGAAATGAACTTGGTCTCACCCCCAGATTAAAGCAATAATGCAGTTCAGTCACACTGCAGCATGCTCAAACTAGCACTTACAGTGCTGACAGCTGCCTTCACAGCAGCCATGAGAGAAAAAAAAAAAACACACTCCCTCACTAAACACGTTCAACAGCTCTCACAGCCTACGAGCTGAGGGCTGCCCCAGAACAGGTGCAGCTATTCTGCTAACCCTGAACAGGACTCTCGCGACACACACAACAACTGTCAGATTAAACCTCATCCTAATGTGGCCAGCAGTGACCTCACATCATGAAAGAATGAGCTCACTTTTTGTGCTCACATGCAGAGGAAGTGATGAGCATGAAAGCATCCTCACCCAGCAATAAAAGCAGGCCCGAAACCGACCAGCGGCGAGACTCGCTTCCTGACAGACAGACAGCAGAGTGCATGATCGCTGAATCACCACACGGAGGTTTTTAGGTCTCTGCATATTCTTTAAGTGATTAAATGTTCTTGACTTGGATGTACAGTTCTTAGAAGAAGAAGAAAAAAAAATCTAAACTTTTAACCATCCATCTATTCTTCAGGGAACAAGAACTGGTACAGGAGTACCACTACATATTCATACTGGAAACTAAAACAGGAAATATTACTATATGCTAGGGATGGCATGTCACATCATAAGTGCTACAATAAAAAAATAGCTCAGTTTAAAGGGGAATTCCACTGTATTTTCGAAATTCCTGCAAAAATTATCATTAAGATGTAAACAAAGTGCTTCACAGTGTTTTTTATTGCATGGTCGAGATACCAGCTCAGTGATGATTGAAACCAAAGATCATGATGTCAACGTCAATGCAAACAGAACAACTTGCAAACCTACACATTGACGTTTTTATGCGCAATGTTGAAAAAGGTCAAATCAAACAAATACGTTTTCTTTTGCCTTACGACACCTTGCACGTACCTCTACCACATTAATGAGAGAATATCATTGAATGAATGAAATAAATAAATAAAATATATATATATATATATATATATATATATATATATATATATATATATATATATATATATATATATAAAAAACTAACTAAAAAGTATAGAAAAACAAAAGCTCAGCTATCAGGCAGCAAATTCGTAACCATTTGATGCAATAACTCTGGGATGCCTTGGATCCCTGGGGTATTTCACAAAGCAGGATTCCTGAGTTAGCCAGATAACTGATTGACCCTCAGCTCTTTTACTATTGGAAAGGCTTGATTTTAAGCTCAAGGTTTCTAGCCAAACTGAGAAAGCTTGCTTTGCGTAATATCCCCCTGGTCACCACCACTGTGAGTCTCTAGAATGGCACACTACACAACAAACCGCTCGCAATGACAGAGTCTTATTAAAGAGTCTTAAATTGGTGGAATTCCTCTTTAAAGGTTTAGTAGTCTTTAAAGAAGAAAAAAAAAAAAATTATATATATCTATCTCAACTCTATCAGCCGACAGTGCCATTGTCAAAATAAGCACAAACATCATGTCATTGCTGTGCAGCCCATTAAAGACAATCTCAAGTTTGAAGTTTTAAATACAACTGGAAGGATGGCTTACTTCATAAATATCTGGAGATACAAGACTGCAAAAATAAGAAGAATCATTACAGAATTACATTGGAATTTGATCCACAAAATCAATAGACTGCACAACAGATGTCCCATCAGAACAGATCCAAAACCGGCTATCCTTTTAAGAGAGATTGGCAACCAACATCACAACCACAGAGAACATGCACAGTCAGATTACCTGCAAACCGCAGTATCGGTAGAGTCATTCAGCGTCAATTGAAAGAGAATGATAACAAGAAAAGGAAAAAAAAAAAAAATAAATAAAAAAAAACCAACAACAAGTCGAAACTCATTCCCATACAGCATAGACGTAAGCCTGAGAGCAACACATAGCCGCTTACATTCCCACAGTTAGAGACACAAAACAACAAAATCACTAAGAGAAAAAGGGTCATGCAAAAGTTTATCTAACAAAACAACTCAAGTTATACCTTTTGTCAATCAAAAATTGTTTCTATGATGCATTCACAATACCTTAAAGAACAGAGAAAGAAAACATGGTGCAGTGGGTCAAATAACTGGTGACTGAACTGTGGATCACAAAGTTTATAGCATATGTTAAAGTGACAACAATAGCTCTGATCAAAGCTCACCGACAGACAGACAGGGGCATAAATCAGCAGAACTCTGTCTACAACATGCTGGCCCAGTCTCAACGCATTAGCTTCATATAGCTTACACTTATGAGAGGAGAGCCATTTAGAAATGACAAATGCCACTGATTCCTGAAACTGTATAGCCAAGCTTTACATATAGATAAAATATACTTCGATCGTGTTACTACAGCTCACAGTATGCTGTGCAATATATCTGCAATACATTAAAACATCAAAGGTTCAATCTATTATACACAGCCAATACAGACATGTTTGCAGATTTTAATGCACATTTACTGTTTACTTCCTGAATTGAACATACTAGAAAAAACAAAACATAAAATGTGGTCTGTGCAAAAAGTTATGGCACATTTTACACCACCTGCCCCCCACCAAATTCACAAAATTTGCAATCATGTTGGAGTGTGAATCTTTATATAGATTTAGCACAGTATGTGAAATATTGAAGATAGATCACTATTCACGGGTGAAGTACTTCTTGGCAAGATTTTGTCTTTTGTAATGTATTAGATGTCAGAAAAAAATGGATATTGTAAAATATTGTGTCAAATAAAAAAATGTTGACAATTAGGCGACACAGTGCCACTATGCTAAAATATCAAGGAAAAATGCTATATTATTTCCCTGTAATACAGGTAGCTGTAGTGTCAAATTCTACATTTGAGAAGTGTTTATGTATCAGCATCAGCAGATATATATATTTAATAAATAAGTCAATCAGGACATCAACGTCAGCCCACCATCCCCATATCGGTGCATCCCTAGTTTTTATGGCAGCATCAGGCTACACTACAATTATGTTATGCTGCACTAAAAGCAATTCAGTGATATGCAGGCTAGATTTGTTACAGGATGTAACTTTGGTTCTTTTTTCCCCCTCTGATATCCAGTGTTTTTCTTCTAGATTTGGCCCATCACCTATAGTGGGATCAGGGTCATCCCTAATAATTTGACAAAATGATTTAAACCTAATCAAATGAAAGCCTTCATTAATCAAGACACCCACAAAACCGCATCTGGAACATCTCACACTCACAAAAAACCATAATTAATTTCATACTGCAGGACAATTCAACAGCAGTGATTAAATGACACACCGTGTGCCTCGAGTACTACGCAACCGAGTTTTACAGTCTATAATCCTAAGGGGTATCTTAAAGTCACTTTGCAGTATGTTGACTAACACCCAGTGAAGGGGCTACCCAATCCCCTACAGGTCACCTACACCTACTGCTGGTTTAAAATTGGGTTACATTTAGAAACACGATATTAGCTATAGTACATACAGTACACGCTGTGAGAAAATGCTTTAACGTATTGGGCGTTAGAGAGCTGAATTCAGACGATTGGACATACTGTCTAAATCAGAGGCAGTGAAGCTGAGTCAGCAGACAGACATACAGCAGAGTCCCATAGGAGCAGTACACCCAGCCACTATTTCACAAACACAAACAGCTCATAAACGTCTCTTTACAGTTTTTTTTTTTTTTTTAATAGACTTAAATGTTTATGAAGAGTCCCTGTACGCCACTCTGATCCACAACAAACAAAGCATTCTTCATTTCTTAATATAATTACAGCAAGACACATGCCAAGATAAAAAGGTAAAGCTTGCTTGGGGTTTACCTTGACCTGGAGCCTGTGTCATGAAGCAGGATGCATTTCTACGCCAGATAACTATAAGCTTGATCCACTCCTGGACTTTGTCTCACAATGGTAAACATATGATGCAGGTCTAACCTGTTCCAGGGCAGGTTAAGTTTAAGATGTCAAATTAAACAGCTCTTGGACCAAAAAGGGCAAGTTTGCAGAGGACACAAATACTAATACACATAAACAATACAAAGCAGTTATTACTCCAATAAGCACTAACAATGGGGGCAGTGGTGACGTGCATGCATAAGAATCACAGCTTCAGTAATTAAACTTGGGGCCTGTCTCACAAAGCAAGCCCAACACAAGACAGAACTCCTGACTGTTTCAGGTTCACAAAACCTAACAAAAAAACGACAAATAACTCATTCCACTGATAGTTAACAACTTTCTCCATTAAGACCACCACTGCCATTGTGTTTGTGCTTACTGGAGTAAGAACTGCTTTATATTCTTAATACTTAAGTAGAATGGAAAAAATAAGCTTGGCACTGATCAGTCAAAGATCCTGCCTCGTGCGACAGGTTACTGGAGAAAGCTGCATTTGTTAGGTTTTGTGTAGATGGAATTTCGTCAGGCCCACTCCAAGTTATACATGCTTCATGAGACAGACCCCAGATACCATGAAATAAACACATCTACAACAGCAAGACTCAACATTTGTTCTAGATGCTTTCAGAACTCAACACAACCAAAACAAGAAAAATTCACACTTGGATCATAAATACTGTACTGGAAAACAACTACACTTCAACTCATTACCTATCTTAAAAATGTATTCATGTCATTATGCGAAACTTAACGCTACATGAGGAGACTGGCAGTCTTGCAGACCACTCCTATAGACAAGAGACTTTTGCTGATGTGTTGCTTATTACTCAAAAACTAAAAGTTAGTCAAACATATCAAATAACTTGCAGCTAATGTGATGTAGCGTAAATATTTCAGACTGCATAATTAGTTCTATAGTTTTAATTTGCAAAAATTGTTTGTTACAGTGGAGGTGCTTGGAACAGTCACTTGTCAGAAGGCCTACGGTGATATTTGCCAAGAGAAGGTTGAAATAGGTTACTGTGGAGCTTCAACTCAGAGCAGATGTGAGATCAGACTCCAGATTTGTCTGACATGGCCTGTGCAGCTGGTATAATTACTTAATAAAAGGCATTAATTCAGTGCAGCTTTCTCAGTTCAAGCTGTAAAGAGCATGAAAACTGATTTCAATTAAGAAATGCAGTGAGAGCAGGTAACTGACAGGGCATTCGCTGTACAAACTGACAACCTGCTCAGTGGGTTTCCAGACACTCCTTACACTTCTTGAAAAAAAACCACCTAGATAAAACTCCTTTTACAAGGCCACTTGTTCAAACTCAAGTTACCACAATAAAAGATGTGCTAGATTGGTTCTTCTGGTAAAGCTTACTGACAAAACAGCTACACTACGATTCATGAGGTGGGCAGTCAATAGCAGTGATAAGCACTTATCCAAGCAACCAAGCACATTTAGCTACACTCCAGACCAAATCAGCTCAGTTTAAGATCATCATTCATTAGACTTCTGTAAATACTGGGTCTCAATATCTCGTTAGCCTAATGAGTTTTCACCAATTTAGTCAAGTTACATAACTTGGCAAGCCAACCAAATGTCACCCTAACAATGCTGGCAGCCAAATTTGAAACAGCACAGTCAAAGTAAACACAAGCTGCCATTATAAAGAAACTCCTAACGAATGCTGCTCCACCCCACTCGCACTGTAACCAATAGAACTCAGAGACAAATGATGACAGCACGGCATGTTGTTTGGATGGTTCACAGAGTTCATCCACTCACCTTATTTAGCATAGGAAACACTGAGGAGAATCTTTCACTGAATATAAGGGAGGCCATGTATCCTCCCTTGTAAGTCACTGTGCTGTCATCAGAACTGAGACTATGAAAGTCTGGAACATTTTAGCACATCACTGCTACCAGTTCAGGAGATTAGTTTATTGCCAGTACTTTTCCTTCTGTTGTGACATCCAAAGTTCTGGAACTCGTTGGCAAGTCAGGATGAACAAACACTGAAAACTGCCACCTTAAACCTGTAGGTTAAATGCAAACAATAACCTGTTTTTCCTGTAACACTAGGTCTACAGTAGTCACAGTATTGGAACTGGACATTATTGAAAATGTTCTATGCTACTGTAGAGAGAGAGATTATATATATATATATATATATATATATATATATATATATATATATATATATATATATATATATATATATATATATATATATATATTGGTATTATATCTCCAGCAGCTATCCTTCACATCGTGTGAATTGGAAGTGGATCAATAGAAATGCTCCAAACTTAATAGAACCTTACATTAAAAGGTTTAAGCAGCTACAATATGCAATCATAAAACAATGATCTGATCATAAAATGTAAAATCTGGTTTGAACTGAAAATTACTAACAAGTGTGGAAATGAATCCCAGGAAATGATTCAAATAAAACTGATGGATGTGCCATCATAGCTACACAAAATTATTCTGTTTTGACTTAGTGTTTCAATGGTTAACCGAAACAGGGCACCCACAAATTCTTCACAGTCAGCAGCGTGTGAACTAGTGTATGACGGAGAAAAAGTGAGGTGTGGTGAAATAAGCATGAGAGTCTAAAACAATAGTATTACACATCAGTTCTGCACTCAAAATCTGAGGTCAATTCTGAATATGTTCTGCATCTTTGTGCATGGATCAATAAAAGCCCTTTTGTTGCAGGACTGGTGGGGACACTGAGCACTACTGGGTGCCACTCTTGCCCACTTCCAGGTACCAGCTGTCAGTTCCAAGAGGCTTGAAAGCAGCACTTAGGCCAACAAACTTCACAAACTACTGAGCCAAGTCAGCACTGGGACACTGTGTGCTAGTAGTCACTCTCATGGATCCAAATGTCCCAAGTCTTTAAGCAGTCCAGCTTTGGTGAATCAGTCTGGACACTAAGAGACCGAATAAAAGAACTTTGTTGTGCTCTTTCTTTGATCACTGCTGATCAACTGGGGACATCTTTTGATCATCATTTAACTTCTTTTGTGATAAACTACAACACAAGAATCACCATAGCACTGTCGTGTTATGTTAGCCAATCAAGTGTTCTACTGTTAGCCCTGAAAGACCTGTTTAGATGAACTCATCTGCCTGATTCACAGCAGTTCCGGAAGAGCTGCTCCTCACACATCAAGCACTGAAGCACTGCTTCATTACTATCAATTCAATTTAAAAAAACATGTTCAAAACTTTAGCAAAACATCTCAGGCACCAGGTAACATCTTCATGTGTGTAAATGTATAACTAAGCACCCTGTCAGGGAGGTTTTAGGCCTGGAATATCTGGGCTCATGTTGATCACAGTAAGAACACTGATTTGGGATCAGTTTACACCTTTTGCATAACTCTGAATTCAATTAGAAGACTGATGAGAGCTGATCCAGAATGAGTGTTTTTACTCTGAGATGCTTGATGAACACAGGCCAACTGACCGATGTACTACATACATCAATCCAAGTTCTTCTTTTCATAACCCTAAATGACATTTATTCACATCTTAATGGTGTAATTATGCATGCCTTTATAGCTATTCTCTCAATTCTCATCAAACAACAGTAGGTTTAGCCTTGAATCTAACACATTCTCACCACACTGGTAGGCTATTTCTATTGAGAACTCCCTCTTGGAGACCCAGCAGTGGATACCCATCTCTCTGTCCCTGCGTGGACCCAAACAACCCCTGCTTCAGAGCAGACATTTTACTAGTTTATGTTTCTGAGGTCAGAACTTAAAACGGTGCATGAAAACACCGGCTAGTACTTAAAGTAAAAGAAGGGGTAAGATCTCCTGGTCTGCAAGACACACAGGAGGAACCACAACCTGCCTGAACTCCTGAAGTATTTCTTGGCTGCTGCTTTCTTGGTTTCAAACAAACACTTCGTCACCAGGGACAAGAAAACGCTGAAGAAGAACGACGGCCCTGCTCTAGTCTGGCTAACACTGCCAAAGAAGACTTATTTTGCGCTTTTTAACCAAAACATTTCAGCGATAACTGCTTTGGAGGACTTTTAACCAAACCTGCGTTTCAACTGCTAACGTAAAACAGCTGGCACCTGACGGAAAGACATGGAAAATTCCTGCTAAAACAGCAAGAGCGAGTCTAAAAAGCGCAACACTGTTCAAGTAACCACGACAACAGGTTCTCAGTGTTTACCAAGAGCTTGTTTAAAGATTAAGGCGCTCGATAAAACTTGGCTTGGTTAAACATGTTTCCAGCAGACTAAACCCGAGCCGTGAGACAAAACGCCTCAGTCAGCCACTAAAAACGAAAGTGAAGCGGTGGGCCACGTTCACAGCAGGTTTTTTGTCTTTGTGGGAGCGTTAGTGTTCAGACAGAGCGAGGTTAAGAAGCGCAGACCTGCTTATACTGTATTGAGCTCGTTAGTGTGGCTTTCTTCTACTGACCATGAGCGAGTGTAACGTTTGGTTTAGCGAATGGGTGACCGGTCTAACCTTTCCTATTCAAGTCATAGTGCACCAGTTAACCTGTAACGCTAGTTACCTTTCTTAGCACGAACGCTAAACGAAACAAAGACGGTATGACTTTCTGGGTGTTAACGCCACTTTAACATTCAAACCTAGCTTACTGAGGCTGTGGCTTAGCCTTATGTTGCTAATTGCCCAGCTGTTACCCTTACTGAACATGAAGCAACGACATGCTTCCCCTTCTTTTATCGCAGGAAGTAGCCTCGTTTCATTATTTACATTTGGGCGCGGAATGCTAACTCATAATACACTAGTGTCTTATTTCCTCAATGCTTCGGCTTTGGCTCTTTCAGCGAAGTCTTGCGTCCCTTAACTCCACGTTTTTGCGTTTGAAACCCTCGGATATGTGACCCGTGCAGACTACATTAACACATCTCGCTTAGGCAGACAACAGCCTCGCAGAATTTATTTAAAAAACAACAACATACATGCAGTCTCACCTGCAGGTCGCGTAGGCTACACGGGCTAGCTGAACATGAACGGAGCGTCTTTCAAACGGTATTCCTGTGCAAAGCCATGGCTCTCCGCCTCGTCCCCTCGGCTTCTCTCCTTTTTTAGGTTGGGCTTGTGTTGGGTAATATGATGGCTGCTACAAACAGCCCTGCTGTCACGTGGTAAAATAGCTCACAGCTGCTAGGAACCTCCCTCCCTCCCAGCTGCACTGGCTCCCTTAAGCCTGTTGCTCTAAACACATCAGCTGATGGAGCTCGATATGATATAGGAAGTACCTAGTTAGCTTACATTTACCCAGTTCAATGTACACCCTTAACAAAGGTGGCTATAAGGTGTCTATTTAGAACCATGAGTTCTGCATAGAACCATTTCATGCTTAAATGGTGTTTTGCATGGGAAATGGTTCCAGTACGGAGCCCAGCTGGTGACATCCTGTATAAATAAGAATAATGCGTGGCCACGACTTAGTAAGGCGTGGGAATGAGATGATTAAGTCGTGGCCACGACTTAGTAAAGCGTGGGAACGAGATCCTAATGCGTGGCCACGACTTGGTAAGCCGTGATCTCATTCCCACACCTTACTAAGTCGTGGCCACGACTTAATCATCTCATTCCCACTTACTAAGTTGTGGCCATGCATTAGGATCTCGTTCCCACGTATTAATAAGTCGTGGCCACGCACTATTTTTATTTATACAGGAGGTCACCAGTAGGGCTCCGTATTTTCCTGAGATTGATTGAGAATGTGCTGTATGTGGTTCTATGTAGAACCTTTTAAAAATGGTTCTATATAGCAGTAAAAAGGGTTCTGCTATTGTTACCATGTCAAGCTTGTATCAACAGAAGAACCCTTTTTGGTGCAGTACAGAACCATTTTCAAAAAGGCTCTGTATAGAACCATGTTACTAAATAGAGCCATTCCCTTTACTGAAGAACCCTTAGAGATCTTTTTTTTAGGCATGTAGGCTACTGAAATAGCATTTGTAAAGACTCTGTACTTCTTTGATTGTTTTTAAACGCTCTTACATGTTTATGCGTATTTGAGAGGAACAGGATAGACTCTTTCCTCCTTTAGGAACATTTATTAAGTAAATCCTTCTTTTTTTAAATTTCATTCTGTCCTAAAAAGAAACGAATAGCATTTAGTAAACTCCTGGTCTCCTGGATGCTGAGTCTTCAAGAGGTTTCTTCTCCAGTTCTAGAGGATCCTTTTTTTAGTTCTTTCTACTGCAGTTGGCAAGTTGTTTTTGTAGCCACTTTGATTAATTATAATTGCATTGAAGTATATACTTATATATTTAAGGATTATATACATATATATATATATATATATATATATATATATATATTCTTTCTTACTTTCTTACTTAGTGCTAAAGTAAAAAGGAGGGATAGGATTCACAAATAATGTGTACTACTCACACATAGACAATACTCGGTAATGAAGTGTACGATATTGTTCTCGTGAACAGTTTGAAATACAGTGACTGCATTTTAATCTAACATGATTACATAATATCATAAACTGTGATAAAATGTTAGGTAATTATTGTGATACTAAATTTTTATGTTGGTACATAAGTACTCTCACATGTTTATTTGAAGTAAACAGATTGGCAATATGACAGTATTTTATTGTTATCATGATAAGAAATGTGCTCTTCTGAGCATATTGTGGATATCCACACTTAAAAACATTGACCAACTGCATGTTTTATTACCCAGAAAGCATAACTAGTCCTGTTTAACTGGATTTAGCCCAGTACAGTATGTGAAAAGTAAAATTTAATCGCACCCAGTTTTTCATTGCAGTTTTCAAATGTGGCAGTACATTGTTTCTGTATGTCGAACTATCTTGATATATATAGTGAAATATGTCTTTATGTATCGTGATATGATATTTTGATATGATACTTCTCACCCATCCTTAGGTCTGTGTGCTGTTTAGCTCCATGTATATCAGGACACTTCCACTTCTGTGATGACTGCTTTACTGCATGCTATGTTTCTGACCACCTGTCTGGATGCACCCTTTGTGAGTTGACTCACTGAACCTCTTTCGTGTAGACCGAGCGGCTGCTTTCCGAATGATTCAACAAACAGCCGGGCTTATTAACAGCCTCAGCCGTCTGGAGGCGCGCTGAACTCATCTGCAAACCTTTCACAATTCCCCACACCTCCCCAGCCAAACCCTGCTGGTTGCAAGTGTCTCATTTTGTGTGAGAGAATAGGCGCGCTTCATTTGCCAGAACTCAGCGGGAGACATTAGATGAATGAGCTGTGTTGAGGAAGATTGAGGTCTAGCAGTAGCTCACTGCAGAAATGCTGAGTGCAGTAGGCATCAGGGGAGCTGTGTGGTGTAAAAAGCCTTTACTGTCCCCTTGTGTTCAGACTGGCTGTGCACACCTCAAACTTGTTTCCATCTGGACAGTTGCTCAACTAATTTAACGAGTCCATATCATGACAAACCAAAATTTTTTCACTTTCTTGAAATAATATCAATGTATTGATGATTAAAATGATAAGTTTGATGTAGTATGTTAACATTATTCTAGTTTCAAAATGCACAGTTCACTGACCAGCCTAAATGGTCAATATATGGAAATTAAACTGCAAAACAAGCTTGTTTGGAAGTGACTGTTCAAAGCAATGCATTACATATATCTACCTGTTCAGCCTACAGCAGTTTAGCTCTGCCCATTCACGTTGGAGTTATAAGGAGTGTTTCAGCCTGGACTGTTTCTTCAATGAGGGTCAGTACAGCTGTCCAGCTAGACACCCCTGGTCAAAACACGTTCTGTTGGTTTTCTAAGTGAAAATAAGTACACATTCTCTACAGATAGCACACTTCTGCACATTCTAAAGCACAATTACTGTTTGTTAGTCGAATTTAACACATTGGGGACAAATAATAAAACATAAAATGTGGCCTGTGCTATGGCATATTTTAGATTTTATTCTTTCTTTCAATATGTGAAGCCCAGCAAATAAATAGACAATTTGCACTAAACCTGGCACAAAAATGCCGTTGTTCCTTGTTGAGGATGTGTTATTTTGACTTAATCAACAAATAATGTAATTTGACCAGGGGTATTCAAATGTTTGCACATGATTATTCAGTCTTAAAGACACAGTAACAAAAACAGCTTGTTCAATTTGAGAAAGAGATTGGAAAATGTGCGTGTAAAAATAAAGTCCTAATGTTTTTGGTACATAAACCCACATAAACGTCATAAGTGGACCACTGGAGGGAAAAAATAGGATAATGGCCCTTACAACAATAACATGCCCACGTTTAAGCATGGTCCGTTCTCATGTTTCTCTCTGTGTGGTTTATTTGTTGGGGGCATTTGCTTGGATACCCAATTTCTTATATTCCAATAATGACATTCCATGCTCACAAGGTCCTGTTGTGGCACACAAACTGGACTTGCACAACTTTTATAGAGTCAGGACTGGGCCAAGAACAGCTGAGATCTCTTACAAGAAAACAAAGAAAACACATTCATCACCGCTTTCTTCTGTAGCCTTGGAGCACAGAAGGCATGGTACCCTTGATCAACTATAAAGATGTCATGCACAATCAGGCAAACAACTTTACCAAAACCCAGCTGCCCTTCTCTTTTCAGGAAGCCTCTTGGAGCCAGCTGTGAGAATCAGGCTGAGTGGAGTTCTACAAGAACCAGATGAGTTTTGCTTGGAAAAGCACTCATCAAGCCCTGCTGTTACCTTGTGGTTCTGTAAAAGTAGTATGTCTAATGGGACACTACAAATTATCAGAACATAATGTAACACCAAGTGCAGCAGAAGGGCAGGACATCAAAGGCATTCTAAATAGCTGTGGTAGAACTCCTTGTACTCAGAATCAGTGCAGGCAGGGCGATTGCACTGACGCACGCAGCATGCAGATTGGTGGGGGTCTGTGGGGACTGGACCCCATAACATGTTTATTGGACCCCTTATATCACTACTATGCATTTTTTCCCACTCATGACTCATGGGTTCCCTGAGGTCCTCTTGCTTCTGTGCATTATGTACCAAAAACAGTCATAATTCATGGTTTCATGACTATTTTCCATCCTTTTTTCCATCTAGAATGTAACAGGCTTTTACTGTGCCTTGAAGACTGATCTATATAAATGATCTCTATTCTGATTGGCTGTCTTGTATTCAGAAAGCAGTATGGGCTGAAACACTTCAGCTTGAATGAAAAGGCTTTGGCATGGCTAAATAAGTGGATGTAAATGCATTGGCCTTTCTGACATCATCAACAACAATAACAACAACAAAACAGTTCATGTTTTACTGCTTATTTTTGTCGTGAGTTGTTTGGTCTCAGAAGTCTAAGGCCACAGTGAAAGTGATTCTATTTTGTATTCCTTTCTAATTTCATAGAAAGGTTTTCATTGCATATTATATTGTCAGCATAACAATTTCAATGAAAAGTAGTATCTTTTAACATGAATTTCAGAATTTCTTAGTATTTGATATGCTCGAGCAGTCCACAAGTTTGTGCAAAAGCCACTGATGTGCAGATCAAATCCTCCTGATGTTGTTTAAGTATGTTCTTCACTGGAAGAGATAAGACTAAAAAAAGTCTGATGTTTTTGTATAAAGACCTCAACTTGGTCAGTATCACAGTTTTGCGTGACCTAGAAATGGTTCAGAGCCTTGAATATTTGTTCTGTTGTTGTTGAATGTTCTGTTGTTTTGTTTCCAAGTTTTTCCAAATGAAAAAATCCCTGGTTTTCAATGTGGTCTGACTTTTGGACCCCACCGAATACAGAGTACTGTGAAAAAGTCAGAGACCAACCTTCATTTGTTTTACAGTCAAAACAGCCATTAAGTTATAAAGATATAAATTTTTTCAAGAGATCCTTCTGAGTATGAATATTAGATAAAAGGTGATCTACTTGCATAAGAAGGGGAAAGAAAGTGAAAAAACAGGACAGCTGCTGGCGTTCTCGGAACTAAGCTGGCCACCTCAAAGCCCAAATTCATTGAGGTCAACATCATTGAATTAGTTTGGAAAAAACATGAGCATTAAAGGATCCAACTTCTATGACTAAACTTTGGAGGTGTGGGAAAATGTCCTTACAGTTTTCTCTGAAAGGTCCTGGTTATGCCATTTCTCAGACCAGTATGTATTTGTGTATTTGTAGCCTTAAACCAACGGAGTAACTCCCACCAGCTCCGTGACTGTCCTCTTTGGTCGACTGTGGCTTGGCCGCCTGCATCGCCATCACATAACAAGCAGAGACCTCCAGCAGCTGCCAGCTCAGCTCAGGGTGACTCATTCACCATGTTTCCCCATCAGAGCCTCCAGAGGACTCCACACAAGCGCCTCTTTCTTTTCACAAATGGATTTGGAGCTGGAGGTATGTGAGTGCGAATTGTGTCATGCCAAAAGGAAATTTAACATGAGGTAATCTCATTGTCACCCCCAACATTTGGGCTAATCCACTCTCTCTTTTATATTGAGTCACATTGTGTGTGCACTACACACGCTGAAGAAATATTGCTCTGACAGTAAATCCCCCTTACCAGATATTTTATCAGCTTTAAAGTCTTCACAGGAGGCTGATTTACATGTCTTCAGTGCAAACCACATTTTTTTTACCATGTTTTTTCCAAATCCATGACAAAACTCAAAATACAAAATAAATACATAAATCAGGTTTCACTCCATAAAAATGAGTGGATTAACTACAGTATTAGCTTTTTCATAGATCATTTGCTTTCACATTTTATATCTGATCCATTCTGACAACCAAACAAGCACTAGTAGATGAAGCTAAGGAATTTTGCCGTTTTTCAACACAACTTCTGTTCTCATTATATGGCACTTTCCTACTTAAAAAGCCTCCTTGATGTTATTTTTACAAATCATTTGCTTATGCAAAGGAGGCTTAGACGAGAGGAACTGACTCGTTTATTGCACTTTGTTCACGAAATTGGAACTATAATAAGCCACGGGATTAGTGGCCCTCTGATAATCAGCAATTTTTGGTAGTTTTAGCCCTTGGAAGTGTCTGCAGAGATGCAGAGAAAGCACTTTACTGCCTCCCTGTGTCTACTAATGCACATACAACCTGTAGTAAGCCTTAAGATCATTCCTACACTCGAAAGTAATGAATGTTAGTGGATTCAAAATGACTGTGAAATGTATCTATGTGTATAAGTGATAGTCTAGGATGGAAATTGTTGTTTAATTGAGAAATACTTATGATTAATAACACTATAAAAGGTGTTTACCATCAGTGAGTTGGTATATTACATTTCTGTCTGCTTTGAAAATACTGTATATATAAGATCAGGCCTGTCACTATTGTTTTTATTGGTAATCGGCCAATAAATGTATAGGTGATTAATCACATAAATCTGAGAGTTTAGGCTAAAAATAGAAATGGACTGAAATGAACAGTAACACACAATGTATAGACTTAAACAAGGAAACCTTTAAAAAGTCATTAAATGGAAGAAAAAATACATGGCATAAAAAAGCATATGAATGAATGTGTCCATGAGCCTCTTACTGTAAGAGAGATCAGTAGGAGAATTTGAATTATGCTCTAACATCAGCAAATTGCCAAGTAATCATTGCCAATTCATCAAAAAAAAAAAAATCAATTAGTTGGAAATTATTTTTACAACTGAGTGAACTGAGAAATCATGACAGTCAATTATAAAATACAACATAAAAAATATGAAGGGTCTAATATATGTTATATCAATGCATATAAATGATAGCCTAGCACAGAAAGTGTTGTTTATTCGAGGAGCACTTCAAATTAACGTGTGATGTTTCAGGGAAATAGTCAAAATTCTTAAACATACACTCTCAAAAATAAAGGTATGAAACTGTCACTGGGGCAGTACCCCAGTGACAGTTTCTTGTCACTGGGGTGGTTCCTTCAAGGGTACATCTCAGTACCCTTAATCAGGGAACATAATTTTGTCAGCCCGTTGACATACAAAGTGTTTGAAAATCTGAGCAGAGCCACTATGCATGATACACTTGTACAAGCACAACATGCCCAAACCCACCACCATGATGCTGTCACTGCTGTGGTGAGAATAGTGCTCCACCACCTAAATAATATCTAATAAGTGGTTTTATAGTAATCCCTTTCCACTGAAAGACGGGGTGAGCGGTGGTCACCAACCATCCTCCTGAGAGCTACTTTATAGTATAGTACTAGGATCTGAAATGCTCCCTTCTACTTACCTAACACTAATGAATCTGATTCAGCCTATCAGTGATTTCTGAAGAAGGTGATCAGCTGTAGCAGGTGTGTTAGATTGTGGTTAGAATTAGACTTTTCAGGAAGGTAGATCTCCAGGGCAAGCGTCTGTTGACCAATGAGGTAGAGAGTGGCTTATAAATTGTGCATAACAACAGATAGGATACAGTTTGTAATTGTACACGTACACTGAAAAAAGTGATACGTTGAATTTACATCAACTCAATTTGTCGTTCAGAGCGCTTACTTTTGAAAAAGCTGTACACATATGAATCAAGTAAGCGCAGTATTTTTTTAGTGTGTATATATAGTTCACCTATGGTAAGGCAAGGTAATTGATTTATATGGCACGTTTCATACACAAAGGCAATTCAGAGTGCTTTACATAAAATAAAGCCAAAAGGAACATCAGACAGATATTAAAGACAAAGTGCTTAAGTGTATAAAATAAGAAATAAAATAGACAGTACTACTCAAGTCTTTTCCAGCACCATAAGTAAGATAGATCACAATCTATAAAGTATTAATCAATCCTTAGGACAACAGTCTGGCAATTAACTTCCAGAATAGTTGATTAAACCTACGATAACAGTTATACTTCAGTCTTTTCCATCACCCTGAATGAAGAAGATTACAGAAAGTTGCCACCTTTTACAAAATAAAAGCCATAACTAGATTATTCTTTAAAGTAATATAAAAAACTCAAAGGCATTCATCAATCCTTGGGATAACAGTGTAGCATTTAACCTCCAAGAGAGACGATTAAAGCTAGAATAACCATTGTGTAATTATACTTGTGCCTTTTCCAGCACCCTAAGTGAGGAAGATAATCACTAAATTATACTTCAAAGTAAACCAAAATCTCTAAGGCATTAATCAGTCCTTGTGATAACAGTGTTAGCATTTAACCTCCAGGAGAGTTGATTAAAATGAGTTTAAATAACACTTTGCTGTACATTTAACCTCCAGGAGAGTTGGTAAGTGTTTGGCCAGTAAGTGTAGGTGCAAGGTATGTGTTTCTAATGAGCTGGCAGCTCAGTGTATAATGCAGTTTATGGATTGTAACCATTTGGGTTCGAAATGCAGTACTTATCTTTTGAGAATGTCCATAGCTATTTACTGCTCAAGCCGCACAATGATGTTGTTTATTTTTAATTTCATGTGTTATTTTCTCGTCGACCTTATTTGTCCATTGTCCTTTATGGGTTGAGGATGAAAGGTCGAGTGTGCTTGAAGGTAATGAGGCTCACTTTACACTGCTGGCAGTGGAGGAGGGCTGTGAATTAAATTACCCAACACTCAGCTGTCTGTGGGTGAAATTCACATTTTCCTGTGCAGCACTAGCACAATATGCTGAGGGTGCTGATATCTGCAGGAGAGGCATGCAGACACTGCTGCTGCTGCTGCGAGCGGGCCAGCTTACTCCTCCTCTTTTTCCGCCAGTCTTTTAAAAAAATCCCTACATCTCGAGGTAATCAATACTGTGTCCCATCAGGCAGCCCCTGGAGCGCTCTTCTCCTATAGGAGGAGCGCAGGAGCCTGGCAGTTCGGCTGACGGGCCGGGGGAAGCTCCCTCCTCCACGTCAAGGTGAGTGAGTGCATGATGCGTCAGGAAGTGCAGTCATTTCTCATTGTGCACTTTGCTATCGGATTCTCCTCTGTGAAGAAATCCTGCCACTAACCTGGCGGAAGAAAGAAATATTTGCTCATAAAGATCTATTGAAATCCAGTTGATGCCAGTTGAAATCAATAATGTTTTAAGAAGAAAAGATGTTAGTCTTTATATTATATTATATTATATTATATTATATTATATTATCGTCTTTGAAACTTCTACATTTGTAAAAAATTAAGGTATCACTATCCTGTAATTAGGGATAAAAGGAGTTAACTGTCAGTTTTGTTATTTATGCTGTCAAATTATGCTGGCCTTCAAATAATATACTGTATATTTTGATGATTAATGGAGTAATCATAGCATTTAAAAAAGGTCAAACAATAAAAATAGATTCAAGAATATCATCAGAAGTCATGTATAGCCTTAAACAGGAAAACCTTAGAAAATGTACAAATTTATGCCTGCAAAAAAGGCATACACGTTTGACAAATAATATGTTTTGTTGATTTTTTAGGTTAGAATAACATTTTCTACAGGGAGCAAACATAAATATTGCATTTATCTGCTAAGTTTAACATATTGAAAAAAAAATAATAATAAAACACAGAATATAAAATGTGCCATAACTTTTCTGTTTCATTTTGAAACAGTAATTGTCCTGTAAATGCACAGAAGTGTGTAGTTTGTTCTCTGTAGAGGATTTTTTTTTCACAAGCAACAAAACGTCATTTCACCAGGGGTGCCCAAACTTTTGCACACAACTGTAAATAAGTGTCCATCACCCTCTGATTCTTTCTGTACGAAAGACCAGTAGGAGAATTCCAAATATGTGTTAATATAAATTGCCAACTAATCATTGCTGATTCATCAAAAGAAATGCAATGATATTACACTGTTATATTAGGGGCTAGTATAACATCCCATACGTTAAAAAGCTAGTTTCCACAGCTAGATTATACATTGTAGTGGTCGTGAGGGGAGATGTAACTGCTCACTGAAGTCCACGTGCACTGCAGCTGGGAGAGAGGTGCAGCTGGATGTGCAAGCACTGTGTGAGTGCGTATATATGTATGTGTGTATTCGTTGGTGTGAATGTTGCATGCAGTGTGAGAAGCGCAGGTTTCAGTCATTAGGAGGGTGTACAGCGTGGGACGGGTGCTGCAGTGCATGCGCTTCTGCGCTCCGATCGCAGCTCATTTGTCAAATTGCCTGCAGGACTTGAATGGTGCATTGCTGCTGAGAGAGAGAGAGAAAGAGAGAGAGAGGCAATCAGCTTTAAAACATGGCTATGGGGGGATCACAGGTGGGCCCTGAGCAGCCAGCATTGGTTTGCTGCAGTCTCCTTGAGGAAAGAATCCACTGTGAGAAATGAACTGAATGAGGAATTGCAGTGCATATGGAATAGTCAATTAGGCAAACAGGCTCTATTAGGATTTATGTAGTGTACTGTTTATTTTTATACATGTGATGTTCTGGTCTTGTAAATTTATAGATCTTTTCTGCCTCATCAGTAAAGAGTATTGAACAAGAAAAAATCCACCATGTGAAACATTTTGAGGAGTTGCAGAGCACATAAAACAGTTTTAATACATGGACTAATGTATATTAAATATATTTAGAGAAACAGTGTTTGATCTTGCAATTTACACCTCTTAGTCTTATTAATCTCATAAAAAATACATATTAAATGTTGCACCCTGCACATGAGATGCATCTTTTGCATATGGAACAGTCAATACATACATATGGAAGCTAGGAGTGTTTTTGCCATCTGAAAGAAAGAAAAAAAAATAGAGAGAGAGATTTTATTCCAAATGATTTTAGAGCATTTCTATTTGTCCACTGATGATGAAATTTTCACACACAGTAAAGGACAGCTGGTGTGTTGAAATGATGTAGAAAAATAAAAATGGACAAAATTGAGATACATGAAATGGAGCTACATAGTTTTCTTTGGACAGCAACATTTGAAGCCTTTGTGTAATTTTCTGACAAATAGAGATTTTCTGCTTTTTTGCCTGACAGTGATAAATGAACAACTTGTACTTAATGACCATTTTGACTGGAAATTAAACAAACGACTCTAATTTGCATAGCACTATATATACACACGATTGATACATCTGACTCATTTTTCCCTCATAAGAAATATGTACTGAATATTTTTAATTTCATGTGTTATTTCCTCGTCGACCTTATTTGTACACTGGACATGAGATGCTGCGTTGTTGCCAGGAGAAGCCCTTGGAACCTTTATTCAGGTCATAGTTTATATTTGGCCTATAGAGCAGCTGGCACATATTGAATCTATACGTATGCGGTACATTAAAGTTGCAGCACATTTAAAGACATTTACAGCAAAACGTAGTAAATAGAGTGTTTTTTTTTCTGTGGGTCCTGGTGGAAGGAAGCATTTAAACTTCTTGTCAAAACCTTTCCAACAACAATACCACATTATGACAAACTGCTGCTTCAACATTCTGATCATAAAGGCCAGTTTTAGGGAAGCCGAACCATACCTCTTCCTGACACTAACAAACGACAACGCTGTATTCAGGCCAACACTTCACGCATATTCACACCTAACAATGCCTATTGTGTAGAATGTCTGAAAACCCTCCATCTACCTGAAAGACATGAGCAGAAGCAGAGAATCGGTGTCGTTTTTGAGAATAAAATTTCTGCACAGCTGAAATCTTGCTAGGATTTCTAAATAACCATAAGACTGTGCATGACTGTATCATGACTGGAAAATTACCTGAAGAGAGTGTTTCTTTGTACTGCTCCTCTGCCTTTCGCCTCGCAAGCCAGAGGGATATTTGATGTAAAGTGTAAGGCACAGACTGTAATATATGTAGTGCTTGAAGACATAGTTCTGTTATCTTGTGTTCAAATATAATACCATTACTTTAGTTGTCTATCACACCACCATCACTGTGACAATATTTGAGGACAAATGGGACCAAATTTGAGGACTTGTGTTTTTCTTATAAGTCAAATGACCCTGTACATAGTAATATTAGATAATAAGACTTAAGAGAGCCCTTTAAAATCTTCTATCCATTTCTCATTTTATCTAAATGATTAGTCTGTAAAGATGTCTGCTTCTTAAATGAAGAATAAGCAGATTCTGTTTTACTGAAACAGTTGGTTCACTTAGTTATTAGATGTAGGACAAATGTACAAGCGTGAAGACCTGAGTGACTTTGACAAAGGCCAAATCATTATGGGGCTGCACAGCCACAGACCAGTCAGGGTGCCCATGCTTACCCCTTTCCACCATCAACAGCACCTATAATGGGCAGACGAGCATCAGAAATAGACCTTCGGGCAACACAAGAAGGTCGCCTGGTCCGATGAGTCCCTTTTTCTTTTACATCACGTGGATTGCCAGGTACATGTGCAGCAAACCTGAGGAAGTAATGGCACCAGGATGCACTGTGTGATGAAGACAAGCCAGTTGAGGGAGTGTGATGCTCTGGGCAGTGTTCTGCTGGGAAACCATGGGTCCGGCATTCATGTTGATGTCAATTTGACACATGCCACCCACCTAAACAGAGGCCTCTTTCAAAACAGTCCGACCTGGCACACTGCACACCTTGTCCAGGAATGGTTTGAAGAACATGCCGAAGAGTTCAAGGTGTCGCCATGGCATGAAAGTTCTGCAGAACTTAATCTGATTGAGCATCTGTGGGATGTGCTGGAGCAATAAGTCGAATCTGGCACCACCTCGCTACTTACAAGACTTAAAGGATCTGCTAACATCTAACATCTTGGTGCCAGATTCCACAGCGCACCTTTAGAGGTCTTAAGAGTCAATACATCAGCAGGTCGGAGCTGTTTTATTGGCTCACGGAGGATCAACAGCATATTAGGCAGGTGGTCATAATGTTTTGCTCATCTGTGAATATTAATTTCACCTTATACTGCAATAATCTTTACTTATACAGTATAGTGCTCCATTATTACTGGCAGCCTTGGTAAAGATGGATGAAACAATATCATGAAAAAAATGCATTTGTGATTAATTAGCTCCATTTTTGTGCAGCCTCACTTTGATATTTTAACAGCAGTGAATCTTCTCCTATAATGCATAATGAGTTTGGAGAATAGACACACCACTCTTCAAGACAGAATCTCTCTACATCCTCCATGGTCCCAGGACTCTCTTCAGTGCACTCCACAGATTTTCAGTGGGGAATAGGTCAGGGAACTGGAATGGCCATGTCAAAAGCTTGATTCTGTGGTCAATGAACCATTTTTATATGGATTTGAATGTATGTTTTGGAATGAATGTATGTTTTTGGTCTTGCTGGGAGATTCAACCACATTAGTTTTTGGCAGAGACAACCAGATTTTCCTTTAACATTTTCTGGTACTTCACATTCTCAGCACTGCAATAACACTGACATGGTGGTGGTGGTGTTAGTGTGTGTTGCGCTGGTATGAGTGGATCAGACACAGCAGTGCTGCTGGAGTTTTTAAACACCTCAGTGTCACTGCTGGACTGAGAGTAGTTCACCAACCAAAGATATCCAGCCAACAGCATCCTGTGGGCAGCGTCCTGTGACCACTGATAAGGACTAGAGGATGACCAACACAAACTGTGCAGCAGCTGATGAGCTATCATCTCTGACTTTACATCTACAAGGTAGACTGACAAGGTATGAGTGTCTAATAGAGTGGACAGTGAGTGGACACAGTGTTTAAAAACTCCAGCAGCACTACTGTGTCTGATCCACTCATACCAGCACAACACACACTAACACACCACCACCACATCAGTGTTATTGCAGTGCTAAGAATGGTCCACCATCCAAATAGTACCTGCTCTGTGAGGGTCCATAGGGGTCCTGACCACTGAAGAACAGGGTAAAAGGGGGCTAACAAAGTATGCAGAGAAACAGATGGACTACAGTCTGTAATTGTAGAACTATAAAGTGCTCCTATATAGTAAGTGGAGCTGATAAAATGGACAATGAGCGTAGAAACAAGGAGGTGGTCATGCCTGATTGGTATATATATATGTGTGTGTAGACAGTGATGTTCTATTTGTTATTTCCTGATGCTGAATACACCATTAGTGCATTCTAAAGGCCTGCATCACTGTAATGAACTCTCACACAGGCAAACACTTGTTCACTTATTTTTGTAATGTAAAAAACAACATAGTTGGTAAAAGAGAGTGTTTGTGGAGGAGTAATATGGGGTGAACATTAAAGAACCTAGAGCCTGTGACTGCTGTATCAAAAACAGAAATGAGAGCACAGCCCATTTGTGTGACACATTTATGCAAATGAATTCTCCCCAGGTCACGTCAGGCAATGGGCGTACTGTCCCTTTAAATGTTGTACTGCGAAATGCTCTCCCTTGATGTGTTCCGCAAAGCAGCAGATCTGTCCTGAGATTCCTAAGAGCAGAAAACTGGAATTAGTGTGCCCTGCAGAGAAGACTGTGTGTTCGCCTAACGTTTACATTATTCCACAAATGAACAGTGACTGTATTCTCATTCTTAAAGGTCTTCTTGGCATAAATGTAATGGCAGAAATGTGTGCGCATGCCCAGCACCGTTATCATGACTGGGTTCATCTGCGTAGAGCCGCATCAGTCCAGACCCCGCGAGGATCGGCCCATTTAATAGAGGTCAAAATGGCCCTCTCCAAATCCACTGCCTTCTTCTCTCGCTGCTCGCAAAGATTAATAATGCCAATCTAACTGTACCTTTTCCTCTTCTGGAGGCAGATGGGGTGCTGCAGTTCATTTTCTGTTCTAGGATTCATCTGATGGGTTGACCTGTGTTCAAATGTGACTTCATGCAAGATATAGTGTAATAATATTAGACAGATATTACAGCATTGCACATAAATGTACAGCCTGTACTCTGACCTTCTTTAACTGTGGAAAATGCTTTCTCGTGACTGTTTTGTTTTGTGTTTTATATTAGCTATATATTCATCATTGTTAGCTGAATATTAATATTTAGCAGAATTAAAAAAAGGATTAAGATAATATGCAGAAATGTGCAAATAAATTGAGGCACTATGATTATAATCATATCATTGTCATCCCTTAAAGTTAGTTAGTATCAATAGAAATATGATTACAAACCTCAATTCCAAAAAGTTAGGACAGTCTGTGAAATGCTAATAAAAACAGATAATATAATAAAAACTATCGAAAATAGTACAAAAACACAAAAACTGATGTTTCAGCTTATGAACTTTATTTGGAAATATACTCTCATTCCCACTTTGATGCCTTTAACACATTCCAAAAATGTTGCGACAGGAGCATGGTTACCCCT
The DNA here is from genome assembly GCF_904425465.1 of Colossoma macropomum. NCBI lineage: Eukaryota > Metazoa > Chordata > Actinopteri > Characiformes > Serrasalmidae > Colossoma > Colossoma macropomum. The sequence continues at coordinate 11,853,891 of NW_023494802.1, read as the reverse complement.
GTGTTATATCACCTTGGGGACTAAAGACACCAAATCATCCAATTATTTGCAAGTTCTGCAAATACAGCGTGATTCAAAAAGATTCATCCGATTTTAAAATGATTTATTTCACTTGTAAATCATTACAGAACAATGCAGCAAACTGTAAATGGTTTAAGTGAGCACAAAGTTTATTATGTAATTTTGCAAGTGCTCAGTATGAACCTCCTCCAGCTGTACGGACAACATCAACGCCATAGTCAAATTCATCCCACACTCGATTGAGCATGTCTGGTGTCACTGCACTCACGGCTCTTTCAGTGCGATTTCGAAGATCATCGAATGCTGTGGAGCCAACAACGAACGCTCTGAGCTGTTGGAGGTTCACTGCCAACAAAAATCACATTGCACAGTTATGATGGATTCAGTCTTATTGAAGTGGAGAATGCTAAACGCTTTCTGCTCAGGGGTCACCATCTCCTCGCAGACTGAAGGGAGCCATCTTCCGTGTCATTTTGACCGTCAGAAACTCTATGACCCCCTTGGTATGTGATTGGTTCCTAGGCGCCTTGCGGTTGTTATGACGCTTTAAAATCAGCTGAATCTTTTTGAATGACCCTGTATATTTCAGCACTAATGGTGTCTTCACAGATGTGCAAGTTACCCATGCCATGCCAGTTCTTGGCCTTTGAACTTTACACTGGTAATAAAAAGGAATTGTCCTTTTTTCACTGGCCTGGAAACAGTACATTTTCACTGTGCATCAGTCCATTTCAGTTAAGCCCAGGGAAGTCAGCAGCGTTTCTGGACATTGTTGGCATATAGCTTCCACCCACCGCGACCCAGAAGGATAAGCGGTTTAGATGATGTGTGTTTGTGTGCATAGCATACATAGTCTTAACTCAATGTATGGTGTTTATTGACAAACATTTGCTGAAACTGTTCCCGAGCCCATGTAGATATTCATTACAGAAGCACATTTTAATGCGGTGCTGTCTGACTGAAGGTCACGGGCATTCTGTCGTGGTTTTTAGATTTGCCCTTTACACACAGAGATTTATCCAGATTCCCTGATGATATTATGCACTGTAGAGGGTGAAAGATCTAAAATCGTTGCATGCCTGTGGAGGAACTTTGTTCTAAATCTGTTGGATCATACACTGATGTATTTTTTGTGGCAAGCCTCGACCCATCCTTGCTCATAAAGGCCGAGGCCTTTCCTGGATGTTCCTTTTATACCCAAGTGTAATTGCATCTCCTGTTTAAGATGTTTTTGAATATTTCACAATGTTTGTAATCTTAAATTGCCCTTAGAAAGTTTTAGTCAGTAAATACAGCAATTCACGTTTTAAATAATTTAGTAGGATTTTTTAATTCAAAAGTGATATAGTACTAAGAAAATTGTCAATGAATAAATAACGAATTAAATGTAGTACTTGTGAAATGTATAGTGAACGCTTATTCTGTCATATGGACTTAATAAATAGCTTTCTTTCCTATATCGGCAAAAGTAAGGTCATAGAAACGCTATTTACTGCCCGTTCTCCTTCAGCTTCTGCAGTAAATTACATTCCTTGCAGCTGAACACTCTTGGACGGCATATGAAACTCACAGAAGCGATACAGACTCTTGTTGTTAATTCTTCTCTGCAGTCTCCTGCCGATGCCTGCATGGACATTTGTTTTACATTCACTGTCAGAAGCTATTTCTACCCATTTAGTGGCACAGTTAGAACTGTCATTATGGACAATATTTTAAAAGACTAAGCACTATGATCCAACACATTTTATCCTTACACATTACCCCTGCTGTGCTACTCCACATCCACACTGTAGAGGGAGTGAGGAGGTTGTGGAACTTGTGATCCCATGCAGTGTTTTATAGGGTACAGTAAGATGCTGTTCTCAGCATGTACAGTACAGTAGCTGTTTTTTAAAGGAATACTCCAGTACTTTTTACTAGAATCTCTGCTTGGTGCATCTGTAGCATCTGATGCATGATTTCCTTGTACAATGATTTTGACACCGTTTCCTGCATTTAGTATAAGAACAGAAAACCTGTTCACTCAAAACTCCCTTATAATAGAAGCCAACAGTGCTTCTACACCTGCCTTTTGGCTTCTGTTATAAGTGTGCTTTGAGTAAACAGGTTGTCTGTTCCTGTAGCAGCTCAAAATTATTGTCTGTGTTGAGCTACAGATGCAGCAGATTATAAGGTTATGTTGAAAAATGATGGAAATTCCTTCTAATATGCCAGATGATTGAAGACTGTGTAGGTCTGTGGCTGTGTCACCTTCTATTAGTATTTCCTTTGATTTTGCGCATGCATGTATTTACCTGGTGAGCTGTGCATAGGCATGGATAGCGATTTCATTTCTTCCAACAGTAAAGCTGTCCAGAGAAAACAGGCTGGTTTGAGTAATGGCACTTTGCTTGCAGAGATTATGTAATTTAGCCAAGAATTCATCCCTCCTTCCCTCTGCTGTGTTTTTTTTTATTATGATTGGGTGTAAGGCTAATATGGCCATGTAATACCAACCACTCTCAACCTCAACGAAGCGTTTAATATTTAATTGAAGAGTTAGATGACCCGCACACACTTGTTTCATTAAGTGCATTTTCATGGGGCCTCCACTGAAACGCATAGACACAAGTGGAATGTGAACAATCTCAAAAATGAAGGTTCCTAAATGGTTCTTGGTGTGAAATCATGATTCCAGGAAAAACCTGTAATTGGTGCACAATCTTTATATTATGTGGAGGTTCTTCAGTGTTCAAACTTCACATTCACACATCATATTCCAAAATTATTATTTTCTAAGAAAACATTTATTGAGGTCTAGGACTCATGGAGCAACCATCTAAGTCAGGGGTCACAACCCAAATGTTAAGGAGAGCCATTTTGTCCTTTGAACAAAAATCAAACCACCTTGGGAGCCACAACATTTTGTCCATTTTACCATCTTGGCTGTAAATATGTCTCAGTATGTGCTGATGTACTAATAAAGGCTAAAAAATATAATATAAATGAAAACGCAGACTTACTTTGCTCTGCTTTAAGCTTTAGCTCAGCTATAGTCGTTTTTCTCGCATCTCCAGCAGGAAACTTTTCCTCAACAGTGGAATAGTTTCCTGCAAAATGTCTCTAAATGTTCAGTTTTTTACAAGGCTGAATTCAGCTTCTCATTTGCCAGTTTCTTGTTCGAATTTTTTCTGGAACAGGAACGATCAGCAGAGCTTTATTTTACCGCAAAGGAGGATAATTTTATTTTGACCTAAAAATCGAATTCTGCTGTGGAGCTGCAACAGGGCAGTAAAAGAGCCGTATGTTACCGAACCCTGTTCAAAGTGCTCTGTGATTGGAAGGTCATGAGTTGATGATGCCACCATCTGTGGGCATCTGTTAACTGATGTGACAGAAAGCATAATTAGCGTTCTCCTTCAAGTGTGACGATTTATCCAATGACATTCAAAGATGTGGTAACTGGCTTCTCGCTGGAAGCACATGCTAGCTTTTGTGTGGCAAAGAGAAAATGTGACCTACTTGCAAGACTGAACAAGTCTACAGAAGACTGGACGCAATGAATACTTAAAAATGTGATATTATATTTGGTTGTAGAGACTCCTGTGTAATTTTTTGTTAAATGCATTTTCCCTTTTTTTGTAATGTAGAAAAATATATTGCTTATACTTAATAGTTTGGAGTGGAAATTCAATAAATGAACCGTGGTTTCTGTGGTTGGCGAGCACATTTGGCCTCTCACTGTGGGTGGGTTCGATAGTCCTCCCTCCTCACCACTCAGCATGATGCTAGCCAACGTGGGCGTCTGTTAATTGACGTAACACAGTTGGCAGTTAGCGTTCCCCTTGTGTTGAGCTGTCAAACGACTTTGCATTTGCAGCAATTTGAAAAGACGCTGTGGCTCACTTCATGTGACTTGGAGAAAACACTTGCTTCACTTGGTAGCATCATGTGATTTTGGTATGAGGTGGAATTGGCTATGACTAAAGTGTAAAGGGGAAAAAAGGAATTTAAAAAAATTGGAAAGGTTCTATAGGGAACTAAAAGTTGTTCTTCTAAAGCAGAGGTCTTTAGATCTAGTTTCCAGTACTGGATTTTGTAATCACTGGAAACTAAAGAAACTGATGTTACTATGAAGGAATTGATGTAACTGATTAGCTACCTAATGTCATACCTACCAGTGATTACAAAATCCAGGACCAGAAACTGGATTCAAGACCTGTGTTCTATGGCATTGCTCCAAAGAGACATTTTTGGCACCTCTGTTTCTAAGAGTGTATTTCATTGTCAAAATCAAAATCAAAATCCTTCTGGAGTGCCCCCCTCCCTCCGTGAGTTATTTTGAGTTTGCTCATTACACCCAGACCAGTGGAATCAGGGATATAAATGGCGTGGGCTTTGACAGCTCATGGGGTCAGAACTAATTTTCTTGCATAAAGCCAGCTGTCGTATACATAAGTGTGGCCACTCCAGAGGCAGCCAATCCGTCATATGGCAGTTACTCAAATCTGCTTAATAGTGCAGCTCATAGTGCAAAGCATTGATAGCCAGATCCCTACACATACGTCCATACATAGGATATTTACAGAGCAGTCCCCTCCAGCCCTGCACCTTTAACCACACATGTCACAGAGTGCAGTACTACTACAGGTGCTATAGAAGATATAGGTAAAAATACTATTCTAGGATTATTGTAGCATTGTTCTATCATTGTTCTGTCATTGTTCTATCATTGTTCTGTCATTATTCTGTCATTGATTCTCAAATACATGAAATGCAAGGACAAGCGGATGCAGATGGACTTTTCTTTGATAAAGTCTTTTTTTCTCTGAGGGAGATATGTCTTTGATAGAGGAACAGGTTTTAGTATACTGGCATTTTTAAAAAGTCACCTGTATGTATTTTGATTCTGTTTAGATAAAATAAGGAATGGATGAAATAATTAAATCATGATTTTGGTCCTGTCAATCAACTTTCAGATTTGTGGGTAAATTACATCAGTAACATGTCTTTGTTTAATCTGTAATCAAAACTTAATTATTTAAGCATGTTTAGTCAATTGACATCATCTCATGTATGATTTTTCCAGAACTTGGCATGTTTAATGTAGGCTTAGCTCCACCCACACAAGTCATATATCATTAAGAAGTTTGTTTCCTGTATAATCTAAACAGAATATCCAGTTAATCCAAATAGAATTTCCTTTATGTTAATGAAAACACTTACACAAATGGTGCATGCTTTCTGAGATCTCAGCTTCAAAAATACCTGCATGTTAATTACTAACCATATTTTGAAGAATATTACAGGAGGATCCCCTAATGCTCATACCTGCATATGTGCTAGATTAGAAGTGGGCGATATGCCCCAAAATGTCAAATTTACAAGTAAAATTTCCGGATGTTTTGGTATATATATTATATATTATATATATATATATATATATATATATATATATATATATATATGAAGACATTTTAAATGGTTAACTCCTTTAAATCCCAGCCTTATTACATACTAAGGCTTATTATTCAGTAACTACAGGGACTTCAGTACAAACTGGTTGAGCTGTTCCTAGGTTATAGAAGTGTGTAATAAAACTTTGGGCCAGTGGGCCCTGGCCATTTAAGGGGTTAAATAGACATATTTTTTAATTTTTTTAATTAATAGCGGCTTATTATTTAGGTATGTCCATTCACTTTTTAATAAGAACCATTTTAACAATTAAAGTAAACCTGCAATATTTGTATTGTGCAAAATATTAAAAAGAACACTGAACATTGTATAGAGAAAATGCTTTCTGGCAAAAATGGTGCAAAAGTCAAAGTATTGAGTCACATATGAATGGGTTCAAAACTGAAGTTGGCTTTTTATTTGGGAGATTCGAATTTTCCGCTCTACCTTAAATGTGGTAGCAGTTACAGTCTGGCACTTGTAGAGGTACTTGAATGAAACTGCTGCACCATTTAAGGTGGAATGGAAAATTCAAATAAGAAGCCAACTTTAGTTTTATTAAGTTTCTCAAGTCATTTGTCTCATACATGCGTCACAGACTCTAGTGTCTCTGACTGTCAGACACTGCTCGAATTTGGAAAATATTACAGTCATTCCCGCTATCAGTACCAGATGGTCCATGGCTTGTTGCACAGACAAGTCCAGGAAACCGCGACGCCGTCTGATGCAGCTGACCAAGTCAGGCGGCTCCTCAGCCAGGCCTCATCAGTCTGGTGTCCATGTTAGACTAACCCCAAAAGACTGGCAATTCAGTGCAAGGTGTTCGAGAGACTGCTGCATTTTCATTTTTATCTGAAACATGACTAAAACATCCCTGGCTTAGCCACCCAGCTAAAGGGGCATAATGTTAGCGTGGTTTGCACTGTTTGTACATTGTGCTGTCTGTGCTTATTTTTGGCACACCAGTGATGTTAGGTTTGCGCAGTTTGTACGTTGTGCTATGTGTGCTTATTTGTGGCATACCAGTTCTGACAAAACCCGCACCTGAGGAAGAATTTTGACTGGTATACCAGATGAACCAGTATACTGCCCACTACTACACTCTCAGAAATAAAGGTATGAAACTGTCCCTGGGGCAGTGCCCCTCTTGTCACTGGGTGGTCCCCTCAAGGGTACATCTCAGTATCTTCAGTCAGGGAACATAACTGTACCATAATCCATTGAAATCATATTTTCTAAGTTGTATGGACTCCACACACCCCTCTCATCTCTAGGCTTTTTATATTATTGTTCTGTTTTAAAACATTAGTTTATGAAAAGGTACAAATACATACTTTTCACCTGGAAAAAATAATTTAAGGTACACAGTTGGACCTTAAACCACTGTTGTACCTTTGAAGGAACATTTACATTGTTTGTACTTTGTTGCACAAAAAAATTTACCTGAACAGAGCCTTTATTTCTAATAGTGCACTACAAAATGACCTGGAAAATGTTTTTCTTGATTAAATAATAAAACGATGAGATTTAAATAATCGGTTCTTTAAATAATTTGTTCTGTACTTCTTACTCTGGAGTTTGTCTTCTCAATGAAATAAACATTTTAATTTAAACATTGCCCTAAGGGTAGATATTTGGTTTTAAAAAATATGCAAATGTGTGCATATTTAAATAATGTCTTTTATGCATGTCTAAAAGTAATTGTTAATAAAACATCCAATATAAAAAAATACTAAGAAAATCAGTAATCAGCTGGCAAAAATTCTTCATTATATCTTTTTTATTGCTCAGTTCTTGCCTCAGGCTAATGAAGCATAATGCTGAAAGCTTATTTTGCTAAAAATGCACAATATTTACCCAACATAAAACTTTTACAGTCATTTCCCATGCTTTAAGAAGGTTAGTGTACAGGCTGTGTATGTGTGTGTACTGCACCAAGTCTTGGCCTAGGGAGCAATCTGCCCTGCTTCAGAAAACGAGGTTAGCTAAGAGCCATTGGCTCTGTGAATTTATTGCAGTAGTCTGCTCTGGCTAACTGGAGACTCTGTCCGTTCTTTAATCCACTCAGCTGGTGGTGAGAGTTAGAGTGGACCATGCTGCAGCAGAGCGCTTTGAGGGGACAGCTGGCCCTGTCAGGCCAGAGTGGGGACAGACTAAGCAAACACTGAGCAAGCGTTCAGTTAAACCGCCAAACGCAGTGGACGGCAGAGAAGTGCTGGTTAACGTGAGAGATCTCAGAGATCAATGTGGCTTTTACGTTTATTGGCTTGATCGATAGGCTGGAGAAATAAACCAGGTCAAAGGAGCACATGCAGTGAACGGCGCTCACATGCTGACTCTGGTGCATCTATTTATTAATTTATATAAATCACTCCTGTAAAGAATGGCGTCAATAGAGTATGCGGCATTTGGAACGAGCTGGAATAAGCAGATGTTGGGCTGGAGCTGCATTATGCACCACACATTGCATGAAATTAGGCCAGCATCTGCATTCCCCTTCATGCGGACTCAACTGATCAACGGACAGCTAATGTTGTTCAGAAGCTCTATTGCAAGACAAATATATATATATATATATATATATATAAGTGTATATATGGAAGACACTGTTTTAAAAGTATTCTGTTACAGTACATAAAAAATATACATAATGTACATATTGATAAAGCATTGCTATTGCTGATGGACAGTTTTTGTCATGTAATTCTTCTGTTTATTTATTTCATGAAATATAACAATCTCATACAATCTCAGTAAAAGGGGGACTTTTTTTGTCACCTTTCATTCTGTCCTCTCTCCACTGAGTTTCAATGCCATTCTTTCTAACAACTCCTTCACATGTACATTTATTTATTTATTTATTCATTTATTTATTTATTTATTTACAATCATATGGAGAAGTTTGAACACAACCAGTCATTTTTTCCAAATGTGAAAATACGTTACGACATCTTTCACAGACAACAAATATGGTTTAAAATATTGAGGAAAGAATAAAACAGAATATAAAATATGTCACAACTTGTGCACAACCCACATTTTATCTTTTTTCCCAGATATGATGTGTACGTTTTATCTTTTTTCCCCAATATGATGTGTACTTATTGTCACTTGAGAAAAAAAAATTATTTGACCAGGGGCGCCTAAACTTTTGCAAATGCCTCTATCTATCTATCTATCTATCTATCTATCTATCTACCTATCAAGATGTTGTCTTAAGAAAACCATATATCTCCAAAATGCTGACTTTACAGAAGAAAGCAAAAATTTTCTTAACTTTTAAGTTAATGTGACATAATTTTATTCCCAGTAATGTTGAACCATTTTTCTTAGTCTATTCATCATTAAATGCCAGTGTAAACAGTACCTGCTGTGCTCAAATGTAAAAAAAATGAAAACAGACGAAAATGGGGAAACATGGTTTTGGTGTGACAATATCTAGAACTACAAAATGTGTAGAATTTATAAGGTGCTCAATAGAAACATTACTCTATGAGTGTTCAAATGTGTGCTTGAAATATTTCAGCTATTTTATGTAAATTGAGCAGATAATGAGGTTTGGTAATGTATTTATCATAGACATACATGAAATTTGATCATGGTTAGAGTCATCATATGCTGTCTAATGAGTGAAAGACTAACACCGACTCTCCCACACATGTAGCTACAGTACACCTGTCTGGAGGCAGTAAGTGGAGGATCTGCGCTGGAGCTGGCGTGTGTGGTGTGCAGTGCGGAGGCTGAAGGGGACAGTGTGGGCAGCTGACTCAAGCGTCAGGTGAGGCGAGGGGTAATGTGATCGGCCGTGTAAAAGGGCCTTCACTCATGTTTTATTTATCAGTGGAGATGCCATTACCGAAGTGCGCTGCTCAGGAAGGAGATGCTGGGGAAGGCGTTTTCATCCGTGTCAAAGTCAGCACAGGACGCAGGGCTGCAGCGATGCAGCGCAAAAAGGATGTGAGCGAGTCCCATAACTATCCCCTATTCACTCTACCCCATAGAAAAGTATATATATATATATATATATATATATATATATATATATATATATTATTACATTTCAAAATGAATATAAGTCCGAAAGTATCCAGACACCCTTTCTAACTAATAAATTCAGCTTTAAGGTGCTCCCATTGCTGACACCGGTGTTCAATTGCACACACACATCTTGTATAATATCCAGAGAAAGGCATTTCTAATAGAATGGGAGACTCTGGAGTAGCTGCACATGTGCCTATGGTCACTATGTCCCATGCCAAGCATGGGCTGGAGGGTCCCAACACTTGGCTGTGGAGCAGTGGAAACTGTGTTCTCTAGAGTGATGATGCACCATCCAACAGCTTTGGAATGAGCTCGAGTGGCATTTGTGATCCAGAACTAATCATCCAACTTTACTACCTGACCTCACTAATGTTCTTATGGCTGAATGCAATCATATCCCCACAGCAGTGTTCCAACATCTAGTGTAAAGCCTTCTCAGAAGAGAAGAGGCTGTTACTGCAGCAGAGGGGTGACAAACTCCCTATTAATACCCTTGATTTTAGAAGAAATACAACTTTTGGTGTAAAAATTCTTCTTCATATATTGTATTTTATATTATATATGTATATTTATACATTAGTGCGTGATTTTGGGAGCATTTTCATGCACCATTTTAAAGTGAAGTCTGTTGCTGCTCAGGCGGTAGATGTTAAATTAAAGTCATGTGCAAAAAACGTAGCTCAGTGCGCTCTTTCAGTCCCAGAATGCAATGTAGTAGGTAGTGTATAAATGAAGTATCCTTTGAATAAATGTAATTCATTGTGTCATATGCAACAGAATGTGCCTACCAGCACAGAATGATGAGAAAATCATATAATTACACTGGAAAATCAGAGAGGAGCAGAGTTGGGATGTGGCAGAATAAAAGTATTAGGAAATTAAGTGAAAATTGAATTATCTGTGTTCAGACGTTGTTACAATGCATTTTTTATTTTAAAGATAAATTTACCCACTGAACTAAAAGAAAAACATACCATCTTTAAAAGAAGCACAATTAATGCTTGTTTATCAACTCAGCGTTTGACAGCAATGGGCTGTGAGATGAACTCTAAAGAGAAACTTCACAAACAGCCTTTATGTAAACAGTCATGTTCCTGCTAAAGCCTGAGTAGACTGATAAACCTATGTGATAAGTCTGTTAGGTATCTCAGCATTATTAAACTCTGTTTAATAATTTATGTTCACGAGTGCTAAGCATTGTATCTGTGTTATACTGGACATGTGCATGCTTTTCATGGCATAATGTTACATCTGTCAGTAACTGAAAATCACATAACTACCCACTTCTTAGTCAAATTTCCAAGAATTATACTCAAAAAAGTCCACTTTTAAAAATGTAAAAAAAAAAAAACATTGAGTTCACTTTCTAGATTGATTTTGTTGTTGTACAAAGGTATTTACTGCGGAAAGGCTTTTGCAAAGTTGTTTACTAAGAATTTAAAAGCACTTTCAACCATTGTTTAACCATCATTACTTTTTCAAAATATTCTGCCTCTCTGTCTAGCAGCACTCTATTCGATTATATACAATATGTAAGACATTATAAGATACAGTATATATGACATACAGTACTATGAGATATTACCATAATAGAAAACAGTGATTAGGAGAGCATTTTTATATTCAATATACTGTAATGCTATAGAAACATCAGAACAAGAACTAATCAGTAGAATTAGACCAGTGCTTGTGATCATTCATCTTTTTACCCTTTTGATGAACGTCTTTTGTTTGATGCTACTGAAGAACTGAAGTGGTCAGGATATGCTGATCTGTCTGTACTGGTAAGATGGACCACGGGTTTAAAGCGCTATGTCAGCATGGAGAGGTGGCTGGAATTAAAATGCTGCTCATTCTAAACCCTCACTAAGCATGATTGTGTATTTCAGAACTAAAGCAGTTTGTCAGTAATGAAGCGGAAAGCGAGCAGGACAGCCGAAGAAGTGCACGGATGTGTGAGGTCAGCAAGCTGCCGGACCTCGATCAATGCTTGTTTTGCTCGTCGATGTGGCTATGATGACTTCTGCCATTTCTGGAAGCCCCTTCTTCAGTCACCCGACCTGATGGCTTGTCAGAGCTCAAGCTGGGGGAGTGCCAAGGTCTTGTGTGCTAAAGGGGAATTTCACTAAATTTTAAAAATGTCTGCATAATTCAATGTTTGAGGTGTAAATAAAGTTATTCAGAATTTGATGCGAAATGGTTAATTGTTGAGAAACTTAAGTCAGGAACCAGGGGTCCACAACAAATACAGCCATTTTAATTACTAACCAAAACCGCCATGAACTTACATGTGTCTTATCTACTGTTGATAATGGTAAACTTGTGATAAATCTGAAAATATTATGTTTTCATTTTGGGGACTATTGTGTCTAACAATGTCCTGCATGTACCTCTCCACCATGAATGTATCTTAATAATACATTTCAGACCAAAACCATATCTCAAAATTATTGTAAAAATTGTCTTGGACAATAATGACCATTTTATATAAAAGCTTTCTGTGAGTTTCTGTGAGGCATTAAACAGTTTGGACATCTGGTTCCCACCACCACCACTGTGAACCATTCTGACTTGGTAAGTTTCTCCACAATGGAGCGTTTCACATCAGACCATTCTGACTTTATTTACACCTTAAAGAATATGTCTTGTAGAGTTTCTGGCAGCGGATTGGAGTTCTGGAAGCAACGATTCTATACTGTAGTCCAGTGCTTCTATATTGTGGAACAGTAAGATCTACAGTGTGTGGCAGTAGATGTGGTGGTTGTGTGGTGCAGCACAGTGGTTCTAAGTGTGTGGCGGTAGGAGCAGTGGCTCTGTAATGAGGGGCAGTAGAACTTGTTCTAGAGCGCTGGATAGTATACTCTTAAAAATCAGGTTAAATGAATCTTGGCTTGGGTGTACAGTTCTAAGAAAAGTCTTTAATTTGTATAGAACCTTTACATCATGTGGAAAGTTTCTCTGTGATTGTAAAGAGTTTTTTTAAACTCTGTAATATAGCGAGCTAAAGAAAATTAGTAACCCATATTTTGGAATAGGCCCAATATATCCAACCAAAAGTTAAAATATACCTAAAGTTATTAAAACACAAAAAATATGCCCAATAATAAATTGCTAAGTATTTGTGTGTAGTATTGTTAAGCCAAATAATATGAAGGCATCCCTAAAAATAAATGCTTGTATTGAATGTGAAGATTTATGAAGATGCACACTTATGCAAATTGAAAATTCCCTCCAATTCCCTTCCAATCTCTGCCCTTTCCCACACTGCTTTGCATACTGTGCAGTTACCTTTAGTGAATGGGGAGTACAGCCCTCCATGTTTGAACAGATGAGATGAAGCAGAGAAGAACCAAAAATAAACTCCTACTGTAACTTTAATAATCAGAACATAAACTATCATCAAAATGAATTCATCACCCACTTAATGTTAAACCTGAAAAACTGAACAACAACGTGCAAAGTAGAGCATGTTGGACTTAATTATGCTAGTGGTAGTTTAGTAGGTGAGTAGCTCAACATGCTAAAGAACGCTTTGAATTTCTATCTTTCTAATCTTTCTATCTGCTTGCTAAGCTAATATTTGCTGCTGGTGTTAACAAGGATAGAGTAGTGGAGCAAGAGTAGCTTAGCTAACATCTCCACAAACAAAATTATAGGTTTATAAGCTCAGATTTGAGTCTTTGTTCTTTAAACTTTGGTCAATGGAGCTTCATTTTAGCTGGAATCAAGCCATGCTGTGGTGTGTGAAGCTGTAGAATGCTAAGCTATTACCACTTGCTAGTAGGGCAGCTCTACACACACCATATTTGACAGTTTATTAGCTGTGAAATATAAATTTGACACCGTTGTATTTTTTAAATACTAATATCATTGACCTATTTTTAGCTAACAGCTACATACACAGTCCAAACATCTCAAACATGTTAGCTAGCAGACACGTTCTGTAACTATAAGTTTCTGGTCACCATGTTGTAATCCTCTCATTAGCACATTTTAGTCTATCAGACAGTTAGAAGTTTGAGCTTATTTGTGACATACAAAACTAAGCCGCTGTGTGGTGCATGGTAAAAACCACTCTAGTCCTGAATTCAGACAGTCTGTGTTTTCAAAGGAGAATTGTGAACTGTATTGTATCGTTTGACACAAATATCAATCCATATTACACTAATAAGACATCCAAAAGTGTTGACAGGAAAACACAAAATACCTTTACTGACTGTTGGACACCACAAAAGCACCAACAGAAACTTTTAATGGTTTCTGTGACTTTTTTTTAGCAAACAGTGAGTGAAACTTACCTTGGTATGCCAGATTTCACAAAATATAGTCATGTTTTACTTAAGTCATAGAACACGAGAAGGAGCGTGTCGCATATGCTGAATGTGAAAACACACAACCTTGAATGTTCTGCTGCATTTATGTGACAGTTCTACACAATAAAACTACAGCAAATAAATCCTGAATAAATCAAATGTGCTAATTATGAAATATGATCAATTCTGGACATTTATTTTTACACAATTGTCGATGTTATAGTGCTTTCTCAGTCATTTTTAGTCATTTATATAGCTCTGTTCATCATTCTGGACACATCTACAATTTCTCAATTTTTATTTACAACTAAGTACAAATTATTTCCATCCTGTGAAGTTGTGCAGCCCCACCGTAATAGACTAATTTATACAGTTGTCTGCAGCCAAATTGGCTTTACATTATTAAAATGGCGATCCACTGATCCAAGCTTTCGAGCGGTCTGTATTTGTTTCATTTTATTTGTACGAGTGTAGGAATAGGACCCAGCGGGTCTAAGGTGAAAGGAAGCAGAAGCAGTGGGTCTATTGCATGAAGCAGTAGGAGCAGCGGTGTAGTTTTGTGTTATACTGCAGAGGACAAGGAACAGCAGCCGTTCAGCCGCAGGAATGCAGCTCCAGCTCTGCTGAAGTGCAGTTGAGATTGATTTACTGTCCACAGAGAAGGCCGGACCTCTCAATACACTCTGTACACAAAGTACAAAAGAGTTAATGCCAGGATTTCAGTGGTGTGGTGCGGCGTCTTTTAGGAATGGAACACAAGGTGCACTACAATCATCTTGATTGTCAAAATGCTTTGTGGTCTTCCTCTGTCAGATATTATGTTGCGTGCCACTGGTAATGTATCTGTCCCACGCACAGACAGTTGACCCCGCTGGTTGCAATGGAAGCACTGATACACCTCGAACGCCCCCAGATCCAGTTTCTTAAGATGCTGGTAAAATGCGGTTTCGTGTTTCCACGCTTCTTTTTTCTTTCCTTCCTTGTTACAATGGATGCATTACTGCTGTCCTATGTCCTACAGAATGACTCCAGAGAAAGGGGCTAATAAAACGAAGGCCTGGTTCGTATTCTTGCACAATTCCAAATTCAGTGTGGCCAGCGTTCAATGACTTTTGCTCGGCTGTAACCATAGTGTCATCATACGGATGTAGGCCAGTGTCAGCTGCGGTGACGGATGTCATTCTTGAAAAGGGTCATCCTTTTATCTGGAAGACTTGCGGAAAGGAAGTGGTTTTGGACAAACCCCCTCCCCCCTACCTTTTCCACACACCCCCTCATCCCCCTGCTTTGAGGAGCATCTTGACCAGCTGATGCAGGAGGTAAAGGGGGGTGGGAGTGGAGTAGGTGAGGGGGGGGTGGCTGAGGTGCACACTGACCCTTGAGGTTGCGTTCCCCTTTAAAAGTCACGGCACACTCGCTCATGCAGGAGCTGCTGCGGCAGAGGGGGGAAACACTGCTGAGCTGTGCAGTTTGGAGCGCACGGAGGAGGAGGGGGAGAGAGAGAGAGCAAGGCAGTGAGAGAGGGAGGAAGAGAGAGAGATAGAGGGAGACAGGGGAATGAGACAGAGAAAAAGAGAGAGAGAGAGAGAGAGAGAGAGAGAGAGTGCGAACAATGTCATTCCGTTCAGTAAGGCAAATGCTGCAGTCAACTTTACGGCTCAAGTGAAGGCACACCACCAGAGGCTGCGCATCCCGAGAACAGAAGAGGAGGCTGGGTGAGTATACGGAACTTTATCTTCCTCTCCAGGGCCGAGGGCACAACTTTCTCAACGCCCCTTTCTCTTAAAGCTCAGCTTTAGCCGACACGGGCCGTGGCGTTTATTCCTATTGAAGAATAATTCTCCCACCTGGCCCAGGCTTGGGATGGTTCTTAAAGGAGCCCTGCCTGTGTCGACCTAGAACGATGAGTGCAGTTCTGCAGTCGTAGGCTCTGCACCAGCCGGTCCAGGCTGAGTGTGCTTTTTAACACATGGCAAGGTTTTTAAATAGCAGAGGCAGAGCGGTCAGCAGCCGCTCCGAGCTCTGAGGGAGGCCGGACGTGGGAGAGAGAATTAGGACAGAGGATTCGTGCCTGCTGGCATAAATAATACATCCTGGCCCATCTTACTCAGCACTTCGCTAAGTCGCAGTTTTACTGTCCTGAAGTAGTCGTTGTCTTTCTCTTTCTCTTTCTGTTATACTGTCTGTGTTTATGCATGTGCGTGTATTGTGTGCGTGCGCCAGGAGGGAAGGAGTTAATGAGTTTGCAGCAGAAGTGAAAGTGGAGACAAGTTTCGAGGGCGGCCTATAGCCGGGAACAGAGCGTTCACACTGCAGAAGTGAATGCTGACAGCTAGCAGTGTCAGGAACAGAAAAGCATCTAGTACAGCTCAGGCAGAAGATTTTGACATTAAGTTTAAGCAGACCAGGTGCACATGAGCCCCCTCAGAAAGTATGTGCATGCCTGTGGTGGTGACCTGCTGCCAATACATTGTGACTAACTTAGCACAGCCTTTCTTTTATTCTGTAATCAGTCACTTTAGCCTTGTTGCTAACTGTCCCGCCATCACCTCGCTAAAAAGTGTGCACAGAAAGCTAGAGAATGGTGGTGGTGCAGAGGGTCGGGGGGGGTTAGAATGGTATTGTGGGTTATCTATAGATCTATAGACTCCTAAGGCTTTCCATGCTACAGGACTTTATCTTACCTTGTTCTCTTATCTGTGTAAAACACGGCAAAACATATGTAGCCTGTCCGGCATGCTTTCGTGGAGTTAATTCCAGTTTTGTCCAGGGTTTTCGCCTGTAGTTTGACTGCATTCAAAGTGCTCTCTAGCCGTGTGCGCACTTGCACACGTATGCTAGCAACAGTGAGCACTTTGATGATGAGTTCCATCCTCAGCTTCACGGGCTACGGAACAGGATTTAGATGTATATACAGGACGGATGTGAGGGGCCATACATCACTGTCAGATTCACAGCCTGACATCATTAGCAGAAACTGCAGCTTTTCTCCAGCTCCTCACTGAAGAGGGTTGGGGGGGTTGGGGGGGTATATATGGAGGGAGGTGTGTGGTGGGGGTGGTTTGCTGCTGCTGCTGCTTCTGCTGCACAGCCAAAAAGCAAAGTGCCGCACTCACCTGACGTTTTCTGCACCCTCCCCTCTTTTCCTTCTCCTCCTCCTCCTCCTCCTCTCCGTCCCATCGTTCTCTGCTCTCTCTCTCTCTCTCTCTCTCTCTCTCTCTCTCTCTCTCTTAATCTTGCTCTCTCTTTCTACCTCTCCAGAGAGCAGCTGCCCAGTACAGTGCAATGTGAGCATGTTTGCACTGTGCAGAGTGTAATTTTTTTCCAGACACAGAAAAAAAGACTACAGCACTTTCTTTTTTTTTCTTTTCTTATCTCCATCCCACGTGAGCAGATACAGAAAGAGAGAGAGAGAGAGAGAGAGAGAGAGAGAGAGAGAGAGGCTCTCCTGCAGTGTCCTGCAGCACAGCTCCTGCAGTGCTGGGCTAGCATGGCTGCTGTAGCAGTAGCACACACAGGCAGCAGCAGTGCAGTCACGTGGAGCGCTGAGGAGAGCAGGAGCGGGCAAGTGAGCTAGAGAGAGAGTGAGAGAGAGAGAGAGAGAGAGAGAGAGAGAGAGAGAGAGAGAGAGAAAGGTTTCTGCTGCTCCTGCATGGCACTGCTGCTGAGTTTGGCAGCTCAGAGAGAGTATGTATGCCCTCTGTCTGTGCATGGGACTCCAAAGAGAGAGAGCGTGTACTGAGATTAGCCTGATTACCCTATTGCCCCCCCCAACTCCCCCCACCCCCCCAATGGTGCATTGTCCCGTACCAGTGCTCCAGATCCGATGATGTAATCAATGCAGCAAGCTTTGAACTTGCTGTAGTAAGGATTCCTCGCATGTCCCCTACTGACTTCTTTCCTCATTGATAAAAAACAGCCAGCGAAGACCGTTCACCCACTTTATGGTTTATGATGAAGTCGGAATTTGTGCACGCTGCAGTTAGTCTTGGCTAAGTGATATTCACAAAGTACACATCGTTGATCTGTACATAGATTCATTATGAACTATCACTAAAGTTAACCCCTTAAATTCCATGCTTACTATTCAGTCGTTAATTTTAAGGTTTTTTATTATTAAAGCGAGCAACTACTATTACGATCTCAATTAAAGTGGTTTTTGGCTCGGACATATGGTTCTAAGGAAAACTGGTAGAGCTTTTATATCATTTGGTGGTTCTTCAGACCTTAAAAAAGAGTTTTCACACTCACAAATCGCATTTATAACAGTTCAATCGTTCTTCAATCCACTAAAGCAATGGTAGGCAATATGACAATAGTTATTACTATCCTAAAAAATTCCACCATAATACACTTTGCTGAGCATATTGTGGGTAACGACTGCATGTTTCGTTACAAAGAGATCATAATTAGGTCAGTTTAACTGTATTTAGTGCTCTGCAATATGTGAAACATTAAAAAAAATGATTGTACTCATTTTTAATAGCATTTTTAAATGTTACTCTTTTAGTGCATTAACTGTAGTTAAGAAAAATTAAAAATTACATATCATGTGGTGAAAATTTCATCTTCAGGTATCGTGATATTCTATTTTTGATGCATCGACTGAAAGGTTGTTTAGGGAACCAGCAGTAGTTCTTCTAATGCATTGCTTAAAAGTAGGGCTGAAAGATTAATCATTCTTTTTTACATCAACATTGCAGTGCAATGTTTTCAGCTTGCAAGAGCTGTCATGTTAATTACAGCCCACATTAGCAACAATATTGGCTTAAGCGTTACATGGAGAAACCTCACCTAATACCATGGTGTGTGTACATAAATCAGACCAATCCGAAATCAGAACCAACTAAATACCCATGTGCTGTGTATGTGACAACACAAGCATAACTATTTAGCAGTCTGGTGAATGTTTGGCCTTAGAGCCTTATGCCAGAAAAAGGGAATTTCTGGTCTTCTTGGCCAAAAAACAGGCATGGATCTTAATCTTCAGAAATATTTGGAATTTACATTGTTATTATTACAATATCAAAAATTGCAATTAGATATCTTCAACAAATCGTTCAGCTCCTTCTCCAAAGAACCCATTATTTATTAGAGTTTAAGGGGTTAAAGCAGTTATATCATCTTAAATTCCCCCACACTTCAGCCAAAGTGAAGCAGTGGAGCATTGAGGCTGTGTGTTACGAGATCTGATGACTCAAGAAAAATGGAGCTCCAATGCAGCAGAGAGTAGGCCGCTCACCTGCCATCCCCCCGCTTTAATGGCCACTGCAGCCTCTGGCTCGCTCAGCCACATGTGCAGTGGGCTATCTGCAGTGGGACACACTCCAGCAGAGACAGACCCCCCGAATGTCCCCATTTCACTCACACACAGGCCCATCTGCGTTGGTACCACTCCATTAGTCCACATGCAGCTAATGGCTGAAGGTAATGGTAGAGGGGGTGACACCGAAATGCATAATTTTTGCAAACAGAAAGAGCAAAGGGCCGAAGGGGCGAAACAAAATCACAGCACGGCGAGAAATGTCAAGGTGCAGAACAGCGTGCGGCAGTGGAAAATGGGAAATGCTTGCTTTTGTGAATTCACTCAGTTTATTGATAAGGTCATCAGTATGAGAGCACTTGGATGCAGTGCAGTCCCTCACTTCAGCATTGTACAGTAGCCCAGACTGCAGAGAGAGAGAGAGAGAGAGAGGGAGAGAGAAAGAGCTGAGATGTGCTGCTGCACTGTAACTCTGCCTAGTGATGAACTTTCTCCAGGGTGCTGCACTCAAAAACCAGCAATACTGTAGGCCTCTATTACAGAAGAACAGTCAATGTCTAGAATTGATGCCAGTGATGGGAATCAGTTGTGATAAATTTCACAGAATACAGGAACAGTAAGATGTCCTTTTTTAAAATTTTCTAACATGATTTTAAAAAGTTAGTTTTTTCACAGTAATATAACTGTAATTTTCCATTTTGATCTCGATTTAGAAATCTCCTGATTGAGACTTAATAAAGTGGGGCAGAATATCTCACCTACTGGCATAAAATAGTGACAAAAGCTCTTGACAGTTCTTAAAAAAAGCTTACAAAAACTGCAACTGTACACTTTTGTGAGGGGAAGAAAATACACTAGATTGAACTTACTTGATTCCAATGTGTGCATCATTTACACGTATACTACACCAGCAAGATTGTTGCCAGATGTATTTCAGCTTAAAGGTAAAGTTGTTTTGATGTAACATATTTCATATTTTATATGTGGAAATGATGAAGTCATTTGAATCAGTGAGGAGTGAATCCACTGCATCACTATTTTAATGTAAAGATTTTTTTTTAAATCTCACATTATGTTTATGAGGCCAGCCACCAGGGGGTGCAAGGTAAGCTCTTTAATGAAGTAGGCTGCTTAAATTTCAAGCTTGTACAACTAACTTTAATGCCAATTAATGCTCAACTGTCCAGCATGAAAAATTACTGTATAGGTTTTGTATATTTATTTAAAAGACAGGATGTAGCATTGAGTAAACAATATTCCTATTTTGCTGCTGTCAGAACAAAACCTTGTATCTCTGTTTTTACTGTTTTTCAGTTTATAACGTTATTTGAAAATGCCTGTTGTCGTTTACATTGTGTGTAAATTTAATGATTAATGGACTAAAAGAAACGGCCCAGAATGACTTGGAAAAAAATCTGGTTCCATTGACTTACGTTAAAAGTAAAGTGTGTTTTTTCCTTTTCCTGTAAAGTGCTCATTTTGGAGAGACGAGGTTTTGTTCTGACAGCAGCGATCTGCTATTCTAGATTAAAATTAAGCAAATAATCAGCATAATGTATATTTCAGTTACATATTCAAATTTTAACTGTGCTACTTTTGTGGTACAACTGCACTACATGTTTTATTACAAATTATTGTCTATTTGTTTATTTTAACATATTAGGGAAAAAAAATAAAACATAAAATGTGGCCTGTGCAAAAGTAATGGCACATTTTATATTTTACATATATATTTTTTATGTTCAACTCGGCAAATAAACAGAAATTGAACATCAACACTTGCAGAAAATGGTCATATTTAAGTGTGTGCTCTGTAGAAGATGTGTTAACTTCTTATTACTTAAAAAGTCAACAAGGATATGTGACCAGGTGCTTTCAAACTTTGGCATACAACTATATATTAATGTTGTCGTTAATTATATTAACTAGATTATATACCCCTGAATATAATATATCTATAGCAATTGAGCAGCTAATACAGAGCAGTTATTAGTCATTGAACATGTTTGACTGCTCTAACTTTAGTGCTTGGTTGAGGTGGTGTAAAATAGCACAGAATAGAAACCTCTCATTTGTCCCGTCACCTCTGATGCTGAGTCCCCTCCTCTCTCTCTCTCTCTCTCTCTCTCTCTCTCGCTCTCTCTCTCTCTCTCTCTCCTCTATGCTGAGGCAGAGGGCGCTCTGTTGAACAGGAACATGCCTTGACTTGTACCGGCTTGTCTGAAGGGAGCTCTGGCGTGTGGTCAACAGCAGCAGCTGTGTGCATTTCACTCAGCACTGACCCGGCGAGAGGACAACAACAGCTCAAACCTTCTGCTTTCTGGGAATACTGGACAAACACAGGTATCTCAGTATATCTGCGCTGACCGGACTGACGGCCTTCCAGCCCTCAGACGAGGTAGGCGACTTTGACTTGAGTGTGGTTTCACAGGTGTAATTACCTTTGAGGCTCTATCTACCTCTCTCTCTCTCTCTCTCTCTCTATCTCTTCATTTTCTGAATTCACTCATATTAAAGCTACTAAGGCCATGCTTTGATTTATGTAGTGGGCTCTGCTTAAAGTATTCCAAACCTTGATGTAGTTAGCCCTATAAACTCTTAGTATACAGTCATTACTTCCAACACTGGAGTAACTGTTATAAATGATTCAGGAGGCTGATGGTAAAGTAATATGTACATTAAGTACTTATAAGAGTGAGGAATTCAAGTGGGGTCCAGCATATAGGCCCACACTTTAGTTTAGTTACTATATAAGGTACGTGTTTATATATGTTACTAGTAGCTATCAAATAGTTTATAGAAATTACTGTCTTTATAATTCCCTTTTCTTCATACTTAAGCTTTATTGTCATATTTTGAAGTTTAATAACACCACTAATCAGTTTTCAGGAGGTTAATGGGTTTAAGTTGCATGCTTTATTATTCAGTTATTAATCTTAGGACCTTTTCTTTCCTACTATGAGTTACTCAGTAACTACTGTAAACGAGTATGAGAGTTATGCAGTTATAAGAGCGTGGAACTGAAGCGTGGACCCACATACAGGCCCTTGCAGGGAAGGTGTTGTAGGAGTCAGGATTATGTCTGAGATTGTTTTCCGAGCAGTTTTGGTCATTAAACCTCAGCGTTTGTTTACGCTGGGCCCGGCACCTAAGCATAAGAGGTTATTGGCATGTTCACATGGGGTGTGATTCTACACCCACTGTCACCTTTGCCACCCACGTTCCCTTCCCCGAACAAATAGTGCTGACTAGAGGAACAGAGAAAATCAATCCCTCCATCACCATCACTCAGTCGTAAAGAAGCTGATGGGTTAGTCGAGCTTGCTGTGATCGTGGAATGTGGTTTGTCTTTTTAATTCAACAGCTTGTTTACCGGAGGACTTCCCTTCACTGGAAAGCCCCTCAACTTCACCCACAGTTCAGATCGTCATTAGAGCACACAAAGAAGGTTCAGCCTGTTCACAGAGAGACAGAGAGACCACAGGCACAGCAGGTAGGTTGACCTATCAAATACGTGCACTTTTAATATATGTCTACTGCTTAAAAGTAAGTAGTTGGAATCAATGTTTTTAATAATACAAAACTAATCTTGTTGCAGATAAGTGTATAAAATGATTGTAATATGCTAGTAATAATAAATAATCAGTAGGACATTAGGAAGCTGTGGATTCAAATTAAGAAATTTTAGACATGTTCAAAATGTTGATTGCACACATAAAATATTGTAAAATGACTAGAGAGGCTGTACAGTACTGAGAATTAAGTTATAATAAAATTAATAAGTGGAGATCAAATCTCGATGATTACAACTTGACAAAATATTTATGTTTATAGATAATTACAGGAGATTATATGTCATTGTTGTCATTTTTGGCTTTCAGAATTCTTGCAATGTTAAATAAAACATCTAAAAATAGTAAATAGTTAGTAAGTAGTTTATAAATAGTGTTATTACTATATTCATCTATATTGCTTCTTTTATAGTTGGTTAAACAGTGCAAGTACAGCAAGTGATCCCAAAATTTTGAATGGTAGTGTACGTCAGCATACAGGCACTGTTATAACAAAACCCTGTAGGTCCAAAATGGTACATTTGTAAGACTTTAACATTAATTTATCATTAATTTTATTACTTTTATTTTATTATTTTGAACCATTTATATTCATCTGTTCACATTCACACAAAAGAAAGAGCAGCAGGTATTTTTAAATTGCGTAAAACAAATAATAAAAGGGAAAAAATAGAGTTGTGAGGTTTTGATGTGGCAGTGAAATGATAGTTTGTATTTTTAGCAGTTTTATGCTTGAGTTTTTAAGCCGCTGTGTTGTTGCCAGGAGCAGTTGCAGATTTGTAGTAGCGTACTGCTCTGGCTGAAAGGTGGGGCGTTTCAATTATTAATGCTCTCCAGTTCTACAAATAGAGCTTGCATTGATCAACAGTCTCTTGAGTAAACTGATATTGTTTAGGAATGCAATGTTTGCACTTTGTCTCTCTAGATAGCTCCTTACAGGCTTCTCTCGCTCTGAGAACTATAGCAAGGTCCTCACTTGACAGTCATTTGAAGTATAAGAGTGTCAACCTTCCAGCTTTCTTTCTTCTTTAATTTTTTTTTTCAGGCCCTTTTTTCTACTAACTATTTTTATCTAGCGGTGTCATCAGCACTCAGGTTCAAGAAAGCTTTGTCACATTTAAGGACCCATATTCTGAAAAAATAAACTATGCTAGCTTTTTTAAATGAAAGAGTTTGTAAATAATTGTAAAGATTTGCAACATTTTATAATGCCATTAATTCTATAGTCTATACCCCATGTGTCAAATACAAGGCCTGCGGGCCAAGTCAGGCCCGTGGCACAATCCTATTCGGCCCGCTAAATTATTTTCATTTTCTATTAATATTAGCCCAACTCACCATGAACTGCACTACAGTTCCCAGCATGCACTGCAACGTAATGTGTGCTCAAAACAAACAAAAATGGTGCCATGTGTCTAGTTCAAGCGAATGGGCAGGTTTAAAAAACCTACATGTACAACTGTACATTGGGGACATGTAAAAATGTTTTACAGTTATCTGCAGCTAATGTAGTCTATTGTTTAATATGAAACAATTTGTTTTTATTTAAAATGATTTTTGATTCGTTGAAGTATTTAGTACCTATTTTTTGCTGTTGGAGTTTTGGCATATTTTGAACAAACACTAGCCAGTTGGGGTCGTGGCAAAATGTTAAGCAAAAATAAAATAAACGGATTTGTTGAGATTTTGTAATATGGCCCTTTTAGTGGTTGAGTTTCACACCCCTGGTCTTTATGGTCTATATAGCTGCAAAACCCCACAAATCAACAGATTTACATACATTTCTATTCAACTCCCTCATTCCCACTGAGGCCATAAGGAGAGTTTAAGCTTTCTGAATGAAGCACAATACAGGGCAGCCAATGAGAAGAGAGATCATTGACATATATTACTCTTAAAGCGACAGGAACAAAAACTTATTTAAGGGATAAAGAGAGATGGGGGCTAAAATACGAGCAAATTGTAGGATACAGACCCTTTAATATCAGCTCATCTGTTAGGAACAGAGTGTTGCAGTTCCTGTAGTGTTTTGTAGGGAACTTGGTTTAGTTGTATGTTCGGGGCAACCCAGGCTCACAGAATAAACACTGCTTTTATGAAGGAATGTTTTAAGGCAGGAGGCCTAATCCTGCTCCGGGAGATCTAGCACCCTGCAGAGTTTAGTTCCAACTATAACACATCTGATCCAGGTAATGAAGGCTTTCAGGGGCATTTGAATATTAGGTGTGTTCAATCTAAACTCTCTAGGGTGGTAGATGTCCAGGACCAGGTTTGTGCACCCCTGTTTTAACATTCTAGTTTGACCCTTTCATTTTTCTTTGGTGGCGCTCCATTTTGTAGTGCTAAGAAGTTGTATTGTAAGCTGTTTTTCCAGCTTAAATTCCTCCTGTAATCTGAATTCATAGTTTTAGCTTGTAACTCAAGAGCAAATATTTTCAGAGCTTAACATGCTGTAAAAAAAGAACATAAAATATAAAATATGCCATTTTATGATGGCTTCCAAAATGTCATGTGACCAGGGTACCCAAACTTTTGCATACGACTCTATCTGCCTATCTAGCGTACAGCAGTTTAGCCCCGCCCATTAACACTGAAGTTATAAGTGTTTTAGCTTGGAATACTTTTTGAATGACACACATACTCTTAAAGGTACAGTAACAAAAACAGCCTTAATTCTAAATCAGAGTAACAATGTGTACAAGGATTTGCTCTCGATGTGTCAACATAAAAAATAAATCCATTAAAATAAATATAGAAAAAAGATACACTGTATATAAACATAAAGACAGACAGTACACAAACAAACTGCAAGCTACAATCAAGTACTGAGGTACATATATACAGTATGTACAGCTAAAAGAATTGAGCAGTAAATATAAATATAAGTGTATATGAAAACATATTTATAAAATATGTATATTGCAACAAGTTAAAGTGCATATGTGCACTGACTACAGTAGAGGGAAGTGAGAAAGGTTCTTATTCAGGAGCATTATGGCATGGTGCTTATATACATTACATTGTTTGTAATGATTATATAATAAGGAGAGGTTGGAAAATGGATGGAAAAATGAATTACGACCGTTTTTGGTACATAAATATACTCAAACACCATAAAAGGAAGATACATAAAAAATGTAGGATAAAAAAAATGACAACAAAACAAAAAAGAGCTAATATGAAACTTTTGTCAGGTGACTAGCCACAGCACTTTCCCTTTAAGATGATTAAGTCTGGGGAATGTCAGAATGCTGCTGTACAATGGACAGAGTGAAAGAGAGAGAGAGAGAGAGAGAGAGAGAGAGAGTGCTATCACAGCTATACTCTTCCTCCACAGTGGCTTCAGCAGATGTCCTTGTCAGGAGTAGAAGGCCAGCGCAGACACAGAGGTGAGTATCCTATCACACTCACTTACCCTTCAGTGTGTCTGTCTTCCCTCTATCCTTCTATCAGTTCCTCAGTCTGCCCACCTTACTGCTGTATTGCATACACAACAGCTCATAGCAAATTACTGCTACATTCCTTCTAATCTTTCCAGTCTTATTCGTGACCCTTGTGTGGTGTGGCAGCTGATGTTAACCCTTATAAGTCACAGTTCATACAAATAACAGAATTTTCATTTTGTGGCTCATTTGCAGTTCATTGAAACAAGCAGAGAAATGTTGTCAAATGCTCAGACTCTTAACTCTCAATCAGTCCCACATTAGTGTGTTCAAGCAGAAGAGACAGCATTTTATTATTATGATTTTATATGATGAGATGCTACTGTCTACTACTGTCGGGAAGGAAAAGACATTCTTTACATTTTTGCCACGCTTTTGTTATTGTTAAACGTCGGAAGAAACATCGGAAGTACAATCCTCAAACCTGTTGACCCAGATCGTGGTGTCGTATCTCCATGTTGGTTCTTTTGTACTTTTTTTTATAAAATTTGAAAATGCCAGCTGCTCTTTACAACATGCTGAAATTACACAATGAATAGAAAATAGAAAAGCTCCAAAATGACTTGAGGAAAATCTGGTTCCATTAACTGATTTAATGTTAAGAAAGTTTTTTCTTTTTCCTGTAAAGTTACCATTTTGGAGATTTGAAGTACAGCAGTGATATATAACTACAGTACTTAGGCCTCTTACAAGATATGTAAAGCCATTTATCTGGACAGTGTACATTTATTTGTTAAAAAACACATTAGAACAAATACAAATAAACAATAAAATGTCTGTCAGTGTGTTATCTTAACTATTTCCAAGCTCTTCTTGAGGAGTCCAGTATTTACAGTTACCATCAGATACTTAATTTATATAATCAAACCTTCACTAAATTTAATCAGGTGGAATTTAACAAATGCATGGACTGGCTGGAGTGCGATGAGAAGTCTAACTGTATTCATCTAACCAACATTAATAACAAAATAATTCTTGTTGTTTTTTTAATCTTGTTTTATTTGTATTTATTTTAATGTTATTTAGAGTTTTTACCAGTGTTGAGAGTAATGCAGTACAAAGTAACACGTTATAGTAACATGATTACTAATGTGCTACACTTTAAATTTTGTAATCACATTACAATTACTGACTTTATTACTGAATTAATTACTGAATTAAAAAAAATAATAATTACTTATGCTTATCATGCCTTTAAGGGCTGATATCCTGAAAAACTGGACTCCATATCAAGGACTTTTCCCCTTGTTAAAATTGCAAAACATATGTTCACTCCCCACTCCAATCAGCCCATATATGGAAAATAACCTGTAAAAAACAGCATGTGTTCAATTTACTGTTTTTGTTCACAAACAAAAAAACATAATTAGATATATCCATGTATTTAGCCACCAGCAGTTTATCTTTGCCCATCCATGCTGAAGTTATAAGGAGTGTTCCAGCCAAGATTGTCCAAATACAGAGCAGCCAATCAGAACAGAGGCTTTTTACATATATCAGTCATAAAGACAGTGACAAAAACAGCCTGTTTAATTCTAAGGAATAAAGAGAGGTTGGAAAATGATCATGTAAAAGTGAATTATGTTTGTTTATGGTTCATAAAATTACACAAATATTATAAACAGAAAAAAATAAAGATACAGGCCTTTAAAAAGAACAAAAATAACGGAGTACGATGAAATGAAAGCATCATATAGATTATCCATGCTGGTGATATGGTGCGTGTGCTCCCTACAGCAGCTGACTGCGGGCCTTTGTGAAAATGAGCAGCGCAGTGCGAGCACAGAAAGTGCTGTTTGAACTTTTTATTTCAGATCCCTGTTACAGTTTAAGAGAAGTCATTACTTTGTAACAGATTGCTTTTTCTAAAGAAGGCTAATATAGATTTTTACTGGCAGAAACACATTTACTGATAAACAGATAAATAGTTTTAAACCATTGTCATGGCTGCCTAACAGTTTTGCACAGAACTGTATATACAAGTGTATAAGTTTAAACACCCCCAGTCAAATTATATGTTTTGCTGATTTTCTAAGTGAAAATGCATTAACACGTCCTCTTAAATATTAAACAAACTTAAAAATAAATTTTTTGCTCAGTTTAACTTTTTGGAAAACAAATAAAACTTAAAATATGTTATCTTGACTTTTACCCTAACTTTTTTCACAGGATACATTTCATGTTTTATTTTTTTCTAATATATAATACAGTGTACTTATTTCACATATAAAATCAACAAAATGTCATTTGACCAGAGGCACCCAAACCTTTGCATACAACTGTGAAAATGCAAAACAAGATGATTCCTTTTTCTAGGAAATGGGAAGCAAAGGACATAGCATGCTCACAGCATGAAAGGAAAAAAAAGCAACACAGCTTAATGTAAAGGGGTTTTTCTCCTGAGGGGTTTTATTTTCAACGGTCAGACACTAGATCCTTACATACGGTCAATATAGTGTCACTCTTGCACCGCTGAAGGTGAACAAGTTCAAGGGAAATAGGGACAACGCCCCAGCACTCTAAACATCTTCTATATCTATTTATTATTGCGAAAACCGATATGAATCTGAGTCTGAGTGAAAGTGGCACCTGCCTGCCCTGGAGCTGAAGTGTGTCAGAGGTGTGAGGACATGCACACACACACGGCAGGGTGTGCCAGCTGGCAGTCGCGTGTTTTCCCTCTCTACTTCCTGAAAGCCTGTATTAGGGATTACATCAGGCCCAAAGCAGTGAGGAATTCCTGCCGTCATGTGGCCGGTCTCCCTCACGAGACACACGCAGGGACACAGCACACTGCAATTTAGCGAGAGCAGCAGAAACAGCATCACGAGGTGTTTGTGTGTGTGTGTACAAGTGTGTGTGTGTGTGTGTGTGTACACTCATGCCTTAGTGAAGGCTAATAGTGCTGTGTTTTAGAGAGCTTCCTTTATGTATTTATATTCGTTAAGTACAGCGTCAGGACAGAAAATTACACAGAGGCCTCAACAACTGAATATAATATCGCATTTTTCAGTATTTAGTGTGTCCACTCCTTACCTTAATTACAGCTTTCATTCTTTTCAGCAGACTTGCTTTCAGTTTTTGAAAGAATTCTGCAGGGACATTTTTCCACACCTCCAAAATTCAGTCTTAGAAGTTGGTTGCATTTTCTTGGTGGAGGGTTAATTGTTCTAGGAACACCAGCAGCTTCTTTATTTTATTTTCAATTTTAGTTTTTCTCAGTGAGGGCTTCCTGACAGCTACACATCCTCATAGCTTGATTTTCTTTGTCAAAGATGAAAGCTTTATTGTTTATCTGATGGTGTTTTGTTGGTCTATCAGGTCTTGCTTGGTTGGTAGGAATCCCAATATCTCTAAATCGTTTAAGAACTTTTTGAACTCCAGTTTTGGAAACTCTGTTTTTTCACCTTGGGTTTCCTCTTCCTTATGCAAGTTCCTTATATCAAATCTCCTCGGAAATATCTCCTGTGAAATGAATAATTGGAAAAAAAAATACATACAGGGTGGTTTCTGACTTGCAGTACTGTAAAGTTTTATTAGCTCATGGCGAAACCACGACTGCCGTTCTTTTCCTTTCTGCTGAGGAACTGGACTTCAGATAAAAAGTGACAGATCCTGTTTACATTCAGCATTTGGTTCCACCTATGAGTCATCAGGCAGGGAATGAGTGTTTTATGGGCACGATAGGTTTGTTAGTGTGTGTGTTTATGAGGATGATGTGTCTTTTAGTGTGCTATTATGCCATTCACGTCCACTTTACTTACATGACTAAGCTCAGGCTCTGGAAAACTATCCAGCAATGCACCTTTAACACTTTAACCTCTTAGTCTTGAGCCAAAAAGCAGCTATTTCTACCTTCTAATGCACTGTTATTCAACAATATCTAGAGCTGGATAGCTAAGTTCAGTACTTCTAAGGTACCAACTGTAGTAGAGTAATCTCACACTTGTATATAAATGAATGATTGAATGTCGTCTACCGAAGCTGAACATTTGTGGATTTAATTTTTTTTTGTTTTTTTTTTTTTCGTCACAATCTACAATTTTGAACAAGCAAGACTGAGTAGGGATATACTTCACACATCAGTCATTACTTTGATGAATCTAATGAATAATGAGCCCTTAGTAATCTGAATCCCGTTCTGAATGTGGGCACAAACTATCACAGTGCATCCAACTATAAAGGCAGCATCATGCTTCTTTTATACAGTGATAGAAAACACAGTAGCACCCAGAAAGCTCCAATTGCTGATCCATGCTGATCCATTTCACTGTGCCCAATGTGGATATGCACATGTCCCAACCACTCGGGGGACAGATTTTAAACATTTAAATGGCCCAGAACCTGCTGACAGCTCCAGATGTCTGTTTCTCTCTCTGTAAATTTAAGAATAACAGTCACTTTGCATTGTTTTCCACTGTAAAAAGTGGCTCGTCAGATCAACCTAAAAAATACGTCATGTGGTAACAAGTAAATTAACTAGTTTTATTCAACCTAAATACTTTGAATGAATGATTCTTTCAATCAGTGTAGTTTTTTGAGTTGAATAAAACTAGTTCAATTGCTTATTACCAGATGAATCATTTTTTTTTAGGTAGAACTGACAAGCCACTTTTTACAGTGTGCTAAAAAATTATATACACTACGATAATTATGAATATCACTAAGGAGACATTAGGTTTGATAAGTATGATAGCTGCTAACTGAATAACACAGTCGTGTGCAAAGGTTTGGGATCTCCTGTTCAAATTACATTTTTATGTTTTATGAAAATAAGTGCATATCCTATACAGACAACACACTTCTTTATTAACTGAATTTAACATTTTAAAAAATATATAATGTGGCCTGCACAAGAGCCATGACACGTTCAATGTTTTATGTATTATTCCTCTCCTGTATGTTAAATATGTTCCCCGTGGAGGATGTGTTAACTTGCTTTCAGTTAGAAAATCAACAGAATATAGAATTTGACCAGTGGTGCGAACAGCTGTACGTCGGGCTCTTCAGGGGTTTAACTGCACACAGGGCGCCAGACAGAAGCAACCGGTGATGCAGATGTGATTTAAGAAGTGTGATGTCCTCTTACATGTTTTTCTAGTCAAAACATCTCTGCCTGTAAGTGTGTGTACAGAGGTGACAGTGATGTCATATGACGCAGGAGCCCACACCTGGCACGGCTGGACCGACGGGTTGTCTACCTGGCCATGAAATCCAGAAAAAGGAACTGAACGTCAGGATGAACAGCCATCTGTCTGACATTTAACAGAGCGTGTCACAGTTACAAGGTGAATAAAAGACTGATATTTTATTTTAGTTTGCGAAACAAAAAGCTTAAACAATGAGGGAAATAAATTCCCATTTAGAGCTCTCTGATCTCTTTTATGCCTGTAACTGTAATTAAGCTAGTTGCTGCGGCGGAGAAGGACAGTTCAGCTACAAATCAGATTTTATAGATGGCAGTATGTCAAACAGTGTCAGGTAACATTCTGTCCAAGATTACATAACAACTTAGCAAATGTTTGATGGCTTAGGAACGTGGTTTGCACAGTGCCAACTGATTTGCACAAGCTTTGGTTGCTTATATACTACATTAGCCTCGTTGCTTCGGCTCTTGGTGATTTTTCACAAAAGTGTCACGTTAAACTGCTCCATCAAGCCAAGAACAAAGACGCCTCACCTAGTTTCAGTCGTCCCCCTCAACCCCCGGCTAAAGCAATACTCGAATGAGGCGGCGCGCAGGGCAGAACCGCGACTGAAATAGCCTCCTAATTACAGGTGTGTTTGCTCAGGCACAGATAACACATCAGCCCCCTGGAATGTTGTATCAGCAGCTGTCATAAAAGCGCATGGATGGTGCCAGACTGTCCAGCACGGTACGCTACCTCAGACACGGAGCTCAAACAATGTACAGCCGTCCTTTTTCTCACCGTTTCTATCATTCAATTGATCATTCAAAGACTGAGGAATCATTAGCTGTATGAGTTGATGGAAGTCTGATTGGTGGTGGGGTTATGTTGTGTACTAGCTTCCAATATAGGTCTGCAGGTTTCCTCTCTTTCTATCTTTTTTTTTTTTTGGTGGTGGTGGTGGTATATGCTTACAGTACTTGCTAGCCTCGTTATCCACGTCTCTGTGTATGTGTTGTAGATGCTATGTATTTCATGCTTGTTTGAAAGCTAATAAAATATTAACTCACAAAGACTGAAGAATTATAAGCAGCAGGCTTTTATGATAGGCAATAAGGTCACTTGCTAATGAATTGCTTCACAATGCAAGTCTTTCAGAAGCTTGTAAGTAAGCTGCTTACTGATGTTGGTGTCTGTACCAGTAGGTCGGAGGCCAGGCTTGTGCTATATGGTTCCCTTCCCTCTTAATAGGTACAATGCTAAGCGGTGGCCAAAAGCTAACATTACTTTCTAGCTATATTAGCATACGGTTTCCCCCTATAGCCCATTTTAAAAGACAACAGCATGTCATGCATTGTCAGAAAACACATAAGCTGGTCTATTTGAGATTTCCTTTGAGATTCAGCTTGACACTGCTTAAGATAAGTAATTTAAGCATGCAGTTTTCACAATGCTAACTGATGGTCATAAGCCTCTACTGCTAGTTAGTGGCATTAGAGTTTGTAGCTCCAGTGTTGAAGAAGCCAGCTTAGTCTTTGCTAATTAACTCCATTAGAAGTGAGGGGAAAATTGTGTACATTTTATTGCTTTAAGCACAATGAAAGCCATTCTGGAGTATGTAAGTAAGCCTCCGATTGAAACGTCGGCATTTGTAACAGCAGACCGGAGGCCGGGCTTGTGCTATACAGCCCCTCGCCTTCTCAGTGTGGGATTTAGGAGCTTGTGACTATGACTGTGGGGGCTAAGTCACACTGAGCTCTGCTTTATCATAACGCTGGGCCATGTTGTGTCCTTGGCAGCACCTCCTCTCTCTCTCTCTCTCTCTCTCTCTCTCTCTGTCTCTCTTTCTTGTCCTTTCTTCTCTCCTACTCACTCACTCTCTCCCACTCCATCCGAGGGCGCGCTCCTATCAGCTGTGAGGCCCGTCTCTTTGCCAGGGCCGCGAGGAGAGAGGCAGGCTGCCTAAAATAACCCAGCTGTGGGGAATACCGGCCGATAAAGCCTGAAACACTGCCTCCGCGAGCGCGGAGCTAATCACAGGCCGGCCTACTCCTTCTCCCTCTCACACTCCTATGACATACTCGTACAAGCTGTCTCTCTCACAAACACCTACACGCACAGACACACACAGCACACAAACACACTCGCACGCTTATTCTAATGCCTTCTTAAAGGCAAATGTAGGCTGAACCTCTTCAACCAGCTTTTATTTGCAAACAAGTGAGTCATGGTTTTTGGTTTGTGGATGATCATAGTCCACAGCTTACACAGCACAAAGGTGCTCTCAGCTCCCCTGAGGTGTGGCAATGTCTCTCTCTCTTTCTCTCTCTCTCTCTCCCTGCCTCTCTATCTCTCTCCCTTTTGCTCTTTTTTAATTTCTCTCCCTTTTTATTTCTCTTTTCTCTCACTCTCTCACAATTTCTCTTATTTATATCCCTTTTTCATTTTTTTCTTTCCCTCTCTTTTTCTTAATTCTTTCTCACTTGCTTTTTCTACATTTCTCTTTATTTCTCTTTCTTTCACTCTTACAATTCCTCTCTCACTCTCTTATCTATATCTCTCTTTTGTTTGTCTCTTTTTCTCTCCTCTCTTTTTCTTCATCTTTTCTCTTTCTTTCTCTTTTTGTCTTTCATATTCTTTCTTTCTTTCACTCTTACTCACATTTTCTCTGTCCTTCTCTCTCTCTTTTTCTTAATTTCTCTCCCTCTTTATTTCTCTTTCTCTCACTTTCTCACAATTTCTCTCTCTCTGTCTTATTTATATCTTTCTTTTAGTTGTCTTTTTCTCTCCTCTCTTTTTCTTCATCTTTTCTTTCTCTTTGACTCTCATGCCCTTTTTTCTTTCGCTCTCTTGCTCTCATTCTCTCTCTCTCTCTCTCTCAGCTCAGCTGTATGGAATTGTGTGCTTCAGGTTTCTTCTACATTGGTTGTTCCTTTATTATTATTATTTTTATTATTTTGTATCTTATTTTTTATCATATAACATGTATATATTAATATATATTTTATGAATGTTACTATTGTAACTGTTTTTATTGCTACATATAATTACTATCTACTACAGTATAACTATTCATTTTTATGATACTTATAAAATGGGTCATATAAAGTTAAGTTGAAGGAAGTAACTGACCAGTGACCTCACACACAGCCACATGATTTACTTGGAAAGTCATGTTGTTGGTAATTAGTCACAGA
Source organism: Colossoma macropomum (assembly GCF_904425465.1). Taxonomy (NCBI): domain Eukaryota; kingdom Metazoa; phylum Chordata; class Actinopteri; order Characiformes; family Serrasalmidae; genus Colossoma; species Colossoma macropomum. Next base: position 11,819,479 of record NW_023494802.1, on the reverse strand, counting down.
TGTTTATTTGTGTAATGTATTTCAACCTGTATGTTTTACACTGCCTTAAAATTTCCTATAAATCATCACTATTAATCATCCAACAAACGTCACAGAGTTGTCACAAATGATCACTTTTATGATTTTTTTTTTCGTTTCACAGGACGAGCGTTCATCACCATCATCAAGAAAGTGGAAGCAGAATCAAAATTAGTGAAGGGAATCTATGCATTTGTGTCAGCAACTTCCAGAGAAAGATGAGTGGACTCTTGGAGGGGCAGCTCAGAAAGGAAAAATCCTGAGCTTTCTGGCGCAGGAGCTTCCAAGAAGTAGGACATGAATATGCAAAATGAGTCCTCGAGAGAAGGCTCTCTCAGGGCGAGCGAATGGAGGATACAGAGGAGGAAGAGGAGAGAGAGCGAGCGAGGGAAGAGGAGAGAAGAGGAGGGAGAGGAGCAGCGGGGGAAGCTGGCTGCTGTGAGTGTTTCTCTGGCAGTGTCTTAGCTGGTTGTTGTGAGGAGTGAGAACGAAGCAATCAGCAAGTATACTGCCGCAGAAACTCGTCACCATACGAGGCCCATCCATCCAGCGCTGAGAACCCCCCACACACAGTCAGCGGAAAAGCTCCAGCCTCTTCCATCAGCCCTCCCTTCATTCAGCACGGCGCGTGAGAGACGCTGCTCTGACTTTAGAACCATTCGGTTTAGTTATGATTCTTTGGGGAATTTATATGATAAATCATTTTGTTCAGATTATTTTGGTAGAATTTAGAATTATGAAATAATAAAAGTACACTACAATAACTGTAACTGAAGGCTCCATTTATAATATAATATAATATAATATAATATATATGTATGTACAATATAGTATTTGTATCTGTCCACATATCATATAAATATATAGTTAAACATATAAAAACTCTTATTTTGAGAGATGTTTATGCAACTGAACCTTCATCTGTACATCAACCTTGAGTGACTATTAATTATTTTTTTTTCTTTTATATTTGAAAATGAAATGTTATTTGGGCCACAAAAAAATGAGTATGTAAAATGAGGGCTTACTGAACATTATTATAATCTGAGCCAGGGTTGCCCAAACTTTTTGTCTTAGGCTGGGCTGACGACCAAAGAGACAACTGTGTATATAAATAAAGAAGGGTAGTTTATTTAAAATTTTATTTTGAAATATTACACTATATTTTGTAAGTAAAATACTTCAAAAATAAATTTTAAAGGAAAGTAAGAACATAATATATTTCATATAGGATTAAAATATGTTCTCTCTCACTGGATGAGGGGCTAGGAGTAAGATCAATTTCTGTCAGGCCTCACGGGTCACATTTGGCACTCGGGAAGCTCTAATCTATAACATATTATAGTACTGAACGACCCCTTTTTTATACAAGCATTTGAATACCCTCTATTAATATCTATCTCAGTGCATCACAGGGATTCTTGTGTATTAATACTGTGACAAACAATAAAGTTGACAAAAAGTATCATTATAATCAGGTAAAATCAACTGAGTTATAATTGATTATAACTGAAATTGGTGCACCTTCAGATCAGTGTCTCACTGATGACTCTACTGTTCACTCACAGCCTCATCACCAAGTACATAACAGCAAATTAATTTCATAAATCCTCTGCATTAAAGCTTTTCTGACTAGACACGCTTCATGTGTTTCTCAGTTCCTTTGTTGTTCTGGCGATTCCTGTCCCAGCGCTGCTGTACTCTGTAATGTACAGTACTGTACAGAAATCGGAGACCACCCTTCGTTTATTTCATTTCCAGTTTCAAGCATTTACTGGAAGCCTCAACAACTAAATATAACATCATTTTTTCAGTATGTAGTGTGTCCACCCTTCACCTTTCTTACAGCTCTCAGTCTATTCAGGAAACTTGCTCTCAGTTTTTCAAAGAAATCTGCAGGTATTTTTTCCAAAGTTCATTCTTAGAAGTTGGTTTAGCATCAGTAATCAGAAACACATTCAGTGATGTTGAGGTCTGGACTCTGGGGTGGTCAGTCCATTATTCTGAGAGCACCAGCAGCTTCTTTGTTTGATTTGCAATATTCATTTTCTCTGTTATGCGGTCTTGACAGATGCACGTCCTTTCAGACTCATAGTTGTCTTCTCACAGCGGAAGGATGGACAGAAACTCCTGTGGATTTTTTCAGATCTGATCCAGCGTCATTTTCTCCTCTCTCTCAAAGATGAAAGCATAAGTACTGTTTATCTGATGAGAAATATCGCCTGAAAAAATGAATAACTTGTACTGAAAGGCTGTTTTGACTGGAATAAATAAATGAGGGGTGTTCTCTGATTGGTTTGGTTGTTTGTTTTAGCTGATATGATCTGTTGTTGTGTTAAACTGCATGTACACCAGTTGTAAGTGCTTCATAATTTGTTCTCTCCTTTGAAATCAGCGACGCATGGTGCTAGCTCTGGCTCTTTGACCATGAACCAGTAAGGCCTCAGTCACCTGTGGCAGTGAATGGCAGTTGATTTAGTTTATTATGGCAGGTTTGACAGCGACAGCGTGGCTGTACTGCAGAGCCGGTGCTGAACGCGTGCATTAGTTTCACAGGCTGTCGACTGATTCGGCTTAGGCTGTAACAAAGTGGCTGCCATCTAGCGCTGCTTTCTGTGCGTGCGATTACATTAAGGGCACTCCTTTACAGAATCACTTTCTACAGGGGGAGAAAAGCTCCCCGGCTGAGACACAGCTCAGTGATTTCTGGTGAAATCCCTGTTTGAGTGATATATTCAGTTTTATGATTCTGTAACACCTAATAAAATGAAGTGAACTTCTCAAGGGAACCGTATTTTCTTCTTTTCCTCAATAACTTCAGTATTTCTTTACCTGAAAAAAGGACACTGGCACTACTGGGTATTTTCTCTTATGTCATATGAACTGTGAACGTTGTTTACAGTCACTCATGTAAGCGGTAAAAGTGGAATTTCCTCAGATTTTCCTCAGTGTTTGTGTTGTTTTCCTTTGCAGCAGCAGGTTGTGCAAGTATGAATAGAAGCCGTGAGTCAGAGGGGCTTTTGATGGTGAAATCATTTGATGCGTCTGTGCTTGAAACAAGGAAGCTCAAATTCAAATTAGTGTCAAAGCTGACTAAATTGCTCTCACTTTTAGAGCATTTATCACTTCATTTGTTTAAGAAGCCCTTTAACAAAGGTGAGCTCATTTCTATAGAACCAGAGGAACCATGAAATTGACTTATTATAATACCCAGTACATCTTATTGATATTTACACGTGATTTGGCAGAAGACAAAGTGATTAAAAGTACACTGGGAATCTGAATGGATTCATGCTGTTCTATTTCTTTCCAATTCACTGGATGTGGCGGCCGACTGAATACTTTCAGAAGTAAAAGAAATGCCTTCTTTACACTTACATGAGATCAATAGAGGGCAAAGCATGAAAACAAGTATTTCAAGAATCTGAAAAAATAAAAGAGAAGCACGCCTTAGGCCAAAGAAGTTCCTTGTGCGTCAAGGAAATCATAACGTGTTTCCTTCCTTTTCCTTTTCCTTCTTTCTTTCCAGTTTCTCAGTGAAACACAGTAAAGGCCTCTGAAGTTTAGGAACTCCAAAACTCAGCCTTTGTTTTCCTATGGAGAGAAATGAATGGCATTCTTGAAAATGGTTGCTATCTTGCCTAAAATGTTCCAAAATCCATGTGTTTTGTCAAACATTCCTCCAAATGTCATTAGATCTGCTGAATTATGAATTAAATATGACTATTGCTGCAAGTCAGCTAAAACTGCTATGCATTAAATTGACATTGTAAGACTGGTACCTTCACCACATAATAAGAATAATAACTGTAATAGAGCACTTTTCATACTGGTGCCAAATCAAAGTGCTATACAGGCAACAGTGTTTTACAGTAATATCCAAGACAATGACAGATAAATACCAAAGAGATGTAGTATTTTAATTAAGCACTAAGCTAATGAGATACATTTTCAAATGTTTCTTAAATGTGTGAACTGAGCTTGACTGTCTAATAAAAGATAGAAGTAAGTTCCACAATTTAGAAGCACAATAACAGAAACAGTCTCTCACGTTTTCTGTATTTTACAGGAGGTGTTTGCAAAAGGCCAGTATCTGCAAATCTAAGACCACGTTTTCGGACTTAAACAGACAGACATTCTGTGAGGTACACAGGTGCTAGGTTATTTAGAGCCTTGAAACACCCCATACATACCAATACATGTCGTCAAATGTGGTAGTTAAATTGCTGTGGCAGTTTTTAGTCTACAGTTTGAGTAGCGGGTGTTTAAGTTTAATAGCAGACTTTCTTTAACACAACGTCATTTCAATGTGCAGGAGCGTTTTCTTAGCATGTATGTAGCATTATTCATATTTCTACTCTTTAACAACGTCATAATTCAGAGGATCCAATGACATTCAGGAGAAAAAGTGTAAATAGGACAAAATATCTGAGAATTTGAAACACTGATAGCATCAATTTTTGAAAATGCATCTCATTCTCAAACCAGCTTAGACCTAGAGTTCCTCATATACGCAAGCTGCCAACTACAGAGCAACTTCGAGGCCTATCAAGAAGGGTCTCTTAGCTAACTGAGGATTTTTTGCTCGATGATTAGTGGGCTTTGTGGGGGGGAAACATGACATTACTGGTTAACATGATTTTTGTCTGTCCTTTGTTTTGTTGCACAGCGACGATCAAAACTCAGAAGATCTTTCCGAGGTGGGCAAAAGTAAATATATTTTGCTGGGAAAACAAGAAATTAGTCTTCCAAATTATGCAGTGTGATACATGGTGCATAATATGAACAGGGATGTGAGCTAACAAGGGAAAAAAGTCAGTTTTGGTTTCAGATCTTTAGCACACTTCCCACCCCCAGTTACATGCCTTTCAGTCGTAATGTTAACTGTTTGACTAAGTGTGACATCAGAATATAGACAGTACTTACCCAAATGATCAATTTTCTACATATAAAGATGCGAGCTTGTACACTTAGACTTCACTGACCCCCTCTCTCCACTCTGTTAATAAAGCCTGTACAATAAAACACAGCTACTTTAGAGTTACAGTCAATTCTGAGAAATTAAATATATATACATACACACACACACACACACACACACACACATACACACACACACATTTTATCACATATGAAACATCTAATGTTCTATATTCCATTTATATATATATATATATATATATATATATATATATATATACATATAATTATATTATATATATATAAAATATATAAAATTATATATATAATTTTAAATTTCATCCTATTTATTTTTAATCCGGCATACATTATTATGATACATTCTAATACACACACACACACACACACACACACACACATTATAGAGAGAAAGAGACAGTGAGTGGAACAAAACCTCTTTACAGGACAAGAAAAAATTTTTTACTTGTAATGGATGCTACTGTAACAACATTTTTATAGAGTAATTGGTATTTTCAAGTCATTTTTAATAGCATCTGACTTAATAAGTCAATTAATGCAGCACAATGTTCTCTCAGTACATGGCTATTGTCCTACATACTATGTTACAGTTGCTCTTAGTAGAAGAGCTACACCAGAAAGAGAGCACGTCCAGCAGCAGTAGGCTGTTTTCCTCCTCGATTCAATGGTACGCACAATTCTGCACATAGCAATGTTTTTGTGTTAGGCTGTTAAAGGGTACGATGGAGAGCTTGTATCAGGTGAAGGCAGCATCAGGGCAGATGTACAGAGGCTTTACACTGGAAATGCAAACCACAGCTACAGTAAGATTTACAAGTGTAAGACTCTCCACAGTCACAGAGACTGAGGAGATCTGGGATGCGGTGCAGTATCTCAGCTCGCACACAGCTGCAGAGCTCCGTCGTGCTGTGCTCTGCAGTAAATGCATCATCTCTGACCATCTCTGATGATGCATTTGCTGCAGAGCAGAGCACGATGTACCGCAGCTGTGTGTGAGCTGAGAGACTGCATTGTACTGTAGCTAACGACATGAGGAGAGTTTTCCCCTCCAATGCATCAGCAAAACTGCAAAATCAATGTTCCGGCAATTGGAAACCAGCAAACTGGCTTTTCCTCCCATAGGCCAAGAAAGGATTCTGACTGATTGTCTAAAACAATAACGATAATGTTATTTAATCCTCTTTATTTCCAATCCAGAGCCTACTCAAGAGTTTCATTATGCTCATTTCTATTATTTATGAAGTGTTTTTTAAATGCTCACAATACCTGGGTTATTGTACTCAGGGGACTATTATATTCTGGTTTAACCTGACTGCAGGCCTGCATGCCTCTTTATACACTACCACTCATTAAAGTTTTCATATTAGAAATGCTTGTCACATTAACAGGTCTGTTACTGTATTTACCAGTTACTACACTAAATTACTAAATAACTGAATAAACCAGACACCAAAAGCTGCTTTAAAATACAAAGCCATGGCTAGATCTAGATAGATAGATAGATAGATAGATAGATAGATAGATAGACGGACAGATAGATAAAAAGTTCTTACGTAAAGAGCTCACATTAGTCATTTCATATGAGTCAATTTTTCCTGCAGTATCCCAGAGCTCTGCAAAGACTGAGGCTTGTGTGCTCTTTATGCTGAATAGTTATCTTTTTTTTTCAGTTTTCTTGTTTTACTCATGATGTTAAATGATGCAATAACTTTTGTCTTCCAGCTAATGAAAAATAAATACATTAAGAGGACGAGGCTACATATTACACACTGAATGATTTTCAAACACCCATGTTGTTTCTTGGTACATTAAGTTCTTGGCTCAGTATTTTAACGATATCACAGGTATAAACGCTCTATGATACAATTCTTCTGGGTCTCATACCTCGTCTCATCTTACATTATTATCAATGTAAGGTTTGTGTGAATTAGAAAAGGGGTGTTTCAGAGTTTGTGGGAACAGGGCACCATAACTTTAATGTTCAGCGGCACCAGATCCTCGTAATCTGATCCTGCACAATAAAAAAGAAACTTCCTCAATCATTTCAGAATCATTTACAGCTCTGTTCATCATCCTGTACACAGTTTATATATGTTTATTTTAGCAGTTGCCCGCAAATTATTTGAAAGCCTTGAAGCTGCATGGTACTAGCATCATAATAGAACTGGTTTATATGTAACTGCCCCATCTTTGTTTATACATTATCAGAAACAGTGCTGCCTCCTTAATATTCTGAACAAAATTATTATTAGTAGTTAACAAAAGAATGCCACACCTCCAGAATGAAGGACTGACATATCACCAGCGAGTCTCCGTGTAAATTAGGCAAATATTTCTAAATTTAGGTGCATTCAAATGATTGCTCACTAAGTCCTTGACTTTTTTTTTCTTTTTTAAAGAGAAACATTATGTGCGTGGACAGTTACTACTTTGTAGTTAAGCACAGTAACAGAAAAGAAACATCGTCAGTAATATAAAAAGTAACACATTTTCTCTGCTTCAGTTATTTAAAGCGCATTGGTTCAGTTCATTGATTCAAGCTGTGTTGATTTTTAGCCTTCACGTTGCGCCATCTAACGGTCGTTCGATGGAAATACATAGTTGTCCAACTTTGACGGCTGAACACTTTTGACTTGCAGTCTAACGCTTTATGTGTTTTGTTTTTCCCTCGTATGATCAGGAAAACCGCATAGAATTATAATTCGGGATTTTAGCTGATATCAAAGTGTGTTAATCTGTGTTTTGCTATAACGTCTGCAGGTTTAGGTCACAGGTCACTTGCGGTCAAAGAAAGACGAAATAGAAATGACTGAGTGAGTGAATTGGCTTCTCACCCCAGATTCATAGTCAAATTTTTCGTTCCACCTTAAACGATGCATACATTCTGGCACTTCAGTACGCGCTGTATATGCGGCGCCGTTTAAGGTGGAACGGAATATTCGAATAAGAAGCCAACAGTGTGATTCAGTTATTTCAGTTTCCACAGAGGAGTGAACGCTCACGAAGCTTAAGTCAGCTTCTTATTCGAATTTTCCCGTTCCACCTTAAAAGATGCAGCAGTCCGATTCTGGCATTTCTTTGCACCGCATATGCTGCGTCGTTTAAGGCGGAACGGAAAATTCAAATAAGAAGCCAACCTAGTGATTCAGTTATTTCAGTTTCTATAAAAGAGTGAACGCTGACGAAGCCGGTCAGCTTATTCATCATATCTTGTTCGAATTTTCCCGTTCCACCTTAAATGATGGAGCAGCCCGATTCTGGCACTTCCACACACCGCATATGCTGCGGCGTTTAAGGTGGAGCGGATGATTCGACTAAGTAGCCAACCTCGCCCTCGTGATTCAGAGGTATTTCAGTTTCGAAATTGAAGCCATCTTCTTGTTCTGAGGCGTCAAAATGTAACTTAACTGCTGCACCGTTTAAGGTAGAACCGAAGAATTCGAATAGGAAGCCAACTTCAGCCCGGCTGAACGCTCTCCTGAGGAGAAACTGGGAGGAGTTTAAGTGCCATAACAGGAGATCACACCTCCATGTTTTTGAGAAGTGGTGAAACTTTGCTGAAGTGAGTCTGTTGTTGTCTGAAGTCTGAGGGAAACTTCTCCGCCGCTTTGTTTGCCTACTTTCACGCTTGGAGAGCTTCTTGAAATCTCGACGGCTGCTGTCGTCTCTGCTCCGCTGGATCTTAAAGCCCGACTGGTTTGCAGGCTGGAGGAGAAAACGAGCGAAGCGGAATGAAAGTCTTCGGTAGTCCAGCCTCGGATTTAGCCCTCAGTTTAAGGAGTGAGTTAGTGGGAAGTTTAACTTGAGCAAATCTCGCCAGGAAGACTCGTCACGTGTGTTTGTTCTCCTTGTGTGGAGAAAGTATGGCGGATGGGAACCAGACCGAAGTGTATGTTTACGAGCAGGTTGTTATTCTCCTGTCGTGCGTGCTCTCGTTTTTAGGGTCACTCGTAATCATATGCACGTACGCCACATGGGGGGACCTCAGAACGACCCCCAGAAAACTCCTAGTGTTCCTGTCTGTGGCAGACCTGCTCTCTGCTCTCTCCTACTTTTATGGAGTTTTGAAGGTTTTTAACTCCAACACGCAGGATTGCATTGCGCAGGGAGCAATATCCACTTTTGCTAACACCAGTTCTTTCTTCTGGACAGTGGCCATTGCCATTTACTTATACATATTCATCGTGAAGTCCAGTCAGAGGCTGGCTGACAGCTTGGTGTTGTATTTTCATCTGATCAGGTAAATTATTCTCATGCGGAGACAGTGGAAGTCATTCATGTGCTCAGTCAGATTGCAGGTTCAAGCTTGAAAAGTTCACTCTGCTGTAGTTCACTTGTTTTATGTTCTCTTGATGTCTTGTGATCCACTTTAGTCCATTATAGCACATGAATTTTCCATTTTCATTGGCCTGTATGTTCTCTGAGGTTGTCTGATCACAAATCTGCAGAAATCTTTCAATCTGATCAAGCCATATGGCAAAAAAATGAGTTTTTAATCACATAACTTATTGTCTTTTGGTCTTTTGAGGCCCTGATTTTTAACAGTGTAATAGAAAACCCAAATTTAATCTTGAATAAAAGTATTTAATTTACATGTAATCATGTTAGAGGTTCATCGAAGGTATAACTACACGATTTCATCACTTCAGACCAACCAGAAGAAGCTCCGTAGCATCATATTAAATGTAGTTGATCAACATAAATGGGTTAATTCCATTGAAATTCATTTACTGTTTCATATTTTGACCCCAATGTCTTGTTGATATTTGACACTTCATCTCAAGGAAGTGCTCTGGCTGTTTCATAACAGAACCTGAAGAATCAGTTGCCATATTAAACGCACTAAAAAGCCTGTTTTGTCTGCTGATGCTATGCAAAGTCCCCTAATCCTCTGTTATGGTTCGGTTTCAGCTGGGGTGTTCCTCTGTCCATCACAGTAGCAGCTCTGGCCCTGCAGAAAATTGGCTACGATGCATCTGAGGTTTCTGTAGGCTGGTGCTGGGTAAGCATTCAGGAAGAAGATCATGTGCTGTGGATGTTGCTGACAGGCAAGATATGGGAGTTCCTCGCATATGTCACCCTGCCCGTCCTTTACATCCTCATCAAGAGGCACATCCACAAAGCAGTAAGCCTCCTCTGTTTGTCTCTGCTTGTGTTTTCAGGGTGAAAATCACACAGTGTGTGGCTGGTAGGATTTTCAGATTGTAGATATGCCTCTATTGAATTACTTTATTTCTGGATGTGCTGCAGCAAAGCGTTTAATTCTTGGTCAAGTGAACACAATTCATTATTTACTGTAGCTAGTTTCAGTGGTGGCTCTTAACTCCAAGATCTGGGAGATCTGTCTTATTATATTCTTCTTATAGCATGAATGGAGTTTACAGGGAAAACATCATTGCTGTCATTTGAAATCCTCATAACTCCAGTTTATGTTTTTTATTTTGCATCATTTTTTTTACACCACTTAAAAATGACAGCTGCCCTTTACGCTGTCTGAACATTTCATGATGAATGGAGCAGTATAAATGATCCAAAGTTGCTTGTAATAAAATTTTATATTAGCATACATTAAGTTAAATTTAAGCACATTTTCCTTCTCTTCTAAAGTTACCGCTTTTGGAGATTGGAGGTTTTGTTCTGACAGCAATGATATAAGGACCTAGGCTTTGTGTCGTTCATCTCAGTTGCTGTATTTTGATCTTTAGTGAACAGTATAGTACAGTAAATGCTAAATCTGTCTTTATGTTCTTGTCACATAATTGGTTCATTTAAACTGAAAGGGGAATTCCACCAATTTTTCATAATTTCTGCATCATTAAATAGTTAAGTTGTAAACAAAGTTGTTCTCGGTGGTTTGATGGGAAATACACTTTAGCAAGTCAGAATTGTTTATAACAGTGAATGTCAGAAGCACTTAATGCATCTAAAAGTTATTTCACAGAAAACCATTACACAAAATAAGTATGAATATGGTTCCTGATGCCTGAGACATTGTTTACGATAGTTTTGAAATAAGATTTTGATTGATATGCATTTTAAAAGCCATAGTACCCAAATATCAATGTCAACATTCTATATAAAACTCAGAAGATACATGTAGGTTTACTGGAGGTTTTGGACAGTAAATAAGATGGCTGTATTGTAGACAACTTCTGGTTTCTGTCAACACCACTGTAAAGAAATCACATCTTGAAGATCGAATTTTGGAAAAACGCTGGAGTTCCCCTTTAAACATGCTTCAGTGGCAGGCTGTTATTTGATTGCTGTCACAGCAGCTGTGCAGGTGTTCATTCTCATTTCTTCTTCACATTTTCTCCATTCTCCCCATTCCAGCATGAGGCCCTTTCAGAATACCGGCCCATCTTGGCCACTAGCCCCACGTCCCAATCGCTGTCCACAATGGCGGACAGAAAGCTCACCCTCATTCCCATCATCTTCATCGTCCTGCGCATCTGGAGCACCATCCGCTTCCTGCTTATGCTCGCCAACTCACCTGCCAGACAGAACCCTGTGCTTGTTACTTTACATGTGAGTGAGACTTCTAGCTTCACCAAATCCTTTTAGTTCCATCTAAATTAGCTTACTTACATCTAAACGCCTCATTCTCCTGCCATCCGTGGTGTGTAATAGGGTTTATTTGTGTGCTCCATCAAAGTCAGATGTTATAATGTGGCTTTATTGTTTTTATTGGCAATGCTGTCAGCCAGTGGTTCTCAGCTGCAGTCCTGGAGATCTACTGCCCTGCACAGTTTCATCTGCTCCCTATCTCAACACACCTGATCCACTTCTTCAAGATTATCAAGCCCTCCATGAGCTGGTTTAGATGTGATGAGGCAGGGAATATTATCAGTGCAGGACCGGAGTTATGAACGCTTGGTATAGCAATGCTGCCGACCAGAGCCAGTATCAGTCTGAGCAGAAAGTGCTGAATCGGGTATCATAGAGGAAAATAATGAATCCAATTCTGTAACAAATCTTGCCTAGAACTGCTTGTAGTGCACCATAACAAAACAGCCACAGGACAACAGTGTTTCAGGAGAGGCTCATCCATTAAAGCAGTAGAGAACTGCTTTATATTTGACAGGCCTGAAGGTCCTCACACTCACTTATTTTGTCATATTGCATAATACCCAAACTTGGCCACTAGTAGCCACATGTAGCCTAATGTTAGCCTAAGAACAATTATTATAATATTGTACTGGAACTAAAATGTTTTATTTAATTTATTTGCATCTTATTTAGCAATCATTATTATATAGTACTGTGCAGGAGTCTTAATCAAAGTCCTAATCAAAACCATTTCTCTCAGTAGTAACTATGTAACAGTAACTTAAGTACAAATAAACATGAATACAGGAAAAAGTAACAAAGCTTTTTTGTTTTTAAATAAGTCCTTTATAAGAGCCAGTTAGAAGAACAACAACCAAAACTTGGTGGTTCCAGTTCCCAATGGTGACAACCATTGCATTGAATTTTACATTACATCACCAGCACATGTGATTTAACTTCATCAAACCATGTTCTACTGATGTACAATAAAAGATAGGTGGGTTTACAAAAACAGCGACACATACATACACCGATCAGGGATAACATTATGACCACCTCCTTGTTTCTACGCTCCCTGTCCATTTTATCAGCTCCACTTACTATATAGGTGCACTTTGTAGTTCTACAGTTACAGACTGTAGTCCATCTGTTTCTCTGCACACTTTGTTTGACCCCTTTTACCCTGTTCTTCAGTGGTCAGGACCCTCATGGACCCTCACAGAGCAGGTACTATTTGGGTGGTGGATCATTCTCAGCGCTGCAATAACACTGACATGGTGGTGGTGGTGTTAGTGTGTGTTGCGGTGATCTGAGTGGATCAGACACAGCCGTAGGGGTCCTGACCACTGAAGAACAGGGTAAAAGGGGGCTAAAAAAGTATGCAGAGAAACAGATGGACTACAGTCTGTAACTGTAGAACTACAAAGTGCACCTATATAGTAAGTGGAGCTGATAAAATGGACAGGGAGCGTAGAAACAAGGAGGTGGTCATAATGTTATGCCTGATCGATATTTTTTTCTCATTTAAACAAAACACTTCATCATTTAAAAAAAATGAAAACAGGTTAGGACAAGTAAAATGAAAAAATTCAAGATTTTGTAGTATTTCAAGGTCAGTACTCAATTTTAAGCAAATTTATGACACTGACCATGTTGAGGCCTTTGTATGTTTTATACACACCATACTTTGTTAATATGTTCTTGTAGGATGTCTTACTGTTTAAATGTGTGTTACTTTTAGGTGGCCGTGTAAAGATCTTAAACGAAGTGCTTCAATGAAGAACAGCCCGTTTTACAGCTTATTAGTCTTTGAAGAAAAATAATTATTAGATTGTTATAGATATCAACTCATATTCAAGTTTGCAAAATGAAAAGTAAAATCATGCCATCTCTACCTTGCATTTTGTTTGTGCAGGGAATCGGGAACACTTTTCAGGGAGCTGCGAACTGCATCATGTTTGTGCTGTGCACTCGGCCAGTGCGCGCAAGACTGGTCGCTCTGCTCTGCTGCCGAGACCGCGGAACCCAGAGCAGCTCGGACACGCTGTCCCAGCGCACGGCCCATACTAACACGGACAGGGCCAACAGCCCCCGCGCCTGGGAGAAGGAGGTTGAAGAAGAGGATTAAACTTTAAAACAGAAGCCCCTTTGCCTCATTGACCTTCACTGCCTCGGCCAGAATGCTACACTTAACCGAGCGGAGCACTCCGTTAAGACAGTGCCCTTTTGCAGTGGAGGTGCTGATCTGTGGAGTGATGACATCAGTTCTTTGTGCTTGCAGGGGGGAGAGAGAGTGCGAGCGAGTTTGCAGGTGAACGTATGAATCTGTGTGTAAGGAGTGCCAAAGACTCCAGCTCTCCTTTCATTTTAGCAAGTGCCTTCGAGGATTAAAGAAGACTGCAGTCACATGCTTCAGGCCCCAGAGCCCAAGTGCACTTTATATTAGCGACGTAGCTCTGCACTTTAAGAGAGAGCAACTCCACTGTGTTTTGTACGCTGCTATGCTGCTGGCACAGATGTGTTTTTCCTGTTCATTTTCTGTGGAAATGAAATCTCTGGCTCAGGGACACAAGGATTCAGAGGTCATTCATAATTTAGTGACCAAAACACCAAATGTGCTGTAAAGTCTTTGTTTACACACTGCATCATTTTCATCACTTTCCCTTACTGTGCACATTTTTCTTGTATGCAAGGCTGCGTACAGCGGAAAGGTGTTATATTTTCAGTAAGGTTGGATGTGCAGCACGTCTTCATTTTTAACGGCCCATATCCTACATTTTTCTAGTATTTATTTTTTTCACATTTATGGTCCATTTATGACATTTATTTGTGCTTATGTACCAAAACCAATCATAATTTATAATGACATCTATCAAAAACAGCTGTTTTTGTTATTGTGCCTTTAGACATATTACATATATATCTTTCCCTCCACAAAAATTGGCACCCTGATAATCATGAGCAAAATGAGCTGTACAAAATATTCTTTCTCTTTCATTTTTGATCTTTCATTCAAAATATTAGCAAATTCTAACCTTTATCTAAGGTGTAATGATTGAAAAAAAACTAAATCTTGTCATGAAAATATTTTTCTTAAATGAGTGTGTCCAACAATTACCCCTAGAAATTCTTAAGAGTGAAATGTAACTGAAGTATATTCCCATTCATATTTTGTGTTTTACAGTTATTAAAAACAGGGAATATATATGAGATGAAACACAGGCCAAATTCCTTCAGTCATCCATCATTATGAGAAAGACCAGAGGATACAGCAGTGATCTGCGACAAAAGGTTGTTGAGCTGCATAAATTAGAAATGACTGCAAGAAAATAGCTAAACAGTTGGAAATGCCCATAGGTCTTGAGGTCAGAACGTCAAACACCAACTATATGACCACAAGTTGTTTGGGGGGTTGCCGGAAGAAAGCATTCGCTGTAAAGAAGCCAGCCAGGAAGCTCAAACTCGGCCATAGTTTGGATCTTCCAGCAGGACAGTGATCCAAAGCAGACCTCAAAATCAACATCAAAATGCTTCAGTGACCACAGAATGAAGATTTTGCCATGGTCACTCCAGTCCCCTAAGACCTAAACCTCATCTACAGCATCCACAGTGTAGACCTCAGGATCTGAAGGATTCTATATGGAGGAATGGGCTCAGATTCTTTGCCATGTGTTCTCCAGTCTCATTAAGCTTTTATAGGCAAAGACTCAGAGCTGTTACCTTTACAGAGGAAGGCTGCACAAAGTATTAAATAAAGGGGTGCCAATAATTATGGCACAGATTTAAGAAAAATATTTATTTCCTGATAAGATTTAGTTTTTTTTTCAATCATTGTACTTCAAAAAAGTTGAATGAAAGCTCAACAGAATAAGCAATAACGAATGTTTTTACAGCCTGTTTTGCTCATGTTTACCAGGGGTGCCAATATTTGTGGAGAACACTGTATATGATTCGCTCTTTTCTGATTGGCTGCCCTATATTGTGCTTTATTTAAAAAGCAGTCTGGAATGAAACACTCCTTATAACTTCAATGTGAATGGGCTAATCGGTTGTAGGCTGAATGCATGTAAATGTGTGGATTTTTTGTGACATCACAAAAACAGTGAATTTATAACAGGCTGCTGCATATATGGACTTTAACAGTGTTTACATTCTATAACAAACTCATTTATTTCATAAAGCAAGGTCGTTCTCTAGGATATGGGCCCTTTAACTGTAATATATTTTCTTTTTCTTACTATTTTATACCGTATTATCTCATACACAGGGTATACTGTAGCATATTGTAGTCTGATGAAATGTACATTATCTTGTTTTAGGTCGCCTGTCTTTTTACTTGAGTATCTGGTATCTGAATTTAGGTCAAACTCACAGCTTTCACACTAAAAATAGAGTCAAAAAGGGGAATTTGTGCCTTTTACACAGTGCGCTTGTACTGTATTGGACACAAAGATGCATTTTATGAACTTCATGGTTTGGTTTCAGTAAAATGACACTGATCTATAGATTTATTTCTTGGAATCACTGCAACTTTCTTTCATTCTTTGCTTCTAGCCCATGGCTCTGAGGAGACTGTGCTGATATGATGGTCAGCTTCATCTGAATATTCATGATGCCCTTTAGTGGCTCCGACTTAATTTCGTCCACCACTAGTCCGCTCCAAAGTCTGCTCCTTTTTAACAAATCTCTTTTAGGCCAGTCACTGTCTCTGTGTATCATATGAAGCCAAGTGAGTGCAGCTCTCTTGGCGTTAGAGTATTTTGAGTGGGCTTTAGCTAAAACAGACAAACGGTAAATATTTAATTGCGCAGTGAGAGATGTTCTGTCAATAGGGCCCTAATACAGACAGAATACAGGAAGACTTGGCAGCTTTGCATTGGTGCTTTTAGCTCTTAGAGAAGCCGCACTGGAAGCATGAGTTGTGCTGAGGGGCGTGATGTTGGAGTGAGAAGGGGAAGTGTGTGTTTGAAACATGACTAAATGTGCAAGAGGAGGCAGGAGGGTGTTCCAAAGCTGACTAGATTATTTACACTGTCGCAAACCCTTAGGCAGCAGCTGTTGACAAGCAAGTCTTATGACTGCTCTGTAACAAGAGCTTATTAAGTGGGTGGAAATGAATGTTGTAGCATGACATGACAAGTATATGCTTGGAATGACCCATTTTTGTCACCAAAAATTGATAAATCTGCCTCGGCTGTTGTAGATCAGTATATCGCTGTTGTCAGAATAAAACCTCATATCTCCAAAACGGTAACTTTACAGGAGAAGGAAAAAAAAACCCTTCACTGCTAATGTCAGTCGATGGAACCAGACTTTTTTTCAAGTAATTTTAGCTCATTTGTTTTTGTCCATTCATCATGAAATTTATGGAAAGAGCAACAGGCATTTCCGAATTATGTCAAAAACTGAAAAGTGTTAAAAATGAAGATAGAAGGTTTGTTCCGACAACAGCGATATAGTACCGTGCAAAAGTCAAGACCTTCCCTCATTTTTAAATTTCCAGTCAAAACAGACTCCTAACAACCAAATTTCCAGTCAAAACAGACTCCTAACAACTATGCAAGACCTGGTTAACCACCAAAACTGTCACCCACAGATAAACAGTGCTTTAAGCTTTTATCTTTGAGAGAGAGGTGAAAATCAAGCTCTACTGATCTGAGATCTGAAAAAAAATCCACAGGAATTTCTGTCCATCCTTCCACTGTGAGAAGACAACTCAATGCTATGGGTCTAAAAAGACATGTAGCGGTCAAAAAGCTTGTACTGAGAAAATAAGCTGCTGGTGATCAATGGACTGACCACTCCAGAGTCCAGACCTCAGTATCATTGAACGTGTTTGAGATTACTTGGACTCCTGAAAAGAATGGAAGCTGTAATAAAGGCAAAGAGTGGGCACAATAAACACTTACTGTTTTATTTTATTTTTAGCTATTGATGCTTCTATCCAGAGGTGCCCAATCCTGGTCCTGGAGATCTACAACCCTGGATAGTTCAGATCCAACACGCCTGGCTCTAACATTCAGATGCCCCTGAAGGCCTTCATTACCTGGATCAGGTGTGTTAGATTTGGGTTTGGATCTAAACTCTGCAGGGTGGTAGATCTGCAGGACCAGGATTGAGCACCCCTGCTCCTAACTAATCTAATTTTCTGTTAAATTTATGTTTTTTGCTTTTGACTTTGAAAGAAAATATATTGTGCATGGTGGCCTTGTGCACTTTTGCTCAGTACTGAAACATTTACACAGTAATTAACTAATTTATAACTAATTTATAACACTCGTGTTAGCATTTTTTTCCCATTATTTTTAACACCATTTGAGTCAGCTACTATTTATGCTGCCTAACATATCAAGATGAATGGACCAGTAGAAATGGTCCATTACTTGTGATAAAACCTCATTATACTAACACACATTAACACTAAGAACATTCATTCCTTCTCCTATAAAGTTACCATGCTGGAGATAAAATAGTGTAAGTATGAGTGTTTAGGGATAAAAGCGTAGCTGTTATCCTGCTGTTTTTGCTGTTTGCTCTTGATAAGCAGTACTTATTGCTTAAATGGCATTGTTATAGACCCCTTTCCTGTGTGTAACCCTACTCCATTTCCTGTCTGTTACTTTATCCCATTTCCCTCAGGCAACCTTCCTCTAGTTTACATGCCCTATGCTGTTCCCCTCGACACCAAGCCGGTGACCTTGACCCAGCCCGCATTGCTGCAGCTTAGTGCTGTTCTGCTCTCTCAGTGTAATTCGCTCAGCACTGTAAATTCGCACTGCTGCTCTTTCCTCTCAGTGACCATCAGCCGGACCCTCATTCCTGTACTTTATTACACTGCAGAAGTACCTCCCCCTACAAAAAGACAGCCTTAAGAAAATACCATGCAGAGTCCTGGCTGTGGGGACACCCTCCTTTTTCCAAACTTCAACACAGTGTTTGTCTCCTGACCTGCCCAAATAAAGCGCTGAGGACCTCCTGCTTAAGCTGATGAGGTGCGATCAATAAGATTAATGAGCTGTTCAGGGAGGAATGGGAATGAAGCAGTCTGCAGTGGTGCACTGCAGGAGGGAGTCTATACTAGTCACACAGAGACCCCTACTGTCTGTTTCGTGCTAATGAAGTGGCCTGCATGCTGCTTGAATCCCAAACGTGGCATTAAGAGAGTTCTGTCTTAAAGGGAACTACTTTGATCATTTATTAACACTTGCAGACGGAATCTGAAATTTTCATTGATTGTTTGTAACCCAATTCTGGGCTGTGTTTAGTATGATAAAGAAAAATGCTACAGGACTTGTGCTAATTGGTCTAAAGTTTATCTAAATATACCTTAAGTAAACATCTAACAGTATTTATTTGTTTTTTTTTAATTACATATTTTATATTTTATTTACAATCAAAATAAGTTTTCTATCATTTTATTAACAAGGACACACAGTCTCATTGATGCAAAGCACTGCTATGATTGGCACAGTTTTTAATGTTAGCAGAGACTCTAAATAGGCCGACACAGCTTTCTCCGATCTTTATTACCAATAACAAGGATTTCTGTTTTATCTTTGTTTAGTTGCAGAAAATTAACAATAATTTAAGATTTAAGATGTCATTTAAGCAGTCAAATACAGATCAAGTATATCTAAATCCTAAGGGTCAGGACACAGAGTCATATAAAGATGGATGGAAGGAAATGTTATATTTATTAATTAAATTGGCTAATGGAAGAATATAGAGATTAAAGAGTATTGGCCCCAAAACAGATCCCTGGGGAACTCCGCAAGACTGGGGGCAGTGCTTAGAAGATCAGGTACCAAGCACAACATAGTATTAACATCCTCTAAAATAAGACTGAAACCATTTTAAAACAGATCCCGAGACCATCCAGTTTTGGAGTTGAGCAAGTAATATTTTGTGGTCGACTGTATCAAACGCCACACTAAGATCTAAAAGAACCTATATGAATAAGCTACCCGTCTTGAATTATTTCAAGTAAAGCTGTCTCTGTGCCGTGATGAGCTCAAAAAAACAAATTAATACACTTCTTTAAAACCATTAAGATAGTCATGGAGTCCTAGATACCACTTTCCTAAAGATTTTGCTCAAATTTGAATTATTGAAATGATAGACCAAAGGAAAATTTCAGATATGGGCATTAATAGGTTAGTCCTGCATTATAAATCTGACTGGCTGATCCACATTTTTAAATACTCAGTTTACACATATTTGATTGCACACATCCATTAAATTTTATATTAATGCCCAGGGTATTGATGTTATGTTATGTTACTTGGCAACCATAGCTTACCATTAACAAAGCACATTGCTTGCCAGAATAAATACTTATTGTGGTTATTATCAGTAATACATTATTTACTGAATTGTGGCATATTTTTGTGTCCTTTATACTTTGTATCTGCTTTACAAAACAATGATTTGCATTGTGACTAACAACACTCCTTATCCGTGCTAAGATCAACACACATCCTCCTGTGTCTTATTTAGCATCTACAAATGAACTGGTAAAATCCTTTCAAACTGACCTCTCTCTAACATTATGAACAACCTAGGCCTTTTTCCTTTAAATAATGTGTGCTCGAATGGATGAATCATCGCCCTCAGTCCTATGTTAGTCATATAATTAGTGTTCTATTACTTGATCCTTGACCACAATAAATATTCGATAAAAGTTGATGGTATTAACTGACATTAACTCAAGGACAATAGTTGTCAGTCTGCCAGTCTGTAAATGAAGTGTGTGAGAACTGTAGGTTCAGTTTAAGGTCAGGTCCTCTTACAACAGATTTTATCGGACTGTATGCTGCATATTGTCTCGTGACTCCAATAAAATGTATGATGTTAATCAAAACAGATGCAGATGATAATTTGCTGTCTTGGTTTGATACATGAGTATGACTGTGGAATCTGAATCACTGTGAAAATCAAGATATGATGGTCGGCACATCATACAATATAAATGCAGCAAAGGGCCTATATTCCTCGTTTTTCTTGCATGTATTGCTCTCCTTACTACTTACAATTAAAAACGTTGTTTTTGTTATTGTGCCTTTATGAGCCTGTTGACAGCTTGCATTAACACGCATTTTTGATGATCGGATTGGTGTTCCGATTTCACTTGACCGCATGAAAAGCCAGGTGTAAACACGCCCAGGACGCGTTGTGATTGGATTACGATCAGATCAGTCAAACCACATTCAGAGGTGGTCAGAAACGGATCTTGACCACATTCAACACGAGTGTAAATGGAATGGATTTTCAATGACCGCATACAATTACATGAGTGGAAATGAGTTAGAGCAGTTGAAAGAGGCTGAACAAGGAAAGATAGATGAAGGATACACAAGGCTGCAGGGGGTTGTTTCACAAGATAACTTAAGATAACCAAATGTCAAGTGTCCAATCAGAAGTGAAAAACAAAATGCATGGACAAGCATGAATTCCATGCTGGTCTAAGCTGGTTTATGTTAGTCTAGTGCCGGTGTAGCTGGTCACCCAGCATTGTCATCTGGGCCGAAACACACCTCATAACTTGAACACAAATGGGTGGGGCTAAACTGCTGTAAGCCAAATTGCGGATATGCAGTCGTATGCAAAGTTTGGGTGTCCCTAACATGTTTTGTTGGTTTTCTTATTGAAGATAAGTAAATATGTTAATTCTCTGTATTGGAACAAACATTTCACTAAAAACTCCACAAAACGTGTTGTTTGACCAGGACAGTATTTAAATGTACTCGTTTTTGTGGCATCATGAAAACAATGACTTTAAAACAGTCTGTTTTCACAGCTTATTTTCTGTTAAAGGACCACATGGCCTCAGAAGTAAACTGTTTACTGGCTCTTTAAATTTTCACTGAGTATGTGGATAATCCTTTCACCATCACTGAGAACAGTAGGACAGTCTGCACTGATGGACTGGAAACTGGAACCAGATTGTGCTGAAGTGCCGGTAAACCAACATCCGTCCTTCAGAACTGAGACCATTTCCTTTGCTTTGTCACCAGCACAAGTTTACTCTGTGCACTGGCAGCTTCTGCAGACACTGGAATTACTTCATCAAATGGACACACTTTTTTTCTTCACAGTACTTTGGCAGGGTGCCCACTTAATTCATTACCTCTGCAGCAGGAGAGCCAGGAGTGAAATGCAGAGTTCTTCATTCAGACGGCAGATTGTTGATTATGCAATGATGATGACGGCTCCTTGAGCTGACGACACAGAGCAGCACTCCTTGAAGGGTGAAATGAACACTGGTTCTGGAATTGTGGGAATGACTGATTCATTAAAATGTGGTTTAGAGCAGGCTTTATAATCAAGCCTCAGTCCAGAAACATTATAACTGGCAGGCCAGTTTCTGCTACTGCCACATCAGATGCTTTCAAACATTCATAACAGTTGAGGAGTCGAGTTACTAAACACACAGCATGTGCATTTACAGGCTTTCGGCTTTGCTCACAGAGTGAAAGCAATGTTTAAGCATTGATTGGAGCTTTTATGTGCAATCTCACCAAAACAGAACCTTATAATGCCCTATTGTTTGAGAAAATTTGTCAACAGAATATAATACAACATATGGCATACAATATAATACACCATATGTTTACAAAATGGTTAAAAAGAACACCTTTTGCAATTGCAATTGCATAAAACTTTAATAACCATTAAGTTCTAGATATACATAAACTGGTGCACTGCTAATATTACAAGGGAGCACTACTTTGCTCCTCCTGACATTGAGTAATTACCCTATTAAACCTCCAAAGGATTCTTCAGAATCTTATGAGAATGAAGAGCTGAGGCCATTTATCCCTGTGAAACGAGTATGGTGAGCTTTGGGTATCTTTTGTGAGAGTAAAAGTGAACTAATGATCAATAGGTGCATTAATTAAGAAAGTCTTTGTTTGTGTGTGTAATTTGCTAGGTTTTCGTTCAGGGGATGAAGGTGCCCTGCAGGAGAAAGGAAATTGCTAACGGCCAGCTCTCGAGGGATCAACAAACCTCATTTATGTGTGGATGCTGAGAAATATTTATAGCTTTAATTTGCTGCATCACTTCTTCATTTCATTAGAAGATAAGTAGTAATATGAAATTCTCCCAGTTGCAGCAGTCAATGCAAACTGCAATAAATATACCTTTGCAGTGTGTTCTGTTTATTAGCTTAACCTATTGTGTGTCTACACTTATTGGCTATTTAATCAGAAACACCTACTGTATACATAGGAGTGACAAATTAAAGAAAAATGTTGATAAATTGTCTTAATAAGGTGCTGGACGATCACTACAATAGATTCTACAAGATTCTCCAGAACGCTGCTGGAGGGATGGAACTTCCTGCGAGATATTCCCTCAAAGGGTCTTTTGATAAGAGTGGTGAATAGCGCTCTAACACTCATGTGTCAAACACAATCCTATTCGCCGGTGAAATTATTTTAACTTTCTATTCTTGTTAGCCCGTTTCACCCTGAGATGCACTACAGTCCCCAGCATGCACTGCAACATGGGGTGCGTTCTTACCCCGTTCCCCCAACAACAATCTCTGGGCCAGCAGATACACAAAAAGAAAAGATGTCTGCTGTCTAGTTCAAGCAAATAGGCAGTTGAGAGCAATTTATTTTTATTTAGAATTATTTTTGAAAAAGTTCTCAATGCCTGTTTTGCTGTTGCAGTTTTGACGTATTTTGAGTAAACAATGGCCTGTTCAGGTCATGACAAAATTTTAAGTAAGAATGAAATAAAGACACAGCTGACCCACAGATTTGTTGCAATTCTTTAATATGGCCCTTTTACTGGTTGAGTTTGACACCCCTGGTCTAACATATCAATACAAAATCTCCCATATGTGTTCAGCTGGGTTGAGATCTGGTGACGACAAAGGACGTATCTCATGATTCGCATAATTTTCATACTCATTAAACCATTCCAGATAGGAGTGGTGTCTTTCGGAATAAAGAGACCCCCTGTGAATGGCGGTATTGTCATCATGGACAGAAATATTTCATAATAGGGTAAAGGCAAACAGTCAGAATAACATTGTATTGACTTGCAGCGACAAGTGGACCCACCACAGCCCCCACGGCATAACAGAACCACCAGACCCCTCACTGTAGGGGTCATGCATTTAAGCTTGTACCATTGCACTATTCACTTAAGTTAGGCCACACATGCACTCTTCTACATGTGCAGAACATGGTGAGAGATGGCATATCTGACCCTATCACTTTCTGAGGTTTCTACACCACTGAACTTGCAAATGCGCATTCGTACTTTGTTTTGCTTTGTAATGAGGGGTTTATGTGCTGCAACTCTACTAAAAGCTTCTGTTTTTTGTGCTGCAACTCTGTGTTTTTCAGTACATATTGCACAAGCTTCACACTGAGCACACTTTTCAACCCTGTTATTGATGTCTTTCACATAAATCTAAATTAAAATGTCACTTTAGTTACTGCTGCTATTTCAACGCAGGCCAGAGGAGCAGTCTTTGTGAGTGAAACGCCTGCCATCCGTGCAGAATGAACCCTCTTTCAAAAGCTGATTGAAAAGCAAGGTCGACTAGATCTGTTCAGCATTGTTACACAAGCCACAGAGCATGGTAGGATGTTAACTGCTCGATTGTGTCTCGCAGTACACCTGTCTGAAAGCATCCGCACACTTTGTGATTATCCATTCATTTGTCTCAGCTTTCCTTCTATTTATCGATTGTATGTAGGTGCGCTTTGTACACGTACAACTACTGACTGTAACCCTTCTGTTCGGTTGTCAGCCACACTCCGTCCATGAGTGTAAAGGGATGAGCACAGGACCACAGACATTATTTGAATGCTGGACTGTTTTTAGCCCAGCAGTGACACCAAGCTAGTAGTCACTAATTAGCATAATTTGAATAATACTAATCAGTGACTATTCACTTTAATAAATTGTTAGCCACATTAGCATTATTCATTCCTTCAACCCTCGTGTGGTCTTGGGGTCTGTGGGACCCATTTGCAATGTTTACCAAAAGAAAAAATGATGAAATTTATTATTATTTCATTTTTCTCAGATTCCTTGGCCTTTGCTCATTTTCTGTGAAGAACATATAAAATAACACATTTCCACTGACTTCACTCTGTTCACCCCCTACACATTTATATTACACATGTGGTGTTGGGGTGAACCCACGGGGAATAAAGGTGTGGAGGTGCTGTGTCCTTCACTCTGTTCTCCTCCTACATGGCCTGCAGTTAATGTGTCTGTGTGTATGTATTTGTATATGTGTGTGTGTGTGAGGGTGGACAACATGGACAGGCTGCTGACTGGCTACAGCTGCTAAAGAAGAACCCTATGCTGGCCACTTGCAAAATTTAAACATCTGGTATTTTTACATAAATTGTTATGGCTGTGTTGATTTTAAAAAAACAATAATGTGGTGGGCCAACCAGACCACTGAGTAACAAAAACATCAATGCCACACAAGGATTAAACACTATGGACAAATATGTATTTAGCCATTGAAAATTCTTTTTGGTCTTTAAATCTCAGATCTCTTTAGGCAAAGCCCAAAGCAACTGCAGGGGATCTCTGCACAAGTACGAATCACTGTGTCACACTGCCAAACAACAGAAGCATATGTTCAACAAGCACTACTGCATGCACTGCAGAAGTCTCTCATTCTCCTGACACTTTCACAGGCTCAGTAGCTGTGAGGAGCCTGCAAGGGGAGCCAGAGTGCTGTGAATTTTAAACATCCAGCCTCTACACTTGACTCTCCGGGAGACAAGAGCTCAAGCTGTTCAGGCAAGAATGGTTTCTTTTAGTGTCTCCCCCTGAGGTAGAGGAAATGGCCTGTGCATGACCTACATCTGTTGCCAACTACTTGTTACCGTGATCAAAGATGGGGGCAGGCTGGGCCTGACAGAGAGCTCGAACCAGTTCCAAACAGCCCTCAGTGTTTCCTCTCTTCCCCTGTGAAAAGAAAAAGGGTTTACTCTGCTTATATGCTTCAGCTGACATCTGAGCTATGAATGCTCTCTCAAGGCAAAGACACAACAATGTCAAGAGCTCCTGACATTGTTGTGTCTAAATACATTTTTTGATATTGTAATGTGGGGGTTCTCAGAAGAAACTCAGATAAGTTGAGGTTCTGGTCCATGCTCAGCTTCACTTGAATTTCAGCAGAAATCAGCATTCAAAACACATACTCTGCCTGCTAGCTGTCGGCTTAGCTCGGTCACTCAGCTACAAACACCACATGGAATCAGAGAACTTGTAGAGAGGAGAATTACCACTCGTAATGTCTTCTGGGTTTCTCAAATGCTAGAGGGCGCTCCCAAGCGAGTCCCAAATGAATGGGTTAAGATGGAGCATTTGAGCAAAATCATAGTTTATAAATGCTTAAACATTTTAACCCCTTGTTATATTTTTAAGAGCTTTTAAACTTGAGTTATAGGAGTTTAATACGGCGCCTTGTGTACGTCCATGACGTCTGTGAGCGCAAACAGCCAATGAGATGCTCCGCTCACCAACCAATCAGCACTCAGTAGCAGTGGTTCTAACATCTTGCTGCCCAAAGCTCATTTGCTGTAGAAAAAAAGGAAATATATAGGTAAGATTTCTTTGCTTTTTTTGTGAAATACATCTTTCTACTTTCTAAAATTAAAGGAAAGTTCTGGGAAAGTTATTGGAAATTATTTTAACTTTTCATTTTTTAGCCATTTAGCTCCATTTAACCCCATTTATTGGGGAGGCCAGGCTTCTCATAAACTGACTCTGATAGCACAACCTAGCCCTGCCCTTCAAAATTAGAGTCCAAGCTTAGAGTGACAGTTTTTCCTAGTAGTCCTGTCCATTGTAAATTAAAACCTGATTGATTGATTTCACTGACCTTTCTTAACTAATTGTTGGCAGCTAATCTGATGCGTTAGGCCTTCAATCCAGTTCATGGAGGCCTAACCAATTATTTATGGTTTGGTTAGAAACGAAATGGTTAAATTGTGTATATATATGTATATATATATAATTTAACCCTTTTGTTTCTAACCAAACCATAACAATGAGATCCTGTACTACACATACTACTATAATTGCACAGTTTAAATACAACAAGCATAATGATTCCGTTAAATAATTAACAAAAATTTTTTTCAGAAATTATTATGCCTTTTCTCAAGGCTGAAAACGGCCTGGGGGTTCTTTGCTATTGCCCACCATTTTTGTCATGAACAAAGCCAACTGCACATAGTTGTAGCTCCAGCTAAAAGGATGTGAATCATCGAGCACTTTACCTCCTGCCAAGCTCTGGCTGCAGGCTAGGTTCAGACCCTTTTCTGGGTGCACTTAGGTAATGCACTGTAGGTTTACAATTACTGACTTTATCCAGTCTATTGCTGCACAGTTTATCAGCGACCTCTACCCTGTCCATCAATGAAAAGGAACCACTACTGTTGACCAGATATTATTTGGATAGTAGACTGTTCTCAGCCCAACAGTGATACCAACATGGTAGTGCTATGGTAATGTGTGTTGCAGTGGTATGCGTGTATCAGTGGCATTTCTGGATTTTTTAAGGAGTAGTTAAATGCTTAAATGCTAATGTTGCTAACAGTGAATGAAAGGTTGTAGTCACAAACCACAAATATGTTGATAGTGTAAAATACAACTCTATTTGATTCACAATGCACCATTGTCGTTGAACACAGATTCACTCTGCATCCACAAATGCAAGTTAAAACTCTATCATGCAAAGAAGAAACACCGCCGCCTTCTTTGGGCCCATGCTGATTTAAGATGGACTGAGGCAAATTCGAAAAGTGTCCTGTGGTCTGACTAATCAAAATTTAAAATTCTTTTTGGAAATAATGGGCGCTGTGTCCTCTGGGCTAAAGAGCAGAAGGACCATCCAGCTTGTTGTCAGTGCACAGTTCAAAAGTCAGCATCTGTGATGGTATGTGGGGGCGCATCAGTGCACATGGCATAGGTGACATGCGCGTCTCCAAAGACAAAATTAATACTAAAATTATACACAGGTTTTTGAGCGAATTATGCTGCCATCCAGACAACGTCTTTTTCAGGGAAGACCTTGCTTAGTTCAGCAAGACAATGTCAAAACACATTCTGGATGTATTACAATAGCATGGCTCCATAGTAAAAGAGTCCAGGTGCAAAACTGGCCTGCCTGTGGTCCAGACCTGCCACCCGTTGAAAACATTTGGTGCATTATGAAACAAAAAAATATGACAAAGGAGACCCCGAATTGTTGAGCAACTGAAATCCTATATCAAGCATGAATACAAAAACCTTTCAGTTTTAACACTGCTATAGTGCCCACCCTGAATAATCAGAGAGCAAAGCGGCCTCCACATAGCTGTAGCTACAGCTGAAAGGATGTGCATTATCGAGCACTTTCCCTCCTGCCAAGCTTCTGGCTTCAGGCTACATTCAAACCTTTTCCTGACACACACAGCAGCCCAGAATCCAGGAGTTAACACACTCTGCACACACACAGCTCACTCAGTCCTCCTGCTACATCAAACACACAAGGCCAGCCAGCCGGGGATCAAAAACACACCGTGAGCACTGCGGGCGGACCGAGGTTTTGAAGAACGTTCTCTTGTGTTTTCTTTTCTCTCTCTGTTTGTCAGTTTTCCACTGGGCTTTTGAAGAAAGGGGGGGTTCAAAGTCAGAGATATACACTAACTCAAATAGAGACAAACCCCTCATCTGTAAACATCTGTTCACCTTTCAAAACTTCACTAAACTGCAGAAAGCATTACTTTAAATACTGCATTGTAGAAAAGCTCTGTGGGTTCCTGATGTAGTTACAGTGTCCTTATATTACAGATACAGAAATTGCCTCAGAGATTTTTAATTAGTAAAGACAAATAAATTATTTCCCCACATATTCTGTTATTAACCAGGACACCGTTGACTCTCTGTGTGTGAAATGTTGAGAAACAGTGCTGAGCTGCAGGGGGCAATGATGGGTGAAATAAGAAGAATTAGACCCCCCTGCTGTGAAAACAATTCACACCTCTTTTCAAAGATGGTCATGCTGATATAAAACAGACGGCACTACTGCAGCTTTCTTGAATCAAAAAATCATGTATATCTTCGACAATAAAAACAGCATTTAAAACCAATAAAAATATGTTTATAAGTATTATAAAGAATTGAATGTTTAAGTATTTCTACTCTGATTTACTATTAAGTTTCCAAAGGATAGTTGCTGCTTTCAAAAATAATGAGCTAAATGTTTTGTTTGTTTGTTTGTTTGTTTGTTTTGGCAGTGATGATTTGAAAGCTTAAAGGATTCTTTGTATGGTTAAATGGTTTATCTCTGTTGTATATGGCTTTTTAAAGAAACTATTAAAAATAGATCCAGATGTAGCACCAAAAATTATCTGCTAATGTTACAAATCAAAGAACAATTTTTGGCGCTGTTCTGTTGTCCTGGACATCCTCTTGCAATGAATATCTGTCCTATTTTTATTGATACCACTGCTGCATATATATACTTTTTTGAGATGCCACTTTTATTATTACTTTACCACTTTTACAGGACCAATCATCCCTTGGAACCCTGATTTTTTTTTACAAAGAGACAAACATAAGACAGAAGTTCTATAATTATAGTTTCCACAAAATGTGGATATGTGGAAATATGCACTGACCGGTACAGTCAAGTACACCTCCTTGTTTCTACACTCACTGTCCATTTCATTAGTTCCATTTTCCACACAGGTGCATTTTGTAGTTCTACAGTTACAGACTGTAGTCCATCTGTTTCTCTGCATACTTTACCCCCCTTTTACCCTGTTCTTCAATGGCCGTGGTCCTTTAAGGTCCTGGCCACACTAACACACCACCACCACATCAGTATCACTGCAGTGCTGAGATACTGATGTGGTGGTGGTGTGTTAGTGTGTGTTGCGCTGGTATGAGTGAATCAGACACAGCAGTGCTGCCGGAGAACGTATAACAAAGTATGGAGAAAAACAGATGGTCTGTGATTTTAGAACTACAAAGTGCTCCTATAAAGTATAAAAGTAACTCCTGTTAAGTAGACCTGATAAAATGGAGTGGAGATATTTCTACATTTCTAAAGGAGTATTTCCAAACTGCAGACTGATATACTGGTTGTCTTAAAAAATGGGCCGATATGAAGGACCCCACAGATTTATTGCTATCAGTTAAAATCCCACCAGTAAGGTTCTGATCTTGCGTTAAAGTTGCTGGGTTTATATCTACTGTGTATGCTTTATTTCTACGGCGTATGCTGTACTACTACACTGTTAGAAATAAAGGTACTGTGCAGGTACATTTCTCATTTATCAAGGTACAAACAATGTAAATGTTTCCTCAGAGGTACAACAGTGGTTTTAAGGTCCAACTGTGCACCTTAAATAAGTTTTTCCAGGTGAAAAGTACCTATGTGGGATTGTGGGACTATGGTGGGTCTGATCAGCAAGAACGATGAGTCAGCATACAGAGAGGAGGTGGAGCAGCTAATGGACTGGTGCAGAACCAACAACCTGTCTCTGGACAAAACTAAGGAGATGGTTGTTGACTTCTGAAGACTGCAGGGTGACCACCCCCCACCTAACATCAATGGCTCTGCTGTAAAAAATCGTCAGGAGCACAAAGTTCCTCGGTGTCCACATCACAGAGAACCTCACCTGGTCCCTCAACACCAACTCCATAGTTAAGAGAGCCAGGCAGTGCCTCTACTTCCTGCAGAGACTAAAGAAAGCTCATCTCCCCCCTCCCATCCTCACCATGTTCTACAGGGAGACTGTGGAGAGCATCTTGAGCAGCTGCATCTTCGCCTGGTTTGGGAATTACACCACTTCTCACCGCAAGACCCTACAGCGAATAGTGAGGACAGCTGAGAAGATCATCAGGGGTCTATCATGGACATTTACACCACACGCTGCATCCGCAAAGCCACCAGCATTGTGGACGACCCTATCTATCCCTCACGTGGACTTATTTTACTGCTGCAGTCTGGCAGAAGGTACTGGAGCATCCGTGCCATCACTGCCAGACTCTGCAACAGCTTTGTTCTGCAAGCAATCAGGTTTTTAAATTCACAAGGACTGAACTGAAAAGCCCCTCACACACATACTTTACACTCACACACACACACACACACACACACACTCACACACACATACACACACACACACACACCTCTTTTGATGCTGTACTTGCAATATCTGAAACATTGCTGCTAATACTGTGTTTACTCAAGTGCTGTGTATTTCTACCTCAGTAACTGCTGTGCTCACATATGTTATATAACTGTGTTTAACCATATCATAGCATGTTAAATATCTCTGCACCTTATCCTCACTACCTCATGTTCAGAAATGAGTGCTGTGTCGATGCTGCACTGACCTGTCTGTTTACTGTGTCTAATGTCTGTTTTATTTATCATATTTATTGTATTGTTTCTAGTTTAATGTTTGCACACTTGTGTCTGCACATTTGCACTTCGTCTGTACTGTCTTATTTTATTCCATATTGCACCATGGAGGAACATAATTTCACCCCAGTGTGTACTTGTACACAGATGGAATGGCAATAAAGGCCTCTTGACTTGACTATTTGCTCCTTTTCATAACCTAATGTTTTAAAACAGAATAATAAAATAAAAGGCCTGGAGTCGAGACGGGGTGTGTGGAGTCAATACAACTTAGAAAATTCAATTTAAAGGATTATGGTACAATTATGTTCCCTGACTGAAGGTACTGAGATGTACCCTTCAGAGTACCACCCCAGTGACAGTTTAGACTTTTATTTCTGGGAGTGTAGAGTGTGAATATAGAATTATATCAGCCAGTATTAGTGGAAATAAAAATTTTTAAACCCTTAAAGTCAGTATCAGTATCAGTGGCAAAATGTTCATATCAGCCAGGGCTTAGGACAACCAACCACGACATGTGGTAGTGCTAGAGAAGTGACCATAAGGCCCTTTGGGTCAAATTCCAGTTAGGAAAAACCCCAAGGGCTGCTGGCCCTGATGTCATCTCCTACCCTTACTGCGCTGTTGGCAAAGATGTCTGACCCCTGTTTCCACCATGCAATAACAAATGGGCAATGATGCAGTTATCAACTCGAGACGCCTCTTAATCTTTCTCATTTATCTATCTCATGTGTATTCAGAAACAATGGTAGCTTCTTTGAAATAACTTTTATAGTCCTAATTATGTAATTCTTGGCACTAGTGCTGTTACTTATAAGCCTCATATTGCTTTTATAAGCCTCTCCAAGGTTGATACAATTTCATGATCAAGTGCGTAGTTTTCACCTGCTGGGTGCATGGCTGTAACTTTATCACAGCACACATGTATTTATAAAAGGCTGCTGGGCCAAGCATCGACTCCAATGTCCAAAGTGCATTCATAGGAAACCACGACTCGTCTTGTTTTGCCCAGGTGTTCATAGCAGCGATTAGTTACAGCTGAAAGCATGGAGAAAGACATCTTTGTGGAAAAACGAGGAGGAAGAAAAGGGGTGAGTTTCTGGTTACCCTTTATTTGGTCCATTGATCCTTTGGGACTCTTTTGCTTTCCATTATTTAGTTCTCAGATTTAAACCAAAGAAGATTGCTTTATTAATGTTTGAGAAACTGTTTAGACCCATGGTGACTGATGCGCTGGGCGTTTATGAACTGTTGTTCTTTAGAGCATTTTTCCATTCTAAAGCTATTTGGATTCGTCAGAGTTGTGTCATTTGTTTGACCACTTGCTTTTGTAAACACATACTTCTCTTGCAGAGACTAACTCTGGTGTTGGCCTTGGCTACCCTGATCTCTGCGTTTGGATCGTCTTTTCAGTATGGCTACAACGTGGCTGTGGTCAACTCTCCAGCCCCGGTACTGTCTCTCAGCAGTGCTTTATATCACACTATTTTTCACTTGTTCTCATAGAAAACATTTTAATTTGTTGCTATAATATCTTTCAGATCTCCTGAGTTTTCATTTTAGGGTCTTCAAGGGTTTATTCAATACTTATTTATTTCTCTTAAACGGCCTTTTAGGCTCAGTCAAGAAATGTAAAAAAGTCAGTCTTTTATGTTTAACCTCAGAAGATGTTATAGGAAGCAACAGTTTTAATCTTTGGTAGTTTCTTTTTAACTTCTCAAGCTTTCAGAACTTGTATACTCTTTACTAGGACAAAGATTTCTGGTATTTTCTCAGGAGATTTGAATCAGATATGTGACAAAAAGCCTTAAATCTCAAACTGGTCTTGAAATGTGGATGATTTTGCCTGTGAGATATAACAGTAGGGATGCACCGATATGGGAATGTGGGGCCGATACCAATATTTTTCATGTACATATTTGTCGATACCGATGCAGATACAT
The DNA here is from genome assembly GCF_904425465.1 of Colossoma macropomum. Classification (NCBI taxonomy): domain Eukaryota; kingdom Metazoa; phylum Chordata; class Actinopteri; order Characiformes; family Serrasalmidae; genus Colossoma; species Colossoma macropomum. Next base: position 11,786,602 of record NW_023494802.1, on the reverse strand, counting down.
GAACATTCATAAAACGTAGAAAATAGAAAAAGATCCACTTGGATTAGCATTGTGGATCAATAGGATTATAAAAGCAGTAAAATAAATAATGTTGCAGCTCAGCATCTCCAAAGCATTCTGCTCTCCTGGAGTGCCATTAATACTTTATTAAATACTGGTTTATAATATTGGTCACATCTAAACATGTTAATTTTTTTAAGCGAATATCTGCCGATAGCAGTATGATTCCATTATCACTGTGCCTCCCTATATAAAACAGCTTTAAACACCTTTTGCGGGCCCTCTTGTGGCCATTCTGCCAGTGAAATGGAAATCAGAGATTTTTAATGGACCTAATCAAATAAAATATTTTCCTCCACAACACTGATTAACTAGGATCAGATTAACTAGGACACTGTTGGCCCTCTGTGTATGAAATGGTGAGACCCTGTATAGAGCTGCTAGTGAGCAATGAGAGGTAAAAGAGGGGTGGGGTGAGAACCCCCTGCTCTGAAAACAATTCACACCTCTCTACGAAGACAGCCGAGATAAAAAAGAGTGCAAAAACTCAGGCAGCTTCAAAATAAAAAGTTATGGCTGCTGTTAAAGAGGTTTCATCCTAGATTTTTCTTTCTTATGGGCTGAAGTAGGTTCACTTCTTCTTTTCAGGACATGCAGAACTTCTATACCCGTGTGTACGAGAACCGTAATGCCACAGTTACAGGCAATGTCCTCACACTGCTGTGGTCCCTCACTGTGTCCATGTACCCACTGGGCGGCTTCTTTGGCTCACTCATGGTGGCGCCATTGGTGAACAACCTTGGAAGGTAACTGAATCTTACAACAGATATCGTCGCTGTAGTGACAAAAACCTGCGTCTTTGAACTGGTAACTTTATATTATTTGAAGAAGGTGATCCATTACAAATTACTAAGTACATCTCTTGAAATCTATTGGAATTACATTACTTAATAATTCTGAAAAAAAATAAACTGCTTATTACTGCTGCAGTACTCTGTACCGAATTATCTCATCTATTATCGAATTGTTTCCAGCATTATTCCTTAAAACAAGCAAAAATATCTACCAATACAGTGAGATAATTTCATAAATTACTCAGCCAAAAAATGTCTAGAAAGAAGTTACATAATCATATAACATTCTTACAACAATCTCTGAATGAGGAGTATTAAATAAATCAACTAGATTTAAGATGATTTTACTTGCTAAGATATCAGACAGTTGCACCACTCAGGAGCCCTCAGGAGCCCAGAGTCTTAACTTGTTTAAAAAAAATGTGCATCCAGGGGGCTCCATTCCTGTCTATGGCCCAGAGCCCCAGAATCACTAAGTCGGGCCCCTGGTGTGACCAAATAGTCAATGTAAAGGGTGGCTGGTGTTTTCATATTGTATAAAAACAATGAAAAGTAGCAGTTATAAGGTTTTGATAAGACATTTCATGCTTTGTCACAGAAGCACATAAACTAAGTCTTGGATTTAGTTACATGATGTGTATGCTTTTTAGTCAAGGCCTCTAAAAACAGTCAGAATGTGACTATTTTGCCAAAGTATCTCCTTAACAGACAGCAACAATGTCTTCTGCAAGTTTGCCAGTCTATACCTTATTTGACAGATCTCTGTGACATATGAGACATCATATCTGTTCACAGGAAAGGCACCCTCCTGTTCAACAACATCTTCTCCATTGTCCCTGCTATAATGATGGGAATCAGTGAGGTGGTGGGCTCGTTTGAGATTATTATCGTTGCTCGCTTTCTGGTGGGCATCTGCGCTGGTCAGTAGATCTCCACTCACTGCTTAAATGCAGTTTTTGCTTTTCCTTTTCATATTTGCTGCATCGTAAGCTGTAAAATGTGCATTCATCTTTTATGTTACTTGTGAATCATTTTATTATGTACTTTCATTGCCATTGATGTTGACACCTACATCAAGAAAATTGTCTTACATCTTGTACTCAGCAAATGAAAGATACCGATTCTGATTCCAGGCCTTTCGTCCAACGTGGTGCCGATGTATCTGGGAGAGTTGGCCCCTAAGAACCTGAGAGGAGCCGTCGGAATTGTGCCTCAGCTTTTCATCACTGTAGGCATCCTTGTTGCCCAGGTGTTTGGCATCCGGAGCATCCTGGGAAACGCAGAAGGTAAAGCATGCGAGGATGAGATAAGGAGAGACCGAAAGGAGGTCATGGAGGCTTGTTGTTTGAGGGACTGCTTGCGTTGCATTTGTTCTCAGACAGTGTGTCTGGAGTAGTTTCACACGTGAGGCTAAGGACATTATGAGCAATGACATTTGTCTGTCAGTTCGAATGAAATTAGGTAAAATTGTGAAAACCTGACAGATTTTTATGTAATTTAATTGTTTAGATTTACCTAGGCTTAAATGTGAAGCCACACCAGACACATTTTCTGAATCATAAAGTTTGTATGCATTGCTGAGACAAAATAAAGCCCTGACTCAGGTGTCGCAGATACAGGCTGTGATTTCATTACTGTCTGGCCCATGATTGACTAATGTTAAGTATGTATAAGGTGGTCTGTTACCCTGATAGTGGTGCTATTGTGGTGTGCTGTCCCCTCTGCAGGCTGGCCCATCATGCTGGCTCTCACTGGCATTCCTGCAGTCCTGGAACTGCTTCTCTTGCCCTTCTTCCCTGAGAGCCCCCGTTACATGCTCATCCAGAAAGGTGATGAGCAGAACGCCAGGAAAGGTAGATTTTCTTTCTTTTCTAATGCCAAATAATGTCAAATACTCTGATTTGGTATCATGACTGCCATCAAAACAGCAGGAGATTTAAGGAGATTTAACTGACTGCAGTTGCACAAAAAATGACTAGTGAGGCTATGACTAGCTTAAACCCCTAAACTCTAACTCACACCTCAGTTTGCCACTCATAACCAGGTAACTTTCTCTCATAACCACATAACGTGTACATTACTGTGCAAAAGTCAGAGATCCCTCTTCATTTATTTAATTTCCAGTGAAAACAATTATTAGGTACAAATTACTCAATTTTTCAGGATGGGAAAAAACATAAACATCTATTTAACAGAAAATTACACAAAAGCCTTAAAATGTTGAGTATTTGCTGTGTAACACTTTCCCTTTATTACAGATTCCATTCCTGCTTTCGGTTTCTCTTTAAAAAAATCCACATTTACAAAATTCAGTCTCTAAAGTTGGTTGCAACACATCCAATGATATTGAGGTGCACAAAAGTGAATAGTGGACAAATGTAATATGATCTATTTAATATTATACTTAATGTTGGGGGCTGTTGTGAACTTTTCTGTTAAATACATGTTTCCTGCTATTTTTCTGACTCTAAAATAACTATAAATAGCTCAAATGAATAAACGCAAGGGTGGTCTCTGACTTTTTGACTACTGTATATATTACTTTAAATTAACTAACTCTTAAGACTAATACCTAAAAAATAAGGTTAAAATCATAGGAATTAAGATACTTTTGCATACACACAATGAAATCAGAAGGGGAATAAAGAACAGCAAAATAAGCCCCTAAAAGCCAAAGACATGTGTGAATATTTTAAGAAATCAGAGGTCATAGGTTGAGACAAGCACCTGGCGTGTGATCACCTGCTGAAAGCCTTTCACATGCTCTAAAGTGGAAGTGATTAGGTTCCATGTGTGTTGGCTGAGCTCCTACCCTGTGGAAAAGAATAGATAAGCATGTAATGTGACATGACAATGGGTGTGACTACCTGAACATGACCTTTACGCCATGCTCTTGTACAAACAAGTGAAAACGGTAGTGAATGAACTAAATAAAGCTGGCTTGCGTGTGAAAACACCTCAACGTCCACTTCAGCAGGAATGCATTGTTTGCCAACAGATGTGTCCAAGCATGTTGTCTCCTTCTTCTCCTTCATGGCTCATTACATGCCCTCAGTGCAACAGTGTTTGTGTGGTGTCCTATTGAGCTGCTTTCAGTGTTCTCCCATCATCAGAAATTTCCAGTGAATGTGTGATTTATTTATACAATGCATACTGGGAATTGAAGTTAGTGAATTCTGTCAAACACAGGGATTCAATGCGGCACTACAGATACGGCACAAATAACACCTTAAATGCTAGTTTCTAGGCCAGAATGCCCATTGAATGCTGGGACCGGGTGTCAGTCAAAACATTTTTGATACTGATAGCAGTACTGATGCCTTAACCATACCCTGAATTTGATACCCAATCCTCTTTAAGGCTTTATCAGGGTTTCTAAAGTTAATGTGACTCATTTGACGGAACTCAAAAAATCACTACTTTTGATTTGAATATTTTTATTAGGAAGCATCTTATTGAATTCACATTGTAAAGAGTTCCAATACTTCCTTTTTCTAAACTTCCATTTTAACATTGGAAAAATATCAACATAATACATGAACATTTAAAACAAAACAGACATACCAAAATACAAAGAAAACACATTCCAAGCCAGAACCCACCACCTCATGAGTGCCTCCCTATCACTGACAAAGCATGTTAATGGAATGTTAACCACAATCTCTTTAGATATATATCACGCCTCTATATGTAATATATATGTTAGCTCTGCAAACCACTGTCTTATTAAAGGCACTTCTGTCCCTTTTCAATACTTAAGAGTAAGTTTCCTGACAATGATTAAGCCATAGGAGATGAGTTACTGCTTACCAGAGTTCCAGATACTCTAAATATAATAAGCATTGGATCTGGCTCCAGCTGTTCTTCAAGCATGTCTGAAAAAGCTGTGAATATTCTCATCCAAATCTTGTGGAGCTCGGGACAGGGTGCATAGCAATGTGAGAGAGCAGCCTCAGTTGAGTGAAATTTGTCACGCAAAAGGTGAAATATCTGGCATAAATTTATGTAATTTTACTTTAGAATAGTGTGATCTATGTAGGACTTTAAACTGAATTAAACAGTGTCATTAACAGAGCAAGTATGATCCCAAGCATCATTAGGTCATTTCACACCTAATTCTTCTTCCCATGCACTTATGATTGCCTCCATAGGGGGTGGTTTAAAAATCTAAAAAACACTGTACAGATAAAAAAATCACACAAAATCACTTCTGACAACTGACAGTTGACCTTGCTGTGTTTCAGCGCTGCAGAGTCTGCGAGGCTGGCAGGATGTGGACGAGGAGCTGCAGGAGATGCGGCTGGAGGTGCAGTCGGAGCGGGCCGACGGCCAGCTGTCTGTGTTTACCCTCTTCACCCTCCGCTCCTTGCGCTGGCAAGTGGTGTCCATCATCATCATGAACATGGGCCAGCAACTGTCCGGAGTTAACGCCGTAAGCCTCACCACACTGACCGCAAACCACTTATGCTCCTGATCTTTCCTGGACATCTTTCATGTGCTCTGATAATACTAGCATGTGCTAATTTGGTCTGATTATAGCAGTTTTAAAGGAAAAGTTCATTGAGAAATCTGATTTACACAGGTTTCTATGTAGTAAATCAGCCATAGCATTTTTGACTTCACTGGAGCTGCAAAGCAAATGTGGCTGACAATTAATGGAAGCTTAGGCTGACCAATATTTGCAATCTGTGATTTCTAACATTATATATGTTTATACGAACATCATATCAGTAGAAACAGACAAAATTCAGACTTCATGATGCCTGTTACTGTGATCTTTAGCTATGTGATGGGTGCATTTGCGCATTTGTATAGATAATAGTATGTCATATAGTGTTAGAAACCACTGAAAGTCAACCTGAAATCGAAATGCACCCTTTTATACCTTTTTTAGTTCACATCGTTGGTCATATTAAATATAATCCATTAAAAATGGAAAGGGTTCTTCTGTTGTTATAGAACCAAATACAACACATTCAACCAAACTGAATTGTGTGACATTGTGATGCAGATACCTTCATCACAACGCTGCCTTCTAAAGCACTGACTAATGAGATAATACAGGCAGCAAGGCATCCAGAGCACTGCCTTCAGTTTCAGGCACAGCCTATGTCCTGTTTCACTTGGTAAGACGTCACAAGAAAGAAGAAAAATGCATTCTGATTTCCGTTTCAAATTGACTTTAGGCAAGTCGATATAAGATTACTTAAAAACTTCACATTGTTTGAGGTACAAATGTGATGACTTAGAGGGGGTCAAACTGCTTTTTTCTGAAAGCAGAAAAAAGTGAGGCCCACTGCAATGACTTTCTTTTTTCTTGTGGGTTCACAGTGTATGTCTTAGATGTGACGCACCTCATGGGCCTGGCTTGTAACTCACTCACTCACATTCAACCAGATTGTCCACAAGGGGGAGCTACTGGCACTCTAGTTACTAGAATGAAAACGAGTCTTTTGTGCTGTGTAGCTGAAATGAGTCTTTTGTGCTGTGGACACGTGAGAAGAGTGTGCTTTCTAGGACTTTTGGGGTACTACATGCTGGTGCTTTACATCAGTGACACTTTATGTCCTTGTTTGAATGTTGACTCTGGCTGCATTGGCCCCTGTTGCTAAGCTATAGCAGGGCTGTACCTGTCAGTCAGCTGTGCTAGACAGCTGTTGTTTCAATATGCACAGACAGAAAGTTGAAACAGTGCTACTTACTGCTAGCAAAAACAAGCTAAACTAAAAAATCTTTTTTATTTGTTATCATTTTCATCCGTGAGGAGCTGCAGCCACTGATCCCTCCTTCATCACAGCTGTCACTGAAGTTCCTTATGTTTTTACAGAGAAATAGATACTTTTGAGAGTTTTTTAAGTACAAAAAAACAGAAAACAGCCACACAAACTGCACAAAACTGCAAGAGCAGCAAGCGAAATGCATCTCTCCCAATAAAAGCAATTGGAAATATGTGCACTGTTAACATGCAGTTTACACAGTGATACTTGGTAGAGTTTAATCTTCCATTACTTGTTACCTTTTTACATAACATTCTGTGAATTTAACAGAATCAAACATGAATGAAGGGAATTCTGTAATATTTGATTTTTCTTTAAACTGTCCTTTTGATTTGTATCTATACTGATATTGTTTGTTGCTCCTATCCGCAGATATATTACTATGCGGATAGCATCTTTTCTTCAGCAGGAGTGAAGGACAATGATGTTCAGTATGTGACTGTGGGAACCGGCTCTGTGAACGTCCTCATGACTTTGGCTGCAGTGAGTGTTCTAATCGCCTCAAATAACCCAAGATTGTTTTGATGTTACAGGATAGCGTCTGTTAAGGATGAGTGAAAGTGTGCATTTGTGCTGTTTCACAGGTGTTCATAGTGGAGGCCTCAGGCAGAAAGCTGCTGCTGCTGATTGGGTTCGGCATTTGCTGTGCAGCCTGCGTGATCCTCACCGTAGCGCTCAGCCTGCAGGTACAGAAATCACCACCGAGGTCTAGATAGCTTTTTTATGAAAGCTCAAAATCAATTACCTTTTATGTGGCTGCAGGCCCTCACTAGTAATAAAGCATCATCTGATAGTGCACTGTTATTGATGTCGTAAATAGACAGGGGGCAGAGTTAAAACAGAACCAGTAGATTTGGACTCTGGAACAGGAATCATGCTGCACTGGCAACTCTCTTACTACTCAATGTGTGTGAGGGGGAGGGTCATAAACGTGACAAATTTACCCCAACAGTAACAATCTGCTGCCCTGTCCACAGGACACTCTGCAATGGATGCCCTATGTCAGCATTGCCTGCGTCATCATTTATGTCATTGGACACGCCATAGGCCCGAGTAAGTGTGCATCTGGCATCATTCAAATCCATTCAGTTTTAACTCAGAGATTTTAAGAGCTACTTAAAAAGGAACCTGCATGAAAGTGTTTTAAAGTGAATATAAACTCGACTGTAAAAGCTTTGACTCATAAATTCACAGCCCGCTTCTTCCTCAGAGGAGTGTGTGGTGATAAACGGTGCTGAAAATGGAGTGAAAACTGATGAAAGGTCTCTGCTGCTGCTTCCTACAGGTCCCATTCCCACTGTGATTACCACTGAGATATTCCGCCAGTCGTCCAGGCCGGCGGCCTTCATGGTGGCAGGCTCCGTCCACTGGCTCTCGAACTTCACTGTAGGCCTGGTCTTCCCCTTCTTAGAGGTCAGTGTTCAGCTTCTATTAACAATTCCAGTGCTATGAAACAGCCCTAAGAATAATTTGATGTGGAGTATGTTAACAGTGTTAATGTTTGAATCACAACATTCAGTCCATACAGTCTACTAGAAACTAAGCTGCAAAAGCAGCCTGTTTTGATTCCTTGCTTTTGTGATGTCACCAAAACTGGCGTTTTTACATATGCCTGCCTACAGCAGTTTAGCCTGGACTGCTTTTGTAATGAGGCATGATACATGGGCAATCAAAGCGGCACACACACACACACACACACACACACATATATATATATATATTGTTTTAATGTCAAGAACGTCAAGATTTAAATTTTAATAATCTAACTTTTTCCAAGTTTCACTAAGCTATGAGAGCTCGTACGTACGTAATACATACCAAATGAGACCTTTTGTTATCCCTGGCAAATTTAAAAGGTTAAAGAATAAACACATGAGCAGTTGAAAGTTTGAGGGATGTCTAATTACTTTTAAGAACCTTTTTACGGTATGAGATTTACTGTGCTGGATAGAGCCGCAGGACCTCATCAAAGTCAGCCTGAATGAGCTAATGAGGAGGGCTGTGCTGCTCATGGTTTCCATGTGTGTGTTTCCTCAGAAAGGACTGGGAGGCTACAGTTTCATCATCTTCGCTTTCATCTGCCTCGCCACGCTCATCTACATCTGGGTGGTCATCCCAGAAACCAAGAACACCACCTTCCTGGAGATCAGCAAGCTGTTTGCTGCGAGGAACAAGGTGGAGATTGTGGTGGAGGCTGAGGAGCATAAGATGAAAGAGCCAGAAGTGAGAGACGACAGGCAGGATGTAATTACAGCTTTCTGAAAGCAGACTGCCTCACCGTCGAGGACTAAGTGCTTCTTTATGTCAGACCTTCAGTGCAAGTCTGAAATTCAGAAGCTTTTTCTTGTTTTGAAATGAATTTAGTGTTAAGAAGTGCCTCATGTCTTATCAATTCACTACCACTTAAGACTGTGTCTGTTTTTCTCGCTATAGTGGGCTAGCCCAGAAGGTCAGGCTGCCTTCAAACTCTATAGGGCACCAGAACATAAAACAAGCTGGTCTGCTTCTCGCACAATATGGAGACCATCAACTGAAGCTTAATTATATGTTTGACACCGTTCGTTAAAGTGCACCTGAGGGTTGAGGGCGAATAGCCAGTGTAATTATAGTACAAGTGCTATCTTCTAGCATTTTATATGTAAATAGTAATTATACAAGCATTTTTGTAGCCTAACGTTTGCATGTGGAGCAGCTATATCAGATTAAAACTAAAGAAAAGGTACTGTTTATAGGGTACAGAGAATGTCTTTGAATGAATAAGTTAATTTAGTTTTTAGAAACAGGTTTTATTATTAACATCCTCTTGGATTGCTTCTAGGTCCTATTTTTATATTTTATGTTCACTTCAAATCAGTTGAACATTCAGTATATACAGTAAGTATATACAGTATGTTTCTGTATTTTAGACTCATGCTATTAAAAGTCACTAATGAACTTTACTGAATGCTTGTAAATGAATTTTTCACTGTATATGAAGCATATAACACTCTATTATGATGTGACATATGAGAGAGACATTTTAAGCACAATGAAATATATAATGAAGTTTATTGATTTCATATAGATATGATTTGCTCATTGAATACAAAACACAGATATGATGTGAAAGAAAACAGAGACATTTTAAGTATGAATGAAGTAAAAAACTGAATAAAATCATACTCCAAGAACCACTTCAGTCAGTGGTTCACAGAGAGTCAGAGCAATGTGACCACAGCACATTCAGAACAGGACAGAGACCTGAATCTATGGATGCACTGATATGGAATATCCAGGCCAATAACGCTAAACAATAATTGACATCTTGTTGAGGCCGATGTTTACTGTAACAATGAATCATTTTAAGTTCACATTATAGCCCATATATGGAGTGTAATGACCATAACACGGTTTAGAACCAAAGGAACACGGCTTAATGAACTGATTTATGTCATGAATCTTTGATCTACCATGTGTTGGCCTGTGGTGTTATCCACTGTGCTATCCATTTCGTTGAGCTTTAGAAGAATTAAAAGTGACCATATGTGCATCAGTGTGTGCGCAAATACAAACAGAGCAGTCGTAGTTATTAGTTGTAATAATCACATGTAGTTTCAATCACAATAATCATATTTTCCAATTTAACGGCCAATAACATATCAGCTGCCTATATATATTGTGCACCCCTAGCTGAACCTGTGTTCCAGTGGCTCAGGAGCACTTGTGTTCAGTCTCCAGCTGAACCCCTCCATACAAGCTCAAGCGGGTGATACCCCAGCTCAGCACATTGCCTTTCCCCACATTGTCCTCGCAGCTCATCTGCTCCTGGATGTCGTCGGCAGACAGGACATAATCCCACACATTCACATCCGTCATGTGGCCTACGAACGCGTCCGAGTCTGAGATGCCCAGATAGCCGTCCTGGTCCTTCCCCAGGATGAGGACACCGCCGGCCTTGATAGTGTACCCTGCCCGCAGATACTGCTCATTTCCCACAATGCCGTTCACCCACAGCTCCGCTCCTCCAGTGTGAGAGGCCCAGGTCACGCAGTAGTGTGCCCAGTTGTGGGTGTGGAGGCTATGAGGTAAGTTAACAAACTCATTTCCAATCCAGAGGCCTGTCTCGTGGCCCATGGTGATCATGAGCTCGTTGTCGTGGCCCGAGTTGGAGTAGGACAGCACCGTGTGCACAGAACGGGGGCGCATCTGCAAATTCATGCAGGCCGTGAAGGAGTGGAGGTTCATGGTGTGAGCCACGTTGACCACTGCATAACTGCCCAGCTTGTTCTCAGGAAAGTTTAGCACCAGTGGGTATATGGCATGATCTGAAATGACAAGAGTAAATCACTGCTGTAACAATAGTTTATCTGTTAAAAAACAAAGGCTTCTAAATGGTACCTGACTCGTAGTGTATGGTTCTAGGAAACTGTTTAACTATAGAACCTAAACATAAAACTTTAACATTGGCTTGAAGGGAAATTCCACCATTTTTTCATACTTTCTATCACCAAACTGTTAACTCACACATCTCATTTGCATCATGTTAAAAGAAATCCATGGAGGTCTTTTGACCACTGAAAACATCAGAAACACATTATGGTTATGGTTCTTAAATCTTTGGTTCTTTGGTTCCCAGTTAATGACCCATTGTAACCTTTTAAGGGTTAAAATATTTTTTATTCTTACCCTTGCCTCTGTCCTTGGAGTCACCACCTGAATAGCAAGTAAGATAATGAAAGGTTAATTCTCACCTCTGTAAAATGACTAAGCGTTTTATCACCAGTTAAGAGAATCAGGGAAGTTCTGCCAGAATAACAACTGTAAGATAATTCATTTCCTCAAAGCGTGATAGCATGATTACTGTAAGCGATACCTGAGTGTATATATTTGCCGAGAGAAGTGATCATGGTTTCGATGTTCGTAAGCTTCGCCTCAATCTCTTCTTGCCTACAAAATGCTGAGAGAAGGGGAAATAAGACATATAGCTGAATACAAGAATTTTACAGCTGTTTTTAACATGATCAGCTGAAATGTGATGCGGTGTACTTACTGCCTCTGCCCAGGCGAGGGATGAAGGAGGACTCCACCACTCGTTGGTTCAGAGGCTGCGCCATGCGGTAGTCATTCCACAGAGTCTTATTCTCAAGGTCCATAATGGTGCTCTCCAGCTTCCTAATCTGTGGATTTCAGCCAATGACTATTAATCTGACAAAACGTCACCTGAAAAGATTGAAAAGATGGGTTTGAATCAAGGAGAGATGATGTACCTGGTTGTGGGACAGAATGATAGGAGTATCAAACACTGTCCACAGAATGCTCTCAAAACATGGAGGGGTCGTGAGAGAGCCCTCATATCTGTAGAAATTGGCGAGGTTCTCAGGGAGCATGGAGCGTACATTTAGAGAAGAAATATTCATGGACTGCCCTGAAAAGAGACACAGAGGAAGAGGGTTAGGACTGAAGTTGCTCATGAAAACATTGAAATAAAATATCTATGGTAGGGGTGCCCAAACGTATGAAATTAAAACAAATTGAATTTTACAACTTTACAATATATATATATATATATTTTTAGGGTAACTTTCTGGAAGGCCAGATCAAACATCCTTAGGAATCAATTTTGCACACTTTGGGCAGAACTTCCTATTACATACCTGCATATTTGACCTTTGCCAGGTTGTTGATGAACTCGGTGTAGTACGTGTTCTCAAAGTGCCCGTCCTAGATAAAGGCAAAATCACACATAAAAATATGTCCCAGAACTCAAGACATTGAATCAAATGTATCTATAATTTTTAGGTATGCACTGATATGTGAACTGTGGCCTGATGACGATACCTGATATTTTTCATGTGTGCACAGTCATATGCTAAAGTTTGAACACTCCTGGTCAAATTACATGTTTTGATGATTTTCTAAGTGAAAGTAAGTTAACATATCCTCTACAGAGAACACAGTTAATGCCATTTTCTGCTAATTTTAGTGCACAATTTCTGTTTACTTCTATTTTAATTTAACTGAGTTTAATATACGATTTAGGTTTTTTTCCAATATATTCAAATTAGCAAATAAATAGTGCACAAAATGTATATTCCCTGTAGAGCCCATGAGTGCCCAAACTTTTGTACACGACTGTATATACGCTTTAGAACATGTATAACTTGGGTCTACATGTACCTGGATTAACATTATGTAGAATCATGATCTCTGAAGTGTTACAAATGAATGCAGAAGCCCAGCATCACCTAAACATTCTGCTCTTGCTAAGGTAATAAATATTAGATGTGTAGTTTCATATATTTCATGATTACATGTGTATCCAACTTTCCAAAACAAGAGTTGAAGTCATCTCTATAGAAGACTATGATACATTTCAATATATACAAAGTGTAAGTTCCAACTTTTAACCTGTTTAGAGGGCAGCACTGAGTAAATTTAGTGTATTTGTTAGCTGTGTAGGTAATTCTAACATGTATGCTAGCAATATTAGTGTTTTTTTGCTTACATTTTCACTCTTGTGCTACTTTGCTTGACTCTATACTTTATTCTGTAGACATTAGTGTTGTGACATCTGGGATGGCGCGCAGCCGTGTAGTGTATCATTTCTAGTCAGCAAATTTGCCCACTTCAAGCTTGTACTGCAAGTTGCATTCAGTAAACAAGAAAATACAATTAAATCAGTAATCCCAATTATTTATATGACAATTAATCATCAGCTAAAATCTCATGATCATGACAGGCCTAGTATCAAACAAGAAAAACCTTATGCTAAGCTTTAATGGCTCAAATCAATCCAAAGGTTGGCTGTTAGTAAAGCATTAGCGGACGCTACGAGCTGCAGATGGACTACATACTTGAGCTGAAGAGAACGCCTGTGGCAGTGCAGCAAAAGCAGTGACCCACAACAGACAGGCCCCAATGTGGACGACCTGCATTTACTCCTCTGGGACTGAAACGGAAGCTGGCAGGCCAACACGCAATGGCTGGATCAATGGCCCCATTTAGCTCACATAGTGTTTTAAGGGTGGAGATGTCTATGCAGCTTTAGCTAAAGACAATAACTAGTGATAATAACTGTATAAGCTTACAGATTGACTTTTCATATTTATATTATTTTAATAAAATGATATTGGTTTAAATCATCTTGCTGGCATTTGTTCACTGTGTTTTCAAGTGCATGTTTGTGATGTGAAATCTGTTTTAAACCCTTATTCCACAAGGTGGCAGTATTGTAGCCAAATGGATTTTGTTTTATTTTATTCTTATTTCAGGTATAAATTAACTCAAAGAAAGAAGCAATTATAGCTGCCTATAACTGGCATGCATTTGACATAATTAGAGGTCAGTGTGAAGTATTAAATTTAGCTCTCACCTCATAGAAAAAGGCCAGAACTGCCAGACCATCTGGTTGATCTACAGCCTCTTCAAAGCTCTTGTACTTCTCGGAGTTGTAGTGGACCACGTGGAGCTGTGAAACATACAACAGAGAACAGAAAAAGAGCGCAGTTACAGTTTAGCATGAGCCAAAACTGCTGTAGAAGGTTCCGGTCTGAGTGATTCCTCATGACGATAGTGACTATAGTGTATAACACTCTCCACAGCAGAAACAGACAACCTAGAAGAAACAAATTAACAACTGACAAAATTCACATATTTCTAACAGACGTCACTGGTCATTAGTAGTCATTGGCTTTTATGTATGTTTTTAATTTCTCACTGGTTTTCATAGATCTATTCCTCATTTGTCACTCTGAAAGGTTCCTAACAGTGGCTATCGTTTATCATTGGTTCTGTCCAATGAGGGCCTCATATCTTCTCTTTATTCCATATTCACTATTGTATATTCATTGTCAGATCCTTACTCTTTATTTATGTTGCTGCTGTTGTGCTATTGTTTTGCTACTCTGCATTAAACAGAGGAGAATGGGTTCCCCTTTTTACATCTTGGCTCCTCTCAAAGCTTCTTCCTGTTGCTCTTAAGGAGTTTTTCCTTGCCACTGTTGCCTTTTGCTCACTATTTGGGGCTTGTACCCTGATTTCTGTAAAGCTGCTTTGTGTCAGTGCCATGAAAAGGTAAGAAAAAGAGGAAAATATCTCACTTCTGCCATGTAACGGATGCCATCCAGAGTATGTTCAGCTCCACTGGCCTCCAGGTCATATCCACCCCAGTGCAGGTGCATTTGAACAGCAGTGTAGCAGTGTGGCAGCCCTTTCGTTATCTTCATGGTGGGAGGGAGGTTGATTTGGACTGTTGAAACAAAAAAGAGAGAAGCAAGACAAAGTAAATCAGAGATCTTATATCTGAAGAACTGGGAGAGGTTTTCTAGAGGAGAGGCATTCATGAAACTGCATGAGTGAGACTATAAAAAGTGAATGTTACAGAATGTAAAAACTTTAAGAATATAGCTTGCTTTGACTTACTCCATGTATTTCCTTTTATTTTAACAAGCTTGGAGGAGTGGATCTAAACATGATTTCAGCCATTTGGAAATTCCAGCAACAACATATATCACCCACATTGTCTAGTATGTTCTTAGTAACAAAATAAGAAAAAGGAAATACATGAAACAAGGTCAAGAAACTCACTGGACTGTAGACACAAACATTCAGGATGATTCCTATTAACTTAACTCATAGGTCTATAAACCTGTTGTCCTTCAGATAAAAGTATTATTGAAATTTGGGTAAAAAACAAAATAAAACAATATACAAATATTCATACTAGTATTTTTGCATTCTTAAATGGTTTGGCTGAGCCTGAGGTGCCTGACATGCCTTATAAGCAGAACACTCAAAGCCCTGAAAGTGCTGGAGCCACTTGAGAGGGCAGTATGATAACTGACCATTTATGTCCATCTCAGCTGTACTGGCATTCATGTGAGTTACAACTCACCACCTTCAGTCCAGTTCCATGAATCAGATATAAATGAAGCCATAGCTTACTTTAACAGTGGGCTATAGTGTTCCTCGAAACCGTGGGCTGAAATTTGCAGTTTGACTGGGAACTGATCACCATTACTTACCATGTAATCTTACATCTGTTTACTCGAAGTTGAATTTGACCTTCAGCTCAAATGAATCAGCTGATGTAATGGGAGAAAGTGGGGTCACCACCAGCGTCTGGCCCCAGCAAAATCAAGAGTTAACAAATTATAGTGCATTTGCTTTACATTTGAACCACTAAGAGCCATGAAGAGAACCAGAACCCCTCTTTAGCGAGCTCAAGTGGCCACAGTGAGCTGAAGTCTGTACCTGAGTGGCCGTTGTTGGACATGAGGAAGTTGCCATTCTTGTGTTCTCCATATCCAGTGAGCTCAAGCTGCAGCAGGTCTGGGTTGAAGCGGACTGTACGTCGCTGGATGTCGATGGGGGACTGTTTTTCCCCTCCACAGGACGGGTATTGTTCAGCCCAGTGCATCTGGTCCAAATCCCCCTCTGTGGAAAAGGGAAACGGTTACACGCGCCTGAGCACGGACATGCAAGAAAAGGCCACCATTCTGACAGCCAACCACCACAACCCATGCATCACTCCAGTTTATCTTTTATCACATTCCAGATGCATTACTACTGTTTGTTCGCAGTTACATGGCAAAACTGTTGTGTCTTGCTGTTAGTAGCTGCGGAGTCTGCATTTAAAGGGGCAGCGTTATCTTTCAGCCTAAAAATAGATACACTGTGATTTTGTCCACCAATAGGCCTACATTTATCATGACCAGGATACATTTTTGTTACAACAGTTATACACAAACTGGCCACTTCGTTAAGTATCTGCACTCTTTGTCCATTTTATTAAGTCCATTTATTTATCATATAGGGGTTGCAATTCTACAATTACACACTGTAGTCCCTCTGTTTATCTGCATACTTTGTTAGCTCCTTTTTCCCCTTTTCTTCAGGGATCAGGATGCCAGTAGTACCCCCACAGAGCAGGTATTATTTGGGTGGTGGATCATTTCAGCACTGCATTGACACTGACTTGGTGGTGGTGTGTTGCGCTGGTATGAGTGGATCAGACACAGCAGTTTTTAAACACTGTATTCACTCATTGTCTACTCGATTAGACACACCTACTTTGTTGGCCCACCTTGTAGATATAATGTCAGAGACAATAAGTTTGTGTTAGTCATCCTGTAGTCCTTCATCAGTGGTCACAGGTCACTGTTGCTTGGATAATTTTGTTTGGTGGACCATTTTCAGTCCAGTAGTGACAATGAGGTGTTTAAAAACTCAGCAGCACGACTGTGTCTGATCCACTCATACCAGCGCAACACACACTAACACACCACCACCATGTGACTGTCACTGCAGTGCTGAGAATGATCCAGCACCCAAATAATACCTGCTCTGTCATGGCCTGTGGGGGTCCTGATCATTGATGAACAGGGAAGTAGAAACAGATGGACAGTCTGTAATTGTCGACCTTTGGTTTGTGGACCAGACAAAATGGACAATGAGTGTAGATACAAGAAGGTGTACTTGATAAAGGAGCTGGTCAGTTTATACTCAAGGACTTCAGAGCTTAAAAAACTAAAAACAAATACATTTCGTCATGGGATTGTTGACACGGAAGGCGATACGCAAGGTAGGTTTTTCTTCCTGGAAAACAAGGGACATTTTGGCCAATGAGGGTAAAAGGTGGTGGGGCCTCTCGCCTTTTTTCCACTGTCCGCAGCGCAACTCTGGACTGCACTGTGTGGGAAAGAAGCTCCAGACTATCAGCCTCTTCATAACACCCTGATGTTTGAAACCAGAGTCTGGCTTGTGGTTGAGAACTGCCCGATTCACTTATCTGGCACACTCACTAGATATATGACTAAAATTAGGCCATATGGCAATTGACACTCATGTCATGCCTTTATGATCGAAAAATCACATCAGCTAACATCTGGCACGCTGTAGTGCTTCACTGAAGGCAATGTTTAAGTGACACCAATAATATAGGCCAATAAAACCTCTATCCCTCATGAACAAGAAATATAGTAACATTACAGGAATTTAGTCCTATAAAAATCATATGGTAAAATCATAATGGCTAATGTTTACTATGTGCCGATATGATTTCCACATAAACATTATGGTGTTGTGGTAATCATGGAAATATAAGGCTGGTATAGGGGTCTAGGGATCTAGTCTGACAGGTTCCCCAGGGAACTCTGACCAATAATTCTGTAACACTGAGATTTATTTTTCTGTTTCTTTTTTAAATATGAAGGGTAATATGATCAGAACGGGTTGGGGGTGGGGGGGGGGTTGTAGAAAAAACACACCTGTTCCTGAACGTAACTTACAGAAAAAATTATTAGCAAAGTCAGCTCATCACAGATCACAGCCTGATTCTGCCCTCTCTCTCTTCTTCTCTCTCTTTCTTTCTCTCTCTGTCTCTCTCTCTATGTGTCTCTCTCCCTCTCTTTCTCTCCCTCTCTTTCTCTCTCTCTGTCTCTGTCTCTCTCTTCCTCTCTCTCCATCTCGCTCTTTGTGTATCTCTCTCTCTCTCTCTCTCCATCTCTCTCTCTCTCTGACTGCCATTGATTGTGTTTGTATGTGTATTTAACTGGCCTATTCTGAGAGACTGTTCAGCTGGTAAACTGCTAATTAAACTGAATGAAAAAATTAGTATGTTTACCAGAAGAACATCAGCAAAGAAAAGCAGTGTTGAGTAGATTGATGTTATTCCTATTTAATTCAATGGGGAAACGTTCTATACGGGTATCAGTGAGTTCATACCACTTGGAGTCTTTAAATATATAGGAGCTACTGCCTTTAGATGTTGACACTTAAGGTTACTACAGGATATAACATGCTATTAAACATTATAACAAGGAGATTACAAGAGGACAGGAATATTACACGTGCATGGAAACATTGTAGAAGTTTTCTACAGCACTATTAAAATATTATAATGTTGTATAATAATAAGGGCACACTATGGATCGATCCAATTTCACCTGATGCCCACTAATGAAGTCTCTAGAACCAAGCAAAGTAAGGGAGTGAAAGCAGAATCATTTTCAGTATTTGTAGTGGGAAATTAAAGGTCATTTAAGGCCTGCAATATTACATAATGCATTGTCCTTTATTACTTAATGCCCCATCATGCCTGAATCCATAACAGAATGGGGTTAAATGAAGGTTCTGCATTCTCACGCATCGTGATTTAATTCATAATACAATAATAATAATGATAAGTGTGTTATCACCTCATCTTAACCCTTGTGTGGTGTTGATGTTTTTGTTACTCAGTGGTCTGGTGGACCCACCGCATTACAGTTTTTTCATCAACACAGCCACAACAATTTATGTAAAAATATCAGATGTTTAAAATATCACAAGTGACCAGTGTAGGGTTCTCCTTTAGCAGCTGTAGCCAGTCAGCAGCCTGTCCGTGTTGTCCACCCTCACACACACACACACACATATACAAACACATACACGCACAGACACACACACACTAACAGCAGGCCATGTAGGAGGAGAACAGAGTGAAGGACACAGCACCTCCACACTTTTACTCCCCACGGGTTCTGCCCAACACATGTGTAATATAAATGTGTAGTTACAGTGTGAAGTCATTGAAAAGCGTTATTTTATATGTTTTCACAGCAAATAAGCAAATGCTAAGGAGTCTGAGGTTGAAATAGTAATAAATTGCATCATTTTTTCTTTTGGTAAACATTAAAATGTGTGCCACAGACCTGAACACCACACAAGGCTTAACCCATTATGTGTCAGACAACAATAACAAAACACCTCTGATAATTAGAGCACATCTTTATATTAAGAATATCAACATATGGTTATAGCACACTTAAAAAAGATGGCTCTTCAAGGATTCTTTAGTAAAGAAAAGGGTTCTGTATGGAACCATGAGCACTCTTTGCATGATTACAGGGTTCTCTGCATCATAAAAGGGTTCTTCAGACTCATGGAGAATGTGTTATAGTCTCTTTATAGAACCTTTTTGCATAGGGTTAAATATAGCACCAAAAAAGATTCTAAGCTTGACTTCACAACAATAAAAGGACCCTTTTTGGTGCTATAGAGAGCTTTTCTTTACTAAAGAACCCTTAAAGAACCCTCTTATTTAAGAATGTAGGCTAAATAATCCTGACAGGGTTTTTAAAAAGCAATACGTGAATTAGTAATACATCTTTTTTGGAAGTACGGCTGCCACCGTTAGTCTGACTAAAATGTAAACGTCTCAAACGTTTTCACTCACCTTTATAAGTCCAGTGCACTCCAGCCAAGGCAAAGCTCGCCGAAAGGAGATGTATGAGCAGGGGAAACAGCTCCATTGTGCGGCGGTGTGTGTGTGTGAGTGTGTGAGTGTGTGTGTAGCTCGGTCTTGACCCAGAGTCGCTCTCCTCAGTGAAGCACTGCTCCGCTCTCCGGGACGCAGGCCGAGTTATCTTTCCCGCCCGTATTCCGACAGGCCCCGCCCCCTGAGCTGGGATTGGCCAGCAGCATCCTGCAGGATCACCGCGAGAAACACCCGTGCACTGTTTACTTTTGCTCATTTGGGGAGAATTCATTAAAAATCAACTGCAGCTGGAAAAAACATGAGTTACTTAAGGTTTCTTTCTTTAAAAAAAGACGCACAATGCTTGACTGTAGGTGGTGGGTGTAAAAATGAATATCATCATATTTTCTATTATAATGCCCCCAGAAAGTATCTGGACATTTGTGCTTACTTAAAAATGTATTTAATTGTGTTAAGCAAAAATTATCAAACCAAATGACATCCATTTCAGTGGCATTCACCAAACAGACCAAACAGATTGTTAAAGTTTCAGCATTAAATGCTTTATACATTGCGGAGTTCATGATCCCATCATGAAGGCCACTGACACTACTGTAGGAAAAACAGCTCCCAGCTTTGACGTTTCTACCTCTGTACAGTACAGTAGTGCAGTCTGGTTGGTATTCATTGGTCTGATTAAGGGCTAAAAGTGTTTCTCTCTGAAAAAATATCGTTTTGTTGCTTATAAAGTAACCTAAAGAACTGGGTTAAATTCATCCCACCTGATTTCCAGCAAGAAAACTTATTTATTAATTTTGATTTCTACAAAGAATGAAAGAGACGTTCAGGTTAACTTTTTTTTCCACGTTCAAGTTAACTTTTTTTTTTAAACAATCTGAAAAATCTAAGCTGCTTATTCTTCTGGGTCGCGGGGGGTACTGGAGCCTATCCCAGCGGTCATTGGGCGGAAGGCATGAAACACTCTGAACAGGTCGCCAGTCCATCGCAGGGCAGACACACAGACATATACATACATACATACATAAAATTTAGCACAGGGGCAATTTGGCATGTCCAATTGGCCTAGCCACATGTCTTTGGACTGTGGGAGTAAACCCACGCAGACACACGGAGAACTCCACCAGAAAGGACCCTGGTCACCCGGCTGGGAATCAAACCCAGGCCCCTCTTGCTTTGAGGCAACAGCGCTACCCACTGCACTGATACCGATGAAGCTAAAATAAATTTTTCAATTCATACTGTAGTATACACAGTATGTTGTCCTGCACTACCTTGAATCCATTCTACACTTGAAATGTCTTGTATATCACTAGGGATATATGTTTTCTTTAGTCACACAAGTACGCGCATCATATATCAGCAATGAATCAGCATGTAGTCTGTGAAAACACTGAAAAATAAATCATATCTTGTTCCAATTTTTTAAGTGCATACTTGCTAACAGCACAATAGCACAGGAGGGTGGGGCTAGTAGGGGAACGGGTGGGAAAAATAACAGCACACAGGCTGTTAGGAAAGAGTTTTTCACATGAAATGCCAAGGGCATGTAGAAACAGAGCAGCAGTTTGCTGTTTGCCAGTGGGCTTGTGTGTTGAGAAGCAGATGGAGTTAGGTGGAGAACTGCACACTGCCATGTGCTTTCACTCAGTTATCACATTAGATGGTTTATTCTGAAGGGATGCTCCATTCCCTCTTAAGTAAACTGTTATTCCTACTTCACTCCAGTGTATAAATAAGTCTAACTGATGACGACTGAGTGCATCTTCTCTCTTTGTGACAGCACAAAGAAAACGTCACTGACAGACATGTCATGTAAACAGCAGAGCCCAGTTATTTACTTACATCAACCTTTCACAGACTGAGTGTAGTTGAGCTCACAATGGCTCTGTTAGAGGCCATTCAGTGACATTCAGAGAGCTTGTCAGTGTGGTTGGCATGTACTTGTATATGTCATTACAGAATAATGAGAGTTTGCAGGCCATATTAATGACTTCTTATTAGTATTCTCTGCATCTAAGAATTCCCAAGTGATACCGATGTTATAGTTGGTCTGCTCTCATACCGGCTCCAAAGAGTTAAACTGGTTTAAGTGTTCATTTAGGTGCATAAAAAAACTTCCTCCATGTTTTGTGAATGGATTTATGCCCCACTGAGAGACTATTTGTTGATCTTTGTGTTGTTGCCCTTAAGGAAGTAACTAGAGGCCAACAAGAGCAGACATGCCTCCCTCAATAGGGAAGCAAACCTGTTGAGTTTGTTCAGGATTATGCAATTAATGCTCACTGAAACCCACAACATGAATTTTATTCCAAAATGTTTCAGCATGTGTTAAGAATGCACATCATTCTCTGTTGAATGAATTAGAGGGACATTTTAAAGGGCAAGTTCAACGCCAAGAACAGATGTGATGTAATGAAGCATGATTTCAGATTCTCAAGTTTACGCTGATCTCCAGCATGGCAGGCCTGAAGTTCTGTGTGTCTCCTCTGTAACAGTATTCAAATTTTTACTATGGGCTCATTTGTATCCCTGTGCTCTGACTCCTGCGTCTGTCTTTGAATGTATTGTTTATGTGTTGCTCTCTCACTGTTTATGTACTGATGTCTCAAACTGTCTCTGCGTAGTTAAATGTGCTGCTGCAGCTTCCTGTTTTATGTTTTATGGTCTACGGTTGTAAAGCGTCCTGTAGTATGGAAGAGGCATATGTACATGCAGTACTGTGCAAAGGTTTTAGGCCCCTAAGCTTGTAAAATCACCATGTATCACAAGAATAAATGCAAATAATCATAAGTACAGTAAAACATAGCAAGAATTTCTTATTTCGAAAACATCGGTGATATTTTGTGTGTGAAATTTACACACAGTATAAAGAACAGTAGGCATTTTCAAATGAAAAATGGCAAAAATGGAGGTTTTGGTCCAACAACAGTAATATATACTATTGTAAAACACCACTAATGCAAGGGTTTCCCCCTTATACTGTCCCCCATACCATAACCAACCCGCTGCAAATGGCCGTTAGCTTAGTGCTAACAAATACTAGAATCCTATAGGGACAGTAGCAAATTCTTACCTCTAACCAAGTCACCTCACATAATTCACAAGTCAGTTTATGAGACATGTTGTGGGAACTTTTGTTCACCTTCTGATTATGTCACAGTCACCAGCAGGGGAAAAAAAACATTAACCAATAAGATCATGTTTATATTATTAGTATTGTTGTTAATATTATTTTTAACATAAACATGCACTGAATTTGGTCCATAAACTTTGTTGATTGGGTTTATTTGAATAATTATTAATTCATCTCATTTATGTTAATGTTACTTATGCTTTTTTTTGTTTGACATTTCGTTTTTTGAGTTTGATATTCCATCTCCTATACACAACTCTTCTAGAAATAGAGTATTTAGTATTTACCTGTAATTAATAATATAACATAAAAATGTAATATAGAAATTAATAAATCAATGTTAGCATTGTATGCTGTCACAAAAGCTGAGCAAGACATAATATTTCTCTTTCATTGCTTTTCATGAAGAGTGGAGAGTGAATTATCCTTTCAAACTTCTGCTGTACACACACACACACATACACACACACACACACACACACACACACGTATATGTGTGTGTTTTCTCTGTTCTATCTTTGTCTTTTACCGATGGACGTCAATCACTGTAGCCAAGGTGTGAGAACATGTAGTTACCATATAGTTATTTGGCCTTTGTGGTCACTACATCATTCAGGAGTAGGACGGCTATAACGCCAGACAGACACTGACCTAATGCTGCCGTAAAAAGCATATAGACCTTTCATTTTAGCATGACGTCACAAGATAAACCAAGCAAGAACTGAAATTATTTTTGATCTGTCTATATGTGATAAGTTCTAAATGGGTGACACATTATATAAGCTGCTCTCTCTGCCTTTATTCTGAGCTTAAAATGATTCTGTTAGACTAAAAATTTAAATTAATATTTTGAGGTTATTTGCTGACCAAAGGCATTTTGTTTGCATGAGCTCATGTCTCCTACTTTGGCTTCAATCTGGAAGACGAGATCCAAAGTGTAGGGCTTTCAAAATTCACAGTGTTTTACATTATCTGAAAAGCATGTAAACTACCAAAGCCATGTCACAGATGATTTAAAGTAAAATGTCTTAATGATTTAGAAAAAAAATGTCTAACTCTCAAGTTTCTCAGAATGGCCAGCCTTTCCTTTCATAAAAGCCTCATAAACATAAGTCAGTCGGTTAACAAGTTCTTGCTGGAAATTACCCATGTCATTCACAGCTCTAATGTAGTAGTACAATTTGCTTTCTCTTACAAGATGGCTTTCGGGTTGTTCTTTCAGTTTCCTCCTTCTTCAGATTCTGGTACACTTTGAGGTGTGTTTTGACCTGCTTTCCTTCTGAAAACTGATGGCATACTAGTCAACTGTAATCCTGATAAAATCCCATACCTTTGATGCGTGATATGAAAGCTATACCGGTTAAGATCACATTGAAATATTCACCTTTTGACTCATAAACCTGTCTTTTGAGTTTTTATAAAATGGCTCATCAGATAAATAAAACTAATTAATATACTCGTTACCACATTAAGTAATTTTTTTTAGGTAGGTCTGACGAGCCTTTCTTACAGTGTATGTAATGTTAAAACAATAATGATATTATAGTGATAAATTTGAAAAAAATGTTTTCTTTGGAGACTTATTTTGCCTTACCATGTCCTGCCTGTCCCTTCCACCCTGTATGTGTTTTAAAAAATTACTTTATATGGCAAAACTCTTGTTAAACACCTGTAATACCTTTTTATGTATAAGCTTGTAGAGGTGCACGTCTGGTTCCTAGCCCCCGCAGCTGACAGGTCTGTTGACAACGTGGTCAGCTCAGCCCTGCACTTCATGCTACAGCATCTCGACAGTCCTGGATCCCACTCTAGGGTTCTGTTTGTATACTTCAGTTCTGCTTTCAACACCACAGTGCCTGAGCTGCTGCAGGCCAGCTGTCTGTGCCAGACCCCATCTGGCAGTGGATCACAGATTTCCTCACAAATAGGAGCATAGGAAACAGCAGGTGTGGCCTACAGTGTTTTCACATATAGTTCGTTTTAAAAGAACCGAACCGAGTTTTGTTAAAGTGAACCAACTGCAAGTGACCTCAGTTCTTTTTGTGTTCACAATGTAAGTAAATGTAAGTAATATGTCAGCGCTGCTGTCTGTCTCAGATCAGACTTTATCCTGAGTAGAACCGTATAAATGATCCTTGGTCTGTTTTACCTGCTGAAGTGCACAGTCTTGTGGCTGTGTGTACGGAAAGCAACGAGGTCTTCACCATAAAGCAAAGCTAAAGCGGACTGGGGCCGTTTTGTTTTCACAATGCACAAATTAATCGAACCACAAAACGAACTACAAACGAACCGTGAGAGGTGGTCTCAGTTTGGTTCGTTTTTGGGGCTGTTTAGGGGGGTCTGAGCTCGTTTGGCGTGTTCACATATGCAAAAGAAACCATGACTCAGCAGTCTGAGTCCACTTCAGACACTGAAATGGCCCAAGTGTGAAACGCCCTTAGATAGCACATATCAGACCCCCGGACCCTCAGTGCTGGAGTTCCACAAGGTTGTGTACTCTTCCCCCTTTTCATCAGTCTCTCTATCAATGACTATGTCTTCAACAAACCAGCTGTGAAGATCCTCAAGTTTGTAGATGACACAACTGTGGTGGGCCTCATAGTCAGCCTACAAAAGGGAAGTTGAGCAGCTGGTCTCCTGGTACAGCAATAACCACCTGCTGCTGGACACACAAAAGACTGTACAGATGGTGGTGGACTTCAGGCGCAAGCCCCCTGTCTAAATCCCCCTTCAACATCAATGGCTCTGTGGTTTCCATGGTGGAGTCACTCAAGTTCCTGGGAACAACCATATCTAGGGGCCTGAAGTGTGAGAGCAACACAGACTCCATGGCCAAGAGAGGACAGCAGAGAATGTTCCAGAGACAGCCAAAGAAATTCAACCTGCCGCAGAGCCTGATGATCCAGTTCTACACAGCTTTCACCAAGTTTATCCTCAAGTCATCCATAAACATCTGGTCAATCTGGCCAACGCTTCAAGACATCCACAACAGGAGGGCGATGAAGCATGCTGGCAAAATTACTGCTGACCTCTCTCATCCTGGACATCTCCTGTTCCAGCCACTCCCCTGTAGTAGAAGATTCAGAGCCATCAAAACCAGCACAACCAGACATGCTAACAGCTTTTACCCTAGAGCTGTAGTACTCGTCATCCACTTCGGACACATCACACTTTAAACTTAAATTGAACCTAACAAACCTCCCTTACAGTATTACAGCATAACTCCTCTGTACCACAATGCTTATTTGCATAACTGTACATTTCAGTCATCATCTTGTAATACACTGTATATAATAGATATTACATTATATTATGTCTCCTCCAACCACCATTTGTATAGATGTTTATATTTGCATATATACAAACTTTCACACATCTCTTTAGCTCCTTTCACATTGGCTCTTTACTATTCTTTTTTCAGCTAATTCTATTTTATTCTATTAGTTAAATATTTGTTATCTGTGTGCATTCAGTATGTTGCATGCCATACATGCATGCACTCACCAAGACAAATTACTTGTATGTGTATTGCTTGGAGTAATAAATTGATTCTGGTTCTGAGTCTGAACAATTTTCATTCAATATGTTTCTCTAGAACGGAGCGCTTCACATCAAACCACTCTGAATGATATACATCTTACCCATTTATTTTTGCAGAAATAATAAATTTACTGTAATGAAACATTTACTGATTATAGACACATTTAACATGTGCTTTACAGCTCACAGCTAATTATATGACATGGTAAGCTATGATCCAACTTATAATGCATCATGTAACATTATGTAACATTATTATGTAAACAGTGGTCTCCAACGTTGGTCTTGGAGAGCTACCGTCCTGCAGAGTTTAGTTCTAACCTGTATCCAATAAGCTGCCCACCCCTTACCTAACTCTAATACATCTGATCCAGCCAATCAGGGATCGGAAAAGAGGCTGATTAGTCAAAGCAAGTGTGGCAAGGGTATCCCAGGGTTGGAGACCACTGATGTAAGCATTTTTATTCAATTGTAACGTAATACAGTATAATATTATTTAATATAATATGATAAGGCATGATTTAATATAATATAATAACAATTATCTATTATGTGCCCCTTTTCCTATTATATCAGCCAGACTTACTGGCTGATTTTCATTATTTTAGCTCAGCTACACATCTGCTCGTGGGAGGGAGCTTGAGAAAATGCCCTTTGACAGGAAATCCCTTCTGCAGTGCTATTCTCAGAGCTAACACCAGATGGCGCACTTACAGAATGGATTTTTCTCAAGGTGACCCACTGCAGCAGGCGGCCATAGAGGGTGCTCGGATTTGCACACCCACAGCATCACTGACAGCATCACAGAAACCAGAGAGAACCGTGGAGAAGTTCCAGCCCTCAAAAAGAAGCTCCTAAATGAGCAAAGAGGGAATTACCCTCATGTGGGGAAAATCTGACATAAAACAGTGTGTGCTGAATGAATGGACGAATCATGCAGGCTATCCACGTTGCATACTGTTCAAAAGGTGTTTGAAAGGATACATTTCTGTACAGACTGTTCTGAACATGTATAGTCTGCTACAAATGAATGCTGAATTAAGTTGATTTAATGTTTCTCACTATGTCATGTTAGCACGCTGCTGTTTTTGCACTGTGTATGTGTAAATAATGTAGTAGATGTTATTGTGTGTGCTTATTATTGCCTATGCTCTTCCTCTGCTCTTGCAACCTGTACCCAGATTCCCCCTAAGGGATCAATAAAGTATTTACCTATATATCTGTCTGTAGACATTTGGCATATTAATGAAATATATTGAATTAAAAGACTTCTCCTTTGTTAAAATAATCTTAAAGAATTCAAATAGAATAAAATCCTGTGGCAATTTTAAAGGACCTGTATCATATTTTGGAGTCATTCCTACTGGAGTCCCATTGAACATCCTTTAGGAATACTGTTAGACATCATCACACTTAAAAACGATTGTTCTTCAAGGGATCTTGAGTGAAGAAAATGAACCCTTTTTGAAAAGGGTTCTGCATAGCACCAAAAAACTTCTATTGTTACACGTTCGACATTGTAACAACAGAAGACCCCCTTTTGGTGCTATATAGAACCCTTTTCAAAAAGGTTCTAGACAGAACCATCTACAGCACATTCTCCATCAATCTGAAGGACACTTTCACGATGCAAAAATCCTTTAATCATGGAAAGGGTTCTTTGAATGTTCATGGTTCTATATAGAACCATTTTCTTTACTAAAGAACCACTGAAAAACAATTCGGCATCATTTAAAAGTCCTATGGGACACCTTTTAGGAATTTTATTGGGTATTGTACAGGACATCCTTAGATTTAGACAACCTACAAGGACCCCATTTTGGACATTGGACATCCTATAGGAAGCCTGTTGCACACCTTACAGGAAACCTGTTGCACACCTTACAGGGAACCTGTTGGACATCCTAGAGCAGTGGTTCTTAAACTGGTCTTCATTGACCCCCAGACTGTCCAGACTTTTGCTCCAATCTAATTTGCAACACATATGGATGGAGCCAAAATGTGGACCATCTGGGGGTCCCTGAGGACTGGTTTGAGAACTACTGTCCTATATGAGTCCTATTGGACATCCTCCAGGAATCCTATTGGACAGCCTATGGAACATCCCATAAGAGTCATTAGGAGAGCCTATGGGAAAATATAACTGGGTTTCATTAAGATTCATTTAGAAATCCACCATATATCTACAGCAGTTGTCACCAAACCAGGTCCTGGAGATCTACTTCCCTGTGGAGTCTAACTCCAGCCACAATCTGCCACACCTGCTCCAGCTAATTAACTTCTTCAGAAGTCCTTGATAGGATCCTGGATCAGATGTATTGGCATCAGGTAAAAGGGAGGATGATCGTGTTAAACGCAGGATGAGCTAAGCAGGGAAGTAGATCTTCAGGACCAGGGCTGGTGATCGCTGATCAACAGTAAATGCTTTTTACAGTAAGATACATTAAACTGTGAAATCTATTGACATGTAGCTCAAATAAATAAAGAAATTGCATTTATATTCACACATGCAGGAGATGACTTGTGCCATTTATTCTGAAGTGGGCTGTGAGACAAAAAGACAAATAAACATAAAAATAATATACATGCTAATACATGTTAGCAAGAACGTATGATGGGGTGTCTACAGCCATCACCATCACGCGCTGACACACTGTATATAGGATGTTCACATCCACACTGCATCCCCTACCAGTGAGAAGCATCAGTGTACCAGTATAGCATCCTAAGTAGCTCATGTACTGGGTTCTAGGATATTCTATGTCATGTATTCTACATCCAGTTTAAAATAGACACAGTTACAAACGTGTGGCCGGCCTAATGACAGCTAAGGTTAATGGAATTACTGAATACAGAGCAGCAGTGAAACATGAACAGCAGCTCTTTCATACGGAAGTAGTGGGTAGTCACGGTGACGCAGCGCCGTTTGTAGCTGCCGCACGTCACGTACACCTCTCCGCAGTACGGACACCACAGAAAAAACTCCAGTCTGTCTGGCTTTCCGACGCAAACCTGTTCATGTGAAGTTTTGTCCCTGCAAACAGAGCCACGGCGCTCCGTTCAACAACCCAAAACAATATGTTTTTCATGATAAACGCTGCGCTTGTATGACTGTAATAAGGTGAGGTCGTGATTGCGGGAGACGTGCGCTTCTCCATGCACGTGCCGCAGCAAGCCGCGTGAGACCAGTCTGGCCAATCACCTCGCTCAGAACCGGTCACGTGCGCTTCTTCCTGGCTGTTTTCTCCGCCTATCAGGACGCAGCAGCGCAGCCATCAGTTCTCTGTGCTCGCTGCAGCGGCGGAGAGTGAGGACGCAGCTTCGCTTACACACAGCCACTCTAAGGTGAGAGCAGCGCTCAGCGCTTGTCTGCAAACACTTTTGTCGAGGAAATGTCACTGCTAGCGGTAGCTTTAGGTATCCTAAGAGCAGCTTTCCGTCATTTTTCCTTTAAGTTCAGTTTTTTGACAGGATGTCAGGCGTTCTCAGCTCGCTGTGAGGGTGACTCATGATGCTCTTATCCGCTTCCTGTGAAGGTTCCGCCACTCGCTTTGACTTTTAGCCTCAAGGATGATATTTTAAGTTCCTCTCTTCACTTGGAGCTGTCCATTTATGGCCCTTCTGTCAGTGAGGGTGAGCACTGGGCGCTTTTTGGTGAAACATTCCGGAACGTTCTGGAATCGTTCTATGTAAGTTATTAGAACGTTTCATAAGTTCAGAACGTTCTGGAACGTAACGTGGCAAACCTTTCGTTTCCGAGTCTGAATGTTAACGGTCGCTAACGGCTGTTTCTGTTTGATAACTTACGTTTAGTTGCATCTGAGCGGTTTTTCTCTTAATCTGTTTGATTAGTTTCCGTGTTTCACGCGATTAAACAATCGAAAGTGGTCCTGCAAAAGAGGATCTCGAGACGTTTGTCATTGAGCTCCAGCAGGCCTGCAATAGGAGGGCGTGTATGATACTAATCTAGCTAACGTCCTGATTTTTACGCAGTACTGATTTTGTAATCTTGCCTTTTTTGGGCTGCGTTACTAACTGCCACAGTTACACAGTTTCAGCCTCAGTGGAAGAGCATAGGCTGAGATCAGAGCCAAGTGCATTTGAAGGTGCTTTGCTCCTGGGTGGGATGACTAATTTAGTGTAAAGTGTAATTGTTTATGGTTTTATAATGATCAGGTAACGTTATGCACACTATTCTACCATTAAATCCAGACTGCCCCAGTTAAAACAGTGCACTCTGCAGGGGCGCAGGAGCATTTGGCGCATGTGCTGCTGTCCGTCTCTGGCTTAACCCTGCCTGCTGTGTAGTTGCTGGTGGCAAATTTCCACTGACATTTAAGGCCACAGGATTTTCGATTGGTTCAGCTGTAATTCATGTGTATGTTATGGATTTATTAGCATCATACTTGAATTGTCTTAATGTCCTGAGTTTGGTCCCTTTAACATTAAAAATTGGTCTTAAAAATCCTATTCTGTAGTGATTTTTTGTAATCTTGATCATTTTGTTTCTTAAACAGTACCTTCCTGTCCCTGTTTTTGAGCTGTAGGCCTGACTTCCAGTTCTGGTATTGTATGATGCGATGTAGTGTAGTATAGTGTGGTACCAATGGCTCCAACAGTGGAAAATGAGCAGTACTAGTAGTGCCCTCACACGTGGTTACAGTTTTTGGAAATGCATCTATCTTCTAGTCACTTATTTATTCAGGGAGGAAAAAGTACTAACGCATATGGCTGAATCATGTGCACATCAGTGGTTATGACTTCTGCTGTGAGTTGATATCATAAGGCCTTCATGACTTGAGAGTGGAGTTTTAAATCCTATGCCTGTCTTAACCGGGCTGGAGCGAAGACCTGGTAATGGCTGCCTAGTAAGAAGGAGAAACGTGTGTGCTGATGTAACTCAGGAAAAAGACCACCTTCATTGAGTCAGTCCCTCCATAGCCGAGTGGTTTCTGTACTAGAGTGAATCACACATTTAGGCTAGACTGAGTCATGGTGCTTTTTTCCTTTTCCCCATACCGTGCTACTCTTTTCTGTAAGGTAGTGTAAAATGTGAAATCCCATAAGGCATATTAACTATTCAGTCATTGTTTTGGCCTGTTTTCTTTCATTTACTCACCAGCACCAGAATTAGTACCACATTGGTTTTTTTAGCATGGTTTGTCATCTTTTTTGCTTTTTTTTTTGCAGATCCTGCAACATGTCCATCCTGAAGATCCACGCTCGTGAGATTTTTGACTCACGTGGAAACCCCACGGTTGAGGTTGATCTCTACACTAAGAAAGGTAACATACAGTTGGAATTCAAACTTAGGGAGTGTCTGTTTTTCCATGTACTAAAGCAATAAACTAATTTCCTCTAGTGTTGCAATGTGATTTCCTCTATTGTGTTACCACATATTCTTATTCTCACCATGGATTTAGTTCTGCTTAAAGCAGATCTACAAAAACATGGACGCGTCTAAGACATTCAAGTAAAAATTCTTTAATGTTAATTTAGTTTTCGCTGCAAATCAGTCAATAAATACTTCAAAACAAAGCCTAACACTGAGTATTAATGGAGGAGCAGTTTAGCCTGTTAGCTTTTAGCGTGTTTAGGCTGCTATGTTTAAGCCTAGTCCTCAGTTTAAATAAAACTTTCTTGCTTCAAAATGAATTAACTGGCCATCTCCATCTCTGCTTAAATCCACATAATTACACACATATAATAGTCTCAAGGATGTAGACGTCTCCCAAAGCAGCATGAAACAGTCCATCACAGCAATCATCAATGCAAAGGCTGAGACAGACACGTTAAAGTAATATGTTGGGAACGGACGCTACACATGCTTAATACAGTGGCTGTTTCAAAAAACTGAGCCGTCAAACTGCTCTGCCTCATCAGTGTGGTGTCCAGTGGCCTGAAAGAGGGAGATCAGGTGGTAGACGGTTAAAAATAGCCCTTGTAATGGTATACAGCTTGGATTGCATTGCTGCTCACTGGAAAATGGTGTATACTGACTACACATCTTAGTTACGTTACACCTTACTGTACCCTACAGTTTTGCTGTAGTGGTTCATAAAATAAGTTTGCAAATTGACTTTATACAGTCCCTTTACATATGTTCATTTTAAAGTATCACTGTCCATTTTGAGGGAATAACGCTGGTTGTTAGAAGCCATAACAGACAAATCTGACTCTGAAACACTGAGTTGTATCTCAAGCTTGTTCAGCTTTTTCATGCGTGGCTATCTAGAGCAATGCAGCAGTTGAGCTGCTACCAAATGATCAGACTGTTAATGAAGTTCAGTGAATAGCTAATAGTGGAGGTATGGGCGCTCCATTTACAATGCCCTGAAAACTGGGAGAGCCTCTTTCCCTGCAGTTTGACTGGTGGCTCAGCCTTCTTCTGTTTTTGAGCTATGAGCTATTTTGGCTGAGATGGGATGGTGTGGTATGTATCTTCACTCTCAACCAGATTCTTCATGTTAACTGGATCAGTTAGCAAACAAATTCACCTCATTCAGATGTAACACAGTAACTGCATATTCCTGTTTTGCTGCAGTAAGAGGGATACCCTAATCAACACAATAGGCTGTAGTGTTAATAGCATTTGCAGTTTATTTTGGAGAATACTTGATTTTAATGATAAGCATGTGGATGATTGTCTCTTGACATTGCAAGCCTTGCACATAGCAATCATGCTGCCCTCCTGGTTTTACACACTTGGTTCAATTAAAAAAAAATCACTGTGTTGTGACTCTGAATTAGTACTGAAAAAAGACTCTGGTGGTCTTTTTACAGGTTTAAGGTATATACACTTTGAAAACTGGTACACAAGGTGGTCTTTCCAAAAACATTTAATCCCTTTTGCTGTGATTTCTAAAAGCAGTCATCATCTCAGCACTGGATTAAGGCACACCTGACTGCCATGTGTGTTTAGATTGACAATATGTATTATGAATAGTCTAACAATGGTTTTGCGGCACAGCTAAATTTTTTAAAGCTAAGACTCACGGCCCAAATCACTAATGTGTCTTTGGTTAAGCTCTAAATCCGTTTTGATCTGCAGACTCTGACACTGGCTCTGCTGTGATTTTCACTTAGCTGAGCACACTGAATAACATTTTGCACATGCAGATTTGACACACGTGGTTGAGTCGAAATGTGTTGGCAAGTGGGGCATCCTCAGATCTGATCGTCATTACAGTAGGCTGCACTGGAGGAAACCCCCTCCGCATTGTTCAGGACAGGAGCTGACCTTGTAAAGCAGTATGCTCGTGGATTAGTGATTTCTGTGGGGATTTGTTCCCTGACAATGAAATGATTTAGGCATTTTTTTATGAGCAAAAAAAAACACGAACATGGAAGCAGCATTCTTTCCTAAAAATGTGTACGTCGCTAGAGCTGTTATGTAACCTCTTCGCTGCAGTATATGAGAGTGGGGTGGGGTTTATGTGTGTCCTTCATGTGGAAGACATTTTTGTGACATCACTGAGTACGTCATTCGTGTGAGAGAAGGGAATTGTGGGAAAATGAGTCATGTTGACTACTGGCAGGTGTGTAGGCTGGATCTGCCTGTAGGATGTGAAATTTTTTATTTATTTATTTATTTATTCATTCATTGCCAAGGTCTCTTCAGAGCTGCAGTGCCCAGCGGTGCTTCCACTGGTATCTATGAGGCCCTCGAGCTCCGTGACAATGACAAGACCCGTTATTTGGGCAAAGGTAATCAAAGTTGATGCATAATACCAATTACTGACATAAATGATCTAATGATCTAATGTTTGACTTTTAAATGTTATTTGGTCGACATGTTTTATAATGAAAAAATGATGAAGTGAACTTGTATGTTATGTATATTGTATAAATACTGTGTATATGTTATTACTATGTTATTATAATGTAATTATATGACATAATACTTGCATTATTAACATTCAATTGTGTAATATTATGTAATGAATTATTTCGAATGAAAAGAATATTAACTTAAAGCAGGACCCTATAGACTGTGTTGATATAGTTTGTTGTATTGAAAAAGCCATTTGCTGTATTTTGCAACATAATCATATGGATTATTATTTAGAAACGGTTCAAATGTAGCTCTGCCTGCCTTTTATATTCACCCAGACTTTATTTAATTACTGCTTTAAATTCTATCGGGTCCCCCTAGACACAGCACTCTATTCTTCCTCACTTTCTGTCTCCTTTCCTTCTCAGTCTCTTCTGACTCCGCATCTTTTCTTCTCCTCTGTCAGGGGTGAAAAGAGCTGTAAAATATGTAAATGAGTTCTTGGCCCCAGCTTTGTGTAATCAGGTAAATGAGTGTGTGCAGTAACTGAAGCGAGGGGCATCGCACCCTTGTGATAATACCAGAGCATGAAGCGTTGAGTTTGCTCTCACGACTAACCGCAGTAGGCATTTACAGATGATCACAGACGTCCTGAGAAATTCTCGCTCCTCGATGTACTAATGATCCGTCACTGGAAGGGCCTGTTCTGTGATTGTCTTGTGCCGGCTCTGCATGTTGCCCTCTACTCGGGTCAGTGATGGTCTGCTTGTTCCCTGCAGGTGTCTCAAAAGCTGTTGAGCATATCAATAAAACAATTGCACCTGCCCTGGTTAGCCAGGTAGGAATATTTATTTTTTGACTAACAAAAAAAAGTGTGTGCTTTTTTAGATGACTCCAGGTGTTTTGTAATGTTTAAGGTAATAACAGAACAGTGGTTTATCTTTGACTGTACTTTGGACAGCCAGTCTGTTTACATGTTTTTACTTGATAGTGTCTTGCTCTCTGTTATGAAAACTGTTTACTAAAAATGTGTGGAAGGACAGAGAATGATGTAGTTGTTTCTAAAGACAGCCGTAGTTTTGATCAGAACAGTGCAAGTATATGATAATGCCTCTGTTCTCCTCCTAATCTCAGAATGTTGTGCACACGTTTAACAACCCTTTTGCACAAGGCTTGAGGTGAATGCTGTGTGTTTAACCCTGACTCTTGCTTGCTGACATGTGGATTGTTCTTATGACTTGTCTTTTGCTATCAAACAGAGCGTGTCTGTCCTGGAGCAGGAGAAGATTGACAAGCTGATGCTTGATATGGATGGCACAGACAACAAATGTAAGTGGCTCCCGCAGATATATTAGTCGTTTTTTTTTGTGATTATAAAAGATTTTTGGCAGTTATGTTTCATCAAATGACAGACGGATATAAAAATTTGCGCTGTTTACTCAAATAATAGAAACATATGTGGCATTTAGTATCAAAAACAATCAGGTGTTGCTTTGAGAATGGAGAAATGTATTAAATCTTGACATAAATAAGAACGTTGCTGTGACCGTGGTGGTCTCCCCTGCCGGGCTGGTCCGCCTTGATGTCATCCAATCTAAATTATATCTTTACAAACTGTTTATCTACTGCATTGATAGCTCTCAGTGTAACACCTTATTTAATTTAAGAAATCTCTAAGGCACGTGGCCACTTGGGCCACAGACTCTATACTTTTAGTGTCCAGAATGTGAAATGCTGTGGCCAGGGGAACCACACAGTTTATTGCATGTTTTGATTTGTTGCTTTTCTAATTCTTTAGCAAAGTTCGGTGCCAATGCCATCCTGGGTGTGTCCCTGGCTGTGTGCAAGGCTGGAGCTGCAGAGAAAGGCGTCCCACTCTACCGCCACATCGCTGACCTTGCTGGAAACCCAGAGGTCATCCTCCCAGTCCCTGTAAGCTTTTGCTGTGATATTTCTGTCCTTGTACTCTTGCCAGAGAAATATTTCCAGCCCTCTCTTTGGGCTGGGCTGTTCTTTTGCCATTGTTGTCAAACACAAGTTTTGGCACACCATTAATAGAGCCGTTTATACTCCCAAGGCTTTCAACGTTATCAACGGTGGTTCTCATGCTGGCAACAAGCTGGCCATGCAGGAGTTCATGATCCTGCCTGTTGGGGCCAGCAGCTTCAAAGAGGCCATGCGCGTTGGCGCTGAGGTCTACCACAACCTGAAGAACGTTATCAAGGAGAAGTATGGCAAGGACGCCACCAATGTGGGAGACGAGGGTGGCTTTGCTCCCAACATCCTGGAGAACAAAGAGGGTAAGGTTTCACATTGTTGATTTGCCGCTGCAGTGGAAAGTTCAGTGTTACTGCTGGTCACACTGTGTGCCACACTTCTGATTGTGAATAAGCAATAACTCAAACATTATCCCAGACGTTATAGAAAAAATGCAATTTTAAGGTTACATGTGTTTTCATGTCAATTGCCGTTAGGTAATATAATATTTAATCAAGTTTTACAAAAATATATGAGATTTTATAGCATGTATAAGAATTGTTAATGTTAAATAATTATAATCAATAAGTATTTATTAAAAATGGTAATTAGTAATTATTATAACATTTCTATTTAGGTATAAATATATATGTAAGTATTTGATTTCATGTACCTTTAAAAGAAAATGTGAGCTTTCTTTGTGAGGCCGTCTCAGCACAGTGTAAGTTTACCCTTGGTCCCTAAACTTAGTGCTTTTAGTACTGTAGTTGGGAATTCCTTCCCTGAAGCAGCAGATGGTTTCTAAATTCAGGCCTGGCCCCAGCAGTGCAGCCGAAGTGGCTGTAGGCCAGCCAGGCACCTGCACTGAAACCTGCTCTTGGGTAGATGTGCTGAGAGTGCTGAGTGTCTCTCAGCTGTTGGACCTCACTGTCAGCTGAAGAGCATTCTGTGCTTCTGTTAACACTCCAGCTTGAATACCATAAAAATGTTTATTGTCAAATTCCTTTATTATACAATAATATTATAGCAATAACATTTGATGGCTCGTGTGTCTCAGGTTTATTTAGACAAGCTTTTACATAAAAAGAATATTGCCATGTAGTTTAGCAGTCTGGTTTCTTAATGTCCTTCAACACGCTTAAATGCAGAGGAAAGATGCCACCATCATAAACAAATACTTCTTTTTAAACGTGTCCTTCTAAATGTCACAACAGTCCCTATATAATTCTTTATTTCTGTCCCAGCTCTTGAGCTGCTGAAGACAGCCATCAGCAAGGCTGGCTACACTGACAAAATTGTGATCGGCATGGATGTGGCTGCATCTGAGTTCTACAAGGGCGGCAAGTACGACCTGGACTTCAAGTCACCTGATGACCCCAGCCGTTACATCTCTCCTGACCAGCTGGCTGACCTCTACAAGAGCTTTGTGAAGGATTATCCAGGTCAGTTTCACTTAGCTATAGACCTAATAGCACTATATGCATTTTTTTTCTTCAGCTACTCACGGCATGCCAAAGACTTGCACAACACTGAGATGTTTTGTATACATATTCTCTAATCCATATATGACACACTGTATAATGTGGAGCAGTGCAGCACAGCAGTTCTTTGATATAATTCCTTTTTTCAGTTTACATAGTTGCTTAGCATAGTCCTAAATGTTTAGACTTCCAAAGAAATTAGTCCAAGAATGTTCAGAATGCATATTAACCAGCTACTCTGCTATGAAACAGTCAAGACCCCGTGGAGAGTTTGAGCAGACCAAGATTTAATGGGTTAACTGCTTAAAGCTAGTTACCATACTAATGTACTTTAGCTCATCACTGTATGGCTCTGAGCACGCACTGCCTCCCTCCCTGTAGCCTGGTTGCTTACATGTGCTCTGTACAGTTTATATTTAATGGAGGATGGCACCTAATACATAGTGGATATAGAAGCAAATACCACATTGTTTTTAAAGGATTTGTCATCATGTCACATGTCCTTAAATATAGCTTACTTTCCTTATACTGTCTGTCATATGTTCATATGAACATTTGTGTTTCTGTTTTTGCTTTAGGACCCCACTTGTGCATTCCAGTGGTGGTCTAACTGAATGACTAATGTTTTTTTCCTCCTTAGTTGTCTCCATTGAGGATCCCTTTGACCAGGATGACTGGGACGCCTGGTCCAAGTTCACCGCCAGCACAAGCATCCAGGTGGTGGGTGATGACCTGACTGTGACCAACCCCAAGCGCATTGCTAAGGCCGTGTCAGACAAGGCCTGCAACTGCCTGTTGCTCAAGGTCAACCAGATCGGCTCTGTCACAGAGTCCCTGCAGGCGTGAGTGTCCACAAGCATGCTTCATGTTTGTAGCCTCTTTTATACATGTTTTTAAGGTTATGTAGCCCATGTTTGT
The DNA here is from genome assembly GCF_904425465.1 of Colossoma macropomum. Lineage (NCBI taxonomy): Eukaryota > Metazoa > Chordata > Actinopteri > Characiformes > Serrasalmidae > Colossoma > Colossoma macropomum. The sequence continues at coordinate 11,747,911 of NW_023494802.1, read as the reverse complement.
TCACCCAGTCCTTGGGGCCCTCCTGACAGTTCCACATTTTCCCTTTATCCCAGATTCCAGTTCACTGGGTTAGAGCAAAAATGTGGGATGGTCCGGTGGAACCCAGGAACTGGATTGAGAAACATGGAGTAAATGAGAAACTTTTACGCTCTTTTTCTCATCTTCCCTCTTTCTCATTGTGTAGTTGCAAGCTTGCACAGTCCAATGGCTGGGGTGTGATGGTCAGCCATCGCTCCGGAGAGACTGAAGACACCTTCATTGCTGACCTGGTGGTTGGCCTCTGCACTGGCCAGGTAAGAGAGTAACTTCTGAGCTCCAACTGTTTATTAGTTCAAATGAATGAAACATCTGCAAGTAGCCTCACTCTTTGTGTATGTGTTCCCTAATTAGATCAAGACTGGCGCCCCCTGCCGATCAGAGCGTCTGGCCAAGTACAATCAACTGCTAAGGTGGGGTCACTCAGCTACTGTAAAAATAAAAAAAATGTAGATATAAATGTAATGATGATATGCTGTATATTTGGCATATGGTTTCCCTTGTAGCAATATAGCAAGTATGTACAGTGCACAAAAACAGTCTTGCTGCACCTTTATAATTTTTTTTTATAAATTATTTAATTTGTTAACGTATTAAGTAAATTGTTTTACCATATGCAATTCAATTGAAAATACATCATTTCAGCTGTATTACAGCTTGTCAGTTAATAATTTGGGTCCAACTGAACAATAGCAAACTAGAAAACTTTCACCTAAACCCACTTGTTGATGAACTAATCCAAATACACACACGTCATGCTCAAACCAGAGATCTCCAGTGCTACTTCTGGAAAGCCACCATCCAAAATTCTGATAAATCTTGCTTTGAAAACTTAATTATTGTCTCTTAATAACAAAATGTTTGTGAGAAACTTTACAGATACACAGAAAATTTCATTATCAAAGTGAAACTTGTACTGATGACAAAAAGACAGGAACCTCATCTCTTACCTGCCATGCTCTGACCATCCAAAAGAGAAAATCCAACAAGCCTGAATGAGCAACAGTTGTGCAAACTTATGCATTCCATGCCAACAAGTCTTCAAGCTGTCATGCCAAAAAAATAATATGCAACAATATCTGATCTATTAATCTAAATAAAATACTAAATACTTAGCAACGGAGAGAAACTCTGTTTGTCCCACTAATGTTTGAGTACTTACTTACTTGCCTTATTTCATTTTACATATTACTTTATATGCTCTACCATTTTTAAGTTTCAGCTAGAAAACCTGATTATTATTACTGGTTATTATAACTTCAGATGGATGTGAAGTAATAAATAAATAGCTTGTAAAGTAATAAATAAACAAGATATAATTGTATTCAGAGTGTGACTACTTTTGAGCACTGATAGCAAAAGAGTTTATTGTGCCAGAGCTAATTAAAGCCGTTTTGATTGTAGCTGAGGACAGAGTGCTTATTATGACATTGTTTGAATTGGCTCTGCAGGATTGAGGAGGAGCTTGGAGACAAGGCCCGCTTTGCCGGCAAGAACTTCAGGAAGCCCATCTGAGGAGCAGGCCTTTCTTGGGCCTTTGTGTCTGTAACATACTCGCACTCCCACACATAGAGCCACGCAACGTCACCCTCTCCAGAACGGAGGGAGGTTGGAAAGGCATTGAAACTCAAGGTCCAAGTCTGTAGGCTATGGCACACTACTTCTGTGCCAACACGTACTCCCATCTTCTATGCTTTGGCACCCCAAATAGCACTGATCCTTTAATTATGTCTGTGTTTCTGTAAGAGATCTTTGTTTTGCTTCTCGTGAGTTGTAGTGAAACTGGTCCTCTGTTGAGTGTTTTTAGTAAACAACCATGTTGTTCAGTATGCTGCGGTGTGTAGCCCAGAGTATGTGCATTGTGTTGCCTTTGAAAAGCTGTAGTGTTGCTGTAAAGCGTGGCATACCAACAAATAAACTATACTCAAGTGGAAGAGTGTTACAGTGGTCTGTCTATGGTTGTTTTTTTTTTAAGCCTGTGTGGTTTTATATATCCATTCATCGGCACTGGTGTTAATGAGGAAGATGGTACACATGAAGTCGAACAATACACAGTCTGTGTATTGAAAGGCCTGTTTTGGCAGTAACATGAGCGGAGGGGAAAATAAAACCTCTTAGGTCCAAGTTTGGTAAGAAGATATGCCCTACTGCCTGAGGCCTGTGGAGCATGAAGAACAGGCAACAAAGGTTTCCCAAGCAGTTCACTCGGATGCTAGCTGAACATGCATCATGGTCTGGCCTGCAGGTGGAATAATCAAGGGAGGCTGTTCCATATAGACCTACCCTGTATGTCTCCTGCGTTCAAAGCATCAGGAGGTTAAGAAAACTATGTGTTACTGTTACTATCCAAGTGCAGTTTATCTGCTTTGTTCTCAGTGATGCTGTGTTCTTCAACATATTGGGTTTTTTCAAACTCATTGTTTTCAATGCTGGGTTCCCACCCCCTCCCTTGATTGAGAAGTGAGCTATTCCTATTGATCGCGGCCTTACAGGCTTCCTCTGTTCAAGGTCATGTGCCACCTAGTGGCTAGTTTGCGTCGTCTTCGCTTGGTGGCATTTAACCAAAAATATATAACATTTACTCATGAGATGAGCTTAGATCACCCTCAAATGGGTATTTAGAAGCAACAATGTCAGGAAAGGAGCAATATATTCCTATTTAGATTGGCTCTTGAGCTGTGTTAAAAAACAAATCTGCATACAATATTCAGGTTTGATGATCATGTAAGGACTACGTTGTTCTGTAGGTCTGTACTGCCCTCTGCTGTCACGTCACAATATTGCACAATCCTGAAGCATTATGCTGCTTGCTCTATTACAGGGTGTGTGAACACTGCTGAGTCTGCACATGTACTTATTTCATCTAAAACATTTAGTACATATGTACTACTCTGACATTCAGGATCAGATGATTGCTCTGCTGCAATGGCTAGTTAATTTGGTCTGCAGATTAGACTTTGTCTATAAAAAAAGCATAAACAGTAAACCAATTGGAACTGTTCAAAACCTGCCATGCTCTGACCATCCAAAAGAGAAAATCCAACAAGCCTGAATGAGCAACAGTTGTGCAAACTTATGCATTCCACGCCTAGACGTCTTCAAGCTGTCATGCCAAAGAAATGATTTGCAACAATATCTGATCTAGTAAACTAAATAAAATACTAAATACTAAGCGGCAGAGAGAAACTCTGTTTGTCCCACTAATGTTTGAGTACTTTTATTGCCTTATTTCATTTTACATATTACTTTTCATGCTCTACCATTTTTACGTTTCAGCTAGAAAACCTGATTATTATTACTGGTTATTATAACTTCAGATGGATGTGAAGTAATAAATAAATAGCTTGGAAAGTAATAAATAAACAAGATATAATTGTATTCAGAGTGTGACTACTTTTGAGCACTGATAGCAAAAGAGTTTATTGTGCCAGAGCTAATTAAAGCCGTTTTGATTGTAGCTGAGGACCGAGTGCTTATTATGACATTGTTTGAATTGGCTCTGCAGGATTGAGGAGGAGCTTGGAGACAAGGCCCAAGGGAGGGAGGTTGGAAAGGCATTGAAACTCAATTCATTGGACCAGACACTCACCGAGAACTTTATTAGGAACATTTCCTAGTTTCTACACTCATTGTCAATTTTTCCAGCTCCACTTACCATACAGGTGCACTCTGTCACAAGCATGACCAAGCATCCCTTGGAACCCTGAAAATTTGTATTATTTAGTTACTATATTTATATTTTCCACAAAATATGGATATGTGGAAATATACACTGTCCAGCCACTTGATTAAGTACAGCTCCCTGTATCTACTTTCATTTTATCAGTTCCATTTTCCACATAGGGGTACTTTGTAGTTCTACAATTACAGACTGTTGCTCATCTGGTTCTCTGCATACTTTCCTAGTCCTCTTTCATCCTGTTCTTTAATGGTCAGGACCACCACAGAGCAGGTATTATTTGGGTGGTGGATCATTGTGTGTTGTGCAGGCTCGAGTGGATCAGACACAGCAGTGCTGCTGGAGTTTTTAAACACTGTGTTCACTCACTGTCCACTCTATTAGACACCCCCTGACCTTGTTGGTCCACCTTGTAGATGTAAAGTCAGAGACAGTAACTCATCTATTGCCGCACAGTTTGTGTTGGTCATCCTCTAGTCCAGGACGCTGCCCACAGGGTTTTTTTTTTGGTTGGTGGACTCTTCTCTGTAATTGTTGAACTACAAAGTACTCCTATATGATAAGTGGAGTTGATAAACTGGACCATGAATGTGGATAAAATATCTAAAATACATACACATACATACGTGTATCTACCATATGTTTGTGTGTGTGTGTGTGTATACACACACATATATCCTATCTCCAAGAACTTAACTTTACAATACAAGGAAAAACGTTATTAACCTTTGTAGACGTAATTTTTTTTCCAAGTAATTTTGGACCATTTTTGTTTGACTGTTCATCATGAAATTTTGACATGAATAAATTGGACATAAAGGGCAACTGCCTTTTATAAATAAAAAAAAAATAGACATGGAGATATGAGGTTTGGCTCCAACAGCAACGATATATGTGTATATATAAAATCCGCTATATATACATACACACACACACACACACACACACACACATATATATATATATATATATATATATATATATATATATATATGTATATATACAAATGTGTGTGTGCAGCAAAGGTTTTGGGCGAACATGTTTTGTTGATTTTCCAAGCGAGAAAAAGTTAACAGTAAGTTAAAGTTATGGCACGTTTTATACTTTATCTTGTATTTAGGGGTTTTCAACCAACAACTAATATATTTGTGAGGATATGATTGCAACAACAAGAGCTCACTGACCTAAGGTCAGGTACTGATGCTGAATGATTACTTCTGGATCACAAATGTCTCTCCAGCTCTTCCCAAAGCTATTGGATGGTGCTCTTTCATTCCAGAGAACACAGTTATACTGCTCCACAGCCCAATGCTGGGGGGCTTTACACCCCTCTAGCCAGCTCTAGGCATTGGGTTGGTGGCCTTAGGCTCATGTGTAGCTGCTCTACAGTGTCCCATTCTACTAGCAATGCTTTTGTGTTGTACAAGTTGTTTGTGAACAATAGAAATTGTCAGCAGAGGAGAACCTTAAAGCAGCCAAATTTACTCTTTAGAAGGGCCTGGATTCCTGTGAACGTATGCTGATCTAAAATCTCATAATGAAATGTGTTTAAAATGCATTAATTAATGTTCCATAGTACTGATGATCATTTTTGTTATGAATAATTACCACATTTGTATAAATTGCCAGTTTATTATACACTGTGTGCTTAAAGCATGTCAGCAATGGTCCTGTTGTGGTCCCTTTCCCTTGATGGACAGTGTAGACAGGGGCTAATAAATTGTGTAGCGACAGATGAGCTACAGTCTGCAATTGTAAACCTACAAAGTGCACCTACAGTACTATGTAAAAGTCAGAGACCAGGGGACCCCTAACAAGCAGGTAAGACTTGGTAGACCACCGAAACTTTCACCATCAGATAAAGCTTTCATCTTTGAGAGAGGGGAGAAAATCAAGCACCACTCCTGCTTCAGATCTAAAAAAATCTCCAAGAGTTTCTGTCCATCCTTCCACTGTGAGAAGACACTCAGCGCTATGAGCCTGAAAGGATGTCAATAAGCTGTTACTGAGAAAAGAAAACAGACAAAATAGAAAGAAAACATGCACATCAAAAAAAGAAGCTGCTGGTGTTCTCAGAACATAGACTGTCCACCCCAGAGTCCAGACCTCAACATCACGGAATGTGTTTGAGATTACTTGGATTGTGAGAAGCAGAAAATGCAACCAACTTCTAAGACTGAACTTTGGAGGTGTAGAAAATTATCCCTGCAGATTTCAGATTTTTAAAAATCTGAAAGCAAGCTTCCAGAAAAAAATGAGAGCTGTAATACAGGTAAAGAGTGGACACACTAAATACCAGGGGTACGGGAAAAAAAATGATTCTTAGATGCATCGCGATGCAGACGTGGACGATTCTGAATCGATTCATAAATGTCAAAAATCGATTTTCTAAATATTTCATTTATAACGTAATGTTGACGGAACGCAAAAGGCGGAACTTGGAAGTGGGTAAGTGGAGCGCCCGGACAGTCTGTGGCGGCACAAAACAAAAACACACATGGACGAGTGAGAAACTCGACCGGCTCCCTCTGCATTAAAGCCAGGTTAGATCAGGAGTCACAACCCAAATGATAAGAAGAGACATTTTGTCCTTTCAACAAAAATCAAACCACCTTGGGAACCGCAACATTTATGTCCAGTATATGATAATGTGCTAGTTTAGGCTAAAAAATATAAACGAAAACACAGACTTACTCTGCTCTGCTTTAAGCTTTAGCTATAGCCGCTTTTCTTCCATCTCCGCCAGAAAACTTCTCCTCAAAAGTTGATTAGTTTCTTGTAAAATGTCTCTCCGCGTTCCGCTGTTTTACGAGGCTGAAGTCGCTTCTCACTCGCCAGCTTCTTGCTGAACTTTCCCGTTCCACCTTAAATTCTGACTGAGGCGGCGAATGTAAAAGCGACACCATTTAAGGTGGAACGTTGCCGATTTAACGTACCAGGAAACCAACTACGCTGCCTATAAATGCGAATAAGTCCGTTCGTCTCCAAATGTTAGTCTGTCTTTCTCTTTTCCTTTTTTTTTCCTCTTTTCTTTCGCTACTAGCCAGGCGAAACCTCGTTGCTAGGTGACCTGCAGCCCCCGCCCCCCAGCTTATTTCTAAACACTTTTAACTTGTTTCAAGTACTTTTATTAAGCTACATTATCTCACTATACTGGTAGATAATTTTGCTGATTTTAAGCATATTTCTTAAAACAAGCAACATTATTTGAAACAAGTAAAATTGTCTAGAAATATGGTAAATAATCTTAAATTAAACTTACAACAATCTCAACAGGAGAAATATTAGATTTATTGAATATACTTAAGATAATTTTACTTGACAAGACACAATTTTTTGCAGTGTAGTTGTTCAGATTTCTGTGTAATTTCTCTGTTGAATATATGTTTCTACTTGTACTTGGGCCCAAAACCCATGTGGATAAGCAGCTTAGATAACGTGTGTGTGTGTGTGTGTTTGTGTGTGTACTTGTACTTGGTTGCTTTGAAAATGAAATAAGTGAAGGGTGGTCTCTGATTTCTGCACAGTACTTTAGCTGTGGCTGTTTCTGATTAGATGACCAGTGAGTGTAAATACAAGATAGGTGTAAACTGGCAGCTCAGTGCACATAACCGCATGCCTGTGAGTGTGTGTGTGTGAGTGTACATGTTGCTGTTATATTCATCCGCTTCTTCCTCTTTGTGTTCTGGTTTGAATGGACTGTTTGTTCTGCCGCTCTCCCTGCTGGGTGCAGGTCATGCTGGTAACATAACAATCAAATAACATTCTGCCTTACTACTCTAATTTAGCTGCTGTATCACATTCCTCTCCGCTCCTCAGAACAGGAACACCAACGAGCCCCTTCATCAAGTGTCTTCACCTCTTTTCATGACAACAGGACAATGAAATTTGCCAGAATAATGCCTTTAATGTAAATTACACTTTGGCACACGGTGTGTAAAGGATTACGGATATCTTGTGGTTCAGATGAGCTGCCAAGACAAGGTAGCTCAGCAATGGAAATTAGATTCGAGCCATCTGTTTGGTGTTGGCAGGAATGATGGAGGTATTATGTTTGCGGAGGCTCCATTAAGCATGCATATTCTAAGTTACAAAAGGAAGGGGGGGGGGTCTTGGTGTGCTTATTTTTCTTTTTCCTTTGGAGCTGCTGAGCCTGTCTCTTAACCGCACTTGTAGGTATTATTGTCCGTGTGATTACAGGAGCTCTGCAGAATCCACTCTGAGTCTCTCCTCTGCCTCCTCCCGCTCCAATCACTGACGAGCCTGCTCCGGCTCCTTCCTGACAAGAGAATCACTCCGGAGCCTCCTCCTTTTTCTTCCATTTTCATTGTTCATTCGGCCTGTCATGTCGCAATGAAATAACAAGCCATCCGTTTCCGGCACAATATCTCGGAGCGAGCCTCCCGATACCTTTATCATAATGAGAAGAGAAAACAGCCAGCTGTGATCATTTCACCGTGGCGCAGCAGCAGTTTGGCTGCAGTCTGTAGTCCTTCTCCGGCGATGGGATGCCTCAGCCCAGCCATTTATCACTCAGGATCTCTTCTTTGTGGGGCAGCTACACATACATATGTAAATCATGAGGGGAAAAAAAGAGAAAAAAATGACATTAGTCTTCTCCGGGTTTCACTGGCACTCCCTTAAAATCTGATCTACATATGAAAACCAGGCACAATGCCTGTGCCAGGTTCAATCCTTTTGAATTAGTGAACGTTGTTAGATCATCTTTTTCATTGTTCCTGGCATGATCATGTGTCCTTCCATCATCTGTAACCTTGTTCAGTAATAATAACCACTTACACAAGCACTAGGCATTCTGCTACACTTAACAGCTTAACGCTTATTCTTATAGCTGTGTTTCATCATCGACCTCTGCGCTTTCTTGTCAGCTGCGATGATGCAAAATAGCACAAAAAATGGTAAAAGGTCATGATTTCAGTGATATGATGTCAAATTTCACTTAATTAGGCCATATTGTGCAATTTTCTTGTGTATTTATTTCCCCCCTAAGGTCCACTTATGACATTTGTATTGATTTCTGTACCAAAAGTAGTCATAATTCATTTTTACACAAACATGTCTCAACCTAACTTTATGCCTTAAAATTAAACAAGCAGATTGTTACTGTGCCTTTAAGGTCTGGACAAAAACATTTCAAACTACCTGTCTTCATGCCCAAAAGTGCTTCAGGTTCCCACCCATTTGCCCTCAAGATACATCACCAGAAGAGGGCTTAGAGTCTATAAACTGGAATATCTCTCTCTCAGGACTATTGCAGCACCACTGTAGGAGGCAAGTAAATATATTTACAAAAGATCTAGCAGATCTTACCTTTTTAATTTTGGTTGGAGTGCCCCTTTAAGTCTATTACTGGACTAAAGCTGTGAAGTCTAGAGCTGAGCTTAAATCCCTCTCCAGGAAAATGACTCTAAGGTTGATATAGGTAATGTAATTGAGCCCTGTTCTGACTGCCTGTATTGGGCCTCCTTATAACCTCATGAATGTGTGAAGTTATACTGTTGTAAATAGGCTGACATGTGACATCACAAAAACAAACAATTCAGAAAGAGCTATTTTTGCAGCTTAGTTTCCATATATGGACTGGACTGCGAAACATACATTTTGAAATGTTAGCAGTGTTTACATACTACATGAATCTTATTTTTAAAAGTTTCTGTTTTTTACAAAATGGGCCCTTAATGTCAAAAAGCCAGACTCTGGCATCTGTTCGCTGCATGTGTGACGACAACCTCGATTGAACTGTTGTGTGCAAAAATGACAAAGAAAGACAGAAAAACAATCAGCACTGCACTAACACTTGGATGGTATTGTTAGGAAGCACACAGGGGGTTAAGTGCAGCATTCAAGGCTCAGTGGTAATGTCTCAGGCTGATGATTCACTTGTGAATGAATCCACTGGGACTGGAGCTGTTTCTCTGAGAGGAAAAGAGAGACACACACCCTGCAGAAGGCTACACTATAAACCAATCCTTCCCCCTGCAGGGGGCCATACACTGTACACACTCACAGCCACATTAGAGTGCTAGAGACTGAAAGCGTTTATTAAAGATAATGGAGTCAATTTGTGGCCAGGGCTCGCAGTGCAGGAATATTATTGCATTCATGGGGTCACCTTCCTCATACAGGCAGTGCCGGAGACCACAGAGTAAGACGCTCAGCAGAGATGGGAAAGTGACACAACTGGGTCACGGGGTCCATTCAGGGGATTTTTAGATGGCTTCATTTTGGCAGAGTAGGCATTTTTTTACAATTCATGACATGGTTATTTTATATATAAATATACATGTGTATATATATATATATATATATATATATATATATATGTATATACGTTCCACACTGACCAAAATAAAAAAACCCAACCTTTCATTGAAGTAAATTATTTCATAAAGAAATAATTATTTTTAACAAAAGCACATGTGCACTTTGTCTTCTCCTATAACATTTTTTAAGGTTGGAGAATACAGAACAGGGAATTTGAGATCATTCCTCTTTACAGAATCTCTCCAGATGGTCCAGGGTCCAAGGTCCTCTATTATGGACTTTCCTCTTTAGCTCACCCCTCTAAGGGGTTTAGATCAGGGGACTGAGATGGCCATGGCAGAAGCTTGATTTTGTGTTCAGTGAACCATTTTTGTGTTGATCAGGATAAATGCTTAGGATCATTGTCCTGCTGGAAGATCTGTTGATGACCCCTTTTTAGTTTATTGGCAGAGGCAAACAGATTTTGATTTAAAATGTCCTGGTATTTAATGGAGTCCATGATGCCATGTATGAGGTTCCCAGGGCCTTTGGAGGAAAAACAGCCCCACATCATCACAGACCCTCCAACATACTTAACAGTGGGCATCGGGTTCTTTTCAGTGTAGTCATTCTTCTTCTTACGCCAAACCCACCATGAGTGTTTGTTGTCAAAACAAACACTCACGGTGGGTTTGGCGTTTTGACCATAGAACGCGGTTCCAGTCAAAGTCCTAGTAGCGTTTAGCAAACTTACGTTTACGGTTAGATGGCAGGAAAGGCTTTATTCTGGCATGCCTTCCAAATAATCTCTTGGCGTGGAGGTGGTGTCTGATGGTAGTTATATCAGTTGATCCTACTTTTTTCTGTAACTCTCCAACAGTGATCCTTGGGGTTCTTTAGTAGATATTGGTAGTTTCAGGTGAGTAGCTATAGTTTTATAGCCATTTCCTGCCCTATGAAGGTCAACACACTTTTCTCTTATTTGAAATGTGTGTTCTCTTGTCTTTCCCATGTAAAAGAATGACTAAGAGAATATGACCTCTGTGTCAGCTCATATATGTACCCTGGTGAAATAGACACCTAAAAATTTAAATGGAAATGGAAAAAGGCTTCAGTGACATTTTATTTCTAAACATTTCTAGGGCGCCTGTGGTTTTGTTAAAAATAATTATTTCTTGATGAGGGACTTTTTCTTCTCAGAATAAATTTATTTCAATTAAAGGTTGGATTTTTCTCATTTTTTCAGTGTCAGATTAAACTAACTCAACAAAGGGTGATTTCCTGTAGCCCTTTTTACTCATCTTTACCAGCGGTATATATACACCAATTAACCATAACGTTCCTCGTTTTGACTCTTATTGTCCATTTTATCAGTCACTCACCATATAAGTGCACTTTGTAGTTCTACGGTTACAGACTGTAACGCATACTTTGTTAGCCTCCTTTCACCTTGTTCTTCAATGGTCAGGACCCCCATAGGACCACCACAGAGCAGGTTTTTGAGTGGTGAATCATTTTTAGCACTGCACTGACACGTGGTGGTGATGTGTTAGTGTGTGTTGTGCTGGTCTGAGTGGATCAGACACAGCTGTGCTGCTGGAGTTTTTAAACACCTCAGTGTCACTGCTGGACTGAGAACAGTCCACCAACCAAAAATATACCTGTGAGCAGCGTCCTGTGACCACTGATGAAGGACTAGAGAATGACTAACACAAACTGTGCAGCAACAGATGAGCTATTGTCTCTGACTTTACATCTATAAGGTATACAGACAGATATAAATGCAGAGTGAGAGCAAGTGAACAGCACTACGTCAGCAACAAAGCCTCCATCTGAATTAGCAAAACAAAACACACCAGACCTTCTTAGCATGAACTCAGGCATTATTTTTCACCATACTTGAACATAAGGATGTCTTATACAAGCACAAACCTCTCTTTTTGGAATAGTGGTTCCATAACAATATCATACTAGCTGATCAGTTGTTTGATTCTGATGGTTTTCTTTTCAGCCGTGAGGAGTTTTTGACCCAGTATAATCTACCTGTAACTCCAGAGGATTATGCAGAGGTCTTTGGTGTAATATCCTCCAAAGTATGTACGCTGTTCAGGCAGCAACCAAGGTTACATGATCAACAGCTACCTAATCGTACACCAATAGACTCTCCTGTAGGTATTTTTTTCAGCCTCATAACAATAATAGATCTATAAGAACTTATATGATATTGTTACACTACCTCATGTTATTTCATACTGGAATCTGCTTCTCGAAGACATTCAATGGAAGAAGATCTGGCTAATTTCTAACAGATACCTGATTGCTAATAAACATAAACATTGAAACGACTTCTGTAGTAACTATCCAGAGACAGTCATTTACCTATTCTGGCATTGTCAATGCAAAAAGAAAAAAATTGGCAAAACTCAGAGCTTTTATTGTTCATGATATTGATGTGAAGTATTGTTAATTGTGGAAAGTTTTATATTAATAAGAAGAATAAGAAGAATCAGAATCAAGCTGGCCAGGTATGCTTACACATACAAGGAATTTGGTTTTGGTTACTGGAGCTCACAGAGCACAGTATCTGACAAACATTTACATGTAGTAAATCAAATAAAATAAAATAAAACAAAACATGCATTCCTACCATCACTCACTCATACACACATGCACACACACACACACACACACACACACACCCATACACACACAGTCATACCTGTAAACCTTACAATGTGCAAAGTATTTGTCTTATATTAAAGTGCTGAGTGCAGCAGCAATTAAAATATGTATAGCGGCAAAGAAAGGGAGAAGTGAGGTAACAATTGAGTGTAAATTCTGAGGCAAAAGACCCATTTTTGTTGCCTTTGAAAAGAAGATGAAACAGTATTGAACTAACACAGCCCTCTTTAAAACAAAAAGCTGTTAGAACTATTAAAGGATGCACATACTTCAATATTTTATGTAGTTATGTGTTTCCCCCTAGCAAATGTATTCATATGTATGTACACTGTTGTATGTATATGTTTGTATGCATATGATGTTCTGCACTGTTTTGCTTCATTAAAAAAATAGCAAAACAAAACACAGGCACGTACACCAGCACACACACACACACACACACACACACACACACACACACACACACACACACACACACACACACACACACATACTTACACTTACACTTACAATTACACACACATAAACACATACACACACAAATACACTCAGACAGGCACGCACACGTTTTTAAATCACGGAACGATCACCCTGATTGGCTCCTATCTTTGCTCGCTCATCACAGCAGCCAATGGCGGGGCTCGACACTGGAAGTGGGCTGAACGCTCCGCCCCATCCTTCTCGCAGGAAGGAGCGTTTTTTTCATGCGGGTTTTTTCTTTCTTACTGAAGGGAAGGCGAGCTCTCAGAGCCAGCAGTCTCCGTGTCCACACCACCCACAACTCCCAACGTTTACGCCTCAGACAAACGAGTGAACCGGCTCGGTCACTTGCGTTTGTGAACCCCACAGTGCTCCCTCCTGTCCTCCACTAGCTCCCTCGCAGCAGCAGCGGCGGCGGCGGCGGCAGTTGGCCGGTATCCGCTAGCTAGCTAACATTCATTAACCTGCCGCTTTGTGTTTTGCTTGCTTGCAGTCCCATCCCAAACAAATCTCTGATGTTGTAGAGCAAGAGAATAAGGTAAGTTTCCAGATTCAAGATTTCAGCGTCATAGATATGAGAGGTCGCCTTTAGTCGTTCGTTTGGTTTCAGAAATTTCTTTGGCAATTTTTTCTCGCTTGCAATTAGCCACTGTGTTAATCAGCAGCAGCTATGAGCTAGCTCATTAGCTAGCCTAGCGAGGAGGAGAGCGCTAGCTAACGGCTGTGGTTTTTGCATTCATGCTCTCTCCTTCGAGAGAGGGATGCTCTTCAGGGTGGCTGTATTATGGCTGTCCTTGCCTATGCGAAAGAAAAGCTGTCAAGTTTTACAGGATAAGTTAGCTTAGGTTAGCTTTCTCAGTCATAAACATTAGCGTGTCACGGCATTGTCTCCTGGAGACCTGAGTTTGTTGTTGAACTTGCTGAAAGGGCTCATGCTAGCTGCTGCTCGACTTGTAGTTGTTGTTGTTGTTCCAGTGACTCTGATTGGTGTGATATCTCTGTCTAGCTAACCTGTATCTCTGACTGTCTCTTTCTCCGACTTCTTGACTGTCTTTACTGCTGTCTCTTTCTTAAGACTACACTACTCTTCTTCTACTGTGTTGTTTTCTCTCTCTCTCTCTCTCTCTCTCTCTCTCTCTCGCTCTCTCTCTCTCTCACTCAGCCTTTCACTGTCCTATTACAGCACCTTTCTGAAGAATGTACAACCCTCTGAGTGTTTCTGTTCAAAACACTGTCGTTTCACTGATCTGAACTCTGTTTGTATCCTGTGCATCTACTTATTAGTCTTCCAAGTGTGTTGAAGGTTCACCTCTTCAGCCATTCCCAAGCTGCTGAAGAGTGTAAGTGTTTATAACTGTGTGAAACAAGTCGAAATGCAAAACGACCATCTGTCTATTCACAAACAGGACCCATGGTGGTCATTGTATTTACATATACTTGCGTTTTGCACGTGTCAGCATTTGTATATTTGTGTACAGGTAGGCCTGTGACGATCATGATGTTTTAGTTGATATATAAACATTAGGGATCAACAATTTGGGATATATAAACAATTGGGATCAACAGTTTGCCTTTTGTTGCTCATTGCGTGTGACTATTAAAGTGCAGGCCTAAAGTGCTGCATTGGCTGATCAGGTGTCTTTGTTTTTTGCTGTCAATACTTAGTAGCTCCCAACTGATGACAAACGGCTCAAGCTCAAACAAAAACTTGACTGACTGCTGCCGTCCATCTAAACGTTTCATAGAACCAGTCATAGTAAGACGATTTTTGTGAGTGCCATTAAATTTTCTGCTTTCTTTTTCATTTAAAAGCATTTGTCTCAACCCAGCTGGTATAAGCACCCAATCCGCATTCAGTTTTTTGAGGTGTAAACATATGATTAGGAAAGCTAACAACTGTGTGAAATAGTTGTGGTCAGCTTAAATAATTATGATCAGGCCCTTTAAAATAATTGTGACATGCCTGTTCGCAACACAGTGTAATGTTGTTGATGAGATCCTTTTTGTAATTGTTAACCTACATTAAAAATAAAGTGTCTACTACGCCATGGGAGGTTTTATTGTCTTCATAATAAGTCATTTTGCAGCATATCTTTTCAGCCATCTAGATGACTCCAACAGCTTTGCAGCTTTTACAGTCTGACCATTACATAAGCCACAGCTTTTGGATTTGAAATCCATAACTTGAACATTGTAGTATTTATTTTCCCCCAGTGTTTCAGTGAGGGTCCTTGTTTAATTGGATGTTTACCCCCACTGTTAAATAAGATCATAATCATGTCATTGTGTTCCAGTCCATTCAGTGTGTAGTAGACACAGGCTGAATTGTATGGCCACCTGCCACTGTGTTGCACCACAACCAAAAGGAGCTTTCAGCAGCTTGTGATTGGAGGAAGATGGAGAGAGTTTTCTGTGGTGAATCCCCTCAACATCTTTAAACAGGGATGGGTTTTCTTAGCAGCCCTTTCACAGTGTCCTTATAGGCTGATGTTTAACAGTTCACTAAGAGCCTGTGCTTGCTGTGTGCTTTAAAGGGACAATACGCTATGTTTTCTTATATGTGATTGTTTCTCTTGAGGTTCATGTGTGGTGTCTGTTTGTGTTCATGTACTAAAAATAACTGTAATTCATTTTTACTGAACGTTTTCCAAATTCTCTTTATCTCTTACAGTTAAAGTGGCTGTTTTTGTTACTGTGACTTCAAGGCTTCTGTGTGAATGGACAGGGAAAACCAGTTTAAAAAAACATCCTGTTTTTGCACCATAGATTTTATGTATGGAGTGAGAAGTGAGTGATGCGCTTTTAACAGCATTTTAACAATGTTTTCAGACTACGTGGCCGAAAATTCAGTTTTCCATGATGTGAGCTAATAAAATACATTGAGATGCTGTGCTGCCTGGTAAACATTGATTGTTTGGTGTTGCCCATAGTGATCATTGTGATTTGATATGTGAGCTACACATGGATGTGAATCAGTTGTGTGTTTTTGTGTGTTTTACTTCACTCTTTAGTGACTACAGCTTTAGCCTTGATTTTCAAGAATTTTTTTTCTAGTTTAATTCTTTAAGTAGCGAATCTGTAAATGAGAACTTGCATATATGTGATATTTATATTGTTAAACTGCTTTTGCACCTTCTTGTCTTCAGTTGCACTTTGTCTACTGTCTGTTGTTCACTGTGGATTTGAACACCAGATCCAAATACCCTTAATGTTGTTGTGTAGCAATAAAAGAATCTTGAATCTTGATCGTCTTGTCAGGGACATGTGGAGTCTTCTTTGTTGAGATTATTAGGTCTCCAGGGTCTTTACTGTGAAATCAGTGGTAGTGTTTTAAGCCTTTAAGTGTGCTGGAGCTGCAGTGGAAAAAGAAGTGATGCCTTCAGTTTACGTGATTTGTATGTCTTAGTAGTTTCTAAATTTGTATGATATATTACACCAAGACAAACGTTGCCAAAAGTTACTAACAAAGACAAACTTGTGTTGATGTGATTTATTTTAGTCGTGTGGAAATTATCTCCACATTCAAATTGAATAAATTCAAATCCAGTGCATCACTTGTTTCAGTGTAATGACTAAGAACCTTATCTAACCTTATCTAGCCACAGCTGCGCCGTGCGAGTTTAAGCACTAGTATCAGGCTATTGTTTTAAGATAGAACTGCTCTTTTTTTGTGCTGGGCTGGAAACACGGTGAAAAAATGTTTCTCACTTCTTTGTGACACAGAACTGGAGAGAGGCAGCCGAACGGCGTAGGAGGCATCTATTAGTAATCATTCCCAACTGGCTGGAGGGCATGAAGAGATCTCAAGGGTCTTGCAGAGAGGAGCTGTGTTTCAGCAATTGAACAAAACCAGTGTCACAAACACTTCCTCACAGCTGTGCTTATTTTTCCTCTCCTAAAGAGACTCGATGTATTTGAATTTTTTTTCTTCCAACCCATTGTTCTCAGCTTCAGAAAACAGAATAAATAAAGAAAGCAAAATGATTTTTGTTTTTCCATCATGAAATGACAGTCTAGAGTTTTCCCCCCCGCCGTCAAATCTTGTTCGCTGAACACACAAAACCGAACGTCAGTCATTTTCTAATGATCGTGACTCATAATGTGTTGTCTTGCTGGCTGTTGGCTCAGTTAACTGTGAGCGTTCACGTAGACCAAGAGGAACCATCACTTTGCTGATGGTCTTTTATTAGTGTAGTTTTACATGGAAGATTAGCACTTCCCTGTGAGAATGCGATGCTGCCTACTGTGTTCACTTTCCCCCCACCGTATTATTTACATCAATCATGTTGTTTCCTGCAATCCTGGATTTCTGCCTCTCTTTTCAGAACAGGGAGAAGCCTTGGGGAGACCAGTGACAGAATAGAAGTAATCTGGTTAGCGTTTTTGGCATAGTGTGAATCCATCTTTTGAGCTAGAGTGTACTCAGAATTCACCCATGAGGGCAATTTGGAGCGGCCGCTGCCAGAGTCTCTGTGAAGCAATCGCAGGGAGAGCAGTAAATAATGTCTTGTAAATGGAAGTACTTTCCTATGAAGTGTCAGGCAACCTAGGGGAAATCCCATGAGGATGCTGGCGTGCGCACTGAAGTTGATTTGTCAATACTCAGGCAGGGGAAAGGCTGGATTTCCATGCAGCACCAGGGCACATGGATATGGCTCCTTTGATCTGAGGTTTGATTTGTTCACTTGTCTGGAGACCCAGGCCGACACAGTATGAGCCGCGTGGCTCAACATTGGCTCAACATGGCATGTTCCCTCGGAATCGCCTCCATTTGTTGTGCAAAGGAAAACTGGAGGGATTGTGTAGCAGCTTCACGACATGATATGATACGATATGACCCAGCGCTAAACATCACAACAGACATACTGCCATTTTTTTACTAAACAGTGTCAGAATAGGTTGAATTGTTAGCTTGGAGATGATGCATCCATAGTCCTAAGGTTTGTTGTGTTGGAGGTGCTGCATCTTGTTTACTCATATTCCTCATAAAAAAGGCGACTGCTCTGCTGTATTAAGGTGTTTTTCTTTTTCCTCTGTGAAAGCAAAGATAATGTATAAGCATGTATCAGATATATATCATGCTCTCACATTTGGGCATGATAGTGGTTTCGCTCGATCATATATACTATGTCAAAATAGATTTAGAAATATTGTTACACCCACTACCATATTCATTAGTTTATCACCAAGCATTTATTCACAATACATTGCTGTAGTGATGCTTTTATGCAACTCTAACTGGGTGTTTGTGTTTTAGGATGGTAGATTTCCTTTTCGTTTGCAAATTATAAAGATTAAGGTTTTCTTTTTGCTTAATGCTTAAAGCTATTGCACACTAATACGTTTTAAATAGTCCATTTAACTCTTTAGCCTACATGTTTACTTCATCGACCTCCCTCTTGAGTTTACCTGTAGCAAATAATCTGAGAGAGATACACCTAGTTTGACACGTACGTTCTTTGTGCTGTCATTTTCCGACAAGAAGACTGGCTTTGATTTGTCACTTTTGCGAATTGCTGTTTTTCCTCTTGGTGTTCGCTAGGAATCAACGTCTGTGTCCCAAAGAGCATCAAGCAAAGCCTGATATCCTGGACAGTGCAAGTGTGTTCCTCAAAAAAAATCCTTGATGGGGCATTCAATTGCTGTGTACTCATTAAATTTAACAATCTGCCAACACTCGCTGACAGCACGCACAACAAGCCTGCGCTCTCATTCTTCTCAGAAGCTGTTTTTTCGTGTGTTACGGGTGCCAAAAGTAGGGTAATTGGCTGCAGCGGCGGCTCACTCGTCTGTTGTTTTAAGATATTCGGCTGACACTTGGGGCAGCCTGGCAGAAATGAGACAGGCCAGCTTTTTCCCTCCCTGATGCACGCAGGCTCACCGTGGCCAAAGCGAGGGTAGATTTAGATGCTTGCCTCATGGATTCTCTGTAGTTTTTGTTCACCTCCTTAAAACTCGAGGCTCATGCAAACACGCTACATCCTGTCTCATCTAGAGCGTCATGAAGAGAATGTGGTTTTAAATGCTGCTCAGAACGTAGGAAAAAAAACCCTTCACAGCCATGTTTCTTCTAGGCGTGTTAGGGTGTTGTGCTTGTGCCTTTAGGCTGAATCCCTGAACTCTTCAAGTATTCTTTGAGCTGCCTTGTGTCCTTTGTTATAGTCAGTAGTCTGTGTTTATACCACGGGCATAACTTTGTTTTGAAAAGTGCTGGGGACAAGAAAGAAACCTGAGTAATCAGTGAGAAACAGGCTTGTAAAGATTGTTTTGGTTATAGTCACTGGTTACCTTGCTAACAGATCTTGAATCTCAATATATAAAACAATCATATTTCTAAGTATAAAATAAGAATGCATCTTGAATTGTGCCGAACAGTTACATTTGTTGACATTTGCTTGTTATCAGGTAGCACTCACCCACTGCACTTCCTCCAGATCAGGAAAAATAACTTGCTGTTTAGCCAGTATCTGCATCACTGTAGTACACAACAGACCTGTTATTTTATGGTGGAGTGCTTCATGGCTGCTGGAGTGTCATGTTCCAGTATAATGGCAGACGAATGACCAACACTTTCCCAGATGGTCTTAGTGACGTTTTTAGAAAATGTTTGGACAGATTTTGTCTTTTTGTATAAAAGACTTTCAGCAAACCTCACTTTCATAAAGTACTGGGGACAAAATCAAGCATTTCCCCCAGTGTGAGTTATGCCTGTTGTATGCCTGTTGTTTGTGTGTTATCTTTGACTACAAGACCACATTTTATGAATAAAATTATAAATCTGATACAACATAAAAGAAAAGACACCCTGCTTTCATATTAAACACCGTTGTTTAGAACTTAGCATAAACTGTGGAACCAAAAGTGGAACCAAAAGTGGGTGCCCTAATGAGTGGACAGCACTGGGGACCAAATCACCTCTCTCTTATCAGTAGATCTTCTGGTTGCATGTCATGAAGCCAAACTAAACAATTCAGTGTTAAAGTTGTTTTGAAAGATTAATTAAGTCCACTAGATTGTCTAATTGTAGCATCAGTAGTACAAATGGATTTGTAATGTTAAATGATCTTGTATGAGATCTTGTAGATCAATCATGGATTTCAGCAACGTCAGACTGAAAGCTCTGGCACTTAACGTGTAAAACAAAGCGTAAAGAAATAGTCCTTAGCTTTTTAAAGAGAGCTTGGATCAAGGAAATCAATGATATAAGAGTGATGTATTTAAAAGCACACATTGTTCTGTTTTGTATTAGATGTGTATTCCTTGGCTTACAGTTGGTTAGCAGTGCTGCATCAAATAAATGAGGGTTTTGACAGTTAAATGTCAACAATAAAAACACATCATACGTTCTCGATTCTGTGCCTTTGCTGGCTTCACCAGCAGTGTAGTTTAGACTTAACTGTGGCCAGTGTAGACTTAACTGTTGTAGACTGTACAGCTCAGGAGAATAAAATTCTGTAGTCACTGAATAGATGGCATTGCTTTCCAAAGATGACGTAGATGTTAACTGCAGTTTTAAGCAGTGCAGTGTTATAATAGCACATAGGACAGATTCAATTAAGCTAGCCATTTACACTGCCATAAACGTCAAAGACATTCAAGCGTTGGTATTGTGTGACATTTTAGTGAGTAATTCCAGTTTCGAGGTTTGTAGCCTGGGGTCTGATGTTATATTGCGGCAGTATTCCGGTGTAAAAGCGGTGACCAGACACGGTCAGAGCTGATGGTTGCGCTCCGTGCCAGCAGTGCCTTAAAGAATCAAACAGGCCTGTGCAAATTATGAGAACCTCTCGCAGATTACTACAAGATGTTGTCCCAGATCAGACAGACTTTGCTTTGGGGAGTCGTCCTGCAGGATCGGAGGGGGTGCGGTGAGGTTTGTAATTTTAAAGCAAAACCAAAGCAGATGTTGGAAAATGAAAGTGGTGCGGGATTACTTTGGGCCGCTTTGAAAAAAAAAAAATGGGAGGAGGGGAAAGAAGGCTATGAACAAACTGGTGTTTTTGTTTTAAGAGCTGTGCAGCCGCTTGGCTGGCTGGCTGTTGTCAGTAAAGAGAGTGGAAAATGAGATGCCATCTTGTGGGAGAATGGAGCCATATTGGGCCGTCCCTGCCGACTGGAGTGTGGGGCTGAGTGTGACACTGCTGATTAGCTAAGAGATTGCCTGCTGTAATGACACTGCATGAGGCTAGCTTTGTACACACACACACACGCACTGCAAACCAGTGTTTTATTGCCTGGGCCCGCAGCTGCCTGTCACTGCTTATGTAAAGCCTCCTGGAATATTGCACCATCTTTAGATACTGCCCTTTTCCAGAGCACAGTCATCTTACAAGGGGTAGACACACATACACAGAGGCCCACACACGGTGGTTCCAGTCTGGTTTGTCCATTTGTAAGTGCATTAATGTGAGGAATGAGGGAGAGGGCGAGGCGGAGAGGAGAAGATGTATTAGGGAGGCAGTACAATTTTCTCAGATGCAGCAGCTGTGACAGTATGGGCTGAGAGCAGGGAGCGGGGGTATTTTTATTGTGTTTGATGCGTGCTTTTCAGTGCCATACCCTGTAAACACACTGGGCCATTCATTTCGCCTAAATGTTTAACTGATGTTTTGCGCTGCATGGCCGGTATTAGTTTTATTGAGCGGTTTCTTCTTCAGCAACAGACTGTAGCCTGGTTGCAATTTGCCGTATTAAATCCGGTGAGGTTTCACAGCTGAGGTACAGTAGTGGTACAAGCAAGAGTAGAAGGATAAAAAAAGTTAAGTACTGGCCACTAAAGCCACCAAGCCAATACATCTTAAAGCCAAAATGCAGAATCGGTAGCTAGAATAAAAGATACATGTTTACGTTAAAACGCATGCCTCAGTAATAAATAACGGTGCAGCTGTGGCTTTGAAAAAGGAATTTTATTAAACATCTGATCTGATCAGCCTGATCTAGTTTGTCATTAGGTACTATTTAACTCAGGGGTCAGGAACTGAAGGCAAGAGTCCAGCACAGTTTGGTGATTTTCCTGCTCTAGCGCACCAACTAAACCTGGTGATTAACTAATGAGTTGAGTCAGGTGTGCTTGAGAAGGAAAACCACCAAACTTTGCAGGAATCTGGCCCTCCAGGACCAGATTTCCTCACCCCTGGTTTAGCTCCTGCAGTGGTAGCCTAGGTATTTAACACCTTATTTTATTTAAGACCTAATTTCGAGTGAAATTGGTACACTTTAGCCAACAGAGCTAAGTCAAGGGGACAAGTGGACCAGCTCAGCAGGGAGGACCACCAGTCACCACACTGTCACGTTTGCTGTTGTGGCAATTACAGTTAGTGAATTGAGACTAAATCTGACCAAATAGGTTTATTAATTGAATGCAAAAAAAAAATCTCAAGGCAGGTGGCTACTCATTTTTAGTAGCTGAAATGTGAAACGTTTTGGCCAGGGTCATCAGACAATAGGCAGTGAGTACCCCTGGGTCTGAGCCCAGTAAGCCTTTGTTTGGCTTTTTTCCTGACACCTCGAAGAAATGTAAATGATAATCGATACTCCATCAGCGATTGCTCATGGCCCGCGTCCACTGTGGATTGTTGGCTTAGGCTGTAAAGTGATTGATCTGCCTCATAGGTAGCAATCAATAAGGAAGATGTATACGCTTAATTAAGAGCCACTGGGTCATGTGAGTGGATATTTTTTGTATCATTATAACTCTAATAATAACATTATGGGTTCTTGTACTGCTGGTTGTCTATTTGCTTTATTAGCTGTCTGATTTGCATGTGGAGGAAGGCTCATTAAAGGCTCTGGGTGTGACTACAGGATTACACCCCCCCCCCAAACACACCCTTTCTCTTTTTCCCCTCCACTCTTTTTAAAAGAGCTTGTGGGTGAGAGTGAGCGACATCACAGGGTGGGACATAAAAGCCTGGGCTGCTGCAGGATTGGCTCATAAAGCAGGTTTGGAGGGTTCTGTCTGATGGCAGACCAGGGCTGGATTTCTTTTACTGCTGCTTGTGCCGCGTGAGCCGCGATAATCAAGTCCTGCCCTGATGTTTTAATGGGCACTGTGTGGGGATCTAAACGGGTGAATTATGGGCCTAAGGGGAGACTGACCTTGCTGCCTTTGTGTGCTCTAATCAGCTCTGAGTCATCAGAGAGAAGGCGTCGCGCGGCCTCTCCACCACTCTGCCCTTGCTATGCCCTTGCGGTGGGGCTACATCCTCCTGACAGCAGTGGCCACTTACGAACAAGGCAGCATCGGATAGACACCTTGTCTTTTGGTGACTCCTCTCCCTCATGCTGCACTGTATTTCGGTGTCATGATATTTGCTAAATATTTCACAAAATTACAAAATCCATGTTTTAAACCCCTGTTTGCTAATCTATGCTAAAAAATAAATATTACACAAACCTTCAGGGGTGTAATAACTGCAGTACTCTATCAAGGGAAGCCACTGTCAGTGATCAAAACCACTCTCAAAGATGGTTCTTCAAGGGTTTTGTTAGTAAAGACACTGGTTCTATATAGAACCATGAACACTTAAATAACCGTTTGCATGCTTGTGGGTTTTTGTCTGGTGAAATGGTTCTTCAGATTGATGGAAAATGTTTTGTATATGGTTCTGTATAGAACCTTTATAGAATACTTCTATATGGCACTAAATGGGGTTTTGCTATTGTTATGATGTGAAGCTTGTAATAAAACACAAACCTTTTTTGGTGCTTTATAGAACCGTTTTCAGACAAATTCTACACAGAACCATATTTAACACACTCTCCATCAGTTTGAAGAACCATTTCACCAAGCAAAGAACCATTTCCAAATGCAAACGGTTATTTGAGAGTTCTGTATAGAACCATTCTCTTTGCTAAAGAAGCCTTGAAGAAGTATCCTTGTTAAGAGTGTAGGCATCTGGATGCATCCTACCAAATAAAGTTGGTGGACAGATGGGAGGGGTTCATGCACGCTAAATGAAGGTGGAGTGTGAAGATGGTGTGCTGTTTAAGGATTTTATGAGGCAGAGCATGGTTTTAGAAGATCTCTATTTATGCCCAAGGACATGCTATGTTGCAGTGCATTGTTTCTGAATAAAAATGTGTATTTTATTGTCAATCCGCATATCACGTAATAAGAGACTGAATCAAGAACCGTGATATTTTTAACACAGAGTATCAAAAATGGAATTGAATCTTGAGCTCAGACTCAAAAATTGTACCAAACCTGAAAATGTGTTTCACTGCACCGCACAAACCTGATATAGCTTGTTTCGATTAGACTGTTCTGGGAACACATCAGTGTTGTAAACCAGACAGAGAGCATAGTTTCAGAAAGGAAACTTACATAAGAACAGAATATACAGTATGTTCTTTCTCTGCTCTTTCCAAACTGTCTGGACTGCCCAGCAAATGATCTACGTTGCTGTAAGTTTCGTCATCCATCAATATCAGTAAACGTACTAAAGCTACAAATCAATATTGTTGTTCGGCACCTACAGTCCTGTAATCATAATTTTAACGCTAAAGTTTGGTCAGTAGGGGGAGCGCTCCACTCAGTCCGTCTATGAGCGCAGCCATTAGCTCACGAGCCGCTGATTGCTCCTATGTAAATGATATGTAAATGAGATTCTGGAAGGTGGGGCTTGATTTTATACACTGAAACTGATTCATCATTTGTGCTCAAATCTTTGCTTGTTTCCCGTATGAGAGTTTCATGAATCAGACGCGGACAGTTCATACGTTATTAAATACAGTAAAATATCACTCCTTTTTACACCGCTTTGATGAATAAGGGTCTTTGTGCATTGTGAAAATGTCTTGAAGTATCTGGTTATATTTGGGCCATATCGCCCATCCCTACTTTACCGGTATAGATAACATATTGTCCAGCGCCTCCTCTACTCTCCCTCCCTCCCTCTCTCCTTTCACCAGAGACAAAAGCTGAGTGTGCATGGATATGTAGCTATCTCTATTGTGCTTCCTCCTTGCAAGCCTACGTGCAGCTGCTAGAGAAAGGAAGAGCAGGGAGGAGAGAGAGAGAGGCGAAGAGGGGAAGAGTGTAAACAATAAGCCGCAGCAGCGCTATCCAATGGATCAATTTGTAATAAATCTGTTGCCTCAAGCTGTTGAGCGATCGCGTACTGCAAAGGTGACTGCATTTTTCTGTCTTAAGCAAGGCGCTTCGGATTAGGTTGACATTTCAGTGCATTTAATGAACCCACTGGCACGAGAATGCAGGGAAATTTAGTGAAGACCAGTAATTCACTTATCAAAACAAGATTTTCTCACCCACTTTTATCATTGAAGCGTTTCCCTGCAGCTCGCTCTGTCCCTCCCTCCTTTCTTCTTTTCATTTTTTTCCCTTTCACTTGCTCTTTCTTTCAGCCCCGGTATAAAGAGAGGCTTTGGTTAGTGTGAACAGACATCGACATAATCAAATAACAAGTAACGAGTCACATAAGACCGTCATGCTGATAGAATAATTAAAAATCAACTACCGCCTTAAAAGCCTGTAAGGCTGTTAGCCTGGAGTCTGTCTCCATATTTTCCAGAGAGCGCTAGTACAGAGTGAACCTGCTTTTATTGGCCTTATTGGCTACTGAAAAGCCTGGCGATAAATTTGATGGTCTACTCAAAATTTAGTACTTGATATATTAGCTGTAATATGTATTCATCTGACAGAAAAATGTAAGGGTGTCAGTCATTGTGTCGAGAGCAGAGGCGGTAATTTGATCCCCACTATTTTAAGTGATCCTTTAGGGATTTCACACGGTGAAGAGAGCATGGCACGGGACCCGCCTCATGAAATAAACATCAGCAGACGGGAGGAGACAAGAGGAACGCAATAAAGTCTAAGTCAACAGAATTATTGATTTTATTCAAATGGCAGTTTTAGCCCCAGTATGTGTGAAGAGATGAGATGGGGGTTATTTTCTGTGCAGTTAGACGCCTCTCTGAGCTTTGGGAACTGGCTTGTACAGTGCTGCCTTTCAGAAAACACAGGACTCTCTCGGAAAGTATTGGATGTTTTAGCGAAGCTCATTGTCCACTATGTATTTGAAATAGAAACGTATTGATTGCTGGATAAAGTGGGTGGTTAGCGCTTGTGCTTGTTTTATCATGAAAGAAAGATAATGAAAGCAGAAATTAATTCCGGCGCGTATCGTTGGCTCCTGTGGGACTGATGTTTGGGGGGGGAGCGGTGGAGGAGAGGCTCATTCTGCAAGTCAAAAGTGTTACTATTCAAATCAGATAGATTTGTCTGCACAAAACAGGGGGATTTTTATTGCATGAACGCTTTAATTGGCTTTTTCGCTTATCATTATGATGTTTATCTTTATGTTCTCTTTTTTTTCTGCCTTCCCCGGGGGGTGCCTTAAATACATTTCAATGTTTTAATAAGAGTGTTTTGCTGGATTTGGTATTTTATTGCATTTTTATCAGAAAACACTTTGTGTGTGTGCCAGATACAAAGCCTCAGCCACTGACACAGTTTTGCATCTTAGACATCGCTGCAAAGGCTGCTTTGTCTCACCATTGTCTTTAATTACACAAATGCCTCGACGTAGGCTTGTAACATCACAACATCCACCCTCCGGAGAGCCCCCTTCTTATCTTGTTGACATACATCGCCCACTTCTTATAGGGGTTATTATTGAGATCCTCTCTGGTTTGAGTGCTACTGTATAGCCTGCATTAATTTCCCCTGTCTGAAGGGTGGTGTGTGTGTATGCTCATGCGCTTTTAAACACTCCTGTCAAATATTATCATAAAAGGGAGCATCACCATAAAATGGGTGCTTGTGTGCATGGATGAGCGATTGCCTGTGCTCTCGCTTACAGTTTCTTGTAATTATTGGAATTGATGTTTGCAGTGCCGCTCTAAATCTGTAGGCTCCGTGGGTAATAAAGATGGGGGAGCAGTGAAGCTGCTAGGCTGCGAAATAAAAGGCAATCAACCTTCCACTTCCTGCCTCTCTCGCGCAAAATGAAGCAGCAGAAATACTAATTAAGCGGAGCAGAGAGCGGCTCCTGACTGCACTGTTTTCTCACCCAGGCGTTGTGATGAAGATGCCTCAGCCTTGCTTCTGCTGCTGCTGTAGGCCTCCCCCTCCAAAAACAGTGCCTCATTATTTCCCCAACAGTGCCTTGCCCCAGGCTTTAGATTAGGAGGGTCCCCCTCACTCCCTACAACTAAATCTGGGGGGAGTATTGATTTTTTTTTTTCTTCAGTATCGACACTAATTTCAGTACCTTCGTTTGTATACTTTTAAATACAAACCAAAGGTGTGTCTGGTTTAAACCACAAATGAGTGTGAGGTGCTGGAAGTGGGAGGATTTATTGATGGTAATGAATTGCAGGCTAATCAAGAAGTACTGGTGTTATTAACATGCTTACAGAAGTTTAGACAGCCAATCACTAGTTAGTATTTTGGAACAAGCTTGCAGGTTCTCTCAGGGGTGCACTAGGTGTTAGGTTAGGTATTAGGACAAAATTTTCTTTAGTACTCAGTAGCCCTGAAGTTGTTCGGTTGGTCCCATAAGGTATTACATTTCTATACCCAGCCCTATACAGTATCGTAGTATTTTCCAAACTTACTGTGATATGATATTTAAGTTTGCATTAATAAAATTAATGACCCCTTGTTTCCTACTTCTTGGTGCTGTTTGCTAAAAGAATGTCTGACAGCTTGTTTTGATTGGACTGCTTTGTTCTGTTCTCCGTCTTTTACAGTTACACCAAAAGGAACCTTTTTTTTTGTATTGTTAATGTTAACCAGACAGAAACCAAATTTACAGAAAGAATGCTTATTATTTTGTGTGTATTTTGAACTGTTCTTTCAAAGCAATCTGAAGCACCCTTACAATTAGCTAGTTTTTGCTCTGTTACAGTGCCATATGTAAAAATACGTTCAAAAACTATGAATCCAATGATTTAGATCTTTAGATCCAATAAAACAGAACTAATTATACCTTGTCCTCCATTAATTACTGCTAAAACATCATTATGCCAACAGGTATACTGGTATAGGCAGTATTTTGCCCAGCGTTACCCATCGTTGCTTCAGTTCATCAGGAAGGCTGCAGTTGAGGTGGTTACAGCGATGGAGAAAGAAGCTCGTCTAGTGGCTCGAGATTTGTCCCGGCCCAACCCCCACGGATCGGTGAGCCGAAACCGGCCCTTCCTGATTGTGATCGGCACCCGTGCCGAAGTGCTCTGTTCCCTCGGCTGCTCTGGAGAGGAAGGCAGGCTCGCTATTGATCCCGCCATTGATTTCCGAGATCACTGCCTGTTTCTGATGACACTGAAGTTGGCGCTCTCTTTTGTCATCTTAAGTGTTCTTTGAATCCTGCCTCGCCTGTTAGCGAAGGCGGCATCGGAACATAATGGAGGCAGCTTTGTAACCTCCGTTTCTCCCAACGAGGAGATTAATTATTGTATTATTGCAATCATTTCTCACCTTTTAAGCAAATTACAGGGGGCTGCACATGCGTGGATTTTTCCACCAAGTGGCAGGGTGTTTTGTTCGTTCTTTCAGAGGCTTTGCGGCTGCTGCCGGATTTGAGAGCCGAGGTTTGCAGGGGGTTTTAAACAGTGTATGCACTAGGCGAGCTCTTTCTCTCTTCCTCCGTTTTTACCTGTAATCCTGTTTTATCTGCTCTTGTCTGCCTGTGGAGGAGTGCGGAGCCAGGAGCCCCAGCGCAACCCCTGCTTACCAGCTTGGCCCTTTTGTTGTGGAAAGGTCTGGTGCATCTCTAGGGACGAGGGTATAACAATTCAGAACAGTTTCAGTTTGATTTACCTTTTTCTAGTGTCACGATTCGGTTAAGTTTTCTGTTTTTGAGGCGATGCTTTAGCTTAGAGATGAACAGTCATATCCATCTTTCTTGTGCAGCTTAGACAGCACAGGTAGTATATATCGCATAGTAATGAAATCTTTTCTCCATTCATTTTGATTGAAATGACATTTCATTTTGTTTTTCCTGGTATTCAAACTATGTTGTGTTTCTCAGAATTATGGTCCCGTTTTTTCTTTTAAAGATTAAAATAATTAACTCCTGGTTTTGATCAGTATTTGATTTTGATTGAAACTTTTACTCACTGGCAGGGACAGTCAGGCTGGTCCAGAGTCGTCTTCCTAGCTGCCTTAGTGCCACCCGACCTGGGTATAGGCCTGCTAGGAGACCACACACTCCCTGCTGTTGTCCTCCTCTTTGCAGAATGCTAATTAGCGTCGAGTGAATCTCACCCGCCCACGCTGCTCCGAGAGCTTTGTGCTTTCCAGTCCACATCGTTTGGAGGTGAAAAACATTTCAGGAAGCTGTAGTGAGTGTAACTAGTCTGAAATGAAAAGGTTGGCTGTGCTGTGTTTCTACATGTTTTGGCTGACCCCTATTCATTTCCGCTCATAACTAAGAGTAACCTGTTCTTGGCACCTATTGCTTGTCTTTTTTTTCCCCTTTTTCTCTAAAGGATCCCTTTGAAGGATCCATTGGTGCTACCTGGGTGCTGACAGCGAGCTGTGTGATATTAATAGTCACCCAGCGGTGGCGTTTAAAAGGTTCGGTCCATGCTCTCATCACTCACCTCCGTGTCAACTGTCAGCACACAAAGCCGGCTTTCTGTCAGTAATTATCATGTACGGCACTCTGTGCAAACATGAATTAATAAAAGCACGGAGAGGTGAGGCGCCGCTGCCTCGTTTCGTTTTGCCTCGTGCCGGGGCGTGCTTGTCTCACCAAGCCGGGGTGGCTCGTTGTAATGAAAGCCAAATAATGCTCTTGACAGCGGCAGTTTAAATTTCACTCCTCGCCGAAGCAGCTTTGTCACATTGCAGCCATCAGCCGCTCTGCGTCTTGCCTCAGAGAGAAAGACAGGGAGAGAGAGCGAGGGTGAGCGAGAGACATTGAGTATGGCAGAGAGAGACACCATTGCTGTTTCTGGCCGCCTCACGGAGTGTTGCAGTATGCCCTGCTAATCATCGACATGCACTACAAATTAGACTGAAAACAATACAATTCTCTCTCTCGCTCTCTCACACTCTCTCTCTCTCTCTCTTCCCCAGAGGGTTTTGTCTTGCCCGTGCAGCCGTGGAAACAGCACAAACGGGGTTGGGTGGTTGGGGGGGGTTTAGAAGAGCGATTTCCTCTCTCATTGTCTCCCCTCACTTTACCTTTCTGAGGCAGTGCCAGAGGAGGGCTTGTCTGGCTTGTAAATGGCGGCGTGGCGATAAGGATGATGAAAGGGAGCAATAAGGGTGACCTTTCCTTGGATAGAGAGATGGTGTGCGAGAGAGACTGGGTGAGCCGTGCTGGGGGAAAGGCTTCGGCAGGAAATGACAGGCATGCCTTAATTGTGTCAGACACTTGAAATGAGAAACAATAATGTGGTAACAGTTGGCTCCCGAGATTACAATCTGTCTCGCAGGTTGAAGGAGTGGCAGTGGAGGACTCTGAGAGCGGCGGAGCGGCTCGGCCATAAAAGAGCGTGTTTATATTCCTCTCCCAGGCTGTGATTGCGCACCTCAGCCCCTCGTTCTCTCTCTCTCCCTCTCCCACTCTGCTCCCAGTGCTGCCGTGTGTTTTGTGTCGGTGTGAAGCGAGCGCCGCCGCAGCACCACCTGATTTGACTTGGTAATGCCGCGCTGATGAGTCTGGAGGGAAATCGGCCGGAGGAACACAAATGCGCAGCAAAACTGCTCCGTTAAAGATGCTGTCAGTTCGCTCCCCGCCGCTGATAAAAAGCGAGAATGAAGTAGGGGAAAGAAAGGGGGGAGTAAGTAGATATAGCTGTCAAAGCCTCAGTGCCTGTAGCCGCCCACTGTTCTGCGAAAGGGCGCTAAGAGGTGTAGATTGGCACCAGCATCGGGCACCTGGCTGGTGATTTATTTTATATTTGTGGCAGTGCAAAAGGTAGATCTCTCCTCGAGAACGTGGCTTATTTACATCTTGATTAGCGCTGCTTCTCGCAGGGATAGAAGATAAGCCCCTTTCATTGTTCAGAGTAATACGGTGTGAGGGAATATTGAATATACCAAAGACATAAAGTGAAGCTATGAGCGCTGCTGAGATAAGGCCAGGCTATTAATTCATGTGATGGATTTTAAGAACACGTTTTTATTGGAGTTGTAGCCTTTCTCCTGCACAGTTGAAAAAGACACGCACATTTTTGCACACTAGCTGCCCAAGGACATCGGGGGGGCTCGGGATCTCGGCCTTGAGTGAAGATAATTAACTTAAAGATTAGCTCCAGTCAATTCCCAACACTTTGTTCATAATGCATGCGCCTCCAGCTCCGTGCGCTGTGCTAACTAAAGGATGCACCGTCCAAATACCTGGAAGGGCATCTCTCTTACTCTCTCGCTCTCTCTCTCTTTCACTCTCCCTTGTGCTCTCTCCCTAGCATGCTCTCTTTCTGTTTTGCTGTCTCTCTCTTTCTCCCTCTTTCTCCTTCTCTGTCTTTCTCTCCTTCTCTCTTGCTCAATCACTCTTTCTTTCTCTCTTGCTTTCTCATGTTCTCTTTTTTGTGCTCTCTTGCTGTCTCCCTAGCTTTTTCTCTACATTTCTTTCTCTCGCTCTGTCTCTTTTGTTCTCTGCTTTCTCTTGCCTCTCTTCTCTGACTGTTGCTTTCTGTTTCTCTCCTCTCATTTGTCTCTCACTTGCTCTCTCTTAGCTATTTTATTGCATAATGTTCTCTCTCTCTCTCTTTCTCTCAATCTCTCTCTCGTTCTCTCTCTCTCTCTCTCCCTCCCTCTCTCCCTCCCCCACTCTCCATTTTTCCATCTCTCCATCTCTTTTGTGAGAGCTCACACACATTCTCTTTTTCATTCATTCTCTTTCACTCTCTCTCTATGCCTGGCTCTCTCACTCTGTCATTTTTGGTCTCTCTCTTTTTCTCACTCTCTGCCTTTTTTTTTTCTTCTTCTTTCTTAACAATACAGTTTATTTTCTCTCTCTCTCTCTCTCTCTCTCTCTCTCTCTCTCTCTATTTCTCTCTCTTTCTCTCTGTCTGTTATCACGATGGATATTGTGGCAATTAATATTAATGCAGTGTGAAGCATGCTAGAGTGGCCTGATCCTTGTGCCTGGGTAGAGGAGCAGTGGTAAAGCCGTGGCGGGCGGATAAGGATCAATACAGGATATGACAATCCTAATGTGCTGGCTGAGCTGAGAGAGGGATGAAGATGGTGGATAGAGGAGGAGGACAGAGCCAGGAGACAGCAGCTTCTCTCTGCTGCCGTGATTACACACAACAGCTGCAGCCGCCATTGTGCGTGGCTGTTTATTTAGTCGTGCGGTAATGATGCTTGACCTTTCCATTGAAGTCCTTGCCCGACCTTTTAACAGCGCCACCCCCTCCTTCACCCTACCCAAAATTCTGAAGAAAAGCTTTGTCCTTGCCCGTGTGTGTGGTCTGAATAGGGGTGGGCGATATGACGTCGCAATACTTGAAGACGTCTTCACAAAATATATCACAGTTCAGTTTCATTTTTCTGAGTTTGTGAACAGATTGAATGTAAAACACTAGTGCCACATTTTAAAAGGGGCTTCCATTGATGTCTCAATTTCTGTATAATTCAATCATTAAGATGTAAACGAAGTCATTCAGAGTGGCTGGATGTGAAATTTTTTGTAGTAGAAAAACTGACCAACTCAGATTTGTTTTCGGTGGTGGTTATAGGAACCAGGGGTGCAAATATAGCTGTTTAATGTACTATCCAAAGTGACCAGTAAACTTTTTATATGAAATGTTAATAATGCTAAAATAGTGATAAATCTGTACTATTTTGCCATACACTGTTAGAAATAAAGGTTCTGTGCAGGTACATTTCTCATTTATCAAGGTACAAACAATGTACATGTTCCCTCAAAGGTACAACAGTGGTTTTAAGGTCCAACTGTGTACCTTAAATAAGTTTTTAACAGGTTAAAAATATGTATTTGTACCTTTTCATAACCTAATGGTTTAAAACAGAGCAATAAAATAAAAAGCCTGGAGATCAGACGGGGTGTGTGGAGTCAATACAGCTTAGAAAATATCATTTCAATGGATTATGGAACAATTATGTTCCCTGACTAAAGGTGCTGCGATGTACCCTCAAGGGTACCACCCCAGTGACAAGAGAGGAACTGCCCCAGTGACAGTTTCAGGCTTTTTTCTGAGAGTGTACAGCACTCTGCGTGTACCTCTTCACCAGGCCAAAAGCTTATCTGAGAACTATCAGAAAAACAGTGCGTCAGGTATAAGGCAATATATTTGTAAACATTTTGTATAATATCTGACTTAAGTTAGTTTTTTTTTTTAGACACATGAAACACCTGAGACGTGTAGTTCCTATCACTGCCGCTGTGGTGACTCAGTAAATGTCTCTGCAGTGGTGCATTTTGCATCAGACCACTCTAAATGACTTTGTTTACATCTTTATCATGTAGTCATGCAGATGTTTTGAAAAATCTGTGGAATTCCTCTTTTTAAAACACTGTGTTAAACACCAATGCTTTTTATTCAGTTTATGCAAAAGTAAACAATTTAAGAATGAATATGAGAGGAAAATCAAATGACTGGTGGAAGTAAATAAAATAAGATAATGGCAGACTTGGTTTAAATCCTGTCAGCTACTTGTTACTATGCAGTTTTGCAGTTATTAGCAGTTTATAGTACAATTTAAATTTGTCTTTATGATAGTGTTCAGTGTTGTAGAAGCGCTGACGATACTCACAATATATCAAAAAAGCGTTGTTATGTAACTTATCACAATATTTTTTACATATTTATGTAGTGCCCACCCCAAGGTCTGAAGCTGGTAGGTGTGTGAGACTGTCAATGGTCAGCTAGACTGTGAATGGTCAGGTAGACTGTGAATGGTCAGTTAGAACCTGTTAGAACCAAATATGAGCTTGTCTTAAATTAGTATGCATTATTATTGCTACCACAAAGCACTTCATTATGCAAGATTGCACTAAACTCGCTGTGTTATGATTAGCCAGTTTCCTTAAATCAGAGTCAGCCACAAGATACAAACGTAATCTCTTCTTTTTCTCCCAGGGAGGCGAGGGAGGGTGAGCGCTAGAGAGAAAGAGAGAGGGAGGGAAGGAAGGAGGGAAAGCATAGTAGTGAGGGAGGAGAGGAAAAAAATGGTGTCTGAAAGAGAGCCTGTAAATCATCTAGCATTAGGAAGCTGTGTAGTCTTTTTGGCGAGTGCTTTGCACCATGAGCTGTTTGGATTTTTTCTGCCTTTTTAAAAAAAAAAAAGGAAAAGAAAAAAGAAGGGGGGAAAAAGCAGCGATATTTTGTTCCATTAGGTTGGATTGAGTGTTGTTCTTTTGTGTCCCAGTGTTTGCACTGAGCGCCTTTCATCCCAGGGAAGGTTTGTTTTTTCATCTCGGGCAGGCTAGGTAGCGAGCGCTGCAGCGCGGGGCTCCCTGGAGAAGCCCATTATACAGGAGAGATATCAAACCATGAATCATTTATACTAGCCGCGCACACACGCGCCACCTGCATATTTAATGAAGGATTATTGCATTTCATAAACAGAGTTTTAAAAAATTGAAATCATATTGATCCCTTCAGTCAAGAGGGAAGTGCAGAGCAGTGATTGGATCTTATCTGTTTCATCATAGCCGTCCAGCTTGTCAGGGTTTTTTTCTGTTTCTCCCAAGTCAATTAATTTTTTTCCCTCAGTGCTTTCATACAGTGCTCAGTAGCCATTTTGACTTGCTTTTAAGAGCCACCCACATATAGCGAGAGACCATTTTATCAATTAAAGTGCCTTTATGATAGAAAAACAGAATTTTCTTGTGCAGTTTTCTTGCTTTTCTGAAAAAAGAGTCTGATATTATTAAAGTAGGGATGCACTGATATGGGAATTTGTGGACTGATGCTGATATCTGATTTTTCATGCATGTATCTGAAGATGCTGATCCGTAAATGTTTAGAAAATGTTAAAAATGGGACTAAATCTACCTGGATTAGCGTGGTGGAGAAATAAATATTTATTTCTTATGGTTCCAAATGTGGTAAAAAGAATAAAGTGTGGATTGTTTTTAAAAGATGGGCCCAGCATTCAGTATCTATTCTGCTCTTCTGGAATGGAATAAATGGACAAATATCGCTTTGAAAAAGAATTTAAATTTAAACATCTGTATGCCAATCATTTTTTTTAAGAAATTATCTACCTATATAATTCCAATGTCATTGTGCTTAAAGTGCAAAGCGAATTACTCACTCCCCACTTAAATGAGACACAATATAGAGCATCCAATCAGAACAGAGGTCATTTCATATCAGCCCTAAAGGCACATTAAGAACAACAGCCTGTTTAATTCTACGGTCCACATATGGAAAATGAATCTGTAAAAAATGGCCTAATTTGAGTTCATGACTTTTGTGATGTAACAAAATATATTTACATATTCCATTTACTCAGCCTACAGCTGAACCCACCTATTCACACTGAGGGCATAGCAAGTGTTTCAGCTTGGACTGCTTTTTAAATGAAGCACAATATAGAGCATCCAATCAGAACAGAGGTGATTTACATATCAGTCTTAAAGGCACATTAACAAAAACCCGTTTTAATTCTAAAAGATATTAGAGAGGATGGAAAATGGTCATGAAGAAAAAAATAAATTATGTTTTTGGGACATTAGACCACACAGAAATATCACAAGTGAACTTCAGTGAAAAAGTAAAATAAAAAACAAGAGAAATGTAGAATATGGACTTTTAACTCCCTTTAAATGAGGCACCACTCTTTGTGTAAGATGGCGATGGTAGTGCAGGTTTTGGTGGAGGTGTTGTTTGTCTGTGAAGGTGTTTGGACAGACCCTGAGGTTAATGCACCGGAAAAGAGTGATTTAGGTCAATGGTGGTGTCTGCATCTGTCACTGAGACCCAGCAGAAGGGGGGGGTGGTCATTGGGGGTACATGCAAACCCTCAGCGCTGTTATAGCCACCTCCTGTAGAGTCATCACAACCCACACTGGCTACAAATAATCAGTTTCTCCTCTTTATTAGGGATCAGACCACTAAAGCCTCAGCAAATACTGAACATCCGCTGCTCGCCTGCGCTCTCCCACTCTCTCACTCTCTCCCTCATTCTCTCAGACACATTCACACTTCAGTTTCTGTGTAAATATCACACTCGCTGATGAGGGGGAAAAGTGCTTGCATCTCCACAAGGGGATTAAGGGAGCCATTTTGTTTATCTCTTTTGTCCGTCTCTCCTGGTGACTAGTGCTGTTTAACTGTCAAAGAGGTGAATTTTCTATTCAGGAGTATGAAATATTCATACTATTTCAATGTACTAGCATAATATTATAATTGCCAGATCTGTATCATCAGGCCATTACTCAGATTTTCCAATACTATTTGTATTGGTTTGATGCTAATATAATTTAACACCCTCTGATGCATTAAACTGCTCTGATCTGTTCACATTAGACTGTTAGAAAAGGTTACTTGGTTAAGTATAAGGAAAGGCTGACCGTTTTAATTAAGGATTTATCATGGGTTCTGTCCACCAAGGCTATTTAAGATGCTCCCACATGGTTTGGCAGGGACCTTTACAGAAAAGGCTCCAACAGCAAGATATGTCATTAATTTTTTCACTGTGTTCACTCTTTGCATTTATTACAGCTTCCATTCTTTGGAGACTTTCAGTTTTTTAAAGAAATCTGCGGGGATATTTTTTTCACATCTCCACACTTCAGTCTTAGAAGTTGGTTTGCATGTTCTCCCCTTTACAATCCAAGTAATCCCAAACACATTCAGTGATGTTGAGGTCTGGACTCTGGGGTGGTCAGTCCATTGTTCTGAGAACATCAGCAGCTTCGTAGTTTGACTTGGCAAATTTTCTCCTTTTTTTCGTTTCCTTTGCTCTGTAACACTAAAGGCCCATAACTTTGACTTTGACAACTGTTTTTAAACGACGATTAAGAAATTGAATAAATAAGTGGTCTCTGATTTTTGAACAGTACTGTAGCTTGCGTGTTTCAGGTACCTTATAGCACCAGTAAGGTTTGGTCCAGTTACCCTTAGCTGTGCAATAATCCAGAATACCCTGGAAAGGGTTATGTTCACAGCATTATTAATAAACGGATCTAAATGGCTCATCAGTTACTGATCC
This sequence comes from Colossoma macropomum, assembly GCF_904425465.1. Lineage (NCBI taxonomy): Eukaryota > Metazoa > Chordata > Actinopteri > Characiformes > Serrasalmidae > Colossoma > Colossoma macropomum. The sequence goes on along the minus strand of NW_023494802.1, from coordinate 11,710,661 downwards.
TTTACCTGAGTTTGTTTGGGGCTGATTTCCCAGACGCTGATTTAAGCCTAGTCTTAGAAAGTGGTCTTAGAAAGTGGTCAGTGGACTTAGAAATACTTTTGCCTGGATCTGTGAAATATGAAGTATTTATATCTGCATGAGTATCAGTAAATGTGGAAATACTGATTATTGCCATCAGTCTAAACCTTTTGTGTGAAAGCACCACCATCCTGTGCACCAGTAATAGGGCATCAGAATACTTTTTGTAGAGAGCAAGTTGGTCAAATGAGCTAAAGTAGTTCTAATACCCACATGCTAATGACATGACTCAGAAAAGACTGAAGACTTTTGCTCTGGTATCATTTTTAGCAGCTTTACTGCTCTGATATCTTCTCTTCTTTAGCTTTTGCTAGTCACCGGTGCAGATCTGAGTTGAACCTTGCAGCAGTGCCAAACAGGAAGAGGAATTTTTTTTGTCCTTTTAGTCAAACGTTTTTGGTTTCTATCACGCTACTGTATTAGTCAGAACCAGCTCTTATCAGTTCATAAGTTTCAGTATCTCACAGGGCGAAATAACTGTTCTGCTTCATGTTTTTTATCTGATATAGTGAAACAGTGTCATGACCTATTCCAATTTCATCTGTGCTTTGGCAGGCCTGGGTCAGAAGCTTGTGTTTAGTTGTCAGATTACTTGCTGAGTAGTGATGGTATTAGGCTTGCTTGTTGCATTATTACAGTGGTTGTTGTGCCTTGGCTTCTGCATCTACTCAGGTTTTTGGAGAGCTGTCCCTGCAGACTGGCCTGATTTTGACCGTGCCAGCAGTGATTAATGGGGGCACGGACTGCGCTGTATAAAACTGGATTTGCATAGAAGCTTATGGCACACAAGTGGATTAGCTGGCTTCAGAGGTGAACGCACGTAATTGACTCTGATGTTTTTTGTTTCCCCACAAACACAGCGGCAAAAAAAGGAAAATAAAGAAAAATCCAATCCAGGTGCAGTGACCTCCCCTGCCTCCCCGCTGCACTTCTGCCTGCTTGATCATGTGGATCTGAATGCGGAACGAGCTCGTCCTCTGGGGGCCCCTCGTGACTAACCTCCTCTTGTGCACCATTGAGAGAGGACTGTGTGAATGTGTGTGCGTGTGGAGAGGAGAGGGGGGTAAGATGGCTGCATGTGCTGCTATGACTGGACTCTTCTGTTGGGGACAGCTGTGTGGGGTCAGAACAAAAAAGTGCCTTCTTCCCTGAGCACTACCCCTCACTGCCTCCTCCTCCTCCTCCTTCTGTCTCTCTCGCAGTCCCTCAAAGCAGGGTGTCACAGCTGTAGCTAAAGAGAACGAGGAATGTGGAGGTTAAACTGTTATTGCTATGGATGCATTGATCCAAGTTTGTCTCTCGATACCAACAATTTCAATACAGGACAAAAGATAAATCCTTGAAATGTTTTAAAATTGAAAACTGTAGCACAGATTGCACCCCTCAGTCTATTCGTAGGGTCTCTGATCTGATTTGCTGGTTTTTGTGTAAACCACTGTCAGAAGCCAAAGCTGCACATCAGCTACACTTCGGGGGTGGGGGGTGGGGGGTTATTGGGGGGGGGGTTATGCTCTGTGCATAACCTTGAAGAATTCTGTTGCAATTTTTGTGGGTTATTTTATTGTATTCGGCCAGACAAATCTATGTAGTGCATAATTAGAGTTATGCCGAGTCAATATATATTTTTAGCACATAAAAAAATGTAATATTTTGAAATATTGAAAATTGTATTGAACCTGAAAATATGTGTATCATTACACCCCTGTTGATACCAATTCCAATATCTGACTCAGGGTATTGGTTAAAGCCTAATTCTGATGCTCTGTCAATAAGCTTGTCTTTTGTAATAGTGTAGCATATAAGTCTGAACCTAAATGCGCAGTGGAGGCCAATGTGTCGTCATGCATCAGTCTTTTTTTGTGCAAATTTTTAAATAGTAATGTCTTAAATTAAGGTTTGCATTAGGAACATTGTATAAAAACATTTAAAAAATAAATCTGTTTACAACAAAGTGTCAAAATCTAACACTTTACATATAATTTTGCTACTACTTAGTTACTATATTGGTGTTTTAAAATGCTGTTTTCTTTTCCCTTTACTCTGCTGTGCCTCTCAGTATAGACACATTCAAACAGTTTGAGCGACAGCAGATCAACAGTGAAAATATCAGCCAAGTATAACTGTTTCACAGTTTCTGCAAGAGACGTTAGAAAAGTGATTTGTAATCACTGTTCATGCAAAGTATCAAGAGAGGATAAATGACCCAAAGCTGCTCCACTATAGGTGCGATACACCATCTGAAAACACGGCGTCCAGTCAATACCAGAATGCCTCTGGTAGCACACTGATGCATCTGTAACCACAATTTTTGAAACAGTGGAAAAATTCACAATGATGGTGCCAAAGTGCAAATTAAAAATATTGGAGTTCATCGCCTTGTGTGACCACCTGTTCTCTGCTTTTGTAGTGTTTGTGTTTTCATAGGCACATACTATACATACTATAGTCATTTTATAGAGCTTCTGTTAGCTGTATTTATGTATTGTTCGCTCAGCTTTGTCCTATTGAAAGGACTGAATTTATCAAAAGTAATGTTTTTTTCTTCTGCATTGTCTTGTAGTTTGTTTATTCAAAAGAAAGGCTGGGAGATGCAAACATTCTTTTTCTGTTCCAGTCTTTGGCCAAGTGTGCCTTGAATTTGAAGAATTTTATATCTGTGTCACTAGTTTGAACTTTTGCACTGTTACAGTTTCCTTACTATTATGCCTAAGTAGCTGTATTAAATGTGGATCAGTCAAGTCTGGCTGTTGTGTCACCACTGCATTACAGCATTGTTCCATTGAGGCTCCTCAGGAAGCCTGCAAGGTGCTGCGATTGATGTATTTATTTCTCTGTAAATCTTAATGGTGGGCATTAAGAGGAGAAGCTAATGAATTGGTCCTGACGTGTTCAGGCGTCTGCGGGCGGTGTGTGTGTGTGTGTCCTGGGTTAGGTCGTTCTCGCCCCGCCGCGCTCTTCCCATGAGTAATTGGCTCTGACGGCTCCTGGTAGGTGCAATGATACCGATTCCTGAGCTTGCGTGAGCAGCATAAGACCAGCTTAATGCCTGCAGGAGTTGGCTCCCATCAATATGTCCGCTTCTCTCTCACTTGCTTTGTCTCTCTTTCTCTTGCTATAGTGCTCTCTCTCTTTCTCGCTGTTTCTCTCTAGCATGCTCTCTCTTACTGTCTCTCTTCTTTTTATCCTTTCTCTTGCTCTCCCTCACTCCCTTCCTCCCTCTTTCTCTTTCTTGCTCTTTCCTTCTTGCTCTCTTTCTTACCCATTTCTTGGCCCTGGCAGTGTATTAAAGCGAAAGACTTGCTTGCACTGTTTGTTTGATTCTTACAGCAGCCAGCGCTGTCATAGCTGATAAAAAGGCTGTCCTCCAGTTTGCTGCTCAGCATCTGTGTTTACTCTCCTGCCCCACTTTGGGCTGCTGAGAGAGAGAGAGAGAAGGAAAGAGAGACATATAGAGACAGATAAAGAGAGAGGGCACGGTATCACAGCCTCTTATGGGCATTTATCAGCAAAACAGATGTACGTTCTGATCGACTTGACGAATGAGAGATGAATCTGGCTCCATCAAAGAGTCTGAGCACATTTCCTCTTTATACCGATCCACCTGTTCTTCCTAAAGTTCACTCACCTTCCATCACAATCCGTATTCAGGCTAGGACTGGGAGATATGGATAAAAATAATTGTCTTGTTATTTTTCAGGCTTTTGATGACAAACATTTCTCAATATTGCATCCGTTCTGTCTGAAATCGCTTAAGAGTGATTTTTTTTTTTTCTTTCCTGTTTTTCCGTCAGACAAACCATCATTTGGACATAACAACCTTTATTGCAATGAGATGCAATCTGGATTGTAAACAGATCGTTGCCAAGAAGATTCAAAATATTTTTTGCACGACAGAGACAGTTTTAGTTCTGTGCAGTCCTTGTACTGCAAGGGATGCTACTTGTGGATTTATTTATTTAGTCCTTTTTAATAGGTACTAAAATCATACCATCTCTACACATTAATGTATATAGTAGAAACTCTTACCGCAGTGGGAAAATGCAGTGGTGGGAGTCTATTTTATTCATAAATATGTTTTATTATTCAAAAACAATGAAGAGAAATCTGTGGGTCTTTGTGTTGAATGAGTAACACAGGATGTCTTTTCATATAAGCTAATTACCTAACAGGACTATCAAGTGCCACGTTGCTGAAGAGAACTCTTCTTCACAAAGTATTTTTTCTTCAGTAGATGATGTCCCAACAAGTTATTTGTCAGAGATATTTTCATTGTTTCTGGACCTTGCTAATGTCACCTAGAGTACTTCGCCTAGTAAGTGAAATAGACTCTCTGCCTTTTCCGCCATGTCAGTGCGTTCGTGGCAACACACTCATGTTCAGGCAGTTGTGTTTTGGAATAGCGAAGTACAACATTTACTCGCAAATTGCAGCACTTTCCCCAAGTTGTAGGCCTGTTTCTTTTCTCCGTGTTTCTATGATGAAATGTAACAAATACCCGAACATTGATTTCAGTCTTTGAATACTGGCACCTTAAACGGTTGTCAAAGTACTCAAACACCTGTGCATTTCCCTACATGATGACCCTAATTGAGTCTTTTTTTCAGGTAGTCTTGAGCATAAACTGCTGCTTTCTCACAGTGGGCTTGAATTCTAAAAATACGTGTAATGATTTCTTGGCAGTGTGGTTAATTCCAGTCGACTTAGTCTGATTGCAGGGGGCAGGAGCAGAGCTGCAGATGTTGGCTGATTTCAGCAGATAAAGCTGGAAAGATGGAGCACAGTGAGTTCGTTTTCAGCATGTGAGATTTTGGTGAACAGCAGTGGCGGAAGGTTAAACACTTAAAGCATTGTCTGTTACTCAGTGGGTGAAACTAATGAGTCGTCTGAAAATAGCCTCACTGATGACCCTCTAGTTTAAGGAGGGTTTTACAATGACTGAGGGTGATGTATGTGTCTCGGCCATCAGTGGAGGAAAAATCACCTGTCTTCCATCTTCTACCTTCATGCACAGCAGTTAGTGGCTTTGTTATTTTGGTTTTTTTTTGTTTGTTTGGTTTTTTTTTGTATTGCGAAGGGGTGAGGAGTGAAAACACTGCCCTTCCATCCACACTAGACTCTGCAGTGGTCTGCTGTGCCAGAAAGCCGGCTGGGAGGAGGAATGTATTCACAGCAGCACCTCAGAAAAGGCATTACTGTACCTTTGCTTAATTGAGGGGAAACTCCCCTGACACCTGCTTAGGCAGAGCCTTGTGCCAGTTGGAGCCAAGGAGAGAGCGCTGAACCCTGACAGAGAGAGAGAGAGAAAGAGAGAGAGCGCGCTGCTAAAGGCCATGCAGGGGACTGGCAGGGAAATTATTAAATAAAAGTACACAGGACGTAACACTGTGTCCACCCTCAAAGACCCCCCACTTCAGTGCCCCCTCCATCTCTCTATCATCCTCTTGGTGCCTGGATCCTTCCCCTGAACCTGAAACAGCTCGGAAATAGACATACTAAATATTTCAGCGCTCAGGAAGAGAAGAGGAGGCAGCTTTGTGAGGGGAAAGTGCAACGGAGAGGAGAGTGGGCCAAAGGTTTTGACACCCATTGTTCAGGGAGATGAGTGCAGGGCAGGCCAGGGCAGTGCTCTCATTGGTTCACCAAGGCAGCTTCACGGTTGCTCCTATCAGCTTGAGGTGGGAATTATGGCTGGGCAATTTAATAAGATATTGACGAGGAAACCTGATGCCGATGCTTGAAAGATGATAATAAATGGCATACTTTTACCCAATAATATCAAGATATAATGTTTTGTATCCTTTTTATGTTATTGGCAAAGTATTGTTACAATTAGGGGTGTGCACAGGTGCTCATACTCTGTTAATCATTCCAGGTGCCAGTATTTGAATATGGAAATAATCATTCAGGTATTTGTTCTCTGCCACATGGAAAATCAAGGAGAAAACGGACAGGTTAACAGTTCTGAGATGCTGTAAGGCGTGACGGTGTTGATTTTTATTTATAAGGCTGCAATATATATATGACGTCATGCGTCTTTACGTATTAATTTCACATGCAGAGGCTCAAAATGAAGGTCTGGCTCGATGTTCAGGTTTAAAATTCAAAATCAACATTATATTGATGAAGATATGATGGCAATAGTGGATCATTCACTTGTATCCTTGGAAGACATGGACCTTTTGACTTTCCGAATAATCTTTCAACACATTCACAATCAGATTTATATGCTTAGAGAACGAGTCCAAAGCACAGCTGATGTTACAAAATGTTCCTCCCCATGTTGTATGTGTTTCCACCAGAAATCCCCAAGTGCATAGTGTATCTTTAAGTTAAGAGAAGTATACTTTTGTCCTTGTGAAACACAATGTTGCCAAGCACAAGCTGTTAGGGACGTGATTGAGAAAGCAAAGGCAGAGCAGCTGTAACTAGGCTGCGTGCTCTAGCTGGCATTAGCTAGAACCAAAGACAAATGACATTTCTCTCCTCTCAGTGCTGCAACAACAACCTAGTGTGCTGGCCCATATAATTGTATAATGATTCTTTATTGCTCCTGTTGGAACAAAACCTTGTATCCCTAAAGTGGTAACTTTACAGGAGAAGGAAAAAACATACTTTACTTTTAATGTAAGTCAATGGAACCAGACTTTATTCCAAGTAATTTTGGGCCAGTTCATTTGGTCACTTGTGAAATTTGCTCACAATGAAAAGGGCAACAGGTATTATCAAATTATATTAAAACCTGAAAAAATGGAGATACGAGGTTTTGTTCCGACAGCAGCATTATGCATTTACGCATCTTGACTTATTAAAGTCATTAATTTCTTGGATTTGAATGAATCTATACACCTGCATCTTTGTTTCAACATTTAATAGGCTAAAAAAAAACATAAAAAGGAAGTAATTATTTTATTTTATATTTGAGCTCTTTTTGTCATTGTGTAGTGTTCAAACGTTCAGAAATGTTTGGTAGGTTTAACGTTTTTCTATTTAAAAAACATCTTAAGTCTCTGTAAAAGTCTGATTATGTCTTTTTGTGCATCATTGCAGAATCTTTTTCAGGAGAGAATCAAGATGCGTCTAAGAATCTATTCATTTTTTTCCAACTCTCCTATCTGCCTGTGCACTATTTGAGCAAACGCATCAATCCTCATAGATATTATTACCCTTAGCCTCTGTGGCACTCGCTCTCTCTTGGCTGCTCTCTCAATATTGATCCAGACCATGTCGAATAAGAAAATATTATCCCCCCTCCCCTGTATTGTATTTGCTATAATCAAGTGTTGCAGAGGTTTCCCTATAAACAGTGGCTAAATGAACGACGATGGGAGGTGTTGTGACGGATGGTGTATTATGCGCTGTCTTGCGCTCCTTCCTCCACTGTTTCTAATTAAGTGAGGCCTGCGGGTGCCGCGAGGAGGAGGCGGAGGCTGCGCTATCCCAGCATCCCTCAGGAGCGTGTTAGATTAGGTGTCACTAGCAGGTGTGGTTAGACGCTGATGAGTGAGCGCAGGGGGATCATGGGATTGATGGGCTCATATGGTTAACCTCCCAGAAAGGGTAAACACACATGCCGTCTTTTATTCACTGCCTACGAGTCCTGTCATTCATATAGAAACGTTGATGGAAGTGTTGTTGTCTTGTCAAGCGGAGAGACAGAAAAACAAATGCTAGTTGGGATTCGGTCTCTGTTACAGAAGTACGTGGAGTTTGCAGTGGTTTACTCATTAACTCGTTCACTATTCACCTCATTCACTATTCACCGCATAACTAGAGTGATCACAGAACGTTGGAAGGATTTACCAATGACAGTTCAAACTCTACAGTATTGCAGACTAGGCCTGTGCCTGTTGATGGGTAACCTACGTACCATGGTAACAACCCCCATTAACAGTAAAAACTAATTTACTCCAATTAAAAAAAGAGTTATTGATTATTTAATTGATTGATTTATCTGTCATGCAGACCATAGCAAGATACTTGCATTCCTTAAGAAACATCGCTGAACTTTTGACCATGTTGAGAAATGATCCTACACTATTACCACATTTATTGTACCCAGTATAGATGAAATTGTTCCAAAGCCCTGGCTGTTGAGCTCCGCTGGCTGAATGAGCTTATTGGGCAGGTGCACTGTATGGCCTTCCGACAGGCAAATAGAGTGTACATTTTTGGACACCTTCAGACAGCAGTGTACAGCTTCAGACAGCAGACAAAACTGCTTTGGGTCTTCAGAAAAACAACCATGTCTTAACTCTTGTACAGTTTAACATCAGATAAAAACTGTTTAACACAAAAACAGCTTTTGAGTTTAAAGTTTGTGTGAAGACTGCCTGTGTAGCACCGTTATTCATGTGTAAATATGCTGCTACATTTAGGTGCCGGTGTAGCTGCAGCATTCAAATACAGCGGGAGTGCACTTACCGGCCTCATGCTATTCACTACATAGAATTGCAACACAGATCTGCCAAAATGTAAACAATAAACTGGCCGATGGCTAATTGTGTGTTTTGAGCAATATGTGCTAATTCTCATCTTTGTCTATTCTGATTATGCAGCCCTGTTTACCACATTTTTTTAATTACCTAAATAAAAATACTATGAAACAGTGAATCCACTGATTTAATTGTTTTCAACATTTCTCATACTATGTTACACTAAATCCAATTAAACAGGACTAATTGTGCTCTCTTCGTAATCAAACCTGCAGTTTTAGGTGCTGATGATATACACAATATGCTCAGAAAAGCATATTATTGGCCATATTGATCAAAGTTGCATAAAAATAGCAGTTTTGGCCACTATTAATGACCTACAATCTACTCTGCGTCTGATTCATGACAGTGTGGGAACGAGTGGAGATTTGAGTGCAAATGATGAATCAGCTTCAGGTCGTAAAACAAAGCACCAGCCTACCAGCTCATCACGTTCATGAAGCATGCCCTAAATCATGCAGATGTTTTGGTAGGGAGCTAATAAAACAACGGCATTTAGTGGCTCGCACGCCGATGGCTGTTCTGGTGAGTGCACTGCTCCCCCAACGACCAAACTTTATAGCGTTAAAATTACGAAGGCTGGAAAGTATAAAATGTACAATAAATAAAAACGTCTCAGTTTTAAGAAGATAGAATCTTGTGGTTGTGTAGTGTGATTGTTTTCCTAAAATAACACATTTAAAAGCTGTTTTATTGGAGTGTATGAGATGCTTCTGCACTAGCTGTGTTTATTTTTTTGGTGATGTCAGTGGTTCAAAACAAAGGCTCAGTGTAATAAAAGGGAACATGGAATAGTTGCAGCATTTATTCATGCTAATGTAAATTAAGTACATCCACTTTTGTACAGGCTTACCATATGCATAAATTATTGGTGTTATGGTAATTATTTATGCTTATTCTTATTATTGGTATCATAGATGATAGTATTAATAGCTTTGGTTAGTTAACCAGTGTTGTTACAGGGTTATGCTCAGGCTTACACACAGTCCTATCAGACCTGAGTTTGATCGTACAGATACACCAAACGTGAAATTGATGATTGACAAAATTTGCGTGCGGACGTTATCAAACTTGATGTACAACTTTTGATGAATAAGGGCCACTGTGACGCCATTTATCACGATAAAGATGGTCATATTGCCTGGCTCTGGTGTCAGCCATTTTGTAGTGTTCTCAGTAACAGATCTTTTGGTCAACTGCTATACAAACACTGTAGTGTAGTGAATAGTGAATGAGTTAATAAGTTAATGAGTGAACCATTCTAAACATAGCAAACATGCAGTGAGGTGCTATATATTAAGATTCCTTCTTGCGCTTCATGGATTCGTCCTTTAGCATTGAATTCTTTGCAAACACTGGAATGTGCTCTTATTTTTAACTAAGTGTTGATATCTAATGTTAGATATGTTAGATACAAAACAGAATTGGTGTAATATGTAGAAATGGTGGGAGCCCGTGGTGTGTGCTATAAGTGGGTAATTTCTGAAAGCATGCTTGTCTTGCTCTTTGTAAATAGCCTGACAGAGAGAAGAAAGCCAGAACCTCAGGGTCACAGAAAGGAATGCCTCTCTCCCCTCCGAGCTGCTTCATTCATAATCTCTCTCACCTTTTTAAATTTTTTTTTTAAATATATAAATCCTGCTCCTCTCTGCCTGGATTACAGTGAACAGGCCTCTGCTGTTTAAAGCATGTCAGAGGCTGTGTTAATGAAGAATTCCACTGAGGTGACAGGCTCTGTGTTTTAGATATTTAATTGAAGTTTCAGGTTCCTTTAATTAGCCAGCCGCGGCATGCTTTCCATCTGCCACGCTGTTTCTCTTTAGATGGGTGTTGGAGGGGGGGAGGAGGGGAGGTCAGAGCCATCGAATAAAACTGGAAAGAAAAGGGAGGATGAACAAGGGCCAGAGAGAGGGAGAGGGAGGGATGGGAAGGATGAATGGGAGGAAGTACTCGTGTTGGTGTTTTTGAGGAGCTTTTCCTGAGGCTTGGACCGAGGGGTCATGGAGACATGCTGGGGGACCAAGGCTCTTAAAATAGCCCCAAACCCCACCCCCTACTCTGTCACAGGGCCTGCTGGTGTCAGGGCTGTCGTAGAACCTCACCCAGTCCCGCTCTGCTGCAATGGCTGCAAGATGGAGAGGCTCCATTAATGTCCCAGCACCTGGCCACTCATGGTCACTGCTCTTCATTAGAGCTGCAGTTAAAAGCCAACAAAGTCAGTTAGTTGGTGTCGATGTTAATTATGAAAAATGTTGAAACATTGACTTGACATTTACTTAAACACAAGCTGCCAGTTATGCCGCATAACATTAATGTGATTCATAGGTATATTTTGACAGATTGCAGTGCGCTACAGGAAGTGTAGGGGCCTGATTTCATTGCACCGTAAAAGAAATTGCTATTGAAGAAATGTCAACACGTCAACTCATTGTTTACTTAAAAACAAAAGCATTCTCTGATACTGTGTAATGCTTTGTAATGTTATAACACATGCAACCATTCTGACAGATTGCAGTTCACTGTAGGACATGTAGAGGGCAATATGGCTTATATTAAGTGATGGTAGAAACAAGGAGATAGTCACATGTTTCAATATTAAATGTTTCAGTTGCAATAATTCTGAATATATGTGTCTTATTCTAGTGCATAACTGGCAAAAGCAGTGTTGAAAGCAGCATTGACTTCTGTGATATACATATTATGAAAACGTATCTAGCTTAGGAAGAAGCTCTTTGTACAGAAAATGTGTGCAAGTGTTAAATTGAAAAGTGAAGAGCAGAACGCATTGCGCTTTCAACAGCGCTGTCAGTTCGTCCCTCACATCTCAACATTCTTGTTAACAGTAGTGATGCTATATCAGGCCACATTCTGAAACTTTCGTATCGCATTGAAGCTGAAAATTCATTTTTTTCTTCTCAAATGTTTGATTGACTTGGAATAACATCACTCCTTGTATTTCCTTCGTATTATTTTTGTATTATTACACCATAAAAATTGCTGAAGAAAAACGATCGACACATTGTTAAAAAATGAAAGTGTTGCTAATGCATGTAATCTTCTCTGATGTTTCTATGATGCACGCAGGCATCCCGATAGATAGCAGTTCACTACAGGAAGCCTAGGGGGCGATGTGGCTTGAAGTATTTCTTTGCGTCATAAAAAGAAATCCTTCATGAAAAAAGTTTAAACATAGACTTGTCGTTTATTTAAGAACTCTGTAATGTTCATATGATGAAGGTGGCCATTCTGACAGACTGCAATACACAAAAGGAAACGTCTGTTTTTTTTATGACATGATTAAAAAGTTGCTTGTCGTACAGACCGAACTTTAAATGATAGCTGTGCTGAGACTGGACAACGTGAGAGGAAACTGCAGAGACCATAATATTCAGTTTACGCAATCAAATAAAAAGTTGATGGATTAATCTGTTATAAAAGTAATCGCTACTCTTCATCAGCCTGTCTCAGGTACTTGATTGCAGGGTCACCAGTAGCCTGCTCCCGCGCTACACTGCGTGCCGCAGCCTGCCAGCCTGCTGCCTGGTATTTATAGCAGGGCTGATTTTGAGCAGGAGTTAATGACCTGCGCTAGCATCATCAGACTGCAAGGCTAAAACTTGATATGCTTTGTTTGCTCTTTGCACCGTTGTCTGTTTGGATCTCGCTATGCTCCCTGGCTCCCAGAGAAAGAGCAAGCAAGAGAACTGGCTTTGGCTAAGAGTAAATGAGGTTGTGATGTTAAGTAAGTGTGCTGTAGCCTAAATGTTATTTCCCAAGGCTCTTTGGATGTTAACCCAGCGTGAAGCACACGGACGACCCTGGAGCCCACGCACACACCAGCGTGCACATTGCAGGCACTCGCTTAAAAGAGGAATGCACGCACAACTGCTCAGCAAAGCAATCAGCAAAGATGCTGCACAGCATTAATGTGAGCTCTGACCAGAGTGTATTGCTCATTTTAAAATCTTTAAAAAGCAATCAGTCACCTGTTTGTCCACATTGCTTTAGAGGCTGTTTGTCATTCTGTCTTTGACTCTGAATTCACATAGTGAAGGAGCGTCTTCCTCACACTTCTCATTAAGGACCTTTGGTGTTTACAAGTGTTGATGATTATTTATGGTAGGCTGCTTGTTATGCGTTAAGAGTAGCGCTCAGCATGTTGGCATTTTTTGCTTGTGTTTTCATGGAGTGGTCCCAAAGCACAAATTCAGGGATTCACTGTAGTCGTCCCCAGTTATTAACAAATAGTGCTTGCATTCCTCTTTTAGTAGGAACAAAGGCTTGAACCCACACAGCCCTGTGTGGAGTGATCTGTTGAACAGTGGTCCAATCTGCAGCAGTAATGAATAGGCTAACATTGCAGTATTACATCAATAGCATGCACTGCTGCCATTGAATGGAATTTGCACCATGTAGTGTAAAAAGTCTTACTATCTTATTATTTACAGTATGTTAGTGGTTTAGCTGAGATTTGATGTAATGGCTGTCCTTTTTCAGGAGCTGGGTACATAACAGAGAAGGCTTGAGTGCTTTGTGCTTTTCTCTGCTTCTTCAGCTGCCATATCTCTGCAAGATGATTCTTTTAGCCTTTCTCTTGGCTCTCTCAGTGATAGCGATAGGAAATGGGGCTGACCTTGGATCAGCTGGGCTGGAGCAGGGCTGATGTATGGGCTTCGCGCGCAGGCCGGCAGTAAAGGAAAGCCATGTTTTTATTTCCCTGCACAGGGCACTGTGTCAAGATGTATAAGCGGGTTCATTTCTCCCCCCCACCCCACCCGGCTCTCTCTCTCTTTCTCTCTCCTGCTGCTTGAGAGGAATGCTAAATGTCAGGTGCTGGGCTAGCGTACCGCGCACCCGTGTTAGCCTGAATAGAATAAGTATCAACAGAGGGATGATTTGAATTTATTTGCACTGCACGGCCCTCGGATGAGGAGCGAGGCGAGTGCCTAGCGAGCTGAGGGCGTGCGTGCTAGCGGCTGTAACATATCTCCGTCCTTTGTGCGCGTTTTTCGCCCGGCCTATTTGTTATTGTCAAACGGAAAATTGACCACCATCTGCTACAGTCTGCCATATTAGATTATACAAAACAAAAGCTGCAGAAGAGAAGTCCACGACACTCCGTCCTGTGGCTTTGAGCGGAGTGTGTAAGGTGGGGGGAGAAGGGTTAGGAGGGTGGCTTGAACGTGACGAGGTGCTTTAGTGGTGGGCCGCCCACTGAGAGCTCTCTGCGTGTATGGAAATGCGTTTTCAGCGACGTGTGCAGCTGGTGATTGTGTGAAACCCTGCACAGTGTGACACCCTGACAGTGTCAGCTCCCATCCGTCAGTGCTCTACTGCCTCGTGCATGAGGAAGTGTGTGTGTGTGTGTGTGTGTGTGTGTGTGTGTGTGTGTGTGTGTGTGTGATTGAGAGCCAGGCAGGGGGTTCTGTCTATCCGTGAATGCCAGTGTGCGACACCTCTCAATGGCCTCTCCGTCAGCCTTGCATGGAACGTGCTCTCTGCATTTTAGCACTCTGCAGCTCGGCCTCTCTTCACCACAGCAAGTCCTGTTTAAATTTGAGCACACACAGAGCCGTTGATCTCTACTCAGCACTGGCTCTGAGAAGCTGATCAACATTGATGTTTTGGCTTTCAAGAGCACAAACTTAAAGGGGAACTCCACTGATTTTCTGCCTAATTAATTTGTTGAAATGTAAACAGAGATTGAAGTGGATCATTGTGCAGAAACTTACTGACTCAGATTTCTTTACATTGGTGGTGATAGGAACCAGGTGTCGTGGCGAAAATGAAAACGTAGCTTTTTTATTTACTAATTTTTTTATGTAGTGTTGGTGGTAAATCCGAAGAAATACATTTTCTTTGAGCGCTAGGTTGCCTTATTAACCCCCTGCATGTACCGTGCTGCCATAAATAAATTAGAAAACATACCTTTTAGGTCAAAATCTTATCCCTACAGGCAATGAGGCATCACGCAGCATATTCATAATCATTTCATGTAATTGTGTTCAGCGATTACAATTTGAATTGTGAGTTTTTCTATAAACTGATGTACGAGCACTTGGCTAACAAGACCAGCATATCCTTTTTTTTGGCTTGAGGGTTGAAAGAGCACAGAACACCAGCCTGCCAGGTATTTGTGGTTGTGATGTCACAGCATAGGGATGTTTGGTTGCTTCTGATTCGTCGAATTTATCTAAAAGCAGTTCACAAGCTCTATGTGATTAGGTAAAATTTCCCTGCCTAAATCTTATCCACATTCACACTTAAAGATGGTTCTTTAAGGATTCTTTAGTAAAGAAAATGATCCTATATAGAACCATGAACAGTTAGAGAACCCTTTGCATGATTAAATGGTTCTTTGCATGGTGAAACGATTCTTCAGATTAATGGAGAATGTGTTCTAGAATGGTTCTATGTAGCAGCAAAAAGGGTTGCTTGACATCGTAATAATAGAAGAACCCTTTCCAGTGCTTTATAAGAACGCTTTTCAAAAAGGTTCTGTATAGAACCATATACAGCACATTCTACATGATGGAGAATATGCTGTATATGGTTCTATATAGGCGCTTTTTAAAAATTGTCTATATAGCACCAAAAAGGGTTCTCCAGTTGTTATGAGCTTGACATCATAACAATAATAGAACTTTTTTTTGGTGCTATATAGAACCACTTTCAAAGAAAAGTGTGTGTGCATTAAGGGTTCTCTGCATGGTGAAATTGTTCTTCAGAATTATGGAAAATGTGCTGTATATGATTCCATGTAGATGCTTCTATATAGCACCAGAAAGGGTTCTGCTATTGTTACAAGCTTGACACTGCAATAATAGAAGAGCCCTTTTCAAAAAGGGTTTATATAGAATCATCTACAGCACATTCTCCATCAGTCTGAAGAACCCTTTCACAGTGCATAGAACCTTTAATCATGCAAAGGGTTCTTTGACTGTTCATTGTTCTATATAGAACCATTTTCTTTAATAAAGAACCCTTGTAGAACCATCACTTTAAAGTGTTGTTGAAAATAGACTAAGACTATAATAAAAATTGCAGCTCTTGCGATTTGAAAATTGCACGTCTTCAAATTGCGATTCAGATACCAGAACGATTAATCTTTCAGCCCTACTCTCCAAAAGCATTTTATTTCGCATCAACCCACTCTAAATGACCCTGGGATCTTAACCATTTAATCATTCAGAAATTTTGAAAATTCTGTGGAATTCCCCTTAAAGTTCAAAAATGGCTGTACTAGTTTATGCAAGAGCTGCATGAAATGAACAAAACACTCGCACTGCGATTATATTTCTATATATTGCGTTTGGAAGATGTCTTAGATGTGGAAGTAGGAATGTCTGGATCCAGAGCCAAATACAGTAAACACAAGTGTAAGCTTGCAGCTACTACTTCCTACTGCTTAGCACAAATGGCATGCCACCAAAAGCATGTGCAGAATACACTCCCAAACGCTAAGGTCACGACCGGTTGAAAGCAAAACTGTTGTGGGAACATACATTTTTACCAGCTGACCAGCTTCTGTTTTTTGTTCTTTGTTAAGGTCTATTCACACAGACTTTTACAGATGATTAAAAAAAATGCAAAATTCAGTAACTTTTAGTTGCAGTGCTTAAAAAAACTTATAACTGTATTGTAGCTATGTGAGGAATTAATTCTTCTTTCCTCTTTCCATGTTTCAGTTGTACTGCATTAAAATCACACTTTTTTTTTGTGTGTGTGAAAAAGTAGCACTTGGTGTAAATAGGCCTTTGGCAAAAACAACACATTCAAAACCCAGAGAAAGGAGCTGGCTATGGCATGTGTTAGCCCAATATGAAATCACAGAGTATTTACAACACTGTAAAATGGTTATTTGATTTAATTAGTCCACAAAACACAAAAGATATCAGTGTATATCACTGTGTACATACCAAAAATTGAATTGGTTTCACTGCAGATAATTAAAGTAACTGGAAGCTCAAATCATCTGAAAGGTTATACACATTGTATCATAAGACAGTGTACGCACACTGTAAAATTTGTGCCATCAACTTTACTCACACCAGCCTCCTTAACAGGTTGTGCAATTACATGGATACAGTCATCTTTTTTCTTTGTCTGAGTTTTGTTCAAAATATGTTGGAAAACTGAATTAAGAGTCCATTTTCAGGAATCAAATTTGCATCATAACCTCACATAAAAACTTGCAGCAAAAACTATCAAAGTTTTTAAAAACTACGCAATATTTGGTGATGGCATGGCAAAGGTTAGGGAGCAGAGTGGATAGAGACTGCTATGTTGAACCACTAATGTAGCATGATGGAAGATTAGTCTGTTTTTAATCAAAAACCAACACTGTAACTGGTCAGGATGCTCACAGCAGACAGTAGTGAAACATGACTGAGTAAAGAGCTCATTTGCATATTGCAGCCTTTTGCCACATTCATATTACCAATATTGTGGTAACGATTAACAATATAGCAGCCCTGACATGTTTGTTTTGCTGCAGGTGAGGCCACAGTCGCCCTCTGAGCCGCAGAGTAACAGTATGATGTTGGCTGAGACCATTGGCATTGTTTAACGTCTTTCGTTCTGGGACAAAACACAGCCAGATGAAAAATGAATAAACCAATTTACCCTTTTTCCTCTGTCTGAGACAGAAAATCTAAATGCGTCCCTTAATGAACACACTCTACTCTGTGAGAGAGAGAGAGAGAGACAGGGGAGAGCTGTGCTGCATTGTGCTGATGGATGTGCGTCTGACGGCTCAATGTGCTTACCTAATGGGAGCTGTAGTTCTGTCACTGCACTTTTCTTTCTCTCTCTCACTCTCAGACACACACACTCTCTCTCTCTCTCACCCCCCTTCCAAGAGTGCAGGAAAAAGAGGGGCTATGCTTGGCTAAGCAGCAAGCAGCCAGTCCATTTCTCAAAGGTTAATAGAGCTGCCTCATAATGCACACTAATCAGCAGCTAATCTGTTTGCTTTCTATTAATACCCAGCCAGGTCAGCGGTGACGAACGGTTACCTCTCGGTTAGGAGGCGTGCAGAATTGTGAATTTTTCTCGTTTTGTTGTTTTTGGCCCCCTAAGTCTGTGTGCCAGTAAGAGTGAGGATGTTATGTTAAGTGGAGTGGGGAGGTGTACTTTTTTTCCCCTCTTTTTTTTTTCGCAGGCAGAGGAGCTATGAATTTCTAATGGGCTGCGAATCCTCAAGAGAGGCCCTGTGACCTGTGGACAAATGGGGGAGAGTAACGCTTGTATTCTTAAAGAGCGCAGAGCAGCTTTTGTTCATGGACATTAGCATTAAATCACTCAGATCTAGTGGAAGCAGCAACACTTACATCTCTAATCCTAACCACCAATGGAAAAAAGGCTAAACAGCAGCATTTTAAAGTGCTATCTGTAGTCTTTTTTCCGTTGTAGTGCTGCGCACATTTCTGTAACTATAACTAATAGGGCGCACTGCATACACTGCAGTCTTGCTAAGTGCTTGGACACGTACTCTATGCTGCGTTATAGGGAGTAATGTATGTATAATATAATGGTGCATGACAGTGGAGGCTTAGTCATGAGAGCTGTCAGTAGTGTTTGATGTTTGGCGAGAGCTTCGGAGGCAGACGGGGAGGATGTGGAAGGATTTCTGCACCGCGCTGTGGTCTGCACTGTCAGAGACTACTAGAGGAAAACACACACAGAGAGGTTGTTCCATGATGAGACTGAGACTGCTATTCTTAAAGGAAGAAAAAAAAAGGAGGAAAAGGTCAGATGTCTTGGTTGTGCATGCACACATTCACTCACACACGACACCAGGAGCCATGATTAACTATCCAGCACAATCTTTCTGCTCTGTAGTGAGATATAAAACTGCAAGTCTCTTTATCACTGCTTGTTTATTTTTCCAGATTCTGATTCTTATTTGGCTTATTAAATACGTTATATCTTTTCCATTGTTTGCTATTAATTAAGCAAGTTAAACAGCAGGGCTAATGATAAAATATACGCAGCGTAGGTGTAATCAGCAGTGTTGTAAATAGAGATTGAGGCACCCCCCCCCCACCACCACTTCAGGCTTGGTGGCCATGTTGCTGTGGATCGATAGCAAGCAGTGGACCCTGGCCACATAGAAACATGAGCAGGGCTTTAGCGTGATGCTTCTATTGAGTGTGCTGCAGTGGTTCCCACGCCCTGATGCTCTGCCAGAATGAAAGAGACATACAAATGCAGACAGAAGGACGAAGAAGGAAAGAAACAGACAGGTATACACTCAGAAAACAACTGTTAGAAAGAGTCCTTTGGAGTGATGCCTAAGAAGGACCACTTTAGGTTCCCTAAAGAACGTTTAAGTGGGTGATTCTTCAGAGATTTGTCAATGAAATAAAAGAGAAAAACCTTTTTAAGGTGCCAATATAATGGAAAACCACCTTTTTTAATAATTGTTTTAGTTTGTAAACATTTGCTCCCCAGTCAGTATGGTCCACATATGTTGCCAGTTTTGATTTCAGTGTTTTTGCTTATTACATAAAAACCAGAGACAGCCAATCAGAGCAAAGAGAACTGGTACATATCACTGAAAATTTCATTCTGAGGCATAAAGAGAGGTTGGAAAATGGTCACGTTTAACTAAAATGCGACTGTTTTTGGTGATGGAAATGGCTCCTGTAAAGTTTAAAGAAAGTCCCCATAAGGTAAAGGTGGTAGAACCACTCGCCCAAGCTAAGAACCATTTTCAAAAAGTGTAGGCTTATGCCACTGCAGCTGTTAAAAGAGCTAGCTAAATAAATAAATAAATAAATAAATAGAGTCAGTGTTTTAATACAGCAATCTAATCCGCAGAGTTAATAACCTTTATCTCTAGTAATTGCAGGGGTCTAAAAGCCCTAATGCTGTGGAACAGATGTGTCTGGTGGCCCAGAGAGGGTTCACTGGGTCAGAGAGTGTGTCTGGATGGAGTGCTAGGAGGAGAGTGCTTTATTTATGAAACGGTCACTTATGAAATTGCAGTGAGCCATATGTTTAGACATGCAGCGGATGTATAACGCGCTTGTCAAACAGCATGCCGGTGTTTTGTTAATACGACCGTCCGAGAGAGTCTGACTCAGTCGCGTTTTGTAACATTCCTGTCATAGCGGCCTGTATGTAAGCGCGTTTTATACGTCACACCCAGAGCGATGAAAGGAGCAGTCTGCCTTGTGTGAAATGTGAGGGATTAGTGGTGAGTGTGTGTGTCAGGCCTGGTAAATCAGTGTGTTGCAGCTGCTTTGTGTTTTCAGCGCGAGCTCCGCTGTCTGT